>NC_137642.1:16519609-17877109 GCF_963383615.2 Lipophrys pholis | reverse complement strand
CCACAGCTGCCGGCACTCCCTTATCGCGCGGATCGCCCACTCAGGGCCCGGATCGCCTGCAGTGCCAGCAGATCCTCCAGCAACACCAGGCAGCTATTCCCAGAAGCACCTCCTTTGATCGGAAGCTGCCAGATGGGTCCAGGTAAGCTCGCTCACCCTTTCCACTGTTCTTGTTTCTTGATTAAAAATGGCCAGACTGCCGTGTGCCAGTTGAGGTCAAAATTCAACAACGTGTTAACAAAGCTTTATTAAAGGGCAGATCAATGTAATGCTGTGACAAATAGAAAATCTCAGTTAAAGTTAAAACTAGATCACTCTTGTTGGTACAAAAATCAAGTTCAACACTTCTTTCTTTGGGGTTGAAAGGTTTCCAAGCTTCTTTTTTCTTTTCTTTTTTTTTTTTGTTGCCTGGTGTGAGACTTTTGATCAAAAAATCAAATCCTGTGAGATGAAACCTTTGAACTCTCCGCTTTTGTCATCGAGCAAAAAAGAGCGACAGTAACACCGTGAGAGCTGTTTTTGTGCTCAAATATTTGCATACACATAAATGGAGCATTTTAGTGAAATGAATTCACGGCTTGGCTTTCATCTCACTTCAGATGATATAGCCACACTCAGACTTTGTTCCTGTCCCGGGCTGTGTCTCTTTTGGACATCTCCATTGAGCCATGTAAAGCAGTGATTTGTTCATTCTAATGAAACCCCTACAGTCATGATAACCTTTCCAGTTTGTCACACCGACCCCCTCCCACCACCACCACCTCCTGTGGCGTAGCCTGTTCTGACTACACTGAGATAATGGCCGCCCTCTCTGCCTAATCAGAGTCCCTGGCAGTGGGTACCCTCCTTCCTCTGTCCTCCTCCGAATGCCGCTTCCCCCTCTCTCTCTTCCCGGGCTTTGCCGAGGAGGAGGTGATAGGGACACTGACACAGCTCGGCTCATCTCATCCAATTACTGGAGAAACAAAGAGAGAGCTCTTCCCTGGACCACGATATGTAGCACCCCAGAGGGAGCAGGAGAGGAGGACGGGGATGAAGGAATCATAGATTTAAGAGGCAGAGAGGGAGACAGAAGGAGAGTATTATACACTCACACATCCTACAGGAATAAATCAGCATAAATTATTTTGGTCATTTGTTAGAGTAGCTCTACTAATTTACAAAAATAGGTAATTAGATCATTTATTTACACACATTGAATTTGCTGTGACACCTCAACAGTGTGAGAGTAAACAACCTGAACCATGAAAAGAACAACAAAAAAAGACACTTAAATCTCTAAAGATTGTAGGAGTATTAATGGTATCTTCAAATATCCACTATAAATTCAAATTAACTGGAGCCTGACTGGTGTTGTCATGAAAATACTTCATCTTGCTGTGTTTTTTTTCTTAATATGGAGGTTTACAGGGCACATAAAGCACCTAAGGCACCATCTCATCCACACATGTAGCTGAATCCACATTTCAAACCATAAATGTGATACTTTCCATGAAGCCGAATGAGACAGACCCCCTAATCTCTCTACCTACAGCATGCAGTTGGAGCTGAGAGAAAGCGCTTTCAGTATGCCCTCAGAACTTTATATGTCAAGAGAAGAAGAAAAGCCTCTGCTGCTGTTTCACATTAAAGTGGCTGGACTCTGCTGAGGAGACTTATGCTTCAGCCGAGGAGGAAATGTAGGGATGTGGCCAGCACGTTTGATGATGTGTGCTACGATTGAGTTACTGACAGTTTAGTTTCCCTTGGAGATCAAGAAAAAGAAAGCCGGTGACAGACGCAAACTGTTGATGCGGAGAAATGTCTCGCCTCCTCAGTGAAAGTTCCTGCTTTAATTTGTGAACTGCCACCCTCTATGAGATTATTTATATTTGATTTGTCCACACATTTGCACATTTTCAATCTCCGCATGCAGCTTTTGCATGTGACGAATCGTACTTGGAATTAAATGTTAAATCATAAACACTTTTGTCAGCTGGGAAATCAACTTCGATTCAATCCAAATTCATTAGCTAAACAAACATGTAAGCAAAAAAGACTACGCAGATATGCAAAGTATGAATTATCCAACCAGACTTGGCCAGGGACTTAATGTGAAAGCCATGCTGCCTGTGTTATTGCGGTCTTATTTCCTACTGGTCATCTAAACCTACTCTGGTGTGCTGGACAAAGGAAAAGCCTCCAGGCAGCAGACGTCACTTGCATGAAGTGTTTATTTTTCACTCCAGGCCGTCGTCCACCAGTTTTTCCTGGCCAGACAAAAGTAAGCAAAGAAATCTCCTTTCTCAAGATATGAAGTCGGGGCAGTGAAGAGATTTTGGAGAGTCTGAGCTGAGATGATGGTTGAATTAGGTAAATCTATGGAGTTTATTTAAAGGCCACATGTGCAAAAACACTTTCAAGAGCGGAAATCTCAAGCTTCCTCTCACATATGGGAGCTCCTTGAACCTCGACACACACAAGACTTCACCATCGGGAGTACTGACTGCATCTTATTACCATAACTAATGTCTTTTTTTTTTTTTTCTGTCATTTGTCTTTGCTGAACAAGACACTTTCTCACTCACTGACAGTTTCCGTTGAGGTTCCGGTCCATGGTGCTCACATGCATCATGACACCCAATGATCATGTCATTAATGGCAGGAGTGGGAGACGTTTTTCAAGTGGTGGTAATTCTGGTCTTTGAAATACCAAGAAAAAAAATAGGTTTTTTTATGCAGGGTCCATGAATAATTTGTAACAGCCCTCTACAAATAGATTGGTGAATAAAATTTTCTAAAACTCTCAACATTATTATATTTAACTAGAAAATTCCAGAGAAAAAAACTGTGCCAGGAAAAAAAAAAAAAAATGCCATCCTAGGAATAATAATCTTTGCACCAAATATAAATATATACCAGGAAAAAAAAAAAAATTCCCATTTAAATCCCAACATCCAGTAATGGCATCACATTTTAAAGTCATCCTGAAGACATACTAGCCATTTACACTTTTAATCTGTTCATTGATGGCATTGTGCTGAGCAGTGCTTTATATTGTGGTGCTTTGTTTCTGCAGGATGATGCAGGATATGGAGAATCCCCAGGTCAGCTCCTGTAACAAGGGAGACCAGCACTACCGCAGCTCTCCCAGTAACCAGTCCTCCTCCAGCGATCCCGGGCCCTGCGGCAGCGGCACCTGGTCCCAGCAGCCTGGATACGACGGGTATGTGACCACAGCACTGTTACTTTTTTTTTTTTTTTTTTTCAAATAGCCTCTAAGTAGTTCCTCCAGGATTATGTGGTTTTGCAGTAATGAAGGCAGCAAAAAATCAGTCCCGGCGCTATTTCTGAGAAGTTGCAATTTTATAAAATGACAGCAATTTTTCAGCCTGAAATGACCAAATCATCAGAGCACTTTTAGCCCCAGCATCACGTTTTATTTTTTGTGTTTCTTTTTTTTTTTATTTTCTGTGCAGAAAGTGATCTAAAAAAATAATGAAATAAAGGTCTAATACTACATCCAAAGCATAAAAAAGCTTTGGTTTCCAGAATTGTTTCAGAACAACAAAAAGTGCCTGAATGGGAACTTACAGTTTATAACTGTTAGAAATCCCAACTTGGTAAAGCTTTTTGTTTTGTTGCACGCCTTTAAATTCATGTTCATAAGAATTATAAAAAGATGTGCACTGAACTATAAAAGGAATTTATTGTATCATGAATCTGAATGGCAGATTTTGTGTTCAAAACTGATCAGATGAGGTGGATGACACAGATTTAGATCTTTTTTCTTTCTTTTTTTACAACCTATCGTAGGAAACTCGTCTTCACTGTAGTTTCAGGTGCTTGCATAGCCTGCAGACAGTGCCGGAGTAACATGTGTCGGGGCTGTGTCTCGTACATGAGCAGAATACTTTAGAAACCCGACGTCCTGTCTGTAAGTGGTTACAGACCGTGACAAGAGGCTTGGCTTCCCACTCCTGCCTTTCTGTCAGAAGCCTCAAAAGTGCAGTGAACTCTTGAAGGAGCGCTGAGCCCCGTTGGAGCCGCTTCGCTGCAGTTCAACAGAGACGGCGTCTGATCTCCAGTTAGTCTTTGTTAAAGATCACGCACCACTGTGGCTTCTGCTCATCTGCTGCAAACCTTTATCCGCTCTTTAAGGCTTAATTAAGACCTGCATTGAAAACAATTTGCTGCTCTGTCTCCTTTTTTCGAGAGCGAAAGAGTGCATGGCATGCCGAACCAAATAAAAGGAGGTTGGCTGGCAGCTCCTTTGTTCCATTATAAGCTCAAGTGATTTGACCTTTAATGATCTTGAGCTAATTGCTGTACATCTGTGGAGAATCTATTGAAGCCTTTTCACTGACTGGAACACAGACCAAGTTCTATAGACAGACAATCGTTGACGGGCCCTTTTTGCTCCTCTTTTCATCCTCCAGGTGTCCCTCCCCTATTCTCCATGAGCTGGTGGGGGACATGCAGGGAGGAGACGGAGAGATCCACAGGGAGAGAGAGCCCACGCTGGAGAGGACCAGGTCTGCTGGTGAGTCTGATCCTCTCATGACTCATGGGTTTACGTTGCCTTGTACAGATATGGGCAACTTGTTCATAGGCTACTGTCGGCTCCACATTCTTTACGTCACGTGAGGCAATTACTTTGAATTTATTATTAGTTTTCCAGGTAACGCTGATGGAGGGTCATTTTAACCACATTTAAACCAGAAATCAGTTTTTATTATAGATACTGTAATTACTACATTGAAGTGTAAAAATATTAAATGAATGCATGTGGATTTGATGATTTCAATTTTGAGACGAGCAGTTAGTCTGTGGTCGTGGTGCTTTGTCACAATTTGGCCCTCTGGTAGTAAGCATGAAGTCGCTAGCCCCAAGACGGCAATGTCTTAGCAGGCATGTGACAAAACTAGCTGTTTACTCTGCTGCCGCCGCTGCTGCTGCTGCTGCTTCTTTATGCTCCACGTTTCTTTATGGCTCCGCAGAGGCCAAATGGCACATCCCCTCCACCAAGATCCTGAACCCTCTGAAGCAACGAGAAGGAGGAAAAGACTCGCCTAACAAGCTGTCCAGGGTAAATGCATCAGCTACTCTCATTTTACTTCAACTGCAATGGAAGCAAATAACGTGCTGAATATTTAAAGTTTGACGCAGGCTGTGTGCAGTAAAGTGTTTTTGTTGTATTCAGCCCTGCACTGTCAGACCTGCTTTACCCCATACTGGCATTTCAAATGGTGCTGGGGTCAAATTGCCCTTGTTTTGGACTTTGCTGCAATCAGCCGTTGAATTGGGCCGTTCAGCTGGGCTGTTCATGTTTCCCCTCCAGACACTCTTTGCAGTTATCACTTTCCTTTCATCAGCATGCTAACCAGCGTCTCATCTCATCTCCGTTTCTGGTTGTCTCACTCTTTTCTAGGACACATTTTCCTAGAAGGTTGAATATATTAGGAGCTGTAGCCTCTCATTTCTCTCCCTCACTCTCTCTCATTTATCTTTTTTGAAGCCCCCAAAACAGTCTCTTTTATTATTCCCTTTTTGAAGCTGGAGGCCTGCAGATACACCTACCAACTTGTTTCGGTGCTCTCAGCACTAAATCCGACCCGCAGAAAAAAACTTAAACCATTCTCCTGGCACCATATGTTCCAAATACACAGTTTGTATTTGTTGTAATGTTATTTAAGATGCTTCCATTATTTAGCAACGTTAAGCATACTTTATTGAAAAAAGTATGGCAGGTCAGCCCTTTTTAATTTATAATTGATATTCTCATACCACACATACTGTTGACACTCTTCACCAGAGCATTGTTTCACTATTCAATAAATTGATTTTTAGTGCTGCTAATGCACATAGTACATTCACTGAGGTCAAGTTGACCTGACCTTGACTTTTTCTTTAGCTCAGTTACAAGCATCTCTGACTGTTTCATTCAAGCTGGAGGAAATAGGTGATGAAACTGTCACTCATTCCCTTTGAACTCACCGAGAAGTCATATTGTGTTGGATTCTCACATAAGTAGCCAAATACGTCACGTGTGGCGTATTCTTTGTGTATTTTCTTGTCCGTATTACTGTCGACTAGCTGACAGAATAATGGGCCTCGGGAAAACAAGCTGTCGCCTTAGTCAGGGACACATGAACATGTGATGTAGCCTGATGGGTGAACCCCTCCCCGTCTGGTACGCCAAGCATGTTAAAACAACCGTAAGAATTATTTGCAGCTGCTGTTTGACCTCGTTTGATTTACTGGGTATTTCTTTATCCTTCACCCCCTCTCCCCCCCCAACCCCCCCTCTCTCTCTCCCCCCATCTCCCTCTCTCGCTCCGTGCCAGACGGGTGATAAAAACTCAAGCCACTCAAGTAGCAACACTCTTTCAAGCAACGCCTCCAGCAACAGCGACGATAAGCACTTTGGCTCTGGAGACTTGATGGACCCGGAGATGCTGGGCCTCACATACATCAAAGGGGCGTCCACAGACAGCGGCATAGACACTAATCCCTGCGTGGCTCCAGGGGCCCGGGTGCTTCTGCAGGGCCGGGCGGGGGAGCAGGGACACCCGTGGGTGTCGGAGCACCATGAGGATGGTGCATCAGAGGAGGATCATGGGAAGCTGTACTTACAACAAGGATATGCTTCTGCCATTATGTCCAGTCATGTGACAGAGGGCAGCATCGGAGACCTGAGTGAGATCTCGTCACATTCCAGGTACAGTACAAACAACACTTGATTTTGTGATTTTTCTCATAATGACACTTTCTAAACTCGTGTCTTCTTTGTTGTTTGTGGGGAAAACAAAAACTTTGTCTTGTGTGAAGCTACAATCTGCGACCTATTGAAGGAAAAAGGGCTTAAGTTACTTATATTTGTTGCTACAAGCACACAAATCATAGGTTGTCGCTTTCAAAATCATCACATCTCAAGCAAAATGATAACTTTTAGGGTTTTGGATGAATAGATTATGAGTTTTCTTCCCATCTCATCACATCTACCATCAAAATAAGAGACTTTCTTTTGTTAAAACAGTATTTATCTTTGCACTTCAGTTTCAAGGACTTGAATAATCCATTTCGAGGTGCACTGAAACCGTTCTGGAGGCTGGAGAATTTGCTAACTAATTTTAATCTGGTTTTGTTCAAAGACCATCACGACTGGTGATTTTTCTTGTCCATTGGCAATTGCTTTTTTCCAGTCCAGGCTTTGTTCTATCATGATGGGTCAATGATTTGCCCGCTGAGGTAATTCACACCCACTTTTATAGCTCACAGCAAAATCCATTGTATTCACATATGAGGATGTACAGTCACACGCAACCATTGGCAAACTCATCAGCCTGCACTGTATCCCATTTAACAAATAAAAAAACCCACAAAGAAAGGTCGCTGGCTGCTAGCTGACCTTTTCACCCCATCGTCTTTCCTCACTGCTGACCTGCAGCCCGGCCTATCCAGCTGTGCTGGAGCCGGTGGGTGGGGCTGTTGTCAGGCTGGAGCAACACGGGGGGGGCTTCATCACACTGTCGTCCAAGTCTTCCTCACCAGACTGGGGCCCATCTGGGAGAGCGAAAGGGTGTCAAAGAGAATTGGCCCTGCAGCCACTCACAGTCTGTCTTTATGAAATAAAATGAGTATCTATTTGTTTATGTCGTGCGGGATTATGTTACCGCAATCTGTTCAGATCATTGACCTGTTGGGGAGGCGCCTCAACTGTCCACTTCAGGATATCAGTCACAAATGTGGAGATGAGCCCATGTCGTCACCTTGATTAGTCAGACGTTTCCCACCTTTCCTGTAATGGTCTTTGACACCAGAGTGTCATCTGAAAAAACAGTGAAGCAGCAGGAGCACGTTTTGCGGGGTGTGGCCCAGATGGTCATGAATATGGAAACAAGAGTGTGTAGCACCTTCAGCTACAGACAAATCTGATGTCCCAGGGTGTTTTAGGAGAACATTTTTGCATTTAGTGAAAGTTATCCAGCAAAAAAGAAGACACCAGGACCTGAATCGGACATCTTTAATGAGCCGGTTGCAGTTTTGCCCAAATCAGAAATCCATTCAGAGGAGCTAACAAATGGATGCTCACCACAAAGAAGACATGAAACTTAAACTGTCCACTCATACTGAAGAGATAAATGATGAGAAGCTACAGCAGATGAGAGTTTTCAGGGTTCCTCTGCACACTGTAAAGTAAAATGTTAGAAGAAACTGGCAGGAGTATTCATGTGATATGTTCACATCACAGTCAAACGATTCATTCAACTTACTCAGTATTTGAACTGAATAATCTTAAGCATTTTCACCAAGCGGAAATAAACATCACACATGAGCAAATATCAGAAAACCATTTTAAATCGGGCAGAGTTCTATAATACACTCAAACTGACAACTGAGCTTTTGGTGTTTTTTTTTTTTTTTTTTTTTTTTTACAGACTGTCAAAAATAACTAGAAATATATGTCTCCTTTACTTCAGGCATTCCTTTGATCGCTTGATCATAACTTTAAGGGTCAGTTCAGTCAGATAACAAAATTAGAAACAGTTCCCCTTGTGCCTTGTGGCATGCACTTTAGTTTTATGCTTGAAGTACCATAAATCAGCAGAAGTCCAAGTGATAGATATCCTGAGCCTGTGTATACACTGTATAAAAAAAAAAAGATTTCAGGTTTAAGCTCTATTAGCTCATTTTTCTTAAATCAGTTCTAAGCTACAGTGTGTCCACTTCAACTATCTAGGTCAGTTGTGTTCAAATAATATTGGTGAATAGTCCTAAAAAGGGGGAACAGTTGAATTGTTTTAAATTAGTTTGGGATCACTTAAAAAGTTTGGTCATTATACACCTATTGCAAAGTTCTTCGTACTATTTTCATCTAAGCAGTTCAAATTAATCTGAACCATTAAAGTAAGATCATTAGCTTGCTTGATGCAGTTTAAGGGCAAGGTTATAAATGATTTTAAGCCCAGTTAACTATTAATCTTCTGTGCATTACCCAAGCCAAAACGGCAAACTAATTAGTCCAGTAAGCATTCGATTGCATTAAGATTGAGGGATGAAGCCGGAGAACAAGAGGTAAACCCACACTGGTACAACGACATACAAACTTTAGACACAATTGTGCTGAATCCGAAATGTTTTGGAACCTGTGTCTTTCTGCAAAACAGCGACAGTGCAAAAATGATGCAGCCCATCATTGTGTCGCGCTTTTTTTTCTTTTACAGTGTAGCACTCCGAGTCTGAAAGAAAGCGCCTCTCTGCAATTTGAACGCACTGACCCTTTAATGCGGTTTGTCAGTTGATATTTGACTAAATACTGAAAGGTCAAGGTTCAGCAGAATAAGTCACATGATAGATTGGAACTGAGTCATCTCCTGAAGCGAGCGAGCAGGAGTACACAGCAAGTCATTCCATCAAAGCAAATACAGATTCAAACTCATTTTCATTGTAAATATCTCATTTGTTTCTACAACCTGTGCTGCCAGCATCTGTTGTCATTTCTTTCATTGTTTTAAAAATGCTTGATTTGACTTCTTTTATGATTTACTCATTTGTGTCTGTCTGTTTTTTTGGAATTCATTCATTTTGTGTTCACTTTTGAGTTACATTATGCTTTATTTTTTGCTGTTTGATCAGTGGCTCACATCACTCTGGCAGTCCCTTGGCTCGCGGTGCCAGATACTGTATGTCAGCTGACTCGTCCAAGGTGTACACCATCCCTCAGACCAGCAGCTCGGGACCGGGTCCAGAGCCGGGACCCGGGCCTGAGCCCAGCTCAGAGGCCTGCGGACAAACACGCACACAGTCCAGTTGCAGTCTCCCAATGGGCACGAAGACTGCTGGTGAAGATGATGATGATGCCCAGAGCACTGAGGGACCTCCCAACATTTCAGAGTGTGGGTGAGTGTGTGTGAGAGAAATAAAGTCGACAGACCACATATGAGACATCAACAAAAGTCCCCAACACCACAGAAAAACTGAAAAAGTTTCTAGTTTCCTTCCCATTCACATGGTTCACTGTTGGTTCAACACTCGCTCTCATGCAAAGCTCGATGACACACTTTATAATCACGCTCCTGTCAGCACTATTCCTCTAGCTGCAGAGCTCTTTTCTCCAAGACCCATTGTCGTCCCACCAATCAGCCCACCCAGAGTGCATAAACTGGCCTTGATTGAAGCCGACAGCCACAAAATAAATAAGCTCAATGAAGCCGCGGACATAATACACTTGGCACATGTCACTTGTGGTTATTGATCGTTGTTGTGAAGCAGGGTCCCTGTGGACTTGCAGGCTGAGACTCCACCAGATCAGCATCTCTGCTGGGAGCCAAGCGATGATCCACACACTGCTGTCACACATGCAGCCCAAGGACAACAGCCACACGTTTGTCTATAGAATTATAGATGAGGAATGAACGCTGCTGTTCAGCTACGTCGAGAGCTTGTAATCTCTCCAGACTTTATATGAACATCAATGACCCACTGTATCCATCTGATGATTAGATTTTGTGTTGGAGGAAAAGAAAAGATTCTGACAGTGAAAGTCAAACACAGACGTGATGGTGTGAGTGTGGTGAGGTTCTTGTTTCGAGCTTTGGGTATGTTTTTGGAGGAGTAAACCTGGTATTTGCCCTGGAAGACACTCCCCGCCCTGTCTCTCAAGTAATTTCATTCAGGCTGGGAATTTAGCTACTTACAGCTGTGTGATTGATCGCATGCACTGAAGTCATCTTCTGCCGACTTATGAAAAAGCTCCGTAATTCACTTACCCTCCCTATTGTTTGTTTATATATTCCTGCCGTTTTATTTCATCTTACATAACGGTGCCCCATGATGAATGGCCTAATAATACTCACAGATATTGTTCTAACATAATGAAGTTTCTTTTCCCCCCTTTCTCCAAAGTTTTCTCATTTGCTCACACTGTATGTAATGCAAGATGTGGAACAATTCCTCTAACCCTCAGCTTTTCTTTTCTTTTCTTTTGCTTTTTTTTGTCTCTGGCTTCTGCTTCATGTTCCAGCGGAGCGGAGAGCTTGTTAGCCTTTCTTCTCAAAATCCTCTCTGAGCGTTCAAGGTATACAGTTGAAGTCAACCCTGATCTGACCCAGCCTGCTTCCCTCCACACACCACAACCCTCCACCCCTCCCCTCCACCCCAGACCTTTACACCGCTCCTCTGTCATGGCAAGGTCTTTTGCTTCGTCTGCCATGTGGTAGATGCTGTAAGTGGAGGGCAGCTAGGTGTGTATCAGTAGCTTGACCAAAAACTGGAGACATGGAAACATCACTTCAGCACTATATGTAAAGCTGCACACTCTTATATAAATATCGGTTATGCAAGCCATGCCTCTTTGAAACCTCTTGTATAATCTCAGAAATTAGTTCCTGCAGAGAACTTAAATTAATGAAAATGAGTTAAACTGACAGGGAGCCTATTTTAAGCTGATTCGCAAGTATAGGGCTGAGGTGACTGGAGACATCACGCAGTGAAAAAAAGATTAAAACATCAACAAGGGCCAATGCTTTAAGAAAAGGAAAAAACATTCTGGTGTGACACTGGACCAAAAGTAGCTTCATGAGAAATTCATATGGCTGTAAAGACAGAAAACGGTTGAGAAAATAGCTAAATGTTGTTGTTTTTTATCATTTGATTAATGCTGGCTGTTCAAGTCAAGACTTCTCATGAATGAACAACAGTTAGCGGCTTACACTTTCACACGGATCCCGATTAATTCTGCCCAAGATCTTCTGCAACATGTACCCTGTGGTGTTTTCGTCTTTACTTATAGTGGCGGAGTGGAGAAATATGCGAGGCGCCAAACCATTACTGCTGTGGTTATATGCACTATTGCATCTATTGTGGGTTTCCAGTAGAAGAAGCGGAAGGTATTGCTACATCGCGGCGCATCAAAGGAGAAAATCTATTTCCATCAATTTTTTATTGTTTCCTCTTTTGGAAGTCGCAAAGCTTCCTACCTCAGCCAAGTCGAAAAAAACATTACATTTTCCACCTCAATCTTTTGGCAAGGCTGATATTAAAAATGGGTAGATGAAAACATGCCTTCTTTCTTCACACTTATACTTGAGATCTGCGGCACAAGGACACATTTTAACAGAAAAAAATTACACACAATATAATCACTGCTGCACAATATAGCAAACTTTACCTGCAAAGGTCAGTGCATTAGTATTGTTCCAATCTTCCTGCAATTATGAATCGATCATGTAAGAGCAAATTGGACAAGCACTAAGTCGAGACAGAAACGCTATTTCCCTACAGTTTTAAAATGAAGCCTTCAGCAATCAGAGCTTGGTGAAATGCTCTGATTTTCTTTTGAAAACGGAGCAACCGCTCGTAATTTTAAGATGTCTTAAATTGGTCAGAATGGCATCTGGCAATCACACATTTTCAGTATCTGTCTGTGTATTTGGGGCTTGGTTACTATGGCGCCTGAAGCTTACATCAGTGCAACTCTCAGCCATAGTGTCTCTAGGTAACCATCACAGCCATGCTGTCCCATCATCTAATCATCTAGCAAATCTCCCCATGGCCGTCTAACACCCTGCCAACAGCACTCAGTGTGTCATGCTCGGGCTGCTCACTTCAAGCAGAGGTCTCGCAGCCACATGACTTCACCAGCCAGGTCGGTCACATCCTCAGCGCCCGTGCCTTCCCCTACTGAAAGACTCGCCACCCTCAAAATCATTTAAATGTGCTCAGACAAACCACCTCTGACAACCTCCACCAACAAAACATGTCACCTCTTGTGAGTCCATCTCCAGGCCCATCTAACAGCTCTCCTGCCTCCTTCTGTGTGAACACTCCTCTTGCGTCTGTGGTTAACACTCGTGTCTAGATGTTGTTTTCTCTCCAAAAACCCTTGTTTCTCCTTTCCTTTCTACCTCTCACGGTGCTTGGCTGCATCCTGTGCAATCCCTTTAATCGCTCTGCTGGCACAGTGATGTGGGACAGGATGGCATTGAAAATATTTCCCCTTCCTCGCTCCTTCTCCATCCCTGTTACCTCACGTTCACCTGACTCGCATGAAGTGTGGAGGCACCTGATGTTAGAATGTGAAGACAAATCCTCCGTCTAAACCCTTTTTGTGATACTTGCCACTTTTCTCCCAAGTAGCCGGGGCTACCTCTGATGGCCTCGCTCGCTCGACGGTCCGTGTGACCCTTGTGGTGAACTCTGCTTCTCTGTGCCCTCTGTATCGTCTACAGGCAGCTGTACGCACACGAGGCTGCATGCAGGCTTCAGGCTGCTGAGCGGGACGGGAAATCACTGCAGAGACTTTCCAAAGAAGAATACATTAAAATGATGCTGCCTGACAGCCCACCGGGAGAGGACAGAAATCGGAAGGTGAGGCCTTTTTGCATGGCTAACTGATTAATTTGTGTAATTTGGCTTCGCAATATTTATCAGAGAATTCAACGATCCGCCAAGTACCGGTAAGTCTGTTACTCCTGATAGTCAAAAATTTGTATTTTATTTTGTAGTTTCTATCCTATTTTACACAATGAAACTTTAGGAATTGTTCTGTTATGTTTTCATAAGAAGTATTCTTAAACTGGTATTTGGAATACATTTTATTATGAATACTACACAGTGCTACAAATTGATATAAGAGGCATGTTTATCTTTATTCAGCTCAGACACTGTGGTAAAACCCGGCAGTATTCCACATTTTGCAGCTTTATCCATTTTGATCAATCGTTGCAGTCCTGTTATTCAAGCTGTGCTCCTTGCATTGATCCTTTGAGGACAAGCCATCATACATTCAGAGGGAGCCTGAGATTATGATGTTGTTTAAGCCACACAGGAAAATCAAAACTCATTAAAACTGTAAGTAAATGACCAAAACTATTAGTGAATGGCATCCCGGGAATCGACTGCAAAATCTAAGGCTTTTTGCTTGTGCTTTTCTCCTGCTGGGGAAGAACCAGAGCAGATAACCACTTGCTGGGAAAGCAAGACAAACATCTGCTGTCTATCAGCTGGCACTGCTGCCGTACACCACAGCTGATACGACTCCTGGAGACTCTTTCAGTCCACGTCGACTGGCACAGTGTTTGGTTAATTTCATTTATGAAGGGGCCTGAGTTTGCTCAGTCAGGATGTCATGGATTAAAGGCAGGAAGTTGCAGCGCGCACATTGATGTTTGATGTTCCTGAGTCCCGGAGACTCTATTAATTGCATCTTGAGTTTCCCGCACCCTCCCCCATCCATTATCTACCAGGAAGAGACCCTGGAGAAATGGACAAATGGGCTATATTTGGATGCTGCTCAATTCTAATACAAATGCACTTCACTTCCCTAGAGAAGGCCGGCATGTCCTCTGGCGTAGGCAGGCCTCGTCCCTCAGATGAAAAGCTCAGGGCAGCTATAGCCTGTGATGTAGTCTACTTGATGAGAAAGGTCAGAGGGTTTTGTATAAATCATCTGTTAGAGTACAGTTAGGTGACGTCACTGCAGTATAGAGATGTTTTTTTGTTTTTTCGCTAAATATCAGCAAAGTGGCCAAAAATGAAGGTGACTGACCAACGTCATGCTAAAGTCGAGCAAGCCACAAAACTTTGCCTGCGGTGGAGATCAACTATAGTTAACCGTTTAAAACCAAGCCTTTTTTGTTATTCTTTGGCTCAAAACATTTATGCTTTTAAAGTTTGTGCATGTGGCATCAAGTGGAAAAGCACTGGTGATCAAAATGTGGCAGGTGGTTCGATGAAATGAAACAATTTTGATATTTTGTTGGTTTGATTATTGATTGTTGGAATTGTTTGTGGAGCATGTAAATATACTGTAGCTTGTATATTGTTATATCATGCAACTTCTTTAAATTTGTGGACACTATGAGTCTACAACAGCTTAGATTTACACTCAATGATGAATAACGCAATCTGCATTTTGACAAGAGAAGCTTATTTTTGGTCAGTTTTCAGCAATTTGTTGGAGTCTTTCTCCAAAGACTCAAATTAAAATCAAATTACAAACACAATTTGCTGAATAGTTTCCAAATTCTATTTATTGAATTTGTTTTTCTCCTTGCAAATTTCCTTGCCAGTCACACGGCCTTAAACACGGCCTTCCTTGCCAGTCACACGATATTTCAAACCTACCTCTGCTCATTCCCAATGTAGTTACTACAAATTATAAAGTGTGATTAAATGAGCCTTCATCATGTCAGACTTTTTTTTCTTCTTCTCTTTTGCTTGACCTCTGAGTGTATTTGCATCTTTTGCAAGACAACACCAAATTTGTAATTCTATTAAATGAACATCGTGTGACACTTGATCGAGTGATGAGCAAAAGTAACATGGACTCCTTCAAATTTGCCTGAGTTTATCTTTATGTGTGTTTTCACTACTAGTCGTGAGTTGGTCTTATGAGGTGAGATAGTAGCTTCAGTCAAGGAAAAACCTGCTGCACAGAAACACACACGGCAAAAATCAACGACTTGGCTCATAATTCTAAACACTAATTGAAAAGCATTTACAAAAGCCCATTTGTCTTTGCAGTCTTTACACGATATCCTCTATATATTCCTGTAATAATCCAGAACGTTGCACCGCCTCTTGCGTGTGTATAACTGTAAGCAGCTGCGTCAGCCTGCACTGATACACCGTCATTCCACTGCTGCTTTTCTCTCACAGAGAATGATGGAAAACAGTGCTGGTTGTTGCAATCTGTCTTGCCTCTCTCATCGAAGGAGATGATATAGTGCATTGAAGAGCAGGTCTGGGAAAGGGATGTCTCGCTGAGGGCACAGAGCCAGACACTCCAGTAATACACATATGATCCTTATAAACATATACTGCACTTTTCTGGGAGCAGCTTTGCTTGGACTGCATGTTTTCCATCATAAGCTGGCACGCAATAGAATGAAATTACCTCCATGGCAGTGCTGAAACCACCGTCACTTTATTCTTAACTCGCATCGTATAGTCTTGACGTGTTGATCGTCTAAGTGATTGAACAGTGTGTACAGTAGTACGGTAGTCACCCGATGCCATTCTTTGCATGTCACTAAGCAGGTGCAGAAAGATTTTCCCTGCCGGCGTCCGCCATGACGCCCTTCCACAGCAAGACGGGCCATTGTGTGGTTGACGTAAAGGAAAGGCAGTTCGCAGTTTATTCTCCCACAATGTTCCTCATTTTGAACCTCCTGTGGGAAAGAAAAAAAGCATTTTGAATAGGTGGTTGTCCAACACATCCTCCCAAGTGGCACTTCAACGGGTTCCAACGCTGCTTGTTGGCTTTGTTCAAACATGGGCAGTGAGGGGAAAAAAAGAAAAAAGAAACGAGGGGAATCAGGAAAAATGGGGGTGGATGTGTCACCGCCGCCTCAGCCGCACCGCTGTACAAAAGAATTCAAAGACCTCACAGCACAACTCGGCAGTGACTGCTGCCAGCTGAGGTGGATTTAGACACGCGAGAAACGTTGATATTCTTGCAGGTTTTAATAATACCTTATTTTCCGTGTAATGTGCACAGCAGGTTCAGTTAACCAGTGCCAGGATGTGTGCAGAGAGGCTGGTTTGATGCTGTAGATGGAATAAATAGATGGCTTTCTGAAAAACATAAAACCCCGTTTTGGAGATGGCTTCATTTGCCGTGACTCTCATTTATTGGAGCTTTAAATCCGTGCTATTTCTGCTTTATATAAGAGAGTAGCAAATCCCCTTCAAAGTTGTTTTGATGAGCGAAAATCTTATGGGGTCTAATCTTGTAAAGTTGGGTGGGAAAGCTTGCAATGAGAGACAACCTTGTTAAGTCAAAGCCTTTGAGATGTTCTGTGAAGGCTGTATGTTTGTTGCTTTGAATTCGAGTCTATATCTCCACTTTAAAGACACTAGATATTTGTTAAATTCTCACTCTGGGATCTGTGGAGGATCTGCCTTTGAAATGGAGATGGCTGGGTGTTGGCCTGCGGGGATACCACTGTAGTATGTTGGTTACAGCTGCGAAGCTACGAGGCAGACTTCTACTCATCTGGCCAACTGCCCCCGCATATCATTTGTGGCTACTTTTTATGTCACTCCTGCTGTATTTATGTAAGCTAAATGGGACAATGATGGATGGGGTTGGTTATTGTGGTTTTTTGTGTTTAAACTGGAGCTCTTCTGTCAAAATTTTACCCACAGTAATGAAACACTGGTGTCTCTGCAACGATATCCTGTGTAATGTCTCACTGTGCACAGAGGACACCCCCCTCAGGATCAGGCTGCTCTTCAAGCCCCCTCAAGCTTTTTTGTGATGATTCATCCTGACCTCGAACTCTTTTTCAACCACTTTCATTTGAATCGGCTTGAACAAATCTTTAGATGTTTTATTAAGTGAATTCACCAGCTGGCATGACTATTAATCATCCCTCTTTTTTATATGCTTGTTGAATCTTATTAATTCTGTTTTGCATGTATATGATAATATGACAGAAAAGTGTTCTAAAGATTTAAATTTCATTTATTGATTTTTTCCTCCAAGGTGTTATTCTTTTGAGTTTTCATCCATTTTCAAATCTAATCAAATATTTATCTATCAATATCCATCAAATAGTTTTCTTTAAATTTGGAAAATTGATTCACCTCCCTTATAGTTGCAGATTTTGTCACGTAAAGGTCACCTTATTGATTGTTCAAATTTAGCATCCACATTTGTTCGTACACAGGAATGATTTGATAGTATTTGGTGGTTGGTGAAGTCATTATGACCTAATATTGGGAAAAACCTTTCAGGAAACACTTGTGCAACATGAAGAAGTAATAATTGCATATATTGATATATATATGAAATGTAGCCCCAAAAGTGATATTTACCTTCCAAATGCACAATGTTTCATGAAATTCAATAAGTCAAATAAATGACCATGACATGTTTTCAATAACCAAAGTTATAGTTGTAGTTTTTTGCTAAATACATGTTTGCAGGGTATTGTATTTTATCATGGGATCTGCTCTTTGGATATTATAGGAGTAGGCACAAATATGTTAATAATATTTGAAAAAATATGAAGATAAAATAATGGAGACTTGTTTTAATTAGGTGTAAAACAAACAGTGTGTATATTTTGTGGCCACACATCGAGGTGGACAATGTCGAGGTCAGAAAGAAAATCTTGTCATTAATGTAATAAATAAAGTAATTAATCTCAAAAGATAATCAATCTTAATAAAATAAAACAAAATCATTTCTTATTAGAAATGAGTAATAATCTTTTATTCCATTTGTTCCAAAGAAAACATCCCTATTGTGGATTGGTCATCTTTGCCACCGTTATTATATGACACTGGGGTGAAATGAATGTTATCTTCGGTGGTTGGCGGAGGAGTACAATTACATGTCCATTATTGTAGTTCACCTGATGCTTCTGGTTTTATTAAATGTAGTTAAGCATCACAGTGAAAAGACTCATCATCATCTACAGTATATAATCACATAATACCCTTGTTATTGCTCGTCTTAAGGGTTGGATTCAAAATGAAATCTGCTTCATATGGGAACAAACACACAGAGTGTGGCTAAGTTGTCCAGGATGTCAAACATTTAGCCACATTGGCTATCCCACAGAGATCCCTCCTGTGTTCATCCTTTCACCATCAGAATAAAGAGCATAACTTGCTTCATGCACAATCTTTGTTTTGCTTGACTTTCTGTCTTTGGTGAGATAAAACAGTATCTCCCACTGGCACACAGTTTCATCTCTCTCACACTTGGCCTGCTCTGCTTTGTCTTGTTCCTCACATCAGGCTCAGTGACTACGTGCTGCCACAGCACAGTGGCCTCTGTCACCACCTTCATGAGCCTTGTTCCCTCTTTTTCCCTCGCTCTGCCAGACACTCTCCAGCTGTGCTCAATCCATCTGCATTTTCCTGCGAGCACAGACTGTAATTGATTCCCGACACCGCTCTCTGATGTCTCTCGCTCACCCACCCGACAGCCCACTCACGTAAAGCTGCTGTGCAGAGAAAAGGCAAAGCACAGCAAAGGTGCATCCAGGGGGCTCAGGCAGGAACCCGAAGATCACGCATCTCCTGACGTCCTCAACGTCGTGTCTGTCTGCTAACAAATTGTTTTTCCATCTTTCAGGTGTCAGTGGTGGGCAGTTTGTCACCGAGACGTTCCCTCTATCGAACCCTGTCTGACGAGAGTGTGTGTAGTAACCGTAAAGGTTCGTCGTACGCCAGCTCGCACAGCTCCATGCTGGACCAGGCCATGCCGAATGACATCCTGTTCAGCACCACTCCACCTTACCACAGCACGCTGCCTCCTCGCATGATCCACAATCAGGGCGCGTCCAACCTACGGAGTAAGTACAGACGCAAAATAATTCAGCTCCTTCTAGAGAAAACAAAACAGAACTTCAAACTGTCTCATCAAAGTTGAGACAGAAAGCTAATGCATATTTTCTCTGCATGTTGCTTCTGGATTATCATTCCGCTTTTCTGGCACCATACAAGAGCCAGGATAAGATACTCGTTTGAAGAGCCACTCCTGTCTTACCAATATCATTAGCGCAACTGGTGCACACTCTAGCAACGCTACTTAATATAGCCAGCTAATTGGAAATGGGCGAGGCCGCGTGCCTCATGCGAGGGACCTGCTTCTCCGTCTGCATTAAGCAGACACCTGTCACTGTTGGCTAGTATTCCCCGCTCTACCGTCTTCCCAGCATCCACTGAACAGGCATTAGCGATGAGAGGTGAAATGTGTCCTGCACACACTGCTGCAGGTCTTTAGGATCTTTGACATTAACATGCCTGTTTTTCCATCAGAAGTGCCACATTGTCTGTCATACATAATGTTTCATTCACTCATCAGTTCTTGCCTGCCTCCCCTTCTCTGTCCTTCCAGTCTCATTTCCATACGGTTCCTCACCTGTCTCCTGCTGCTGTCATTAGATAGAAAATGGCTTTTGGAAAGATGTTTTTTCTCTTTAGCCTCCTCTGGCTGTCAACCTGATGGATTCCTGATTGTTTTGAAGGATAGTTGAGAACACTGGCTCTCTCTTTTCCTCACTGAAAAAGCCCAATTTGGTAAACAGTGAATCACTCAAGCTCCAAGACGCTGGGTAAATTGAAAGGAGAGTGTCAGCATCACCTCAAGCTCTCTTTCTGTCTCTTCTCTACTTCTCCTCTCGTGCTTTTCTAAATGGCTCTCCGCAGAATGGGAGCTTGTTTATTGCGTTCGCTGTCTTTCAAGGGCTGACAGGGAGGAGGGGTGGCAAGCACAGAGGGGAGGGAAAGAAGATATTGATTGAAACATGAAGACATTCACTTAGACAAGTCATTTATCGCCTCTCAGACGAGCGCCTCGCGAGTGCTACGCACAAAATGCGGTTTAATGTGACTGGAGCCTATCCTGCTGTCACATAGATACAAAACTTTTCTTTGCAAAGTGTGATTGTTTGCAACCTGCTGGAGGATTTGTCAGATCGAGGCATCTCAAGATGATTTGGAGTTGCTTGACAGCTAATAGACCTAAGATGTATAGAAAGAGGGACACTTCACTTTTCCTCCATCCCACAATATAAAAGAAGCCAAATCTCTTGCATGTAAATCCCGGAGTCTCGCAATGGTGATATCGTTTGCGTTAAACTTGCGTTAAACCCGTCCCTTTTTTCCACCAGGCCCAGTCACTAGTAAATGCACAAACACAAATTAGATGTTTTTAATCACCATATTGAATAATGTATAAAACCATGTATCTTATCAGAGTAATGAGCACTTTATCAATGATGATTAAGATCGAATCTACCACGCCACGAAAGCAACGACCTTTAGGAAAAATATTGATCTGTTGCGCTGGCTCGTGTTCTTCCAGGGTTTCAGTTTTACGGAGTGCTCGTGATCGTTCTAAATCTTTTTATACAGTCGATGCTATAAACTATCAAGTTGTCTTGCTTTGAATCATTTCTCAACAAGCTTTGTGTAAACAATAAATTGAAAAGTCTGTGAATTCTTCGTCTGGAGACTTTCCAAGCTGTAATAATCCTATATGCCAAAGCATGGCGTTGGGAAGTGAAAATGTAATTTATGATTAATTGAGCTGCAAATTCTTGTAACACACAGCAACATTAGCTTGGGTTTAGATTGTAAAGGTTCAGCTTGAGAAGAGCAGCTGTGATTTGAAGACAGAAAAAAGACTTCATAAGTCATAAAATGGGACAACTAGAGGTGTATTTGAATGCCACATTTATTAGAGTTTTAATTAGACAACTAACTTTACCAGTAATTACGATTAAAGTAGTGCCTTCATCCCTCGACGCTGCTGTATTCCTTCTCCTGCCCCCTTTTGTTCGATTCCAACTGATGGGTGACTCAAACATTGACCCTAAACTGCGGCCAGGCCCAGACACTGATCGGAGTGCGTGCCTGTCTCTGCAGATGAGTTTTGGTTCTCTGACGGTTCCTTGGCGGACAGGTCCAAGTTCAGCGACCCGGGCCTCATGCCCCTCCCAGACACTGCCTCGGGCCTGGACTGGTCTCACCTGGTCGATGCAGCACGAGAATTCGAAGGTAACCAGCCTGGCTGAAGCTGCTGGCACCTCGTGTAACCCAACTTCCCTCCCTCCTTACTACCTGTGCCTCTCCCGACTGCTTACCGCGTGTGTGGCTGTACGTCAGTAGATCTTGCAAGTGCTGGCTGACTTGCATGTGTAGGTTTGTGTGAGCTGTGTGTGTGTGTGTATTTCTTCTGGTCTATCCTAAAGTGTTGGAGGAAGGTGGCTTTTGGGAATTCTTCTTTTTTGCACCTGTGCTCTGGGCCCCTATTGTGATTCCCATCAAGTACATGGAAGAAAACGACTCCTTTCTCAGCACAGACATTGAGCCAATTTTCATACCGTAAAGCCACCAAGGAAAAATGATTCACCATGGTAGCTTGTGCGATTGGGTTGTCGGGTTTTTGGTTTTGAGGTGATTTGGGTTCTTCTCTTGGCCTTTCTTTGTCCCGAGAGAGAGTATTTGTGTCTTATGGCATTCAATCTGGATAGACTTAAGCTTTGACATCGAGCTCTGAGGACACCATGAGTCGAAACTCAAAGTTTTTATTGCACTCTGGTTTTTGGGTGATTAGCATCAACACATCTCAACCATATCATGGTTGGCATTATCATTTATTTATTCTTTTTCTGATTTAAGTGCTTTTTCAACCACCGTCATGCCAGCGTGTTTCCCCATCTATCCTAGCGATGCAAAAACATGCAATTTTATTCCCCCACTTGAACTCCATGTGACCCCGGACCAGTGAGCAGGCGACGTAGCATGTGACCATTCATTTGTCATAATTAATGTATTCACCGCAGAGTTTCTTCCTTGATACATTTTCCTGCCACATCGCCTGCAGCCTATCGTTTAACCATAGCGGAATCAGTGCAGATGATGCAGAGTCTGACTGGCAGCAGCAAGGCAGTCGTGACGGCGGCCCTCCTGGCCCAGAAAACGCTGGGGAAACTTCTGCCCTGTTGCCGAGCAGAATGTGACTCCAGGCTGCCGTAGCACCATGTATGTTTAACCAGCTCTGTTTAGAGCCATGGGGAGGCGTAGAAAGAGGTTGGCTGAGATGTAAAGCATTTATAGCATTCATACCGTTAGCCCTGTGGATCCTCAGAGGCTGCTCATTTTCATGATGCAAACGGACGGTTTGGATTAGCTTGAAGTGCACACACACACACACACTCACGCACACACATAAACATCAAAATGAGACTGTGTTCTCTTGACTTTCAGAAGTAGAAGCAGATGGAATTAAAAGCTATCTTTGGTAAATTTCATCAACAAAAGGCTTCTGGTGCAATCACTGAATGTTCTCTTTGCCACCAATGGGTTGATTTATTTTTTCTTTGGTTCTAAATAAACAGGGAGCTAACATGTACACTCAGAGGGACTGCTGTGATCTCTCCTCACTGTAAGCTGTTTTTCCCTTGATTTTTCTGCAGTTTGTCCACTAAATCTGGACACAAGGTCACAGGAAAATAACAAGCTGCTCTTCTGCGCTCTTTTCTGCTTTTTCTCAAAGTCTTTAATCTTTCTGATGCAGCCATCGAATATGAGGGAAATGTTCATTCATATGTAAATAAGGGCCTGGTTTCCCTTTCCTGCCTCGTTTGAATAACCGACTCTGGGCACGACCAGCTTTTGTCTTGGAGTGGATTAGCTTTCATTTGGGGCTAAATTAATGGAAGGGTTTCCTTAATCTTTCCTATGAATATGCAGATTCTCCTATCTTCAGGCTCAGACCAAAGGTTCGCGAAAGAGTAGTTTGTAGAGAAAAGAGCATTGCGCTTTAAAACAGAGCACTCCCTGAGCATAACGTGCCAAGTTTTGGTTTTCCATGGGGCTTTGATGAGGCTTAAGGGCCTGATATGGTAAAACAAGCATGACTGGTGTCTTACACCTCCCTGCGTTGCACTCCATTATGTGCCAAACAGCTGTCACAAGAAGCTCTGAGGGGTGAGGGACCTGATGCGTCACCAACAGGACTGACTTTATCTGTTATTTTCTAGAAATGCTCTGGTTACCACCTTGTTCTTCATTGTCTGGTTATAGATCTCTCACGATGTGAGAGCCGCCATTGGTGCCTTTGCAGAAGGTTTTACACTTCAGCCATTCATTCATACAAACCATGAATGAATTCACCTGTGTGCATGCATGTCAGTGTGTTGTTATGTTTTATTTCTGTTGCATGTAAACATGGTACAGAGACATCTTCTGCTGTGATGAGAGGCAGATCATGACTTATCGTGTCACCTCTTCTGTCTCCAGACCAGCGTGTGGCGTCTTTCTGTACCATGACGGACATGCAGCGTGCCGAGGCTCTGCAGATCTCAAGGGAGCTGACCAGACGAGTGGCGGAGGCGGAAGGAGCGGCGCTGGGAGCAGAGTAGGCTTTACAAACAAACTCACAAGCACCAATGCTCCAGTAGCAAGAAATATTGACTGTGGGTTAAATCTGCCCCACTGATTGTCCAGTCAGAGCTTCGTAACGGTTTCTAGGCACAGCAGGTCTGTCAATCTTTGGATTCCTCCACATGATGAAGGGGTTTGCGTGAAAGTCTAATAAAATTGATATCAATCAATCTCTATCTCCAGAGGATGACCGATGGTGAGACTAGAATTTAACACGGGTTGTGATCAATGAATTGAACGTAGTAGTTTTCGGTCTTTTCTAATCTCGTAAATAATGTTTAGAAAATCCCTTTGCAGGACTGGAATATCCATTGAGTCAGAATCAAAGTATGACGTACAGAATGACATCAGAAGCTCTGACATGCTCTTCATGTGGTTTTGGAAAGTTTACACTCCTTTTCCCCGCCTATAGTGCTGTATAGTTTATTTTGATGGTTTGTGATTAAAGGATTGCATCAAGTAACATCTTGGCTCCATTTTACACCCGTTGCAAAGCCACACCAAGCGCAATGCAAGACACTTTAGTGGGCTCAGAGCAGCGTAACTGTGATTTTAGGCACCTATCTTTGCGGTGTAAAAGCGTGGCAGGCTTAAAACAGAGCTCTCCAAACTCTCCCGAAGGGCCACTGCCCTGCATGTTTTCAATGTCTGTGTCATCGTCAAGCTCGTGAAAAAGCCTGATAATGGGCCACTTATTACATTCAGGTGAGTTGGTGTTGAGAGACATGTGAAACACGCAGGGCAATGCCCCCCAGGACCTGGATTGGACCACATTGTTTCTGAATGAGTTTCTGCCAGGTGCATTAGTGGCACATTGTGATAATGGGGCAAAAAAACATTTGTGCCAGTGACCCCTTTAAATCAATGGTACATTGTTGTTGGGGGGTTTTTCCCATTATTCTAAGGGCGCTTACTTCCCATAACTGATTTGGATTGTTCGTGTTCTCTACTTGTTGGCCTCAAGAGTCTTGACAAAACAAAAAGTTGAAATTGTGTTTGTAATTTTTAGCTTTTTATTATGATTTTTTTTCTCTTTGTTTATTAAATACATTAGCACCATTAGCATTAGCATTGTTAACATCCAACAACAGTAGAGTCTGCTTGTGTATCTCCAAAGTGGGACATTTTACATTTGCACACATTGCGTCATTGTGACTAACAAATTATGTTGACATGAATTTAGCTAAAGGCAGATACAAACAAGTGAGCTGTCACACAGTCAATGTTGATTTGTGCCACAGTTAAAAAATCGCAGTACTGATCTCCATCATAATAACTTAGTGCACAAGTTGATGAGTTCTTTTTTTTTTTACAGCAAAAATTCCCCTCAAATCCTTGCACCAGTAAAACATCAAGGCGTTGGTGCACGTGGCTCTTAAAGAAGATGAGAAGATGACATTCTATTTATTTCTAATTGCTACGTAACACTAAAGATAGAATTTGGCCGCACACGAATACATTTGCACATTATTCATTAGCCGACAAGGAGCCCACAGACACCCAGTACCACCTTGTGAGTAGACCGAAGAACATGTCTTTAAATTGAAGGCTTAGTGCAAACAATGCTAAAAAAAACAATGCTAAAATGTGAGACTTGATGGTTTCCTTAAAATGTCATGAGTGACCATTTAAACATCAAAAAACAGGAAAGAAGTCAGCAGTGCATCACAGGGAGAGATGGTCACACACATTCAGAAATTAACATAAATTGGATATTTTTTGAATGTGGGCGAAATCCAGAGAAAACCCGCATACACTCAGAATGACTCCACAAGTCTGGACTATTGTCACTGTGAGGCAAGAGTTCCACTACACCACAAATGTATGTACATTAAGGGTTAACTGCAGCTCGAACTACTCAGGGAGTTTGAAACAGGTCGCTGATTTGATCACTCTGCACCATTAAAGGATCTCTCGGTTTGAAGGTTGCTGACGCCAGGACTGTGGATTGTTCAATATAATTCTTAAATCTATCTTGAATTCCCCGACGTCACTAAAATGCTGAAGTGTCATGGTTTTACTCACGGTCTTGAAGGATTAATGTGTGTAAACTGACGTTTTGTTGCATGTATGGAATAAAAGATTTTATTTTTCTTTAGTATAATCAACACTTTCTGTTCCTCGTGTAACCTCAGCGGCACCCCGTCCACCCTGACCGGGAAGGTCAACCAGTTGGAGGTGATCCTCAGGCAGCTGCAGCAGGACCTCAGAAAGGTGAGCACATAAACTGCCAGCGTCTCAAACAAGCTTTCTGTCACGTCTGCACATTTTACAAACAGTGTGTGTGTGTGTGTGTGTGTGTCCGTGTCACACTACTCAGAAGAACAGCCATTGAGTAATGGTTGCCCAGAGGTCTGTGTAATACAAACTCGTCCACTTAATTCAATATCCTGCTTCCTTTCCTTATTGTGTCCCGGCCCAGCATTTCCCCACCTCTACTAATGTGCCTAAAATGGAGGGAGGAAATGCACTTTTATCCGCACAAGAGGAAAGACTGCTTTGCCATGTTAATGCCTCCTATTTAAACCTCACCGACGAAAAGACGGATGTTCCTGTAATGGGAGGGAGGGGGCTTTTATCAGCTTCTTTTGTATCCATTTATTTTTTTTCCCCAGCGTTGATTGTGTGCTTGTGTGTATGTGTGTGTGTGTGTGTGTTCTCAGGAGAAAGAGGATAAGGCGATGTTGCAAGAGGAGGTGCAACACCTGAGACAGGACAACATGCGACTGCAGGAGGAGAGCCAGACGGCGGCAGCTCAGCTCAGGAAGTTCACAGAGTGGTTCTTTCACACCATCGACAAGAAACCCTGAGAGAGGGAGGAAGAGGAAGAGAGAGACCCACGGAGAGAGAGAGCAAGAAGGCCTTCACTCCTCCTGGGCACACAACTCCTACTTAAGACTCCCAGATGATTCGCAGCCAAACAAGCTATAAAACAAACCATTACTGGACCCCAAGAGTAATCAACAGTTCTACAGATACATTTTTTTTTAAACTTCATGCTTAGGAGACTGTCCTGCCCTGTGTGAGCGACTTGAAAAATGCCGATTTAAATCTGGAAGTTTGGGGATCCTCCTCTGAAGTGCAGGCCTGTTTCTGACGTGAAAGGTTGCTCTGTGTTGGCAAATGAGACTCTTGGGAAACCTCCTCATCTCTGACGCTGGAGAGGAATTAAGAAAGGCAGCCGCCCCCCCACTCCCGTTACTCTGGACTGGGGGGTGGGTAGGGTGGGGATGGCCCCGCCTGTCTCCCTGGGATCTTCTTACAGTAGTGGAATGTAAAGCTCATTTACTGTAGTCAACATATAATCTACCTACGTTTGTCGCGTCAGTCTACTGTACTGTATACTCAGCTGTACTGTATCATACTGCACACACTGTCACACAGCTGTTTCTGCACCGGCCTTCACGGACACAGGAGAGCAGAGGGGGGCGAGGCGCTGGAGGGAGGGGAGAGGAGGGGAGGAATGTACTGGACATAATGAAGTGGTACTTACTGTCTGCTTGCACCAAGAGGAATCCACATGTGGCCGTCTTGAAACGCACGGCGGGAGGGGGGGGTGAAATGAATGTAGCTCAACTGAGACCCCCTTTTTGCAGTTTTCTTTTAAATGTCCTCTAAAGTTCTGGTTCCCAAAGTCACAAAAGTGTTTGAGTTTTATTTTTTGTTATGTTTCTTTTGAATTAATTCCACCATTTCTTTTTTTCTTTTTTCTTTTTTTTTCCGCGTCATATCCTTCGGGTCACATGGCAGTAAACTTTGATGTCTGAAAGGTGCTTTTCCTTACACACATTTGTCGGTAGTTTCCATTCACTGTCCCCATGTCTTAGCAATAACAAAGTGGTAGTAACAAAACTGTGTTTTTAAAAATATAAAATAAAATTTAAAAAAAAAAAAAAAAAAAAAGTGAAAAGAAGTTAGCACAAACGTGAAGAGTTCCTGTGGAGACGCAGTGGTATTTGACATGTATTTATAAAACACGAAGAGACTGTGCCTAAAACTCTTGGTTGTAAATGGATTGTTTCTTTTTGCTTTTAGTTTTCCTTTATAAACACATGCCTTGTCTGTGGCTCACTGATATAAAATCATGTGTGAATGAGTGAGTGCGTGCGTGCGTGTGTGCGTGTAGTTTATCACAGCAAAACGAGTTCTTATGCAGTGGTTTCTAGAGCATTAGCGCCAGTGAACCACACTTACAATGCCAAATGTGTTTATTTCTGTACATATCTGCCACAGAAGTGTCTTGTATTTAACACTATTATTTAAGCTTATTTAACCTAAAGTTGTTTATTTTATTAAGGGTATTTTTTTTCTGCACTAAGGAGAGATAAAGCTCTGTGTATGTTGTAAAAGTGTGTAGCTTGCCAGGGCAAAACACTATATATTTAAATATATAAATGATGACTTTGGAGATTCCAACATTTGGATGCTGCTAGATTAACAGTTTGCTGGTTTGTATGCTTTTAAAAATGTCTCTCTCCATAAGCAGTCTCATTCCTGGTGGGACGTCGGTCGCTTTTTCGTTTTTTGTTTTTTTAAATAAATGTAGTTGTGAAAAATAAGTAATTGTGTTCGCTGGTGTTTCTGCTGTCCCCAAATTTGATACACCAAGGCTTGAAAGCCGGATGTGATATTTTGGGGGTGAAAAATGAGTGAAGCTTTTACTGAACACATCACATACATCACTATTCCGAGTGTTGTGAATAGCCGTTTATTTATAAAGTCATCTTCAGTTCTCGGTGCACTCGCCTTCTCAGCTCAGACTTGTGCCATTGCTGCTTTTGCTCTCACAACATATTCAGGCTGCACCGGAGTCCGACAGCAGCCGCTCTGAAACCACCTCTTCAGGCCCTCAGAACAGCTGCTTTCTGTGGTCCTTAGTGTAATTTTGCTTTCACGCTGCATTCAGACAAAAAATAAATAACTCAACTAGTTTGACCTAAATACAGCCTCGTGAGAACACTGATGTCTTTTCTCTGGTCTGCTGGTGAAATAGCTAGTTATGATAATTAGTGAAAAAGGGAATAGAGTAGTATATTTTTGCGGCATGAATTCTTACAATGTACTTTTTTGTTACTTTTCATGTAAAATGTACACCAAGTAATGTGCTTTGCTATTTTTAATTGCATCAATTCAAAGGCAAAACCGATTGTGTCTAATCAAATCAAAAAAAAGTGTCATTTTATTAAACTTTATTGCCTGTCTGAGAAAAGTGCTCGAAACGTACTTATCTTTTAGAAGTAAATTGAATCAAATGACAGCTAATAGTTAAAAAGGAATGAATATTGTGAGTAGTTTTTGAGAGTATTTTGTACATAAGTATTTGTTAATTACAGACTTGTATTTGAGTACTGTTAAGCAGTCTAACAGTAGCAGTAACTTTTGAGTACTCTTTCCATCTCTGGGTACACCAGCGCTCAGTAGTATGATAGAACGACTTTACATCTTCTGGGATTTGCCTCCAAAGAAAAGTGTGAAAAGTCAAAAAGCCACTTAATTACATTCTTATTTCAACCTGTTGTGTTTTTCATTTGTGCAAAGTGGGCCCAACATGATGGGGCTTACTGTATGTCGGTGTTTACCTTCAGTCAGATGTGGGTATGTAGGGGCATCAGGATGTGCTGGTCAGCAGATTGTTTTTTGGTTCTTAACTCTTCTTTTGCAAGCGATTTCCCTATTCTCAGCCTATAAGTTAACCTTCTGCCGAGCTTTATGTTTCTTGTGCAGACATGAGAAGCTTAAAAGGTTTTCTTGTCTTAAAGCTCAGAAAAGTTGCTGAGCCAATTTCCAAAATGCCAGACAGTTCATTTGATACAGGAAGATCTTGCACGTCTTAATAGACAGCTGTAGCTTAACTCACATATGAATGACAGAGTTCTGATTTCGGAAGAAAAATGCATTTCACTGTGTTCTGGCCAGCCTGAGACCATCTGCAAGCTAAGATAACCTGCACTCAGTTTTGTCAACAGTGGAGGTAAACAACACCCACAACCACAACATTCATGCTTGCTCAAGACTCTGGTGGTTTTAGATTTGTCCTCCTCTGTCCAAGGGTACTTGATATGCTCTTGTCAAAATATTTGAAATATTTGTTCAGAGAAAACAAAGTCGATAAGAGAACAGTGTAGAGACTACCCCATATACTATATCACATGAAAAAATCCCATGTGGTACGAGATTATTCAGGCGGACAGGCTCCGCGAAAACAACATCTTGTTTTGAATTAGGTTTATGTCTGAGGAACTGAGTTTATGTTTTTCAAAAGGAAATCACAATGGCTTTATGATACACCCTGTTTAACCAGCATGTTTCAAATTGTTTCTACTCATACACCTTCATACGTGTATGTTGTGGTATAGCAGTTTCTTTTGAAAATATTAACTTATTTTGGAGTCAACTCTCTGTTTTATGGACAAATAATGCCGTAGCTGACCATTAAGATATGCGACACTGCCTTGGGGCATTTCTGCATGGAATTTGTATGTCCTCCCTGTGCATGGATGGTCGTCTGTGGTTTCCTCTCACGGTCAAAATTACCACCACCACCACCACCACCACCACCCATCCAAATGCATGAACTGATATAGAAGATAGATGGCTTGGCAATTATTTTTACAATAAATTCTCAAACTTCTTCAAAGCTATAGATTTGACTTACAAACAGAGCAATAAACATTTGGTGAAATAAAGTAATTAAAAAAATTGTCAGGCTCTGAATTCGTGCTTCTAGAAGTGAGTTTAGTTGTGATTTGGAGCTGAGTATAGAGAGTGCTCAGCAGCAGCTGATAACCTGCTCTCAAGGCTTAGACATGAGACAAAAAGCTAATTTTGGAAAGTACATTTCTGAGCTCCTGCAGAAGAAAACCAGAATAACCACCTTTTCCGTCAGATTTCTCATCCTGTATTTCGTAAACAGCAAGTGTGCTAAGACTTTTGAGTGGAAACATGAAACCATTATGTGTTTGTGACTTGATTCCCAGCGAGCTGGTGCGCTTTAAATAAATGACAGATGTTGCTTTCACTGCTGGGATGGCAAAAGACTCGCTGAATAATTAATCACAAACCTTTTTGGGTGCAGACAGGAAAAAAAACAATTAAGTTTGTTTGCTACATCCTGCATAAACCTCCAGCCCAGCTGCTGGAGTGTGGTCCAATCCATCTTGTTCTCCTGCGACCGATGGTTATGCAGCTGCACTGGATTGTGGGTAGAGCTGTTCTGGCTTGCTCGCATTCTTTCCCCTCTGGGTTTTACCTGCAATGGAGCCAGCTGCTTTTTCCATGTTTGAAGTGTTGTTTATCTTTATTTATTTCCATTTGTGCTCCACCTCTTCTTCAGCAAAGGTTGAGGTTACAGAGAGATTTACATTTCTTTTTTAGAAAAAGAACCTGGCTCTATCCATTTCTAAACACTTCATGAATGAACCCGGAGGTTATTGTGTCCCGACTCTCCCGGGAGGCTCTGGATCTCGGTCTGACCTCCCCGTCAGGTCCCTGAGCACCAGAGCTGCTCAGACTGGTTGTGTCTGTGCACTTTGAGTGGGTGTGAGAGGATGAGCTCCGGGTTTGGCAGAGTGCAGCGTTCAGCGAGATAAGGTAGTTAATCTACATGTGTGCCCACAATGCCAGGACAGCAGATGGGAGCTCACGCTGGCACAATGCAAAAGTGTAGCCTGTTTCAGATGGTGGAGGAGTTTGGGCTGTGCTGCGGACTTTGACCACCGACTAGGGAGAGTTGCCAAATGACTTTGGCATCAGGGAAATCTGGAGAAATATCCACAGAGCTTGGGATCCACAGAGCTTGGGATGACAACAGAGAGAGTAACGACGGAGGAGCTGTCAGCAATAGATGAGCAGGACCGATCCAATAATACATGTTGGAATTTCATTAGCCTTGCAAAATATGCTGACAAGCAGTAAAGTTAGACCCAATTCAATAGGTTGACAATCTCCTCCTAACAGATGGTAAGAGCTTCCAGCTACATAAACCGCATTGATTTCTAATATTTGCCCGTGTCAGCAATTTAAGGAATAAATGCTGGCGTTTCTCCTCCATTCAGGAGTGACGGTCATCTGCTGCCTCACAGATTTGTTGCTCATCACACATAATAGCATGTGACTGGGACGCAGTTGTCCTGCTTCCACAGTCCCACAGCAGATGCTCCCCTGCTGTGAGTGCCACCCTGGTAGTGATCATGTTACCCAGAGTAGGGTTCAGTGTGCCCAAAGCACAGCTGGCGCGGCGCAGGGGGAGGAGGGGGCTTTATCGACAGTGTCTGTAAGGTCAGCCTTATACACACAGCCTCATATCAAGTAGCAGTGTCAGCTTCAGCTATCAATTTCCACAGAAACAATATATTGAATTTTTTTGTTGTTGCTGGTGGATTATTGTGCTCAAAATCAGATGTAGGATTGCAGAGAATTATTCATAAATATCTGAAATTCTGTCCATGCATTATTCATAAAAGCAGATTGATCCTTGGTTGAATGTCTCTACATGACGTTGTCTACTTTTGGCATAAAGTTACATAAGACTATCGTGTTCACAGATCAGAGATTAAGCACTTAGAATGGTGGAAAAGAAATAAAAACCCTCAATAGGCGTGCCTTGGCTTTTCCAGAGTTGCCAAAACTCAATTGTGTTGTGTGCCTGCGAGGTATAACGGCAGGATTAGAGCTCTCTCTCTCTCTCTCTCGCTCTCTCTGTCTCTCTCTCTCTCTCTCCCTCACCTGGACTGCTTATCTGGATAGCTCATCTCTCCTCTGCAGGCGCTTTGAAATCCCCCCCTCTCACTCACTGGGGAGCCGCATCTCACATACAACACAAAAGAAAAGGAAAGAGAGAAGAGAGGAGAAGAGAGGAAAAAACAGAAGATCCTCCAAACCAGCAGACAGTCATCTCTCTTCCCATCTGCCTCCCGGGTCCCCCGGGCCGTCGCTATCTGTCAGTCAAGTCACAGGTGACCACCCTCTTAGCTGAACCCAGTGAAGGGCGACATCTTATAAGCTGCTTGCCTGCCTGCCGTCCTGCCTGCCTATCCTCAATAGAAATCAAAAGGGTGGAGAGAGAGTGAGAGCGAGAGAGAGAGAGAGAGAGAGAGAGAGAGAGAGAGAGAGAGAGAGAAGAGGAAAATCATTCCGTTGAAAGGTCATTGCTGGCAAGAATAGCTCAAAATCTCACATCACATATCCAGCTGAGAAGAAAACCTGGACAAACCTTGTGTGGTGTGGTTGTGAGGGTAAAAGCAGGGCTCATGTCTCGTGCTCCCTGCGTGCGTCGTTTCATTGCCAAATTAGATAAAGAGACAGGAACAAACAGATAAGATGGGGCTGCCGAATTATCTTTATTTGCCAAGATGTCCTTGTCTGCTGTCCTTTTCAGCCGAACAACGCCAAGCTCTGCTATTGATTCTCAATCGGCTGCTTCCAAGTGCAAACATCCCCGGCCCGGAGGAGGGGTTCATGGCGTGGGGCAAGTGGGTGAGTGGGTGGTGGTAAGGAGGAGATCAGAGCGCACATCTATTCTTTTTTTTCTTTTTTTTAAACATTGATTATGTAAAGTTGCATTAGTCTGTCTGGGTCTAGGTGGCTGAGTGGAGGGGTTGATCTGAAGGGTCATGGGAATATTGACGTCTGGGGGGTGATTGGTAGGTGGGGAGTGGGGGGCGTATTGTACCGAATAACAAACAACCCCCATTGACCCATCATCAGCAATAAAAGCTTAACTGGAGAGGAGATCAATGTTGGAGAGAAAAAGATACAGAGATGCTGAAGGTCAAAATGTGTTTGCGCTCTTCTTCCTGGCACGATAGGCGCAGGGCAGAGTGATGCCAGAGCGCAATAGATGAGCCGTCAACCTGGCAGACTTGCATCACACTGTAAAATTCACAGCGTGTCCATTTTTAAGAGCAGACCCATCTTTACGTGCAAGCTGATAATCTGCTTCTCACCTCTTTGGGTAAAAACTTTCAGCATTTGAAATCAATACATACGCAACAATACCAGGCCCTATGAATACATTTTATTTAAACTGGGTCAAGCATATGAGACCATTCACTTCTTGTCCTTCAGCCTTCCTGGCTGTTTCATACCACTCTGCTTTTTCCATCTCTCCTCGTGCAGTGTTGTTATCTCTCTCTGAAAAAGCAGATGTCTATATTTTAAACAGTGAAACAGATGTGAAGAGCATAATAAATGCCATAGTAGAAGGCCATTCCTTTTTGGTACTCCAGGCTCTTTTCCATCCCCTTCTATACATTAAATAATTATGTGAGAACAAACAAGGCAACGGATGATGTAATGCTTTCATTTAAATGTACATGATCTGGAAAGGTTTGGGAGGAAAATGGAGGATTTGATTTATTCTTGGTTTTCTCCTGTCAGGATCATGAAAGTTGGTCTGCAAAGTGTCCACTATATTCCCTCCAGATATACTTAATTGCAACAAGCCCTGAATAGAAGTATTTAGCTTTCCATCCCTGTGTATTAGCCTTTTAATGGAATGATGTGACCTGTCTATGGTCCAATCTGGACATTTTACCCTGTCAAATGGGATGAAATGGTTTCTGCACTACACAAACCCGAACAAGACAAAGTAGTGTAAATGATGCATGGATGAATGGACCATGAATGTCAGTCCATTGTGAGATGGTATTGAGGCAACGTTCAAAGTGGTTTCACAGTTGGAATATACACAGAAGATAGATGTTCTGTGTATTCCCTGTACAGGTTAGGATAGCAGACTGACTACACTCAGATCTCTGTGGACTTGTGTATCTGGCAAGGACAGTTTCATAAATACACAGGCACACTTTCACTCAATATAGTCACCCACATTTCTTTGAAATATGGAATGACGCCAAAGTATCGGGAGACAACTTTTACAGGCAAACTCCCCAAACTTTAAGACAGCTGTTGGTTAACAGGTTCCAGACAGGAATATTCTTGCTGTGAAATGACGGTGTTAACCACTTCACCACTAAGCCATCAGTCTGATCAGACAAAACCTGAAGCCAACAGATGGTGGGCACATCTTCACTTTTAATATCTACCAAAAAAAGTGTGAACAAAAATTCAGGACACAGATTCTGATGATTTTGTTACATAGCTGCTACATCAACAATATGTGCTGATTAAAATGCCACACAGGTGGAATTTTAGTTTTGATGGCAAGATTCACCGTTCCATATATAAACTCTACGTATACAGTGATTGCAGATGGGATTAATTTTCATCAGGACAAACATGAATTAATCACACCCATTCACTCAATAGATTTGGACAAATGAAGTGGACGGTTTGTCAAGAGTCACAGCCACAAAGATTTACTAGGGATGACCTACACTGACCTTACGTTGCATAAAATATCTGACCTAAATTAGTAGTTACATCCTTCCAATTATCTCTTTTTATCATGGACGTGATGTATTAGTCTCCAGCATTGCATGCCAGATGGTGGCGTTTATACAATTGCATTCAGCATTTTAACAGAAGTAATGAATGCTCATCTAATAAAGCATTAAAAAAGATATTCTGTTTTTTTAATTAGTCTGTTTATAAGGAGGACTTTATGTTTACTATAAAGGCTATGAAGCAAACACTGATTATTGCTATCCAGCAGTCCATTAACTGGTTCAATGAATACAAATAAAAACTGACTTTTTCCTCCCGCACTGACAGCTTAGTTTGTGATGTGGAAACAAAGCTTCACCACCACACTTCATTGTACTGAGTGATCTGTTTGACTTGGGTTATCTGGCTAAGTTTACTTTTAGAATAATATCTATCCAGGCTCCTTGAGGCAACAAAAGATGTTCAATCAGATCATTTTTAACTGCATCCCGGCTGAACAAGGACACACCGAGGACTGGTCACCAGTCCATCACAGGACCATGTTAATATTGAGCTTTAATCGTATCTACAGATTCACCTGTACTTATGAACAACACAATTGTGTGAACATGTAATATACACTTCATCAGCAAAACAAGATGACGAGTGAGGAATACTCTGGCATTATACACAGGAGTGGAGATTATTAACATTGCCCTCTGATCTCTGGCCATTATGTTGTATTGATTGCTTATATAGTCAATAATATACAACATAATAGGGCTGAACGCATTTGCATAAAGCAGCAATCTTATGATGAATGACCTTTAATCTCCACAAAACAAACACTGAGATCCAATCCTCAGATGTGCTGTTGAGTGTTATTTACTTACTTACTCACTTACAACGTATTTATCTTTGTTCCCCAGTGCGACATAACACTTTGACAAAGTGCTCACCGAGCTGCCGGTGCAATTTATGTGTGTAATAACAAAAGTACAAAGCTCTGGTGATCTATACGTCAAAGATGAGCGAGTCAGCTTTCAGTGTGTCAGGTCCCTGAGGTTCCACAGATAGTTCTTCCTTTTATCATGCCACCCACCTTCATGTCCTCAGTGTCACACAGTGCCAAGTTTAATCTCATTCATAACCCACTTTACTTCTTCTCTAGCAGATCATGCTTCAAGGAAAAAGTGACACACACTCGAAAACAGATTGCAATAAATTCCACACATTGAGACTAAAATACCCCAGTAACCATTGAACAGGTTATAGAGAAACTGTGTGCAAAGATTTATGGTTTCTAAACATTCCTGACTCTCTTGGTGAACTCCTGACTTTTGAATGGATGCAAACACTGGGCCGTCATCTCGGTGAGGGATGCTCAGCCTCAGACCATTGGTTTTAGAAATGGAGTATTGGTTTTAGGAGTGGAGCACTGGTTTCTTGCTCTTGTGTGAAGTTATACCTGCAAACACATTGCGAGCATCAACTCTGTTAATCTATTCATGTGATATGAATTTAAAAGTCTGCTTCTTTCAAGATCAGAGCTCTGCATGACTGCCAAAAACCACATCCTCCTAGCAGGAGTGCACGCCTTGGAAAGCTTGCTGTTGAAAATGTACAATTTTGATAAAGACAGAATAATTCAAACATACCAAAATCATAGATGTGCACTATTTGTGTATCATTTTAGGAAAATGGTTCATACTTACATCACAATGCTAATATTGTGTGGCCTCAATAGTGACTCATGAGTGAGCAGGAAAGGAAAAAAAAACTCCCGTTTCCCTGTGGGAAGATGCATTTCAATGCGATAAACTGGCAGTTCCTCAGTGAAAAGGAGGGGGGAGCTCAATGTGGCACCATGACAGTTATAAGGATTACAACAACAATTATTTTCATCTTAATTTCACTTGTATATCTGGGGCGTTATTTCCCAATACTCAATACGTTGACAGCATTAATAAAGACTTGTTTGTTATTGTCGCGTGAACACTGTAAACTGGGAAATGGAGCACCCCAACTGGAAAAGTCTCAGCTTCCAGCTGCATGCACATCTAATTAATAGTAGATGTTTGCGTGTATTCAAGCTAAAATATGTGATTGGCTAAACAAAAACATGTTCGCCCTGTCACTTTAAGCAGATTAGAGAACACCTGAAGTCGTCTTTCAATCTACAGTAAATAGACTTCCGAAAAATGTTATCAGCGTAAATCTGTCATCTTGATAGCTGGTGTAATATAAAAGATTATTTGTTTTAGTACAAAACCTAAATCACAAAGCCAATCCTTTGATGTTTTTGGAGCTTTTCAGGGAATGTAAGGATTAGAGAAGAATGGGACAGAGAGGACTTTGGCGCTCAGGAACTGAGACAGGATTTCTGTTACTCTCATTCTGCTAATGCTCAGCTTATTATTAACAATACCAGGTACCCATCTGCCTCCTTTCCACCTCATTTCTCTGTGGGGGGAAAAATAAAAAGCATCAAGGCTGCATATCAAGCACCAGAGTATCATGCACTCTCAGATAGAAAAGAAATGGGGTTTTTTTCTCCTTCTGGGAGCACCTGCTTTTCTCCATCCAGCTTGTGGTTGCTGTAATTGTGCCCTTTCTCATGCAGTCTCTAATCATCATCCACTATGTGCGCACCATGTGATAGTGTAAATGGACCAAGGAGGGGAGAAAGAGCCACGTTAAGTGCATATCTTGTGGCGGCCAGTGTGTCTGAGAGCAGCTGGAGGAGCTCAAACCACAGCAGCATCTGCAAAGAGTGAGGTCAGGTTTCTGTCACACCACCCACAACGTCAGACACTGACAGTCAAGTATTTCCAAAATCAGAAAGACAACTTCATTTTGGAGTTGATCTACATCCTAATCCACTCTAAACTGTCATGTCTTTTCTTAAAATATGTTTCCCAAACTTTCAGATCATCTTTGCTTCGCGCACATTGTTTTGCTGGTTTTGTGAAATAATTTACCTGCAGCCAGTTCGTGCGCAAATACCTTATCTTAATATTTGTAATCAACCATCTTCCTGTCAGCCTTCTCTGCTGAATTGTAAACACAGGCAATGAGTAAACAGCATTCCATCTCACGGGTCCTTTCAGAGATTCAATGCGAAAAAGTTTCCATTTAATTATGTCCAATGCCATTTCCTATCCCTGCCACTCTCCCACATCGACGGCTGTGGTGAACCTCAAGGAACATTTTCTCACCTCAATTTATTCCAAGATTTGAACGTTTCAAATGCTTGGCACTCCACAATTTCCACGCTCACATTGGAAAACTATTTGAATGAGTTAAGATACGTTTGCAGTGATTCTGCAGCTGTCAGAGGATCACAAACATCTCTGTTTCTGTTTGTATGTAAAACCAAGATCCACTGCTTTATTGATGTGAAAATGTTGTTAGTTCTCAATAAGTAATCCTCTAAAGAATGAGTTACCAGGTGCTTTGGAACACTGCATTTATAGGAAGGGTTGAAGATGGAATGTGCAGTCGATACAGTTTCATGCTTTTGACTTGCGTGTATAATTTCATTCACCATGAAAATCACTAGTGCAGAACAATAATAGAAACTCCAAACCTACTTGTACTAGTAATTTACAATGCTGTCGTGTGTGTGTGTTTCTCCCACTCTTCTGACGGAGATTCGAACACATGAGGTGCTAAAACAGGCACGTGAGTTCCTCGTAAAATGACTTGAAGAAAGCACAAAACAAAAGGCAGCGTCTCCTCCCGTCGCACTTCCCTCTAGTATCACTTTGCTCGCCAGACGCTCTGGCACTCCGAGGAATGGGGGCATTATAAAGGGATGAAGCCAGACTTTAAGTCTGGCTGTTGATGGGAACAAACATCCGCCCTGCTCCTCCTACGCTTCACACCAAACACACAACACGCAAGATCTAATGAACCACCATCTGGCGCTTTCAGCAGACCTGGGTGCCTTCGCTGAACGGGCGTCGCACAAAGTTCCAGAAGCTTCAGCTCCAAAATACAAATGCACATTAGCAGTGTGGGCTTGGCTTTGAATATTTAAATCCAGCTCATGCGGGGGAAAAAAAGAAAAGAAAGAAAGATCAGATTAGTGTGTCATCATACAGGAATTAGTATCACGGTATTTGTCTTCAGTGTTGATTGAAACATCAGTATTATTTGGTGGCTCCAAAGCTGGACTGCTTCTAATGAAGAGCTTGCGTTTGTCCACGTGTCAGCATTGTGTTAACATATTTATGGTGCTCCTAAATACTCATTTATTCCGCTCGGCTTTATATGAAAGGGCAGGTAATGGCAATGTGTGCTTGTGCTTTAATAAAAGAGCTGAAATGAATTTCTCGGTGTGCATAAAGGCAAAGTGATGAGAGATCACGATATGGGCGGCTGAAAGTTTGCGCATACAATAGGTCTAATTCAGCACACAAAGGCGGCGCATTGTGCAGATGAGATGTGAGCGATAGCAGAAATGAATAGCAATTGAAAGGTGTGAATGGCATCTCTCATTAAAAGCAAACACGCTGAGAGGCAAATAATCTTCTGATCCAGACTATTCATGCTTGTTTTAGTTGGACTTCCACACTGCTCCCATGTGTGAGAGAGCTGTCAGCTGGGGAGGGTTTTTTTTTTTTTTTTTTGTCATGACAAAACAGAAAAGGTCTCTTTTTGTCTACCTGGCTCTCCACCCACAGCACAAACGTATGCTCTCCAATGCTATTGAGGCTTGTTCTCACCTCCAGGCTCAGCCAATCCTGGGTTTCCACGGCGACGGAGGTGTGAATTGTGCCGAGCATCCAGGCTGTACAGTAAGAGTGGCTGTTCAGTCTCGTTCCTTTTGTCTTTCTGTATGTTTGGAGGGGCGCATCTGGATAGCAGAAGCACAGAAATCGATACTCTGAATTCCAGAAGCTACAGCTCAGCCTGCGGAGCTCCTCTGGCTTTCTGCGAGTCTTTCCAAAGTGGAGACGGGAAGGTGAAGGGTCACCTGCTACCAGCATCAAAAGACTTAACGCAGCCATTCACAATACGAGCTTATAAATCCTGCGCTCTTAGATACGCTTTGTTATGTATCATCTATCTAACAATCCATCTATCCATTGCTGGTATGGCTGCATGAACAAACAGAAGCCTCTTGTAGTCGACTGGGTGTGTGACTGTTTTCCTTTTCAAACCACCAGCTCAGCAGTGACTCTAATGAACTGCTTATTGTCTTTGTGTAGGAGCCTGCTGCTGATTAAATGTGGTCATGGTTACATGAGTTGTCTTGACTTCTTGGTCTTTGCCAGATGCTTTTCAACTGAGTCTGAGCCCTTCCACGCAGACCTATTAGCAAATTCTTCTGCGGGCTTAATGTCACTTCTGAGCAGTGGGTGTCGATGTGATTGCTCATATTTGGGCATTTCTCCAAATACTTCAGTAAAAATGTTACTGTGTAAGCTATGCAGCTTTGGCTAATCCTGATTTAATTTTGTTGGGCTGATTAACATTGAAGTATCTCTGCCTATCTGTTTGCTTGAAGTTTCTCATGGGGGCTTTGTTACATTTGAAGCATGGTGAAGGTAAGAGAATTAGGCTGCATTACAGTGAAACTGATCTCATTTTAGCCGGATTCTCTCTCTCGCTCTCTCTCTCTCTCTCTCTCGCTCTAGCTTAAACCTAGTTTTGTAATAAAGATGGATCTAATTAGTTCCAGGGAAATCTTAAGAACAAAATCTTTATATCCTATATTGACGACCTGGTAAAAGGCAAGGTCCTTAAAAGATGTGAGAGGAGGGTAAACGAGATTGCAAAGTTAATATTATCAACTAACCATTTATGTATGTACAATTATTAAAAAAAAAAAAAAAGACAAAGCAGAAAGACTCTGCAAAAAAGTATTCTGCCAAAGATAATAAGTGAAAAATTCAGAATTTTGCCAAAGTTGAACAGAGATGAGTAAAGTAGATTATGAAGCATAAAAACTGAAAATAAGCTTCCAGGAGGTCATTTTGGTCATTTTGAAGGAATTCTCAACAAATAAATACACTGAAATTATGAGACTGACAGATGAGTCACTGGCACTGAGAGGAAGAATTTCCCTGGCAATTGCAATGTAATTTGCAGTATTTTATTGTAATTGTATGGGAAGGAAACAGTGGGAAATGGTTAGGAAAGAAATGCTCACCAGGAGCAAGAAATATGTTTGTTATGGACTGAAACTGACTCATGTAATTACATGCACTGATGCCAAACATTAGCTAATTGGTTTGCCTGGTCTTTTGTGGTTCCTTTTGTTTGGAAATAACAACTTTCCTGCACATCACAGTGTCAGTCGGCACAATGTGATGACTTATGAAATGTTGTCCGCATGACAATTTTCATCTGTAAGAGTTCACAGAAGAAGTGTTGACTGTGGGAAATTTGAAAAGTTGCCAGACCCTGCAGGTATTGTGGCTTTTTACAGAAACTTACATCACTGCACACATTTCAATCACAAGGTTGTTTTTAGGGACCGAACTTTAAATGCACACAACACAGGCATATTTACTATGGATTTTTCATTGGCTTTCTCGAATGACACTTAGTGTTATTTAATTAGTTAGTTGATAAATAATTTAAACTGACTTGGTGATATTTTTTGACTTGTTTTGCTTAATTGATACTACTAACCTGGAAGAAATCCTTGTTTTATAATGAATTCAGCATTTTACTTTTTATTCTAGGTAACAATGGGGTCATCAGTCTTGCACAGGGCAAACAGAGAAACAGACATTCTCATACACTCACATTCAAAACCTCTGATGATTTTAGGGTCAAAAATAAACCTCCTATGAATGCAACCAGAAAAGATCCATTTTATATTACCATAGTTAATCTATACTTGGAAGACAGCAGCCATGTACAAAATGTATATCTTTTTGATAAGATGCTGTATTAAAAGTCATTCTGAATGTTGTTTCCGTAGCCTGACCACACCCATGGTGATTGAATGTGTGTACTGCAGCATTTAAAGAGCCCAATAACCTTTTTTTTTTTTTTTTTAACGTGTTCAAGAGTGGGGAATTTTAAAATGCCGCCTCAGCTTTGAGGTGTGGATAGGCAAGATGCATATTTGTGGAAAAGGATGATGTCATTGCCCCACCTCTCGACCTGATAACTCTGCAACGTCACTTAAGAACAAGCAGGAGCTTCTGATACCAGTATGTTTAGTAAAGTCAAATTCACATGCTGACCAAAAGGTTTTTTGAGTTTTTCTTTGGAGAAAAGAGCCAAAATAATGGAGAAAAACCGTGAATACATGTCATCTCTGTCATTTTAAGATTTCTTATAAAGGACTGCATCATTATCTCTAATGGGCTAGCCTGAACAGATTGATGTCACTCTTAGAAAAGAGAGAACTTCTTCATTGTTAGGGCACAATGATTTGACATAATCTGATAGTAATTAAGCCATTTCAAGGTTAGATATAACAGGCGGTAGGTCAATAAACAAGTCTACCCACTTCTGTAGAGTGTGCACACCCACACACAGCACTAGTCCAGCGAAATGAGGCCAGAACAGAGAGGGTAACTCATGAAGACAGTTGGAAAGAGCAGTCGATGTTCTGCAGTGTCATGTTGTGATCAGGCATCACAGACAGTGCTGCGCTACAGCCAAAACCACACAAAGAGCCCAGGAGAGACGGCAGAGAACAAAAGGGTGGGAGCGGGCATCCACTCAAGGACGCCAGATACAAGAAAACATTCATGCTCTCAGCCAGCTCCAGAGTTTTAGGTGGATGACTTTGCTTTCCTCCCCTCCCTTTCTTTGTGTCTTTCTCCTGCACTCCTGGTCCTTCAATATGCCTGAGGCGAAGCAGAAAATCAGCTGAGGTCGGCACAAACACAACAACCTGAGGTCTTGTGTGTTCTTAAAGCAGCAAAGAAAGACAAAGCAGCAGAGGCAAGAACAATGGATAGTGAAAACAGGATTAGCTGCTTGGAGAACTCAAGGTGGCGTAATCTGTCTGTGATGATATATTTCCAGATGGCAATCATTTCTGCAAAGATCCCCTAATGACTAAAGGTCTCACTGTTTCGGCACGTTACAATTTATCCATCTTTATATGAATAAGGAGAACAGGAATTGATGGATGAAAAGTCATAAGAATGTACCTTTGGGTGAAAAAAAACTTTTGTCTGTTGTGTTTCTGCTTTGTCACTTCTGATGACACAAATGGCAGAGAAGGCCGACAGGTACTGTGCACTCACCTTTGTGTCAGTTCGTATTTAGGTCAGAAAGGTTCATATGTATTGGCACAACAGGTCACTAACCCTGAACAAACAGACATCTCCTGATTCATCCACCTGTGTGTATGTTTGCCTGCTGACAAAGAGCTTTCATCCTAAAACAGAAAAATGAAAACAGATCATATTTGTTCGCCGGCTTGTTGCTCTTTACATGTTAGACATGGCCATGAATTATGTCGGGTAGATGTCATAGACTCCAAACAAACAAAGTCACAGAGTACTGGCATTGTTGACTCATCTATCAGGGTTTCACCGTTACCACTCTAACTTCCATTAGTATCATTCACATTTTTCTGATAAAACAGATGAAGTGCATTATTCCCTCAACTGAAGTTGCATCTGTTTTTACCCATGGGTAACATCTGCTCCATATCCAGGGGTTACAAGACATCTCATCTGTGTATGTGCTGGGTCACGTTCGGGAGTGATGAAGTGTATCAACATTCCTCACGGTCTCTTCACCAAAGGTTTGTCCGACATTGAGAGCGTCCCTTCTCACAAGTAGATTTAGATGCCGGCTGACACTGTGCGGATACTTTTTGAGGGCAGTGACACCAAAAAGCATATTTGCCTCCTGGGTTTGTTTGGGAGTGGTCAATGGGTCAGTGGTTGCATAATCAGCTTGGGGCGTGTGTGTGTGCGTGTGCGTGTGCGTGTGCGTGTGCGTGTGCGTGTGCGTGTGCGTGTGCGTGTGCGTGTGTGTGTGTGTGTGTGTGTGTGTGTGTGTGTCTTGGGGATTCCTCATCAGATTTTTCATTTATCTGCCTTACTTCATATGATGCATTAAGGCTGCACAGTGGTTGATTTGCTAACGACAACCAGATGGACATAGAATGATGCAGAACCAAGTCTGAGCGTGGACCAGAAATAGAAAACACTTTTTAGCATTTGCCTGACTTATTTTTAGCTACCGTAGTGGTGTGGCTCATTGGATTGCAATAGCAGTCACTCACTATATGCTTTAGTCCATCTGGAAAACGAATTGCCCCAGACTTGTGTTGAGACCTTCATAGGATGCAGCCTACAGACTGTGGGGATTGCGTGACCTTTACTTCTTGTCCACCATGAGGCTCCAAGAGGTCATTTTTGGACTTGAGTATACTATGTTCACCTCTCAAACAATCCCTTGTCTTTATCTTGCACTGTGAGGTCTGTATGCATGTTGGCATACTGGTGTCAGCATTTAGTTCAAAGCCCTGCAGCCCCCCTAATGCAGCCTCGCGCAACAGCTGCATGGCTTCAAGTCTTGTAAAGTTAACCGCAACATTGTGTAACTTTGAAAGTCCCCTGGTTATTGAATAAGAATAAAGATGCACACATAAAGGGACAGAAATAGAACATTCCAAAACTAAGACACAAAACACTCAATTTGATGGCACAATCATTAAACACATCCGTCACCGTATCCAAGGACACTGCAAGATGGGGGATCTAAAGGGGGATTGGTAGATGACCCACTCTTCCACCTGAAGCACAGATGCCCATTAAAAATCAAGTTCAGTTACTTTATGATTTAAAAAATATATGTATGTCTAGCAAGCTACTAGACTCGAGCAACAGGACCCAGACAATAAAAACCTATTCAGCTTTTGGTGTTTAACCAAAGTTTAATTTAAAAAAAGACCCGGCAGAGGAAGTAAGGATGCATTTATGGTCATATGGACTAAACCATTTAACACTGCAACAAGATTCTTCAATATAACTTCATGAATCCCAAATCAAAGCATTGTTCTCTGATTTAATCTAGTTCATGACCAACATCCGAGATGGTTCACATTATACGAAGATACAATAATAAATCCATTTTTAATCCAATTTTTATGATTTTTTGTTTTCATAACATTCCTTCATGAATTCATAGTAGTCACCAGATCATTATGTAGATGCTGCATGGTGGCAGAATTAGGAAAATAATACAGAGGTCTATCTTCTGAATGATGGGGGGTGTCTGTCCAGAGGGGTCTGCTGCTGAGTCAGCTGCAATCCAACATGTCAAGTAGGACATCAGAGAATTAGCACCTGGCCCGTCCTGGTTAGCACTACCAAACACATGCTTTCAATGAAGGTTTGTGCTTTAAAGCTTGTGACAAAAATGGACGGTGGACATTAAGTTGCCCTGCAGACTCTCCTCTCCATTGGGAAAAACGAATTTTGAACTAATATGTTGCTCTAATGGCATTTGGCAAGTAACTGAGTAGCCTACTAATAAAACAAACAATAATGTTGTAGCCATATCTAAGGTTTCCATGAAGATGTTGGATGAAAGATGAAGATTTGTTATCCTTGGGTCTGTCGAAGAGCTGCTCCCTGAGATAACTGCTTTAGCCAGCATAGTTCATGTATGTGATCATTTTAAAACCCCTAAATAAACTTAATACAAACTTTATAGTATCTGCCTGCATGTTGGTAGTTTATCTCAGCTGTTTTGTTGCTGCATCTTCATGTCTTCATTTTTTTTTATTTCTTCAAGAAATTACTTCTTTGCGAAGTTCTGCACAACAGCTGAAAAGAGCCAGACCAGCACATGTGCAGTGGAGTGCATGTATTTTAGACACTTGAAAAGTTACTCCACTAACTTTGAAATAAGTATCTAGGAAGTGTTGTCCTTTATAGTAACTTGTATACCACTGGTTACCATGAATGAAAACAGCAAGAAATAAGATTACGCATCTCTTCGCAGAGAACTGAAACAGGATCACCACAGTGTCTGACAACCTTCCCTATTCATCATAAAGTGCTCTGCAGTATATTTACCGATTCTAATTGAATACCAGCAAAAATAAATAGAAATAATGATGGCTATTGCAGCTCTCCCTGCTGAAAATCTCCCAATTTGTATATCCAAAAGCTTGTGCAAAGCTTTATCTGTTGGTGTTGGGGCAAAATGATGATGGTTCAATTTTTTCAAACAAAACTAAAAAAAGAATAAATAGCTTCCCTCAATATGATCCCCACCTGCTCCACCTTTAAAGATGTTTGCAAATGTACTTTTCCCAAATCCAATTTGTTCCACGCGGGGCATAGAAAGCAGAGAGAAAGGCAGTCATTTCACATGCGCTCACATCGAAATAACTGCTGTCCACCCACACAAAGATGGCAGGTATAATCAGACTGTCAGTCAGTAGGGAGCAAGGGCAAATGCATTTCACAGTCAGAGTGAAACCAATGCAGGACTTATGCATGCATGTAGGTCAGAACAACATCAGCATGCTACTGGATTACGGCTAGGGACACCTCCACCCTGATCTTTCTCCATGTTGATGCTGAGAAGGTGTAACTGAGTCCTCCTGTATGAAGGCTAATCCCTCACAAGGACAGATTTAGCTGCCGTGTCCCTTCAAGCTTTCATCTTGGTCCAGTGCCGATGTCATTGAGCACGCTGCCCTTACTAACTGAGGTATGTGAAGCGCAAACAGCTTCACACCTGCACTGAACTGATGCTGCCGTTACAGGAGAAAGACGGCTGTTAGATTAACGATCTCGTAGGAGGTTCCTCTCCTTGCCATGCAACAAAGAGCATCGGGAAAGATTTAGGAGCAGGTCAACATCCTGGCTCACACACTGTCAAATGCCAGCAGGGTGTGTCGATGATGAGGACGAGATCAGAAGGAGCCTCAAAGCTCTGATCAGTCATCCCCGCCTCAAATCCCTTAAACCCCCCCGTGGTGCCTGGGGGGCTGTCGGCAGACACCCCGCACACTGCACGCAATTACCCTTTAAACTGTCCCCAAGCACAATTACCCTCGCCCCTTAGCAGAGCAACACATGGTTTTGCAATAATGTATGGAATGGTCCTTGATGATTTGTGTGTTTATGTGACGGTGTTTGTTGGGGAGGGCCGTGTTGTGTTAGTAACACTACCCTTCACCCTGTCTCCCAGTTTGAAAGAGCAGACTGTGATCAAAGGCACTTTGAAGATCTTGTGGAGGTAAAATGGCAACTCAGTTATATTTGAAAAACATTAACAGTGTGAGGTCTTTTAGTGAACATTAGCCACAAATAAAAAGACACTACTAGTAACCAACCATGTGCTGTTTGGGTACATGATCTTGGGTCAATCTATATATTTGCTCCTGAAAAGTAAAGGACAAAGGATGAATTCTATTCTCTTAACCTGACTTTATTTCCTTCGCAGGCATTCAGTAAAATATTAAGCTATATTTTGGGCTGTACAAATAGTGATGCCTCTTCACTGTGCCAGTGGCTGATTGACGTTTCTTTAGCCTGTGAATTGAAACAGTTAAAAAGCCCTTGAAGGTTTCCAGTTCTCGGTAAACCCCCCCAGTGGGTGGTTCCTCTCAGGAGGGTTCACACACATTTGTTCCAAAAGCCACTATTCCTGTTAAAAACAACAAAGCACTGAGCTTCATACAGAAATAATTCACAAAAAACACATTTGTAGTCTACAGCAAAGTCTAGACCAGACATGGGAAACTGACAGCCCCTAACCACTTTTTAATGTTACCCTGAGCCAATTCTTAAAATTAATAGAATATTGATTGCCCTGGTTTCAGGTGATGGGAAGCAGGAGGTTGTTTTAACATTTGTTCTAAACTGAAATTACTCTGTAACTGCTGTGTTAATGACACACACAAACATATACATATACACATATATATATATATATATCCCTGTGGTAGAAGTGCAAAGTCACAATTTGGTTTGTTTGTATCGTGAGGATATTAATGCAGCCTTCTTCATGATGATTAAATGTCAATGTCTGTTCTTGGTGATGTAGATAATGGCCTACACAAGCTGGTGGAAAAGCTCAATCATAATGAAATATTTTTTATAATAGCATGATATTGTTACCATTCAGCTTAAAGATAATACAGAAGCTATGTATCAAAAAAAAAAAGATCAAGGTGATTACTGTGACTCTGATGTCCATCCATCTGCTTTATTGCTTCATCCAATTCAGGGTCCTGAGAGCTGGAGATGATCCCAGCTCATCAGTGGCAACGGCAGAGTACATCCCAGGCAGGTCGGCAGTCCATCACAAGGCAAACCTAGAGAGACGGATAAAGCACTCACGTTCACAATTTTTAGAGTCACCTATTAACGTCAAGCACATGGTTTTTTGGGATGTTTGAGGAACCCATCCATGGGGAGAAATTACAGCATGCAGAGATGTTGTCACAGTGAGAGAGCGCTGATCACTACACCACCATGCAGACTGTGACTTTGATATTCAGTTCATAAATACACATTGGGGAGTTTTTTTTTAGTTTGTTTGGTTTGTAATATCCCAGCATTTTGGTGATCGTTGATTTGAATGCATTCGTTAGTTCTGTGGCAGTTTTTCCACAATGGTTTATGGTTAGTAGGTTACCTAGTTAGATAAATTTGTTGGAGACGTTGCTCTTCATTAGATCAACCTCTGTAAACTCTCATAATATTTTCTCACATGTGATACATGACCAATGTTTTTTTGTTATTTTTTTTCACTTTACTTAAATGCTTTTTTTGTTGTTGGTATTTCCCTGTGCAGCCTCACAGAAATAAACGAGTGTGGAAGATATATTGTTTACCACAATACAAAAACCATTTGATCTGAGTGAGACAGTAGATTATTGATTGAACCTGTTTTCTGCTCCAATGTCCGGATTAGATTTTGTACAACAGCTCCTCGCACACATAGAGTGAACAGTAGACAAATCTAAACTAATGCTCAATGAACAATCATGCGAAGAAGAAGAAACAACATGTTTTTACAGAACTATCTGAACTTGTGTTCTCTTTTTGGGAGCTTTACTAGTCTTGATACACTAAGCCATGTTTTGTCTAATATCAGCAGGATGGCAGCAGATGCTTCTAGTCTTAAAAATAGAAATCTTGTTTATTCCCAGATTAGGCGTAATGTGCATTTTGGATTTGGCCATCACTTATGAAGCTTCACTTGAGTTCAGACAAAGCCCCCTGCAGGCCCTTTGATATTAGTTCTCATGTATGCTGAGTTATCACTGGTTCTCTAATAACATTTGTTCTCATATTTTGTTTTGCCTCCAAATAACTGACTAAACCTTTGACCATTAAAACGTCTCTGATGTTCTGTGTTCCTCCCTTTATTGAACAATGTTGCTGCCTTTTCAGATCTCAGCAATCACTTTGGCAACAGTAGTTTTCATCAAGCTTAGTAAAATATAGATTCACGTTTTAAAAATGAGACTCAGCTTGTGATGAAACCAGAATTTCTCTTGTCATGTTAGCTATCCTGTGGACATTTTTTGCAAAAAGGACAGTGTTTTGGGGTAGACTTTATAGGGGAAGGAATTTCTGTTATGCTTGCGCCTTTCCGCATGCGTTTCCTCCCAAAGGTCCATGCACGGCTTGGTGCCATCAATTGTTAGAGATGGTGAAGTGATTAATTTCTGTGTCAGACCCTGGGTTGATTGGACAAGCCTTTGGGGGGGAGCTGGATTGATTGGATGGTTCCTGTTTCTCTATAGCTGCAAAGGTTGTGATGGTCGAAGGGGGGGGAAGGGTGTGAGGGGTGAGGAGAGAGGGGAAAGGCATACGGTTCCCTACTTCCCCCTCTCTCTCCCTTCCTCTTTCTCGTTCTCCCTTTTTTTTCCCCCCTGCTCGCTCTCTCTAGAGATCGGCCGCAAATTAATACAAATCAGAGCCCTCTCCTCCGGTTCGAGCCTCGCTGCTCACCTTCCCCCCAGGTAGGATAAAGAAGAGAGGACGCTGGAGCAGGTGCAGCCAAGTGCAGAGCAATTGGAGGAAGAATGATTGGAATATCAGTGAGTGAGTGAGTGCTATTGTCCTTGTCTGGCAATGTATGCATGTGTGCTAGTGTGAGACAGCGAGAGATCACAGATAGATAGAGGAGGGGAAAAAAACAGTGGTCCCATTTTGCTTTTGACACCTGTATTAATATAAAACCACACTGCTTCTTTTTGTCTTGTGAAACAACTGGACAGATGTTTGAATTTCTGGCTCTCCAGCTGTCCTTGAATCAAAACTTATTCACATGTGACCTCCTGACAGATTGGTGGGAAACATGTTTAGTAGAGCGCAACTGAAAATTAAAAACGGGATGTACTTGCCACTCCCCCTCCTAAATCCTTAATGAAATCTTCTGAATTACCCCCCCCCCCCCCCCCCCCCTGTTTTTTTTTTTTTTACATACTGTTTGTATGACAGTTGACAAATGAGGCCACACAAAGAGGCCAGGAACAGTACAGTGATGGTGACAGAGTGACCCCTTCTGGTCTGATGCCCAGCAGTGAGCTCCAGTGTGTGGACAGTGTGCCCAGCACTCCAAGTCTGTGGTTTGTTAACAGCGGTAATATTCCTTCTCTGTCCCCAGATCGTGAAATGATAAAAAATATAATATGAAGAAATATGAATCATTTCAAGGATGTATATTAAGGAGCAATAACCTGCAGTGCAATGCAGTTTAGTGCTTATGTTTAAATAGAGGTGAAAGCTTGATTTTATTGAGTTTCTTAGGTAAATATTACAGAACTACTGTATATAAGTGACGGTATTGTGTGAGCTATAATTACAGCATCTACTATTGTTTAGCCAGCATAAACCTCTCAAGAGTTCAAACATTACGATTGATTTAAAAGTGTCACACTGTTCTGTTGAGCTTCATGCATTATTTGAATTTGAGTTGGTGAAGTTGTATAATTATATTAAACATTTTATTCATATTCATCGTCTGTTGTCTAATTTCATTACAGTTGGGAATAATGGTTCTCAACATAATTTCCTTGAAATTGCCTCCAAGAAAGCCAGCAGACCTCCTCCACAATCTCTTCCAGTGAAGTCAGACACTGGTGGACACAAACCAACATAGAGGAGTCTATAGTGAGGTGGCATCAGCTTCAGCCCAACTAACCCACCAGCTCTAAGTGGGATAAAGCATTTTGTGTGTCTGAGCTGAAGTTGAGATCTGATGTGTTTTGTTAACTGTGTGACATTTTATCCTCGGGGGATAGTGGTGACAGTCCAGATTGACAAACCCATTTCAACGTACTATTTCAACACAGCATGTTACCATGGAGAGCACCTGAGCTAAACTGTAGATTTAGCCCATGTCAAACATAGCTCAGTGAGGAATAACCTTGGGCGTCCAGGCGCGCCACCCTGCGCGCCATACCTTCACTCCCTTCCAGCCATACCACCCCCCAGCCCTCTGATGCTGGTGTCATTTTGTCAAAACAGATCAAAATCCAAAAGTACTGAGTCTGACCAAGCCTCTTCTCAGTGCTGATTCAGTGCTTGAGGCTGAGCTATCAGTTACATTGAGTCTAGTGTTTATCAGATACCATCTACTGAGTGAGTAAAAGTAACACGACAAGAAGTTCAAATGTTCATTGTAAAAATAGATCAATACATTTTTTTTAAAAAAGCTTCGAAGTAGTGTTGTGAGCTGATAGGACTGCACGTGTCCCATATCCAATAGATCGTCGGTGAAGGGACAACCACCGTCCCCTGGCATGCTGGCGAACCAGATGGGGGCCTAATTTGTTACCCAAATGTCACGAGGTGGAGTTAGCAGGGGAATGACACAGTAGCCTGTGGCAGTTCATGTTCAGCCTGTGTAGTAACCAACAAAAAAAAGCCTCTTGGGGGCCATATTTGTCCAAAGGACATGGTCATGGTTCAATTATTGGCCAGTATAGCTGGTGAAGTGTGAGAGCCAGGTGCTCCTAGTTATAACACAGAGACTGAACCACCAACAAATATAATAGGTTGCAACATGTCATCTAGATTTCACACAGAGGTGAGTAGTTTAAAAAGTTTTTTTTATCCTCAGATATATCATGTTTTACTTATTATAAGACGAATAAACTAGCATCAGCATGCTGACATTTCACCCAGCAGATGTAGAAGTCAAACAGCTGCAGCATATACAAAATAAATGTATCCTACATCTTCACTGATGTCTTTCCCACCGTGTTGCTTTTATAATTGAACTCATCGTCATTTAGTATTAACAACTTCAGATGAATAAAACAGATCGCTATAAAAGCAATGTCACTTACTTAAAAATATCAAATATGAAAGATCTTTAATCTTCAAGTCAATCTTGCATTTTATTTTGATATATATATATATTTAAGGAAAATAGGATGTTATGATCAGATCACTTACTCTGTGTTGACATGTTGACGTGCTGCCATTTTACTCAGTGTGTCTTTGCAAAGCATTTCACAAATATTGGCCCCTCAAATCAATCAACGTCTTATCAGCATGCATAAAGGATTAGTAGTTAAATGTATTACAATAGCACAACTTGAATTTGTGGCTTATTCCTGAAGACGTCTCCCACTAACTTTATAATGGCTTCATGGCTCGCATGTTTCATGGCTCATATTGTGGCCCCATTAGTGATCCAATGTATGGAGCTGATGGACAAATTATTATGGGCCTTCAGGGCTCAGAATCAGTCCGTCAGCATCGTATATGTAGCTCACATGGACACGTTAGCCATTTTATTCAAATGCCCCTCCAATGGGCTTTCACTTCTGTCATTCACAGCACTTAAATGCAATCAGTGAGGCAGGGACCCGGGCTCATTAGTTTGACACGACTTGATTAAAATCCATCCTCATGGAGAATAACCATGTTTGCTCAGTTAATAACATTTCCTGTATGTGGGTCAGTTTGTGTCTGCTTGCCTTTTGTGCAGTTATGTCAAAGTGCTGCCTCACTGGTGAACGCAGCAGCAGGAGGACTCCAGGGCGACACGTGAGTTGCAGAGGAACGCTTTCAGCTCCAACGCTCTCCTCCTCCCCCGTCTGCCATCGTCCACAACCAAGTGCTTCTTTATGGTTTGGCCTTTAGTGAAATGGTCCATTGTGCATCAGTCCATGAGCTCACAACTTCTATTGTCCAAACTGAAGGTACAGTAAAGTTATCAGTGGCCTTTAAATTTGATTCAATACATCTTATAAAACTGCCTTTGTCTTTAGATTTAGCTCCTCAGGTTGCTTTAGGGCAACAACATTGCCAGCCTTGCCTGTTGCCACAGTTGCCTTTATCTCAGACTGAATGAAAAGTGGCTTCAAATCCTCCCTGGAGGCTGTTTTCTCCCATGAAACCTGTATGTCCACAAGGCAAAACACCACGCAATCCCCTCCTTTCCCTCTGTAGCACTAATCACCTCTAAATCAGATGCCTTCAGCAATTTCACAGGACAATAGCGTCGCCCCTTTTAAACCCTGAGGCAGCTCACCATGCGGGAGCATGAGCAGGAGGTACCCCAAACAAAATTGGAGCACCATATGTTTCTCAAAGGGTTTTTTTGATAATAGATTTCTCTAATATGGGACACTTACACCTGTACACCGTTGGAGAAATTGAGAGAGATTGAAAGCCTCGATGTTGCAGACATAATGGTAAATACCTAAGGCGAAGAGGATCATTATTAAAAAAAAGAAAAGGCGAGCTGTTCGACCAAATTAAACACTAGCCTCATTACAAATGTCCCGAAAAGAGGAGATCAATCTTTTCTCACTGTCAGGAATGAGACTGTAGCTGAAGCAGGAGTGAACTAATACACTGATGTGGTGTGACAAAACGAATCTGTTGCCACTCTGATGTCTCAGCATGTTTTCAAGGCTGCAGGTAAACAAGCACAAGAGTAAAGTCTTTCATAGAAAAACTGTTCGGAAAAAAGCATTCACATTGTTTACTTTAGTAAAAGTACAGACACTTGTGTAAAAAATACTTTGGAAATTGATTCTTCAATGAGGTGAAAAAAATCCAGGTTTTGTCATTTGCTCCGTCTGCGCAGATGAACGGTAAATCAGTATAGAAGATGAATGGATGGTTGGATGGATACAACATTCTATTTAAAACTTCCCCTTTGAAATTGGAAACAGGAAACGTGGTATTCAAGCATTATTTGTGCTTTACATCACTCTTACCAACGACTGCACCTTCACCGACAGTTTTATTAATGTAAGACGAATATAGTTCAGATATTTGTGTCCAAATATAAAGAGTAAAAGTAAACATTCCTCACCAAAATAAAGTACAGTATAGATATTTGGAAATTCTAACTAAGTAGAAAAACACAGTACAAATACAGAATAATATGAATATGATTTCCTGTAGGCCAACACTAAAGTAAAAAAAAGAAAGAAACAGCGACACCTACATGTCTTGGGTCTAAAGTAAACTTGAGTAATTGTTTGGCAGTAAAATGAATATTAAATATTAAAAGATTTATATTGAGTTTGTATGTCTTGTGCTCCTTTATGAATTAATCTGCCCCTGAAAACAAATCTGAGGTTGAAATTATTCCAAGCCTGTTGTAAGAGGGAAAGGTCAGAGTTGGGCCCATCAGTCATTTCTAGACAACAGCAGAGCTGGAGAGCTCCGGCTTGTGTAGAGAAGAAGAAAGCCTCAAGGATTCCCTTTCAACAGATGGGGGTGTGTTAGCCGGGCAGAGGCAATTAGGCCAGCTTTAATCCTCCATCTGCTTTCTCCATCGTTGTCCGATCAGCCACGAGCGAGCCCCCCCCCCCCCAAATAAAACCCCCAAAAAACCCCTGAAAAGACCGGGCACCTCCAGTCACTAGAAAAACCCTGACAAAGCACCAAGAAACTAAATAAACTCTGTCAGCCATTTTTTCCCCTTAATTGCCCTCGACCACTCTCTGCTTCATTTTCCTCACCTGCACCTGCTTCTTTTCAGCCTCTCTCAGGCAACACTTTCCTTCTCCATTTCTACTCCTTTCATCACTTTCTAGCGGAACTGAGACATGGGGGTCTTGTAGCGTAATGGCACTTGTACGCCCAAATTGCAGACGCAAACATATTTAGGCCCACTCCGGGTGTAAACGCACTGTCACCAGCAAGATAGTGGTATTATAAATCTCTTAAATAACATATTTTCCGGCTCATTTCTCTCGTTGCTGTTCTCTTCAGCGAGATCCACAGCAGGAAGACATGAATCTGTTTGGCTGAACCAGCTGTGATCTGTTGTCTTGCGGCTGGCAGAGCAGAAAACACACAGATGGGCCTGAACGGAAAATGCAAAGCTCACTGTACCTGCTCCTCATGGTGACAGTCTCAGAGCATCAATTTGCTTCAACTGAAGTGCATGTTGGGTTGTCAAATGGTGTCTGCATCTGACAAATATTGTTCCCTTTCAAGCCCAACAATGTGAGACTCCACCATCACTTTACACAGCGATAAGTCAGATGTGTGGATAGTGGCTTGTAGAGAATAAAAGTCTTTGGAACAGCTTTCATGCCACGCTGAAATTGATTGTTACATTCACATGAATCCAAGGTTTAACCACTAAAATCTGCAACTAATTCATTAATCTGGCACCTATTTCCCCAATTAAACTGATAAATTGTTTGGTTTGTTAAATTTGTGAAAGTAAGGAGGAATGCCCATCTTAATTATGTAGAGCAGAGAGTGACACCTTCACACCGCTTGAATGATAACACAATTAACAAGGAATGAGCAATCTGACCGCTGTGAATTATCTTACACTTGTGCATGAAATACAAATTAAAGATCTCATCGTGCATCCAGTTGGACTGTTTAATCTGTAACGCCGGATTTTCTTCTTCGAAGTATGCAAAGTAGCTGTCAGGCAGATAAACGTCCAACATCAAGCCAAATTACTTTTACCATGAGCTTGTACTCCACTAAAGCATTTCAGTAGATTCCATTACATTGAACTTTTGTCCTTTTCAGCAATGACATGAGGAAGTCGGGCACCTCGTGGTGCAGAAAATGTGTTAAATGGCGCTACACAGATTTTCTGTTATTTGGGTCTTGGTTTTTTGTATGACCGTAAATAATTCCTGCAGTTATTACGACACCTTCAAACTGAGTTACACTTCATAATGTATAAATTAACTGCGGCCTGGTCTGATAGGACAACAGGGTCTAAACAGCAGGTCTGGACGGAGTGCAAAACGTTTTGGTGAATAAAAAAAATTATCAAGTCTAGAACAAGATTTGTGAGAATATCAATAGAATGTGTAGTCTTCTGTCTTAGGATTTAAGTCACGCCAAACGTCTATCAGTCCGGTGCCTGTACATACATTTCTAAGGACAGCAGATGATCTTAGCTTTATTATACAATTGAAATCAACAGCTAAGAAGCCCAAGCCCCTGCAATGATTATTAACATTAAGATCGTTTGTGACATAAATTGAGGTAAGTCATTATTCCAGGCATAAATATCTTCATGCTCCTTCATGCTGATAGGAAGGTTCTTATTTATGAGGATGGATGTGCCTTTTTTACTCTGTGAATGGGAGGAGAAATATACTTGGCCTGCCCAGTCCATCCGAAGCTTCAGATGGTCAGTACCAGATAGTCTTGCTTCCTGAAGCAAGGCAATCAGATTTTAGTTTTTTCAGATATGTTAAAAAATGTTTTCTTTTAATCACGTGGCCTAACCCCAGGACATTCCAGGTAACGAGTTTAACCAGACATGAGAGCTGCAGAGCCGGAAAATGACTAGATGAGAGATAAAGAGTGCAGAAAAATCAATCAGAATGGAAGCAGTTATATGAAAAATTAAGCCTGAACCCCTGTCTATTGACAAAATGAAAATAATACATATAAAGTCTGAACAGCAGCCTTTACCCTCCCCTATCCTGTGCATGTGAAAAAGGCGGCTCTGTCCTTTGGGAAGACACCACAGGCCGGCCGGGTATGCAAATCCACTCGGGTATGCAAATCCACTGAACTTGTTAAGGCGAGCCAGCTCCTTCCTCACGTTGTTTCGCCTTCGTAGGCTCTCCGCTGGCAAATCAGGATAGAACAAAAGTTGGGCGCCATCATGGAGGATATTCTTCAGGGCTGCTCTGAGCATCGACTCTCTGTGAGGAAAACTTAGAAATCCTACCAAGACGCTTTTCGGGGGGTTGCTTGGACCCGGAGTGGGAGCCAGGTCTCAGTGAGCACGTTCAGTCTCCAGTGGGGGGGAAGTTGGCAGGAAGGCCGACAAAAGTCAATAACGTCTGGAGAAATTCCTTAAGGGGGGGCGGTACCCTCCGCCTTCTCCGACAAGTTGATTATTTTCAGGTTTTTATGTTGACCAAGCTTTTCCAAAAGGTTGACCAAGTCATCAGTTTTCAGCTGCAGGAGTTGTGCAGTTTTTTTTCTATGGCGGCTATGTGAGTGTCGTGGGCACCTTGACTGACCTCTGTAGCAGAGAGTCATTCCTCGACCTCCTCCATGCGCCCCTCCAGCATCGTCTTCCACCAGATTGATTTTAGGATGGGAGGGGCTGAAGCTGTTCACAGCTCACATCTAGTTAAAAGTGAAAGTGTCTTATTGGGAATTTAGAGTCGCCAATTAACCCAGCAAGCATGTTTTGTGGACTGTTGGAGGAAGCCGGAGCACCCGAAGAGAAGGACTGGGCTGGCAGCTCCAGTTGGGATCTCAGGAACACTTAAAAAACTGGGTGATGCACTACCAAAAGGATTTCTTCTTCTTTTTTGGGTTAGCGTCCATCTCCAAAGCCATCTTCTTATCATTTAACTCTTTAGTAGATTTCATGTTCTCCATGAGATTAAATTCCAGTTCTAATACCGTGGCTCTAATTGTTCGGAGGAGCTCAGACTGTGTCCACCTGGATTGTTCTTTTTCCGATGCAGAAATGGTTTCCTCGCGTTCTACCAGGAGGCACGACCTCTCCATCTCAACCCGGCATCTTTCTTCCAGGTGATCTTTTTGTGCATTTTCCATGTTTTTGGTAAGTGTCACAACTTGGTTAATTTTTTGAGCGAGGCTCTTCTCAGCTGCAACCCTCTTCATCCAAGTTCACAATTGTTTTGGAAGCTTCAGCGTGAAACTTCTTCTCTTGTTTTTCCCGAAACAGGACTGCCTATTCTTCTTTCAACTCGTTTCTTTTTAGACTCAGGCTGTTTCCTCAAGTTTTCAAATTCAGTGAGGAGCGTGGCATTTTCTTTCTTCAGTGTGGCCAATCTTTTGTCCTTGTCATTTAAAATCTGATGGAACTGTTTCTGCCTTTGGATGAAATGTGGCGGGGTCAGCAGCCTAACATTTTCAGAGTCACTGAAAGTCTGCAGTTCTAAGCTATCTGGGTGTAGCAAATTCTGATACCGGCGAAACTCTTTGACCTGTGCCTTGTCAGTTGTCTTGTTCACGTTGGTGGTGCTGCTGGTGTCACCTCTGAAGGAAGGGTATAAGCGTTAGCGGACAACTAACAAAATAACGAAAACTAGAAATGAAAAAAACATGATGATATAAAAATAAATACGACACTTCATTTTATTAACAAGACAACTAACTGAAAGTGGAATAGAGTGCTTATAAAACTAACTAAGATTAACTGAAGTTGTAAATAAAATGTCTTCAGTTGTCGTCTTTGTGAGCTGGCAGCAGATTACAGCAGGTCACGTGTCTGTGTCTCTGTGCTGGTGTGATAAAAGCAAAAAAACTCTTAAAATTCAAAACTATTATCACCTTGTTGCTCTGGAGCCGCTGTTGATTTCTCCATTGCGTCTTCATGGTGCACGTTAGCTGCTGTTTCTGGCCGTTTTTCTTCAGAACTTCCAGGGTCCTTGTGTTTACGCATGAGGGGGAGCCCAGTAGTCATGACGGTGGAACCCTTAAATGTTCTCTTCTAACCTCTTTTTGACTTGACTATTTCATTCACAAGTCCTGATTCTTTCACTTCGGCCTGGTGGAGACAGGCTCGCTCTGAATCAGGTTGAGACGTTTTGCTGTTCGAACCTTGAGGTGGTTGGCATGTTTTCTTGCTTATATCAATTTAAGAAATACCAACATTCAAATCAAATGTTGTTATCAGCCAAAATAAATATGATTGCCAATCGATCAGGTGATGATGCTTTAAATACTCATCATTTCGTTATATAATTGGGAAGATAAATAATTGTGACATGTTTTCAATAGGTGTGTCATGGTAAATAAATGTGTCCTCAAATGTAAGTAAAGCAAAGCTTGAGAATCACATTTTGATGTCAGACTTCAAATGGAATTTCACTTGACAATAATTAGTTGTCTGTTTAGATTCACAGCAAGAAAAACATTATTGAAGCTATGTCAGAAGTAAGGTTGAAGTAAGTCTTTGAGCAGCTTTTGGATACAAATTTCCAAGGCCATATCGCATACTGTATACACGGTCACAGTACATCCTGATCCGGTCATTGGCATTTTTGGATCAACGCCCTTGTACATTGTGGTGTGTAATGCCTCAATGAGTCTATTTGAGTACATCCAAACAGATTTGAGTGTAAGAAACTAACCTTTCTTTTTCTATGTGTTTTTATCTTTTTCTTTTTTTTTTCCCCACTGGCCTTGGGGTGGGAGTGGGTAGCTTTCTATTTGTTAACTTGTCTTAAGTTTGTGTGCAAATGAAAAACAATAAATAAAGTTCTTTAAAAAGTAAGGTTGGTAGTTTCTTATGGACAGGCTTGTAATCATTTACACTCATGATTGTTCATACTCCAACTCTCAGCTGGCAGACTGATTTTCTTTACTGGACTTCATTTGATTAATTGAATGATGTAGACAGTTCTAAGCACACATATTCATTTGTTGTATTCCTGAACAATTTAAAGGTGAGCATGTTTCTATTTTTGTAAAAGGCATTGCACGTTTGATCTCCCGAGGTCAAAGGTGGTGGAGACATGCGCATTCATGTATGTATATGAGCAATGTCCTTAGTATCAAAGGGATGTGACATATTGTTTGTACTTATTTACCTGTGTCACTGTTAGATTAAATGCTAAACAAGTTACCTTACTGGACACATACAGAAAAGATTGTACTATAATATGAGAGAAAGATCTAGACCAGCAGGAATGGGATACCCCGTAGATCACATTGGCGGCATTCTTCATGCCTACCTGCCCAACAATTTATAAGTGCTGCCATTGCCACCAGTAGTACATTAACCTTCCGTAGTGTTAACAGGTCACGGGTAGTACAGCTTTGGCCTCAAGACTAATTCGTGGGAGCCAAATAGCTTGACGAGAGCAGGCGGAAAGATCGTACCAAGCATCTGTGTCGGTTCAATGACTAGGCGTTTCATCGCCTTTAGAAGACTTTAGCACATTCTCCTGCATCAAGTCCCTGTTTATGTTGACACTAATTTCATTGTGGTGCAGTAAGCCACTGATCACACTCAACAGACTGACCATCCCCCAGATGAGATGGAAAATGAGTCACTCTGCTAGATTAAAAAAAGAGAAAAGAAAACCCTCGAATGTGCAGCCATGTCCTTCCACTGAAAGAACACACTTTTTTTTTTCCCCCCTCTGCTGTATGGAGGTTTGTTCCAGCCAGTGCTCTGTCCGGAGGCATTGGCTTGCCTTGCTACTCACAATAGTGAGCAATAACGCAGGTTAAGGGGTCAGTGCATTAGTTGCTGTTATCGTCACAGCATGCAACACATGCAAACGACTGGATGGGGGCGCAGCTTTAGAAACCCATTTTCAAATAGAAATTTCACACAGATTGTAAAGCTAGAATTTATTTCATAATACAAAAGTGCAAAGTTATAACTCGGCTCAGGAAAAACATCAATAATTAGTTATGAACTAATTGTTTTATGAATTAATAAATGAAGATGAGTTCTAATTGGAATTTTTTTGTCAAAGAAATCATAATGAGAAAGCAGAATTTGTAGGATAAAACCATTTATTTCAAGAATAATTTTTTTTTAGAAATAAAAGTTTAAAGAAAAACTGTTGTGATCAAGACAACTTTTAATTAGCTACATTATATAATTGTACCAGGTGTGGCTGTTGCAGGCTGTACATTAAGACTTATTATACATTGCAAAATATAAAACAACCTATTTTGAATTCTGTGTTTATTGATCCCAACATGAGTTAACAATAATACTTTTATTTCATACACATTAGTAAGTCTGGTATTCAGTTAAAAAAAACACCACTTTCTTGTGTTTTGTCCAGTCTGATGAGTAGTAAAGGCCTCCGGGGGGAAAAAAGTCCTAGTCTGAACTCAGATTTTTTTCAGTTCCTATCCGTTGTGTTGGAGCAACACAACATGTCAAACATGCAACACGGTGATTTCCCAGCACCAAGTTTGGCGAACGCAGCACTCTAATGATCAGATCCGATGTGTGAATTTTCATACTGACAATGGTTTCAGTTCATAGTTGATGACTCCCTCTAAATCAGCTGCTGAGCAGAACAAAGCCAATAACTAACTCATTAATCCGATTTCTGAAACTGTCTGAATGTCACCGTGGGCTATCCATAGATGTCTGAGCTCCAAATTGGCCCTTGGTGCGATATCTCACTGCGATATCTCACAGTGAAGCCCACAGTGTGACATCCACTGATTCGACCAGGCTTATCTCACAACTGACAACTTCAACTTCAAACAGTCCAATCAAATGGTTTATAACCAGAGCTATGGAGATTACATGTATATTCACATTTCAAAAGTCCATGTTTTTTTTTTTTTTTATGTTATTTAAGAAACTCCACAAAATGTTATTGTATGTTGTCAAAACAAATGCAGAGAGGTCATTAATAAAACTGTCACGTTCCAGTTAGTCCACAAAGACCTTTGAGCTTTGCTTTAGGCTCTATCATGCTGTTCTAAATAGCACTCTTATAGATATTTGGTTTGCTTACATGCACATCTATTTGGCTTCTACATAGAAATAAAAATACATTTGGCATGCCCTGATGACCTGGACAATCAGCACTGCCCTGGCTCCACTTGATGAAATTCAATCCGAAAAGGCCACATCTTCACATTTGTAAAAGTCACCTTCCATTATCTTTCAGTCGTGGTGGCTCGATGTTCTCAGAGCGCTGTAATATTATCTTTTACAAGTATGGCAGGACCAGCGTGACATTTGTAAACATTCACTTGTTTCCCTTTTCCCTCCATCCAATGTCTTTTCGACCAATCAGATACAGATCCTGCTCTGCTGATGGCTGGGGCGTGAGCCAGCAAGTCGCACCATAAGAAGCCTTCGAGAGCGGTACTCATCTCTCTGGCTAAATGCCACGATGTCATCGCCGTGGTACCACACAGAATAGGTCCTCCAAATCGTGCGACTCATGCCACGCTTTCTCAATGTGACTGGATTTGGATTGAAATACACTGGCCTAATAATAACCCAGCAGGGTAACCGGTTTCTATTTGATTCCAAATAAAGTGGGTGGGTGAAACGCGATGAGTAATTGGCAGGGAGATCTGCAGCCTGTGAACTGCAAGTGTGAAAGACAAGCAACAGTCCCCTGAACATATTGGAAAATCAGCAATCTGCGGTCTGTCTCGGTATAAATGGTCAAGCAAGAATCTCAGTTTATCCAATATCCTAGTCATTTATTTGTGACTCATTTGAGCTCCATGTTTTATTATCATTACCAGGTAATTGTGGATAATCTAATTCTTTCTTGCGCTTATTATATTGCATTCATTATTTTGTGAATCAATGACAGATATAGAATCATCCACACAGTAACTAGCGCTGCTTCCTCACAGCAACACATTTTGTGTTCTCACTGAGCATGTATAAGTTTTATCAGGGTACTCCAACTTACTCCAGAAATTCAAAGAGATGTGTGCTACAATGGGACTCTGACTTGTCTAAATATTTCTTTCTTTTATAGGCATTTTAACACACACACACACACACACACACACACACACACACACACACACACACACACACACACACACACACACACACACACACACACACACACACACACACACACACACACACACACACACACACACACACACAGACAAGTCACCCTGTGAAGATTTAAGCCACTCACCTTCAAAGTCTGAAATGACTTGGTGGCCATGAGGTGTCATCCCCCGCCTCAAACTTAGATAGACAAATAATTGCTCCCCAATATATTGCGAGTGATTTGTTGTCCCCTCGGCATTGACAAGCTGACCTTGTTGCATTTCAGTGGAAATTACAGCCCAAAGTGTAACATTGTAGATAGACTGGAGAGTCTCCACTATTAACTAAGAGTAATCCAACAAATTAACATGTAAGGTTGCACCATCAACTCAGATACAAGGTTTTTTGTTGGGTAATAACTTTTTTAATGTCATTTCTGCTCATCTAATGAATTCACTTCTTCTACCAGTGAAGCCAAAGAGGGAGTTTTACCATAAACAGATGACTGCTCCAAACAAAGCCAAAATCATCCAGAGGTTTACCACCATGATGTCATCTGTCCAGTCACACACAGGAACTTTAGAGACAGTGAATGTTGGAAATATTGACCACAGCAACTTTAATCTTATTCCATGAAATGATGTTGAACCTAAACAAAAACTTGAGATGGTGAATGAGGCCGTCGCCTCCCACTCTCCAGTTTTATTCTTCAAGCAGTCAAGACAAGAACATTGTTTAAAACCGGCATTCATTCAAGCACCATAAAATCGATTTGCTGAAGTATGTATGCCAGAGTGTTTTTTTTGTATTTCAGTGGTCATGTCAAATGTGGTCATGTTAACGTTACTGTAGCTGCCAAACTACATTCAGTTGGACAGATGCGTGGAGAGAGAGTGCAGTTGTGCTTCTGGCAACAAAAACAAAAAAAACAAAAACCTTGCTGGTTGCAGTTAATGTGGCGTAGAGAGTCTGAGGGACGCTCGGCACGTGCCGTCATTCATTTTCATTACCCGTGAATGGTAGTGCCAATGGAGATATCAATCAGTGTGTGGATACTCATGCTGAAGCTGTCATGTGCCACCATGCTGGAGTCAGTGGTGACAGACGAAGATGGATGACACATCCTGACACAAGGAATATCCTTCAACGGGAGAATAATTAGGTGAGTGCCATTCAAGCAGGACTGTAAAATGGAGGGATTGCAAATTTTGCCAGCGTTGGGACACTCTCGTATGACAAAAATACTCGTGACTAAAAAGAGCTTTGATGATGGAGACAAAGCCAGACACGATGTTTTCATGTTTGTTGTCGTCGTGTGTGCCCTGGTCCACCTAGTACAGAAGTGGGTCACGGTGTGGTAGAGAAACACCTGAGCTAATCACTGGCTGGCAAACAGGACTGTGTCGCTCTCATTGCAGCTCTGCATCTTTTATGGCGCAGCGTCAGGTGTCTGTTCAAAAGATTTATAAATAGCACAGAGCTGCTCCCTGTGCTGCAGATCAGCTTCCCTCTCAGTGTCATTAAGCCCAATTGGAACGGTAATTGCTTATAGCGAGGCAGTGAACCACATCGCTGATGGATGGAAGGAGACGGCAAGACTATTTCTGGCAAAGTTGTTACAGATGTGTTGGTGGTGAAGGGACACAATCATAGTTCAAGCTTTGGGCATCGTAGGCTAGAAACCAAACTTTATTGATCCTCTTGGGGAAATTACTTCTCTAAATTGAAACTAGCTTTGGGATTCAAACCTGCAAACTTCCATTCCCAAGTCCACATCTCTAACCTCTCGGCCACCACTGCTTCCTGTGTGTAGCTTGCCTTCATCCATTTAGCAGCCGGGATCCACCAAGTTGGATTAACTGTTATCAAATCAGTCTGACAGTAAGTCTGACTGCACAATGTCTCCTTCCACTGAATCAGAGGTGGTAACTGCTATCAGGCAAATGAATAAACAAGACTAAAAATATACTTTATCTACAAACACCACAGGTGCATTCAGGAGATAAATTAATAAAGTTCCCTATATCAAGACTTTGCTTTTGTAGCAGTGACGCACAATGAAAAAAGCTCAGTAGCAAATTCAATAGAGAATGTGGGTATGGTCCGCCATTTCACTTCTATGGAAATCTGTAAATCATTGTTTTGCATTATGTATTTTTTGCATAGCAGCAGTCACACGAAAAGAGTGTTTGAAATACAGAAAAGATTCTCACAGGCTGACTGTGGTCAAGACTCACTGTACCTCGTAGGGTCAGCGTTTTTAAAGTGCAGTGTATTCGTGATTGCTCATCTTTTATCTTATTGAGGTTCGTAAATAGCCGTTCTCATGCAATGACCAACAGCCTGCAATAATTTTCTGACAGTGCCAAAAATGCTGCGATGCCCGACTTGCTACGCCGCACAGCTGCCAGCCTGGGCTACACACCAACCAATTGAAATGCTTTGGACTACGACACAATGACCAGCGCAACACAGACGCCACAACAAAACAAGTCAACAAAACGTAATGGAGAGCTATGTTTGCAGAGGCCTTGTTTACACATCGTGTTATCGTCCTCCTATGATCACAACAATGCAACATCATGGTGTTCGTGTACTAATGCGTGGCGCAGCCAATCTCACCATATTTAAATCCAACTTCAACATAGTGGATTTTTAAGACCGCTAAAGTCAGTTCAGTTTCTGTGATGTTCCACTAAACAGCAAATGTAATGTTTATTTAAACGTTTTGTTCATCTGTGCAGGAGCAAAGTGAACAGAAATGTATAGATGTGAACGAGGCGCAGTTGGTGTAATTTTCTCAAGATGCTAAACCAATATCTGAGATCACAGTGTCTCATTGTTGACTTAGCATGGGGCCATTGCACAATGAGCTATTCATTATAAATTCCCTGATTGGTTTGTTTCAAACATTACACAAGGCAGCAACAGCCCACAGAAATCAGAGCATCCCACAAGAGAAAGAAAGGAGCAATACACACTTTTTTCTTTTTTTTCAGTTTGCTTCTTTTACTCAAGAGGGTTTCTCTCCGTCTGGCTGCTCGGAGCAAAAGCAGCCAGCAGGTTATTTTTCACCTCAGCACCTCACCTTTTCCGCAGCCATGCTCGGTGACAGATACACCCAGTGGGTTTGTGGGAGTCTTGTGCCTGCAGATGGCACAGTGGTGCTGATGGGGCACTACAGTGGTGCCGTAGGCTGCACGGGGACATGCGGAGGGGGAGTATGAGAAATAGTAACACCAAGCAGACTGTGAAATGCTGGAGGATGGATGAGCTACTGCCATGGCAACAAAAACAAAGGGAGGGCAACATTGCTAAGACTCCCAAGGCAACTGTTCATGCTCTTTTCCTGGATTTCTCGTATCACCCAGAGCATGAGATGTTCACTAAGGGCTGCCAGCTTATTTCTGCTCATGGGTTCATGCAATTTCCATGCAACATTTTCACATTTACCACATGAATAAATGTGGGAATAAATACATAACTCCCAATTTGATAATTTGTCATGATTGCACATGAATCCCAAATCAAATCAAATATTTCTAAGACTAATAACTGTTAAAGGAAAATAAAATGTTGGTTTTTTTTTGGTTTTTTTTTTGCATTATTCCAATGAAATACTCCCCAGTCTCATTTCTTAACAAATAAGACCCAGTGGAAGATAGACACGCAAAAGATTGAACCGCATGAACAAGAAATTAGGACGAAATGAGATGCCCATATTCCAGACAGACTTAGTGTTTTAGTTTCAGCCGCTCCCACCATGTCCATGACCTCGGGGTCACGTGGAGACAGATTCCCCCGGGTGTTTACAAAGGGCTCCTCAAGTTCATTTCCTACACTGCAGGAGGAATGGCTGCTTTTGGAAGTCTCCCAGGGAGACGCCACAAAGTGACCTCATGGCTCTGCAGTGGACCGGTTGCAGAGCAGGATATACTGTAGTGTACTGTATCTCTCTGCCAACTGTATGTTATTAATCTGACAGCTGTATATTAATAAACCTCGCAGACCCCTGTGTGTTCGATGTTTTTCTCACTTTGCCCTTGAAACTGCTGCAGCCTTATTTTTGAAGTGTTACACAACGTCCCAGACTCCAAAAGGTGAGGAAGGTATTAGGAGATAAAAATGCAGTTAGCATTTTCTGCAGAAATCTAGATGGAAGGGGGGGGGGGGTCACACTGGGGTTATTTTTAAGAAGATTTTGTTCTTTTCCAGGACAAGCTCCTTGTAGCGTCAGTCGTTAAATCAGTAAACTGTCACAACAATAATCACTGATTGTATTTTTTGGAATCTCACAAGGGTAAAATAGACCTGATTAACTCAATCTTTATTGGGTTTATGTGAAAGCAGAAAACAATTCAACGTTGGACAGTTTGAAGTTGTTGACTCAAAGTTCTGTAAAGTTGTTGTTTTTTCTTTAAATATAAGAGGGCACAATCAAAAACAAAGGCGCACTAACATTCAGTTGAAATAGGACCATGATTGTATTTCCAAGCCATTTTTTCCCCCCATATGTTTTGTAAGACATGGAAAAGCACCAAACATCACGTCCTGGGTACTTCCAAACTATATAAGAAAATCAGTGAATCATGTAATTTGAATAACCTTCTGGGGCACTGTGAAGCAAACTGGAATGGTTGAGCTTTTACAACTGCAATCGAATCACAAAATACAGCTTTTCACTCAAACGCAACAAATAGTGGCCGCCGTCGTCTCCATCGGTTATACAACAAACCCTCTGTCCAGGGGGAACCGGTAAAAAATGGTCATATGTAAGAGATTGAAATCAGAAATGATGAAGTAAAAAACTCATACTGACAGATTTTATTTATTAGACTGAACACTAGGCAAAACAAATTTTTACAATGACCGTGACATATATGTGCCATTGCTGGAGTGCAGCCCATAAGATACTGTATTCTCGCTGACAACTTACCCAGTTTACCTTGCAGCTAAAAGCTAAAATATTACCATCAGTAACTAGCATGGACAATATCTTTGTAGAAATTCAACACACACATGGCTGAGAATCAAAACATTCAATGGTTTATTTCTTTATAAATACTTCTTCTTTTTTTTTTCTCAAAAACTGACCGTTATTCCCAGGATCCTGCTTTTTGAAGCAATCAAGCTAATCTGGCCATGTTCAGAGAAGGATTTCTAACATGTTCTTTGTTGGAGAGATTGGACGAGTCACAACACTTGTTTGGTGCAGTACAGTCGACTTGGAGTCATCTGAGTTCCAAAACCCGTGTGACAAATCCTTATCAGCGGTCGAGGCCTCGGTGATACAAACACATGGAATATTACCCGGGCATGACATGCAACCAGTTTATGATTACACGGATACTTTATGCAGCTGCAAGGTTAAACTGGGGTTAATTCAGATTAAGATGATCTGCTATATGCATTAGGACATTTGACCTGGGTCCTTATGCATGCACGGGTCCTAATCTATAATGCTAAGTGCCACTTTAATCAACTGATATACGGTGAGCTTTTCCGGTAAAGTGGAGAGACACGCACGCATCATTGCTTTAATAGATCACGCAAACAGTCTGCGTTTCTTGTGTTCCATTGCCTCACAGCGATTTGCACAGATGTGAAAGTCAATTTAACAAACTGATATATGAACGACCGCGGGACAAAAACAGACTTGGTGATTTAATTAAAAATGTCCAAATTAGGTAAATATACCTGATGCACAGCCTCAAACATCTTTGTGAGACAATAACATTGATAAAACTATAAATAAATGGTGTATGTGAGTGTTTCAACAAGATTAAAAGTCCCGTGTTTTGGTAAGAGTACAGTTTAACATCTATTGATTAATCAGAACAGTCATTCAGCAATCAGAAATACATATTTGTGTAACTGGACTTTTCTCAGTGTCATGACACAATATGCATGTTTAATCCACTTTCAGCTGCTCAGGCTGATGAATATTGATGTTCCCATTTAACTTTATCTTGTCTCCTGTAGCTGTGAGTCTGCTTATCTAGGTTTACTACTTCCATTTCATTTGGATAATTCATGCCGGAGGAATGTCATGGAGATGTAGGTAGCAGTCATTCCCAACATTTACCCATTCAATATAATTAATAATAAATCAGAGGACATGAGGTCTAATGAAACAGGAATTCTCTTAACTGCTTTTCTGCAAAATCCAGCAAGCATCTATTCTCTGATGTGTGTTTCAGCCAGCATCTTTTATAGATATACATCATCCCCTACAGGAATACTCTCATTGCTATCTGTTTTCTCTGTCATTCTCCATTTCTTCCTCTCTTTTTCACTCTGCTCCCGTTTTAAATTCCAAATGGCACTAATGTCCTTGGGCTGCTCTTCATCATCTGTTTGTTGCTTCAGTGTTTGAGCTCTAAAGGATGGGAAAGTTTAAGAGGACCCACATAGCCACTCTTGACACATTTTTTTTAAGATGCTGCAAGTCTCAGGGCTAAAATGCTATAAATAGTGCGTTAGGTTCTTGTCAAACGTACTGAGGCATGTTTCTGTGTGTGTGTGTGTGTGTGTGTGTGTGTGTGTGTGTGTGTGTGTGTGTGTGTGTGTGTGTGTGTGTGTGTGTGTGTGTGTGTGTGTGTGTGTGTGTGTGTGTGTGTGTGTGTGTGTGTGTGTGCATCATGAATTTATGCTTTTTGTGGGGACTTACATACGTTCACACACGGACATTATGAGGACTGAGGACTTGTCATTCCTGTAGGAACATAAATGTATTCATGCAGACAAAGATCAAATGCTTAGTTGAAGACTCATTTTATAAGGCAGACTGCAATTTGTATGGAAAAAAAAGGGGGAATATTATGTAAATTTAATGATGAAAAATGACATTTTTAAATCAAGTTGTATTACTAAACCGTAGTGTGACAGGTGCCATGGTTGCAGGTCTGTATAAGAACACATTTACTACTGTAGTAGATACGAGCAAGACTTTTTAATGGAAATATAAATAACAAATGATGAAGGAACAAACAAGGAAACGCAGGGAGAAAACAAACAATTAATAACAACAGTCACATAAACCACATATCAACATAGAACTGTTGAGCTCCTATTTTTGGACAACGACTGATTAATTTGGCCTGAAAGATGGCCAAAGAGCATTTTAAGTGATTGTATAAAATACAGTGATTCCGGGATTTAGAATAACAAACTAACGCGCGGCACAGTGCCGTGTGGCGTGGCAGCTTCACTTCACTTTAAAACACATTTAATCGTTGTTTGTTCAGTCTGCTGTAGCTTCATCCAATATGATAGGGAGATGAATTACTGTAAAAAATAATTTAGTTGATGTGCAAATCGGAGACCAGAGAGGGAGTGTAGCTCCACCAAATATTTCTTATTTAGTTAAGTATAAAAATGTGTGGAGAAAGGAGAGCTCCGTACTTTGGATTTCATAATCTATGTCACATAAGACATTTGTGGAGGTTGAAGTCTATATGGGGATAAAATTTACATTAATGGTTTTTGAAGGATATTTCATGATTTTAATTCAATTGCTTTACGCCACATTCAGTGTGTGTGTGCGTGTGCGTGCATGCGACATATGTCATCGGACAAACTTGAAACTGACAGCTAAAATATGTTGGTATCACATAAGTGGAATACTTTCATTTGCACTAATGCGTCGCTGTTAATGCTCCACTTCGGAATCAGCATGACCCAGACAATAACCCCTTTCATCTGGAATGAACGGAGGCATCATAAACCAAGTCTGATGTCAACCCAGGGTCAACTCACTAATCTGTTATGCAGAAAGGTCTTAAATTAATAACATTAATACCGGGTCACAGTGGTCAGCGGGAGACACATTTGAGTATTCTGAAAGAGTGCAAACTAATTTGAGTATTACCGAGGATGAGTGAAGAGTGTTTCCACTCAGCTGTGATGCATTGGTCCAGTGTTGATTTTTAATATAGAAGCATGCAGATTGCTGTCACGCACTCACCTTGTTCAAACAGAAACACATTTTGCTAACAAGAGCAATCAGAGACTTCTGATGTTTGCCAAAGGTTGACTTGGGCTCAGAAAAAAGAAAATAGAATCCTCACTTTGACAGGAATAAAGAAATCAAGAAGCGGCAGGCATATATAATATGCAATGTTATCTAAACTTCACACCTGGAACAGAAATGTTATTTTCGTGATCTTGATTTTGTAAACTCACCGCCTGGCGTTGTCACTGGCATGAATTGAAAGTGAAGTCAGCTTTTGTTACTCATGAAGAACAAACTACAAACAACCTCCGAGGCCAGCGGGGGTTTAACGTTTAAAGCCAAGTGAATCTTCCGAGAGGAGAGTTGCTTTCATGGGTTCATTTCAAATAGAAATCAAAATGAAACACTGACTGCAGCTTTAATGAAGGGGAATGATGAAACCTTATAAAATTCGTATACTAAAACTTTAGTCCCGCAACAAGGATACAGGCTATCATCAGCACCCGGATATGGAACGTTCATGAGAGAAAGTAGTCTTCAGCTTTTGGAAACATGTTACCATATATACATACATTACTATATGTAAGTGTTATAGAAATTACTGAAAAGTAGTCAACAGTTCCATTTAGTAGTTAAATAAAATGCCATTTTCCCACTAGCAAATATAACGGACGGTTCTATCACTTTTGAATTTCAGATTTTTCAATTAATGTACATGATGATGTTTCACAGCTGCTGCAGTAAGAATGCAGAGGTGTGTAAGAATGTTGATTCAAGTTTGCGATCTTTCATACTGCGCACAACAAACAAGATTGTTTGAGCATTAATGTCATGCAACTGTCCTGTGAAAACTACTTTAGCATTTAGCAACACTGCAAACCCAAACCAATGAGCAAAACTCAAAAGTCAGTCGCACCTAAAACAAAGAATTGGATTGCCCGCTGCTTGTGCTTCATGATTGCAGTAAATTAAGTACACATAAACTTTTTTTTTTCTTTTAAAATAAAAAAAAAGAATATTGTAAATGATTTTAACTTATTGTCTTTCAAAACTTCTCAAATTTTGTTCCAATTACCTTCGTTAGATTGAATAATTCAAACTTAATATGTCCAAAAAGCTTCTTTTGAACAGTGTCGTCCTCCCCTCGGCCCTTTAACATACGACAATGTTAACATGAGACACAAAGAGCACGGGACCCTGTTTCTCTTTAAAGTTAACAAGTCGATCATTTTTTTCAACATGAATTATTTTTTTTTTTAATTGGATCTATAAATAAAGATAATGTATTGTTGTTACACAGCGATTCAATCATTCTGTGAATTATCAATATTGATTCAATGTTGTTTTTCATTTAAACATTAAATGTAGTTATTATCAATGTTGGTTCAGTGAAGTCGTTTCAACTGTGAAAAACAATTGAATTATTGACAGAGTCACTGTTGAAAGAACATTTAAGTATCAACCTTGACAGAATAATATCTAGTGCTGAAACTTCAACCTCAATTAAAATGATGATCCTGAAGGAATTTAATCCAAGGACCAAGGTCAACGTGTTGTCTTAAACATGAGGATTTGAGTGTCTATTTGTATAATTCAGATATGTTTCACACCTGGATCGACTGGATCTACTGGCCCTGGATCACAAAATGATCCATGAAGTGAACTTTACACACAGTCTTTGTTCTTGTTGATGTTTGGTCCAGACAGACAGATGCTGCGCGTCAGCACCTTTCACCACCAGCTTCCTCCCCAGGACAGGAGCCTCACCACGTCTCATTAGGCCAAACTGGCAGCTCGAGTGAAGAGGAGGAGGACCACGTAGCCCTCCCCCCCACCCCCCCATGGCAGAAACCTCCCCATTGCTCACAGGAGCTCTCATTACTTCCCTCCCCTCCACTCCTCTCTCTGAAGGCAGCCAGCTTCATCCATCAGAACCATCGATCCTGTCTCCCCCCGGTGTGGTATCTGTCTGTTTTTAAAACTAAGTGGGAAAGATGGCAGAGCTGGCATGATATTTCAGCTTTCCAATGACAGCACAGTCCCCTTGGGATGTGCAAGGTGAACCAGAGGCTGGGCTTCTTTGAGGAAGCATCATTCCATGGATCTAAATGGAGGAGCGCTCCCCGGAGGAATAACCAACAGTATGTTTTTCTGGTTCGGACATTGAAGTAATAATCAATCTATTGTTTCCTCTTCTGTTCTCTCTGCTCGCTAAAACAGTCTACAACTCATCTCTCTTGACACTGGATACCAAGACAAACTCGTCTCTGCTCGAATCAAACGAAATCACACCGTTTTCTTCCCTGCGAATACTGTTGTTTCACGTTCAGCGCTGATGTTTCACATGAGAGCACCGGGAATCTTTTTAAAGAGATTTGATGTTGTGTCACGCAGAGTTTCTCTTGACTTTGATCTTATTACTCAGTTTTTGGTCAGAGCCGCACACTCAAGCTTTTAAAGTGATTGCCTCCAAGAAAACCATTTTAGTGCAGTCCGACAGGAGCACTTGTTATATTTCTAATGGGGATCAAAGTTACTGACTGTGACATCATTTATTTTTTCACCTACCCCCAACCTAAATTACTTTAGCTTATTCCCTCAAGGTCTAGGTCGGACAGAGGATGTGTGTATTTGTGTGTGCGAAGATACAAAAAAACCCTGCAGGTTTTATTAGGAAAAAGATACACAACACCAAGCATCTAGTATCTCAATTGACAAAGTGAATATAATTCTGAATATATATAGAATAGTCTGATAACCTGTTGATGCTCTCCTTCTTCATAGTCTTGTTTCCTGTTGCTGACTACCCTAACTATAACATGACCAAAAAATAAATCCTTAGAATAAATAAATACCTATATAAACAAACGGTTGCATGTTCTTCTGTGCCTGCATGGGTTTACTGCACGTAGTCTTTTCCATCACGGTCCAAAACATATATATATATCAGGTAAAGTGCTGACTCTGAATTGGTTCCGTCGTGTCTTTGTCCGGTTTCAGCGGGAAGATTGGAAATGATCATATAATCAATAGGTGCAGTTAAACTCTGTTTGCAGAATTGTAACCAGACTTTCAAATCTACCTTTACCTTAACAAGACAGTGTTTTGTGGTAGGAAAAGCAAATACGCTACAGTTTTTTTCAGGACAAGACACATGTCTATGTACATACTGGTATAGAATCGAAATCATACATGACCACGTGTGGCTGTAGTTCTCACTGTTTGCAGATTACAAGTTAGTTTCCAAAGATCATTAAATCACGGATTTTACATCTGGTGGAGTAAATGAAAGGTCAATTCAACCATATTTATATTCGATTTGAATTTACAATTTTTCTCAATGCACTTTAACAAAATGAAGAAGTATGCAGAAGTTTTCATTAATGTGATTGCCATATTACTGAAATATCTTTGTGGGAGAAGAGCTAGATCAAAATGTGGTCATCTGGTCGTGAGGCTGAATCTTGTTTTTGTTGGCCTCACAATGATTTGCCCTTTTCCTGCTCGGAATTCAGTCACGTAGCTCCAACCTTCATGAACTTGTGGTGAAATCAGTGCTGATGGAAGAAAGTTCAGTTCTAAGTTTGACCCCTTCAGATTTTGGGGGCTACAGTTACTTTACATGAACCACGACAAAACAACAGTGGACAGAAAGCATAAACGGCTCTGCACTTTTATGTGGGTATGTGTGCTTGAGAAAATGAATTTTCCCATTGCGCCCAACTATATGTGAAGGTCGGTGTTTTGAACGTCCATCTCACCCTGCTAAGGCGTCCAAAGGTCTGTCGACAACATACTGATATCCAAATTGCTCCCAATGGTGTGAGAGCATCTTTAATGGCAGCCTTCAACCTTAGTGTGTGTGTATGTGTGCTCTTGTACGAGGAATGGTTGAACATAAGTGATCAGTTTAGTGAAATGTGCAATATGGGTAAAAATCCATTTACCAAATACAATACACTAAAAGGCATGCACAAGTAGTGATAATGGAGTAAATGTTTCCTGTGAATAGTCATCGTGTACCATTTAGCAAAATTGTTGTGTTTATTTTAGACGCAACCCTGCAGCTGCTGGGGGTTAAAAATATATAGTGTCCTCTAAATTAGTTTATGAGCAAAGAAAATGCTGGGAGCGTTCTATAATGTACCACCCACTATGTACATGATGTTTTTAGATTAGGGAACGTAATTTTCTCAGGTTGTTAAAGTCCTCAGATTTTCCAGAAGGAAAAAAAAAAAAACTAAAGTCATGACCTTGCTTTCCTCTTTGCAATTAGTGTCAGCATATCTTTTCTTTTATAACAACCTATTATCCTTTTTTTTTTACACCACCTGTGCCGTTCTATTCATGACAAATGACTAAAAATGTAAAAGCACATCACTGCAGCAGAGGTCTCACCCTGAGAGGGACTGGTCAGAAACTTTGTTTTTATAAATGTATTTTATTGTCCAAAAAATAATCTACCACAGCTCGTTGTTGCCATAGTGATGATTGAATCTCTTCTTGTCACAACAATATTATCATGATAGGATTTCTCCCAGTGGAACAGAGTCCTTACAGACTCACTCATCAACTGTTGCTGCTCAGACAGAGCATGTGCAGACTAATTATTCCCCCACCTTTATTTTGAATCCTTAAATATGTAAATTAGGGGTATTTTTTGATTGGGCTCCTGCAGTAAAAGTCTCTCTACTCTTGTTCAAGCACATGTTGCACGCCCACTTCTGATCTCTCACTAACAATTGTTTCTTCACAAGTGCTCTTAGATTTTCAATGTGTAATTTATGAAGTGGCCAGACTTACATGCATATAGGTGTGTGTCTCTGAGTGCAGTTCATTTTATCTCATTATTTCTTACACAGACTTAAACAATGGATTTGGGTCTGTTTCTGAGAAGACTGCATCACCCTCTGGCACAGTTTTTATAATTGAGTGTGATTTTCAGCATCACAATCAGACCACAGGAAAAAGAATAAGGCTGCTTATTTCCTGTTGTCCCTGCACAGTCTGTTCTATTTTTCACTTGTGCCGAACATCTTTCATCGGTTTGACAGTGAAATATGCAGATTTGGACTTTGCAATTAAATGATTTAAAATGCTTATTAATTCGGCGGGAATTTCCTCCCTGTTTAATTGCTCTGTTGAATTTATTCAGCAGTTGAGTAAAGTGCAGATTGAATTTGAATGAGCTCCAGAAACCACTGGAAAGCTTGAAATAAAAGGCAATTTTTAGGCAACGGTCAGGTTTCGTGTCCAGTTTTGTTGGATACAAAACCGCCTCTCGAGAGATTCGACTTCACTGACTCAGTGACCAGAACTGACACGCAGTCACTCACACATTACAGAGGTGTCAGTTTCAGGGGAGACTGCAGAAATCTCCCAGGGTGTGAAAGGCATGAACACCAAAAAAAAAAAAAAAAAAAAAGAAATGCTCAATTTGCATTCATTAGTGATGTCTGTGAGGCTGGTTGAGGCGCTGCGAGTGGAAAATTTCCAGCACCATCTATGATTCCCTCACGCTTCAGAGAGTTTGTACATGTACCTGCCAGACAATGTAACAATTCAGCAGGGAATCTAATAAACAAATCAAGTTCCCCACCCACCAAATCGCTTCATATAAACACATCTCGACAATCATTCATTTATTTAGGAAATACTCTCCATGAAACCAGTGATCATCTCCTACAAGTGCTTGTTATTTTTATATGCTGAATATGACTTTTTTTTTTCTCTCCCTTTGTTCTTTTCATTGATCCGAAGGATAAAACTGAAAGATTTACACTGTTTATACAACACAGATCTGCTTGTAGGGAAGTGTAGAAAGCAAAGAACAGTTTAGAGTATCCTCGTACCAAATCGCAACGATAAAGAACCCCGCGCTGCACGGTGCATCATTTTACATCAAGAAACATCTCACTCCGGTACATCTGCCTGCTGAAAACCATCTGGGTTTTTCTCTGTGGCCATTTTATGAGCAGAGCTGCCACGCGGGGCACAGTATGGTGCAAGCACAGATTCAATTATGAGGTGGGGGTGTTTGGCAGGAAGGTGTGTGTGTGCCAGGCTCTGTCTGCATGCTGCCTTGAAGCTGATAGATGTGGGGACTTCTGGCCTGGCAAGCGGCTTGAAACCTGGCAGAAATGTGAGAAAGGCCCTATTGTTCAGCTGTGTTTACAGCCGAGAGCGTGGGACAGCAGAAATGCATGCGAGAATCCCTCAACTCTCCCCGCCCCACTCCAAAAAGGAAAGAAGGGGGGAAAAAAAAATAAATGCAGAGGGCAGAATCAGATGAGAGATAAAACAATGCCATTCCATTTTTCTCCATCATGTCCTCTGTGAAGCTGCCTACCAATTAGCCACACTGTCGCTGCCGAGGTGAGATAACAATAGTAACCCATGTATCCCCTCAAGACCTCACTACAAGACCTTTATTACCGTATTGATATCTCCTACATGTCACCACTGCCCTCGCTTGCCTGGCAGCATGCCCGCACATTTTCTAGCAAGGAAAAAAAGAAGAGAAAAAAAATAAAATCACCAGAGGGGCTTGTAAGTCAATACAAGAAGAAAACAGCAGGACACAACGTTAGGTTGAATGGTACATGCTGTAATTAGTGTGACGCTGTAAGGAATAAATAGGGGAAATGATACAGCGAGTTCAAGCTGCACAGTAAATCAAAAAACTGATTAATGGGTGAAAGTACAATTACGCTTCTGGCATGAAGTCAAATGACACCCATTGAAAGCATGTTCTGAAATAGAATATAAAAAAAATAAAAATAAAGAAATCTCCACATAATCAGTGGCAAGCAGTGGAAAAACAACAACAAAATAAACAGCAGTTGCAAATACTTACTTCAGGTGCCCACTCATAGTTTCTACTTCATATTTCCCAATTCACTTTAAGATGCAGTTTGACCAAATTTCAATGTTGGCGCAGGTCTGCAAGTACACACAGCTTCAAGAGAGCAAAAGGGAGGCAATCTAAATATTGCATTTTCCACACAAAGACAATAAAGTGTTCGCTCACATTCTATAGCACCACAAATTAGTTATGTCATATGACTGAAGTCTCGTCACAATGAAACCACACAGGAATAGATGCTTTTTAGTTTCTGTGCAAAACTGTTCATATAAATGTTTAGATTGTCCTTTTGGTCCATCAATAAAATCCTTTAACCAGCTCATATTAAATTTTTTTTAAATAAAATATAGTTTTGCTTAAAAGGTACAATATGAAATAGTTTTAGCTTGAAATGTCTTTGAAACCACAAACTGCCAAGAATGAGGGCTGGAAGGAGCAAACTAAATGCTACAGTAAATGTTTAACTTTCAAAGTCCACAGAGCAGGACCCCATGAAACATTTTACATACTGTACCTTTAACGCTGAAAACTTCAAAAGCGTTGGCAAATGCTAAAGTTTCTACAGTAAAAACTGAAAAGTAACAGTCATATAATTGCACAGCAAAACATGACATGAATGTCTATATCCCAAAAAACATATCATAATTACTCTGTAGACCAAAGTGCGTCTTCGCTGGCTGGCGAGAGTTTAAAAACTTCCAAGAGTTGAAAGTACAGTCCCTACATGTTGCATTTATCCCAGAAACCCTTCATTTTTCACTTGTAGATGGCGGAGATGTGACACAGACTTTCTTGGGCTTTGTAGTGGAAACTTTCAGCGGTACCACAGTGGTTGGTTGTGTAGCACTTTGAGTGGGGGTTTACAGTAAATGGATATGGGGTCACTTCTACTGCAAAGCCGAGGTCAGACTCTCAGAGAGCCGGTCTGTGCACGAGTGCTCATAAACAACTACAGGCATCCATTTCAAATGTCCCAGCTGTCACTGAAGTACTGGTCTTCTTCCTCTTCCTCTTCCTCTTCCTCAGTCCCATTTTTCATGAGGTCATTCAACTCCTCTTCCTCTTCTGCTTCCTCCTCCTCCTCACCCTCCACTTTGAGATGAGCGAGCATCGTTTGTAGAGTAGATTTTACTTCCTGGACTTCTTTCTCAAGCGACTGTGCAAAGTGAGTTAAGGAAGAATTGTGCCATAGCAGACATAAACAAATTTATATGGACAAAAAAATAAAAATAAAAACAAAAACCATGCCAGCAGCTAAAAATCTGAGTAAAGGTGACACTTGTGGCCCGGACAGCTAATGGTGATAGCAGAGGACAGCCATAACCTGATGAAGTCATCAATCTCCAATTTGGCCCCCGAACAGATGACGGGGACAGATCATCAAGTCATACCCAATTTAACCCCATCCAATTCACTATTCATGAGCTCGTCTCAACTGTGAGGCTGGTCGGCAATGTGGGGACCCAAGCAAACAGACTGCCTGCCTAAATTATTCATAAACCGTCAATGAAACGGGATAGAGGCTGTCATCAGGAGGGGGATTGTTTAACCTGCTTAGAAACTCAAATTAATCGTATGAGTGTCCAGCGTAAGTGGGAAATCAAAGGGATGGCTTTGATGGCAGATGGGGCCTGATGGCTCGTTTTACTGTCTGAACGGACACAGATTGTCCTCATTCATAATTAAGCAGCCATTAAATAACTTGTCATCAATACTGCAGACGGTTCGACAAGACTTTTTATGCAACATGGTCCAAATGAGAGGAAGACACTTAGAATTATGCCGAATCTCTCTGACACATATCATAGACTGACTGAATTTTGCCTCACTTTGGTTTTGCTTGTCAATCCCAGTTTCTGTGCTGCTCAGCACAGAGACTCAATTAAGACCCTTAGAGCCGACTGGTTTGATCTTCCTGTCACTATGGCAACAGTGGCAGCATCACCAACTCCATTTCTGCGAACCAACAGCATTGCCCCGTGTCTCCTGCGTCCTCAAGTGTGCATGGCACTTTTGGACGAGTGGTGGGACTTCAAATATTGCAAATAAATGACACTCGAGGACATGAAAACAAAGAGGTGGAGAGAAGTAGGCCGGTCTCTGTCAATCTCTGTCAGGCTACACTCATATCATGCAAACAACGGAGAAATCTGTAGTGACCCTCCACCATGAAGGGAGGGACTTGAATATCTAAGAAGCTTGCGAAACAATCCATCCCTGTTTCACTAAGTATAGAGGCATTCGTGATCCTAAGTCGAAATATATATTTTCATCATTCGAAAAAGATGAGAAAGATATCTTTTCCATACCGAGTTAAAAATTACAAATATAATAGATGTAAAAATGAAACTAAATCTTGAAAAAAAGAAATAAAAAGAAAAGTTGAGGCTCAGTGACAAATTTTCTTCCCGCAATAAATATCATTTCAATCTCTCCTAATAAGCCCACCATGCAGAGGGGAAAAGTGGAGCAAGAAAAACACACTAATCTATTTCCAATCAGCTTTCTAATTAGCGCAGAAAATGATGTATTGTGACCTGTAATCAGCTTCAACAGTTTGATTTGAGTCATTATCACAGATAGCGTAATTTCCTCCAAGCCAGATCCAGCAAGTGGAAGTGGGCAGATTAATAAAGAAGGGAGGGGGGGGGGGTGAGACTAGGGGTGAGGCGAGAGGCAGAGAGGGTCAGCTGGAGGATGGACATGAAGATACAGCAGGAGCAGAGTCACTGCAGTGGCATTCTCCTCTGCGGTGCAGCGCTGTCAGCCTGCTTTAATCTTGGCTTGCTGTGACTGGCGGCCCTCTAATAACCTCACATGGACTTTTACCATTTCATTTTCCAGTCGGCACATCCAACCTGTCAGAGAAAAATCCTCTGATCCCAGTTTATCTTCAATTCCCTCTTTGAATGCACCAATAATGTCAGATAGCACAGGTTGATTTCTTTTTCTTTTTTTTTTTGCCTTGAAAGGCAAAGTCAAAGAAAGTTAACATCAGTCAATGTTCAGGCGGTCAAGAGACTATTTCTGGGACTGGAAAGGCCTTGAAGAAACTCAGGCCTTCAGATACACAGACAAAGACACACAAATAAATGTTTACAGTTTGTTTTATCAAGGGTTGGACTGAAGTGAAAGGATATGAGTGAGGGCCTGATCCCGGTTCAGCATGGCCGTCTGCAGCTCGTCTTCTAAGGTCATTAGTCTGTCACTAATCAGTTCGCAGCGCTCCGTCAGGTCCGTAGCTTCAGCCTCACTGCATCCATCCTGGGCAAGAAAATAAAGGGAGGATGAGTATATCTGTACACACCTTTTCATGCACACGCATATGACTTTAAAAATCAATGGACATATATGTGTGCTTATCTCAATCTTACATTAAGAACATTACTACAAACATGGTATAAAAATATGCATTCTTCTTGACTTATGTTGTGGGAACATAATTGAATAACTGAGAAGTGGGAAAAACATGCTGAAATGCTGTTAAACTGATCTTCTTCTTCTGTTTTTTATTATTAAACTCTGAAGTTTGAATTTCCCAAAAGGTAACTTCACTAATTCCCATTTCCATTAAAGTACTTGGAGATGCAGCACAGATGTGTTGAAGTATTTGTTCTGCATTTGCGCATGAGTATTTGGTCATAAGATTGTCAAACACAAATGGCACCAGTTTAAGAAATAAAAGCGAATATCAAATGAAAGCCTAAACGATCCCTATATTTGTTTATAACATGGACCAAGCTCCAACTGGAAGAAGTTTACTATAGAGCCTACCCAATGACCTTTCTCTATCAGTGTACTTTGTTTGGATTCAGCTTCAGGGTCAAACGAGGCAATGAGGGAAAACGTCACTGTTGATATTTACAATCTTAAATGTAGCTAATGTGAATTTTCTTTATGTCTTCTTGAAAAATCTCAAGATGGAGAACATAAAACATTCCACTAGCCACAACACTGGATACATACAATAATAATACAGCTGCACACCTTCGCAATGAAAGATTGAATGAATATATATATATATATATATATATATATATATATATTCATTCAATCTTTCATATATCCCAAAGTAAGAAAGCAGTAACTTTCCTTACTCATTTTGTACACAAAACACACCTCTGGGATGCTTTAATGAGAGTGATGCTGAGAGTGTGGTAAGGGATGTCAGGGCAGTGGGGAGCAGAGTGAAGCAGGGTGAAGCACTCAGAGAGCAGACCTGGCCATAATTAGAACAGGCCCATTTGCAGACATCGTGTCCTAGTTTCCTCACACTTATCAAGCAGAGAGAATACAAACACACACACACACACATACACACTCACACACACCTGCATGTAGACCCAGTGAACTTATAAAACTACACATGGAAAGTTTAATCTGACTCATAGCTGCAGGTAGGAAATATCAACTCCCTGCAGGTCAGAGCTGTCAGAACGATCACTGCAAAGTCGTGTCACTGGTCTTTGTCCTGGAATCGCGCTCATTCCCTGGATGATGTAACATTCCAAAAGCTGCGTGCAACAGCAGCAGGCCCGAGGCAGTGCGGTGTGTTCAAGTCACTTCTCATGCAATTAAGAAATTAAGATTTAATTGTAGTGTAGCCCACAGGGCACAATATTTAGGGACAACATATTTTTGCGTTTGAGGGACAGTCATTACAAATGTGTCTCCTGGCTTCCCCTTACGCAATGCTGGGGTGTTCAGCAACCACAACCAAGAAACAAGACTGTCAAATTATAGATTCACTGAGCTGTTTATTTGTCAAGGTTAGGGGCGTCTTTAGCAGATAACAGCCTCGTGTGTGTGACGCTAATTGATTCTCTACTTGCCAGCCTCCAGTCAGCTTTTATAAAGTCAATATACCACCACAGGGCAAGAAAACAAAAGCTCAGAGTGCAGACTGACAATCTGTTAGCGACTTTGCGCACAGAGAGTATAAAAACTATCTTGAATTAGTTTTTTCTCGCATCAGGTGGTGATCAAAACAGCACGTGCGAGTTTCCTTGCCATCCCTGCCTCTGACAAATAGAAAACATGAGGACTGGGTTTCCAACGACATGTGAGTTTACATAATAAAATCCCAAGTGTGCATGCATCGGCATGTTGATTCCCATGGTAATGTTATTAGACCAAAAGTAAACAAAGCAAACTGCAGGGGCATGAAGTTAAGCAAATCATTTAAGAATCCAATATATGATTGCATGTATGCATTGGTATGATTATTTAAGCCATAATGAGTGAGAGGCAGCAGGTAATTGCACAAGTCCCCATGGGGGCTGTTCTGGTCGACACATTGCACCAGGCGGACAATACCGAGCCGTAATATTGCCCCGGTTTTACACTGAAGGTTGTAATTGCTTTTACAAAACAATAAAGTGTCTGAATTCATTTTGAATAAGAAATTAACTGGCTCATGATTAACTAATCTCTCCATTTTCACTGATGCCATGTAAGTGAGTTCATGCCTTCCACCATCCATTATCCACTTCCAGAGTGGGTTAAGAGATTATGCACTGCATTGTCACTGTAACAGTCCAACTTGCGACACGCTAATCCAAGGAACAGGTAAGAGACAAATCGCAGTAATAAAATAGTGAATGTGCTCCAGTAAAGTTTTGGGGCCACTTAATGATGTAGTGGTTAGCACTATAGCTGAAACTGAGAAGTAATTTGTTTGAATTTCAGACTCTGGGTTTTCCCTCCAAAATCCAAAGAGATGGTTGTTAGGTTCATTGTTGACACTACTCTGCCTGTTTGTTTTTCTGTGTTTCCCCTGTCAATGGCATACTCTGCTTCTTCACCATTAGCTGGGATCTGAAACATTCTGCAGTAGAATTATAGTTTCTTATTTAGTGTTTTTGGTGATGCTATCCTCCCTTTATGTAGTTACACTGACATTACCGCAGTGATGAACTCAGTCATTTCTTTTAAGCAAAAACAAAAGATTCAGCTCTGCTGTAAACATCAGTATATTGATTTAAAAGCCTCCATGCACTGTCTGTTGGAGCTCATACTCCTTCACACCAAGGCTCAGTTACATGGCATTTACTCAAAATGTCTATCTCCTAGGTCCATTGTACATTGTTCGGCACAAAAGAAAGGATGCATTTAAAGGTTGTAATGTTGTATTTAAAAGCTCCTAATGTGCTATAAAAAACAAACACTGCTCTTTGTTGCAGTTGATCAGCACATACATGTTTCTTACAGGTTTGTGCTTAATCACATAATCCCTTTTGTAGCTGCAGCCATCAAATGTCACTGACCAGTGAAACAGAGAAAAAAAAGAGAGCAAAAAAATGTAATCCTTTCTTCCCCAAATTGACTCATTACACAGCTTACAGCTGATTTTAATGTTTTACAGTTCACTGTCTGACAACAGCCATTATCGTCTGTCATCACCAAAGGACTCAAGAAGCAGCTACAGTATTTCAGTCTGTATCATGGCTGATTGGATGGACGGATACTTGGAGGTGTTAGAATCTAGATGCAGCTTTGGTTTTGTTCCATACTCCCTGCCTCCCAGCAACAGTTGTTGAAGTTCAAAACAACTTGACCATTTCAAGTTTGATTTCACAAGATCATGATCAAGATGAATAAAACAAAAAACAAAAAAGTGTAAAATGTGCCTATTGATGTGTGCTTTGGAAGAAAATTCTTTATAATTCCAACTCTTCTCCATTGCCTGCTTCAAAAATCCTCCATAAACTTCTACTCATCCAAAACGCAGCTGCCACCCCTCGAACCGCCTCCACCCACCACATCCCCCCAGTGCTCCAGCAGCTCCACTGGCTCCCGGTTCACCAACGCATTGATTTCAAGATTGTAGTTTTCACATTCAAGGTAATCCACAACCCCCCCCCCCACCACCCCACCCCCACGCCCACCCCTGCCAATGGAACTCCCAACAACCACCCCCTCCGGAAGATGGACTTCCTTCCCGCATTCAAATCTGCACTCAAAACCCACTCGGATTATTATAAAATTATTATTAATAATTTAATAGTTGTTTTTCTTTTTGGCCAGATATTTACATCACCTACGTATATGAGAATCGAATTCTAATATGAGATATAAAACTAACCAATTAATGGGACACGCTCCAGGAAATGAAGGCCACTTATTGTAAGAGCTTAGCCAGGGGCTTGAAGCTTAAGCGGTGAAGAAATGTCTCGTTCTGCTAAAAAAGTTGAAGATTTTTCTTGTTTACTGACGACAATAGTATACTAATTTACCAAAGTAATTTTCAAGTGAAAAAATCTCACAGCAGTACATCAAATCTAATGAAAAGTCTGCAACATTTAATTCTAATAAAAAGTCTATTCTTGCTCGGTCGTGTGGGTCAATGTGAAGAGGGAAATATAAGGACCTTGAGAGGATAGGAGAACAATTAATAGAGATTAGAAGAAAACAGACACACGCGCACACACACGCACACATACATACATATACACCACACACACACACACACACACACACGCACACACACGCACACACACGCACACACACGCACACACACGCACACACACACCAATCAATCTCCATTGTGGCAACCGGGCAGGAGCTTGGCAGCAGCTAAGTGGAAATCATTTACTTAAAGTCATTATGGAAAGGAGAAAGAGGTCAGACGCTCAGCGTGGAGACAGAGGATCTAATTCTTACGCTTTCCCATCACAACACAATGAAGCCAAAGCGACCAGCAACATTAGACAGGAATCACATCCCAGTCCAGCGACATATCTCACCTTTACTGTGATTGAAACCATTTTATGTGAGACAGTTTATCTATAATCTAGCGTGACTTAGTTCACAGTGACACCACTGTCATGGAGATCTTGTATGTTTTTAAAACAAAGGGATCAAACTAAGGGTTCATACTTGGACTCCATCTGGAATTGTTGATTACTGACCATGTCGGAACACTTTTAACACCTCTTCTGATCACTACTGAAATGTGTGTATGGCTAGAGTCTAGATGAGAGTCTCTCAAAGCCTCAAGGCGGCGGAGAGAGGACTGCACTCTATCCGGCCGGGTAGAACTCTGAGATAATCCAGTGAACTTGACATTTGAACTCTGACTTGTTAATGAGTTGTTCTTTCTCTCTAAATCAAGCCTTAACAGAGTGATTTGATATCAGATTTGCATTTGCAGCATCGGGGATGGATTGGCCCATGCTTAAGAGATCTATAATAAGACTTTCTATTCCAGTTTGTAGGACCATGCTGTTGCACATTGGTGACAGCAGGTGCATCCAACAGTGTTTGCCTTCACTAACGTGGCGAGTATTTAAACAAATTGCACCTTTGAAATAAAACCATGATAAGACACCTTGTAGTCTCTAAAATAAACCAGGGCAATTTAAAGGCTCATGTTTTTGTATGTTGCTGAGAGTCAGCATGTCTGCCAATGATTCATTTATCAAAACATTACAGTGAAGCCAGAGAATGGAAGAGGGGTCCACAGCCTTCCGTGGAGGCTGTGTGGCCAGGCTCTGAGGGGAAAAAAGGTTGGGAACCACTTTCCTGCACTGCAGGACACTGCTTTAAAGGGCTGAGGCTGTGCACAGAGATATTCAAACTGTTTACCTGGCTTGAATTTCTGCAGTGGCCTCTCTTAACAAGCATAGTTGCCTGCGTGCTCTTTCTACCTGGCGTGGATAAATGCATGAATTTAAAAGCGAGAGGAGTTGAAAGGAGAATACATGCTCAGCAAAAAAAAAAAACTCCCCTGGATGAATGAAGGATTTAAAAGGCAGGGTGCAAGCTCAGGACAGCCTGGGATGCCAGCCAAGGCTTCTCATGTAGATCAGTATTGATCAGCCGGAGAGAAAGGTGACCGGGGTCGTGTTTAAATTAAGGTCAACTCTTCAGCCCTCCCTCAGCGCCAACACAACTTTAATTACCATAATAACGTTCGACCATGTAGTGACGGTGCCAGCAATACAAACCTCTGGGTGACTGTCCTCCATGCAGAACAAAAACTCTTCCAGCTTCTGCAACAAAAGAGGAACATTTGTTGAGGCCACGCAGTCATAGACCTGCTCATGAATTATGGAAAATACAATTATGTTGGCTGTGTAGTGTATCTGTGCAGCACCCTCATAATGCAAAGACACTGTAATTATTCATCACCAAAACCGACAAGGAGGAAATAGATTAACTAGCTCATCTGAACTGCAGGTTTCCTTTGTTAGCGTTCGTGGAAAGCAATTCTTCACTAAGGAAGGAGGTAATTACTGCACCTATTGGATGCCAACATATTGTTTGTGGCTTTAGGGTAAGCACATAACAATGCAGAGCAACAACAAATAACAATCAGCAGATTTAGAATTATTTTTAATAAAACATTGTGTAACGTCTAATTGCGTTCTTGGCTTTGCTCTGAGGTAAACATACTGTAGTTGACCGTCAATATCTTTTCACTCTCACTTCAAAAGCGGCAATTTTCAGTCACTCTCAACAGCTAGATTGCCACCGCTATCTCTAATAACATCTATCTCACTGCAAACATATTATCTGTCACAGGTAGTTTTCCAGGTATGGATTCCACCGACTGTCTGACATCCAACTACAGAAAAGCTCCTCCATTGTCTGATGCATCTAATGAAAACACTCATATCTGACAAACAAGCCAACCGATACAAAGGAGATTCTGAAGTCCTTTATTATTTATAAAAGTGAGAGGAAACAACTTAATTAACGAAGAAACACATAAAAGGATTGAAATATGTCACTAAAAGGGTATTTGCATTTTAAGATTTAGAGTCTAGAGCAGCAGAACAAGATTATTTACTTCTAATACTCAGCTTCTCTCTTTTATAAAGCATGATAGCATTTTGAGAATTGGCAGTCTTTTTCATAATAAGTTTTATAATACAAATGTCTTTTCACTCTCTGTGCAGATTAACTGCAAACAAGTTCCTAAGAAAACTTCAATACTTAGTATGTTTGCAGTGATGACCCATAATGTAGAAGGATTCAATTTAAAATGCAAAAATAAAACGTTTGGATTTTTTTTTCTGCTGTCATACAATGAAGTCTGTAAAGAATAGTACAATGAGCTTCAGGGCACCACCACACGAGGGCACGGGAAACAGGATGGAGACAAAAGAGAGAAACGGCTGGCTGTCTCACCTTTTAGTTCTCGGAGAAATGTTAGGAGGGGCTGGGCTTTAGGAGGAGAAAGAAAAACAAAGGGAAAGCAGAAGATAGATTCATGCAGTTTGTAAAAGGTAGAGCAAGAAGGGGGTGGGGAGGGGGGGACATTAGTGCAATGTGTTTATGAACAGGTCTGCAGGAGAATCCTGAACTTCCTGATTTAAGAGATGTTAGAGGGAACTCTACCAATAGGATAAATAAAACTGGTGTGTTAATGTAAACATTCATAGTGAAATAACAATCTGTGAGACAGATATGAGAAAAGCTGGAACTTGTTGGCTTTGTTCCAATCTCAGACTGGTCTGTCAGACGACGTGGGCGGAGGAAAGTGTGAGAGGAGCAGCGAATGAGTTGGACTCAGCCCTGAGGCGGTGGACCTCAGCTCACTCTGGGATAGACCAGCACACACACACACCGACACACTCACACTCACACACACACACGTAATCATGCAGAAACAGACTCTCCAATCTGCACTCTTTAGAATGAAATTCTTGGAGGAAGCCAAAGTGTTTCCAAATGGTTGCCTCCCTCACACCCACATTACCCTGCATTGGAAATACCTTGGAGCGAATGCACTAATCGACTGCAGCTCAACTCACAACAGCTGAGTACAAACTGAAAGTGCTTTCTTCTTTTGAGGTCATGTTTCACACCTCATTGAAAAAAACAAAAGAGCAAAACGCAAGTGATTCTGAAAACATGCAGTTCACATTTGACCTTTCAGTGTTATAGATAGGCTGTGTGTAGAAAATGTATAAAGCTGAACCACTTCAAACTCCCAAAAGGGAATCTTTTACATTCACTATCCGAGATCTCTATCAGTATCTGTCATATACAAGAGCGTTTATTCAATAATAGATCATCTTTATTGCAGACACATGTCCATATAAAAAAGAAACAGACAAGTACATAGACAAAGTAGATAACAAAGTATAAAAATGAATAATACATTATGTGTTGTTCACTAGACGTTCCTTTACCTTGGTGAACTCTGAGTTCTGCAAGTCGGCCTCAGGACACCATCGTCCTCCTAAAGCAGTCAGCATGGCGCAGTCTTCCTCCTCTTTGGTGCTCGGCTGGGTTGGGGTATAGTTCGCACCGGGGAGGTCTTCAATGTCTGCCCCGCTGCTGCTGGAAGTTCGAAGCTGGAGACCCCGCAGGAACAGGTGGCACACTTCCAGATCAGCCTCCCAGATTCGCTCCAAGCCCGGACAGCTACTACTGCAGGGTGAAAGAGTTGTGAAGACAAAACAAGGCCAGGTAAAAAAAAAAACAGACTGACAAGATATTCAATTTGACCAACTAACTGTGCTAAAAATCCTATCATTTATACATTTATTGGGGTTTAGGTCTAAACCCCAATGCTGTAGATTTGGTAAGGAAAATTGCAAGCTTTAAATTCATGTTGCTTCATTCAAAACTTATTTTTTCTTGAAGACATCCTTGGAAATGTTAAGATGATGAAACTGTGATAAAGATTTGGAGAGTGCCAGTGCCTCATTTTCTATGATAAATACCTTGTAAGTGACACATGCTGTGCAACAATAATTTTCATTTTCTGGAGTAAGTAGGAAGTTTATTGATTTATTTGGTCAGATTTTTTATTTATTTAGTTTTTTATCAGAGATTCCTATCCAATATCCTAACCAAAGGCTGTATGTTCTCCCTCTTAAGTCTTCAGCACTATTGTTCTGTGTGGTGAGACTCACTATAATCCCAGTTTACCTTACAGATAGTCTAAGTTAACACTTCTAGATTGGCTAACAAAAGCACAACTGACTGCACAACTAATAGTTGTAACAAGTTTGTATTAGTTTAAAGGGAGAAACATCACTTAACATGTTTGGTAACATGCAATCCAGCTGGATTATAACAAGTCATGTCCAGGACAATTTGTTAATCCATATATGTTTAATGAATCTATCAAGTTATCATCAATGTAGCAGTTCTTATTTTGAATATATGACTAAACAATGTAATATTTTATTTTATCTACAATACATTGTGTTTTCAATGTGAATATTTTTTAATAGAAGTCTAGCTTTTAGAGACCTTTTCAAATAACACTGAATTCACATTGTAAGAAGTATATAGAGCTGAGTGTATAGAACATGCACTCAGGTACAGCAGGGTTTCATGACAGTAACATGCAAAGGGAGCGGAGTAATTATATAAGGAGAGTAAAGGACATCTTTAATAGCATCTCGACAATAAAGCACTGACAAAAGAGCGACGGGGGACGAATGAATCATTCAGAGATTATGAGTCCATTGACAAAATATAATGAGACTGAATGTCGTCCTGATAGCTTTCGCCTTTTCTTCAGAGGCCTGCAGCAGAAAGGCAAGAAAAAGCCTGGATGGGTTCACCTCCTCTTGGGGTCACTGAGCAAGAGTTCAGGAGGAGGACAAGAGGATTGTTTTTGTGTTTATCTGTTTATTGAGTTACGATCGGTCGTCCTTCTTCACTCTGGCTCCCCCTGTCAGTCCCGACATCCCAGATACAAGCTCCTCTAACAGAAGACAACAACTACAGATGACTGGAGCGAAAGTCATTCTGTTGTTCTCATTTCATTGTTCAATTATTTACGTTCAACTATTCTTTACTGCAAGACCAGAGATTTGTTTGTATCTTTTATTTTACGTTACCTCTTAGGGAATAAGAACATTTTATTTAATCATTCATAAAGCAGGTCTTTCTGACTTACGAAGAAGATCTTTTATTTCATATTAAACACTCCAACACTGACACAAAGACCTTTGGAATGTTCCCATTTATAGACCCTCTTCCTTCACCGACCTTTAAAATAACAAGTCATTGCTAAATGAAACTGGTCCCTGGTGACATTTTCAGACCCAAATTCATTGATCTCAATTAGAAAATTCTCTTTTTGAATATTTATTTTGTCAAGTGGTTTTCAAAGTGTTGGGTGGGCATCAGAGAGCTTCTCTGGGTTCAGCCCAGGAGCAGGAATAATCCGGTTCAGGGGTGAACCTTTGCCCAGCTTCATTTTTATCACGATGTCCGCTCAAAATGTACAACAAGTGGAGGTAAAACTATTAGTTATTTCATCAAAATACACATTTTATAACTCAATTCATTGCAACGGTATCAGAGTTCAAATTACAAAGATAAAAAAAAGCTTATTGTTTGTGTAACAATTGCGACCGTCACAAGCTTTAGAGATAGACTAAACGGATATTTCTAAAATACAGGCAGCTCATAATACTACACTGAAAATCTCTGATTTAGCCCACATACCAAAATGTAAACACAACCTCCTCAGATAAATATTTCAAATAAATAACATCATCTCTTTGTGGCTAACGCACCACGAACAACTTTGTTTCCAGGATCGGTGGAAAACAAACTAAGTCTGACAGCGTGCAGAGTCAAAGATGTGAATTTGTATCAAACATCCAAAAGGAAAAAATGTCCTCCATCTGTCTATCTGTGCCAATTCCCTACCCAGGAGGAGATTCTCTGTCACATACAATAATTCTCACACTGAGTGACTCAAAACAATAAAAACATCACAATTTTATACTCTAAGTGTAAATATGCTTACATATAAGCTTCACTAATATATTCAGTATTTTCACCTGGCGCCTCTCCTGCTGTGCAGTCAGATTTGAGAAATTGCTCCCTCTTTCACACATAAACAAATTCAAAGGCGAAATGCACCCAGACAATAATGTCTAATCTGTCTCTCTGCTCATTCTTCACTCTCGCTCAGTGGTGAGCCCCCCCCCCCCCCCCCCCCACCCCACCCCACAAAAAAAATTGAATGCCACTTATTTTCCAGCCCATCTCCTGGCTGAAAAGGCTGCCAACCTCTGCACCCTGCCAACGCACGCCTCTCAGCCGTTCGCTAACCTTCATTTGGCAGACAGACAATAGTGAAATTGCTCGTCCCCACCCCCTCTGCCCTCGCCAACTCGCTATTCGGTGCCTCTGAATTTTACGATGGCGAGGATGCACCCAATGAGCCATGCCATTGTTATTTGTCTCTTCAGAAGTGGAGGGACAAAAAACACACACACACACACACACACAGATGTGTTAACTTACATGCACGTGCTCATAAATCACACTCTGTTAGGACTCACTGTACAATCATGAATATCCCTAAAAATGTCAATCCTGGCCTCATCTATCACAGAAGCATTCCTGTATTGGCAACTGCACCTCATTACTAATAACTGAAATCCACATTAGGCCTCTTTGTAACAAAGAATCAGACAACATGTCAGCGCCTGAGCATCCCTCTGATGGTGGCATCCTGTTGCCCGTTCGGTATGCACTCCACCCCCAGGGGTTAATTGGTGGCAGCCGCTCGGCCTACCATCTGACAGCGGCAGGGTGTGGGCGTGCTGCGCCGCTGATGGCCCAGTAATAAGAGGGAGAAGCAGGCAGGCACACTCCTTCCACAGTCCCACTGCTCCCCTGTGACGGACTGACAGGACTGCTCTTTCTCCTCAAGGCGCTGCATCAAGGCACCTAACAAGGACGGATTATAAATACACTCTACCTGTTACAAGAAGGTCCAGTGGTTTGGTCCTGCTGGTGTCAGCAGATTCTCTTCAACCACACCAGGTGGAAAACACACACTGTGGGTGCACGTACTACCTGAATAATACCCTGCACTCTACCCATTGTTCGCCAGAGAAAGCAAAAGTCCACACATTCATCACTTGAGTAGATGCAGATAAAGGTGAAAAAGTGTTGGAGGTAAAAAATGTGTGTGCCCGTTTACTCCATTAAAGTGAGAAATGTGATGAGGTTTTGTATTAAAAAGTAAGATGGTCCCTAAGGTGATGTCGTAGTTAGAACTCACGGCAAGAAACGCCTCATTTCGAGTCCGACTTAGGAGCTTTTCTTGCAAGGAGTTTGCATGTTCTCCAAGTGTATACGTAGCTGCACGTGTGTGTGGATGATTGTCTGCATCAGGTTTGAAGCTTTCAACTAATGTGAATGTATTACAGCCTCAGCAAGCCTACTATAAAGCCATGATGGATGGAAAAGTTAAAGTAACTGTTAAAGTTGAATGTAAATTGCCTATGCTGTTGTACATAGTTATGTCAAATGTGTGCGCCAACAGTAAACTGCATAAGCAGTAAACTCGAGAGCATCAGCTCGAATAATCAGCTGTAATCTTCAGATACATCTTTTTTTATCTAAAGTTTAGAGGTATTAGGAATTAAATTTGCTCCTTCTCCCCAGTAAGTTACGTACCTGAAATAAAGAGTATATTTGAATATCTTATAAAACAATGAGAATTCACTCATTTTAAAAAAAGTAAAAGGGAGATGTAATCTTCCATCCTAACATGTCAACTAACACCAGCTGTGGAGAGGTGTTAATAATAGGGTGAAAAAGAAGAAAGGGACAATTGGAGGAGGTGTGATAGATGATGGATGAAGGTGGTATTACATGGTGGGAGGCTGAGGGAGGATCCAAGCACATCTTTAGATTGTACATTCAAGAGTTTGTGCATTAACAGTGATAAAAGGGGAACATATTCCCATGGGTTTCTTGCTAAGATGCTCACAGCACATCCTCAGCATTAACTAAGAGAATATTTGAGGAGTATTTGAATTATTTCTACACCAGTTAGTTTGCGTCCATCTGACAAGATTAATGACAAACCCAAAATCCTACATAAGAAGGAATTCATAACATTGGGACAAATAGACGAAGCACTTTCTAATGAATCATCTACATAATGTATAAAAAAAAAAAGCAATGTGGTGCTTCTAATCTGAATAAAGATTTTTTATTTTTTTTTTGTTCTGGTGACACACTTAACAGCATCTGTGCTGCTCTAACATCCTGTTCTAGTCTTTAGCAAGGAAGAGATAATTGGTTTTTTCAACACCATCCGTCTCCACGGAGACCAGACATCTCACCACACTAATCTGCCTCTCTTCTGCCTCCCTCCCTCCCTCCCTCCCTCCCTCCCTCCCTCCCTCCCTCCCCCTCTCCTCCCATCACCACAGCACTCCATCAACAGTAATGTACATTGGAGCTGACTGATAACATTTACAGTGTGTGTGTGTGTGTGTGTGTGTGTGTGTGTGTGTGTGTGTGTGTGTGTGTGTGTGTGTGTGTGTGTGTGTGTGTGTGTGTGTGTGTGTGTGTGTGTGTGTGTGTGTGTGTGTGTGTGTAAAACGCTGCACATTCGATCAAGTCAAATATGTGTCACCGTGCCAAGCAGGAGCTGGTGGGAGCTACCAGCACTCGCCAAAAGTGAGGGCTGCGTTCGTGGTTTGATCGGCGCCACCTGTGCTTACACGACTGATCCAATGTGGGAAACAAAAATCGTTTAGATGTGGTGAGCAGGAAAATTAGTTTACCCAAGAAGGTGGCCTTTAATATGATTTTTTTATTTCAATAGTGTGATGTGGTTAGGTACACATGATCAAGCACATAATCAGATGACCCTGTAATTAAGTATCTACTGGACTGATGGCGACAGGAAATATATGACCTCCAGTGAGAAAAGATACGGCACGCAGCTGTCTGAGTGTTTGGAGCCAATTCAATGTCTTTTAGTTTTATCGGTGTTAGTGGTCTGAAAACTAAATTATTTTCTAAGTAATTCCACATCAGACTGACTTTCTGAATTTCCCATTTTAAATGTTTTCTTAATACAACCTTTAAATTATGGCTCCCTTGTATATATTCTATTGTTTTAATAGATTGTATCCTTTATATACATTGATTTGATCATTTTGTCTTGTTCTACCTTGCCCCTCAAGAGTTGTTTTTAATTTCGTTGTACTTGTATAAGGACAATAAAAGCATTATATCCTATTCTAGATTATGAGAAGGCCCCTGATTTACACATAGATTTCAGTTTTTATGTTATTAGATGTTTGATGTCTTCAGCCTGAGGCTCCCATCAAAAAACAGCCTGTGTGACATACAATTGATCAGAATATATCATTGAAATGCATACTAGTAATAACAAAATTTGGTATTTTTTTATAATTGACCAAACTACAATCCATCATGTTTTACATTTTTACTCTCTGAAATCCTTATAAGTAAATAAATCATTTATTGTTACACTTTCAATGGGTATTATAGCATTCTTGTTAACAATCAACATAGTATTTTAACAGTGATATTCTGTTGACTTTCAATGTTTCTATGTTGGAGACGTGGCATGCATTGGAGCTGTGATTTACAACCTGGCGTTTAGGATCCTCGAGGGGAGGGGGCACCTGATCATAGTGGCGTGGTCCAAAGCTTTACGTGCTCCAAGGTTGTCAAAAATTATATGCACCTTCCCTAAAAACAGAACATGACTGTGTGGATTATAAAACAGACTTAGGGTCCTGCTTTTATATGTTGATGAGAGTGGGCGTGTTCACTAACATTTGGCTTCACTGTCATGTTTTGGTAAATCAGAGTGGGAAATGGGGGGGGGGGGGGGGGGGGGGGGGGTTCTTAATAAAACACACTGACAAATGCATCTTACAGTAGGTCCCAAGCAGTGCCATGGCAAAACGTGTAAAAGTGTGGAATATACAGGCACTCTGGGAAAATAATCAACTGTACAAAACACAAAGCAACCATCTGTGGTAGTGACAGAGGAGGTCCAGAGGCATGCCTCCCTGCTGGGCACAGAGATCGCAGCCATGTTGCTCCTTGACCATGCAGACCTCCAGCGTGCACATCCATCAACAATAAAGAGCCCAGCTGTCTGGGCCCGATTTCTCTCTCCGATCCAGGGATCCACTGCTTCTCCAAAGATGCTCCAGAGAAAACTAACCTCCCCTCACGTACCACAAATAGAGGCAGGGGTCAAGCCAATATACAGTATCCTATAATAAATTCTTATTCCAGCTCAAAGTAAGCTCAGGCTACTCAACCTCTCACTGCTTCACACAAAAAAACCCCCAAAAAAACAATAAGAGTGGAGAGCACAGCTCATATGGTGTACACACAAACATCACTGGCTCCACTTAGCCATGTGTAAAATACAAATTGTTCCAAAACGCTGCACAGTAAGAGTCAATTGCATCACAGCTGCTTGGCGCTGTCTGTCTGCCGAGCTTAACACCCCTCATCTACATAAAGAAACACAAGTAGGTGTAAACTGCTGGGTGTCGACTGGCTCCCACACTTTCTGCTTGAAGAATCAGAAACTCAGCTCATCAAGTCTGACCACCCACCACACGACAGGAGCACAGACGCACGGAAGAAAACAAGGAAACAACTTGAATCTCATTAAGCTTCTCTCAGGCCACACATGCTTAGTTTTTTTTGGGGGGGGGTTCAGCTTGAATGACTTCCTGATAGTAATCACATCGAAATATGTTAGTTAACAACTGTTTATATCTACAGACAAGAAAAAACATTACTCTTCCTCTGCTAGTTAGATTCTTGTATTGAAATGGCAAGAGCATCTCTCAAAACCCTCAGATTTCCCTGCTGCTGCACTCCCCCTGAATCTCTCTGGTGTCCCCCAGGGGAGACCTGAGCCACACTGTGAAAACCACCATCTTATAGTGAAGGTGAAAAATGAGATGATGCAGGATGTCTGAAAAATGAAGGCATAGAAAATATGTGAGAAGGTGGGAGGAGGAAGAAGACAAATTGTGCAGGTGAGAGACGGGGAAATATGAGAAAGGGCCTCCGGGAGACAATAGCACAGAGGAAGGTGTGAGTGCAGGATGTGGTGGGTGCGGCGAGGTGCAGGGGAGAATGGTCTCTGGTTAAAGGACGACAGGGGTGAAGGCTCGTTCCTTGGAGGCTGCAGCTCTGTTTGTGTCTTGTTTATTGCCACTGTGGAACAGTGAGTCTCCACGTCTGCATTGAAAGGAGAGATAAAGATGTAGCACATGCTTACCTGTGCATTCTGTCCTCCAACAGCTCAATATACTTGCTCGTGTTCTCTTTCAGCTTGCTTTCTGTTGTGAGAAAAGAGCACAAAAAGCAATAACAGCCTGTTGCATGCACTATGTCCAATACTTTTATTAGCAGTGATGGGGTATCCAAGCAACAAATCACAGCTCTGACACAATTAAAATTGACTCGTCATTAGCCGCTGTAATACACGGGCTCCAGTAAGTAAAGGTAGTCGACATCACAGCTGGTGATGGCAATTGTGCACAGAAACTGCAACAGTACAGTTCAATACCGAGGACCAGCTGGCGCTCTCGTAACGCGAACGTACAATTGAGGAGAGATCATTCCCTCCGCTCTAAGAAGGGATGAAATCGTAGATGGCCCGAGGATAAAGGGGGATTTCATTATGGCATAGTTCCCCATATCATGCCAGATTTTCTGCGAGGCATGAAGTTGGATGGAAAGCTTATGTTGCTTCCTGTGCCCTTCTGCCAGCAGCGAGTGGAGCCTGAGGAGGCAGACGGAGACTGGCTGAGGATGGAGAGGAGGGCAATCTGAGCACCGTTAATGAGCTCATGTATGAAACATGAGAATATGCCCCCCGCAGCAGAGGATCTTCAAACACAATGGGATGTACTTATATCAAATTGCAGCAAGTATATATGTGCACACATGCTATAATGCTCAATACAATACAATCCCCTTTCCTCCTGCGCTGTCGCACAGACACATAAAGCCTCATAAATCTGTCGATGTCAACATCTGTACCACGTATACGACAACTGAACAGAATCAGGGCTTTCCCATACTTATGGTCAGAGAACCTAAAGAGGTCAGAAGATAAAGTAGAAATGTCATTAAGAGAATCAGGGATTTTTCTCGCGAAAAGATATTTTCTTGCTTCTTGTTTTGTCTGCAGGCATGTACTAGCATGGTTTCGCAGTTACTTTCAAGGAATAAAAGTGCCATCCAACAGTTAAAATAACTTTTCCCAGAAAGTCAAGTTACCACTTAAGTCATTTAATACATTTAACGTTAGAATTTCTTTCTGTAGTTTCCTCCAATAGTTAACTGGTGATTCTAAATTTCCTGTAGTTGTGAATGCAGGTGTGTGTGATCGTCCACGTCTCGGTGTTGCATTGTGATGAACTGGTGACCTGCTCAGGGTGTAACCTGCCTTCACAAAGAGTCAGCTGAGATCGGCTTATTTAATATTACAGTATTTGGCTTGTCCAAGATACACAATTCTTTCACCAACAGTCAACTGGAAATAGAAATGCCAAGATGAAATGGAAACTCCTCTGGAATAAAGTCACATTAAAGTACATAAAGAAAACACCACCAAATCGGGTGTTGTGAATCACGGTGATGTTTGAAGTGTAATTTGTATCGTAGTGCTGATGGTGGTTATTAGACAGAATCTTCTGGGAGAAGAGACAGGTTTTTTTTTGGGGGGGGGGGGTTGCACAGCAGGAGGGCAAAGAAAATGTCTGAGAGAAAATGTGCTGGACACACGCTTAAACACACGTATTTCTGATTATACTTTTCTTTTTTCAAAACAACATGGAGATTGCTGGTGTGCGAGTGCATGCATTACCGAAGTGGATCTCACCCACGTGGCGTTTTCATCCGAAGTGGCCAAATCTGTTCGCTCTGCGGGAGGAGGGAGGCCGCGGGAGAAGCTATCGCATATCTGTTCAGCAAATCTGGTGTGCGCGGACCAGACAGCTCACTTACCACCCCTCTAATTGCTATGCGAGATCCTATCCTACCTGACAGAGTTTCCCTTGTCAACTTCCATTCACATTGGCTCCGCTAAGCAGCGTGCAAGGAGATAGCCACTGAATAATAAATGGGGGCATTAGGCCTGACTTTGGATGGCACCGGGCATGTTCGGATGGAAGATGACAGAGGAGGCTACGGCTTGAGCAAGAGCCAGATTCAGAAATAATAGAAAGTGAGGAATAGAAGGATCAAGGAAGGACATAGGTGAATTCATGGGTAACTTAATATGAGAGGGGATCAAAAAGTAATGCCTCCAGAGTCGCTTTAACTTAGAAAATGAACAAATCAAAGCAAAACTCGCACGGACCTGAAATGCCCTCCAAACTAGGAGATCCCAACATTCTTTATTCCTCAGAGCCTCCTCTAAGATTGCTTGTAAGAAAAGGCACTCAAGTTGCTGATGTGACAAAACATCCCAGTGAAGCCAAACGCTGGGCGACACACACGCCCCCATTAACACGCAAAAACAGAAGCTATAAAATCCAGTTTGATTTCTGTCATCTGATGCTGAATTCAGCAGATACATTCAGTGATGTACCAGCAATCAGAATTAAAGGGGACATATCATGCTAAATCCACTTTTTTAGCCCTTAAATGCATTTTGTTGTATATTTAGAGTGTTTAGAAGTACAGCAAAGTTCAAAGTAGTCTCTTCAGGTGCTCCGTTGATATCTTTATATTCTGTTTTGGTCATATTTTGCGATCGGTTTCGATTTTTCTATTCTCTATTACGTTTTTTGAACAATGACGTCACAGTATTCTCAGCGGAACTGCCAAATTAGGACATCGACATTTCGAGCAATCCGCCATTTTTGTTTCTCGCTGCGATTTTGTAGTCCAACCGAAGTTACGAGAGGATAAGTCGAAATGTTCGGTTGTTGGATGTAGTAACCCACAAGCTTCGTTACACCGTCTCCCAGCATCAGAACCTTTTCGAAGTGCCTGGTTGAGTTTTATTTTTCACAGAAATGTACCCACATCTGTGGGTAAGGTCATTTTTGTGTGCGCGAATCACTTTAAGGACGACTGCTTCAGCAACCTCCGCCAGTATAAAGAAGGATTTGCCGAAAGACTTGGTCTGATTGAGCGGTCAGTTCCTTCTATCTATGGAGACGACGAACAGAGCACTTCGGTAAGCTGTATATAACGCTAAAAAGTGTGATGATAAGACGTCCCTGTCATTGTTTTGTTAGCATTAGCAGTTGCACCGTCTTCATATGTTAGCGCTGTGTGCTCGTTTTAGATTATAATGTAACTTCTGTGTTAAATAGTCGTTGTAATACAGGCAGTATTGTAGTAGTGGGCATGGATGGAGAAGTTAGTGTAAATATAGTAACACACCATTGCGTTACATCCATATGAAGACGTTGTTCTGTAGGTGCATCATCGTCATTTTCATCTCGCTCCGCCGGGTCCGACTCTGGCTCCAACATGTATGGCTGGATGGACAAATCTTCCGTTGTTGACATTTTGTAAATAATGTGTGAATATAAAGTTTCTGCGCCGCTAGATAATTGTATCTGTTCTATCAAACTACAAAGATGGCCGAACAGGGTGACGTTGAACCGAGTGTGACCTCTGCAACCTGGAGAGGAGGCAGGGTATGAAGTGTGTCATTTGCATTTGAAGAGACCGCCCCAAAACGAGTTGCTCTCAGAAGCGCATCAGAAAAGGGGTTGAAAAGGGGCCTGTGGAGCTATAATAATGAGGAATTCAGACCCAAGCATTGCAGTTTCGCGTTGTATAGACCACAACTGTATGATTTATATGTAAAAAGGAAGGATTTAAAAGCATGATATGTCTCCTTTAAGGCTGCACAATATGAAGCAAGCATGTATGCATGTAAGCAATGTAATAATACAGTCATATAGTACTGTGATAACAATATGACTTGCAATTAAAACAAACACTGAAGTTGATGTGTTAATGTCTTTGTGATTTGAGAATTGTTTTGATTTCTTGGGTTTCTCTTTGTTAAAAGCACCTAGAAATGACTGTGTTGTATATGGTGCTGTAGAAATAAAGTTGAATTGAACTGAGTTTTTTTTTCATACAAGCAGTGCTCTTCCGGCTTCATGTAATTGATACCAGTTGTAACTTTTTTTCTAGAACACGTGTCTTTGCAGTTCCCATCAGCAGCATTTCAGAAGTGGGGCTGTTTGGTGGCTTCAATGTTATTGTCGTCATTTTTACAGGATTTTTTTTTTGTGCTTCGGACCTCTGTCACCACAAAGCTCTCTCCAAATACTCTGCAACCTCAGACAAACATCTACCTACATACACTTCTTCAGACCTTAAGGTGAATTATATGTTGACAAGCAGAGCATGAAGATAAATTATTGCAGTTTCATCTTTTGCAATATGTATATTGTGGCTGCGGATCAGTTGCAGGTCACCACCATACACAAATCCATCCATCAGGAGCAATGAGGGATTTGAGCACCTTGCACGGCAGCCTGTGTGAGCATGCGTGTGAATAGGTGATTGTGACTAACAATGCAAAGTGCTTTGGAACTGCTGAAGCAGCTAAAAAGCTCTATATAATTGAAATCCATTGAACATAACAGGAAGGATAAATTTCCGATATATTATGCAGCAATACCCAGAATATATTCCAAAGAAAAGATGGTAGCAGGAATGTTCAAATCTGTGATGGTCATGGGTCAGGTAGTAAAACATGTGTAGTTTTACTACCTGACCCATGACCGTCACAGATGGCTGGATTTGCTATTTAACTTGGCAATGGTGGAAATGTATATTTCACTATGCTAATGTTGTTGTAGGCAGAGGGGAATCAGTGCAATGTCCTGTGGCCATACCATCCGGTGGCGCAACTAAAGAACCTCCTTGGGCGTGACGGATGAAAATAATCTCCTCTTTCTAAGACGGGACAAGACATCAAGCAGCCGAGCCTCCTCCTGTGTCGAGGGGAACGAGAGCACTGGGTGATATCGGTGCTTCCTGTAAGTCTGCGGGAGGCGGCCGTCATTGGCAGGCCATGCGAATAAAATCGCCACTAAAAATCCCATGAAGAAGAGAGCCGTTCTGTTACTCCACGCTACAGGCAGCAGTACATTTAGTGTTGAGGGAACTTCACAAAGGCGTGCATGGAGCTTGCATTGGAAATTCATGAGCTGAACCTCTCCTCACACCAGTGATCTCAGCGGGCGTTAAACATCACTGATTGCTGCCAAGGACCCCGGCCAAAATCGAAGAGGCCATTCATTCATAATACAAACAGAACGGAGACACAGTGGCAAAATGAGGGGAATATGTTACTGGGTGTTAAAGGAAGGCCATGATCTATTCCATCATAATCAATTACTTTGACACTAAAGTGATTACTTCTGCTCAACAGATGTAATGTTGATAAAAATAAATAAATGATGAATGGAATGATGACAATCAGTGATGCAGAAGACAAAGCAAATGAAGCAGCCACGCCAACCCAGCCGATGATAAAGTTACGGACTTTAATGAGCCTTCAGAAGTTAACGCCGGCAAGGTGTTTGGGGGGTTGCTTCTGCATCATGAGTATTTGAACGGCTCTCTAATTGAAAGTGAATAATGCAGTAATTCATTGAATTCCTTGTAACAATGAAAGCCCGCAACATCTGTGAAATGCTTGTGTTGTCAAACAAATTAGAGGCGGCACCGTGCTAACGCCGAGCGGGCGATACGCGCGTCATAAATAAGGCGGAAGAGAAATTGTTTGTCTTTGTAATTGCGTTGAAGGCAGTGGCGGTGATTAATGTGCTTAAGCACGGTTTGGGCTGCTTGAGTGCACCGCAGGTAACACAAACACACAGTCAGCATATGCGGTCGTTCACACTGTGTGAATGTATGTGAACATAACAGGAGCAAAGCTAATGGTGGAAGAGGGACGGGCATTCAATAACCCATGATGCTCTAGCTGTAAGATCACAAAGCGTAGCTGTACACAGATGGCAGCTCGCATCGTGTAACATATTGTGGGTTTATGCACGAATGCACAACGAAAAGAATCATTTGACAAAAAATTTGGCTGTGTATAAAATCTGTGTTGGTGTTGATGTATAGTATTGCTCTGCTGAAATCTTAAGACACTCACACTGTCATTATAACTCAAGTCGAACTCCGTAAATAGAGCTTGTTTAAAAAGGCTCAACTCTGAATCCACTGCTGCAGGCTGCAAAACATCCACCTTTTTTTTCTCTTTAGAACTAAATGAATCACTGGGAAGCCTAACAAAGTCATCCGAAGCGAGGAATCATATAAACTGTAAAACACTCAACACTTCACCTGCTGTCAAGCTGGATCCTTCAGACATTTTATTCCCTTCTTCCTCTGGGAACTGCTTGTTAATATATTATCCACAAATGATTCTTCCCATGTCACCACCCCTTGATTCAAACAAGAGTCTTTCCTACAAAGCTAAAATACAACAACCACAGAGGAGAATCAGAAAGTTTTTACCTGGTAGTACACAGTATATTCAACAATCAATTTTCATTAACACTTTCCATAGCCTGAAGGTGATCGCATTGCAATACAATGAAGAGAAGAAAATATACAATAAAATCACAATAAAACTTGTGCAAAAAAAAAAAAAAGACAATAAAATAAAGTGAAATAGAATCAAAGAAAATGCTTGAGAGCAGCTACGAATTGAAATCCAATCTGGATATATAAGTGTTGTGCTTGGATTTGAAGAAGCCAGAGTTCCACCTCAGGAACTCCTACAATAATTGGTCTGATGACCTCAAAACAAATTGCTTAAGAAATAAAACAGTATACAGAGCTCGTGATCATAAAATATATTTGTATGTCTTCAACATGTTCTGTACAAATAAGAAAAATAGAGTTAGAGCAAGGACCCTTCATATGTTGATACATCAATCACACGTTTTGACACAAGCGAGTCGCTAAAGCTGAGCAATCAAAGAAACGTGTCATCCCGTTTGCTCATTGCCCTCGGTCACATCCTTTTCGCTCCAATGACAGTGCAAGTAGAATTTGTTTTGTTGATTCTAAAATGCCATGAGATGACCATTTTGTAATTTGTGCTACACAAATGAAATCTGATGGATCCACATTAAAAAGAACCTAACACACACAAAAATACACAATTCACAGTACAATAATGTGTCTTTAAATAAAACTGTATACATTTATATTTTGCATTCATTTGGACTAAGAGTACCTGAAACCTTTAGTTCCAGGTGCAAGAAAGTGAAAAGGTTTTCCCCCGTGGATTATTATGCTAATCAGACTGGCCGTGTAGAGAAAATCAATGATTGTAAATGCACTAGCAGAGGTAATAACAATAAGACTAAATTTGTACAAGAATGCCACAGAAGTGACGGAGAGGCCGGCTTGGACGGACTGTAATCATGAAGGAACTTGAGCTCCGTTCTGATTGTGCTTCGTTACAGCTTCATTTTGACAACAATGGAAGTGATATGTGTCCTTGTACGAAGGCGGATCTAAAACTCCAGAGATGCTAGATCCTCTATTTGATCAAACTGAAATGGTGAAAAAAGAAGAAACATAAGTCGACACGCCACAGGAGAGTTTTTTTTTTGAAAAACGGTGAATAGAATACAATAAAGTGAGTTTCCATCCAATCAGACAGCAACATTTCAGAACCTGTCGAAAAGACTACCTCCAGAGGAACTAAATTTAGACCCTGGTTCAAACGAACAAAGTTCCTGTGATCTTCGTAGTACTTTGCCGAAAGTTCATATGGGAATAATGCAGGTGAGCATATGGCCCGCGGGCAAAAGCTGGCATGCTGTAGGGTTCAATACAGACTATGTGATGATGTTTGAAAACTGTAATAATCAGAAAATAGACAATACCTGTATTTTGTTTTTGTTCATTTTTTTAATTAAAAGCCACCTCTATGTCAGATTTGTCCACAGTAGGTTACAATGATTCAGACCAAAGTAGCCAATGGTAGCAAGATGCAGCAGTAGGAAACTTTTTCGCTGGTGAAACTACATTAGTATCAAGTCCATACTGGGAGATTGAATCAATGAAAACATGCACCCTGAAGGGTGCAGAAATCGTGCTGCTTCACACATGAAAGGCATTTGTTAAGAGGAATTCGGTTTCTACAAAATAAACTTCAGGTTGTTCATAATTTTCGTAAAAACTGTATTAAATGCAGACATTTTTAGAAAGCGCTCCATTTTACTGCTCCAAAGCAAATAGGAAAATCTGGAGTTCTTAGGCATATTTTCTAAATTAATATCCGTTAACTTGTCCAGCCCAATAAAAAAAACATATGGAATTCTAAATGGTCTGTCAATTATAATGAATCCCACAATCCTGGAATAAACTATAGTGAATAATCCTTTCCGACTTGTTTTGTTATGCATTCCAACATTTCTTGCTTTATACTTTTCAGATGTATTTTGTGTGCCTTGGTTTTCCCTGTCGCATTCTGTTTTGAGCATTGAGGTTTTGTCATGTCTGTGGCGCTCCGCTTCCTTTTGTCTCTGTACTTTTCCATTCAGTCTGTGTCTGCCGTGTGTCACCTGTCTTTGTTTGTGTCCAAATGTGTCCTACCTGGGTCATATTTCACTCCGGGTGTGTTTAAGTCTGTGTCTCAGCAAAGGTTTGTGTACTCATCCTGCCCTTCATCGGTGTTAGGCTTAGAGTTCTGTTATATTTGACTGGTTGGTTTAATATCATTTTAATCATGAATCTTGGTTTTTGAGATTTCTTTTGTTGCTGCAATTGCCCCTTTAAAGGGAATGTTTATTGCAGGTATTATCAAGCTAAGAGTTATTGGAGCATATGCATTCACTTCTGACTGCATTTCTTCAGGGATTGGATTTATTGCTGTGATATATTGGAGTTGAAATAATCTACATTCAATAACAAGTCTCCTTGTCTTGTGTAGATATTGCTTTCAGCCTTCATATTGAAGGAAACATAGAAGTTAACGCTTTTAAATCCTATTTCATTACCGCTGACAGGAGTTCGCATGCTTACCTCCCATACCCAGAACTCTGGGACCGTTTATGATGTCTACAAATTTAAAAAAAAATAAGTGTAATGGTAATTTCAGCAGCAGAATTCAAGATGTTAACATGCTTTAGCATCTAATGTAATTAGTCAACACGATAAAACTAAATGTCTGAAGAAAGGAAATTGGTCGATGTAGCATGATTGCCATGCCTCTTCCTCCAGAATTCCAACAATAGTTTGCATGGCTGAAAATCCACAGAGGAATCACATTTTCAGCAGGAAAAAAATAAATAAAAAAAAGATTATTGCTAAAACTTCAGAGACAAAAAAAACCATAAAAATTCTCCCAGGACCACTTAACCAATGCAGCGCTCTCAATCATTCAGATGCTCTTTAGGAGAAGAGCTGCCACACGTTCCATCATGTTCTCAACAGAAGCACCCTGAAAGAGGTAGAGTCATGAATAAATCATACATGACCTCGACTTCACGATTGGCCCTCCAGTATGAGAAAATTGCATTTGTTTAATGACACGGAGTGACAGCATTTTGATGTGCACTCCAGCTGGACTGGTACAGTACAGTTTAGCCCAAACAAGCCTCAGAATCTTGCAGCGAAGAGCCTTATGTGGAGATAATAACTGGAGGAGACAAAAGAAAAAGAAAAAAAATAACTGAAAGGCAGCTGCTGTCTCCACAACAGATAGACAAATTACCTGCGTGATTGAGAATATACTGGCAGCATACTAACCGTAGCATTAACTAAGCATTGAGAGAACACTTGGATGAATGAAGAGGAGCGCACACTGAGGCTGGAGCTGTGACTGTCCTCACTCCTGGGGGTCATTCACTCATCTTATACGGCTCTTCAATTATTTATTTGTAAAATTGGTATCGCTGGAGATCTCTTTCACGGACAAAATTATACTCTCAGTGGGGAATCAGACCTCCGGCTATAATGGTCCCAGTATTCATCAGCACTCGTGCCAATAGCAATTAGAGACATAATGGTTCCCAGGCCAAAAAGCCCCCCCACACACACCACAAAGCACTCCCAGTTAAGATGCTCAACAAGCTGAAGCTGCGCAATTTGACTGAATGTATATATTTCTGGAGCTGTGGCTACATATGTAGCGCACCACCATCGAGTACGGACTGAATGAATAATGCAATGTGAAGCGTCTCTGAGTGTCCTAAAAAGCGCTATTTAAAAACCAATGCGTTATTATTGTTATTTGAAATTTGTCACAAACCCAACTACACAATGTGTTGATTTGGTGCTCCTGCTTTCAGAAACAGGTGCATTGTTTTCTTGTTAAAAAGTGTTACTGGAAATATCTCAGAAAGCAAAAGAAAGGCCATCTTGACTTGGAATTAGACCGTCATTTCCAATCCCCCCCTCCAGCTAAAGAAATGGTAATGTGCTGTTTGTGAGCTATCAGTTTCCAGCTAGTGTGTGCCAGCCCCTTATTACCAAATAGGATGACAGTTTAATGAGCCCCTTGCTTGGTGTCGGCAACACATTGTGAAATTGCGCCTGCTGCCATATTGTGTGCGCCCACTTGAGCAAGCCACACAACCGTTCATTAACTTGCCGTCCTGCGTGTGACGTGTTGCCCACCTGACTTCCTTTCCTTTGTTTAGGCGCAGCCTTTCCATGTCACTGGTTTCCCTGCCCGCCGTGTCCCTGGGACCTGCATTATGCCATGTGAGGCACGCACTGCGTTTAGGATGCTGAGGTGAACTTGGAAATGCTTTTTGGTGCTTGTCATGGGAGGGATTAATAACATTCCGGGCTCTTTATCAAGTCCAGGTTCACGTCTCTGCAACACAAATCCCTGTAGGTGACCGAGTTTCATGCACACACATTACTGGAAATTAAATAGAATTGCTTCGAAGTAAAGAGATTAGTTTGGGTTGTTTTTTTTTGCTACAATAATATGAGATTACAGAGCTTGAATGAACAAAAACAGCAAGTCTGTGAATTATCATACTCCTCATAAAAACTCCATCCAACTCTGCATGAACAATGAAATGTAACAATAAAAGAGTGCCCCCTAGTGACAGCAGAGGGACCATTTAAGACGAGACAATGGCACTTATGGTGACACTGCAGCCTCTATCTTAAATGATCTGAATAGCAGAGTCAGTTAGACGGGTGACTGCACGCTCTGGGCGGGATTCAGAGCCGCACTCCTGCACCACCTGCTCCAACCCCATCACTTCATTACCTCCCCCGCCCCGCGCTTCTGCCTCACTGCTTCAGAGGAGGAAGTGACCTTTTTTTAATTTTTTATTTTTAAACATTTCCCTACAACTGATGGAGAGAGGAGAGGAGCACTGCAGGTGGTGCAAGTAAAATCCATCTCTGGCTCTGATGGCGTCAAAATCGATCTGAAACACTTCCTTCCATGAACCCTATGACACAAGATACTGAACTGAAGGTGGAAGATTTACACTCCCAGTGTTCCAAGACAATCCTCCCAACAGTTTGGGTCATCACTTCTTTTCTCCAGTCGAAACTCTTTATATCAAGTTATAGAGTCTTTATCTACATGAGGAGCTCCACACGAAGCAGAGAAAATACAAAAACTTATAGTTTTGAAGCAAAATGTTCATTCACAAAGCTCTTTATCAGTCTGTCGTATCGTGTTTACAGCCTTACATCTGTTGCCCCACAACACGGTCAATGTTTTACACTTGTGACAACCAAGAATGGAATGAAATAAACATCAACAATTTCAAGCCAAACTGCACAAACGAAATGCAGCCCTGATGAAGTATTATTACATTATTGACTGCAGTTATATGATTTTGAAAGGTTATCCTTTAATGACACACCAATCATTACATTATGGTCAAAATGTTATAATGATATTGGATCAAATATCTTATTACACTTTTAGCAATTCATTATATTCATTTTATTGAAAATGGCAAAAAAAAGATTGAATTATTGGCAGTTTTTGTGTTATTGGATAATATTACATTATTGGTTTTACGCTGCACCTTTAAGCTCCAGATCTTGGATGTACATCGAGAGCGCAGTCAGTGCAGATAAATGAAGCTGTTGGCTACTTGACACAACGTAAAGCTCATTTCCACCTCGCACCCTCCCCTCCAACAACCACCTGTCTCGCCCGGCAGCTCATTGGAAGCCGAGTCCCTGCCGACAGTCGATCACGTTTCCCTTATTATGGTTGAAAAGTCAGAGCTCATTGATGTCCTCGCAGAGTGCAGCAGCATCAAGAGCGGACATGTCTTTCAAAGAGCGCTCATAATAATTCACATTTGAACTGATATTTAAAAAGCGTTTTCAAAGAAAAACAGAGAGACCTTTCAAATACACAACAAACACTTTCTGGAGTCACCGGGGAGCTAAAAAGAATTTTTTAAATGCAGCAGCTCTCTTTCTCTCAGGTAATGGTGCACCTATTTGTGTTCATAATTTAAAAATGGCTATTTAAATCTACTATAGTCACTGTTTTTATAGTACTGGTGGAACAAATGACTGAGTATAATGTTGAAAAGAGCCCAACGGAGGGTCATTTTCTACAGCAGTTTACTATCTTTTAACCGCAGTAGTTGCTGTTGAAAAATGCAAATAGGAAAAAATCCAAATTAAAGTGTTGGCTATTGTAGCTGTAAAAAAAAACACCAAATTGAATAATTTACCAACTCCTTAAAAACAAAAGTTACAGGAAATTAATCCAGGTTTATATTTTGGCCACAACATTTACTTCAAAAACTCCTTTGCTACTAGAATGACTGGGTTTGTGTTTTATTAGAATTGTCAAGTTGTGAGTTAATTCTTCTGCTTTTTTGTTCCGAACACCATCAGATGTCAAACTCTGGTAGTTCTTCATCTTACTGCGTTTTTACTGAGAAGCACATTACAAAAGTGTGACAAGCTGGTGAATCTTGTCATCCAGAGAAAGAGCAACTTAGTGACTACTTAACCTCTGTTCTCTACTTTCCGGTAGTTTTTAGTATGTTGATGGATATAACACCAATAGTCCAGGAATTATAGTTATTAAAAGTCGGTATTATTATGAAAATATTTTTGACACAGATGCATCAAAACACGGTAAAATCAACATGTTGGATACCTTCAAGCAGTGATAAGAAACAATAAAGGGACTAGCAGCAAATCTAAAATTGTTCGCTGTTACAGTCAAACTAATTAAATGTTTTTTTATGATTATCCACAATAATGTTTTTACCAACCTGAACATTTGCTCCACAATTAGATGCTTTCTTGTACAATCAGATGTTATTTCGCCTCAATGCGCATATCTACCCTACAGTTCTAACGTGGGTGCTTTTAACTTATTTTCTAATTAAAGATGAGACAGATTTTTTCCAGTTTTGAAAAGCTCTTTGTGCTGATTGTTAAGGCCTTTCATGCTGACCCAAGCAGAAAAAAATTAGTCACATCTCATTGTTAATTCATTTCTACATCTGCAGCCAGGAGTGTTACCAAAAAAAACTATCTGAGTTGGCTACTTTAATCCTCCTTAAAACTAAATGTCTTCACATATATATCAAATTAACATGATATAGTGAGTTCATTACTGAATATCTTCCGAAATTGAGCTGGGAGAGAGATTTTCCATATATAAAATGCATGCATTGTATATAAATAAATGGACATAAATCTGTTTTCAAGCTGGAATAATGACATGTGTACTTCTACTAAAAACTCTGAGATGTACAAGACCTATGAGATGTTATGTGTCATGTTAACCACAATGGGAAAAAGGTCAAAGTCTGGAGGAGGATGGGGTAGATGGATGAGGGCTCTCATCCAGGTGACTAGTGTTTGAGTCAACATTAAATTTTGTGGTTACAGAAACATACTTGGTTAAAGCTAAAACGTAATCTTTTCAAACTGTGACCGAGAATATTTGGTGCCTAAAGTTAAACAAACAGCTATGAGACAAAGTAAAGAGCATGATTCATCCTTCACTGCTGTTTGTCTCCACCAGTAATAGTTCCTCCTATTCGTTAAATGTAATGTTCTCTTGGTCCTGCAGAGGGCGCATTCATTAACAAGCAGGGGAAGTTTGACTACTTAAGCCTTTATCAGGCAAGTGGCCATTTGTGCACTTAGTACATAAAACTAATAAAACTGACTTTATGCTTAGTATGCTCGTTTAAGTTATCCTGCCTCTATGCAAATAACACATCACACTGTTAAATAATAGTATAGACTACGACGATTTGTCCCATTTGAAGAACAATTTCACTGTTTTCAAAAGGACTGACTTTTAAGATTTAGAAAAGAGCAGTCTAAGAGCAAGGAAATATCCTTCAGAACCACCACTGGAAAGAAATGTTCCATTTCTGTCTATTACAGTGACTGCACTGTGAAGTGAAGGTGAGCGAGTGGAGATGGACCAGCGAGGTCAACATGAGGATGTGATGCGATTTGTTACACCTGACCAGGCCAGTATTAAGACATCTTTTCAGTCTTTTACATCTTTTTTTAACAAGTCCCTTCCAAAAATGTCAAGTTATTTCTATGGTAACTTCTATTTTATTACTACTACAAGTTACAGCCTGTAGTGATCTTTTGCTTTTACTGTGAAGGCGCCCTTGTCCTGGATGACTCACCGTGCTGAGCCTCCCGGTCATCCAGCTCCTGCCTGAGATGCTGCCGCTGCTCCTTCATCCTGGCGAGCTCCTGGCTGCTCCCCGAGCTGAGGCTGTGCAGCCTCTTGGCCAGCGCCTCCAAGCGGTCCCGCTCCAGGTACACCGCCTTCATCTCAGCTTTCAGCTCCTTGGCACTGCTGAAGTCATTACCTGGACCAGCGCACCACAGGAGGACATTACGCCTGCGCCGCCCATCAATGAGCTTCTTGATCATTAATGGTGTAATCAAGTGAGGCTAATGGTAGGAGATTCAACTAAATGAGGTAAATCGAGAAGATGTGATGTGGCAGGGATGTATTGGGACTCGGTTTAGTGGAAAGTTACCTGAGATGGCTGCCAGTTTGGCCTCATGCAGCGCCAGAAGCTGCGTCTCGGTCTCGCCGACTTTCCTCCTCAAGCTGCTGCCCAGTCTCTGACTCATGACCACCTGGGGATAAGAGGGACAAGCTGATGTGGGAGAGCGGGAGGAGGGGTGGGTGGGGGGGGGGGGGGGGGGGGTGGTAACTAACAAAACCTGTGCAGACACATGGATCCCACAGGACGCGCGCTTCTCTTCCAATTCCACTTTCATTCTCTCTGCGACACTCATTTTTACAAGACCTCACGGATTCATTTACGTCCTTCCGCGCTTGCCCTGCTTTGAATATACAGCCGAGCATCAGCGCACGATGCGCTACCTTGTCTGTAACCTTTACAAAGAAAAGAGAGTGCCTCTCCTTTCACACGGGCGCACGGGGGAAACGTGAAATCTCCATGAAAGATATCATTAGAAGGTCAGGGGAGAAAAAGGCCCTGAATGTCACCGTCTGATGGGGAAGCAGCACCTCAGCTTGGCAGAGCTCACAGAGGAGGTGACGGCCTGTCTGGCCCCCATCTGCCCTCAGTCTGTCCTTTAAACCGCTCCTCTTTTCAGTGTACACGCTTTGAGTTACAGCCAGATACAATCCCCATGATGCACTTCCCTCTTTTGAGGAACTATTTTCACAGCTCAAAGGGATGTGGAGACGGATTTTCGTCTTGAATCTGACACAGTTTTGTGCAACACTTTGAAAAGCCTGACAAATAGATTGGTATTTCTGAGGCTGAACATCTCCAGGGAGTTTTCTTCTCACAGAAAATAAGGAAACTGTGGGGTTTTTTTTTTTCTTCTTCCCCCAAACAGGCTTAGATAATATTATTTCATGAATTACACAAACTAGAAACAACCTTACAGTGCTATTCAGACTGTAGAAATGTGTGACAGTGGTGAATTAATTTCAACAAATCAGGCTTTTGTCAATTTCGAACAAGTCAATGGAGAAAGGAAAAAGTTACTTTCAAGCCACTGATCATTTTGTCACAGCGGGTGTGCCGTTTTCCACATGGTGGATTTCTCATTTTGGGAGCCAAACTTTTAATTTCTGCCCGACAATGGACAATCTTGTGATTGTGGTGAAAGTGGCCCTCGTGTTGAAAGCCTCCACCTGCCTTTGAGGTGCAGTTGTAGCGTCAACCAATCATTTGATGACGGGTTTCTAAAAGGGCACAGTCAAAAGAGAGGGTCTTTACAGCTCGCCCGGCCCCTCGCGGTGCTCCCCTCCCTACTGAAACCAACACTTTCCAGCAGTTTGCCGCAGCTTCTGCACCTTTCTGCTCTCATAGATCTATATCTATATACATCTTTGGAGCATCAGGGACACGGTTCAGACAACGGAGAGCGTGCAAAATCACTTGGACAAATATACGATAGGGAAACAGTAGTACAAGACAAAACGTACTAAATGTTCAGTTTTACTTCATTTCAGTCTCTTAATTCTCAATAGAAATGCACTCCTAGTTAAATAATGGGATGTATTTTTTGAATAGTACGGTATTGTCTTACAGAGGGTTTATTCAAAATGGCATCTCCTGCTGCTTTACACTCTTGCAAAAAAAAAAAAAAAAACTACTTCCTTGTCAAATAGAAACAAGCACATGAATAGAGACACTGGCATTTAGTATGCATATTGAACACAGTGGTGCTGGCACACGCCACATACTGTCTATTTTGACTTACTCCTCATTAGATATTCATACACATTCAGTCATTGTTGGCATGCGGAGAGGAGGCTGAGCCGAGCAGGAATAAATCGGGTCAGAGGAACAGTGGCTTACTTTTGCAGTAGCTTCCTTGATGGACAGATTTAATGCCTGCTCCTGCTCCTGGAGTCTGAGAAAACGGAAACAAAAATGTTAGAGTGCAGCACGAAAAGTCACTCCTTTCTCTTTCTGACATTAGTGGAAGTTAATGAGGATTCTGCCCGTTTTTTCTGGCATCATTCAGCTGCAAATCACAGGGCAGTTTACCAGCTATAAAAGAACTTACCGAGCCTAGTAACTTCTGTAATGTAGTTTCTACAGACAACTTGTGTATGGAAGGGAACAGATATAATTTAATATGTATACCGTTGCATCAAACCGCAGAAATGTGCAGCTTCACAAAGAGAATTTGTTATGTTTAAATTGATCTGAGTATATGCGATTTAGGTTTTTACAGAGGGCAAACATAAACACAAAATGCCGTAAAGTGGTTTAATAATGTTATATGTCTAAAAGACACATTCAACCTTAAACTCAGCTGATCAAACTCGTCACGGTGGCATCATTAGGGAACGGTTCCTCAAATGAACGGGCCATAGAAAACCTCTGGGATATGCTGAGTCGCCTTGCAGAGACTTCTAACTCTGTGCCCCGGAACCTGAATGACCTGAGGGCCCTTCGAGTTGGGATGCCTCAGCAGAAAAAAGGGGACCGCTTTGTTTCAATACATTGTTTGAGATGTTATTTGCCCTAATTTGCACTATTTCTGACTGAGCCATTTTTGTTCTATCACGAGTTTCAGAAAACAATTTTTGCAAATTACTCAGGATTATTTGCACTTTTACGCCGCATTCAAAATTCCGCCATTTTGAGTTTGCGAAGCATGAACGCACATTGCATGGAAACACTGCACTGTACAGTTTCATTACACTTGATGACATCATTACAATGACAAAGACATGCGCTGGTAATTTACTGCAGTTCAGAGAGTCTGCTGCGACTTGTATATTACATGTTGATATCACGATAACGATAAATTTGCGACATACCGTATAGCTTTAATTTGCATCAGAGCCATACCATGAGGATGACTTTGTGTAATGGTGCATGCTGAAGTCAGAAATAATGCAATTTGATGAGGAATGTGAAATTTCTGGTTGTCTGGAATAGATTGTCTAGCTGGTGCATTACACGTGAGCGATATAAGTTGTACTGATATTGTTTTAAACAACAACCAACAATGTGGGAGTTGTCCATATATATAAAGTTCTGTGGTATAATGTCGCTCAATTGAGATGAAATTAGGCTTTTTACCTTTAAAATGATTTTGCATTGAGATGAGCATTTCTGACATCTGGTATCAAATAAGCAACATCATAACCAGACATGTATGTAAACAAGCTACAGGACAAACCATTAATCACATTATCAGCTCTGAGAGATATAAATCGATTAGTCGATGGAAATTTCAGCAGAACATCTACAACGTTATGTACAGCAGTCATCTCATTCCATAAAAATGATAACGCACTTTTAATGTAACTATAGCTGGTGTTCAGACGATGTCTGTCTCCAAATGTCAGTCTTACTGTTGCTTCTTCTTTTGTAGGGATTCAGCTATTCTGGGAAAAAAAATGGATTTCTTTCATCCATCGATTGTACAGACACCCACACAGAGAAATAAAGCCTTGATACGAGAAAGAAATGTCTGGTGCTATTTGAAAGGGGAAATGGAACACAATCACCACAATGACCCGGAGCACGCCACCCGGATGTGTGCAGCTGAATATCCAATCAGAGGTCGCAATTTCAATCAGCGGCGAGAATAAATGCATTCCAGTCGGGGCGAGAGGATGTCAGATATCAAATTATGCCAGCGGTGGCGGGTCACATCGCAGAGAAGGCGATAAGTACAATTTACATGTCTTTCTAACAAGTGCCAAAGACAGAGAGGCTTTCCACAGTGATCCTTTGCAGGCTATTAACTTCAGAGGATATGATGCAAAGTAATCATTAGCATCTGAGAAAAAAACCATTAAAATTCAAAGCAGGCTCAAGCAGGTGTGAGAGAAGAGCTTTGAGAGAAATAAAGTAGTTGTGACTGCTGAATGAGTCCTCTCTGAACCTGAAAAAATCAACAAATCCCTCTTCAAGTCTCTCACATTCTCACATTACACCATATTTGTTTGTCACAAGCTTTTGTTTGTAAAGATCTACAGTAAGTGCTTTCATTCAGCAGAGAAACAAAAGCCAGATGGCTCATGCACGTGCACTGCTTCCAACAAAGCGAGTAAATTTAGAGGCGAAAACATCCCGTGTTTATCCAGCGTGTATTGCAAGGTGTTGTTATTTGGGATTATAATTTGGTAGGATTTTTAAACAGTGTGATTTGACTCAGTTTTATTGGCAAAAATAGAGTACTTCCTCAGACTGTCACTCTGCCTCATGATGCATTAAAGTGGGGAATATTTTGTCAAACAAAATGCAGCCTCTCCTTTCGAAAAAGTAATTTAATGATAAGAACAGTTCAAAATGTAATGACAGATTTAAAAAAAAAAAATTATAATTACTCCTCCGGTAGTCTAACTGACATTTACAGCTCTTTAGCAGCCCCAGCTGGTGACACCAGGTACTGCATGGAGACTCAAGCACAAAGAGAGATGATGTGACTATCAAATGTGATGTGACACTATGCTGTGTTATTAGGTTGGTTGACAGAGCGATAGATAAATGAAAATATGATAATTACTTCCATGTCACAAGTCAGCATGTCAGAGTTAGTAGATTTTTTTTGTCTTTATAACCACATTAGAAACTGTGAAGTGTCCGCGCGCCGTTATGCTGAATATCATGAAAAAATCTTTTGAATCAGAAGGAATTGTTCTATAATGATGAGTTCATGAGTAACTAGGAACTGGAAAAGGTTTCTTCTTCTACCGACGTCATATCTACATTGAGATAAGTTTTGCAACGCTGATGACCATGCGCCAGGATCTTGAACTCCTCACTAGTAAAAAGTCCCTTTTCCCAGCAGGAGCTTTCAGAGCGCTCCCTCCACATGGCAGCAGTTCAGGAGATATTTAACAATTGTTTTCACGAATGCAGCATTTGTTCATTTTTTTTTTGGTTTTGTGATATTCTCAAGCATGAATAAGGACACTCCCTCTCAAAACTTGAATAAAACAGACTTGTAACTGAAATAATTTAAACCGGCCACAGTGCAGGTTACAGGTTAGTGGATGGTAACCACAAATGAAACTCATGTAAAAATACATTTCACCAGGTGAACTTCATTTCATCTCTGTGCATGTGTTAATATTATTGATGAAGCAACATGTTGCTTTTTTGTGATTGTCATGGGAACACTAAATTGGGAAATGGGACTTTCCCAACTGGTACCGACATCAGTTCCCAAGTGAAAGAATGCAGCAGTAAATTCTAATATCCTGGATGAAGTGTGGCTTTTTTTTATCCATTGAATTCTCTTTTCTACACAAAACCCTAAATTGATACCTAATGCCTTTATTCTTATCTACCTATTATTGTTATGATACCGACTGTTTCTTCTGTTTACACAACGTTTATGTGATATTATTCTTCATGTAAGAAATGATTAGTAATACCTTCATGTAACAGCTCCGAAAATGTTGGTGGTCTCACTGCAGTCTCTCTTTTGTCTCGGTATTAAATTAGTATATTAAAATCTACAATGACATTTTTACATTTTGTATCCATGACAAAGAATTTGCTCATAAACCACAAGCATATTCCAAAGTTTGTGCTTGTTCTGAATGTCAGATATAACCAAAAATAAATTTGTATAATACATTTAGATTTAAATACCCGTCAACAACTTCTCACTTCATAGTAAAGGACATTTTTAAGTGTTAAACTCATCCAGTCAAATCTCAGTGAGTCTAGTGATAAACAAGACAAACCATCAGAATAGGTGCCAAATGCAAATGTATACAGTGTGAAAACGTTTCCTCACAGTAGAGAATAATTCCCATTTCCCACCTACCTTTGCACCTTTTTTCTGCCGCTGTGCAGTGGAGCCTCTCATCAAGTCAGTAATACATCAATGTATCTGCACCGAAGCGATTGTTTCCTCCTTTCAGCTCTGACCACTCTCTATTCTCAGTCCTGTGCCAGCTAACAGCAGGTATGATTCAGTAATTACCTGCAGCTTTGCAACAGAATCTCTTTTTTAATGAATAGTGAGGAAAAACAACTTCATCTAAATCTGCGACTGTCTCGTCTTTTAATAGGATTAAAAGCTTTTTTGCAAGATCGGCGTAAAAGCAAAACCTCAAAAATCGCCCATCAGAACTTTCACTGCATTAAAGTGGACTCAACTAAAATAGCACATTTCACCACTTGACCAGTTGTTGACCCGCTCTACCAACTGACCTGAGGATGGAGGGCGGGGGAGCGACGGAGATCTGCGAGCGGTTCTCAGACGTGACCAGGTCCTGCAGAGTCCGGCTCATGTCGCGGAGCTGGGCCGCGGTGCAGCTCTTCAGCACGGAGCTCTCCAGCTCCTCCACCTCCACCTGCTGCTCCTCCTGCTGCATCTGCTGCTCCAGGCGGCGACTGCGCTCCTTCAGCTCCGTCAGCTTCTGCTGCAGCTCTGCGATCTCCCCCTGGCACACGGTGCAGAAGGTTTCATGTTCAAGTTTTATTTCTTAGATTTTGCTAAATTGCAGTCAGTTGATGGAAACCAGAACCCTGAAAGGGAAACAAAACTTTACATTTTAACAAAGTTTTTAAAATTATTTGACGATAACTTGCTATTTCAATTGGAAGTCTCAACTTTGAGATCAGGAGCTTCATAAGTAAGTCGTGGTGACAGTTTTTTTTAAGACTTTTATAAGTCTTTTATTTAACCTATACTTAACCAGGAAGAAAACCTTTTAAAAAGGAACCTGGACAAGAGGTCTGCATCATCAGATTCTAAAACGAATACATTTGATGGTGTACAACAATTGAAATTGTAAAATGCTGCCGAATACTATAGGCAAATTATATTCTTATAAATTCTATTATATTATCAGTTTTTTTGAAAGTGTAAAAAATATTAAAAGCATTCACACTGATTAAACATAGAGGTACGATTTGGCCACAATCACCTGTGATAATGTCACAGGTTTGTCCGTCTGTCAGTAAGAAATAAATGTACTGTCGGTTTGTATATTCTCCAAAAAAGAAACACTTTAATGGCAAAAAAAAAAGAATGAAATTTAATGTCAGGAAAGCTCGTCACTATAGATTTGCTGGTTCAAATCTAACTGAGAACAGGTCAGTGTCAAGGGTTCCGGAGTGAGGAAGTTAACCCCCGACTGCTCACGCACGCACACACTCACACGAGCTGAATTTACCTCCACAAGTCGTTTCTCTTGAATCAGCCGATCTTTTCGTCGACTTGGACCCTGCAGTGAGTCACATCGCTCCCCTGCAAACAGCTCCGCACCCTCCCTACTAAGCAGCCACAGAAAGACGTTGTGAGTTTCAATTCTCACTTTGACACAATATTTTCGATCTCTTTCAGTGTCAACAAGGTTAATCAAACATTTAAAAAAAAGAAAGATATCCATTTATATGTCAACAACGGTAACTATTCATGTGGATGTAAACAAAAAAGAATGAATTACAACAAAACCGGTCTGAACTCGTCACATAATACACTGATAAAGATAAAGAAATGTAATTAGTTACCGAGGATAAGCCTGGGATATGACCTGATTTATAAATGACATATTACAGGTATCCTGCACATTAACACAAATTCTACAGGTTCTTTAACGTCTGACAGCATTTATTAAATTATATTGGATATATTATTTTTTTCTTCAGGAGTCTCCTGAAAACCTGTTTTCACTTATTTATTAACATTTTTACACATAATACACAATAACCTGCAGTTTCTTTATAATTATTTTCTTCTGCTTGTTTTAGTGAAAAAGACATTTTTTTATTTCAACCACGGTGCTTGTGCAGGTTGTTGAAGCTACTTATTATTTTCTCAGTAATTTGATCGGTGAAATGGGTGAAACTGCGACATTAAAGAGGTGAGCTGTGTAGGTATGTCTAGATAGAGTTTTAAAAATACAATTGTTCAGGTATACCTTACTGAAAATTAATCACAAACATCAGTACTTTCTCCTCTTTACACTCCTGAAAATGGCTCGTTACTTGTTTGAGCCTGTATGATTCAGAGTTACAGTCAAAGTATCGCTTATCCAGACTGAAGGTGCAGAGGTTGAACTTGATAGGCATTGTGTTACATCACTTCCTGTTTATGTTGAAAATAGAAAAGTTCTTTCAAAAGTTTTTAATGAAATTCACAATACGTCTGTATCGTAATTAATGATTCCTCCAAAAATGCTATTTTGTAATAAAATTGAGTAAATTTTCAGAAACTCTATTGTATTTTCATTCAAGTCAACATGCTCAATCTGTATTTCTACCTATACAAAGCAAGTGAAGACTTTCAGCAGCTCTGGGTTTTTGCTTGTTTTACGGGCTTTTGTTACGTTACATGGTTCAGGATATTCTCAGGAGGCCACACCTGATTTCCTTCCTGTCAGAGGAAGTATTTCGGAGAGCTTCCGCTCATCGCTCTGCGCTAAAACACTATAATAAAGAAGAGAGCATTATAATGGTGGCAAAATAATGCTTAAAAACTCATAAGTAATAAAATAAGATTAGAACCAAATAAAAATTATAACATGATCTGATAAGCAAAGTATATATTTACTTCACTTCACCTGCTGCTTCACAGAAGCAAACCACGATGAGTTCCAGTGATGCATCATTTATTGTCAGTGTTGTGTGTGACTGACCTGCGCTGACCGGAGTCTGCCCTGTGGAGGGCGCCGTGCACCACCTGTCTGAGCCTCTCCAAGAAGAGCGCCACCCCGGGCTGTCTGGAGGGTAAACCCAGCCTCAGGGCTCCTCGCTCTCTGCAAAGCTCCTCCAGCTTATTCCCAAAACGCTCAGCTTATGAAGACACACAAGCACAATCAGTCAATATAAACATCTGCAGAATCAGCAAGTAGTTCAAACGCACAGTGAAACTATCGTAAAGGAGTGAATCACTCCTAAAAAATAAAAAAATAAAATGCATTTAATGCTCTGAAATTTTAATTCAACTTTAGCTTTTATAATGTAATTTTCTGTTGGTGAAATACAATTTCGATTTGAAATTAAAAAATAATTCAGTTTGAAACAGAACAGTAATCAAATGCTGGTTCACTTTTTGTCTGAATTACAACAAACAGTATGGCTCCATAGTTTTACTGTTTATACAGGTGAGTTTCATTAGTTTGAATGGCAAAAGAGTCGACTCGTGAGGAATACTCTGTGTGCAAAAGTACATCTTATAACAACTACAACACCATAACTAGAGATTCTGTTTTGTATTACCCTTAATGCATGTTATAGTAATAGTAGTAGTAGTCCTGTGTCAAATTAAACTTCTACATGCTGTACAGATAAAGACGTATGGCACAAATGCACCAGCTTTCAAAGTAGCATTAACAAAGTGGCATTAACAGAAGTGACGTTCACTTGACGGCTCCTCCTTGCTGAAGCAGATATCGGAGAATTTAAACTCAATTCTCTTTGAGGATCATATGCATCAATTTTTTATATTCTGCTTTGTCTGTGGGAGAAGGCGTGCATACATTTGAAAATGAGAAATCAGTTTCATAGTGAGAAATTCAATTCAGTTTGTGCTGGCACAAGATTTAGTCCACATTTTAGGGTCCTTCTGTGGATATCGAGTCCTGATTAAATTACTCATTGATTTTCAAGGTATTTTTTGGCGTCTCACCTCGGTCACTAATAATCAGTCGTACTGACCTTAACTTTACAGCTGATTCTAGTGGGCTCATACTTTAGGTAAAGAATGCAACTTTCTACAGGCGGAAAATCAAGACAGTAATTAAGCTAAAAATGTTTTTTGTTTCTTGAAAACATGATCTCATGAATAAATATTTTTACTGGTGGAAAAAAAAAAAAAAAAAAAGACAACTCGATGAGCACAAGTGGAAAAACGTCCCTGCCCGTGTTTGCTGTGCACAGTATCAAAAGGCAAACAGAAAGTGCGACAAGACGAGACTTTACTGGCCCAAATAATCACTCCTATACTCATCCACAGCAGATGTATTTATTTCTGTCGCAGGGCCCAAACAGCAGGTCAGAGTACAGTGTTCTTTCAAAATAAACTCTTCTCACGTCATGTAGACCAAAACATTTGGGTCAAACAGGAACACAATGAGGCCAGTTTCATCTCGAGACGGATTCATTATGAGGTGCAGGTCACATCCATTAGGTTCAAAGACTTGTTAGTGCGTTTCCAGGAATTTTCAAAAGTCACAAGGGTCAGAAGTTAAATGTTGAGACGAGGATAAATGGAATCACTGGAAGTCAATCAATGACAAACTTGATTCTCGGCTTTTTTGATGCACGTCCTATTTACACAGATACTCAGACTTGCTTTCTTTCAAATTTTATGAAAAATGCCATCCGTATGAGGCTCCTACAGTTTATAATCCTAATTTTATATCCCCGTTCAAATGTAAGATGACTTCAAAGGTCAACAACTGAATGACGGTCTGGCCTCCTCTGGCCTCCTCTGGCCTCCTGCGACCCTGGCTGAGTGGACGGGGCGCCCCCACATCCCTGCTGAAGCTCCACCCCCGAGCTAAACCTTCTCCAAAGCTGATACTCAAACTTAGATAGATATCACACATGGTGTACAAATTAAGTATTACTAATTACACGTGGCACAAGCAGATTTGAGCCACTCAATCCAGTCAATCCAGTAATAGGATTGGTGCAGTGTTACAGTCGGTAAACAAATTATTTCTCCAGCTGTGATTAATGTGTCACTTTATTAAAATTCTCTGCAAGATCTGAATCAACTTAGCAGGAAATCAAGCCAAACTTTGATGCCAAATCAAGGGACACCATCTACCGTGTGTATGGCTTCAGAGGCTTTCTGTCCCGTCGTGCGACCCGCATAAACAGGAGGACAGTCTTCCCCTCAAACACAACTATAGTGAAGCAAAGTCTTGGTTCACCTGCGTCGTAGTCGTCAGCCAGAATGGCTTTCTGCTGGAGTCGCTGCAGCTTCAACATCATGGACTCAATCTGAGAGGGAGACGGAGCAGACGGGAGACGGAGCAGGTTAACCAACAGTCAGCACAGAGGTCAATGACCCTTAAACTCCCGCTAGAAAGACCCGTTAGTGCAACGGCCGTCACTGTGACACTGGGTCACAGAGTTTGGGGAACCGACGATGCCATGTCAGCACAAAACTATATAACTGTGTTTCTTTTTTTCCTTTTTTGGATAACTTGTGGATTGTAAACTTTAAATAAATATATCTAAATGAGAAAAAGTCTCCACTTTGACTAGTGATAATGATCAAACCTTTACAATCAGTTTTCTGAGGTGAAATACTCGTTGGTTCGTCTCGTTCGAGTATAGAGTATTTCAAGCAAAAATGATAGAAGAGAAATTAAGTGTATTAGTTTGGAATTGTTTTTTTTTTTTTTTTTTACATGATATGCATATTAAATATGATGCGACAGAAAGCTTTGTTGCGTTGTTTTGTACTAAGAAACTACAAATATTGGACATGAAACATAATAAACATAAAATATTAAAATGTCAAAGTTCTGATTGAATGCTAGACTTCCTAATGTTATTCAAGTTATAATATATTACAGTAACAGCCACTGGCATCCGAAGCCAATAAAAAGCATAACTACTTCTTGATCAAATATTTGAAATGAAAGATTAGCACATTTCATTTCATCTTCTTTAGAGTTACAATAAATTATATTTCTAAAAATGTGTGTTTTTGCTAAGAATCATGAGCCTTTTGCTCGACTTGCAACAATCTGAAAAAAGGCCTCTTCCCTAACCTGTCTCCCATCATGGCAGCTCACCCCACATTTTGAAAACCACTGCTTTGCAGGACTTCTTGGAACTGGTCGCGGTGTAAAATGAATAATAACTCCAACACGTGGGGTCGATTATACCCACCGTGGTGTGAGTGCGGTTGTTTTGGAGGCAGTCGTGTAGCACGCCCTCGTACTTCTTCACCAGGTAGTCCCAGCCTTGCTCGGAGGCCGGAGAGGCGCTCTCGTATCCTGAGGTCACGGAGGAGGCGGAGGCCGTGTCCGAGTCCACCGACAGTGAAGAAGTGACCTCTATGTCCAGAGATCGGGAGTCACAGTCAGGCAAGTGAGGCGTTTCCTCTTTACTCCCCAAAAGATTTTCCCGCCAAAATGTCCCACCGAAAGTCCGCTCCTCTTTTTCTAGCCGGCTCCCTGCGGCGGGAGCAGCCAGCAATTGGACAGTAGTCGACTGGTTTGAGTCACTGTGCTTTGTGGAGAGCGTTTCTGGTTTTGCCTGAGGTGTGTAAGGTGCTCTGGCTGATGGATTTAGTGGTTCTTTTCCCTGAACTGGTGCAGTGGTTGTGTCTGTTAGGGATTGTCGGATGAAACTGAAGCTGGAGTTAAAGGATCCCTCTGGCGAGGCCTGTTGCGGTGGGCTTCGTCTGGACCGGAGTTCATCGGAGGATTTACTGCGAACAGGACTGCAGTTAAAAGTGGGAGGAGGATGTGCAAGAGAACCGAGGAAACTCTGAATCTTACAGGAGCTGCAAGCCAGTTTATCTGGCTGCTGCGGATTCATTAAAGGCACTTTGACGGCACGCGTTTGACTCAGTCTTTCAGTTGCATCAGCGATGTCAGAGTGACGTCCAGATTTTTCGTTCCTAATACAAGCGGTTCTCCCATCCTCCTCTTCATCTTCCTCCACCTCCTCCTCGTGCTCCTGCTGCAGTGCGTTAGCAGCGCTCTGCAGTCTGGACTGCTCTCCTCTCATGTACCCCGGTCTTCGATGGAGCCTCTTACGTCCGGTGCTGCCAGCTGTCCCTGACGCTCTGCCACCTGTCGATGGAGAGATTAACCATTAAGCTGGACAACTCGGTCATGAGGAAGATAAAGCATGAGCTCATAGGGACAGCCAGGATTAACAGTACAATCATGGCCTAAAGCAGGAAAATGTGGCAGTAATTAAGCCAATTATACAGTAGAACGCATGTGTGTGTGAAGCAACAAGACCCAAAATGGCCGTCACCAATTCCCAACAGCCCCGACTCTCCATGCTTGAAGTTAACGTTGCAAAATGAGTTAAAAAAAAAAAAAACAGCTGTGTGATGTTTCCCAGGGTGCTTCTCCAGCTGTTGGGAAATACCAAAGCCACACAGTCATATTTGGGTTAGGACACACCTCTCGGTGGAAAAAGGAGCCACATGAGGATTGTATGAAAATTGGAATTTGCTCATTTTGGAAAACGCTGCAGACAACTGGCCTGCTGGGATTGAATCGTGACAATAAAACTGCTGAGATGTGAGCCGGGATGTTCATGTTTCAAACTGAAGAACTACTTCATGTGGCAAAATGATGAGCTCTAGAATAGGTCTGATACCGTTCTGAAAAAATGTGCATCTAGATATAATATATCAAACAGAAATCAGTGATTAATAAATGAAGGACCATTTTCACCACTTTTAAATATTAACACCTTGACCAGGAAAACAAGTATAAAATGTAAAATGTGAGAAAAGAGTTGTCTACGTTTAAACATTCGACTTTGGCATTTACTTGTTGAATGCATGTCCAATGTTCAGTTTCACTTCGGCTTTGGTAAACTAACTCTAATGAAAGGTGAGAATGTGGTGTCCGAGGATTTTATTTTCTTCTGCAGCAGGAAACAAGACCCAAGGGGGTCCACGTACTAATAAAGCCCTGCAAGCTGAGAGGAAGAAAACACAACTGATGGTGAAAGACTGACCAGGGTAACTCTTTGAGGAACTATTTCAGGCAAACAGAAAAGTTAAAGTCTGAATGAAAGTGAGAGAAAGTAGAGCAAAACGATAAAGTCTGGGTCGTGTTTGGCGCCGGACACCTGCTGCAGCGGCGTATGATTTGTACGTAAAATGCGTAGGATTCAGATGAGGAGGCAGGCTGAGATGTTGGGAATCAACAGCCTCTTTGTGTCCAGCTGCGCTGCTCCCTCCGTCGCTGCTGCCTCCCCATTTTCTCATCCCCCTCATGCACACACTAAAGACACACAGGGGCACAGTGGCGCTTTTGTGCCGAAAACAGTGCAATCAGTCATACGTTTGTCATCGTAAAACCCCGTGAGCCACTTTCAAAACCCTAACAACACAACCGAGTTTCATTGGGGAAAAGCTGTACTGCTGGAGCATTACGATCAACTATTGGAGGCACAGATTTCCCTGTCTCTAAAACCATCCACTGTCACCACAGAGGAAGAGACAGTAAAAGACACCACTTCAAGGAACGCTTAAAAGGAAGGCAGGATTTATAGTGAGAGTGACACTGGGGTGTTCCCGTGGTCTGCCAGCTGTGTGTGTAATGTGTCTGTGTGTGTAGAGCAGAGGACCCTGTTCAATAAGAGCTTTCCGTCCACTGGGACCCCGGTGCCACAGCTCCAGTTACACTCGGCTCCATTAGTGCTTCTTTGCAGACGTGACCACTGTTCCATAGCCAATTTAAGAAACCCAACACTCTCTGTAGGTATACCCAATACTATCGCACACCGTCTCCCATCTGCTGTGGTCAAAATATCATTTTGAGACCACTCTCACATGTCAAAGACAGCCCTGCCATTGAAAGGAGAGGGACTTGTTGAAGGTATGTTAGTGTATCCTGGTCATACTTCGATTACACAAAGCCAGTTCTTCTCAGTAAAGGGGAAGGAAATGCCCCTATTGTGTGTGTCCACTAGCATGTGTGTGTGTGTGTGTGTGGCGGGGGGGACAGCTACATCTCAGTGGAAGCCTTTCAGAAGTATGTCATTTGCAGCTTCCTGTCAGGATTTGTGCTAAAACCGTTTGCCAGGAATTCCGGCAGAAAACTCAAATAAGCACAAGAGAGAACTGAAGGGGCTCGACACCAGATTAAACGATGGCATTGCAACAATGGCAGCACTCTAAATCCAACTTGTTGCCAATGTTGGGGAAACTGTGTGCAAAGTGTGAGAAAATGAAATGTCCCAGCCAGAAGAGGCGAGATTATTTACCTTTGCAGATTAAAGAGGCCCTCCTCGGAGCCCTGAAGTTAAACAGCGCTTCCCATTGGTCGCTGAAAGCGTTTCAGCTGATGAGCAGAGGAATGCAGAGGATCTCATAAAAACACAAACGTTTGAGGAACCAGCTCTGCACCCTCGGACACACACCAGCAGATCTGCCTGTCAGCAGACTCCGGAGAGGCAGCAAGGCGCTCCACAGATGTGAAACGCCTCGTTGCTTGTGACCAGCCGCGGCAGACGAAATGTGGAAGTGAGAGTTAACCACGAAATCTATTTATCAATCTGAAAAGATGCCTGGATCAGTCAACAGGAACTGTAACATCACTGTATGACTGTCCGGCATTACATCTCTCCTCTTCTCCATTTCCTTTGTGGTCACGAGGATCATAAAGCAGCCCAACATGGTGGAGTTGGTGGATAAAACATAATGTCTCCATTGAAAAACATCAAATATGTAAGACTGGGACACATTTTTCAACCAATACACAAACTGGGGTAGAAGGTGCTTCTGAAACATTTATAGAAACTGTCTAGCTTCAGTCACTGGGCTTAGATGTACAGTATAATATGAGGATTGACTTTCTGAGTGTTGGAGAACTTTGAGCTGAAAGTGGACAGAATAAAGAACAAAAGCCAAAAATGGCAATATCTTTGTCCGATGATGGGCTCCTTCGATTACCAGAGCCAGATTGTGACCATTTCTTCCACAAGAGTGTATGAGAAACATGGCTACTTGGTAATGAAAGGGAGGTAATAAATGTATTTGACATTAAACTAGAAGTAGTGATGCAGTGATTACAATTGATCAATGGAGTTTTGTAAAATTGCGTACCAGCCGCATATAATGTAGACTGAAGCTGCACGTGGCCACGTCACTTATAACTTGGAATATCTTCTTACAAAGAGCAGGGGAAATCAACAACATCTCTAGTTTGCAGGTCTTTACACCGACTTCAAGTCACTCTGAGAATTAACATCAAAACAAGACTTCTGGTCAACAAGACGGAACGGCTCAGGCCTTTCATTTCACCTGGATCAAACATGATTTTTTGTTACCAGAGTTAAAACAAAATCTGCAGAAGCTGCTTCTAGTTTTCATGCACCAAATAGTTGGAGCAAGCTCCCATAAACTGTGATATTTTCAACTCAACTCTTTAAAACAGACTGAATACCTATTTGCTGCAAACTTTCAGCAGTCTTGTATTGCATTTTGTTGTTATTGTGTTTTATTCTAACATTTCAATGCTTAGATTGTTCAACATTTTTTTCCAATTTTGTATTTATTTTTCAGTCTTTTTTTGTTGTTTGTGTTTGTTGATGTAAAGTACTTTGTTGCGGAAATGTGCAATGCAAATAGAGTTGCCCTGCCTCCCAGAGAACTGACTCCTGTCCAGTCTGAACATAAAGAGACAGAAATTGCAAGATACACTAAATACAGGGATGTGGCAGTATGGAAAAAAGTATCCAACAAGCATTTAGTCACCTGAAACTCATCATTTATCCACCTGATGATTGTTAACTTTTAGACTTTAGAGATGGTTGAGATCATATTGTGAGTTCATGTCAGTGCAGCCAACCAGCTGGATGATAAAGAGCAGAGATCATGTCTTTGTTGAGCTGGAACAGTTCACAAAAGTCAACCACTGTGTGCACAATGAAAACCATCATGTGGAGACTGCATCCTTTACTGTTTCTTCATGTTATGACCATTATTCACTGTAGGTTAGTGTTTTGAGTCGCTGTAATGGGAATCTCATGGTGAAAGTCCAGAGCTGCTCTGCACAACATCAGGTTCTGGTTAATGTGAGAACAGCAGCTGGCTGTAGAACTTTTCCTTACCTTCAGTGACTTCGCAGCAGTGAAGCAGAGAGCCGCTGCGACTGTCAAGTCCCATCAGTCCCGCAAACATCTTCATCAAAATGTCTTCAGAAGTCAAACAGTTTCAGATCCCCGGCTTTGGTCGGACTTACAACGACCATGTTTGATGAGAAGCGGAGCCTAGCGAAGGGACTGATCTCATTTCCGTTGTGGGAAAACCGAGCCCAGACCGGAGTTTTGGTTTTTTTCTCCTCCTTTTTGGAGCATCGTGTGAAATCGGCTTTTGTCTGCAGTTTTGTCGTCCTCGACAAGCGTTTCCTGACACAATTCTCACAGTTTTTACGCGTCTCCTCCGCGGCAAACAAGTGAGCGCCTTTACGCACGAAGACACTGTGAGGAGAGAAAGAAATGTCTTCGTGTCATGTTTCTTTTTTTGGAGAAAATGAAATCCGATGGTGAAGTGTGATGGTGGAAGTCAGAGTCCAGACACGTCTGTTTGTATCTTCGTCGAAAAGTCGATCATAAATCCGTTAGTCGCTGCGCCTCCGCGCCGCACCGCACCGCACCGCTGCGCCGCTGCCGCGCGTCCTGTTGGAGCAACGTGAGCAGCTCCTACGTGTTCAGGAATTTGACTCCAGACTCCTTCAGACCGCCTCACGGCCGCAGCAGACAGCCTGTGAACGGAGCGACAGACGCAGCTGTGGATTCAGATCGTGGAGGAAATGTGGAATATCAGATAAAAATGCTCCATTATCGTCAACCCACTCACATAATTCAGCAGAGTGCAAAAAATAGTTTAGTTTAGTTTAGTTTAGTTTAGTTTAGTTAATTAGCTACAATACAAAACAAAAATGTCCAGACTTGTGTATGATGGGGAGCATGAGGAGGAATGAACAAATGAACAAAGTTCTGTATAATACTTGACAACAGTATTCCGGGTGGTACTTCCACCTTCTTGCTTATAACATAACTCAGTATGCACTGAAAAGTACATCTTTGTCTGCACACTGGGGGAATCTGTAAGAACAAAACTAGACCCCACATAGAGCAGAGGCCTTTCACCCTCCTTCCCACACATCCCAATGCTCCTTTCACTCCACTTGGCTGGCTGATGAACAGAACTGATGATAAAAAAAACAGCTCAGTTCAGCAGAGTGCAGCCATTTCGTACCACACTGATTGGACAAAAGGAATTAAATGCATTGCCTTGCTGCAGACTGACATAACCCGGCCAGGGCTAAAAGTAGACACCAGACTGTGTCATTTAGAAAGTCACGCTGGCCACCTGGAATTAGAAAGGAACTGCCATCACCAAGTTGGGTTTTTTCATGTTTTTGTACGGGACAGGCCATTCCTTAAACCTATTTGGAGATTCAATGTACAAATAAAATAAAGCAAAAAACAGCTGACAAATACATTTATATGCCCTTGATATTTATTTAGTAGTTTTGGATGTAATAAAGTGGAGTACTGGTTAGAACTCTCACATCATCGTGAAAATATCGAGGTTTTATTCCCTTTCTTTGGGTGCTCCACTTTCCTCCTAGAGTCCAAAGATGCCCCTGAGTTGATGCTGACTGGTGAAACTAAGTGATTAACTAGTAACCTGTCAAGTGTGCGATCTCTCCCTTTTGATAACCCGGAGAAAGCTCCAGCCTGCATGATGTTGATCTGAATATAAAGGAATTATAGAAGATGGAAGAATGGTTGTGAGTAAGTCTAGTCTTCATCATTTCTGAATTTGCAAGTGGCCGGCATACCTTATCCAAATAAAAGTAATACTAAATGTCAATTTGTCATCATGGAATAAAATTTAAACTGGTGAATAATCACTGAATTCTGAAGTTACATTTAGTATTCAGAGGACGTCCTCCAATGGAGATCTAGAAATTAGTCATACCAGTGACATGAATGAGGCTTGAGAAGAGTCGTTGGTGGAAGGGTCGTTATTGTAGCTGCAGATTGTACTGTGCCTTCACCAGCAGATGTCAGACTTGACACAGATTTCATTTACTGCTCTACTTGAACTTGCTCAAGTCAACTTATAGTTGGATTTTAGAGACCTTTCCGGGAGGAGTTTGCATGTTCTCCCTGTGCGAGCCTCGGTTTTACCTTCAAACCACAGGCCAAAAACATGTATTTTACGTTACTACTGAAATAATCAACCTATGTGTCCATATATATGATATATTTAAGTTTTTCTTTTCAGCAAATGTAGTTCACACTGCTGCAGAATTGCACAAAGATGTAATGGTTTGCACACTCACGTCACAGTGAGAGATTCCCCCGTTTGAATCCAGAATTGAGTGGCCTCTTTGCTTGACCTTTGCATGTTCTCGCTGTGATTGGGTTGGTTTCCTCTTATTATTCTGTTTCTAAATTGACTGGCTGTGAATGTGTTTGGTCTGTTGGCTCGTTTCTATTAGGTAGGATGGGGGGGGGGGGGGGGGGGGGGGGGGGCCTTCAGGTCATGAAGGTTCAAATCAAAGCACAAGAGGCACACCGTACAGCCCACAGGCCACCAGGGCTGCGGCCAGAGTTTCAGAAATACTGAGGTCCACCACGCATTATCCCAAGTAGCGACTGAAATGAAGACCAAATTTCAATTAAAATTGAAACATTTAAAACAAGTGATTTCAGTATATGTTGTGAATATGCGTGTGTGAATCCACTCATAAAACCACCCAGTTCCAAAGAATTGTTTAAACTATTTTCAATACATGCACATTGGAAAAATACCGAGGTCTCGACTTTGGTGTCTTCAATAGTAGCTACGGCCCTGCAGGCCACATGTGAGTCTTTGGCTGCTCCTTCTCAATGAGAAATAATTGCTGTCGGAAAAAAAAGTCTATATGTACTTTCAATGCTGTGGTTAATGCTTATGTCTTACCTGTCGAAGTCTGAAATAGACAACAGATGTGCAAGTATATATATTTAAACGACAAAGGAAATAAAAATGTGAATGTGACTGCAGGGGTATCACAGTGGTGTAATGGTTAATGCTCTCACAAGAAAATCCCAGGTTTGATTCCAGACGGGGGCCTTTCTGTGAGGAATTTAAATGTTTTTCCCCGTGTTCATGACTTGTCTCCATGTTAGCAGCAGTTTTAAACATGCAATGATGGAAGAACTTAAAACATGAAAAACAAGTAAAATATTGCTTTTCATTGGGGCATGCATGAACTGCAGTTCAAACATTTATCAAATTGATTGCCCACCATTCTCTCAAAAGACCCGTGTAGTTTAGAAACTGACCAGCAGGTGGCAGACTTCAAATACATTAAACTCGTCTGCTGCAGCATCAAGAGCACTAAAATGATTGTCTGCTAGACCTACCACCTTATATCACATCGCAACAACCCAAATAACGTCATATTCATGCAAAAAGCTGAAAAACTTATATTAAGTGCTTTAAGTTGTGTGAACAGCAGCTGTCCAACAAGGTGGTAGTTAAGATGTTAAGATATCTTGTTCCTCCAAACACAACATTATTATTGATGACAGGCCAGGCAGTGATTCCTTTGTGGCCACCCAGACACAGGACAGAGGTGTGCTGAGATGTTTGAGACATTGAGGAGACTAAACAGAAGCACAAACAGCAAGATGATACCACCAGCTGTATTCCTCCGCTGGCTCTGAACTGTACCTTGATTCTACGTCACCACAGTGGGGTGAGGGCTGTTTATAGAGGGAAGAATGACGAGGTGAAGGCCTGTTTGCGTGCGTGTGGCGTGTCTGCCAGAGAATAGGGACCTGCAACGTACAAAGGTCGCATGTTCCTCCTCCGCACAGAATGCGGCGAGCGCAGGCGGCCAATGAGTGCACCTTAGATTATCTGCGTGTGATAGAGGGAGAGGAGGGCAGAGAGAGAGAGAAAATAAAATAAACACACACACACATTATCAAAGCAGCTTAAAAGACAGGCAGAGCGTGGCATATTTGGAACTGAACTTTTATTCATGCAAAACAACTGAAGTCATCAGATCTTTATCAAAAAAAGAAAGAAAAAAAGGCCATTGTCTATTGTTAGACTGCTGTTATTGAAGCAATAAAGACAAAATTAACAAGCAACCCAGGAAACATATGAAACATCCATGAAACGCCATTAAAAATGCACACGAACATCGCAAAGGAACAAACCCAAAGTGGACAATGACACCCGGGCGAGACATCAACAGAGTAACTCATTGCTGTGCGGGGTCACACCACTCCTTCCTCGGGGTCCATGAGTGTGGTCCGACTGGAGAACACATCGGCCAGCATGTGTTTGGGGATCTCTGAGCCGCGCACGCGCAGGGTGTAGCAGGCGTCCTCCACTTTGGCCAGGCTCTGCCGCAGCGTGTGCAGCTTCTTGGACACCTCGTACGGGCCCGTGTTGCCGATGTAGGAGAAGCCGTCGTGGATCTGCCGCAGGAACTGGCTGAGCTGGAAGGGCGTGTCGATGTCGCCATTGCCCACGCTGCTGATGCACATCCGCATCAGCTCCCCCGTCAGGTCGGCCACGCCCAGCAGGTAGTCGGCCGGGGTCACGTGGAAGGTGACGACCTGTGCCCCAGCGGGCAGCGCCTCAGCCGAGTCCTGAGAGGAAAACACAAGAATAAAAATGAAAAGTTCACAAAATCCATTTATGAACATTCTTTCAGAGGTTAATTTTCTAAGATTTGGTACAGATGAAGGTGATTCGAAGGTTTGGAGGACGGCTTCACTCTGACCTAACTCTCAAAGCCATTAAACAAGTGGGCCTATTAACTTTAAGTGAGAGTACGCTCAAAAAAGACCAAGACGCCTTTGACAGCAGCCGCCGTTCAGGTGTGGGTAAGTGAATAAATGTGTGATTGAATGTCTGTTACAACTGTTCACACAACAAAATCCATCATTGTGATGGTTGGTAGGGACTTGTGTCAATTAATAAGTGTCAAATTTCATCATACAAGACATTTGAGCATCTTCATTTTTCACAGTTCACATACAAAATGCACATTCACATGTACTTTGTAATTACAGTTCAGTCCGGAGGAGCGCTTGCACAGATTCAGGATGAGAGCAGTGGGGCACTGAGAAGCAAAGCCCAGATTCTCTCAGGCAGTGTGACGCTTTTACAGCAAAATACTCAGCTTCAACAGGCAATCATCTACTTTGTAAAAAAAAATAGACTGTGTAATAGTGGGAAAAACTCCATAATAACATAATGTTGCTGAATCCAGTAGGACCCAATGCTACCGTTATGCCCTGAAGGAATGAAGACAATTAACATACAATTGAAAAGACACATTTTGGAACTGGACTTTACTTTTGGCATAAGAAGACTGAAGCCTCTTTCCTGCCTGGAGTTTAAGGCTGCAGATTACATGCTGCTGGCCTGCTGGCTGAAGTTTTATGGTTAACGTATGCAAACGTGTGAGAGATCGTCAAGCTCTCGAGTGTTTAAGACAACTTCGTCTCATGAGATAATGAACAGCCTAACCGCAAAGTCTTCTTTAAATTTACCTCAGGATCTTCGCTCTCCGTTCTCATGAACACCAGCCTGGCGTTAATCTCCTCCAGGCTGATAAGGCTGCGGTGGCGGATGTAGTGCAGGAAAGAGACGGCCTCCACGTATTCCTGGATTCCTAATGCATATAATTAGATTAAAACACAATACAGTGAGACATTCAGACATATTCAACGAGCCCCTGTGAATGGTGCTTTTTTATTTTATTTACCAAAAACCTGATCTCTGTGGCTAAAAAGAAGGTGGACTCTGCATGTGGTGTGTAAACACTACATGGTATCTGCACAGAATAGATCACAGAGATAAAGAGTCAAATAAAACCTGTTTCCTGTTTCTGCCTTTTGATAAAACAGTGCTCATTTTTCTGGGCGCTCGCTGAGATGACCCCTTATTTGTTTTCCAGCCCCGAGGAAACAACAATCAAATAATCACAGGACGGAAGACTTTGTGTCTGAAGTTTACTTTCGGAGCGGCAATTGAACTTCAAAGGGCCGTCTATCTCCCCGCAGCTAACCACAACATGCTGCACAGAGCCTGCAGGACGAGAGGAGGATGTGCTCCAGCTCCACTCGGGAGAAACTTTCACTGCTCTTAATAGGATTTTAGTCCTTTACAAGGGTCAAAGTCAGAGGACCGAGTAGTCACACAGACAGTTACACAATTAGCAGGGGGAATAGAGAAGAAGTGACATCCCTGCTACTTAACTGTTGGAGTCTCCACAAGCAATCCCAGTCTTAAGCCGGTCACTCATCAATGACAACGTTTAACCTCGACTTTTAAGGAGAGTCATCAGCCATCACTTATTTTATTTATTTAAAGTTACTTAATTAATGTAGCTTTGTTATATTTACAATTACAAAATAATTACATTTGTCTCATGCCAGGCTTGTATGCCGTTCACATGCTTTCTGAAATAACCTGCTCCCCTTAAAATGAAAAAAAAAAACAACAACAACCAGTCTTTAACATTTGACGTCGAACACTGCGCTCAAGTTTTGTCACCAAACCTGCATCCGATAGAAACATCCAGTGTCTCATCTGCACCAGCTTCAGCAAAATGAGCGGATTATATAATGCACATCCAGCCGATGAGCAACTTAAAATACCATTCATATCTTAGAACATGGCCAGAAATATGCAACAAGTAGCTTGCAGACATATTTTCACCAGGCCTATAGAAGTACAATAGGTGATATTTTAAAATGAAAAGGAAAAAATGCTGAAATTTGCAGAGAAATCTGCAAAGACAAAAAGATAATCCGCTACCAACAGTCCAGTTCGCCTTGCAATACTACTTTCTACCACCAGATGGTGCACGCAGTACTGACTCACTACTGCCACCCTGTGAACACAAGGATCATTACTTGAGTTTTACTTTACCTTTACAGCAGCATTCCTTGCTGGCATACAGCACTAAATGCCTGTAATTTGACATTAGCCTCAGTATGTTCAGTTGGCCTGATAAAGGCAATTGGTTGAAATTAACAGTTCATTTCCATTTAAATCTTGAAATCCCTTCTCAAAATAGTTACTTAAACTTAGTTAACCTCCTTATTTAGAAATGTAGCCAAACATACTCTGACATTATCTCGAGTTTTAAGCCTTTAATTCGGTCGTTTTGCTAAACCTTTACACAGCTGTGAAAGTGGGTCAGCGAGAAGATGACACAACCGGGGACGGACAAAATACGACATGAAAAGGTTACACTGGCTTTGATGCAGGCAGGAGTTCAGTTCCTGTGTTTGATGGCCCGGACCTACTCGAGCTATTTACACTAAAGCAACCATTACCTTTGGTCAGCCAAGCTTGGAGAAATGACAGTACAGTAGTACAGTAGTTGGAGAAGTCAGGTGTTGTGTGTATGTATACACACACATATATATACACACACAATATAGTGTAATTGGATCTGATTGGCAAAAACATTTACTGTCGCCTAAATTGTGCACGTTGCCGCTTTGACAAGCTACTTATCCGTGGACTAAGAAAACTGAGGATTAAATAATTAATCGAGCCTAATGTCTGACCTCAGAGCGGTGAGCTGCAGGTGCATCATGGGAGAAATCTCACTGGTCGTTCTGTGCATGCACTGCCTTTCAGCTGCGAGCTGGGTCAAGCTAACAAGCTTATCAAAGTGCTGCACGACCCTGTTATCAGTTCAAATTAAGTTTAGATCCAGCCCACAATATCCTTGATGGGTCTTCTATAAAAAGGCAGACCCCATTATCCATTATACATGCCGGGAGATTTCTCCTCCGGCAGAGATTATCTACAGAGTCCATGCAGTGAACCCAGTTCATAATCTAATAAAATGATAAAAAATAGAGTGTAAAAAGAAAAAGAAAAAGAAAGGTCTAATTGGTGGGAACTGCCACTGGTCACGTCGCGGAGGATGCAGCAGTGATTCCTGAGTGACCACAATCTAAAAATGACTTCCCCAGCTGGTAGATAACAGCTCAGACTCACTCCCAGTAATGTTTTTCCTTCAAACTGCAGACATTATGGCTACGCTAACAAAATCTAGTGATGCTAGTTGGGAAAACAAGTTTATCAGAGGGCGTGTCGTTCATATCCAGGCCTGGATCAAGGTCATGCTCTCACACACCGATTTAATAAATATGTGAACGACGAAAACTGCAGGATTTGTTGGACGTGTCAACCGTCAACCTGCCATTCCTTCAACTTTCTTGCAGTAACGTCTGTGTTTGTTCTCAGTCCTCAAATCAAAGATCGCTATGTGTGCGTTTGAAATAGGAAGGTGGTACTGCAGCTAGTCTTGCATGCAAAATCCAACCTTGTATACATTGAATGGCGCTTAGTTTCACCAGCGAAACTGCATGTGCTTAAACATTAACTACATTTGTTAGTCACAAATACCATCAAACATTACCTCCTGTTCAGGTCCACCAGACACCTGCCAGCACCCCGAGGGTATGTAATAAATGTGTAAAGGAAGAGGTAACTTATTCCACGGTCGATGGGATTGTGATACGGTGCAGTACTTTAGGAAAAAGGTCATGAAATGTTTCAGACATGTTTGATGGCAAGATAGCCCGTAATGCCAACTATGTCATTTGAACTATGTGTTTGCTTGGAATTTAATCCCAAAATGTCTTTACAAAGCTCAAAGCAGTATAAAGGCCCTCCGGGTTAGGAGAGCGATCACATTCTGTTGGAGGAGTTCGGACTCTGCCTCATTCATGTGGACAAGGGAAATTTCCAGGAGCGTCGGACGGTTGCTGTACATGGCCAAGGGCAACGGAAAGGATTTGTATTATCTAATTGATCGTGACTGCAGAAAGCGTGACACACGTGTAGAATTATGAGCGTCTCTGAGAAACATCCTTCCTTACTCTTCTATTTTTCTCCATCAAAACACTGCATAGAGAGGACTGATGATCCTGATCAATAAATATTTTTTTGTTTGTTTGTTTTCTTGGCGTATTTAAGTCAATTTGCTTTAAATTCCTGTAATGATATTCCTAAGAATGTGAATGGTACTACTCTCGTCTTTGAGAGCCTTTATAAATTCTCATTAAGCTTTCAAACAGAGGTTTTCAGTCTCACACTGGGCAGTGACATGGCAAGAAAAAAGATCAGAAAAGGAAAAGTTGGTTTAGGGACTTTAGGCCCTGGTTAATACTAGACCTCACAGACTTTCTGTGTGGAGGTTGCATTCTCTCCCTGCATGTGTGTGCACCTTTGCTTTCTCCAACAATACAGGACACTTCTTGGGTCAATTATTGACCATAGGGGTAAATGTGTAGTTGCCTGTACATCTGTGTGGTTACCAGCCCAGGATGTACTGCGCCTTTTGCCCATCGTTAGATTCAATCAGTTACAAAACCCAAGATCGTACGTTGGATAGTGTGAGAAAGACGGATGATTTCTTGTTGTTCATATTACTCACCTGCAGTGAATGCTCTGTGAAACTGATAAATGTCTTCTCCTCTCAGCGCCTCAGCGATCTGACCAATCTTCTGTCTGACTGCATCCAATTTCACCTCTGCTTCTTTCAGAATACTCTCTGCATTTGGTACGCTGCAGACCCAGAGAAAGCAGATGTTAGACATGCAAGTAGATACCCTTGTCTTATGGTTATACTCTTTTTTTTTTTTTTGGGGGTTCATTAAAACTGAATTAAAGATGTTCATCTTTTAATGTCAAGCGTCACATAGCAGTAGTATGCATGGATACCGCACTCCGAGAAGATGCCAGACACAGCACTACCCAATACCAGCATATAATGGTGTACTTCACTGGTGAAAAAGACATACGTGGCCACTCTGTGCAGAAGAAAAATGGTCCTCTTGCTTTCAATGGTGATGTCTCGGCTGATCTTAACCAGATGTTCATGCTTGTCGTGTTTGGTGTCGAGCTCCTGCTGGAAAACTTAGGAGAGACAAAAACCCAGGTTTCAAAATCGGTGTTTAAGTCTTCAGTAAAAAATACTAAACCAACAATGGAGGAGAAGCGCTGAATACACCGAGGGCGCCGTTACCTTTGAATGCAGCAACGATGGAGGAGGACTGGTTGGTATCGGCGTCGGGCTTCCGCGCCGAGTCCACATTTTTCCGTGAACATGTTTCACCTGACACAACCCAGAAAGAGTTCAGTGACACTGGACAAGGTACATGATACCTGCCTGCTCTCTACATAAAATGGACTTATTCAGAAGACTGACTATCTGTAGACTGTACAATAGGAAAACACTGAAACAGTATTGTTTTTTATAGTTCAAGCAGCATCATTTGATGTCAATTGGACCATACCTGTAGAATTAGAGCAGAATAACCTACCAGATTCCTCCCTTTGGAGCATTTATGTGTGAATAATCCAATCCAATTACATTTTGTTTGAATAACACCAAATACAACACAATACAGAGGAAAAACCCAACAATTACATGATCGAGCAGCAGTATACATTTTAAAAGCTTTGCCATTTGGTGCACTTTCTACAAACCCTATAATGAACCTGAAATGTATTTTAGAAAAATTTAGATTTTAGTATCATCTTTACCAGAAAGATCTTCCCCAAACTCATGTTAACAAAAGCCTGTCATTTCTCAAGTGGAAAGATTTTTGCGGCCTTCAGTGTGTATGTTTTCATCAATTCATCATCACAGTATGGATTTCATGCTCGTGTAGTTATTGTAGAAGGCAAGATTTTTGTGAGTCAGACACTTCAGAAAATATTTCATTATATATAAAAGGCATTTAACAGGGTGTTGTGACTCGTAGAAATATTGACTCGTTTGAAGTGGCAAAAGCACAGAAGACATTAGATTGACTAAATCCTTAAGGTTTAAATGTTCTAGTATTTCAGTGAGTGCCCTGTATTTTGTAATTTTCCACTTCGCGACCTCATACAGCTCTCCACATTGCATCACACTGTCCTGGCTTGGGCTCTATGTTTGACACGACTGCAAAAGCAAGATGTGGACAATGGATTGCCCAACAAAGACTATTTTGATGATCAACTACATGATTCAGATCAGTTTGAGTTTTTTGAAAAGTCTTACTAAAGAAAATGTGCATCAACTGATCGCAACTGGATTTTACATCGAGTAGCCACATCTTGGCAAACAGTTCATGACAAACTAGAACTTTAAAAAATAAAATAAAATCGTTTGTTTCCGTAGTTTTAACAGTTATTCTGCGGGGCAGCTTTAATATTAAAAACACAGTAAGCTCAGTTCTCCCCTCTCGATGTTCACAACTATAAAATCTCCTAGCTTTTCTGAAGCGAGTCCAAAAACCTGCACTTACCTTGCCGTTTATTCATACTAGATGCCGTGTGGGGTTATTGTAATAGGTTTTAAACTCGGATGAAGGATTATTTTAACTGTTTTATCCTCGCGCCCGCACGCTGCCGACTGAATGTACCAGGTAGATTCACGTGTCTGGGCTAAATGAGATTGGAAAAAAACAGCTCTGACAAGATTTAGAAATAAAGCCTCGCAAAGCGGCAGAAATCACATTAAAGGGAGCCAATGTGTTTTTTTAAGTGTGAAATTTTGGTTACGAGGCTTTTTTTATCGACAGGCACTGAATCAGACGCGGTTCGTCGTGGGGCTTTTGCGCTGTTTACATACGTATCAGCCACTGGAGCGAAATGCATTATGGGAGATGAAGTCCTACAGCTGCTTGAGGGCTTATCATTTTGATTATCGCTATATATTTAAAATTGACGACATACAGATTTTCAAAGAAATATTTTATTCTTTTTAATTCATGTTAAACTTGTCTGAATTTGTTTTCTTTTTTTTTTTGGGGGGGGGGGGGGGGGGGGTGGTGTAGGGGGTAAACCTTGCAAATCAGTGACATTTTTGTGAATCATTAAGAGTTGTGCATGCCTGGTTGGAGCAGATCCTACACTTATTAATCCTAGGCGTGTTTCTGAACCCGACTGCACTGGTAACTGGGGGTGAGAACAGTCTGCCTCTAAAGTTAAAAAAAAAAAAAATCATAAAGTTAATATTCACATTAAAAAACAAGCCCAATTGGTCCTGTATCATGTGTGGCTATTAAAGTATGTATAATCTATCCCTTCTTGATCAGATTACTTTTCTCTCCTTGACTCCTCCTCCAAGGAGTCCTGTAGGATGCGTACGTGACACATGACTGGTGCCAACTTGAGCTTGAGGCTTTGCTTCTGCACTCAAAAGCGTCTCCTTTTCCTTCACGGGTGTAATAAGTGAATCGAGTCTGCAATGCACAGACCGACAAAAGCACATCTACGTGCATGCTTTATGAAAAACAACATGCACTTACAAAGTTGATAAAAGCGCCACCCGCAACTCCAAATAATTGTCCCCGCGTGCTGTGTTTTCAGCGAAGATCAGTCAATCACTGGGAAGCAGCGAGGTTTTCATGCAAATTATTCTTTTGTTGTGTGAAAGGAATTTCACATATGTGAGCAGGAATGAGGGCACAACACTCTGACGCTACCCGGGGATGCGTTCACTGACTTCCTGCATGCTCCGACAATCCACCTTCAAGCTGCTGTGTTTACCAGTTACTCAATAATGCACTTGTAATCTGGTGAAAGTATATATTTGTCCTTAATTGATATCCAGGGTGCACAATTTGTTGCCATGGGTAAAATTGACCACCAGCATCAAATATATACATAGCAGCTTAAGTATAATATATTGCAATTAGTGAAGAACTTTGAGTAATACATGTATACACATGATGCTCTCCTGACAGTGTGTTGTAGAACATGTGAATACATTAACACGTGTGCTGGGAATGAACTTGTGGTCATAGATAATGAGCACAAGTGAATGGAGATAATGATGATAATAACATAGATAATGATGTCTAAGTGTGATGACTTGAATTATGAGTGAGAGAGGAGGAAATTAAGAAGAAGAGTTCTGTGAGCCTGGTATAATGGGTCTCTATATTGAGCAATATTAATGCCATCCAGCATTCAAATCAACACATGAATTACTCCTATGATTACAAGAAGAAAAACTCCCCTTTAACAAGAACAAACCTCCCGCAGAACCCGATTAGGAGGTAGGTGGCCATCTGACCTAACCTGTTCAAGTTGAGGGGGGGGGGGGGGGCAAAGAGGAAAAAGAATACATTTCAGACCTAATTAGATCACAAACATGCACCTTCTGGGTCATAGAAACGTGCAAGAAATTACAAGGAGAAGAACATGTGTTACATGGGGAAAAAATTGGATTGCAATGCAGTGATGGCATACAACAGTGTGTGCTAAAGGGGAGAAGTGGTGCGTTTGTTTATTATCATGGTGTAAGATATAAGTTAGTGTAATGTAGCCAGACTTTAAAAAGAGGATCTGCTTTTAATTGTGCTCCAGTGTGAGTAGAATTACTCATAAAACTGCATTAATTGCTCAGATTTTTGAATACAGTTTCGGGAGAACAAAAAGTTTTCTTGTTTATCTGGCTACTTCATGTCGCAGGAAAAACAAAGGCAAATTCATTTCAATAGCACCATTCAGACACAAGGACATAAATGAAATAGGTGAAAATAAGACGATTTTTAAAAAGGCACAAAAAGAAGGATGCTAAAAAAAAAAGGGAGGGATAAAGAGGGTGACGCAACTTGCTCCTGGGATTTGCTTTCACAGTGGATGCTTTCTCGTGCAACTGGGATTGGAACATAGGTCCCTCACGTTCAATGTATTAACAGCACTTTTAACAACAGGTTTGTCAATAGGTGCATGCAAAAAAATACTTGTTTTCAGCAATGTTTCATTTCAAGTATTTTAAGTCCAGGAATCAACAGGAATGAGGATAGCGAAAAAAAAAAAAAAAGATCTCCAGATAAAATATACAAGGAGAAACAAATCCAGCGACGAAAAACAAACAAAAAAGAAAAGAAATATAGAAGAGACCATTAACACCACTGTAAAATTAAACAAACAAGGGGATTGCAACAAGTCGTACTCAGATATAAGCAAATGGAACTTTTTATCTTGGGCAGTGTTGACCTTTCTCAGACATTTGAACAACAGAGATCACATGACTTTTTATTGACTGACGAGTCGACCGCTGCCGCACGTACGCGCGGCTGATCAGCGGTCTCCACGTGTCTTCCGCTGCCGCCCGAACCGGGTGTCCGATGGTCCGTGAAGGCAGCTCGGCGAGGGGGCGGAGCTTACAAGCCGACGTCAGAGAGCGGACCGGAGCAGAGACGGGCTGAGCACACACGGAGCGGCGCCATGCATTACCCAGACACCCGCGGCCACCCTGCAGAAATGCCTCCCGAAGACCTCGACCCAGCGCGGAGTTCTCGTCCCTGGACGCACACTACGGTGTTTTACTGATGTACCCCCCCCACGGGGAGGGTATGAGTGCCCCAGGATGGTCCGGTTTTGACTGTTCCTTCGGCGTTTGGCTCGGTGTAGCGTGGCACAGCCAGCGGATCGTTTCCAAAGTTGTCGGTTAGCTGGGCGCGTGTGAAGGATCGGACTTAAAGGAGCAGCGCACCCCGCTGCCAACATGGAGAAGCAGCAGCAGAGCGAGCTGGAGCGAGAGAGGCAGTACTGTGAACTTTGTGGGAAAATGGAGAACCTCCTCAAATGCGGGAGGTGCCGGAGCTCCTTCTACTGCAGCAAGGAGCACCAGAAGCAGCACTGGAAGACGCACAAGCTCATCTGCAAGGAGGCGGACCGGGCGCAGAAGACCGGGCAGGCTGCTGCTGCTGCTGCTGCTGCTGCTCCTCCGCCGCCGCCGCCGCCGCCGCCTGAGCCTCAGCCTCAGCCACCGCCGGGGGACGAGAAGCCTCCGGAGAAGGGCGGAGAGAAGAAAAGCCCCGAGCGGGCGGAAAACGCGTCTTCCCCACAGAACAGCAGCACGGAGGCGCCCGAGGTGGGAGAGGACGGGTCCAACAACACCGCCACGCCTAACGGACAGAGCAGCTCGTCCCCGCAGAAACTTGCCCTGGAGTACATCGTCCCGTGCATGAACAAGCACGGCATCTGCGTGGTGGACAACTTCCTGGGTGCGGAGATCGGCCTGGGCATTCTGGAGAATGTCAAGGCTCTGCACAAGTCTGGCAAGTTCACGGACGGCCAGCTGGTGAGTCAAAAGAGTGACTCCACTAAAGACATCCGAGGGGACAAAATCACGTGGATAGAGGGGCGGGAGGCCGGCTGCGAGAAGATCCTCTTCCTCATGAGTCGCATGGACGATCTGATCAGACATTGTAACGGCAAACTGGGAAACTACACAATTAACGGAAGGACGAAAGTAAGTAGTGTGACCTGAATGACCCAGGCAACTAAGGAGCAAGAGGTCTGAGGAGGTCCACCTGCCCCCCCCCCCCCCCCCCCCCCCCCCCCCCCCCCCCCCCTTGACACACGCACACACACACACTGCTTAGAGAATCACTCCAAATATGTTTTATTAAATCTTTCAAGCTTTCAACACAATGCAAAGTGAATGAATGGAAACAGCTACTATTTACTGTGATTTCCTTAAACAGCATCACTCCTTCCAGCTAAGGTGTCTTAACTTTCAGGACACCTTTCTGAACTGAGTGCAGATCGCCTTGTAATCATAAGACTACATGATGATGATATCCGGACTTGCTTATATCATTGCTTCTAGGACGTCTGGGTACTGTAATGTTCTGATATTCACCGTATGATTGGCATTATCGAACATACTCTGATCCCCTCTTCTTTTTATTGCTTGGTGGAATAGTAGAACTTCTTTAAGGCATGCCTGAGACCTTCCCACAACACTGAACTTTCAAGCAAATCCACTTTGTCTCCGAAGGCACCATTACTTTCAGTGGATCAGCCCAGTTTGCTAATTAGACCTGACTTCCAGTGGAAGTTGCCAGTAAGTCCCCTCCAGCTTCTGTTTAAAGCAGGACTAAATCCCTGAGTCAGAACGGTGGATTACTTTTCCAGCGTTGGTGCACACTTGCAGGAAATGTGCTCACATCTTTTAATGTTATATTATGACACTGCTGAAACAACACCCACACTCATGTGGCTCCATTAATATGAAGAGGGTGACAGTGCTAGTGGTAATGAAGCTTGTGCTTATCTTTTGACAGCTGAGCTGAGAGTCTGGCACAACTTCACTACTGCTGCACGAGAAGTAGAGCAGAGTTGATGCATCAGGCTTGTGTTTGATTCAGTACAAGCTGAAACCAGTGATTATTGTAGCCGCCTTCTTTTTGCAGATGATATTAACCCCTACATTATGTTCTTTTGCTTCACTCCGTATTCAGTGTATTAAAGTCATAGAATAATGGCGGTTGATCCTACCCCCTAATGAACAGTGGAATGTTTAGATTCTCTGCAAACAGCTTGAAAGAGGCATTAATGTAGTTTTATTTTAAAGGATTAGGTGGATTTGTGTGTAATATTAAACAGTATTATGCAGTGTAGTTGTAGTTGTGTGCTCCACAAAGTGTGAATGAGCGCTGCTGTAATTACTGAGCAGGAGAGGCATCATAAAGGTAGTATTTAGTACACAATTCTTGAATTGGGTGGTGATTTTTTTTTTCAGAACGCGTAAACGAACCCCTGGTCCCTTCGAGCGGCATGACACCGATCACACTGCGCGTTTCGTTCAGACCGACCGTTTTCAGTTGACTCATACAGGACCTGAGAAGACATCCTCCTCACACCCACACAGTGTGAGCCGAACACTTTCATTAAACCCTATCATGGTATGTTATTAACATTTCTAAGTTACTCATACATTTATACATTCGTGGAGTAGAAAGTCCTTCATGACCGACAAGGCAGTAGAAAGACGTGGAGTGAGTGGATATAAAATAATGACTAAAATGGAAATCTACGGTATTGTGGAAGTGACTGCTATGATTAGATTGAAACACGTGATTGCTCTTGGAAGTGAAACTGATTTTCATAAAGAAGGCTGGAACCGGAATCATATATTGTATATTTCAAAGACGAAACAAGATATTTCACAGTATGTAAATGGAGATGAGTAACCTGTGTTGGTGTGGATGAAGAATATTTAACAAATTGTAACTTGTGCAATGAATCATTTTCAGAGATGTTCTGTAGGCGTTTGAGCTAAATGTGGAGAGGCTGCTGGCTCCTCTAATAAATGCAGACACGTACATGATGATACGAAGAAGTACTAACTAAAGGAGAAAACCTGGTTGAATCACTTTTGGCACTGGTGGATGGCAGGATCTGATTCACCGAGAAAACATTTTGAAGTGATGATCAGTCTCGTTCTCTTGCCAGTTTCCCTGAAAAAAATATCGCTTGTATTCAAAGTTCCTGCTGCCTCCGTTAAGAGGCTTTTCTACCTTGTTTCTCCAAAGCAAGGCAAATTTATTTATAGAGAACCATTCAAACACGAGGCAATTCACAGTGCTTTACAAAGAAATTAAAGAAATACAGAATAAATAAATGCATTAAAGCTTTAGAAGAAATGAAAGACACATTAAAACAAATAATGAAGAAAAGTATAATAAGGTAAGATAATTATTAAGACGAGTTTACTAAGTAAGTAGGGTCTATTTTTTTATTCAAAAGCCTCTGCATGTAGGAATGTTTTAAGTCCTGATTTAAAAGACGTGTGTGTGTCAGCAGTCTTCAGGTGTTCAGGAAGTTTGTTCCACAGGTGGGGAGCCTAGGAACTAGAAGCTGCTTCACCCCATTCGTTTCTCCAGTCAGACTGATGAGTGCAGTTTAAAAAAGAAAAGGGTCAACCTGACTCCTTCTCAGCCGAGGCGTTGGTTGCGTGTGACCCGCAGGTCTTCATATAACCAGATCAGGTCGGTGTGACCTTGTGTCATGGGTGTGACCCGGGAGGAGATGAGCTTGGACACCACACCCCCACTGATCCTGGAGAAATGAAGTTGATATGGAGAGTTCATATTGCTTTGAACAAATTCTTCAATTTCCTCAGTAATGGTGTCTTGTAGTGTCTGAAAAGTTTATCATTTATGTAAGATGGAGATGAGTACACACCAGCTTGTCTAAAGTTCCCTAGACCTGGCTTGTGGAATGACAAGAAAATCAAAATGTAATATTTCTTAGTAACACATTTCTTGCTGTTGGCCTTGAGATAGATTTTCATTAAAATATAGATTGGTTCCCGCACAAAAAAAAGAAAGAAGAAAAAAAGCTTTGACCAAGTCCTGTTTATTGATGGCATGACAAAATAGTCGATGTTGGGCACCGATCCATATAAAACGGAGATGGATGACATTTTATTTGTTTCACACAGAAGCGGATGCTTCACTGCAGCAAGTTCAGGACATCATTATGGAAATCTGAGATACAAATCCTTGTCTCATCTAAAGCAGTAGAAATGTAAGCTTTCGGTAAACTATAAATAAACTTTACATTTTCCAAGCTTTCACCGTGGAGCTGGGCGAGCTGGCTGATACCCGATCTGAGTTAAAACTAGAAGTATGTAGTCATCATGAAAAGAAGGAATTCCTGTTATCTTTTTTTTCCTGTGAGCGTCACTTCATTACCGCGATTGTTGAATCTGTCCTTTTGTTGCACATTATTTTCCCCCCAAATCCCCAGAGCGGCCGTGACCTTGAGTTGGATAAAGCATTATAGGAGAAGGATGGATAACTTATCCACTCCACCACCACGAAATTGCAAAAATAATCTTTGTTTTATCCAGAACGTCAAAATTCAAATGATTTGTATTGCATGGTAAAGAAATCCTGTTTAGATGCCGAACTGGATGAAACATGTTGGTCAATATCACCAGACTGGTAGAACGATCTGCAGCCTGCACAAACAATCATATCACGTAATCTTTGGTTGACAAGTGAACATTGGAAATGTCATGAAGGTCAGATGACATTTCGCACTGTTTATAGTGATAATGAGAAGTGTGGTGTTTATACAGTTCTTTCTTAACTAAAGTTAATGTGTTGTTTTGATTTATTTATTTTTTTTTTTTTTTTTAAAGCAGAACGTCACATTTTCAAGCACATCTCTGATGTTGGTTTCAGCGTTTGTGCTATTTCTATTTTGTTGCTTTTGTTTTTCCACCCAGTTTCTACTCCAGTCTATCATATACCCAAGCAATAAGCAAGAACATGATACATGAGTTACGTTTTCCTTTATACATATTTTTTTGATATAGCTGTAGAAGGACCAGCAGACTCTTTGGAAAGTCTTGTTTTTGTCCTTGAGAGGGGGTTAAGACTGAGTTGAGGGAAATAGTATGGGCGGCGAAGGTAAAGTAACATTCAAAACAGTCGTCGGAAGACTTAAGTTTGCCACAATAAGGATTGCCAGTGTTTTTTTTTTTATTTGTTTCTGTGCGGCACCACGTTTCTTCAGTGCAAGACAAGTGCTCTTGTGGTGAAAGCCCACCTTGGATTGAGTCCTGTGGCCTTTGCTGGCCTCTGTTTGGTTTTCCATGCTGGCAATGAGCTCTGCCAGGCATGCGTTGTTATTTTTAGTCTGCCCCTCTTGTCTGGTAGTGTTTTAATTTTCCCTGCCCGGCTGGGTCTTAGTAGATATGAGAAAGTTTTCAGAAAGCACATTTATTTATTTATTTCTGCTCGTACTGCAGTGTCGCGCAGCTTCTCATTGCGTCTCGGCTTTTCCCCGATACTGCCCCAGTTGCTTTGGCAAACCCGCGGCTGGACTGTGACCAGCAGAAATCAGCATGACTTGCACAAATAGAGGGCGGCCAGTATCAATGGCTTCAAAGGGCTTCAACACAATGTGAGCACAATCCGCATTGGGGAAGACAGAGGAAAAAGATTTTGCCCAAATAGTTATTAAATGCCATTGTTTCCATTTCCCTTTTTTCACTTGATAACATTGTGGGAAGTCGCTCGCGGCGGGGCACGCTTGTTTCTCTACAGATTCAGCGTTTTTCGCCGCTTTGTGATGCCGTTCTGGCATTATCAGGAAGCGACAAGAAGCTTGGAGCAGCAGCGCCATCGTCTATCTAATAATATACGTTGGTATGGCGGGCGAGGCGAGACGATACCTTACTAATCCCCGGCTGCATGATAGGCATCGTTACTGCTGGTTTACAAAGCGAGCATTAACATAGTTATTGTTATTATGTTCAGATGAAATGCAGGAACGCAGCTTTTTGAAAGTGTGTACAAGGCACTTTAAAGATCTCATTGATTAATCAAGAAACTATTCAACAGCGTAAGTGCACGTTTGCCGCTGACGCCACAGGATGATGGACAGTATTGGATGGCAGCAGCGAGACTTGTGGAGATTAGATAGATTTTCAGGCGAAGTTGTTTATGAATTTGGGTGAGATCATTGAATGACATCCTTTAGCACGTGATGTGGAACCTTCAGCGCGACAAAGCTTGGTCACACGTTGTTTCATGGTATAGGATTAGATAGTCATGTCGTTCAACTCTCGGGCACAGATAAGAGTGCAGAAAGTAACGGTCCAACCTAAACAATATAAGTCTGGACATATTTACCTCCTTCCCATCCCTCAGGCCTAGTGTTTGAAATAGCTCGGGGTGGTTTCCTTTTTTTTTTGGATTGTTGTGTTTGTTTCGTCATGTGTGATATCTCGGCGCGACTGTGGACATGTGCGCTTTCCGAAGGAAGTTGACCGTTGACCTACATCTTAAAGCTCGACAGAGTAAGTAGACTAGAGGAAGTCATGTGATTTCGTTCCTCTGAGAGCTGGAGAACGGCTGTACATTATGCTATGGGCTGCGTGAGCGGCTCGTTGCTTCCGCCTACAGCACCAGCATGACGGAGGCAGCACCTCGCATGCCACTTTTTCCTGCTCATTGTTCAGTCAATGCGCAGCAAACCAGAAATAGTTTTAGAGTTTGCCAGCGCAGAGGCTCGCCCATCTCTCACGGTGACGTAAGAGATGAGCTGTGGCTGGTTTGTCGCTTATGACCCTGGTATCCATGTGATGGCCTCCAACGACGCTCATAATAGTCTCGTCATGCTCTTTGCAACTTTTGTGATTTACAGAATGGGTGACATACCAGCTGATGCGGCGTTCCATATGTCCATTCATATTATGAGCCAGTGCTCATTGTAGTGAGCAGCGCCGCTGAGCTACTTTTGACTAACGAAGGTCAAGCTCTTTGTCTGTGCGTTAACTCTACTCCGACTGACTTGGCAGCACCTGGCAGGGGTCCACGTGGAGCCTTGAGAAAGAGGTCTTTGTTTCTGACTGTTTGCAGCTGTAGACTAGAAGACAGGGAGGATTTATGGTGGGAGGAGCAATCGCATGACGATAATTCGACCCTTAAACAACCATTTACAATGGGATTTGCAGCAGATGAACATCAGATGGTTTGAATTTTACCTGTGATGTTATTTGTTATAATTACCCACATGCATGATTAATAGACGGATCTAATAACTCATATTCTTATACAGTTCGTTCAAAGCTAAGTCTCTAATGTTTTTTTTAAATACACATTCCTGCTCTCAATCGCGAGCTGTGGCTGTAGCTTTTGTAGTGCTTGATCTTCCACCACTGGCAAAGAGAAAGTATCAGTGACTGATCCAATTACAGAATGAGTTCACTTGGCTCTCGCACAGTCACGGATGGATCCATTCAGTCGGGATGAACAGTGGCTAAGAAGTTACTGTAGTGGACAGAGCCGCCTGGGCGACCTGAATATCTGCTCCCTCTTAGTTAACCGCTGCTTCTAGGAGATTGTATGTAGTGAAATGGCGCAGTGGCAGCAACAGCAGGCCTGCTTATATGAAACGTTAAGCAGCTTGCATACATTAGCATAGCCGTCTAGCGTCAGCAGGAGAGTGCGTCAAGATACGAAAAGCTGTCGACTTTACACAATTCCCTTTAGCGTATTTACGTAACAATAACGGAAATCAAGCTTGTGTTTCCGTCGCGACGTGTGGAGGGTATGCCGTTGTGCTGCTGCCGCTGTAAACGTCCTTCTATTGTTCCCAGCTTACCACCAAGAAGAAAAGAGCCAACTGGGTCATTACTTTAAACAGGGATTTCCTCTGGAGCAGCACCACTCTATGGCAGATATAACGGCCAGTGATCCCGGGCCGGGACCAAAACCGTCTTGGATTTCCCACACTCCCCTGCGCTACAAGGTCTCCAGTCCAACTGTTTGTACTCGTGTTTGGATAAGCATCTCCTCTGTGAAGTGAGCGGACCCCTCGCAGCTTTTCCGTCTTGCTCCACCCCATTTCATTGCTCAGATCAGCGCGTGCAGTGTGATGAAGCGATATCATGGCGGTGATCAGACAGCCTGCGTCTGTCTGCGAGTGATCGGGTCGGGGACGAGTCGCTTGCGATTCTGACAAGTCACGTTTCCACGCATGCCACGTTACAAACCCCGATGAGGCGGCTCACTGTCGGTTATTGAGTTGTTTGTTATTCTTAAAGCTTAGTTGCAAGGATGAACTGGAAGTACACTGTCCTGTTTAGAAGACGCTCCCAACACAATACCGTCAAAGTAACTGACAATATGATAACAGAACACAAACACAATACAGCCACACCATTTCTTAAAAAATTGAAACGTTAATACACAATAGAAGTATCATCAACTGCGGTGAAGTGAGATCGGACAAGTGAGTCTAAGCAGAAAGTTTCATTGATAAGAACTGGCCAGCTCAAGCTAACGGCACAAAAGCTGCTGAAACAGACAATAATAAAGCAGAGCCCATGTTGATGGGTGGATCATTCCAGTCAGACTGAACTGTAAACATGGTTTGTTTTTCTTAACATGGGACCATTGGAGATGGACTTGAATAGAATTCCTAATATGGTAGTTTTAAGTAAGATATTATAGGTTGAACAGTGTTTTCTTGTGTGAAAGGATCATTTAAGTGGCTCTTGTGAAATGATCACCTATAATAAATATAGGCCAGACCTGCAGAATCTGTTACAAGCTGTGTTGTTGTTTAATCCATTACAAAAGTTGGTTTGGATGCATTATGTTCGACGACATCAAAGTAGTTGGTCCAGTGACAGGATGAAGAGTTCAAACTGACTTTTTTGAAAAGCTTCTCATTTTGGAAATTGTTGAATCTTTCGGCTGTATACATAAATGTATTTTTCCTAATTTAGACATTCCAGAAATGTGAGCTGGATGTGGAGTAAAGTTTGCACTGTATAAGGAGAGAGCATTGTCCACACAATTAAATCATTGCATATATATATATATATCATAGTAACCTAACATATTGATTTAAATTTACTGTCAAGTGTGGATTTAACATTCCAAAACTCAGAATCAAAGTAGAAAGTTTATCGCTGTAAGGAAATATACCACTGCACCACATTGCAGCTCGGTATGAACTGTATTCCTGTAAAATAAGTCATTTGAACCAGGCTGCACTATATCAGGGGAACATGTCATATGTGACAATATCATTTGCAATAAATGCTTTTTGTGCTTCTCACATTCTCCTTTGCGGCCATTGAGTATGAACTGCAATTGACTTTGAATAGTCATGCCCGATGTGACTTATTCCCTGTTTAAATATTAAAGTTTGATGAATCAACTCCGGAATCCGTCTATGCCAAGTGCTGGGCGTTTCAGAATGCTTTCCTCCTCCCTCTTCAGCGATCGAGTCATTTTGAAATCGTTGCAGTATTTGTATTGTTGAGTACTTGAAAAGCCAGAATGCAATCGAAATGTATTGTTTTATAAGCGGGTCTTAGAATTAAACAGAAGTTCTTCTTGGTCCAGATTTTCCTCGCACGTCTTTTTACCATTGAAACACTGAGCTGCATCCGATTCGCCAAATATGTCAACATGCAGGGCAAAACCTCTTGCATGTCAATTGGTGTTTTACGATATTTAACATTTTGCATGTTGTTAATTGCGATACCTATATATTTTAATGCTCTGGCTAACACAAACATGCTTAAGTTCAGTGTTTTTTTCTCATTAAAATTAATTCAGCGACCTCGTAAATATATATGTACTTTTGGTTTCTATTGAGAATTCCCCCGCGAGCCAACAGAATTGGACTGAAGTACCCGTTTTGGCTGCACTACATCATACGATTGTCGTGTCAAGTTAATTATTGGTTGTAGTATGGACATTCATGTTTCAGATTTCACTTTTATTGCAGTAAATAAATACTTTTGACTGTAAACCTTTTGTGTCCACCTTGAAAATGTAACAATGGTGGAAATTTTTTTCTGCAGATCGGTTAAGGTTGTAATTGAAGTACCACAGAAAACATGTATTCTCCGTGACCATCAATACTTACATAATACTGTTGGCAGAAGGGATCTTTAACTTGTATAATAACAGTATTTCCATAAGCTCGGTTGTTGCAGTGTCCACTTTGCTGTTGCAATACAAGTTATTTAAAGTGCTGGAATGGCCGCAATGCAAGTGAGCCACTGAAGTTTGTCTGCAGATGAGCTTGGTAACTTCTTCATGCCATGTTTACAGGCATGTGCAAGGAGGAATCACTTGAATGAAGTGGTGTTTAAAGAGTGGAGCGCCTCCCCTGGGGGGGGGGGCGCAGCAGAAGCCTGTGGGTCCGGGAAATGCCCTGAATTTTGACTTTCTAATTTCTTAAGTGAAATCATGATTTAAAAAATACATACCTGGAGTGTTAGACTGCTATTTATGTTGTTAAAACATTGTTTAAAAAAAAGCACACCAATTCAGCACAATGGTTTCTGTAAGAACTCGGATTTCCTTTAGCACCTTTTGATATTATGTGTGTGACTTGCATTTGAATTTGAGTTGAATTACAGTAGTTGTATCGTTGCCGTGGAAACACCCTTGAACGCAGTCATATCTCTGAGCTGGACCGGAAATATACAAACAAAAAGAGATTTAGAAACCAGAGCTGTTAGTTTACAGTATGTCAGGACTCTCAGCCTGGACTGCGTCATGCCTGTCTTGCTTGTGCTTGTCACGGCTCATCCAGTTCAGGCCCAATTTGTAGTGGGTTTGGGTTGCGGTCGTCTGCGCCGAATTGAGAACGAGGAAGGAAAATAAACAGGAGCACACGACTTGCGTGAAAAAGATCTGCCTGTTGTAGACAGAGCCCCCCCCCCCCCCGCCCAACTGTAAATTTATCCCAAATTTGCATGATAGACGAGCATGATTCTGAAGTTTCCCTTTCGTTTGCCTCACTGGAGACCCCACAGAGCTCGCTGAGGTGACCTCTACACGCCTCTCGTTTGTCTGTAAATGCTGGTCGGCCCCTGAAGCCGTGCTCGTGGAATGTAAACAAACGACACGGAGAGCAAGGTCAGCCTCCTAATGAGGGCCACGGAGGAACGCGGAAGAGTTGGTGGCTGGAAAGGAGAAAAAAAAAAAAAAGGAAGCACAGAGAGATATAAAGGTCAGGAGGCGATGACGGGCAGGAAGAACATCCTCCCCGCAGGCTAAGAAAGTCGACTGTGACGGAAAAGTCGTCGGTATTTATGAAACTTGCAGGTTCTATTATGAGGGGGAAACGGTACTGAGAAATTTTGTCCACATTTCCCCGTTAGAAAGATCTACGCTCTGAGATTGTGTCTCTGTCAGATTCTTGTCATGGTTTTGGTTTGAAATCTTTTATCAGAAGTGGATTCTGGTCCAGGTGCGTGTCGGGTTCTCATGACCTGATCACATGAAAAAGGCAAAGTGGAGGTAAACTGCGCTTTATGCAACGACACAGGCTTCTCCTCTTTGGAGCCGGGCTGCATTCCAGCGTCATGTCTTTTCTGTAGATTATTTGCCCTCGGCATTTTAACAAATTGAGCCGCTGTTTATCACAGTGTAAAACTTGCCAACACTTAAGAGATTTTAATTTCTGTTGAAATTTGAACATATCTCCAGGTAAAAAGCAGTTTGTTTCATCTCTTAATCAGTCAGGGCCTTTAATTTCTTAGTGTCATCTTTAGTTATGCCGATACAGTTTGCGATCCCTGAACCAAGAAACCCTTCAGTAGAAAATCACCTAGATATCCTCATCGTTTTGGTTATGTCTTCATAGTCTTGCTTGCGTCATGTCATTTTTGATCCTCAAATAAGTCTTTTTTGTTTTGTTCAACATTAAGTTGAATCCTTCAAATGGCCTTGAAGTTTTTCAGTCTTAAAAATGGAAGAAAAAGTCATGAGGTTCGTCAATAATTAATACATTTCCAAAACTGTGCTGAGTGAAGTATGTTGCGCTTCCTTTTTGTATTGGTAGTAGTGAGACAGAGTAGGTTTTTCAAAAGACGAAGTATTCAGGCGCTCATATTGGCAGAACACAAGCTTTGTCAGTGTCGGATTTCTCCCTCGGTCCACGGCCTTCACGCTTCATACATCTTCTCTTCAAACCGACACCAGTCAAATCAACTGTTGGGTTAAAACTGCTCGGTTTGAATGCATTAGCCGTGTATCCAGTGATGCGTCTGAAAGGTCAGGTCTTTGATTTCTCTTTCTTCAGCTGTTCAGCTCGGGAGTGTGAAACTCAAAACTTCACCATGGCCCAGTTTCATTCGCTGAGTACCTTCGCTCAGCGCACACAACGCACGCCTGAATCCACGCCAGTGCTCTTTTCCTAGCAGTGACTGTTTACCCATCTCCAGCCTTGCAGCGTTAGCACAGCAGTTAAGAGTGGGAGGGGTGGGGGTGGGGGGTGACAGAGCGGAGGATCAGCCAACCTTCCTCACGCTCTGCACGTAGCACAACCATTAAAATACTGCTCCCTCTGGAGGGAGGCCAAGAGTCAAAGTTTACAGCAGTTCACTCCTCTCCTCTGTTCCAGCCTTCTGCTTTTTCTGTGGGTGCCCCCCCCGTCCTTCTGTTCATTACACACACACACACACACACACACACACACACACCCACACACACACAGAAAACCTTACTGTATTCCGTCTTACTGACAGGAAGCCCTTTGTCATTTGGCGTGCCCCTCACCCAACAGCCGTTTTTTCTGACCCCTCCCACCCCACGTGTTTTTTTTTTTTTGTTGTTGTTGTTTTGTTTTTTTTATTTTTTATTTTTTTAAATCAATGATCTTCTTCCGGCCAGAAGAGAAACCCGCCAACACAACCCCCTCATCGTTTTGTTTTCCAGCTTTGAAGACCCTGATAGCATTCCAGTGGGAACCTGCATCGCTCAAAGGACGCAAGCACAATATGGAGTGACGCAGGCGACCGCGCTCTGGGGCGCAGGAGAATAGCGTTCTGACGTTTGCGCGATGCAGCACTATATATTTTTGGTTTGTTTTCGTGATACCACCGTCACTGAAAAGGTGGCACGCAACCATAAAGGTTCACCACAGGTTTCACCGCTGCCGTGATCGTCGGAGTTCACACGGAGGACATGATGTCACTGGTCGCGAGACCCACAGGAGAAGTTTAGTCTGCTGCGAACGTTTATAATAATGTTGCTATGGTGTGTGTTGATGCAAGGCTACGGAAGAATGTGGATGAACTTGCCTTTTGTCTGTCAAATCACTGCTGAGTCACTGCTTTGAATGAGGGCTCAATCCGCTCTCTGTGTGGCTGCTCGGCTCGGGACTCATCTCAGCTCCACGTTTCAAAGCCAGAGGTGGCGCCCTGTTACATCGTGTGCCAGCTTTTGTCATTTTCAAAGCGAAGAAGTCAGTCCTGTCAGATGATATGGAATCCCTTTGTCTCTCTGCACTGTATCAGCTTGTTGGCTCACTGTCTTCACCACCAAGTTTACGAGAGCTCATCGGGGTCCACTGCCCACAAGTCTTAGCAGAGGCAGGAAAAGGCCAGGGGAAATTGACGCGCGACACGATATCTCCGGTTTATTTTCCCACTCGATTAAAGTTTATAATGAGGCAGCTGCAGAGTCCGGGGCCTCTGCTGTTGTGTCGGTCTTTTTTTTTTTCAGGTGAGGGAACGGTGCGATCACACTTTGACCGGCAGATGCGTCGACATCACTGAATTACAAACCTGTTCTGAGCAGTTAGTACAATTTAACTGGACGGTTCAAGAAGTCGATGATCTCTAAGATGCAGGCCATCTATACAACCTGCGTCAGGAGCTTCAAAGAAAATGCCTAACCTTTTGTTTCGCAAATTAAAGAGGATTCTTTTGGAATTAGTGTACTCTATTGTCTGCAATTGATTTTGTGATTTTCAATATTTGAAAATTATTTCCTCTGTCAGTATTTTTACTCATGCTACACTTTTCACGCTTATTCTGTTAAATGTGTATTATGTTGCGTGCACATGCTCAGATGTCCCTAACATTATTTTTCCTCTTTCTGCCCTCAGGCAATGGTTGCATGTTATCCTGGAAATGGGACGGGCTACGTGCGCCATGTGGACAACCCAAACGGAGATGGACGCTGTGTCACATGCATATATTACCTTAATAAAGATTGGAACGCCAAGGTATGGAAGTAATGGTCAGTTTGTGACATGTCAGGTCTTCCTGCTCCCGGGCCTCGAGGATTTGACAAGTCTAGTTCTTGTCTCGGTGGCAGTCTTCAGCTTCCACATTCCCACACCTCTGCTTCCGTAGCCGGTAGCAGTTACGTGTTAGTACTCGCTGTGTGGCCACTCAGCCCATTAATAATCCCAATTAAATGCAGAAATCCTGCTAATCCTGACACACCCAGTCAGAAAGAAAAGGAGCTCGCCCCCGTGGTACTTCTCACACGTCTGTCGTTCCCCCTGCAGGAACGTACATTTGGAGCCAGACAGGAGAAGTAATGGGAATGAATCAATGGCTCTCTGTTAGACTGGCAACCTGTTTGGTTTAATCTACTCCCTGCCCACAGATTCAGCCCGAACAATACAACGGCTTAGAAGATGTTGAAATACTTTACACAGGTTCCATAGACAAGAATCAGTGACACCGTATGAATGTAGCGTCAAACTCAAACCAAAGGTGCTTAATAACAAAGCAAAAACTGTTGACACAACTTCAATATTTTCACTTTTTGTTTAGTTTGTTAGTTTAGTTTATCTAATTCCAGCAGCAAACTAAGAGCGGTCACGTCTGGCCAATAGGTCTGATGCGTCATCCACTGGAGCCTCTCGGCACTGAATGCAATCACCCAATGATACCAAGGGACTTGTTTTTTTACTTCTTTTCTTAAAAACATTAAATGTTTTGTATCATAAAAAATAAAGGCCACACTGTAAAGTCTTTGTTCAATAATTTAACTGAAATGGGGCTTTGGTTGTAATTGATTCCTACGTGTAAATGCAGCGTTGTGTGACTGAAACATCATAGGCAGATAAGAGTAATGAGGATTACTGCTACTGAAGATATAGAAATTTATTCGATAATGATTGAATTTATGTAACTAAGTTATTGATGCAGTTTGTTTTGTTTTGATATTGCCGCATTTATTTAGGCCTGTGTACTTGCTGAAGCTCGTACTTAAACTAGTGTTACTACTCTTAATGTTCTCAAAGTGTTAAGTGTTCCACAGTTTTCAAGCGTATTCTTTAATTGAGTGTGTTTCCGTTGATGCGTGCGTCAGTCACGCTGTCCTGACGTCGCCGCTGCGCGATTCCTTTCATGTTCACTCACACGCTTCACTTCTTTGAATGAGCAATGTTCCCCGAGTGTGAATAATTACAATCTGCGTTGTGATGGGCTGTTTCATTAGGCTATAGAATGTGGTTGCCTGGATACCGGGGCACCGGGAGAGGATGACGGGGCTGTGGAATGTTTAAGTTCTGTAGTCCCACTTATTTCATGACTCCTTGCTTTGTTTAATGTCCACCGATATTAAATATTCAGTCTGAATACGTACGTACGCGACACCAGTTCAACGCTCTGACGAACTTTGACCAATATGTACATGTCAATTTTAAAATGGAGAACACCGAAAGTTCCTTTTGAAGCTAAATGAACGTCAATTATGGTAATACCACAAGTGCAATCAAATTTGGGAGGCGACATTTCTTTTCAAACGTTAGAATAGTAAAACAGGAATATTCAGCTCTCATAACTGCACTTCTAGTGCAGCTCAAAAATTAAAAAGTCTTAAAAAGTGAGGTACTGAAGTGTCATTGCGCTGAGAGGAGCAGTGTAATGGATTAAAAACTATTTGAAAGTACTGATCCAGCTCATGATTCCTAATGAAGAAATTGGGGCTTTCAGAAAAGACACCGAGGTAATTGCTGTAAATTCAGCCCATGTCTGAATATTCTGTGCATCCAGGGGCCAAAATAAAAAAGATTAACTGGTGGAAATGGAAAAGCGCAAATCTGACTGGAAGGGGATGAACCAGCCTCTGGAAATATTTCACTTTTTATTACAAAGTAGATGTTCCTTTCCCAGACACTTCAGTTTTTCCAAAACCGCCCCTGGATTGGCGGGGGTGGGGGGGCACTAAAGTCTCTGCCATCTCTGCAAAATGAGCTGTGATTCACCGTGAACTTGGCGTACCCTCAGATGCCACCGGTATCATCACTCACACCATGTGACTTCCTTTTATGAAAAGTGGTCTCACCAGCCACCGGGGTGTCGTGTTTAACAGGATTGGATTTGTTTTACTTGGACATGATGTCTGGAGCAAAAAACATTCCTTATTTGTTTGAACACTTTCAAAATAATAACCAGATCTTCAAATAATTTGGGGGTGGGGGGGGGGGGACAGTATGCCGGAGGTTGATTGAAGCATTAACTCCACAGATGTTGGTTTATAAGGGTTTGAAGAAATGTAAGTACAACACATTTAACATGAATCCTTACCTTGGATTGTAGCGTATGTGCAAACAGAAGTTAAATTAATGTGCAGCACATTCATACACAGCCTCACGGGAAACTACCAAAGTCATTTCTCAATCTTTTCAGTTGACTTCAGCAGCAAAAACTCCCAAATTTCCTTTTGGGAGTGCAAAGCTTTGATTCCTTTTACTGCCATGTTGTGGAGGTTTTAACTAATTATCAAACAAAGTGGAATTTAAAGGCCTTGGATTACGAACGCCTTTAATGGCGGTCCCAAGCCGGTGTATATAAGAGGGATGGGGATAGCACCCCGTAAGGAACCAGTGATGCACCAGCTGAACACGAGGACACATTTTCATGAGGGGAAGTGTGGAAAGACATCAGGTTCATGATCGTATTCAGGATTCCTGGATCATGTTCCAAAATGTCAAAAACGCCGGAGGTGATTTAGTAGTAGAACTTCAACCTTGTTCTGAAATGAGTGAGTTTGTTTGATGTTCCCGAGTTGATTACAGAAGTCACATCATCAATGTGGAGGGGCGGCCTTATTGCTCATAGTGAATGGACGAAGTGCATCAAGGTGTGGTTAACATGATTGACACAACCAAACCTGCTGAAGTGTTATTGAGTGCCAAAATAAAATAATTAGAAACTCTTTTGAACGCGTTCCAAATGTAGACGGCAGGAGAAAATGATTGCTGTATTCTTTAAAGAGCAAGGAGAGAAAACCCTCCAGCAACATTGTGAACTTGTCCTGTGGGTCTGGTTTTGCCGTTACATAACTTGTCTAGTCGTTATCTGAACTGTAACCCCGAGTACCTGGTAGCCCACTACGGGCATTTTAAAATCCAGTCACTCAGAAGATCTGATTTACTTAGATCCTCAGTTAAGTGTGCTAATTTGCGTGTGCATGCAAATAGAAATCCGCTTTGAGTTTGCCTGTGTTAAGCAGGTGTCTCGCTCGCAAACGGCAATATTACAATGTGTTTTGTGTGCATTAGGCTCTTTTTTACTAAATTCATTATCTGGGCATAATTATGAGGGTTTTGCTCCGGGACCCACAGTGGTGACCTTTCTCTAACCTCTAGCCTACCACTGCCGCCCCCCCCCCCCCCCCCCCCCCAAAAAAAAAAGAAAGAAAGCAGCAAAATCACAAGTTCTAGCCTTGGGTTTTGTTGTCATTCACCAGCTTTTAACAACCAGCCCATAGCGCGCGTGTGCGTGTGTGTGTGTCCTCCCGCTGTGCTGGTTTGAGCGTTCACACACAATCCCTCTCGCCTCAGTTGCCACTCTTGACGCTGCTCCCCAAAGCAGAACTAATGGTTCCACCTCAACGCCTGTCACACAGGCGACAGGGCGTGATAAAGGTGTAACGGCCCCAAAACAAAATCTGTTTGAAAGGAGCTTAGGACTCATTATCCATGAGACTGACTGCTGTCTGTTACGTTTTGAAGTAGCGCGTTTTTTAAAACTTAGCATCGACCGGTACAGCTTGTAATGTCGCGGCTTGTTTGTCCTCTAATCTACACAACCTGATTAGAATGTCTGACCTCTGCTGAGTGAAATCAGTCGTCCTTAAAGTGTTCACACGCTGGGAAAACAAAAAAAAAGAAAAAAAAATACCCCTGTCTTCTGTGACGCTCTCTCGTCCCAGCGTCGGTATTCCCCCTCATTCAGCAGCGCTTTTCTGGGAATGGCATTACACACTCGGACAAAGGGTGTGAACCTTTCCACTCTGCTGGTTTGCGTGTGAAGAGAAGGGCCTATCATATCAGCTGTGTGAGAGTTTAAACGGCACGCTTTGCAGCAATCTGCTTTTTCACTCTCCAGGTCCTTTATCCAGCCAGAGCACTTTTCCTGTGGGCTCTGCTTCCTATCCCTCCACAGGAAAGCCGTCCCCCGCTGCTGCTTCCTATCCTGAGCTTTCCTCCTAGCCCTTGGAGTCAGACAAGCCTTTTCCTTCGACATTGTCATACTTGTGTTGATATTTTTAAAAGCCTTTGCGTATTGTATATATTTTAGTGTGGTGTGTATGCTATCTCAGTCTGACTCTCCTTTCCCATTGAAACTTGGATGGAACTTGTGATTGCTCCCAAGGCTTTAGAGTTTGTGCCTCGCACCGTGCCACTTTACCTTCCTGCCATTGCTTTTGTCCTGGGTTGTGGACGTGATGCATTCGTTTCTTCTGGTTCTGCTCTTCCAGGAACACGGCGGCCTTCTCCGAGTCTTCCCCGAAGGAAAGGCCCAGTTCGCCGACATAGAGCCAAAATTCGACCGTCTGCTGTTGTTCTGGTCAGACAGACGAAACCCTCACGAGGTTCAGCCCGCGTTCGCCACCAGGTCAGAGTGATGGCGGTCTCTCGTCTGCACGCGCCGCCCCGACCTGCCGCGCCGCTGGTCCACTCACCCTTGATTTTTGTGTGAACAGGTATGCCATCACGGTTTGGTATTTCGACGCAGATGAACGAGCCAGAGCGAAAGAAAAGTATTTAACAGGTAACAATAGACGCACGGTCGACACAATTCTGCCTCTGTTGTTTCAAAGCCCCTTTGTTGTCTTTTACGTAACCCCTCTCTGGTGTGTTTGCCTTTCCCTCACGTGCAGCCGCAGGAGAAAAAGGAGTAAAAGTTGAACTCAACAAATCATCAGATCCCAGCTAGTGGGATGCCGGTGTCCAGTGCAAGCAGCCATCAAGTGCTCTGTTCCAAGAAGTGGCCTATGGAGAGCGCGTGTGTGTGTGTTTGTGTTTCACGTGGTGAAACGGCAGACCTTTGCTCGAGTGGATGGAAGATCCATTTTAATGGAGACAATACAAGGAAATACACAGTAATTTCTCTTCATTTTCATCCAACCTGGGTAACCCAGTGGACCTTGAATGTCATAACAATGTACTGAAAGGGATTGTGTTTTTGTTTTTTTTTCCTCTTTCTTTTCATCTTTTTGGTGATGAATGCTTATATTACAGCTGACGTCTTCAAAATATTGCTTAAAACAGGAATTAAGCTCAGAGAACACCATCTTTTGTACATTGGTTTTTGCAGGTAATTCCTTTAAAGGTACAGTGTTCTGCATATGCATCATTATGCTTTTCACATGGAATCGGCTGTTATGATAAGCTACTGTATGTGCTTGAGTTTGCAATAATTGGAGGAGTGATCTGAAATAAAAGTTAAAAAAAACAAAACCCAAAAAAAAACCACCCTTTTTTCAACCGAACTTTTTGGGGTCCATAATTTTTTGGGTCACAGGACGTTAAACGAAGGTTTCATTATTCCTTTTCATCTAGAAATATATTACGAGGATGACAGTCTGGGTACACCGGAACACCTTCACTATGTGCTATCCTATTTGCGCTACACGGGATTTTAAATTGCATGTCGCCCTCTGCTGGACGCTTACTGCACATGGTTACTCTAAACTAGAATCGTCCATCCACCAGGGTGCCATAAATGCTTTGAAACGGCATTTCTTTCAGGATCCTTTTAAATAACCTCAGATGTATTAAGATGAAGAAATCATATACTGATCGATATAATTGATAAATAAAGCAGCCCATTAAACAAAATATCCCAAATAATATAATACCCTGAATAATGGCTTCATTGTGTACGTCATGAAGCCTCTTTACTGCTCTGAGAATCTATTTTATGAAACGCTTCCCAATAAAAAAAGTTACACACCATACTCAACATATTTAAAATTTTCACGGCTCTTCAATTACAGATCCATATAATGGATATTCATTAATTACATTTAGGATTTTATTCCCCACAACACTTGGTGATGCCATCATCCTGCTGCTGTGTTTCAAATGCTTTAAGAGCCATTGCAAAGGTGATGAAAGCACTCATTTACTTAAGTAAATGTAGAGATAGTTACTTAAGTAAAAAAAATATATAATAAAGTAACAATTCAACTTCCTAAAAATGTACAGATTCTAGAATGTACTCGAGTGCAGAAGTAAAAAGTTTTACATTTTAAACTTGATTGATATGTCAGTGTGGCTGCATTATTTTCTCAATTAAAAATTGTAGTAACATGGTCACACGTTCTATAAAACGGATTTTAAATGAGGGAAGAAAAAGTTGTCAAAAAAAAATACTAAAAAGTACAGATATCTGGAATAAACGAAATAATTGAGGTAACAAAGAAAACTTGGTTTTACTTGTCACTTCTGTTGCATTGTGACACCACGGTATTCAGTTTGGAAGTTCACAGCCAATCAGCAAGGTCAAAAACAAATCAGACACCCGAATGTTTGAGTTTGACTTTACAGAGTTGAAGGTGTCATGATTGTTTATAACCGATGTGCAAACTACCGTCAGGCCGCCGGTACAGTATTGTTCATTATTATTGGTACATTTTGTTTTGTGCCTTTAAAAAAAAAAGTGAAGTGAAGATTCACAGAGTTTTCATATGGCCTGATATAACTAAAGCTGCTTTCTGTCTACTCAACGGAGTGAGAGTACTGAGGTATTATAGAGGGAAGTGTATCACCATCAATGTTTGACCATTATCTCTGCTAAAGGAAAAAAAAAAGTTAATTTATTATTGATTCTCTGTGTATAAAAACTGGAATGCATTGTTTTTTGATGGTTTTTAATTTGTATTAAATGAATATCTCTTCTATATAAACAAATCTATGAAAAAGACATACATACAGTACATAAAATAGTAATACAGTAAATATCACTAAGGTCAGGAAATATATTAGGCGTTATTCAATATAAACTATACAATGAAAAATGTTGACGAGCAGATCAAATTCTGTACAAGGTGTGTGCAAAATGAAAGGCCCATCTCTGGGCTTTTATATATACTGGCAAGAGGAAAAACGGCAACGCCTTTCTTCTCTAGATGAAGTACAAAACAGAATGTATGAAGTAGAGGGTGACGTTGATCCCTATATGTGCCTTTGTCGCTGATCGAGACTGTGCAAAAATATACACATTGAGGAAACCCACAGGACGACGATCCGGAGTGATGGGGAAACGCGGCTCAGTAGTGGCCGAGCTCTCCTCCGGAAGGCGGGAAGTTGTAACTGTCGTCCCCGCCGATGTAGGCACTGATGCCGCTGCTCTGGCTTCCCCACTCGTAGCTGTCGGCAGCCAGACTGAAGGATCACAGACAGCACGGCCGTCAAACCACCACTCCACACTTTGACACATTCCTACCTTTTGAGTTTGGCAAGCAACAACGGAGATTTCAAAAAAATAAAATAATAAAATTTGCCTGGCTTGGATGTTTTGAGGCATGACGCTCCACGCTAGGTCATCGTCGCTATCGTAGCGTCGTGGGTTGTCGAAGAAATAGGCCCTGGAGGAGAAGACGTGACCAGGAAGTCCAGAGGCGCTCTGCAGGATGAACCAAACAAACGATACGCCAAACATCAAGTATCATAATGTTAGAAAACAGCAGGTACATACTCATTGGAGCAGTTTCCCAAAATCTAATGATACATCAGCCTCACGAGGGCCAGGAAGGTTCATTTCAAGCAAATATGAAGCATCTTTTTATCAGAACCACTATGCACTATTGGATTGGATCACACGGGGCAGTTTCCCCTTCATAGACACTGACCACTGCAGACCTGGAGCCCAGAAACACGCCACAAGAGCTGCAGTTTTCAAGATGCTTTGACTTGTCTGGAAATCACAATCTTGCTAGTATGAAAGTCGCTTAAATCTTTATGCCTGTCCAATTTATCAACTTTTAAAAGGTCAAATGTTTTCTTGTCGCCTAAAACACCCTTCTGACTTACAGCTTCCACGATAAAGAGTGGTCTTAATGTTATGGCCGATTGGGGATATACTTGCACTCTGTGACTTGTGAGTTTATGTACGTGTAAGAACAAACTTTTGATAGTTTTTCCTCATCAGCTTGGTTTGGACTCATCGCACAGCCTCTGAGCCTGCGTGAAGGTAACCGCTGGCTCACCCGGTCTAGGTTTGGCTGCCGAACTCTGAAGAAGTACACCACCAGAGAAGTGGGGAGCAGCTCCCATACGAACAAGATCACCCCGAAGACGATGTAGCCAGTGTCGCCCAGAGTTGACTGTAAATCAGCCTGGAGGGGAGAAAAAAAAAAAGATAGAAAAACATATTAATAAATACACTTACGAAATCTCAGTCCGTCTACTTATTCGTAAGAAACTGTAATGGAGAAGTTTCAAGACTTTTGCGGTCCTAGAAAAAGAACATCAAGCGTAGGTGGAGACCGAAGAATAAAAAACAAATAAAGTTCTTTTTCATATTCAAGATATTAATGAAAATAGAAATGAATAATAATAAAAATGTTAACTTTCTACATGAGGTGTTCAGACGATCAGGAGGATGACATCACGATATGGTCAGTCACCGTTTTCCCTACATAAAGTCGGTGCGGCGGCTTTAGTTTTTGCCCGCTGTCGCCTCTGCTGACCCACCTGGTCTGAAACGTTGTACCAGTCGTAGTCGAAGGAGTTTATACTCTGGTTGGACATCGCCAGGACAACCAGATTGTAGCACGCCCTGGAAGCATAAAGGAGGATGACGATGGCTCCTATAACTGTCACCTGGCACACCGAGGTTCCCTGCAGAGTTTGGGGGGAAAACAAACAATCAACTAAAATGAGACGTGATCAGATGAGAGCATGCGTGGCTGCGTTTTTTAAGGAAATGCACCATGGTACAATCACAAGAACAACAGTGTTGCTAGGGAACAATAACTCTGTACTGAACAGAAATGATGTGCCGATGAGCATCTTCACACACGGTTGTGCAATACCGCTCCATGTCAGAACACCATTGTGGAATGAATCACAAGCCGGCGATCACAAAGTTTGAGCTGCAACTTGTTAACCTCTTCTCAGTAGAACAGTCGTGCCTCACCTTGGACTCCAGGTAGATGTTGGCCAAGGACATCTTGGCGATCTTGTATAGACATAGGGACAGTGAGACGGCGCAGAGGACGAAGAGACTGTCGTTGATCGCCACCCTCACGAGGACAATAGTGTGAGCTTCTGCGAAGGACATCCTCACCAGCAGGGCACAAACTAAATTCACCACTAAAAACAGGAGGCTGATGAACAGGAAGAGGAGATACAGTGGCAGCCTGTTGATTGTGGGGTTAAAAAAAAACAAATATTAATCAAATTATTCAAACAGAAAACGAGGCCCAACTTTAGTAAAGGCGTGTCTGCTTCAGGTCGCAGTGAGATCTTACCTGTACCTCAAAAGCTCGGGGGCGTACTTCGATTTTGCTTTGAAAACAACCTGTGAAAAGACAAATAATGCATCATTCCAAATGTGTCACACTTTTATTTCCGGTGATAGCTTTCACTTCTGCGTTTCTTGAACTCTGTAAAACAGCTGGTCGGGAAACAGGAAGCTCTCGACTGAATAGTTCTGAAATGAAAAAAAAAAAACACAGCAGACGCAGAGCTCTGGACCGTGAAGCTTCGAGCCTCGCCATCAGCTCGTAACTGTGACTCACATCAGCACTAGAAGATTATGCTAAAAATAAGCTTCAGGCAGCAGCCAGAGAGGCTATTATTTGATATCTGGATTATGTAAGCAGTTGGAGAAATGATTCGCCGCCTCGCACTTGGTAGATTGTGTGAATGAAAGTCTATGAAATACCAACTGGAGGGCAGCCTGCAGGTTTTCTTATTATATTACAAATTCAATCTGACGGTAGACCGAACATCTGTATCAAGAAAAGCATTCAGTAGTTCTCAAGGCAATCTTAAGACATTCAATTGACACCAAATCCTCCTGCAATCAGTCCAACAGCTAACACCACTGTTTCACACAGAAACACTGCACAATGTATGTTGTTAAATGTTAGATCTGGGATAAAAGCAATATAACACCTAAGATATTTTCAGGGCAACTGTAATTTAAATCTAGATTTCATGTAAAGTCTTGAGAAAAATCCCAATTGGTTTTTTTCGACACAAAACAGGGTGAGCATGGAAGAAGCCCTTTCATACAAACAGATAATTACAAATCAAAGTTTCTCTGTTCTCTCTCAGATATCCTGATTGGTCAGCGGCTTGGCCTGTGAACAGGATTTGTGATGTAACAAATACCCTGGATAGAAATTTCAACTCAATCCTGTAACATGAAACTTCTGATGTCGATATACGAGGGGGAAAAAGCTTTACAATGCAGTTTGAGACATCTTGTTTCCGGCAGTTAGATTTCAGAACTTGAATATTAGTGTATAGTTATTATTAATGAAGATGAAGCCGTACAGTTCAGCCAGATTTGCGTCATGTATATCAACTTTGTCTGAGTTTGGGTTGCAGGTTGACAAATTCGATCTTAGTTGACAATCGATGAGAGGCACGTCACACCCTGAACACAATACCAGACCACCACTCATGCACTCATACCTCAGGGAAATTAGTGGACAACTAAGTGAACTTAGTCTTTGGAGGGTTGGAAAGACTATCAGGAACAAACCCACTCACGTACAGGAACATCATGCAAGCGAATAATCTCGAGATCCTGATAGATTCAGGGAATATTCTTAAAATTGACAAAACCTGTTTAAAGCAAAAGCTTCAGCAGCCCCAATGAAAGAGTGAGCTGCTCCATTACTATAGGAATGTCTTAGTTACATCATATCAGTCTTCTATAGAGGAGACTACTGGCTTCAGCATTTATTTTTATTATTGCTTTTATAGCAGCAATGCTTAGTCGCCCAAATATGTAATATTTTTTATTATCTGGTCCCAATCTAAGGTACTATACTAAGATACAGACAGGCCTGAAACAGGTGATGGTTAGTTATCGTCTGATAAAAGTATTTTTTTCCGCACGATCTAATTTCAATTTGTTTGTTTTTTTTAAAGTCCCTGCCATATAATTTTCACATTTTGAATTAAAGACGCACAGGAATGTCAGATACTGTTGGAGTGAGTGTGGACTGACTGAGCCAGACTGCTCCAGCAGCTCACCTGTGCAAAGTAAAGGTTCATGAGGCTGAGGGTGAAGAACTGCAGGCAGACCGGGAAGCAGTAGAGCAGCCAGAAGGGGAACGGCCCCAGAGTGTTGGCTGTCACAAAGTTCCTGAAGTAGAAGGAGAAGAGCACGGTGCGCAAGGCGGACCACAGCAGGCACAGGAACAGGAACACCGTCTGGTAGCTGAAGCGCTTGTGTCGGTACCGCAGCACGAGCCACAGCTGCACGTAGACGAAGATGAAGAGGAGGGAGTAGAAGACGGTGTAGACCACCGTCAGGCCCAGAGTCACGTAGGGGGGCACGGCCGGGCTCAGGGTGGGGAGAGGCATGGGCTCCTTCGTCCCCTCCGTCCCCTTCGCCGGGGCCTCCATGGCCGGGGAGCCGGGAGGAACTCTCCGCCCGGGCTGCGGGCTCACGTAGCCAGCCTGTCACGCTCTCACGCTCGCTCCCGGTAGAGGAGAGGTGAGAGCTGCGGCTTGAGAAAAAAAAAAAACCCAAAGAGGAGTTAAAAGAGCTGCGGATGGAGCTGTCAGGAAGAGCAAGGCGAGGAAAAGTCCAACTTCCTGCAGCCGAGCCGGAGACAGCCGGGGAGCGCGAGGCACATGATCAGTGATGAGAGCGAGGCGGACTGTCGGCCAGGAAGCTGCCGAGGGCTGCAGCGAGGAGCTCCGAGCGAGGACCGGCCCCTTCCAGCCTCCTCCTGCCTCCCGCAGCCTCCCGTCCACTCCCCGCAGGCCTTACGCGACGCTACGCAGCGGCTGACGCACGCCGCTGTACCTTTAACCCTGTGATGGAGCTTCCCACCACAGCTCTGATCCCCAGAGGCCAGTGAGCCCCCATCCTCCACACATCCACCTTCAGCTCGCCGGGAAACCATTCACATGCATCCTACAATACGATATACCTGATCCTACACGGAGACTAACTCGTGGTGCGATAGAACAATCACCTCATACTAGAAATGTGTTTGAGTCCGAGCCTTTCTGTTCAGAGTTTGCATGTTCTCCCTGAGCATGCATGGGTTTACTATTATATCAGGGGACTAATAAATGCGACTTGCAATGTTAATATCCATCCATCCATACATAAATACATACATCCATACATACATACATCCATCCATCCATCCAGCCAACCATCCATCCACCCATTGAGCCAATCCCAGCCAATTAAAGGATACAACCTGGACAGGTCGCCAGTTCATCACAGGACAAACATACAGAGACAGACAACCACACACGCATTCACACCTAGTGGCAGATTCCATCCATCCATCCATCCATCCATCCATCCATCTTCTATTCCACTTTTGCAGTTCAGGGGTCGAGGCGAGGGCAGGTTACACCCTGAACAGGTCGCCAGTCTGTCACATGGCAAACGCAGACAGACAAACAACCACACACACACACACATTCACACCTAGGGGCAATTTAGGGTTTCTGATTAACCTCACATGCATGTTGTTTGGACTCCGGTAGGAAATCGGAGTACCTGAATAAGGAAGCCCACGCACACACAGGGAGAACATGCGAACCCCACGTGGAAAGGCTTGGCCGGAAAGTGAACCAATGACCTTCTCACTGTGAGGTGTGAGTGCTTCGCTATACATATTAGCACTTCTATTTTATTATTATATTGACTTTGAGATGTTCTTTCAAATGACAGTGTTTTTTCTCTTGCTTCCAATTTATACCTACTGTGAAAAAGCATTTTATTCCCCCAAATCATACGAACATCTGAAGTGGAGCAGTTTGTTGACTTTGTTTTTGTGGTTCTAACTTCCATGCTGTGGGCACTAACAATAAATTTGTGATACATAGTGCTGCCGTAGTCTCTATATGATGGACTTTATTGGTTTGCATTGGCTACAGTACCCTGAATTGGATAAAGCAGTATACAAAATGGATGGATGTACATTTTCCATTCCCAACTTAATTTGCCCAGAGTGACAAATGGTGTGTCACATAATGGTGTTGGATACAACTCTTGGCTCATAATGAAAACAATTTCACTGGAGTGAGTCTGGGTTGGGCTTGACAGCCTGTATTGTCCAGCTTTCACAGACTGTCTTTCGTTTGACCACAGATCCAAATCTTCCAAAGTTCATGTTTCATTATACAAGTGTTTCATTTAAAAATGCCGGTCTCAATAAGATTATTATCTCAGATTTAGATCGATCCTCCACAGCTCTGGGCATTCTGGTGCATTTCTTATCATAGACTGAATTGCACATTTCGTAAAAAAAAAAAAAAAAAAAAAGCTTATATGGGAAAACCCAAGGAGTTCCCATTTGTGCAACCAGGATTAATAAATGACCCAGAAAGAGGTTTGTTATGTTTAGTAGCAGCAGAGTTTTGTTTCACAGGACGGGGGCATGTGAACACGAAGGAGGACAAAGATGGAGCTCACTCTCTCACCTTTGACTGTTGTGATGCATTAATCTTTTATCAGGCCTGGACGCTGCCGCCCACAACAAACCGGACGCTTCCAGCTACACAACCTCCAATCTAAGTTTTGAACATCTATACTACCAATGCAATATTTTGTTTTAGCTTCAGAATATGACAAATGATAGTAAACATTTGTGAAAAAAAGCTTGTTTTACAAATTCATCAAAGTCTAGAGGTAACAGTTAAGATGTAACTTGACCACTTGACTATTTTGGCACCAACAAGAGTTTGGAAAACAAACAACAACTATGTAGACAATGAAAAGAAGATGGTATGCGAAGCATATTCTAATATACAATGTGATTTAATCTGCATTTGACACATAGGAATTAAAGGAAACATGGGGAAAATAACGTGATCAACTTTATACTGATTAGAATATCTCTTTTCTTCGTTTGAAACAGGCAACGTTTGGAAAGACGAAGGTAAGGGTGGGAACAAAGTATAGTAAAGCAAACATCTAAAGGTGTGAAGGAATCCTTGGAATATGTTTGCAACATGTTCATGATTCTGCCTTATACACAAAACACTATAATGTTATTCTGTCCCTGACAGAAAGTTCAACGTGTCACTGAACACCTTGACACAGGGAAAAGTTATGTGGACTGATGAAGGTTACTGCATAACTCTACATCATTATGAGGACAAAAAAAAAAACGCATATTCAAGTGTAGTGGAGGCCGACCTCTTAGCCAATCATGACTGAGCTAAAGCTTTCGTGATTAAAAATGATTCACAATCTCTAAGAAAATGTGTGCAGGTCTGCATTTTGTGGATGTTGAATGACATGAAATGTGATGATTGTTTGTCTCGTCATGGATTTATACGTATTCAATCAAATCACATCATGTAACAAATCTGTGGCTAAAACTAAACAATTTTAAGTGTCCACATACTTTTCTTACAGTTGCGATATATTGCTTTCTACGTTCCCAGAGTTGTGTCGACCTGGCTCTTGCTCTTTAAGCCACCCACGTCTCTAGTTTGGTCTGTAAATCAAAAATAATAATAGTGATGGTGGTGATGAAACAGCAATTCGTGTCCAGTTATGGAAACATCAGAGACGAGCCTGCTGGTTCCCAGGCAACAGGGCAGGAGAAAAACAGACTCACTCTATCAGCAGTGAATCACAGCTAATCACTGGCCCCGGGGAACATATCCCACGACACAACACTGTGTTGCAGCATTGAACTGGAGTGAGCAACATCTTGTTTCACTGTGAGCAAATGCTGCAGTCCGTATGAATTAATTTATCTTCAGTCCAAACTTAATGATCCCCAAATGACATCCTTAAATCCGTTCTGTGGCTTTTTAGTTACTGTTGATATTATAAGCAATTTGATCGAATATGTAAAAGTGTTCTCTGTATGTCATCAAACAAGCATACCACCAATGCAAAGTTCACAAAATGACAAGAAGGTGGCGCCGTTTAACTGTACAAAGGGAGAAAGAGGCTTCTGGTGCAAACCTGTCACCAGGACTGGAGGTCGCTATAAAGCTGAACCCGTTTTTCTGCATCATGAGTTTGTTTAATATGTGGAAAATAGTTTCACAAAAATATATCTAAAAGTATTGTCGCTGTATTCATTCATTTCCATTTCCTGATTAAAGCCCCTCTGGGAAATTATAACTGAAGTGATGACTTGAACACTGCGGTTATTAAATTGACTTATTGCCTCTGGTCAGTTCAGAATCTACAGAGCAAATCATTTCAACTTACACTATTGACTCAGTGAGCGTTTACACTGCATGCCTTTTTTTAACTTCAACTGGAATTTTAACTCGATGTCGCCACACTCAAGGGAATACTTAACGCGATTAGCCACTCTTGAGTCTGCAAACATTTGCAGCGGATAAATAGATTGTCTGATTAATCTGAGATAAAGTCCAATATAGCAGCAGAAACATATAAGTAATCATGTTACAACTGTTTATGTAATTCAGCAGGACAAAGTGTGATAGGCGTGAAGAATATGGTGAGTCTGGAACTCTGCTTTCTCAGAAAAAGAAATATTTGTTCCTCCCAATATATCACTTGAGGACCCCCCAAGAGAAATTGAGAAATATTTCCAGTAACCCCCCCCCATGACATCTCCCACAAAATACTAAATAACTCTGGGGTTACACTACACTTCTCAGAGGCCTAGTAGAGGGGATAAACACTGTGAGGTTTCACCAGAGCCTGACCTTTAAATTGTGTTTAAAATGAAACAATAAAGGTTGGCTTGTTAGTGCAGAAGAGTCTCATCCTGAGGGGAGACAGGTCATCCTCCCGGGCAGCCGCTCAGATGATGTTTGCCTTGTGACTCTTCGGAGACAAATCAGAGTCCGCGTGGAAACTTTTATCACAACTCATGACCTGATTTCATACAACGCACAAGCGTTGTATAAAATCAGGAAAGTGAGCACATTTGGTAACTTGTGCCTCTCTTTATGGTTTCTTTGTGTATTTCTGGGCCTTTCTGTGTTGAGTTTGCATGTTTTCTTTTTAAATTCATAGATCTTACAGTCCAAAAACATTGATTTTTGGGCTATTTGATCATTTTTAGGTGCGAGTGATTGTTTGTGTTTGCCCTGAGATGTAATGTCCAGCAGGGTGTGCCATGCCCTCACCCACTGTTAGCTGTTCTCAGCACCCCATTACAGTGAACTGCATACAACATTTTAGAAGATGGATGTATGGCCTTTTCCCTTTAGCAAAACATCGCCATTTTCAAATTAGTGCACCTAATTCAAGCATTTATCTTATCATTTTCAAACAATATGGGAATCTGTGCTTGAAACATACTACTAGACCCAATAAGGCCAGTAAGTCACATTTAGTGCACTTTATTTGGTTATTAATAAGACATTGTTCAGTATGAATACTCCATCATGTGCACATATGCTTTAGGAGGGGATAAAGCTTATAGGGAGAACAAGAAAAAAGGGAAATCTGTACGATTTTGATCAGTTTTACAACATTTTCCAATAGATTTGATTGTAATTCACACATCATGGGGTATCTTTATACTGACTTCAAAGTCTTAAAGCATAACAATACCCGCGGGTGAATTGTCATGGAAAAAAGAGTGAAGGCCACAATCATATAAACAGTAGGATTTAAAATATATATTCTCTTTATGCCCAGTTTTGGTAGCTCTTGTGAAATGAAATCCTGGCCTGTTGGTGGACGTGAGAAAGATCATACACTCAGCCAAACTTTAAGAATCATTGTGTGGGGTTCATGTCTGTTCATGCTAATTGTAGTGGAAATCTTGCCATTGACTTCATTTTCTTTTTTTCATTTATGGAACATATTGCCGAGTACAAATGAGCTGGTAAAACAGACTTTTCGGGGATGGTGGTCATTCTGCACAAAAGGGGTTATAGGGCACTGAAAATCATTAGGCCTAATGGAGGACTGTGAACATTAAAAGTGATGACAGAGTGACCTGCAGCGACTCATATAACAGGACCAAAGTCTTGGACGGGTGACTGCCCATCCTTTAGTGAAGCAGAAACAGCTCAGAGTTGAACCATATTACCAGCATGCACCTCATTATCCCAGCTGGAGCAGAGGCTGATAGCCTCCATGGCATGCCTCTAATGATTAGTGTATGGTACAGTGCTTTGTGATATTGTCTTTTACATAATGTTTCAACCAAACGTGGGGCATGGGGCTCTGTTGCTAGTTACTGGTCCATGCTTTGATAGCCCACTGGCTGGTGTCCAAACCTCCTAATACATCCCCGGTTGTCCCTTTTTGGACCTCATGCACAAGATTCCAGGAAGTATTGCAAAGTATCATCAAAAGACAGGTGGCTGGTGTCTATATATTGGAAGAAGTGGTGCAGTCAATGACAATAATATACATAAAAAGATGTGGAAATTTTCTATATTCTTCTTATAGCTCAAATCTGTCCTTAATCAACCCTTGAGATCCCTGTTGTGCAGATGTTATTAAGTGGTCCAAGCGAGTAAACAGACCCAGGGCATACCAGCCCACATGCAGCAGCAGCGCATAGTTCCAGGAATTTGTTTTAGGAACTCCATGGAAAGAAAAGTATAGACTACCTCTCATTTTCTCCCCAGTGTTGGTGAGCTGCGCTCCGCCCACTCCATCCAAGGCCAGTCGATTCCATGTATCACTCGCTCTTTTAACACAGGACTGCTCAGCTGCCTCTGAAGGACGAACAATGGGTTGGCTGAATCCAGGATGGCTCATGTGTGCGAGTTTTCTCGGATTCGTGGCCTCGGTGCAGAGCATTAAGCGAGACGACTTTTTCCCACATGGTCCAGGCGCAAAAGACCAGCTACTGGAACCGGGGACTGACCAGACGCACCGAGTCGCGCTGAGCAAGCCAGTGCTGTTTTATGATGGCACTTTCGACAGCATCTATGTAAGTTAATCCTTAACTTGGCACACTTATTATTATTTGTATTGTTATTGTTAACTGTACTATCCAAACAAACGCATGGGATTAACTGGCCACGGCGGACTCCCTCCATTGATTTGCGCAATTGCGCACGCATTACAAATCGAAATGGGGCCAACAGTCACAACTTTAAATAATTCCTGGAAGTTGCAAAATGTATCACCGGTCGGGTATGAGTTTCTTCTGTGGATTTGGAGGAGTTGTAAATATTGATTCACTTATCAAGGAGGCTGCACTATCTCAAGGAATGCGTGCGTCCGCGCATTCTTACGGTTTCCCTTGAGTTTATCATTTTACTATTGACACAAAGACCGAACACTAGAGGAACCTCATTTTGTAATCCACCCCAAAAACATCTAATGACGAACCCCTGCCACTGTGATCACTAGTATATGTATTTTTGATCTCAAAAATGCTTCTACAGACTTCACGTGATTATTATTTGCCGGCATTTTTACCCTGTGGAGCTTTTTAAATGAATCTGCACCATTGTGTTGGACGGACAAACAGCCCTTTATTCCCTGTAATTCTGGGTTCAAAGGAAAGTGCTACATCTCTGTTTTAATTGTGCTGCACGTCGTTTCCTCGCAATCAGAGCGTAATTACACTGAAAGAATTAACATTTCATGAGCTTTGGCACATGTTTGAAACATTACGTAGTCTGAAGCAGATGGCATCCTATACTTAACATGAGTAATTAAAATAGCTGATCTACAAAGAACTGGCATCCCTTTTAAGTAGCCTCTGTGGAAAAAGATAACTTTAGGATCAGTTATCCAAGAGTCTCACTCCAGCAGCAGATGTATTTGAAGAGGTCATACACCGGCGAAAAGTGGTTAAAACATGAGCCTGAAGCTGAGAATAAATATTGAATTCCATGATAAAAGCAATCAGTCTGGTGGGGTTTCCCACTGCTGACTACATCCAATTTATCTCGCATCATCAACCACAAACATATTTCTTTGCTGCAGTCAAGATGGCCCAATGTATTTTTGTTTTTCATTCATGAAACAGGCTGTCTCCTCTGAGCTGTCTGTGCCCTGTGGGGACAGCAGTAATGATTTTGGTTCCAGACATGGTTATAGAAAAATGTCTCCACTGATCAAGCCATTTCCTCACCTCCTCACTGGTGTAGATTTATATGAGTGAGCCGTGTTTTGTTAACCATTAAATGACATGTCTCAGTATCACCCAGAGTTGCATCTGCGAGATACGAATCACTGATTGTTCTCCCAACTGTGTCTTTAATTTCGGCAGGATGTTTCTGTAATGAAGATTAGTACGCAATCGCTGGGCTCTGGGGCTGCTTGTCAGTGGCAAGAACAGGAAAGAGTATGGCCTGGGCCAGGAATAGTGCTGTTTCCCCTTGGTCAGGAAGTGAAGGAGCCACATATGAGTGTGTTTTTGACATAAGCTCAGGATTTAGTTCTTTAACAGCTCTTGGATGTTTTCACACTAAACCATTAAAAGTGTGACGCACGTGTTACACAGCAACATATTTACTCATGACTGCTGTGGTGGAAAAACGGCGGCCAACTCAGATACTTCGTTTGAACCAAAGATCACAGTTGGACTGACTGAACTGACTTTACCTCTGATAGTTAAAACTATCTCTCTAACGTGAGCATTTAATTTCAGGTCAACACCAACGGGTTTGTGGCCACGGCAGAGCCAACAAGCGAGTCAACATATCTTGGCAAAATGCCTCCAAAGTTTGGCATGGTCGCAGCTCTGCAGGGAGACCTGGACACAAGCGACGGTGTGGGGAAAGTCTTCTTTCGACAAGACTCCAGCCCTGAAGTTCTGCGTCGAGCAGCTGAGCACATCAACAGGGCCTTCCCTGAGGACGATGAGGTCAACCCCAACCATGCTGTGGTCATAACCTGGATTGATGTCGCCGCCCATGAACCCGAAGCCGGAGGTGGCGGCATCAACAAAAAGGTGAGCAGCACATGATTATTTAAGTTATCCCTTGTGGAGCTGGTCATTTATACCCTTTGTACTCTTTTTTTTTTTCTTCTAATTTAGAGAAACACTTTCCAGCTGGTTATTGCATCCTGGGAGACAGCCTCGTATGCAATAGTGCTCTATCCAAGAGACGGGATACAGTTTTCTTCCACACCCGTTGAAGGCAGTAACATGGTCACGCATGCTGGCTTCAGTAAGGGTCTGGTCCAAAGGTTCCTGTTTTCCAGGCAAGGTCCGTACTACCGCACGACCACTGATGAGGAACCATCGGTAAAGACTTTAGCGGAGTAAGCCAAGCAATGTTGTCGCTCTTTGCACAACTTCTACACTAATCTTGGCTCACCGAGAATGCCGACTATAATTGATTAAGGATTTTTAACTAAGAAATAAACATTTTTACTTCACAGGGAAACCAACTCAGGTCTTCGGGGCGTATGGGTGTATGAGATTGGAACTTCCCCCTATTTTACCAACGTGGAATCGGGTGAGGTCCCTGACCTCCCTGCTGAAACCAGTCAACCACAGGACACAGACGCAAGGAGGCTTGTGCATACTAATGGACAAGTGGAATACACTACCTTTGAGGTGGACGCTGGACAGATTGAAGTTCAACCAGTTCAGTACCAGCCCAATAATCCAGAGGTGGTGGTCGTTGATGACACAGATATAAATGTAGATGGTGAGTCTGCAGCAGTAACACTTGAAACTGAGCCTTGCTTGCATGAATGTTTAACAGCTGCACAAAGGCAAAATTCTAAGTCATTTTTTAAAATTCATTCACCCCAAATAGGCTGGAAAAGCCACTAACTTTGTGATCAGTTGATAATTTGCTTCACATCTTTACTCTAGGTCAAAATTCTTCTGTCAGTGCTTTGGGATTACAGTCATTTAAAGAATTATCGCCAGTAACATGGTTCTAATTATATCTGTTTTCCATGTTTTCAGTGTTTTCATACAACTTTGGCACATGTGCCACCAACAGAAATAAGTGCTCGCAGTTTGCTGACTGCAGGGACTACACTGCTGGATACTGCTGTCACTGCAGGCCTGGCTTCTATGGCAATGGGATACAGTGTGTGGCAGAGGGTACGTCTTTGTTGTTTTCTTTCTTTAAAATACTCTTAGATTTGTTTTTGTTTTTTAATGATCCATGAAAGCACAAGGTGTTTACAATCCTCAAAGTAGTAATTACACTGACATGGTGATACAAGCTTCAATATTAGCGTTATAAAACTTGAATTCTTTCCGAGCTCCCGAAAGCCTTTAATACATTGTTTCTTCATGGTAGCTGGGAGATGAGCAAGTCTTGGAAAACAACTTTTCGCAGCTGTATTGCCGATTCACTCAGCCAATTCTTGGAATCCTTAAACGAATTACAGCTCTGGATATCATTTGAGCAAACAGAGCAAATCCGCCAGAAGGTTTGTTTGCTCTATTGTCCGGCAAATTTAAAAGGGTTTGGTTTTTTTTTGCAGGAAAGCCACAGAGGATGAATGGGAAAGTGTACGGAAAAGTGTTAGTGGGTAACAGTCCTTCTCCAGTGGAGTTCACCAGCAATGATCTCCACTCATATGTTGTGGTAAACGACGGCCGGTCCTACATCGCCATCAGTGACATCCCCTACCAGCTTGGCCCCTCGCTGCAGCCCCTCTCAGCCCTTGGTGGTGTCATTGGGTGGGCCTTTGCGCTGGAGCAGCCTGGCTTCAAGAATGGCTTCAGCATCATTGGTGAGCAAAAGACAGACCTCTTAGTTGTTCTCTTTGTTCACGGCTATCTTGGGATTCACTTTGTTTAAAGACAAACTTTGTGAAACTTAAAAAAATGATAAAACCCTGCACAAAAAATGTCACTGCTGTTGAAAACACAGTTTGCCATACAGCTGCAGCTTCCCTCACTCTCCAGCTGAATTCCCTTCTCATTACCTCAGCTGGGACAGGAGGCGCTGAGCCAGGGTTCATTCGGGGCCAGGGTCTGAAAGTTAACCTCCTCTTCTCTGTCCTCTGAAGGGGGGGAGTTCACACGGCAGGCTGAGGTGACCTTTCTGCCAGGGAATGAGAAGCTGACCATCAGGCAGGAGTTCAAAGGCATTGATGAGCATGACCACCTGGCGGTCAGCACCACCATGGAAGGCCAGGTTCCCGAAGTTTCTCCCGGCTCCACCGTGCAAATAGATCCTTATTCTGAGATCTACCAGTACAGCAACAACTGTAGGTTACAGATTGAACACAGCGTTTATACATCCATGTGCGTTTGTTATCAACTAAAGGAGAATTCTGTCTCACCTTTCAGTGATTACCTCGTCGTCCACTCGAGAATACATAGTGAATTCCCCAGATGACTCCAAGGAGACCAGGACCTACCAGTGGCGTCAGACCATCACCTTCCAGAGCTGCCAGCATAGCGAGGCTTTGAGAGACATGAAGCCGACCCAGATGCTCAGCGTGGACCAGGTCTTTGTCATGTATGACGCTAATAATGAACTCATCCGGTTCGCCATGACCAATAAGATTGGAGATATTAACGGTGAGGAGGTTATTTATGTCTCCCTGTTTTGGTCTGAGATCACTTCCTTCCCAAAGAAAAACACATAACATCCTGTCCAAGAAACGGTTTCAGAATTGAGGTCTATTTTTGTAGTTGTTGAAAGGTGAATACTTTTAAGAGTTGATCATCAAAAGTGTTACTTGTACATAAATAATTAGATAATGATATAATAATAATAATAAATAATTCTTCACTTTTATATTCAGGAGGGCAACCAGAGCAGAACCCATGTTTCACTGGGAGACACGGCTGTGACACCAATGCTGTTTGTCGACCTGGACAGGGAAACCAGTTCACTTGCCAGTGTGCCGCTGGTTTCAATGGTGATGGTCGCTTGTGTTATGGTAAGAAAAACGGGAGTTTCTGTTTCTGTTGTTTGCACACTCTGGTTTATCTATATTTTCTGCTTTCATATCAATCACGCCACTTCCACATCAGTTTTAAACCAATTTTTTGATTGGCGCAGATTTTCTAAAGCCTCGGAACTACACAATCTTGCCAATTAGCAAAGGGAGCCCCTGTCGGATAAACAAAGTGCCCCATACTGTGAGACACTATATACGGTGTGTTTTTAATTCCCAGCCCACGCTTAATACAACCAAGAGTCTTTTGCATTAGAGACCAAACAGGAAGAGCACCCACAGTAGAAGAAGGAAGGAACCACTTCAGACAGATGCTATCTTAAAATGGTTTAGAAATCTAATCAAGCCCTCTTTTAATGCCCCAGGGTCTGATACCAATTTGACAAATCCAGACCTCTGAACTTAGGCTAATGTGAACGTTATCAGCATACGATAACAGGCTGTTCTCATCTCATCAGACATTGACGAGTGCGCAGAGAATCCTCAGATCTGTGGGCCCCACGCTATCTGCAACAACCAGCCCGGGACCTTCCGCTGTGAATGTGAAGATGGTTATCAGTTCGGCAGCGATGGGCAAACCTGTGTTGGTAAGAAGTGTTTCATTGGTGTCAACAACAATTATGTATTAAAGCAACTCTTACAAAGCGATTAGGATTAAGAGGTTAAAGCCAAAAAAATGAAGTCAAATTCAATCAAAATATGATGAGCTGTACTTTGTGTGTGTGTGCGTGTGTGCGTGTGTGCGTGTGTGTGTGTGTGTGTGTGATGTTTGAATGGAAAAACTCCCTACTTGGTGGGAGGCAAACTGTGCAGCGAGTGTAAGTTCTAAACTTTGTCTGTGCTGGTGGTGAAGTAACTTCATTCACTATTCAGGAAAGAAGGATTTTATTCCCCCTGCAAAAACAATAGTAAAGCAGAAGGAGGGTACGTAGACACTTAGCCTGAATCATTTTATGTTTTGTATTTAAGTTAAGTTTGAGGTTTGTGTCAAGGTTAGGAGCTCCGTAAGCAGTTGCAGTTGAGGTTGAAGGAAGTCTCCATATTATGAATACAATTTGAAAAATCCTCAAAAGGCAAGAATACAAGACCGTGCGTTTGTGTGCATGTGTGTGCTGTGGTTTCTGGTTTTGTTTAAACTCTGCTGTCACCATTTGTAACCCGAGTACTTCAAAAGCTGCCTCTCCGGAATCTCAATGCCCTATTTTGGGAATATGGGATTTTATAAAAACTACAAGTCATCGGAAATTTGATTTGCATGTAAAAGATGTGTTTGGATACTTTGAAATGCATCCTTATGAAATAGTAACTCCACTCTAGTGCCTTTCTTGAAAATACACCATTAGTCACTATTTCACTTTTCTAATTTCAAAACTTGAAAAAAAATAAAAACAAAAAACAGCTTCTCTGTCAGCTGTGTGTGAGTGAGACAAATCTTTTTCGATAAGTTTCACAAGTGGCTGCTCTCCTGTACCTCCGCTCCTCCTCAGTGGTCGATCGAGCCGTGGATCCCTGTGAGGACGGCACACACAGCTGTGACATCGATGAACGCGCTCAGTGCAGCTACACCGGCGGCTCATCCTACATCTGCTCCTGCCTACCAGGATATATCGGGGATGGAAGAAACTGCCAGGGTACTGGAAAGAACACACTCTTGATTCTTAGTTACAGAAAAGACCGAGACAATGGGTCTTATATGACGCACCAGTGAAGACATAGTCTTAAGTTGAATTCGATTTTAAAGATCTTTTGTTTCAAAGTAGGTGTTTTTGACGTTTGATCAGAAAAAAAACAAGAGCCTCTGGAAGTTTGAAAATGTACTTCTGTCCAAAAATCACAAAACCGAAATCTGTTACATTAACAAGGACTGCGATTTCAAAACCATCTGTTTAAAGCTGTGGGAGGTACTGTCGGTTACATAATACAGCTGCACTGACTGAACAGTGAAGTATCAAAAGCAGATGGTGAATTTCATGTGCCGAGTTCCTGAGTCTGTTTGTAGTTTTTTTTTGTTTTTTTTAATTCATCCTCAGTAGCACTCATTCATAGTTTGCTTTAAACCCTGCACTCCTTCTACAGTTGTAGGCAATCTAACCGTGACCTCGAAAACGGAAAAAGAAATTTCGACAGAAGAAAGTATTTTAAGATTCAAACAGTTTAGCCTGTGTTTCTTTCCCGTCCCCACTAACACACTTGTTTTTCCTGAAGACATCGATGAGTGCCAGCCAGGCAGGTGTCATCAGAGCGCCATTTGTTATAACACCCAGGGATCATTTACCTGCCAGTGCAGACCAGGTTACCGCGGTGACGGCTTCCAGTGCTCCTCCGGTAAGACTTTTTGGAATCACTTTCTGACAGCAGCTCATCTTAACACTACACCTTTGTTAGTCAGAGTCTATATTCACTTTGCGGAAAAGGTAACAGAGCCTGTTCTACTACAAATTTCTCATGGGAGTTCATACGTCTACACATTCCAATACCGTCTGAAAGAAAGTCGATCTTTTCCATTCACATTAATATTAATTCCACCCATTTTGGCAAAAAGAGTGTTTGGGATTGAATTCCTCGGCAGGGTGTTTCAGTGCCAGCTGGAACCTGTTTTTCATTTTCTTTCCGGATAGTGTGAGGAATTTGTAATGTGTTGTAAGAAATGTGGGAATAAAAATCGAATATACCCGTACTTAAAAATTAGGTTGTGGTATTGTTTTAAGATTTCCGTCACATGCCCTGCAGCTTACTTTTTCTTTTTTTTCTCTTCAGAGAGGACTAAAACACAGTGTGTGACCCACAGAGAGAGTCTCCTGGGTGTGACAGGGTCCGGGCCCCGGGGCCCCCGCCCTCCAGTCGGCCAGTACGTGCCTACATGTGATGCAAACGGTGCCTATGAACCCATGCAGTGTCACGGCAGCACAGGACACTGCTGGTGTGTGGACCGGAATGGACAGGAAATCCCCGGGACTCACTCTGGACCTGGCAGCAGGCCAATGTGTGAGTAAATCTCTCCTGAAGACGGTCTGGGGGACTTTCAGGAAGGTTGTTTTTTTATTTTTTTTTGTATTTTGTTGCTGAACCACACGTCTCCACAAGACCTCTGATCTTTTCAGCGCTTGTCTAATTTAGGCATTGACCACAGTGGTGTTTCACCACCTGTTGGGCCCCGCCCTCGACCGGATGTTGACTCCCTCCCCCAAGGAACGCACCTGTTGTTTGCCCAGAGCGGCAGGATCGAGCATGTCCCACTAGACGGCTATGACATGAAAAAGGATGACGCCAAGACTGTCCTTCATCTGCCTGTAAGACACATTGTTACACGACTGTTCAGCTGAAATGCATTGATTTTTTTTTTTTACTTTTTTTTATAGCACAATTTACATCCATAATGTTGTAAATGTACAAAAAAAGAAGAGTGCTAATGTAAGACTAATGTATGGATGGAATGTACACTGTGATGGCTTAATTTAGCTATTTTCAAAACAAAGATTTAACATTAAAACCATTATGTGTGATTTGATTGTAAACTCTGGCCATTATATTAAATTCAGTTAAATATTTCTGAGATGCGAGCAGGTATTAGAGAATCCAACGGCCCAAAATCTGTACGACAGCTTTATTTACAGAGGATAGTATGAATACGAGGTGCAGCCTTTTGATTTCTTCAGGTACCCTATATCCTTTAAGGTGATAGAATTTGACTGATAAACCCAAAAGGTTTAAAAGATTTTTTTTCTTTGATAGGCAGATGCGTGTAGTAACTCACAATGAAAGGAATATTGAGTGTAACTGAGTGTTCCCGGCAGACAAGTGCTTATAAGATGTAAATAGATAGCAGCTCTGAGTGAATCTCGGGCACAATTTCCAGTCAAAACTGTTCGTATCATTATGAAAATATATATAAATAAAAAAAGGGAACATAGTAGATTGAATGAAGGAAATGTCACCTCTCCTACTCTAATCTGTTCCCTTGCCGGTACTAATATTTGTTCTGCCTCTGCGGCCTCCCCATCTGCTCCATGCATTGAAGTCTTGCACTTTATTGGAGGCACATGGTGACATTCTCGCTAATTGCTAACATCAGTCCAACATCTTAGGAGTTGCTATCTGCACGTCTTGTTACGCTGATTTGCAAAACCAGCTGGCCCTGAAGTCTGGAGGAGTCCTCCAGCTAAGTTGGTTTAGATTACTGTCTAGACGTCAATGTAAAAAAAAAAACCCACATCTGCGTCTTGTTTGTGTTTCCGACTGCATTTATTTGAAGAAAGTTGCCCTTCAATGAGTGTTATTTGCTGACCCTTCCTCAGGAGAAGGTAATCATCGGAGTGGCCTATGACTGTGTGGAGAAGATGGTGTACTGGACAGAAATCTCCTCGCCCTCCATCAGCAAAGCCAGCCTCCAGGGCGGAGAGCCCACTGCTGTCATTAAATCAGGTAGTGCTACTATTTCTCCTCACTAGGACGTCATTCGTGAATCAAAAGACTATTTAATAGAATTAAATTAAAACAAAAACAATCACTGCAAATGTTTTCTTCATTCAGATTTAGATAGCCCGGAGGGTATTGCCATCGACCACCTGGGTAGGACTATGTTCTGGACGGACTCTATGAAGGATAGCATCGAGGTGGCATCTCTGGACGGGTCTCAGCGACGCATCATCATAAACTCTGATCTTGTCAATCCCCGAGCTATAATCACTGATCCTCCCAATGGGTGTGTAATACGGCCAAACAAACTTTCAGAATGATCTAGTGTGTGCATTAAACAGTGGATGTTGCACCTTCAAAGGAATGGGTTTAATGTCAACATCTGGGAATACGCATCCTAATCCAAACCCTGTTTATTGTGTTTATTGTTTAATGTGCAGTGCTCTTATCACACGTCTGTCCTCTCTGCAGCAATCTGTACTGGGCCGACTGGAACCGTGATGCCCCAAAGATCGAGACCTCTCACATGGACGGATCTAACAGACGGGTGCTGGTTAAAGACGACCTGGGCCTGCCAAACGGATTGACTTATGACTCCCACAGTTCTCTGCTTTGTTGGGCAGATGCAGGTAGAGTTCAGACAGACGAGTCATGGATTAACTGATGTCTGTGCTGTGATCAACGAGTATCTCTCCCCTGCAGGCACACATAGAATGGAGTGCATGAATCCCGGTCGAGGCGATCGCAGTAAAGTCATGGAAGGGATCCAGTACCCTTTTGGAATAACGTCTTTTGGGAAGAACATCTACTACACAGACTGGCGAAGGTTTGAGATTTTTTTTTTTGAAGTATAAATTGATGTAACCACTGTTTCATATTGCTACAACTCAAATTAGTTATTAAAGGAGGACCGAGGGACTCGACATCAAAGACAAAGTGCACCCTTTAATCCAGGCCCTGCAGGGTAAGCGTACGAACGGAGATCTCTCACGGCAAAAGTAAAAGAGGTTAGGTCAAAGGCTACAAAGCTCTCTGCATTTCAAGCAAGGGCCCTTGATGTTCTCTCGGGCTCTGACATTCCCACCCTGATACTGAGGTGTTGTCTTCCCTGACTCTGCGTGTTAGTTACTGAAGTTGGGGGTTGGGGTAGACTTGTGTGTGTGTGTGTGTGTGTGTGTGTGTGTGTGTGTGTGTGTGTGTGTGTGTGTGTGTGTGTGTGTGTGTGTGTGTGTGTGTGTGTGTGTGTGTGTGTGTGTGTGTGTGTGTGTGTGTGCGTGTGCACGTGTGTGTGTATGTGCGTGCACGGAGCAAGGAGGGACTCTAAAAAAGTGACAGCTGCTTGCAATTTCTCAGCCCAGGCATCTGTGAATGACCTACACAGGGCCTCCCTATGATCAGGGGAGGGTGAGAGGTGGTGTGTTGGTGGAGGGGAGGCACACTCTGCAATGCATTACAGAAAACTATGTCAGTTCTGGCTGATGGACTGACCCCAACCCTTACTCACTCTTGACAGACTTTATATGAAGTACAAGTACGGTGGGAGGATTCCTCAGGCCTTGAGGTTGCTAAACGCTTGTACTGACTGTGTTTCCAACAGAGACGCCGTGGTTGCTGTGGACCGTTATTCAGGCAAGGAGTCAGACGAGTTCCAGCCTCAGAAACGGACCAAGCTGTACGGGATCACCACAGCCTTCGCCGAGTGCCCGTCAGGTACCTATCCAACTGACATACCCAATGTACTGCTCGATTATTGTTTATATATTTATATATTGTTTATAGTTTATAGCATCACAAAAAGTGGACAAAGGAGAAATCTGTATTGAAAAGTGTAAATCCAAAATGTATATATCAATAAGAGCCTAAACTCCACTGTAAATGTATTTTGCTTTAGAGTTCATGATCACAGGTATTTCTCATAAAGGACCCAGATAGACCTGGCTGTTACACCATCATTAAATACTTGTGAAGGCTTTATCCTTGAATGTATTTCACAAAGTAACAATTCAGGAAGAAGTTTCAACATATAATGAGCAATGTGTCTGTGATCTGATTTATCTTGTGCAGGTCCCTGATATATAAAAGTCCCATTGTTTTGGGGTTTTATTTTCCTCTTGTTTTGTGCAAAAGTAACAAATGTGTGTGAAGCTGTGATATGAACTAAACAATGGCAGGTCCATGACTAAAACCTACTCCTATAAATAACGACCATGCAGGTGGAGCGCTGCAGTTATTTATTACCAACAAAAGGAAGAGAAGACAATGGACAGTTCAGGACATGATAACATGAGAAAGGTCACTAGGAATGTGGGAGTCCTGTTGAAATAAAATGGTCCAATAGAGGAAAGGTAATAGTGTTTCTTTTATTTTGGAGTCGCAAAATTGACCTCAAATGGATATTTTTGGTCCGTATAAGGAGTGTAAAGCCACGACACTAACATGGAAAATATGCAAACTCGACACAGAAAGGCCCAGATTTGAACCCATGACTTACTGAGAGGACGAACCACTACACCACTATGTGGAGCTTTATCAAAATCCCCCCCAAAAATTCTTTCTTTATTATATTTACAATAAATTCACTTATGAATATGTGTTTATTTATACAATAATCAATACTATTAGTCCCCAATTGTTTCTTTTTATCTTTTTTTTTTTTAAATCCGCCTCAAAACTCCTACCCACCCCACTCCAAAAGCTCTTTGGCGCCCCCCGCAGGAGTGGCTTACCTTGCACATTGAATCCCACTGATCTCCAAGTTATTTCAAATGACATGCAAACCAACATGATCAGCAACTGGAGAGCTTAACAAACCTGTTGCATTCATTTAAACACAAGCTCATGAAAGACTTTTGTTTGTTCATTCTACTAAATCTGTTCTTTGACCCATTTAAACAGCAAATGGTGAGAACACTCACTGTCTTTGTGTGCTGGGGGTGATTTTTTGCTTTGCAGCGAGCACTGATTGGTGTTAGAACTTGTGCAGGCTCATAATCCATTTCCTTTGCGCGACAGGATATAGCAGCTCAGCTGAGTGACCTCAGCACCCTCTCTAAAGAACTCCTGAGTGCACACAACAAACAAGTGAAATCACAGGTTTGCTCCTCGACCTGAGAGCAGCAGGAGGAATTCTGCGGCTCGTATTTATTATGATGTGAAGGGATGACAAATGGTGAAGTTAGGAACCAGGCTTCCTCCTCCCTTCCAGATAACGCCGCATGCGAGAAAAAAAAGCCAGGGAATGTGGAGTCAAGGGAGAGGGCCTCCAACATCTGGAATTTGCTCTCCTTTTGAAATGTTTAGTATATGCATAACAAACAGTGAAGAGGCTGCTTCCTGCTGTCCCCTGCTGCCGTGGCTCAGGATTTTATATATATATATATATTTTTTTATATGTCTTGCGGATGTTCCACGTTAATCTGCGTGTGTGTCTTTCTCTTTCCCTCCTGCCCAGGACAAAACTACTGTGCTGTGAACAACGGGGGCTGCACTCACCTCTGTTTAGCAACGCCGACCGGTCGCTCCTGCAAGTGTCCCAACAACGCCGCTGAAGTGGGCTGCGTGGAGAGAGATGGCGGGTACTGATTCCAGCCAGGCCGGCTCAAAACTGTTTGGATGTTTGACCGCAAATTAGGAGCCACTCAGCAATACTAAATTCTAACTGCTGAAAATACCACTGAAAGCCAGAGGTGAATTTATTGTGCCTTTTATTGCTCGGTGTTACACCTATCAGTATATATATATTTTTTTTTTACATGTCCCCTTTATAAAGATCACAACCGCCTATGAAAATTGTAAATATAAACACAACCACGTTTTTTTTGTTTGTTTGTTTTCTTGTTATTACATTTTTTTTTTTTTTTTTGAGGGTGCACGTAAACTGAGAGTAAAGCTCAAGGGATACATAATTTAATGTGAAATTCCTCACAGCAATACATGACATTATCAGTTGTGTCCGTTGTGTTACACTGTGGCATGTTTGAATGATCTCATGGAAGTGTTGCTGTGGAGAAAAGAGGGTGAGACTGTCTGTGAAAGCTGGTGGGATGAGTTTACATGCTGGGCAGGAAAAGAATAAACAATTTTTCTAACACGTTTGGGCTCCTGTGTTTTCAGTAGAACAGCAGCGACACCGTGTGTCAGAAGGGATAACTACAAGCATATAATTAGTGTGTTGTGCGGCGAGGGGGTGCCAGAGCATACAATTGGCATACTATTGGCGGATTCTTTTTTTTTGTCATTTAAAACTACCATTTAAAATAAAAACAATGTATAAAATAAAACTACCTTATTGTGAAATACTTTTATATTCATGCGTAAAAATGCTTCTACATGTTTGCACAAGAAGATGTGACTTTAAAATTTTACATACATTTTATTGTAGGATTTGTCCCTTACATGTTTTTTTTCCTCCCCCAAATTGGAATAAAACACAAAATACACACTTCAAGTATGCATATACTGTAAATGAATTCGATACAACAGAATGCGGGGATGTTCATCATCTCTTCTATTTTTCTTTACAATGTTGTGATCTGTCAACTATCCGGGAAAAACAAGCATGTTTAGCGTGTCACCTGACCTACATGCAGAATACATGGTGGTAATAGGACTTGTTTTATGATGAAGGATCCGAGAGATGCCGCCCACACAGTCTCTACGTGCAGAGGGAGACACCTACGTCATCGCTGCGTTAAGGAGCGCACAGGAAACTCGGTATATGTCAACGTTTACTCATTATCAACAACAAAGAGGCTTTCCTTGCATGAATAATTTGTCATTTCAGATCAACACAATATTGGATTAAATATAGTATGAATGGATGCAATTTTAATACAGTACTCTCAAACAAATCAGAGAAACAAAAACTCCTAAATGTTTTTTTTTCTTCTTTTTCTTTCATAAAAAACGAAAAAGCATATTGTTATTTATTTTCTCACAATCAAAATATCTCAATGATTTAACTATTATATGAACTCATTCAAAATGCTCCTCACTTTTGTTTTGGCATCCTTTGGTATATATTGTATTTACAGATATCTTTAAACGCACCACGGTTCCCTGCACGAACACTTTGATTGATTGGGAATATTTGGGATTTGATCCAATGGAAGGCGAGATTTGAATCTGTGGGCGTGCCGCCGGCTGTGAGCGCTAATAACAGAAAAAAAGGCTTTTCAACCCGCATATTTGTCTGCCAGGATTATTTTGCCCGGGCCATCATTAAATACAAAAGGTGTTTTGAATACATTTGGATCATATGTTTTGTGCATCACATGGAAGAACTATTCTTTCAATAAAAAATAATGATTTTAGCCTTGAGCATCATGTGACTAATTTTCAAGGCTGGAAAGACTCACCAGACGTGACATAAATTGTTATTTCGTACATTTAAGCAAACAAAGCAAACTTTTTTGTGACTGTTTTCGTGGGTGATTTTCAAGACTAATGCCCAGTCCACGCTCTTTACTTCTGAAGGCTTTGGGAGCATTAGCAGGCAAGGGAAGGGGCAGCATTGTGGAGTCGCTGCCTTGCAGTCATTACTGAGGGCTCGACAACTACACCTTAATACTGCTGCACGGAGGCTAGCGTTAGCTCGCTTTAATTTATGGGAAACGAAGGTATGTGTGAAAACGTGTTTCTCTCTCTGTGGCCTCGTTGTTAAGAATGCGAGGACAATGTGGCTCCGTCGGGTCGTTAGTTTGTTGTCGTGTTCGTGTCGCTGGGTTCAGGTTTGACAGCTGCCATACAGACACAGGACGCTGCGATGCAACAAACAGCAACACCGCTAAACGCCGAGAAAGAGCTGCTTGTCTTGATCCCGTCCAAACACCGTGAAGGAGTCATTATTTGCAGATCTTCTAGGGTTATTATTATGGGATTTTCATTGATATTTTGGTTAAAGTTTATCGAGGCTGTTTGCCTGTTTCTCGTTGTGAAGCTACATTAGTAAACGCAGTTCTTGGGCAAGGCTTTCAAAGCAAAAGGTTCTCGATTTTCCTGGATTATAGTGATTTCAATCCCTCAACTGGGATTAAATCGCTTGTATAGTTTGTGTTGATCTAATCTGCTGTTCACCAGTGTGGATTAAAAAAAAAACAGGCTGTGCTTTGCAGTTCCTTTATGTACATTATTTAAGTAATGTACAATATTCTTAGGATGTGACCAGTGTTGTAGCCGAGACTAAGACTTTTAAGGGGTCGAGACTTCGTGAAGACCATGACCAGAGTATCTCAAAACAAGACAGGACCAAGACTATAAGAAGCAGAGACCGATTCAAGACCAAAACAGAGCACACCAAAACTAGACTAAGACTGTAAGGGGCCGAGATCGACCAAGACCAGAGTACCCCGAGACCAAGACTTCAAGGCCCCAAGGGCAAGTCAAGACCAAGTCCTTGAAAATGTGGTCTCGAGACCAGGAAGGCTCTCTAATACCACAGCACTAGTTCATGGACACAACATTTTATTAGAAATAGTTATGTTGAAATAATGGTCCCACATTGAAACTAAATGATAAAAATCATCACTGTTTGATGAATTATATTTTCCTGAATTGTGTGTGATGTGGCTGTGAATGGATATGATTTCAGTCATTTGTAAAACCATAACACAGGGGATGACTGCAGTGGTTCTCGGTGTGAGGCGGTGGCACCCTGGCGCTTCAGCAACAGTGGAAACGGAGGGGACAAGGAGACGCTTTGTTCAGCAGGATTTCTGAAGAAGTACTGATTAAAAAAAACTGGAGGGCAAAACTGTGAAGCTTGATTCAAACTCGCTTTTTAAACTATTTTATTATGCTTTAGGTTTCATGGAACTGAAATAAAATCTTAAAATTGACGAGAAAGAATACGACTACTTGCTTGAGGGCTTTTATTTTGAAAAGCACACTCGTCAGCGGAAGTTAGTATCGTGAACGTGCGCTCGCCCTTGACGCATCTCCCTGTCAGGTACCTAGCAGGCTAGCTGCGTGCACCTCCAGTCCGCCTTGTTTTGATGCTGATTCAGTGAGATAACCTCACCTGACTGGAGTCTCGGGTTCAAGTCAGGTGCAACTTTAACCGCTGTTATGTCGCAGGTGCAGAAATGAAAGCGGAAGTGTGACGCTGACCCTACTGACACGTGTGTTTCTCTCCCCCCCCCCCCATGCAGGAGTTGGATTAGAAAGTGGCAGAGAGTCTTGAACCTGCAATGAGAGTCCCGGGAGAACGTTGGAGGCTGTCCGGGATGCCTGCAGCCACCTGGGGGTGATTTGTTACTGTTTGTGACCCGCCGGACCGGTGCTGATCCCGGAGGAGAGGACGACATGGCCAGTCCCATGCAGACTGATCTGTCATATGCATGGGAGAAGTACATGGACTGCAGGCTGCAGGGAGCGGATCTACAGGTAAGGAGCTGACGTCACAGTGAGGTCAGGCTGGGGGTCAGTGGTGCCGTGAAAAGCATCAAGGGTCAGATTTCATCTGTAGGTTTTAAAACGTGTGAATGTTTCGTCTGCTTTGGGTTTTGATCCACACTGTTTAATTTAAAACTCAATGAATGAATAAACAAAACTCTTCTTTACTCACTTGATAATGGGATTCACCGCATGTTTCTAATTCCTTTTGCTTTGTTTAATACTTAATACTTAATCTTCACTACATTAATAGTTGTATGATGCTGATCTGAGATTAGGAGCTTGATAAAGAGGTTCAGAGGCATTCCTCTCGCTGAGCCTGTTCAAATTACTTTCCTCATTTTTGCCTTCTCTGTTCTGAGGTCAGTGACCGTGAATGCCCCGCTCAGATGTTGCTTTTGAGCAGAGTTATATAGGGCATAATTGTATGAGGGGATAACCACAGGGAGGAGAGTCATTCAGCGGTAACAGTAAAAATAAGTCTTGCAGAAGAACAACCCTAGATGTTGTGAGGGACAAGACTTAAAGCCTCTTCAGGACCTTCGGAGGATCCTGGACGTCACGACGCAGTCAGAAATATATTGTCCTGCACGCCGTGCGCAGGCTCAGACGCAAGTCATCACACACGCACACACACAGGTGGAGGAACGTGTTAACCACAGATCACCACCACAGCTCATTATTACTGTTGACAAAATTGCACATTCATTTCCCCTGTTAGGATATTAGAAGTGTGAGTTGGAGAAAAATCAGTGTCAGACCTCTGCCGCTCTTTTCTTTCCCCTCCTTCTGTCAAAAGAACCAAAAGCAGCCGGATCACGAGACTTGGATTAGAATCGGACTGCAGGGCCCGGAGACACACACACACACACACACACACACACACACACACACACACAGATGAGCCGATTTAATGATTATGTTAGTTCATTACTTTTGATTTATCCTCTGCAGTTTGTCTCCTCAAGGCAGGGCCTCCATAATTTTTTAAAGCTAATGAGTGCTGAAAAAGCCCACAGGGGCTTTTTTTTTTTTTTTTTTTTCCCCTTCCTCCCTTCTTGGAAATAATGACTTCCTTCCTCTTTAGTCGTCATGTCTGTGGTGGTGCGGAACGATCTGTTGCGTTGTTAATCACGGTGGTCTGCATCAGGATACGGGCCCCACAACTTCTCAGTTTCCATAGCGATAACGCTCCGACTGCAGCACCAAGCCCACCCTGCCGTTTTTCTATAAATGGTAACTTCTTGTGTCACTTTTCTTGTGACGACTCCGCTGGGATGTCTGCGTTTCGCTCCTCCACCTGTCAGCTCTGCAGTGATCAAAGTGTGTGTGTGAGAGAGAGAGATGCAGCAGGCCGGCAAGGCGAGCACAGCTGTACTCTCCGGTTTGCTGATGCTGTCGCTTTCCCCTCCTGATTCACTCTGATGGGGACACACGGCGTCAGCCTGTGGCGCTCGCTCACATGCTGTTGCACTCTTTGCAAATGATGTTTTCCCTCTCCTGCTCATTAGACCAGTCCCACCGTGTGCTTAGTGTCTGCGACTGCTGTCTCACCAAAAAGAATACAGGTAAACATGACGGGATAATCACAGTAAAATGCCCCGCTGTCAACAGCAGCTCAATTCATTCACGCTGTGATTCTTTGCTGTAAAATGTTAAGTGCAAACAGACGCCTCCCGCAGCAATCAGTGCGATATCGGGAAGAAAAAAAAAAAAAAAAAAAGTGTGAAGCTGGCAGTGCTGCAGCCTCTCCATACGTCTCATCTTTTATTCCTCTCGCTCATCTCCCACCTCTGCTCTCCATCTTCATTTCTGTCAGGCTCACTCTCTCATGCTGGTATTTCTGTCACTTATTTACAGCATACTAACCAAGGCCAGTATTATTGGACGGGTCTAACCCACATCTTGTTGCTCCCTCTGCGTTTCTTCTCCTAACGGTATCAATAAATAATTACCAGAGAAAGTAGGGAGACCACAAAAAGTTTTTTTTTTTCTTTTTACTTCCTCAAGTTTATTTATTTATTTATTTATTTTCCAGAAGTGCCGTCTCATCAGTTCGAAGCCGTCTGTTTGGGAGGAAGCTGATTTAGTTTGCCACTTGTTGCAGCCATTCTTCTTTTCACTGGATACACACACACACACCTTTTGATAACCTCAGTTAGCGAACGAATTCCTCACTTTTACTCCTGAATGTGTGGTATTTACTGTAAGTAAGTGTAGCCGCAGTAAGGGTTTACAATAACGGGATTATGGACATTAAGCCTTTACAATTTCTCTCCTCGCGGAGCCAAAACTGTCGCATTCGTGCCTTCTGTTCCAAAGGATGTTTGCCTTGGGCACACTCGTATCGAAGTATCTGTGGGGACATTTTCCAGCGAGTTCAATTCCTCTGAATCCTGATGAGCGCAGTCAATTTAGTAGAGGGGCTGCCCGGCCGAGTGCCAGATGGCAAGCCAGGTTGTGTTGCTGGTAGACATTTCAGTTTCGTTATGAGGCAACAGGATGTTTCCAAATAACAAAGTTAAGTGTTTGAAGCGGTTCGCCTTTTTCGTTTTTGTCTTAAATGATGTTTGACTCTTGTATCACCTCAGAGGTGGAGTCAGACAGACTGTTGGCTCACACCGGATTAATATTTTGCATAACAATGGATGGCGAGGGTTTATTCACAGGGAGCTAGGACTTGTAAGTATCATTCTGTTGCTGCTCCGTCATCACTCACGTCTTTGACGGTTTGCCGTCGTGACACGCTGTGATGTAAATGGGCTTTTTTTTTTTTTTTTTAATCACAGTCCAACTTAATTTCTGACAGCAGACACTTGTGATTAAATCTAGTGATTTTCCAAGGTGGGAGCAGCCCTGGTCACATATTCCACCCACATTACTTGTTATTACCGTCCCGAGCTCAGAGCTGCTTCACATTCTTGCTGCAGCAAAGCCCCTGAATCCTTGTCTAAAGAAGATTAAACTAGTCAAGCAAAGCATGAGGTAAAATGTAGTGAATACTAAGGAGAGACTAAAGATGGACGTGCTGCTACGCCTTCATCTGCACGTTTTTTTTTTATTTGGCTTGCCACAACCTAAACCATGTGAGACAGAAGTGTAATAAATCTTTTCACAGAAGCCTTATGTTTGCTGAACAAGGTCAGCTGTAGCGCGTGCACACAGCTACTTCAGCTGTGCTGAGCAATTAATGACGATGAGTATGGATCACATTCCACATCAGAGCGACTTTGAGAACAGAGAAGTGGAACCAAGTGAGTGTTGCATTAATTAGTGCCTCTTGTAAATTTCAGTGTTTCAGTAAATTGTAATAAAAAAAAAAAAAAAAAAGCTCAGGGATGCAGTTCTTTATTTTAGGTCAAAGAGACTAAATTTGTGTTGCCAATTTAGCGTGACTCGTTAGAAGTCATGATGGGGAAGGGATAGATAGAGAGATCGCGCAATAATTGACTTCATTATAAGACAAACTATTAGAACTAATATAATGAAGCCACACTGATATGATAAAGAAGCCATAGCTCTATCATAATCATTAATGCTTTTATTCCCAACAATCATCAACAAAAAAGTCTTTCATGTGAATTATATGAGGAAGTTCAGCCTCAGTAAAAATGTGTGTGTGCTGCTTGGAATCTTAGAGTTCTTAAAGAGACTTTCATTCTCGATACATGCGAGTTGGCATTTTGAAGTCCAGTCATTTCATGTGTTTGCAGTATGTTGGCGACGTAGCTTTCATCACTTTAATTCAGAAATACGTGAATTTTCAAACGTCCCAATTTTCTTATTTGGTATCATTGTAGTTGGCAGGATTCCTTCACGAAAACCTCAAAGTATTCTGATTGTCTGCTTCAGTTTTCAAAGAATTTAAAGAATCTATTTGTCCTTCATATTACGCCTCAGTGTCTCTGGGAAGGAAGTATTGTATTGAACATGTCAGAGCTCATAAAACAAACCAGACGCCAAGTCAGACTCTTTCTTGAAGGAAATTGACAATAACTAAGCATGCGCGCGGCAAACGCAGCAGTTCATCCTGCGGCCCAATAAAAACTAAAGCACATGCTTTGATTTAGGACTCTGGGGGAGATCATAGTCCTGATATCCAGCAGAATTTCATTAAAAAATGAGTCTTTACAATCACAAATAATCAGCTTTTTGAAGCTTGACCAGAAACAAATTGACCAGAACAAAGAAGAATGGATGCCACAGCCAACCTTTAACCTTTAGCCGGAGGTTGCACTGAACTTTCCTCTTTATTTGTCCTTTTAACTGAAGGAGTCGCCACAGTAGTTTTGCCCTCTGCAATTCCATCTTTCAAAATGATGGACAGCCTATTTTGCGGCCAGAGTTTCTCCAAATGTGGAGAGGTAGCTTTATACTGTACACAAACTCATGAACAAATTCAAATGTTTGCACATTAAAATACACTCATTCCTCCATCTTTGATGCCAGTTTATTCAACAAACACACACACACACACACACACACACACACACACACACACACACACACACACACACACACACACACTTGTATAGTTATAGTGTAGGAAGGAAACCCCAGCAAGCTCAGGGAAAACATGCAATCTGTGTGACTCAAACCAGGTACATTCCCACTGGGAGGTGTGCGGTCTACAGACTCAGGATTAATATAAATTTTTTAGCTGACCGTGCAGCTCCAAAAGTTTTTATTACAATTCTAATCTGGCAGCACGTTAGAGATTTTCAGTGTTTTCGAGGAATTCCCATGCTAAGATTGTGTACGTCTCTGATTATGATGACTTGTGACAATCATGACTGTTTTGACTTCCTGCACTTTGTCTTTCATGATTTGTTGCGCGTTGCGACATTGTTTACCATCGTGTCCTCAGTGTTGTAGCTGCCTTATGCTTGCAGGGTGACCATAGGACAAGTTTCACATCTGCATTATTTGTTCCGCCCGTAGTTTCAACCTCCCTCCAACCTGCCCCGGTCCCCGGGGGCTGTTCCAAAGAACTGGCTGAACGGATGAATAATTCATCCCTCCTCTCGAGTCAGAGCTCAGCCATTGCTTTGGCTCAGCTTTTTCCACTCGGGTTCCGTGCCGTTGGTGTAATTTCTCCTCAAAAACACAAGTTCTCGGGCCACCCGGGAAGGTGAAAGTCAGAGCAAGATGTCTGGGTTGTAATTTTAACCGGTGACTGCTTCACAAGCTTTCTCCCAGTAATGAAAACAGTGAAGCGGAGAGCAACACATTTTCATTTCCTGCTTGCAACAATAAAGGTCACTGCGTGTGACACAGTGGTCAACACACTAACACGCATTTTGATCGTAGCCTCCTGAGGTTGTTTTTTTGTGTGTGTCCTAATGAGGGTAAAAAAAACCCACAAAAAAAACCCCAACCAAGCAAGTCATTTACCGGGGCTGTGCGAAGCGTATCCGCTGTGTGACTCAGTTTGAGAGGAAATGTGCAGCGTTAGGGGCTCCTCATGATGCTCATCACCCAAATGTCAAATTAGATCAGCAGGGATTTTAAACCAGGGAAGAAAAAAATAAAAAGAAGAAACAGCATTGCATAACTAAAGCCTCACGTCCTCTCTCATGAGCACAGGATCACATCGCTTTCACTGCCTCTGCCAAGTTGTAGTCTATCCAATTTGCCAAAGAGAGCTTGAGAGGAAAGTCTGTACCAGCGTGGGTGACTCAGCCATCAGACTCTCATGACTCGGTCTCCCATGATCGCCACGTTGGATAAAAACAGCTGGTGTTTCAGAGCAGTTACAGAAAGTTTTTAGTATTCAGACATTGCTCTTATGTAGAGCGACTAAATATAATACTGTGTAGCCTGTGTCTTATCATCCACCTGAGCGAGGTCATGTTTACAGGAATATCCCTGTGGTATGAATTCAAATAAATCACTAGTTTTGTCAGGATGGTATGAAATATCCAGAAAAATGACTCCGAAAAGTAGTAATGCAAACCTGTAGGAGTGTGTTTCAATCCACTCGCATTCGTCTATGTGACAAACGGCTGAATCATGGAGTTCATCACTCCTTGGAAAAAGGTCACCGTTTTCCGTTTGTTTACAGGAGTGTGCTCACTGAGCTTTGCGGACTGTTGATTTCCCCTCCTAAGTTGCATTAAACAGTATTGGCAGTCCCTCCATTATCAAATCATGCTGGCGGGTCGGTGCCAAGCAGTGCATTGTATATTAGATTAGAGCCTTGGAGGGAAAAACAAACCCGTTGCTGGGAAATTAGCCTTATCTTGAGCAATTCGGTTTCTTTTTCCCCTCGTATGAGCAGAACACATCCGCAACACAGGTACACGGCTAACGCAAGCAAAGTCATTTTAGATACGGGTTTTGGGAGATTAATTGCATGCACGGCAGCTCCCGCATGGCTTCAGGGTGTATTTATTGAACAAATACCAGTTTTGGGGCGACGTTGAATCTTTGGTCTCCTGCTCTCGACTCACCCTCTGTTTAACTTTATCGGCTCCTCTCTTGCTGCATTTATGTCATTATTTATTTTTCCTACCTTTACGTTAATCTCAGCTTCATGTTTTTATTCGTCCTCTGTCCTCGCTTGTCCCTTTTATGATCCATGCATTTCTTTTTTCTTCCTTTTTCCCTGTCTCCTGTGTGTAACGTTGTCCAGCCCCCCGATGTGCAGTGACCCCCAAACCACCCACCCTCCTATCCCATCCCATCACTGCTTGGGTGGGTTATTGCGTCAGCCGGTGAAGCGTCACCCTCCCTGCCCCTTCCCCCCTCTCTGGCCCTGGTGAGTGTGGTAAACTCTGCACCTTCTTCATTAGGCAATAAGATATGTGCGGTTTAAAAAAAAACAAATCTTGTAACAAATCAAGCTGTGTCAATGCCAATCATTCATGAGCTGCTGAAGTTGAGAACAGAGTTCAGTTCAGTTCGATCGTTGTGACACAGGAAGGAAGTTGACTCACCACCTCACTGTACCAGTTTAAGTGGCGTCGGCCTTCCTCCTCTACGTGTGGGTTTGGTTTTTTAAAAGAGAGAGAGATCTTCAAAGAAATGTTGGTTCCTGTTGAGCAAATATACCCCCCCCCCCCCATGTTTCAGTCATGGAGGATGAGAAAATCAGTTGGCAGTTATCAAACTTACCAGCTGAAAGTGTCACGTTATGTACTCTTTAAAGTCCTGTTTTACGTCATCTGCTGTGGTCGCTGTGCGTTCTATGTGTAATGCTTGCCGGCTGCATAATGGAGTCTATGTCGAGACCTGCGTCCATGCAACGAAGTGATTTGTTGTGGTATCACTGTGACTTGCTCCTCTAAGATATCACTACATACAACTTTCCATGGATTTTTCTGTGTCGTTATATAGAATTAAAGGATCCATGTTAATTTTATGGTGAAAATACACTTGGTACTGTAACCCCCCCCCAACTTCAACAAAGTTAAAAACAAGATAAATACAATGGTAGCGATAAATCTTTAGTGGGAATGAAGAAGAATTGTGTTGGCTTCCATTTTTGATTTCTTATCATAAGCGATCTTCCCTTTTGGCACGTTGAAAATTGTTCTTGGTTGCGGTGCTGGAGCCAAATTAGAGATGCCACTTAGCCTCTACGCATGCTTATAAAGGCTTCAACTGAGTAGGAACGTGAGCCACCACATTACTTCATTAAACATTTGCAAAGATAATTTTTTTCTTTGTTCTGTTATTTCTTAAAGGCAAAGTGTCTCACTTGTGAAAACAGTATTCCGAATCACTGAGGCCACAACATTTGGAAACGCTATCTGTTGTGGCGTCAGTGACTTTTTGAATGTGTATTTATTTTCTAAATGTCATCTTAATTTTTTTTTACCCCACTGTTTATTGACGAGCTGGTTAGTTCAACTTTTGTGTCTCAGGAGAGAGAAAGAAGCGTGTTGAGTCAATGAAACTGCAATTCAGATAAATATGGTGAATGTCCTCCAATATTTCCTCTGGATTTCATATTACAGGGAGGACACCTGACTCATCTCAGAATAGAATAACTTTATTGACACAGTACAACAAAATAGAATTAAAAAAAAAAAGTTTTTCCTGAAAACAAAATGTCAGCTCATTTGAACATAAAAGTAAGAGAAAGTATTCTCTCCCATCTTGAAACAAATATAGAACAATTAGAAGTACTGAATGTATATATCACCTCATGTATTTGCATTCAAGCTCCTGATGGCCAACGGGAAGTCACTTTGTTTTGAGTCTTGTTTGTTTTTGTGCTTCTGTAGCTCCCCGAGGGCCAGGAGAACAAACGGTTCATAACTTGACTCTGAACTGTTCTTTGTTGTTTTTGGCTTTTGTGAAGCTGCCAGTGTTGTTTCTTACCACCTTAACGATCCTCTGAAAGGCCTTCTGGTCTCCAGGTGAGCTGCCAGTTTACCTCGCTGTGAGACTGTAAGGCAACATGGTGGATTTGTAGTATTATATCTCGCTGGCTATCCCTTTAAAAATAAAATAAACCCACTTTACACAAGTTGTTTAGAAAAGGACTGCTAACATCGGGCAAAGAGCGTGGTGCATGTCATGATTCAATCGGCTGGCCAACAGAGAAGCAATCGCTCACTGATTCACTCACTCCTCTGCTTATACCTGATCCCGGGGCATTTTACTCTGAGCTGAGACTGCTAACCACTTATTGAACAAAAAAAAAAAAGAAGCAATTTAAAGTCTTGTATAATGTGCGTTAAATTTCATTCACTCAAGTCCCTCTTCCGACAGACTCTCAGTATCCTCAGTGTCATCGTGTGTCAGTCTTTGTGTAATGTGACTGGTGCGGTACGGTGTCTGTACTTCGGCTTTGTGACCCAGACTGTCAGGGCAGCCGCATCAATCAGCGATCAGTGTTGCCTGAATGAATCCAGTCAGGGGTGTCAGATTAGCGGAGGAGTAAAGCTTCCTCCCGTCAGGTGTGCGCGATGGCAGTACGAGGGCTTAGTGTGGCTCGCACATCTGCTGCCAAGGTATTAACACACTACCCTGGAAGCAGTAATGCAGTTAAAAGCAGTCAGGAGGCTCGTCTCTCTGTTAAGGACGGCCCCAACCTGCAGTCAGACTCTGACCAACGGACTGTTCACTTGTCGTCTATTGTCTCCCCAGATGTGGGATTAACCAGTATTATATGTTCTTAGCTGGTGAGATTTCACACTGTAACGTGTGCCGTTGATCAGATTTGGAGCGGGTCTGAAAAGGAATATATCTCATTTGAGCTGACGTGATTATATACTGAGAAGGTATTGAGCAGAAAATAAAACACACAAACTTACAGTGCTGTAACTGATCTGCAAAATCAATATTGAAGCAGCACATAATGACATGAGGGGCTCACACATCACTATTCGATTACCTGTGCCTTCAGTTTTAATGATTGTAAACCGTACAGTCATCACCGGTAGCAATGCATACGAAGTGTTTTCAGGTGGGACATTCCTCATTTCACTTCCTCTTTGTTTTAGTGAAAGCAATTCTCTGGAGTTGATTCACACCACTAGACTTGTCTCATTTGAGCGTCTGTGTCTTATCAGGTCAGCCTTCAGAGTCTGGAGAATTTCCTCTGCCTCTTCCACTATGTGCAGCACCACCCGGGCCACAGCAACAAAGATGCTCTGAAATTCTGGTAAGTCTACTATAATGTAGGATTCATCTCACCAAGACCACACCTCCAGAGGATGTTTTTGTTTTCACACACAACTACGCCTCAGAGGCAACTTCATCAGCAGTATACTTCATAAATAGTGAATATTGTTCATATACAATTTTTTAAATGTGATAAATGGCTCATTTTTGATTATTTTAATTCTGAGAGCATACGTCTTAAGGGGTGTATGCAAACTCAAATGCAGCCATTGCACCTTCAGTCTTAAAAGAAGAAGAAATGGCAGATTTATTTTCATCATTTTCTATGCCGACACTGTCAAAGAGATGTACATATTATGTAATCACGGTGCATTAGCTGTTGAACCACCTCACTGCATTGATTTACATATTGATGAAGAGTGTTGTTGGGCACTAGGAGCAACGAGTGCCTCTTGTTTGTGTTCCATCGACTGTTAATAAGTTTTCATGCTTTCTGAGGTCATTGCATTTCACTTGTGTCTTTTGCTACAGACTCACTTTGAAGTCGATCAAATCTAATACGTGCCCAATCTTAGCCGTTACCCTAAGCATAGTCAAACCCTAATTATAATCCAAACTTCAAAATGTTTTCACTGAAAGAAGTTTGATATTCCTCCGTTTTAGTCCTCCTGATTCTCGGAGGTGAGTCTTCATTGCTTTGACCTCAATCAAATTATTGCAGATTTCTTTAAAGTCCATCATAACAAATATCGCTGACATTAACCTGAGCATGACATCAGTCGAACCACAAAACAAGTTTTGACCCACAAAGGTACAGATTTTGTAATCACTTGCTCTCTGTCCTCTGAAGGACAACAAATCCATATAATGTGGGTGCGTTTACGGATTTATGTCCCTTAAATGATTATAGACGCCCACACACAAGGAATTGCATTGATTTGCAGGAAGCCTATTCTAACCTTGAATTTATTCTACCACTATCTACCTCAATCCCAAACCTCCTCCAGCCTCCTCTTTTAAAGTACCTTATAACATAAAAATATTTATTGATTCACTTTTATTTGATCGTAATAAAGAATATGGTGTTATTTCATGATTGCTTGAACAGATTATATCCTCACAACATTTTTATTACCTTGAACTAACGCACACACACACACACACACACACACACACACACACACACACACACACACGAAATGCGTTTAGAATTAAGTTGCTCGATCAGCATGCATGACACATGTGTTTCTTTTGCTGAAAAGCAGTTAGATTAATGGGGTTTGGGCTGAAATTCCTTTTTTAAATGTGAGATTTAAGCAATCTGACATTTTCCTCTATGAGACCCATCATTTAATTCAGAGTTTTCAATTACTGGAGCTTATATGCAATAATAAAACACTTGGCAAGATATTGATCTATAGCCACATGGTGTGCTTTTCCCTTTTGCAGTACTGCTTTCGCCTCTGCTGGAGAGTGTGTCGTTTTAGCTGTTAAGTGGTGGACGATGGGGGAGCTTTCAGTGTTGATGATGCTCAAAGTGCATGACCACATATCAACACTTCTTATTGATATGGAAATTAAAGCCTGTTGCATAACAGCCTTTTAAAGCTGTGTTGATTTGATCAGATTATCATCACAGAGCACATAACAACCAGCCATAACATTATGACCGTGAAGTGTGTTGTTGTGATGATCTTTCTTTATTCAATTACATTTTATTTCTATAGGCTCAATGGCAACATGGTAACCTCAAGGCAGTTTTCCAGAGGGAAAAAAAAAAACTCAACCTGAGCACGCCGAGGCAACTGTGGAAAAAACATTTTCACAGAGTGAAGTATTCTTCTGGCGGAATATGGGACTAACAGCTCTGTAGGATATGAGACTGGTTGGTAAGAGCTTTATAAGTTAAGGAATCCAATGAAGATAAAAACATTTTTTAGAGACGTGATCTCTTCTGCTCGTTCCTGTCAGTTACCACTGTACCGCGGTACCAAGTGAATATGTTCTTCTCCAAGTTAATGTGTACAAAGATTACAAACGCGTGTCAGGATGTGAGGGAGTTTGACAAGTTCCCCATTGTGAAAGTTGGAAAACTGGGTCAGAGGATCTCTAAAATATTAGCTTTTGTTGGGTCTTCCTGTGCTTCCTGGTCTGGTGTGCTAAGAATCTGTCAAGAGGTTTCTGGGCACCCAAAGCTCCGCAATGCAGGTCGTCCCTGAAAATGAATAGTCCGATTCAAGGCTGTTTTACCTGCAAAATATGGCCTTCAACTTTATTAAACAGCTGGTCATCATGCTGACATGATGTAATGTGGCTTCTCAGTGTCGCTCCAGGATTCCAATGAATTTAAAGCTTCCCAACACATTACCGACCACTCTTTAATTAAAATGTTTTTAAACGTCATTGTTTGAATTCAGCGCTCTAGATAAATTAAAACCTCCGCAAAGTAATACACTGACAGTAAATAAAGGACCAACCCCTCACTGCATCTTGTGTGTTCTCACCACCACACGTCTGCAGAAAAGCTAGAGACAATGGATCTTTTCCTCCATCATTAAAGTTCTTGCTGCTCTTAAAACACATTGTATCCAAAAATCTCGATGATGACATTGTGTGATTCATTCATTCATTCATTCATTCATTCATTCATTCATTCATTCATTCATTCATTTATTTTTACCCCCTTGGTGATGGTAAAAGCTTGCTATCCCAAACGGTGTTTCAATATGATCTAATCCTTACCAACACTGAAATGACAAAGCCCCCCCCCCCCCCCCGTATAAATAACTCAGCTGGAGTGAAGAACATCACAATAATTGGCCTGAGGGGGAAACACAAAACTTGAAGCATCGAGATGTCTCCAGCAGCTGGGAGATATCACGGGTGCCCTTATCTTTGTTTACCAAGTCTTTTAATCACAGGGCTGGGAGGACAAAGCTGGGGAAGCAGTTAGAGACAGTAATTGTTTCAATAGTCGACAAACAAAGACTGCATGAATAAAAGCTGCGGGGCATTTGTTATTGTCCTCTCATTTTCTCAGTTTTGATGCCTTTGTAGTTTTATGACTTGACTACGGCTTCATTTTAGCCAGACCACTGATCAGTGGCTATAAAATCGAGGCCTTATTTTACACGTTTATTTTTAAGTCAGTGGATGAATATATTGACGATACCTGAGGACGTCGACTCGGACATGATCACTTCAGAGTTGCGAGGTCAGATGATCCTCTTTTTTATTAAGTATGCAGACTAAACCTCGTCCTCTGCTTCTCTAGCACCTTTATCACAAACACGATTCACCAAAATGTGCTGACTATATATATATAGCGGAGCGATTAAACAGCCTGTCCTTGTGCTTTTTCGCGATGTGGCTGTACTCGCTGCTCGACATGTCAAAGACTCTTAAATGTGCATCTATGTCATTATACTGGGACCTGTGCTGTGACCCGCATAGAGTTGATTCGGTAGACAAACCTTTTTCACCCAGATGAAAGCCTGTCGGTGTGAATTTCACTCCAGGCTACACTGTACCATCAAACGCTCAGTAACAAGACCGTTCAAGGCCAGCTCGATGGTGATTAATACAGGAGAGGAATATTTTTGCTTCAGATACATTACTGTGTTTCAATTTTAGGTAGGAGTGGAAAACACATTTTATATCCTATTAAAAAGAGCAGTGCTAATAGTTTCTTTCAGTGAAATACTGAAATGTTAAGTTGATATATTGCAGTGGAATTCAATATTAATTCAATAAATACTATATGTATTTTATTCTCCTCATGGAAAAAGTCTTTAAGCATTTTGAATACAAGTGCAGACACAATCAAAAGACACGGGCTCTACCAGGACAATACAAAAATGCACAAATGATGAATAAATAAACAGCGGAGGTATTTGATTACATCAGGAGTTAAGAGCCAGATTCACGGGGAACTCTGTGTGGTCTCCCTGAAAGGTCAGAGGTCATATTGACAGTGATGTGTGATGAGACACAAATAATCCACAGAACCTGTGGAACTACACGCCAGTTGGAGAAAGTCTGAAGATTGTATTTGTCTTCTAGGCTGAACCAAATTTGTTACCTTTGACTGTGATTACACCGTGGGAATCTCAAACTGTAGTTTGAATGCAAACACAGTCTCACAAGGAGCTGTGAGCAAAGCAAAGTTTTTAAGCACAAAAAATACTGACACAAAGAATGTTAAAGAATTTAATTTCCAGAATAATTTATACAACATTGAATCTGAGACTATTGCATTTAGATCTAAACTCATCTCTCGCAGGTTATTTTCTCACGTGAAGCTGCATGCTGATCTTCCTCTGTTGACTGTCATTCTCACTTTATATATCCTGCATATCACATTGCTTATTTTATAGCTATTAAATATATTACATTCCCTTTTAAAAAAAACTGTTTCAAAACAGCATAATTTATAATAAATAAAGATGAGTTAAAGCTGTTATCAAAAATCACAAGGAAGTGGGCATCTTGGGAAATATTAGTTTATTTCTTTTTTCTCTTCAGTGTTCAATCAGCTTGGAAAATATTTTCCTTAAGGATAGTTTTCCTTGGCACGGTCAACATCTTCAATATAAAGCTGGCAGCTGTTTTTTCATCCAGAAAAAAACAAAAGTAAATGGATTTCACTTAAACAGTGGCTTCACCTGTGTGAGCAGTCCCAAAGCGCTTTACATTGTTAATCACATTCACACACACACACACACACACACACACACACACACACACACACACACACACACACACACACACACACACACACACACACACATACACACCAATGGAGCCATGCAAGGCGCTGTCACTCCATTGCGAGCCATTTTTGGGGTTCAGTGTCTTGCCCAAGGCCACTTGGCACATGGACAGGTGCATGGAAATTGAACCTGCAACTTCCCAATTGGGAAACGACCGCTCTACCAACCGAGCCATGCCGCCCCAAAGTGACTCAAATGGGCACCCGGTAGAGCGCGTAAGTGACGTTTTTGCGAAAAGTTGGTAAAACACATATTTACATACAAACCAATAGATAAATACATGCAGACGAAAACATAACTTTCTCGCCCAATTTTTGTTGGCGAAGATAATCATATTGGTAAAGGATGTAATGAGCTGTACACCACCGACATATAAGCCTTTGATTATCACAGACGCAAATCAAAAATGATGGGTTTTTTTTTTGTTTTTTAATTAGTTTTCATCCAACTGTCTTTTCCAGGAGATACTCAAGTCTCCTGCCTCATTTAGAAAATGTCTCTTGACTATTTTTTGCCTGTGAATGCAGTTTGAAGATAAAGTTTGGTCATATATATATATATATATATATATATATGGAGGGACATGAGCTGCAGGTGTTTCTTGGTGCGGTCGTGATGAAAGAGTACACCCTGTGTGTAACTGTAAGTGTGGAAAGGAACTGTACATGTTTAAATGACACCACCTGCTCTAGTGAGTGGTTTGTCAAAGCAACTGACTTTTCCACAGCAGCTTCACTCCATTTCTTTTTATAGTTTTATTCAGACCTCTTCTGTAAAGCCCTTATTCTCATTAAATATATATCTCATGCATTTTATCTAGTTTATACCTTACTGCTTTGTATCATTAGTGTTGACATTGTGCTTTACTGGGGTGCAAGTCTTGTTCAAAAGTGCAAAACCCTTCCAATATTACAGTCTGAGCCAGCAGTTTGTATATTTGGAAACCTTGTGAGCTTAGTTAGCGCTCCAATAAAATAAAGAATAGAATTATTGCGAAATGTAAAAGTAACATGATTAAGAAGAACAAGAATAAATTGGGATTAATGGAAGAATAGAATTAGAATTAACTTGAGGATTTATTTACAAAATTAATTTGTAAAATTGAAAGCAATGTGAAAGTCTTTAGATGACAAGTTTGTAACATCACAAGTGAAAAATGTCTTTGACGAGGCCTTTAGGTGCTTTTACACCAAAAAGATCCTCCCAGTTGTTGGAGTGGAGAAAACAAAGCCACTTACTGTGAATGATAGCTGGCTTGAGAGGTCTTGTATGGGGCACTCAGGGGGCTTCTCAGTATTCCCAAGACCAGTCCCCTTGCCATGTGACATCACATGCTTTCATGTGATACGCTGATCTGCTGCGAATCTGGAAGGCTTCCATTTGAAATTCCAATTTAATGGAATTTGCGCTGCAGAACAGAAAATTCAGTCAGCAGTCGTGTGAGGAGGTATGCAGATACAGCCAGCAGAGCTGCAGTCCAGCTCGGCGCTAACGCAAGATGACTGCAACGGGACAGTTCGGTCCACTAAAACTTGGTAAGAAGACGAGGGGGACTTTATCTGCATCTGCTGTCTAGATTTCAAGCTGCCCATGGATTTTTATTTTATTTTTTTATTTTTTCAAATGTGGGACCGACAGTGACTTCTACAGAAGTGGCAGGATAAGAGCAGAATTATAAATAGGAGTTTTTTTGTGACTATTCAATAGAATTAATGGCAGCTCTGGACCTCGGGGGCCATTTCCTAAAAGTGTGTCAAGCTGAGTGTAATAGGCATCGTTGTGTAAAAGAGGCATAAAGAGGTGTGGGGTGTGTCTCTGCGTGTTGAACTAAAATCTCAGATGAGAGCAACACGTGGTCGTGACAGACTCGAGCACGCTAGCTTTGAAAGCTCATTTAATTTTATTTTCAATTCATCAGAATTCAGAGAATTACTAGTATTTTGTGTTTCTTGTTGAGATATTTAGCCGGACACTCGTCATGTTAATGCAAACTTTCTGACAGTGTGGCTCTTTTGCTGTTTCTCTCTCATTTCATTACATTTGTTCCGTAGTTCTGTGTGTAGGCATCTACATTAGGCTGACCTAGACATAACTCTTTTGATTAAATCTTGTTTTATTAGCTTAATGAAATGTAAAACCGCTGACAACACTGGAAGAAATAAAAACCCTCTTCCTTAGTCACATTATTAGTATTACCGACTGAACTTTAAATAAGGAAACAAAATTGTGACATGAAATATTTATTTCCTGTCGGCAAACTCCTCAAAATATTTATTGAAAACATTCCATTGATAACATTATGCAAGAGTGTTGAATAAGCGAGTTTCTTCTAAAAGTTTTTCAAACATTTATTCAAAGCATTTGGGATTATTCTCAGTGCCACTCGCTTTTCTAATACGGTTAAATCAGAAACACACTGGAACTAAATTAGGTTTGGTGGTATTAGTTTTCCCTTTTTATCTGCTCGTGCAGCTTCCCAGAAATCAAGACCTCATAATTTGATAATGTTGGTTTGGTTACACGTGTGGAAAATGTGATTGTGTCACAACCTCCTGACTTTTCTTTGTTTTTTTGTTTTTTTTGTGTGTTTTGTTTTGTTGCTGTAGCTCAGACATGAGTGGAGCCAGTAACACACTGGCGAGGGAGTTCCTGACGGATGTACACCAACTATGCAGTGCGGTGGCCCAGAGAGCGGAAGCGCGGGAGGAGGACGAGGAGGAGAGTCACATGGTGGCACTCGGCGAGTACCTGGTCAGGGGGCGGGGCTTCCTGCTGCTCAGCACCCTGGACTCCATTATTGACCAGGTGAGGAAAGGTTAAGAGCATCAGTCATGCTACTTATGGTTGAACCGCACAGCATTTAAAGCTGTAACACCAGCGGTTTGTATGGAAGCAATCGCAGCGTTGATCACAAATCACTCCATTATAAAAAACAGTGAATACAGAGAGAAACTGCTTGAAGTTTGAAAGACAGCTGAATTTATTTCATGGCTTTCTGTTTCGGATCCACATTGGCATTTTAGTTAATGTCTTCAACTCTTTTCATTCAGCGTCTGACTGACAAGATTAAGCCTCTGAACCGCTGTCTTTGTAAACTCTGCTTCAGCTAATGTTTGTTCATCAGAAAGAACACAAATTAAATATGTGTTTAACTCTCTCTAAGGCACACACTGGTATCTTCTACCATTGAAAGTAATCAATTGAGGTATTTTAAGACTTTTTAGTTAAAAAAATAAAATAAAATCTGTATAAATCCTTATGTCTTTTCCATTTAATAGAAGTTGTTAGAAAGTAATACAACTCTCACATTTGCTCATTCATAGTTGAGATATTTTTATTTTTAGTTCAACTATTTTACACTATACTTACTCCGGTAAATGCATTGGCTATAGTTGTGTGCAGTTAACATGATCATCAATCTGGGGAAGTAACAAAGGGTGGAGGAGATGTTATGCCAATGCAAAGGGCTAAAACAATGTAAAAATACTAAAATTCTTCACCGTTGGTACTAAAGCAGCAAGGAGGGATGCAAAAGAGCTTAAAAGGGGTTAATGATAACTAGTGCTGCTGCTACATTTGTTTAGAGATTGGGTACAGTTTACATCAGTGCCTGCTGTTTTTATAGTTTGCATGGTGACTTTATCTAAACAGGAAATTTTCTCTGTGGTGCTGGCAGGTCTTTTGATCATGTGATCCATTGCAGATAGATTTTGTGTTTGCATTGCTGCCAATTCTCCTTGCAACATGTGATGCAACTGTTCAGATCTGAATCTGAATCCTAATCATGCAGCACCGTGGAATCGTTTCAGGCAGGTGTAATGTAATGCTTCTTATCCATCATGTAATTCTGACAGATCTATATTGCAGCAGAGAAAAGTAATTCCAAACACACAACCAGGGTTTATTAAAAATTGCCGTCAGTGTAGAGAAGAATCTGACTTTACTGGAAATGATCGTGTGACCACCACCGACCGATTCTCTTCTGCTTCGATTTTCTCTTAAGTGATCTATACTATACATTAGTATACTATACATTCTATACTATACATTACTAAAACAACTTGTGCAGGTGTTTATATGTTTCTGTCAAACGGCTTATATCACTCTGCTATAAAGGGCAAAGGTTTAAGCTCTGTTTGGTTAACACGGTCTGTGACGCCGTGATGTAAGCACTCTCTGCTGAGGTTAAATGATAGGAATGGCTGCACAGGGGCAGATATTGTTTCCTCTATTAACTGGCACCAGGCTCTGACAGAGGCCAGTGTTTCCCCCTGCCTATAGACTCATGTGTTGTTCTTCAGACTTCACCAGAAAAGCCCTTCCGGGAAGGGTTTTTGAGTAAATGTTTAGCTGCTATATATATATATATATATATATATATATATATAAATAAAAACTCTGAAGTGATTAACTGTAGAAATAAAATTTGTTTGAGATCATGATAGAGGTGGAAATATTTTATCTTCTGAGAGTTCCAGGGCAAAGTTTGTTTCCAGCGTCAGACATGTTGCTGTTGTGCAGCCGAATGTGAACTTAGAATTATTTATAGATGCCCAGTGTTGATATTTGCCTCACAAAAGGTGTCATCAGATTCAATACTCGCTGGATTATGACGGCATGTCTCACCTAAATGCAGCAGCTGTCGTCGGTTTTTTTGTTTGTTTTAATTTAACACCCAAACACTTATCTTCTTAAGCAGAAGATGTTATATTCATGTTAAAAGAAAAGCCTGTTTTTGTCAGTATTATATTATGTTAGCCCTGTGTATCAGTGTCACTCTGGCCTTTTGTTGCTCGGCTTATTTCACACACATTAATCATATTTTCTCTTTTAAAAGCAAGACTCATTACAGAAGGCAGTCTTGTATAAATATATTATCACAAGCTCCACTTGCGTCCTTCAGGAAATTAGTATTTTTTTCTTCACAGCAACCAGAGACACTATTTAAAAAAAAAAAAAAAAAAATAATTGTTTGAATTTAGCTGAGGATTTATCTTGAGTTGTTCCCGTGTGTTTTTAAATACTCCCACACTGTGTCGCTTCAATTCCATCTACTTGTTTAGGTCTGCTCAGTAAAGCCGTCTTTATTTAATAGTACCAACGATCTTCTTGTTCCATTAGCAAACCTCTTAAACAATGTTTAGTAGTGATTGTCTCATCACCAACTAACGGAAAATGCTCAGTCACTGACAGATATTCCTCTGTATTATAATCATCAAAGGTAATCAGAATATCAGACTTCCTAAGTGTCTTTTGAAGAGACTATTTAATTAGTGACTTACATGTGGTTAATGAGGATGTTGGAGGACAGCGTGAATGATTTCTAGCAGCCATTTGTGGAACATTAACTATCAAAAGTGATTAGTGGAGCTACAAATTCTTTGAATCATCAGTTATACTGGATTTATAACAAAAATAAAATGTATCTCAGCATTAAACTAAACTCTAATGCATTTTGTCCTGCATTAAGACAATTCTGTATGTTTCTCGCAAGGTCCTAACTTTTTTAATTCACACATGGAGTAGTAGGTTGATCATTTTTAATTAGCACACGGAAGAGAAATGCTCTGGATAGACACGCGAGATCCCAGAGCTCTCGGAAGTAAGTCTGTCGAGTAGCTGCTACATTGCTTCCTGTCACACTACACACCGTAGAGTAAAAATAAAAAGTAACCGAATAAATGTGCATTTTAAGAACGCTTGTCTCCAGCTGGAATAAATCCATAGAAATTGTGAAATTTCAGACACGACTCGGATCTAATGTGAGACGCTGAGTCATGACTGTTAAAAGTAGTGACATCCAAATGGATGGCCTGAGACAAGCGTAGTGAGGAGTGTGTTGTGGTGGGAGGGTCTTGGTGTGGCGTCCAAAGGATGGCCGGGGGGGGGTACAAGGAGGCTTTCTAGGTAACCTCAGTGTGTTTTGTTTCACTCCCAGGAGCTGACCTGTCGGGAGGAACTGCTCACTTTGCTGCTGTCTCTGCTCCCGCTGGTGTGGAAGATTCCTGTGCAGGAAGAAAAAGCCCCAGGTCAGTAGCCGCGAATGCTCCTGCACAACTGGATCTTTTCAAATACCCATGTTAACAGCACGCATCTCACTCTACCCAACATGTCCAGCTTCTGGTATGCAGCTTCTAATTTCAATTTCCATACTTAATTTTCAGAGTATAACATCAGCTGCTCAGAACAGTTGTCTTTGTTGTGTAATCAAGTGATAGTGATTTTCCAACTGTTAACTGTATAGCCTGTTTTATGAGCCACAGATGTTGTGCGACCATATACATGCATTTGATTCTCCATCCGTCCGTTACGCATTTAATTACAAATTATTCCAGTCGATTGGTTTTTCAGTATTTTGGCGCTTTTTTGTGAATATACTGGAATGGCTGCACATTGATTTTTGCTCTATATTGTACCTCTGATACGCTCAACAGATTACTGCTTTTCATTTGGTACTTTATGTGAATAGAGCTGCAGCCTTTCCACTACACTAATTTTGCAATGAAAGAATCAATTTGAGCCATTTGCCACAGAAGATGATAGAGTTGCAAATGTAAGCAGGCACAGACAAGTGAAGACGCGCGCATGCGGAGGACTCTGACCTCAGGATGACACCGGCATTTAGTACAGGACTGCTGATTCACTCTAACATGGAGCCTAGACATTTTTTACTTTAATTACTTCTTGCTTATGGGGTCCCTTCACAAACAGACAATGGCTGCTGATGACCCAGCGTGTATAATGTATTTATTCTCCACTGCAAAGTAATATCTACAACCTACGAACTCTACCATCCTTCAGGCCTGCAGCTTAAATACAAAAATGCCATGAGTAGGTCTTATATGATTCTACTTCATTGTGCGGTTTGGATTTCTGCTCATGTTCAGTATTGTATGTTGTATAATCTTTCAAAAACGTCTCGAATAAGTCTCACATTTATTTCTGTGTTGACAGATTTCACCCTGCCATCCCTACTAGAGGCATTCCTAAGCCAGGAGGTGAAGGCCGTCCCCGTCAGAACGGGACAGAAAGCAACCACAGATGAACTGAACACTGGGAAGAGGCCCCGCGTCGGCAGCGGCACCTGGAAATCACGGAGGTCGCGCAGAACAGCGCAGCGATACTCTGTAAAAGATGCTCGCAAGTCTCAGGTATCTACCTCAGATTCAGAAGCCAATTCTGAAGACAAACCTGTGTTGGGCCCGGGTGGCGCAAGGAGCCGAAGATACCATGGCTCCACCATCCAGGTAAGCTGTCAGCATCATCGCTCAGAGGCCTCACAGTTAACGTCCACTACCGCCACCGCCACAGAAACCATGAGTGCGCCGTACCCCCACCCCCGTGCTCCGGGAGCCCAGATGGCAGATGCTGAAACCCTGACGGATCCAGCTGCAATATCAATATTCAACCGCATGGAAAACTCTCCCTTTGATCTGTGCCATGTGTTGCTCTCCCTGCTGGAGAAGGTGTGCAAGTTCGACATGAGCATCAACCATAACCCAGGTCTGGCTGTCAGCGTTGTACCAACTCTCACAGAGATCCTGACAGAGTTTGGAGACTGTTGTGGTCCAGGGGGAGGAGGTGGAAGTGGAACAGCAGCAGAGGAGCTTGCTGGAGGCTGGACGGAGGAGCCGATCGCACTGGTTCAGAGGATGCTGCTACGTACCATCCTGCACCTAATGTCTGTGGACGTGAGTCAGAATGACAGAATACCGGACAGCCTGCGGCGGAGTTTGACAGACTTGCTGCGAGCCACCCTCAAAATCCGAAGCTGCTTGGACAGGCAGAGTAACCCTTTTGCTCCGCGGCCCAAGAAGACTTTGCAAGAGGTACAGGATGATTTCTCATTCTCCCGATATCGTCACAGAGCACTACTGCTTCCAGAGCTTTTAGAAGGAGTACTACAAGTTCTTCTGGGTTGCCTTCAGGCTTCCACACCCAACCCATTTTTCTTCAGCCAAGCTCTGGAGCTCATCCACGAATTTGTCCAGCACCGCGGCCTGGAGCTCTTTGAGGCCACGGTGCTGCGACTGGAGGGTCTTGGTAGAGCAAGAGATTCTGAAGTAGGAGGTGAGGCTTCAGAGAGGCTACGAGGTCTCATCACCGGCGTCTTTAAGATCATCAGTGCTGTGAAGAAGGCAAAGTCAGAGCAGCTGCATCAATCCGTATGTGCCCGCCGCCGCCACCGTCGCTGCGAATACTCCCACTTTCTTCATCACCACAGAGACCTGTCAGGTTTGCCTGTCTCTGCTTTCAAGCAGGCTGCAAGACGCAACCCCTTTGAGGAGGACGGAGAAGGTAAAGATGGACTTGAGGGTGATGCAGTACGTTACCCTGAGCGCTGCTGCTGCCTGGCAGCTTGTGCCCATCAGTGTCTGCGGCTCCTGCAGCGTCTGTCCTCCAGTGGACCCGCTGTGTTGCAGGTGCTGGCTGGCGTGCAGGCTGTTGGAATCTGCTGTTGTATGGACCCTCGCTCAGTCGTAGGACCCCTGCTACACGCCTTCCAGGCTCCGGGCCTGCGTAGCTACCAGTCTCATGTACTCAGTGTACTAGCCAGACTGATTTTAGATCAGCTTGGTGGAGGCCAGCCTTCAGAGAAAGCCAAGCTGGCCTCCTGTAACATCTGCACTCTGGACAGCAGCCAGCTGCCAGGTCTGGAAGAGACTCTGCAGCATGGAGAACATTCTGCTATCGCCACCAGTCTCTGTTACCGCTCCCAGGGTATTCTGCCGAGTGGAGGGGGAGCTGAGGACATGCTGTGGAAGTGGGATGCTCTGGAGGCTTACCAAGAGCTAGTATTTGGTGAGGAATGGCAGCTGAGCCAGCAGATAGCTGGCCATGTGTGCCATCTGACCCTGCGGGGCAATGCTATAGTGCAATGGCAGCTCTACACACACATCTTCAATCCCGTGCTGCAGAGAGGGGTAGAGCTGGCCCACCATGCCCAGCAACTAGGTGTTTCAACTGTTTGTACTCAGGTCTGCAGCTATCACACGCAGTGCCTGCCTGTGGAGGTGCTCCTTGTTTACCTGCAAACATTACCTGCACTACTAAAATCAAGGTGAGTTATTTTTTTAACAAGTTTTCTAATGTATATCTTTCTGTGTCACCTCCTTCCAGTGATAGTTGTTTTTACACCAGTTTTATTTGTAGTGTTAGATTTTGAATACGGGCTTTAACTTTTTCAATAAGCTTGTTTTTCCATAATCTGTTACTAAGCTTCTGGGCTTAGCAGGGGAGCTGGGCTTTTTTTTTTTTTGGGGGGGGGGGGGGGGGTGTTGGCATTTGTATGTTCCTTTTATACCGCCACTAAACGCAAATATAATTTGCCAGCTCCAAGTAGGACACCTAATCTAGCTGGCCATTGTTTGTCATAAGATCTGTCTCCCCAGGTCATTGCTAATTGATGCTCATCAATAATTTATCACAACGTTGTGAAGTGAGAGATGGAAAATTGCTGACCTTTTATGTAACACGGGGACAAGGACAGTTGTCAGGCAAAAGCAGGTGTTGTGTGTCTTTGTGCTTCAATCAAATAGAGTAGGTCTTATTTTTGAATAGTCAAAGAAGATTGTTGACTTATCTCCTTTTCAGACTATCCAGTACTTCAACTGAATTGCAAATACTTGTGAATGTGTTCATTTGATGTGTTTTAATCCCAGCATCTCATCCTGCCTGTATCTTGGCTTTTGGCCTGTGTATACAGGGATAGCCTGTATCCCATTGCGACAATAGACGGGATCAGCAAATTCAGAAAATAGATGGTGGGGTGCTGTGAGACACTCTGTCAGCAGTAGGCTGATGGTTTCCCTTATTTAAATTCAGCGTTTTCATGCTCGCTGCAGGTTTGACTGACATTCAAAGTGTTTGCAGTTCCATGCAAACCTTTTCAAAAGACACTTGGAGACAATTTTAGGTCCTCGTGACTTTGTAAAATTTATTGCTATGAAAAGCTCACATCCCAGGAAGTGTCACACATTTGGAGGAATGTCATTTTACACCATCATGAGAACATTTGACAATTTTCTTTATGCATTTTCAGCATCAATTTCTTCGAATTCTTACCTGGTCTATGTTTCTCATCTACTTGCACAAGTACCTGGAAATGACTCGTACAGTTAAACAATTCTTTTGTTTGATATACAAGAAATGTACTCTTAAAAAAAACAAAAAACTTTGTTACTAATTGCAGGCAAATAAACGTAAAACAGAGCTGTGAAAGAATCTTACTCATTAACATCAGATCAGCAAGTCTAACAATCAACTGAATTGAACAGTGCAACCCAAAAGTATTGGCTCATTATGCTGTTGTGGTTTCACTCATTATCTGAAAATCTTAGCGAGCTGCCTCAGCAGTCTGAGAAACACATTCAATGTCCAGTCCAGTTTTCACCTAGTTTAATTCTTTCTTCATCTCCCAAACCCCTGATGTGTTTGGAAGGATGAGGGGTCTCTTGGGAGATTTAACTAAATAGTGCAAACCAGTTGGCAACAGTAAAGTCGCTTTTTTTTGTTTCTGCTACACTAGAAGTTTTGAAACATCCCAAACAAAGTAATTCTTTCAGACTTGTACATCATCTTACATCTTGCCTCTCTCTTCATCATCTTGCACCAATGCTGTAGCTTTCTGCTTAAAAGAACTCATATTTTTCAGATGAGAGCATTAAATATGCAGACGAATGGTTACTCATCCCGTTGGATGTTCACACCACTAATGGAAAAGGGGAAATGTTCAGAAAAAGTAGACCTAATCAGCTCTGCATTAATGTAAAGAAAGGCTGAAAAAATTGGAGGGTCAAATAAAATCTAATAAAAAAATATAAATAAAAAAGCTAATAACATTACATTTTTTTTATCCATTTCACGCAGTCAAAGCTCCCGGTAAACATCTGTTTTTCTTTTTGATGGAGAAACAATTGCATGTATAGATGAGGGAGGTTTTTTTTGTTTGCGTTTTTGTCATTGCACATTATCACATCTCATGGGAGTGTTGTTTGTTTTGTTTTTTTTCCCTCTCCAATTGCTGGTTTACCCTCGACTCCAAGGTGACGCTTTATTCCGGCATAATTTACGCTGTGTTTTAATAGTGTCATTTATCGTGTATCACGAGTAGTAAACACATTAAAAAGGATGAAATGTCACTTTTGTTTTGCAGAGTAAAGGCTGGGTTCACCTTCAGATAACAATGACACAGTTTGAATGTTTTTTGAATTTGGCATTCACGATACTCCATCAAAAACACACGAACACGGAGGATAACACAGTTAATCCGGTAAACAAAGTGGGAGCATTAGTATTGATATTGATGATAGTCTATTTGGCTGCTCCCTTTTATAAGGGATGCCGCGGCAAATCATCACACCTTGCACCGTAGAACTTGTCTAGCTTTTTACACCGGATGACCTTCTGCTGTTACTGGAATTCAAAGTCACTAAAGACACTAAAAGTCTTGTTACAATATTAATGCAGAATTCCTCAGTCCATATCATACATAAAGACTTCTTTAAAGGTTTAGTTGTTCCCAGAGGGGAATCACACCTGCAACATAAATAGGAAATGTTACAGTAGGGATGGAACGACTGCAAAAATTCCTCTACTTGTAAAGTTATGGAGTTTGTCAGATGAGATTGAGTGGTGACTGTTGTTCATGCTTGTGCTCTTTGTTAACCTATCTTAATAGTCCTGGGGCAGGTAGACATGCTTTGCAAAATTTCTTTGTGCAATCAATTTTAAGTGAAAGAAATGTGCATTTCATTAAAATGTAGAAATTAAAGTTTAAAGTGTCTGTAGTCCATTTTAACTATTGATGCCCACTCTCTGAATTGTCTGCTTCATTTTCATTATTTTGTGTTACAGGGTGATCCGAGATCTTTTCATCAGTTGTAATGGACTTAACCAGGTCACGGAGCTCGTCTACCTGGACCAGACTCGCTCTTTAGCCCTGAAGGTGTTTGAGACTCTTATAATTGATATTGGACACCAGCAGACTGACGGGGTGCTTTTTGAGCTGGAGGGTGCTGATGTGGAGGAGAGAGAGGCTATCATAGGCCTGGCGGAGGAACTGGGATCCCGAGGGGTCGGGGAGGGCCCACAGAGCCTCAGCAAGTTCTATGAAGGCCTGAGGGAGGCGTATCCCCGTCACAAGCCTCGAAGCGGACAGGGCCGTGGGCCAGGACGCAGCCGAACAGAGACCCATCTCCACGTGATCAACCTCTTCCTTTGCGTGGCCTTCCTCTGCGTCAGCAAAGAGGCTGATTCCGACCGGGACTCCGCGAATGACTCTGAGGACACTTCTGGCTATGACAGCACAGCGAGTGAACCGCTCGGCGGGCGGCTGCCTTATCTGTCCCCCGACAGTGTCGCTCTGCCGTCCAAAGAGCAGGTGCGACGTGCTGCCGACGTTTGGTCGGTGTGTCGGTGGATTTACCTCACCAGCCCTTTGTTTCAGAGGCAGTTCTTCAGGCTGGGAGGACTGGACGTCTGCTTGCGCCTCATGACTATGGTCATCCAAAAGCTCTCCTGTAAGACCAAGGACGGGAAAGCAAAGAAGAAGAGAGATGGTAAAGTCAGGAGTAGCCCTGAATCCGTAGCCCCAGAGGAGGGTGAAGGAAAGACTAAAGACCCAGCAAAGAGGCTGGAGGAAGAGTGGCAGCTACAAAGTATTCGTCTCCTGGAAGCTTTGCTGGCTATTTGTCTGCACAGTGCAAACTCGGCCCTGCAGAGGATAGAGCCGGAGCTCTCTTATCAGGTATTACTAACAGCATGTGCATCATCCTGTCCAAATATTCTATCTCTGACCACAAAAAGAGGTGTTCTTATCTTTGCGTCAGTGAAACTGTTACATCGCCATATGTTTGCAGCTGCAGACTGTGGAGGAGATGCTGTTTGAGGTGAGAGACCAGCTCTCTCGCTCAGGGATGGTGAACTCTGACCTTGCTGTACCATTGTTCGACTCTCTGCTGAGAGTCGCGTTGGCTGAGGTGTCGTCGTGTCCCGATCCTCCCGAGGAGAAGCCTGACAGGGTGAGTCATCTTTTGTGAAAGTGAGTTTATTTATGCTTACTAGTCTTTTACAATTTTTTTCATTTTGTTTGTCAATCCCTGTTGAAGGAAAAACGACTATCGGGTTTCTATTGTTTGCAAAAAATAATGGCTACCCTCAAATGCAGGATGAGTCCTCCAACATTTTAAACAAATATATGAAGTCTTTTTTTTTTTTATTGAATTGGCACAGATCAAGTGATTAATGAGCAGTCAGCCAATAGACAAAGAATTACAAATAACAGAAATTTATTTTTCATTTCATGGACTCTTTATAAGTTAGAGCCAGTCAGGCATTGGTCATGAGACCCCTCTGCTGATAGATGCCATCATTGTATTACACACTTTCAAGTTCTTAGCATAACACTTAAAATGAATCTTTTGATTCAATAATATTTTCTTTTTTTTGGCTGATAAAGTGCACAAAGCGCATTTTTTTTTATACTGGCAGCAACATCATGTTATCTCCCATCCACAACATGTGTAACTGAGATGCACCATCGACATTCACACAGTCTGCACATTGTGGGTTTCACGTCCAGCTGTTTTCATGTGGAGGAAAGCACATTGTGTCCAGTTCGCATATTGTTGCTTCGTCCTGTTTGCCACAGATGTACCTGAACACAGTGTGTAACACACATATCTCAGCTCGTTATTTAGCAGGCAAGTGTACATCGAGAGGACTGTTGTGAAGCATGGGAACTGCTGTGAAAGGCCACTCGCATGACGTTGCTAAGCAGCTGTTATCTGCCTGATGTACAACGAAACGGCAGACGTAAATAATGACAGCCTCCGGACTGCAGCGAGCAGTAGCTGCAGACAGGAGTGAACACAGCCTCGTCACAGATACTGCTTTGTTCTGATGACTTGTGCAACTTAATATCAGGTCGTTTAGCTTTATACCAGCAACACTGTTGCTTACGCTGCCAGCGATATTCACCCACGTTGACAATATCTCTGCGATAAGACGGATAAGTAAGAAAATCCATCGGTCACAGCTACTCTCGCCTCTTCAGCAGAGACACTATCGCTGTAGCCTTTGCTCAATATTATTGAAAGATGGCACGGACCAGACATGGTTATGTCCCACCATGCAACTACTATTATTTGTTCCAGGAAATGAGAGTGTGGATGTGTGAAGATGAGTGTGGATGTGTGAAGATGGACCATTTTTCTTCTGGCTGTCCACACTAAAACTTCCTTCCCACCTGGCAGTGAGTGTTTTCTCTCTCGCAGCCTTAGATGTGTTTTCCTCGAGTCTTAAAATGCCTTTCTCTACTAAGCCTGTTCCAACACAGGAGGATTTAGCGTTTTATATAATAGATTTACCTATTTCCTAAGAGCTTAGCTCTTTCTCCGTGACGCCAGCAGGGTGTGATGTTCACTTAACCATCACAAGTGTGTGCCGGGAAGCTTCCAGATTAATGTTACACCATAAAGTTTTCCCATCTAATTGGACAATTCTGTAAAATACTGGACCTTGGCTGAGTATCAAAGCCAGGTATTACTTTAAAAGGAATAGAGGTTTTTGCTACAATAAGCTGCTTTGAACCAGTAAAACTCTTCAGAGTCTCTCTGTTTACTTGTGTGTGTGTGTGTGTGTGTGTGTGTGTGTGTGTGTGTGTGTGTGTGTGTGTGTGTGTGTGTGTGTGTGTGTGTGTGTGTGTGTGTGTGTGTGTGTGTGTGTGTGTGTGTGTGTGTGTGTGTGTGTGTGTGTGTGTGTGTGTGTGTGTGTGTGTGTGTGTGTACATGAGTGTGCGTTTGCCTACATGCACGTATGATGACTGACTGTTCACGTCAGGGCAATGGGCTGTGTGAGTGCTTTGTAAGTCAGCTGATATTTGTCTTATGACCAAAATCTTGTACTCTTTTTTTTTTTTTTTTTCTTTTTCCTTCTTTTCCCCCTCATTTTACATTCTTCATAAGCAGTACGGCCATGGCTTGTTGACCTGGTATATTTTGACTTTAGAATTTTTTTGGTGAAGGAGAAGTTTTATAAAACAACACTGGTGAGCTCTTGTGTAATTTGTGTTGTCTGAGCAATTTTCTGTCAGCGAACTAGGCGTAGATGTTATTTGGCCGATTTTATTTGCGCTGAATGGACTGAAAGTCATAATTTTTTTTTTTTTTTTTTTTTGCCTCTGTCCGTCTCTCTGTGTCTCTGTCGCTCACTTGCTTTTGTCGCTGTCATGTTAGCAGAAGCTGCAGATTTTGGTGGAGGGGGCGGCCCCAGCCGGCGATCTCTCTGAGGAGGTGGACGAGGTGCAGAGTTGTGGCGTCAAGCCCCTGGGGGAGGAGGAGGGCTACGACGCTGACAGCGAGAGCAACCCCGAGGACATGGCTAAGCAGGAAGAGGGTAGGTCCCACTCTGTTACATCGCCCTCGCACACTCCCACTCCCATTCACTCCTCAAGAATCCGGAGCTCACACATCTGCGCCTCAAACATAGGAGGTTAAGTTGGTTTCACGCATAGTTTGCTTGACTCATTAGTCTTTGTATTATATCCATTGTGGTTTTTTTTTTAATGACCATATACTTGTATTAAGAACCTTTTAAATCATGCCTGCTCCAGGTCCTCAGTCTTCTCCCCCATTTGTTTTTGTTGGTGATAAATGTGAGCCTGCTGACATTAATGGATTTTGGGGTCATATGTTGGTTATAACCTTTAAACCTGCAGACTTTTAGCCCTGGGAAATCCTGTTTCTCCCACTGGAGAACAAACTGATCACTTAATCTAGAAAATGCTGTTGATAATATTTTATCTTTGTATTTATTGAAATATTTTGAAAGACATTGTGGCCTTTCACTAGTTTGCTGACTCAAGCCCTTGATTATGTAAGTAAAGCTATCTTGCACTCATGTGCAGAGGAGGAAATTAAGCAATAAGATGTGGTTAGTTTTCACGGTGTGTCAATGACACAGCTGAAAAGGAGCCCAAGCCTCTTGGATCAGCTCTCTGCTTGTGGTCTTGCAGGTTAAGAACTTGGCCTGGTTATACTCATCCACTTACATTGCCTCAGAAAGGAATCATTGTTTTATATTTTACAACTGGAAGGCTTCATGAGCTCGATCTTGTGACTTGAAGTCTCCATCAAGTGGAGGTTTTAACTTCCTGGAAAGCGGCTTCGTTCCTGAAAAAAACAAAAACAGGGAATCTTTTAATTCAGCACCGCTGAGCAAAAAAACAAAATCAGTTTTAGATGTTACCATAATGGTTGTGGAGCACTGAAGTCAAACCCTGCATCTCTCCTCAACACTGAAAGGCTTTCTTTCATGTGAAATCGACCATTCAGAGACACTGAATGTGATTGATGACAGCTGAGCTTTTGGAAAATGTTACGTAAAGAAAATACTTGGTGATTTAGGGGCATATTGTGTGATTGACAGGAGTCCATCAGTTGTCACTTTGGCTCTCTGCTCATTCCACACTGCTTCTCCTCCCATTTATGATCAAATGAAGATTTTCTGCCTCGGTTGTTTGCTATCTTCTCAGATTCTCTTGGCGATTTAACAAGTTTTGACCTCGTAAAAGCTGCTTGTATTTATTTATGCAACGCAAGTCAAAAGTTTAATTGGAAGGATTTCTGATTTTATGATTACAGCAAGGAGAATCTATAAATTTGGAGACTTGCAATGGTTGCTTGCTGCAATTCATTTTAACCAAACGCGTGCAGCAGAACTACACCACCCTTCAGGTGACAGGCCTTTTAGTTTATATTTACTGAGAGCAATATGTATCCCGATGTGCAAGTCTCAGAAGGTGACAAACTGTGTAGTCCTGCTTAGGGAGCCGAGCTTGCTTCATTAATAAAAGGAGGTCCCAGAAGTCGTGCAAGAGCCTGCTGGGCTGCTCTCCTGTAAATCATGAGGGAACTCCCATGCTGCTCGGAGAATGAGCACAGCACTGAAGCTAATTCATTTTTATGTGCCGCCTCCAAGATGGGAGGTTGGAACTGAAGGATGGGAACGCCTGTGGATCGCAAAGCCGCTCACCCAGCACAGGTTTCCACGGCACGTCCGTGTGTTTGCGTGCGCGGCGTGCCAGTCAGCTTGAGATTGTTCGGTGCCTCCACGCATGTGTAGATGAGTCTCTTGGTGTGTGTTTGAGCTTGTTGTTTTCTTAGGTGTGAAGGTGGAGTCGGCGGCGTTGCGTGAGTTTGCGGCGGTGGCAGACGGGCCCGGGTGTGGCGTGCTCCTCTTCCCCGAGATCTGCACGATGGAGCTTCAGCTTCTTGCCTCCGGCTCCCCTGACCTGGAGGTTCTCAGCCATGTGTTCCACAGCCTGCTCGGTGCAGTGAATGCCAACCACCGCAATGCCGCCTTACTCTATGACCAGGTCAGACTGACCACTTCTTCATCTTTGTGACCGCTCTCAACGGCCTCCCATGTCTGTCTCACTCAGCTGTGCTCTGAAGATAAAAACTGACCCTCTTATTCTGATTATTACAGGGAGGAGTCAAAACTATTCTGTCTGGCTTTCACAACATCCTCAGTCAAACAGACCCCTCGTATCAAGGTTTGTTACATATTCTGGTTCTTTTATATCTGAAATGACTGTTTGCATATGAATAGGTTATCAGTAAAACATTTAGAAATTCTTGTAAGCTGTCTTGTTTTTCCGAGTGTTTCCCTGGGGTTGAAGCAGCGTATTGGGTATAAATAGTTCTAGCTGGACTTGTACTGCGGGACCCATGTAAGGCTCACATGAATCTTTTTGGCACTGTAGGATTGTAATATTCAAAGTATATAGGAATACAAATATTAATGATTCTAATGACTTGTCAAATTCATATAGTTCCCCATGTAGAATTGTGTGTATAGTATCTGGTACTCACTTGTATTTTGTGTCTACTGTGATCATAGTAAAGCAGGAAGTGATGCTGTTTTTGACCTGTGGTGTTCTGCTGCATGCCAAAATGAAGAACTGTTTACGTAACCTGCTCTTCATTGGCCTCCACTCAGATTGCCAGACTGTGCTGGTGGAGCTGCTGGTTGCCATGGTGAGCCAGCGTATCACAGCGGAGGAACTGGCTCTATTGATTCGCCTCTTCCTGGAGAAGACCCCACCTACTGTAAATAGCAAACCCGATCAGTCACTCAACAGTTTGCTTACGTCGGCGGTGTTGACACTGATAGCTCGTGCTCGCACGCTCAGCCTTTTCTTTTTTCTCTTTCTCTTTTTAGCACTGACAACAACCTATTTGTAAAGACACATTTCCTGTCACACTCTCTTCTGACATCTCACGGGTGTTTTTTTTTTTTTTTTTAAATTATTCATCAACACATAACGCACCCTAAGGCCCGCTTCACTCTGTATATAATTAACACCAAAGTCTGCAGAGCAGATGTGATGCTACAACCTAAACCACACGTCTGTGCGTAATTGGAATCTGGTAGCAGATGTCATTAATAATCTGCTCAAGAAAAGTGTTTTCAAAACTAAGAGTAGATTGTATTTTTAGCCATGGGAACATATTGACACATGACTTTGTCTCTGAGAAAGAGACGCGTCAGATGCGCTTAATGGTTGTTTTGCTCTTTTAGACGGCGACCAGGTGTTGCTTTCAAACACTGAGCTTTGCTGCATTCATCTGTGTTATTTTGGGGCTAATCTGTTCATTATTGAAACTAAACTTGTTAATAGTTTGTTTGATTTGGGAATACGGAAAGGATCTAATTGAAATTTTAAAAAGATATTTCACAATTTAAAAAAGAATATTATGTAAAATTTAGTAGTTAATTGACAGACCATACCTTCTCGTTTACGTTCTTTTCCAGGAAACTTTACTAAAGGGCATCTTACAAATCATCGAAGCCAACGTGAATGTGGAACCTCTTCATTTCCTGACTTTTCCGATTATACTTGGGGCTTTGACGCCGGGAGGTTTGTCCCCTGGCTCCAGGCAGAACTGCACCGCTGGAAGCAAAAGTGTTGGTCTGCTGTGGAAGGGCAAACTGTCTCCTGCTCGCAGGGAGGGGGATGCCGAGTACCGACCGAGCCACCTGCGGTCTTCTCCCTGGCACATCGCCCCCCTCCATTTGCCCTTAGTAGGACAGAACTGCTGGCCCCACATGGCGAGCGGCTTCAGTGCCTCTATGTGGCTGCGGGTGGCAGAGCAGGAGGAGAAGGATGTGGACAGAGAAAAAGGTGAGACAGTCCTTTTAAGAAATCCTTTCTACCTGATTCGAATTAATCTTCATTCGAACCTGCTTCAAGATTTTTTTTATTTTTTTTTGTTTTTCAGAAAAAAGTAACCTACCCCCTGGTGAGTCACAGAATGGCTCATCTCAGGCAGGGACAAGATTAGAGGAAGGCCTTATTCATATTCTGTCCATGGGCTCCAAAGCACTGATGCTTCAAGTGTGGGCAGACTTCTCCACAGGCTCTCTCACATTCAGGTGAGCTCCAGTGTGGATGGAGGTCTTGAAGACCTGTGTGTAGAATGTGATGCTGAAGTATTCATAGTGTGTGTGCCTTGAAGCAATGCATTCTGCCTTTCAGGATTTGTATAGACCCAAACGATGAGATAAAAGCAGGGCTGCTGGCGCAGGCCGACTCTGGCGAGGGAGTTCTCGGCGCGGGCCAGTGGCAGCACCTCAGCCTGACCTACAGCCAGCAGCCAGAGGGCAAGAAGAACATCCATGGCCGTGTTGTTGTCTGGGTGTGTGGCATCTGGTGAGGAAACAAGAATCTGATTGAAATGGGCGCTGCAGGGTGGAGCTTATAAGCTGAATGAGAAATATGTGTTTAAAATTGCGGTTTTATCAGATTATCTGCTAAATAATTTAGTTTAGCCTAATATCCACCCCTTTTTTTCCCCTTTTTTTTGTTTAGGAAATGTGAGGTTTCACTGGATTACACACTACCCAGAAAGTCTAGTTTATCATCTGACAGCAACAAAACCTTCTGCATGCTGGGCCACTGCACGCCGACGTCTGAGGAGCTGCTGAAGCAGGGTGGACGCTGGAGCATGGGCACCGTGCTTCTTTTTAATGGTACGTATTGTGTGTCAGGAACATATCAGACATTCAATACTAGTCTGAGAGTCATTAATTCACTATGTATGTGCTGCCTGTTTTGGTGTGTGATTGAATTATGTCTGTCCTCAGTGCTGCTCCCTGGTGTTACATTGATAACAGCCTTTCCTTTTTGCAAATCAGTCGACAAAGCGAGGGTACATAAATGGTTTATGATGCATTTATATTTTAAAAGCGTGTCCGATACCCATCTGCACAAGGCCGTGTCTGGTGCAATGTGTGGCATGCTGTGGATTCTCTGCGTTCTGCCGAGAGGCTAACTGAATATTTCTCTTGTTGCCTCTAATTGGCTGCAAATGGCCCACGTCGAGGTAACCCCAACTTGTGAACCCAAGTAAAGAGACAAGCTTCGGCTTGGAATTGATTCTAAGTAGCAGTCTCTTCCTCTAAAAGAGGGACTGAGGGTTTTCAGGAAGTTTCAAGAAAACAAGAAATAAAACATCACAGTGTAACATGGCATGTCAGTAGTCTCGTGTTGCTTCCACTCACTCACATGGTATTACTTTTTGGGGCGAAGGGGTTGACCCGGAGTCCCGTTTGTATCATTCGCATTGTCTTTTAAGGCTTTCTACTGAGGATGTATTCAAAGTAGTTAGATTTTTTTATATAAAAAATGTAACTTAATGTTTTCTTGTCTGTCAGGGTCCAGAATAGGATCTGAGGAGGCCTTCTTCCTGTACGCCAGTGGGCCAGACCTCACCTCCATCATGCCCTGCAAGTACGGCAAACCAAATGCGATATTCTCCAAGTTTGTCACTCAGGAAGGCCTGAAGTGTGAGCATGTAAGAGAGATCCTGATGAAGAGCAAAGATGTAGAAACAACAAGTTTGGTTGTAAGTAATTTTTTGTTTTACAAAGTTTTCTCACACCAGAATGCAGGAAGCATGAAAGACAAAGATATTCTTGAATATATGAGGCATTATCATAGTTTGTTGTCCAATGTTTATGTGGCAGATGTTAAACTCCATACTTGTACATGTGATTCAAGTGCTCTGTAAGCATAGCTAATCCCTCCTATGTCTCATTTATTGTTTCATTTCACGGTGTATGAGTAATGTGCCGTTCCAATTAGCTATCATTAATGATACTGCACGGTAGGAAGTAATTTTTTTTCTCAAATGGAAAAAGCTATTATAGTTAAGCTGCCGCTATTTCAGTGTGACTGAAAATAGTTTTTCTCCCATTAAATTGTAATAGCTTTGTTGATAATGGCTGTGCTGATTAAAAAAAAAAAAAAAAAAAAAGCAAAAAGTAAGACAAGCACAATTAATGATTCTCTGTGTTATGTTTAACTCTCAAAAAGTCTAACGAAGCTTCAATCAATCACAAAGCTGTTCCGGATCTTTTTTGAAACTAGAAATTCACTATAATTCCAATGCTATGACTTGTTTGAATTTGTAGGATGATAATATGGCCTGGAAAGATGATTGTGTACATTTTGCGCAGGAGAGCTTGGCGGTAGTTTATGCCCCCAGCAGTCCAAGAGTCTACACAATCTATGAGCCCGTCATCAGACTAAAAGGTCAGGCCAAGACTGTCGTCACCCAGCGGCCCTTCAGCTCCAAAGAGGTGCAGAGTGTTTCTCTGGATCCCACTGCTCTCAGAGCCCTGCTGCCCACTGAAACACACGGCCTGCAGAGCGTCCTGCACAAGATCGGAGGAACGGGAAATTTTGTCTTCCTCTTTGCACAGGTTCAGTGATTCCTATTATTTTTTTTAAGAGCATTTCAAATATAATGAATGTTCCTGGCCATGTGTGGTCTGGCCCACTGTGTTTAACACCCGTACCTCACAAGTAGAATAAAACACTTTAATTTCTCGGCTGTGGGTCGTCTGACTTCCTGCCACAAAAAATAGGTTAGTCACCTTATTTGGTAACTCCTGTGTTTCTCTTACAGTCTGATAATAGTGAAGGAAATAGGTCTGAACCTTCTGGAAATCTGGCATTCAAATTATAGATTACTCACAAATTCACAGCTCAAGAACAAATACTAGAATTCATGAAACATCCACAAACACACCAGAATGGAAATGTTCAATTTCAAAGTTATTAATAAAAGTGCCTTATAAAAAGGGTTCATTTGTAACTCTCAATAGTGCCTGGTGTGTGAGTCTGTGTGTTAGCTCTGTAATGAACAAGAAATATGTTGTACACTGCCGTTCATGCAAATTAGAATAGACTACACCTGGAAGATGGGTAAAAAAAAATCCTTGTCAAGCCATGTGGATTTTCCCAAATGAATCACCTTAAACCAAACCAGAAGAACTTGCAGTTTTATTTTTGGAAGATTTTCTCTCCTTTTCTGCTTTTTTAATCTTTTGGGTTGATAAACCATACAAACAAATCAGCAAGGGATTAATTAAAATGGAGACATTAAATAGATTCCACAGCTACAAAATTCATTTGTGAGCCAAAAAGACAAATGACAAACTTGTATCTCTTCGCATGAATAACTTCTTGTCTGTGTTTGAACTTTGTAATTAGCAAAGTTATTCAACTGATTCTGAAGAAGTGACCGTGTTGATTGTGTTTTCATGCCAGTAACTTTCACATCATAAGAAAGCTGAAGATCATGGTTCAATCTTAGCAAGAAAATGATTCACATTGGCCTGTTATGCACTCTGTGAGAACACAGTTTTGAAGCAGAAGCCATAATAAAATTATGCTAATGAGTGTTTAATATTTCATTTGGTAAATGTAATTTTTCTTTGTCCTTTTTTTCCCCCTTGTTGCTGTGCTGCTCGTGGGCCTCCGCGGCCTTCAGACAGTGGAGCTCAGTGATTGTGAGCAGATTCAGGCTCTGGCCCTGCGAGTCCTCTTGTCTCTGTCCAAGTTCAACCAGCACCGCATCCATGAAATGAACTGTTACCATGGTTACTCCATGATCCATCAGGTCCTCATCAAGTCCAAATGCATTGTGGGATATCATATGCTGAAAGTAAGTCGCACAATAGATTCTTCACTCTCCGCGTGTTCCCGTCGCTTCTGTTCGTCAGAGCATGTTCCGCATCACTTGTTTTCACCGGGAGTCTGATCCAGCTCGGCTCGGCGTTGCCTCTCCGCGTTAATGCTGGGGGGCCCCGCTGTGACTTGACCCTCTAGCTGAGTCTGTAATTGAGCTGTGTGATGGCTGTGAGCTGAAACGGAGTCTGTCGACTTGATGAAATACCGAACACCTGCAGAGTCGAACCGCACATTTGATTGCCTTTGTTGCGTCAGGCTTCCACATCCTGTATTGTATATCACAGAACTGCACTGATGAGCAATATTAAATGCTGATAATCAATCTTCTATAGGAAGAATTCCTCTGTGCCAGCGTTGATGGGAGTTTCTTCTCTACTTTCATATTGTGCGAGTAAAAGAGATTGGTCTTTTCCTTAAAACTGAGTTTAACCTTCTAACATTGTCATGGTGATTAACAACTTTGTGTAAATGTGCAAGCTTCTGCCTTATAGTCCCTCGGTCTACCAGAGACATAAAGGACTGCAAGATTTATCACCACTGCAGTGAAGCTGGTCACAAATGATAGGCTTTGATCAATACAGACAAGGCTTCTCAGGCAGTAAATGGCATTAGATTTGACGGAGTAAAAAGCACTCCCGAAAATTTCACAAAGACTGAATTGATTTTCCTCTTGCCTGAAGTTCTGCGCTACGGGTTATCAATATGTTGATACATGGGTCTGATTAGAGCGCCAAGCACTCCGGAAGTTATTATTGAAACTCTGTAGAAGTATTTCTGATCGACACGCTCTGTCTTTTCAGACCTTACTCGATGGGTGCTGCAGTGGTCCCGTGCTGGTTCTGGGGGACGACGGGCAGTTCCGTTTGGACACGGAGTCGATGGCTGTGGTGCAGGATACCAGACTCCTCTCGGACATTCTGTTAGATTGGAAAATCTGGGCTAAGGCAGAGGTAAACTTGCATACATCAAAAAGTTCCTAAATCAAGTAGACAAAGCAGGACAAAGTGCTTGTTTCACATTCAAATGAAAACTGACAAATACAATATCAAAATGTTTTCTTTTTCTTTTTGCATTACAGAAATTAGAAAGTAAATTTCGAAGGAGGATAAACTGTAAATATAGATGAGGAGAAATTAGTATTTTCTTGAGTTGAAACTATAGTATTGTAAACAAGTATGGGGGGAAAAAAGGTTTTCTAACTGCCTCCCTTAATCCAGATGACAACTTCCACCCAGAACTTCACATTGACTTTACTAAGATTTATATACCGTAATTTCCAGACTATAAGTCACTACTTTTTTCACACGCTTTGAAGCATGTGGCTTAAACAGTGACTTCAAATTTATCAATTTTTAGGGGTTAACGAGCTCCATGCTGCCAATTCATGGGTGATGCTTTCAGGTGCATCACATAACTCTAACCTTTCTTTTATTTATATTTATATATTCAGTTTTCGAGTCGTTTATGATTTTCCTTCTCCAGACCGACAGTAGTGACGATCACATACTCAGTGTGTTCTCTCTGTCCCGTTTCCTGTCTGTGATTTTGTTAGCGTGGTGTTTGGGAAACGCTGCTTGCTGCCTTGGAGATCCTCATCAGAGTTCACCACCCTCATCAGGTCTTCAACATCCGTCAGTTTCTCAAGGCTGAAGTATTGCATCGCTTTCTTCTCACCTGCCAGGTATTGCAGGTGAGTCTCGGTCATAAAAGCTGCTGGCAGGACATCCAGTTCATCTCGGAGGCCGTTGCTAAAAGCATTGTGTTTGTCTTAAGGAGCATCGGGACGAGCATCTGACTGCAATCCCACAGGAAGTGTGTTTATCATTCATCAAAATCATCCAGGAGGTGCTCGGCTCGCCTCCGGACATGGATCTACTGAAACTCATCTATAACTTCCTGCTGGCAGTTCATCCACCCACCAACACCTACGTTTGTCACACTCCATCCAGCTTCTACTTCTCCCTTCATATCGGTGAGGAAGCACCGTCACTTTATGCAGCACCTCTGTATCAGGGCACCGTTAGTTTAATGCACTCGGTTTTTTTGATCTCTGTTTTCCAGACGGGAAGCTGTATCATGAGAAGGTGCAGTCCATTATGTACCTGAGACACTCCAACAGCGGAGGGAAGTCTGCCTGCAGCTCGGTGGTGTCGCTCTCCCCGACCGTCTTCAGTGACGCTCCTCATGAAGGTTCGGCTGCTTCTGCCTGCTCTAACTCTTGTGCACTCCCAACACCAGACACGTTCAAAATGATCACATACAAACCTTTAGCTTATTGCTCTGATTCTCATTATCGAATTGAATACCTGAAGTGCTTTTATGACAGTATGTGCCTGATTCTGTAATGAGATACAGTCACAAAGCTTTAATCGAACAAACAAGCACTGGTTCATTGTCAAATGAAAATCCCTCTCAACTTTCTCTTTTTCATATAGTCATTACTATACATTGCCATAATTTTACTTTAGATAAGAGCTGCAATTCACTATCATTTTAAGAGCAGAGTCAAATCTTCTGTAACTTCTACACTGTTTTAAAATACAACCAGAATGCAGAGGAATGGAGCTTTGCACTCATACTTGTCATTATAATAGCCCACTGTCAAAAACAGTTTAATTTAATAATGGTCATAATGAATGTTGAAGTTATCTTAGATAAATAGGAAGAAGTACTCACCCATTCTACGGCCATATTATCTGAATAAATCCAGACATCGTGGTCATCAGAGGGTTAAAAGAATCTGTTTTAGTCTGTGACTATAGTTGAATTTGCGGTTATATCAATGAGTTGTTGTTGTCATACTGCTGCATCCCTGTCAACAACATATCCACTTAATGTATTGTGGGATGTGCCCACATATGAATACAATCATCTGCAGCCTCCAGCTAATAGTTTTCTGTTTTCCAGGTCATCTTCACGCTCCGTCCCCTGAACACGGAGGTGATGATCAGTCGTTACGGCCTCCGAGTCTTGCTCCGTCTCCGTACTCCTCCCCCCTGCTGACACCTCGACTCGGACACGGCAGCTCGAAGGACATAAATGATGGTGATGGGGTCTCCCTCGCTACTCAGCAGGCCCTGGGGAGCACAGAGACTCTGAAGAAGGGCGGTGGTGATGAGCAGCTCCTGAGCAGCTGCGAGTCAGCCAAGACAATCTGTGAGTCCAAGGACACCGGCGAGGCAGCGGCCCCGCGCACCCCATCCATCAGCGTGGAAGAGGAGCGGGACGATGCGGCGGAGGTGGACAGCTTGGCAGAGGGGAGTGTCGGGGTGGCAGAGTCCGAGGACAGGTTCGACTGGGCCAGTGACGAAGCGCCGCGCCGCCCCGACAGCCTGAAAGGCATCCAGTCCTTCCAGAGGAGCCACAGCAACCTGGCCAGCCTGGGCCTGGCCTTCCCAGCTCCAAACGGCTCGCTGACCATCGGCCGCTGGCCCAGCACTGCGGACAGGGGCTCCGTGCCTGAAGACTGGGAGAGTTTCACCTACTCCCCCGGCTACGAGAGGACTCACAGCAAGGCCGAGTCCAATGAAAGGTAGCTAGCCATTGCACCCTCTTAACATAGCACCATGTTTTACTGTATTACTGTGTGTGAAACTAATAGTGAAAATGCTCAGTATAATACTGGTGCCTTACTAAACTAATGGCTGAATTAAGTGATGTTATTTTTTGTGCCCTCCTCACCACTTAATCAGGCTAAAACCTCCAGTAAAATTGCCTCCATTTTGAGTTTGGCAGAAAGTGACCATATGCTTGATAAAAATCAGACATACACACACAAAGCTATTCCAGCTCTGCATCTTCCACCACAAAACCTCTGGACATACATACTTTCATGCAGCATTTAGTTATAGAAGTGACACATTTCACAACTTGGACAATATTTTGTATTTTAGTAATTGCCTCATTTATTTCCTACCCGTCAGCCAGCTTCTGGTTAAAGATTGGAAATGTTTTTGTTCTTTCTGAGCCATCGTGTTCGGACACCATGAAATTATTGTCTCACATGAAGAGATCTGCTTTTATTTGTTTCAAGAAGACATCCTTGACATCCTTATTGACGTGGACAGCAGGTCTTTCTAGCCACCAAACATTGCGAACAGTCTTGCTTGATAAATTTGCTCACCGTGTTTTTGAAAGAATAGTCGTAGTTGCTCAAGCACCATAATTCAGCTCTAAACTTGTTTCAGGTCCAGTACGGAGGACTGCCTGGTGCTGATCTGCTGTGGACTGTACGATCTTTTGAGGGGGGTCCTGCTGCTGTTACCTGACCTCATGCTTGAGGAAGTGATGGACAAACTGATCCAGCCAGAGGCGCTCATTGCCCTCGTCAATCACTCATCACCCCTCATTCAGCAAGGAGTCATGAAGGTCAGTTTACTCATCCCGATTTAACACCAGGGGTTGGAGGTCATTGAAATGTGTATATTTATTTCACGTTTTATGTTGTTGAACAATGTTTGTGTGTTATTTTAATGACAAAGTGCAAACAATTCACTGATCTTTAACATAATTGTAGTTTTATTTAAAACGTCATTCAAGCAGAAGGAAAAAGTTCATTTGGGTCCATTTTCATTGCCGTAGAATCACATCTGTTTACATCACCTGGGACTTTATGAAAGATTGGCATACGAAACAGAGAAATGCAATATGCCAAAAAACTGTCTAAAACGTGCACTTTGCCATTGAAATATGACACTTGCATGGAGAAACAACCTTACCGTAAGTATGCACACTTTGATCTGTCCACTTAGTCAATCAGTTAAATGAGCTCAGTGCCAAACATGATTATTATCTTGTGTGTTGTTCCTGCAGAGAACAAAGACGGAGTAGCAATCAAATTTTAGTGAACCAGGAAAGTGTGAGCCAGCTGGAAAAAGTTCAGGACACCAAAGCGTACTAATTTGTTTCTATTCCCAGTTTCATATCAACAGTACATGCTGAATTTAACTTGCATTGGTAGTTTTTTTTTTTTTTTTTCTTTCTTTTTCTTTTAACTTTATAACTTACAAATGCACCACCAGAACCACACACTACTGCACTTAAGACCTAAATTCTCACGTTCCGCCCTCCCAGCTACTGGATGCCTACTTCAGTCGGGCTGTGAAGGAGCAGAAGGAAAAGTTTCTCAAGAATCACGGCTTCTCGCTGCTGGCCAACCAGTTGTACATCCACCAAGGCAGCCAGGGGCTCCTCGAATGCTTCCTAGAGATGCTGTTTGGACGGCCAGTGGGCCTGGAGGAAGAGTAAGTCCTGCGACTATATACCTGTCAAGCTGTAACATCGAGCGCTCCAGAGGCACATTAGCTGATAATATTATGCATAGAGTTTCCTGCACTATGAGGGATGTTTGACACAAACATTTTTTCAACATGTTGCAACACATCTTTCTTGCATTTCTCTCCAGTCTGGACCTGGAGGAAATGGAAAATATCCCGGCCTTCAGGAAGCGCTGCATCATACCGGTGTTGGGTCTTATTGAGAACTCCCTGTACGAGAACTCCTTGGTGCACAACATCCTGTGTATGCTGCTGCAGCTCGTCAACGCCTGCCCCAAGCTGGCAGACATTCTGCTCGACCACGGGCTGCTCTACGTGCTCTTTAACACCCTCTCCACCCTCAATGGCATGGAGAACGGGTACGGCTGCCAAAATGGAGGCTGATTCATTCAGACACCTCCATGCGTTCATGGGTTTTGTGTTGGCTCTTTGAGCCCAGAATTGAATCATTAATCTTCTCACTGAGTATTGATTTGGCCCAGATGAGTGACATACTGGCTTTCTGTGCTTCATATACTCTGTTTTCCTGTTTCCTGCAGTATTCCCCTGAATGACTACAAGCTCCTGGTGTGTGACATCCAGCAGATGTTAGTCGCTGTAACTATCCATTCCTGCAGCTCTTCAGGGTCCCAGTACTTTCGCATCATCGAAGACCTCATTACCTTGTTGGGTTTCATGCAGACGAGCAAGATGCGTCGCACACAGGGTGAGGACCGAATCTCTGAAAATCAGCGCACGTGTGGAATACATCACTCTTGTCATCATCTCCTTTGCTCTGCAGTTGTTGATGATATCTAAGTTGTCAATTCCTGCTGCAGAGAGAAACAGGGCCGCCGCTTTATTATCTACAACTGCAGAGTGGAAACTCATTTAAGAAAAAATGTAATTTGAGAAATATCTCCCATTTTCATCTTCCCAGCAAATGATTTTCTCTCATGTTTTCCCAAATTTGCACTCGGCCATATCTCCCCCATCTCTTCTCCATTAGCACCCATTTCCTTGTCATCGTAACAATCTGATATAATCATAATATGATCACAAAAAACATTACAGGAGCAATGGGACTTCATACCTTTATTTTCTTTTGGTTTTTATTTTAGTCATTACATTTAAATACATCACTGTCTTCAATGACAAGCAAAGACATTTTGGTATTCTTTTTCCATCTGTCCATCTTCGATACCGCTTCATCCAATGCAACGCCACGGTGCGCTGGAGCCGATCCCAGCTAACTATGGACGGGGCCGGGATGCACCCTGCCCAGGTCGCCTGTCAAGCACAGGGCATTCTTATTGTCGAGTAATATTTATTCTAAAATAGGATTGACCAAAATCTGTTAACATGATACATTTTTTTAAGCTGCTCATCACAATTTATCACAGCAGTTTACACCACAATCATTTACTAGACGTTTGGACATATGCACAGTGTGCTCTGGAAAATGTATAGACAACAAACTGCATACACGTTCAGAAATATATTCCGACACATTCTCCAGCACGTTTTCACAGAGTTTGAACTACATCGCATCATCACTTCTCTCCAGCTTTCTCTCAAATTAGGATTTTATTTTGTTAAATGCCAGTTTTTATTTGATATTATTGTGCCAGTTGGATGTTTTTCATGAGAAATATCTGTTAAATTTTTGGATATAGCCGACAACTGTAGAAATTGTAGGAAAGCTTATTTTCTCATTTCAATTTCAATCAATTTTGTTCTAAGAATCTATGTTTAATTATAAGTTGCTGCTTATTTCTTTCCATCATGATTTCTCCTGAAAAATCAAAGGGTACAAAAATCATCCTGGGAAAAGACATTTCTCTGGCCTCCAGATTTTCCCTTCAGTACAGCATTCTGGCTCCGACATGGGAGGACCCCTGCCCCCCCGCGCCACTGTAAACCTCCCCGCCCGAGTGTTTTTATGGTTGAGCAGTTTGAGGGTCATAAATACTGAGCTGGATCCTGATGTGCTGAAGTGCAAATTGACAGTTATTGTACAGTCATTCGTCATCTCTGCCTCTTCCCAGAGATGGCTGTCGCTCTGCAGTTTCGTGTCCTCCAGTCGGCCATCGAGTTCATAAAGACGACGGCCAACCAGGAGCCTCAGAAGCTCAGCGGCTCCGTCAATGCTCCGAGCTCGCCGCACCACGCCATCTATCAGAAGCGCAAGAGCATCGCAGGTGACCGTCTGCTAATGCAGCAAAGCTATTTGGACTGCTCGTGCCTGAGTTCATCCGTAGAGTTGTGTCTGTTATTTGAACCTCTCCTCATCTCGACCTCAAGGTTCCATTGCCATGAAAGACTCCATTATCCCCCGCATCCCCCGACAGCACTACTGCTCCTATGGCCAGATCCCCCAGTTCACTCCTTTCAGCTTCCTGTCCCAAGACTCCCCCCTCCCCTCCCCCTCCGGGGCTCCATCCTACATGCTCCACTGTGATGCAGGTAGCTGGGACTGCGGTCCGCAGTGGAGAACATCCCCCACCCGATCACGGGGCATGTCTCCTGTCTTTTGCAGTGAACTCACCCCCATCTGCAACACTCACCTCGTCGTGGTTAATCTGCCCAGTACCCTCAGCATGTTACTGGTGCCTTTGTGTGTGCATGTTTGGATACTTAACAAAATCAGTGTTAAAGCACAGATTTGGATCTGGAAAAGTTTGTCATTTTCTCTTCACGGGACCTCTTCGCTTCACACTCTACTCTAGAAATATGTTTAAAAAAAAAAAAAAAAAGCACGCGCAAGCACAGCCATCAGCCCCTAATTGACATTCCCATAAGTGAGCTGATACCAGTCTGGTGCTTGCAGGTCGGCGGCGCTTCTCTCTGGCTCAGACTGACTCTCTCCTGATGCGGATGCGCTCTGTCGCCAGCGATGAGCTCAACCAGATGATGCAGAGGAGAATGAGCCAGGAAAACCCTATTCGTGCCAGTGAGACGGAGTTCGTCCAGAGGCTGCAGAGGCTCGTGGTCCTTGCTGTCAACAGGCTCATTTACTACGGTAAACAACCGGCCGGTCTCCCAACTGTTGATTTTTATCCACCATGCCTGGAGTCTCATCCCATTCTGTTTGAATGTCTCCTTCCTTTCAGACGTCAGCCAGGACTTATTTGACCTGCTGAATATTCCAGACTCTCCAGACCAACAGCTTTTCACACCAGAACCAGGCGATCAGCCCCACGATGATGGCGGCTCCGCCTCTGTGCCGCACTCTCCGACTCCCTTCACTCTGCCCCCGGCCAGCAAAAAAAGCTTTCAGAAAGACATCCTGAAACTTATGATGGATGGAATCAAAATCAGCTTGGTAAGGCAATCAATCGATCAACGCACTTAAGTATCTGATGATCAAAATAAACCAATTCCCTTGAGCAAGCACAAGTGTGAGTGAGGAGGAGAAACACTTTAAGACAAACAAAGCTTCAGTAGAACCAAACTCAAGGGTTTTGACCTGGTTTATTTGACATTGAAGAATATTAAAGAAAGAAAATGAACCAACGTAGATCAACGGTAAACAAGTAATCCATACAGTTATACCGAATGAACCAAAAAATAAAAGAGTGATGTCTTTTTTGATTTGTTGTAAATCCTGACTGAGAATCTTCAAACAGAAGATTAACGTCTTGGTTAACATGATAACTGTACAATATTGTCAAGGATTTTAGGAATAAGGCAAAGGTTAAAACTGCTTTTGTATGTTTTTTTAGGGATAGTCTGTATGCCAGCCTTTGGCTTCACTGTAATGTTTTGGCAAATCAGATATCAGAGAGGGGCCACAGCCTATTACTGAAGCAGTCTGGAAAAGGAAGTTTGGAACCTCTAGTTTAGATGGTAGCTGAGAGATCTGTGGGAGAAAAACTCAGTAAACATGAGTCATGTCTTACGGTTTTAGCCCCAAACTGTATGTGATAGCCATAATGTTATGTGATGATTAACCTTATATTGGTGGTGTGGGTCAACAGGGCAGCACGGGTCGCGGTGGAGCGCCACATCACCAGTGGCGAAGGATCCTCTGGTCCTGTCGGGACACTTTCCGAGTCCAGATAGGACGCCTGCTTGTGCACACACTCAGTCCTACGCTTCCCCTGTCTGACAGAAAGGAGGCGCTGGAGTTTGTGTTTGACCCCAGACACCTAGATATCCTCAAAGAAAGCCTGAGTCTGAGCCCCGGCCTGGAGGTGAGTGTTCAGTCTAATGCATGTAGTTTCTGTCATATCCACTCATAAATCACCTCTCCTCTCCATCACTGAATGCATGTTGAAATAAGTTTGATTTGTCTGCTCAGCACGGCCCAAAGTTGTCACTCTACCTGTACGAGATGCTGCATGATCACAAGGACAGCCTCACCAGAGACGAGCAGAATGCCGTGGGTGTATTCATGACCTCGCTCAAGCTTTGTGGTCACCGCTGCATCCCACCCAACGCTCCACATAAACAAGAACTGCTCAAGGCCATCAAAGAGGTAAAGCCTTGCATCAACACTGTCGTCATAGGAAAAGAATAGAAAACATTCTGAATCTTTTAGGCAGTACTAATGCATCTTTTCAGATCGGCTATATGGAACAGCACTTAGATTAAATTAAATTCGGCAAATGCACTCTGATTCATTACATTTTGTTTTTGCACAAAGGAAAAATTCAAATATGAAGCCGAGGAGAAAACAAGTAAAGTTGCATGGGAAAAGAAAATGGCCAACACACAGAGGAAGTGAGTATTTTTATTTTTTTTTCCAAGTTGATGTTTAGTACAACCTCAGATCTGTAATAATGTAATTGATTCCACTTTCTTTCTTTCTTTTTTTTTCTCGTTTTCCTCGCAGTCTCATCCAGAGGCTGGATGGAAAGTCCAAGGACATCTCCAAGATTGCAGCCGATATCACTCAGAATGTGTCTTTGCGACAAGGTATGGAGAGAAAGAAAGTCATCCAGCACATCAGGGGCCTCTACAAGACCGACCTCAGCGCCAGCCGACACTGGCAAGAACTGGTGCAGCAGCTCACACACGACCGGTGGGTGTGAAAACTCTCTCACGTGCGCTCGTGCTGTTTCGTATTAGTTTTATGATCGAAAAGTCTTGAATATACGCAGTAAGACTTCAACAGACTGCGTAATTTATTTGTACTTTTGAGTTAAAAGATGAGAAGATGTCTTTGATCTGAGAATCTGTGAAAGACTGAAAATACTAAGATATGTTTCATACATTTCACTTCCGACGCCTCACTACACTGCAGTGTTACTACTGCTACCAGTTCCAGCTACAGATAGAAATACAGCAATAAACGCCATTATCCTTACCTATTGAAGTAAGTCAAGCCAGTTATTTTTTGAAGGACTAACAAATTAGATCATCATCAAATGAATGGCAATAATTATGTCCAGGTCACAGAGTGTTTTGCTCAAAGAAAAATAGTGGTACTTTCTTAGTATATGTCTCGAGAAGGTCCCTGGGATGAGCTTAAGGGCTGGAGTTTGCATTTTTTTCCTATGCTTGCGTGGAATTTCTTTGAGTACTGTTTTATGCCCACAGTCCAAATACGTATATTTAAAGTTACTTAGGTTCACATTTACACGCAATGTAGTTTCACTCAGTGTATGTTGTTGTCTGTCTCGACTCCACCGTCCTGCTTGATAAACTTATATTGAATATGGATGAGAGAGCATGTATAAATATTTTGGATTTCGGTTTGTATTCATTTGTCAAGATATTCGAAATTGTACCAACAGCTACTAACTTGCCAGAATCCTTTGAGAGATGATTTTTAGTGCCGTTTTGGTCTTTCAGCGCCGTTTGGTATGACCAGACATCCTACCCAACATCCTGGCAACTGGACCCCACAGAGGGGCCGAACCGGGAGCGGCGGCGGCTACAGAGGTGTTACCTCACCATCCCCAACAAATACCTGCTCAAAGACCGACGCAAACCTGAAGGTACAAGAAGGGTGATTTACAATTTTTCCACTTGTTTTAGTGTGTATTTGTCTCGGCTGATCTGATCTGTGTGTTGCTTAGATACCGTGAAACCACCGCTGTCCTTCCTGTTTGAGGATAAGACTCACTCCTCCTTCTCCTCTACTGTCAAAGACAAAGCTACCAGCGAGTCCATCAGGTAGAACTCGTGTGTGTGTGTGTGTGTGTGTGTGTGTGTAACCCTCTGGTGTACGTCACATCTGTCTCAGAAAGCCACGATGGCTACAGACAGATGGAGCCCACGAGAGTCTAGAGAAAAACGGATGTGTTATTCTGCCGGCGTATAAGAAACGTCTTTTTTGACCTCAGATTCACCAGACGGTGCGTCAGCGTTGCCCCTTCCAGAGAGACAGCAGGGGAGCTGCTTCTGGGTAAGACACTGACCAAAGCCCACAGCTGCTCTGTGCTGTTAATGTACTCGGCTGGTCACAAAGCACAAAGAGTAATCTGCTCTCTCTGAGGCGTTGGAGAGCGTTGCTCTGCCCTCACGCGAACAAGCGTTTGCTATTTATTCACTGGCGCTTGGCGTTTGTCTAGTTTTTAGTACACCAAATCTCACTCACACTGCGCTGTCTCACAGGAAAGTCTGGGATGTACTTTGTAGAGGACAATGCTGCTGATCACGACAACCAGGTAAAAACCTAGACGCCTGCTCAGGCTCATTTTGCATTCACATCACGTGTGCCCGCCCGGCTGCTCGACACCCCAATGTGTTCGTGCAGAGTCTTCATGGCGAGACGGAGGCGCCGTCCTTCTCCTGGACCTACGAGGAGATCAAGGAGGTGCACAAGCGGTGGTGGCAGCTGAGAGACAACGCAGTGGAGATATTCCTCACCAACGGCAGGACCCTGCTGTTGGCGTTTGACACCACAAAGGTGAGGCAGGAGCTCAAGTCGCATGAAATAACTGACAACGTTATCAGTGCTGGTTTGTTTAGATTTCTCTCAAAACACTCACCATAGTCATGAATAATGGAGGATAGGTTCAAGTTTGTTTACCTCAGCCTCTTGTCCCGTTACCACAGAGAGATGAGTGAATTCAGCTTTCATTATCAGACTGCCCAGCAGATCACAAAAACATCAAAATCATCTCCGCGTTCTCATTTGAATTTTAGAAATTTAGCTGCACGGAATGGAAAGAGAATAAATATAAAGCAGCACATCAGACCAGGAATATCACAGTTCTCTCAGACTTGCTCACATCCTTAAATCTGCTTCTAAAACATTAATTTTGAAGACAAAAACTTTACTTGTTACTTATTTTATCTCACACCTAAAGTTTGAAGTGAATACCACTGATCAACGTTTTATCATGACACCAGTCAGCGGTCATAATGTTGTGGCTGACTGATGTTTACAGGTGCCATAGTGACTGACAGTTGGTATGACTCTTTACATGATGCATCTTGGGAGAATTTAAGTACATTTACATATGAACATTGCCGATCACCATGGTTACTATACTATGTTCAAGGAACTCTGTAACCTATGAAATGTCTTGTGTAAGAAATCGGAATTCATTTTGTTCACATGACCTGTTCGTTATTAGGGGATGAGACGGGACACTAAAACATTGAAGTACCGGTACACCTTGAATATAATGTTTTCATACATTTGTGGTTGGGTTTATGAGTGAAGGCTTCGTCACGTTGTCTGCAAATTAGGCCAGTAGTGCAATATGAAACTCTTTGTGTTGTTTGAGGCCCACCAGATAAATTAGTATCCCTCTCATTGCCTCGTCAAAACTTTAAATAAGGCATTTTGATTGGTTCTTGGACTGTTGCTCTTAATGGTGGCAATGATTTTTTTTGTATGTATATATTTACCCATTTTTTTCCACAACGACATTATTGATAACATTTCAAATAATATTTAGATTTAGAGTGCTCGCCTGCTGAAGAAAAGGTTTTTTTTGTTTTTTTAATATTAACCAGATTGACCTTAGAAACACTGTAAAACATTTTATCTACGAGTTGAAACTTTGACTTTCCAACAGTGTAGCTTCCAAAGCCACAACATTGAAAACATGAACTTTTCTGTATTTAAATTGAGGAGATATTAGTCTCTGCAGTTTATAACATTATTTTAAAGATCTGAACTATATATATATATATAATAGATTTTGTGTTTAATGATGAAAGGGGCCAAAATGTTAACTTTTTTCACAGTTTTAAGTTTCTCCGCGGTTTTGGTTTAACTTTAGTACATTGAAGGAGGTAAAAGACAGGATGTATCATTCGTCTTTGGTGGTTTATAGGATTAATGGACAAAATTAGGGAAGTTGACAAGCAATTATTGCTGCGGGATTTATTTGTTTCCTGTTTGCTCTCTGATATCTCAAGCTTAGTGGTATGAATGTAAATGTGATATTAACATAGTAACCCAATCGTTAATGTGGCAAGTGTAGTATCATAGGTACCATCATTTTAGTGATGTAGATTTTTCTTTTTCTTTAGTTTCGAGACGACGTCTACCATAACATCTTGACCTCTGACCTCCCCAACCTGCTCGAGCACGGAAACATCTCGGCCCTCACGCAGCTGTGGGGCTCGGGTCAGATCTCTAACTTTGAGTACCTGACGCATCTCAACAAGCACGCCGGCCGCTCCTTCAACGACCTCATGCAGTACCCCGTGTTCCCCTTCATCCTGCGAGATTACACCAGCGAGACGCTCGACCTGCAGGACCCCAACATCTACAGGTCAGAGCTCAAAGAGAGCTCTTTTTGCTTTTAAAGTTATGATTCACCGTGTTTAATGTGTGAGGAGGAAATGATCGGATGGGCGACTGGGATCATTTTGAAGGTCGTAAAAATGTGATCCTCGCCACTAAAGGGCCGAATGGCGACGATTCATTTTTAATATAATGATTTATCCGAATTTGGCTGCTAATTTAATAAGAACAAAAGTTGTCTGTTTGATCACTCCATATCTTTTACCCTGAAATAAACTTTAGAGCAACTACAAATTGTACCCGGATTAAACACGCTTGATGTAATCTGCGAAACCAATAATTTTAAATATTTCTTAGTTGTTTCTCACTCTGTTGTCATGAAGAGCAGTCTCTCCAACACTATATATCAAATCCGTTTCTTCACTGTCATGGCGATGCATTAGTTGCAATGTGCGCTGTCTGTAAACCTAAATGTGTTCTGATTTTGTCGATAGATTTAGGAAAATGAGAAAGTGTTGCCATTCCTCACTGTGAACACTGACTCATTAGCACTTTGCTTGTCTTTGCAGGAACTTAATCAAACCGATTGCAGTGCAGTCGAAAGAGAAAGAGGATCGTTATGTGGACAACTACAGGGTAGGACCCCGTACACGCTCTGAGCATGTTCTGTGTGTGCAGAAGTGTCTGGTAAAGCAAACTTACTGGCATGTTTGTCGTCCAGTACCTGGAGGAGGAGTACAAGAAGGGGATCCGGGAGGACGACCCCATGCCGCCCGTGCAGCCTTACCACTACGGCTCGCACTATTCTAACAGCGGCACCGTGCTGCACTTCCTGGTTCGGATGCCTCCTTTCACCAAAATGTTCCTGGCGTACCAGGGTGAGTCACTGGAAGCTTCCCTGGACCGGCCTGATATCTGGTCTAACTGAGAAGCACGTTACCCTGCTGCCATGAAGGCTTACTTCATCTGTGCACTTCCCTCTGATCCGCTCATCTCCCTTCCCCCTTTTTGCTTCTTTCTTTTGCAGTAATTTATTTTTCATTCATCTGTCGCTCTCTCGCTCTCGCTCTCGCTCTCTCTCGCTCTCGCTCTCTCTCTCTCTCTCTCTCTCTCTCTCTCTCTCTCTCTCTCTCTCTCTCTCTCTCTCTCTCTCTCTCTCTCTCTCTCTCTCTCTCTCTCTCTCTCTCTCTCTCTCTCTCTCTCTCTCTCTCTCTCTCTCTCTCTCTCTCTCTCTCTCTCTCTCTCTCTCTCTCTCTCTCTCTCTCATCTGATCCTCCGAGGTGTCTTTTTATGTGATTGTAAATGTATTCAGCAAGCGTGATGTTTTAAGGTCATGAAAGGGGGTGTTTTCAATCAGCGAGTCCAATGTGCAATTAGATTGTCTTTGACCTTAATCAGACCAGAGCTTTGATATCCCGGACCGGACGTTTCACTCCATGAACACCACGTGGCGTTTGTCCTCCTACGAGTCCATGACCGATGTGAAGGAGCTCATCCCGGAGTTTTTCTACCTCCCAGAGTTCCTGGTCAACAGAGAGGGTAATTATATTTCTGGTTTTTTTTCTTTCGTGTATCTTTATTCTTCATACCTGCATGGATTCCGGATTCAAAATAAATTATTTGTCGCGTCCACAATAGACCTTAATGTGATTAGAAGTGAAATATAATTTCTCCACATTTAAGAAGAAAAAGAAAAGAAAATCATTTCAAAAGAATTTATTAAAAGATAAATGAAATGGAGAAAATAACATGGATGGCTCGACAATGTTTTTTTTACCACTTTACACTAATGTAATCTACCCTTGGATAGGTTTTGATTTCGGGGTTCGTCAGAATGGCGAGAGGGTGAATCACGTGAATTTACCACCCTGGGCTCGCAACGACCCGCGTCTCTTCATCCTGATCCACCGACAAGCCCTGGAGTCGGACCAGGTCTCCCAGACGCTGTGTCAGTGGATTGATCTGGTGTTTGGGCTGAAGCAGAAAGGCAAAGCTGCAGTCCAGGCCATCAACGTCTTTCACCCGGCCGTACGTAGTCGGCAATCATTCCCTCCGCATGATATCAGTTAGATTTTTTTTCTTCACTTTCGCCATTTGCTTCTGACTTTTCACAGACCTATTTTGGCATGGACGTGTCAGCGGTGGAGGACCCGGTCCAGCGACGTGCCCTCGAGACGATGATCAAGACGTACGGACAGACCCCCAGACAGCTCTTTAATGCCTCCCACATCAGCAGGGCGGGGCCCAAACTCCTGATGGAGGGGGAGTTACCGGCAGCCATGGGCCTCCTCGTTCATTTCGCCTTCAGAGAAACCAAAGAACCGACCAAGGAAATAGTCTGCCCGGTAATCTGCTCGGCGGTGTCAGTGACTCGCCGGCCCACCGTGCTCCGAGGAACGCATGACTTAATACAACATCCGTGAAATGATGTGCTCCTCACCTCGCGCAATTTTCTCCCCCCTCCCTCACAGAGCCCGTTGCCATGGATCAAAGGTCTGAAGTGGGGTGAATACGTGGGCTCGCCCTCCACTCCGGACCCGGTGGTGTGTTTCAGCCAGCCACACGGGGAGCGGTTCGGATCCCTGCTGGCGCTGCCGACGCGAGCCATCTGCGGCCTGTCGCGCAAGTTCTGCCTCATGATGATTTACAGCAAGGAGCAGGGTAGGGGGCCCGGCACTCACTCACAGTTCAGCCTCGGTACGACACGCGTCTGGCTGACTCCGCTTGTTTTTGTGGGTTTTGTGGCGAAGGTGTGCGAAGCATGCACAGCACGGACATCCAGTGGTCGGCCATCTTGAGCTGGGGCTACGCCGACAACATCCTGAGGCTGAAGAGCAAACAGAGCGAACCACCTATCAACTTTATTCAGTGTTCACAACTCCACCAGGTAATCACTGGTTTGACACACTCATAAAGTACAGAAATGTAAACGGGATCGGCAAGTAAACGGCGTTGCTCGACTCCACGGCGACGATTGACCAATGAGCTTTCAGGGTCGTCGTTTTCCAGTGTCCAATCGGCCATCTCCGTCTCCTCCAGGTGACCAGCTGCGCCTGGGTGCCTGATGGCTGTCAGCTATTTACGGGCAGCAAGTGTGGAGTCATCACCGCCTACAGCAACCGCTTCACCAGCACCACGGTGGGTTTCCATGGCAACGTCCCCTTCTAACCTTCCGCCTCCACGCGAGCACCCGATCCACCCACCCGCCGCCCATTACACCCCCTCCCACCCCTCCCCCACCCCCTCTTTAGGCAGCCTCACCGTGCTCAAACGCTCAGCTTCATTAGTCACATCACAGTTGCCCTTGAAACACATTTCCAGCGAGCCCAGAAGTGGAATTAGAGGTCTGAGAGTTCAGTCATCAGAGAAGCTTTCAGTCTTTCATCGGTCCCCAACACCAGGCATCTACGCTTCCTCTTTCTCCGCCTCTGACGGGTGTTTCTCTGGCAATTAATTTGCAGCGCTTTACAAAGCCCTGTTGAAAAATGATTAAAGGAAGGGTTGTATTTTGTAAAAGTTAATACCCAGACATTTGATCCAAACTAACATGAAGTCAGCGTGCGTGAGTGCTTAATGTCTAATGTGCCCAGATGTGTGTGTTGTCTCGTCGTAGTCTTCAGAGATGGAGGTGGAATCTCAGGTTCACCTGTACGGACACACAGGAGAAGTCACCAGCCTGTTCGTCTGCAAGCCCTACAGCATCCTCATCAGTGTCAGCGACGATGGCACCTGCATCCTGTGGGACCTCAACAGGTCGGTGGGATTCAAGCTGCAGCCGCAGGTGGCGGCGGCGGCGGGCCCAGAGGAGAAGCTGCTGGCGTGGAGGGAAAACAGTGTCAGGCAGGATGGCAGAGTTCAGAGTTCAGGAGTAGAAGTTGTAAAATTCCGATGTTAACTTCAACCAAATATTATATTTATAGCCATTAAAACAAAAGCCTTTGTACATTTCATCAATTTATACTACAGTTTTGCTGTACGGTCGCCTGACTGTGAGGTTGGTGGTTTTTGTGGGTTAAAAGACAGCATGATGTTTAGTTCACAACCCAGAAGAGCTCATGGAATAATCAATGTGGGCGGGGTCGCTTGGTTTAGACCTCTGCTGACCCTCCAGTCAGCTGCAGCGCTCCGGGCCTCTCCTACACATGTGATGTTTTGACCATTACTAACAAAACAAACTAACCAACTCGGTGCGTGTTGTTAATTATTATTTTAATTCGGGTTTGTACCACAACAAGGAGCAGTGAGTCACTCTACCACTGCCTTCACTATGGGAACAGAAGCTGAAGTTCTTAACTGTCTTTTAACATTTTCATTTTGTGCAGTGACCTTGAGTGTCCTGAAAGGAGGGCGTAGAAATAAAATATTTTATTATTATTATTAAAATGGAAATGTGACAGGAGCTGAAGCTCTTGGCAACAACTCTGGAGAGAATCCGCAGATACTTAATTGAAGATGGGATTTTTTTTTTGTGGTATGAATCTCTAAAAATGACGTTTTGTCTAAAAGTCATGTAATTGTTATTGCTACTTTAACAATGAATTGAATAACTGCAGCCACAATATTCAGTTTATAGCCCAAAGTTCATGGAGAAACTTGAATATCTGCAGAGTTTTGATGTTTTCTGAGCCGCTCTTGTGTTTTGTTTTCCCCCCCAGACTGTGTTATGTTCAAAGTCTCACCGGCCACAAGAGTCCGGTGACGGCGGTGTCCGCCAGCGAAACCACCGGCGACATCGCCACAGTTTGTGACTCGGGTGAGGAACGTCTTGTTACGTAAACCGAATCCAATCTCATTATCATTCCAATGTTTTTGATGTGAGTAATGACCTCTCTTTGTTTTGTTTTGTTGGTTTTTAACTCCAGAGGGCGGAGGCAGCGACCTTCGCCTGTGGACGGTGAACGGCGACCTGATTGGTCACGTGCACTGCCGAGAGAGCATCTGCTCAGTGGCGTTCTCCAACCAGCCGGAGGGCGTGTCCGTCAACGTCATCGCCGGCGGTTTGGAGAACGGAGTTGTGAGGTGGGCCGATTTTATTAAATTTTTTTGTGTGTTTATGTGCGTGCGTGTGTTTGCGTGTGTTCCTCCTCCTCTTGTAAACACACTGAATTATTTACACTGATGGCTTTTACTCTTGAAATGTTTTCAGGCTGTGGAGCACCTGGGATTTGAAACCAGTGAGAGAAATCACCTTCCCCAAGTCCAGCAAGCCCATCATCAGGTATTTCAGCACCGTGCACTTTTGTTTCTCTTGATTTAATTCTGCAAATCTTTCTCTATAATCTGATAATCTCCCGTCTCGCCCGCCCCAGTCTGACGTACTCGTGCGACGGCCACCACCTCTACACCGCCAACAGCGAGGGCACAGTGATGGCGTGGTGTCGACGGGACCAGCAGCGCATGAAGCTGCCCATGTTCTACTCCTTCCTGAGCAGCTATGCTGCAGGCTGACCGCGTGTCTGACGTTTACTTCGGTCCACTTCTCAGCAAGAGGGACCCCCCCCCCCCCCACCTCCTCCCTTTCTCCTCCTCCTGTCCTCCTCCTGTCCTCCTCCCGCTGTCGGCCCTGACAGTCGGGAAGACGCGTCCGCATGGCCTCAACCTCTGAACCCCCCTGACTTCTAACCAGAGCCAACCCCCAGCATCAAGAACTGATGACGAGAATAGTATTATATGTATAGAACTATATATTTCTAAACATACTGAGAAGGAATGTGGAATGATGATTTTGGTCGAGGCTGCAACAGACACTTTATAAAAAATGTTTGGCTTTTTTTTTTTTTTTTTTTCTTTTCTTTTTTTTCCCCAGAACGTTTGTTTCATTTGAGTGTTTTCTTCTTTGACTCCCTCTTTGGTGTTTCTTCTCATCTTAACTATTTCCCTGGATTAAGCTGCTATTGTCTCACCGAACCGGAACATAAACGTGTGAGGACCCCCTCCGTCTCACACACACCCACCCCCCACCCCGCCTTACTTCATGTCACCGTCTGACAGATTGCCGGCAGAGCTCGGCGAGCGTGTCGTGCTGACGCTGCAGCGGCTGGCGGGGAGGGAGCCCTTCCTCGCAGTCTGTCACCGGGAGACGTCCGGCTCTGTGGGAGTGAGACGCCCCTCCGCTGGGCTGTCTGCTCCACTCAAGTCTGAACGCTGTAGTCTCTCAGCCCAGCTTCACTTCCTATATCTCTGCGGAGGGACTCGTGGGGCGGTGGGATGAAGTGTACCTTGTGTTGCCTCTTGTTCTGCCCTACTTTTGCATGCCGGGATGATGCTGACCTTGACTGTGTGAATGTGGACATTCTGCCATTTTGCTCTAATAATGTTTGTCGTTCGAGCCCCGCCTCGGTTGAACCTGACTTTTTTTTTTTCTCCCCCGAAATGTTAACGTTATTTTTTTGTATTTATTACAACCAGCATGAAGGTTCGTCTTCTCTTTCCTTTCCATTCTCTCGTTTCCTCGTCCGACGCTCAGCTGCACTACAACCACTTTGACGGCTCGCTGGAAGTCTGAGAAAGCAATTAAACGAACAGCATTAAACGCCCGAAGAAGAAGCGGAGAGGCCTTTTCCTGATTGCCCCTCGGTTCAGTTCCTGATGTAGAACACGTGCTGAGGACCTGTTCAGCATCACTTAAAGGTTGTTGTAGGCAGGAGGGTCTGACGACACTGAAGCTCTGCTTTTCAAACAGTCACACACACTCCACCTGTGAAGCTTTTTTTTTTTTTTTTTTCTTTTACATTCCCACTCAGCTTATTGCACTGTGTGTGAGAAGTGGTAGTTTCATTCAAGGCGAGCCGACAAATTGTGGTCTTAACACGTACTGAGCTTTGATTTAACCCCAGAAAGCAATACGAGACATAAACATGCAATACATTTATTTTCTCAAGCGATGCTCCATGTAGGAAGAGATCAGATGTTTGTTTAGTCACAGCTGTGAAAGCAGTCTTTTTTTTTTTCTTTTCTTTTTTTTGGCCTTGGCAGCGAGGCATCTGTGAGAAAACATGAAGTCTTACAGTTCACACTTTGTGTTTGATTTGTATACGACAAAAGGGAAGATAATCTTATTCTATCATCATTCCTTCTTGTGTCTAATTCTTTCCTCCTCATCCGACCTGGACTGTTCTGTGCAGGTCACGTTGTTACTGAGTTTGTTTATTGTTCGTCCAAAGTGTTTTTGCATTCCCTTCTCGACTTTGAAGGAAAAATTTGAACCCGCAAACTTTTTCTTTTCTTTTCCTGAGCATTCAAACGTTTTGTACGTGTGTATTTTTAATGAAGAGAAAATGGCAAAGATGACTGTGTGACAGAAGGAAGTATTATTTTTCTGTTAATAACTTAAGCTATGCATAATTTAAGAGCATTGTTTTTTTTTTTTTGTTTCACCCCTCTGGTCTGCTGTGGCATCTTGGACCGAGGTTCAGTGTTTTGTTTTTTGTTTTTTTCTGTATATATGAGCGTTTGTGTATGTATGGACAAACCAAGTAATGCGTATATTATAAATATATAAATATATATAAAATATTTGAAGAAATATTACATGCTGGTCATTGTGTTTTTCTTTGTGTGTGTTGGGGGGGAGAAGGTGCGTTCAGGGACACCATAAGAAAGCAGATTTCTCTGGTTTGCATGAGGCCCATCATGCAGTTGGAGGGGAGGGAGGGGGGGACCCGGTGATGTCAAAGCTGATGTCGAAATGAAATGGGGAAGCCTGCAGATCTCCGATGCCTTCTGCTGCAATAATTAGCTGATAATTTATCCAACGGGCGTCGGTGCGGCTTGTGGCGGAGGAAAAACGCGCCCTGGCTCGCTGCTGGTCCGCTACATCGAGTCCCTCCTGTATATGCCTGTATCTGATCGTCACACTGAGGTCTCCCCCCCTGCTGCATGCGTAACATCTCTCCAAATCCAGCCGTGGTGCTCAGCAGCACCCCGCCGCGCTCCGCTCGGATCTCCTCTCCTTCCCACACGGAGGACGCACGACGCGCAACGGAGGCGAAACCAAAAACGCCAGGATTTATTATTTACCTCCTCGGGCTTTTCAGCTCCTGACCGAAACGAGCCTGGGATTTCCTCACATCATTTCATATTTGACAGATCCTCTTCTTTTTTTCTTTTTTTTTGTGTGTGTGTGTGCGCGCAAAACGTGCGTGCGTGAGTGTGTGTGTGTGTGTGTGTGTATGTGTGTTGGGTGGAGTCAACCCGGAATTCTCCAAATTGGAAAAACCATTGGCACATTTCAGGTAGGTCGGAGGCTGAAAGCCTACATATTTATACGCTCTTAGACAAAATAATGCAGCTCCGCTTCAGGAGATTTATTCCCTTTCGAATGGTTTCCTGCCATGTTGTTATTTTCTTATCTTTTTTTGCATAATGTCTCTGTTGCTCTGCTTTAACCAGGCCCGCAGCTCGAGCTGCGCGTCCACTGTTTAGTCGCTCATGTTTGACAGATCTGCATCAACAATTAGCCTGGTTACATTTGGATACAGCGGCTGCGAATAGCCGAAGAAACCTTTCGGATGCACGAACCGAGGAAGAGGAGGAGGAGGGAAACCTGCATGCATGAAGGCCTGATGGCTCGGATCTCATTAAAAGCTATAAATTGATCCACCGGTGATGAATTGGAAATTATTCGCCTGCATCCTCCTCCTCCTCCTCCTCCTCCTCCTCCTCCTCCTGCAAACATTTGCATTATAAAGCCCGATTGAATCCATTTGATTTCGACTTGATGATAGAAATGCAATAAACAAATTGATCCAATGGAGGGAAGGGAGAGGAAAAAAAATCCACTGTGAGTGGATTTGAGCAGCAGCCCACCTTCATGCATGTTATTATAAAACACATCTGCGGTCAGGTGTCACCTCCTCCTCCTCCTCCTCCTCTTCCTCCTCCTGCTGCCCGAACTGGGACACATCAGGAGTGAGGGGGGGTCAAAGGGGGCCTGGGATGAGAACAGGATCAGGTAGATTGATCTGCAGGAACCAGGCTGCAGCTGCACTGGAGGAGAAAGTTGACAAGATGGAATAATGGTCAGATCTGATCCAGGGCCAGTTTCAGGTCCCATAGAGGAAGAACATGCACCATGCAATACAGTTTACCCTCAAATGTCTCAAGTGCTTTTGAGCAATGCAAAATAAGCCCCGTTTGCCTGTTCCTCTGTGTGTTTTAATCACTCCCTCTCTGTCATTTCTCTTCCAGACAATTTAGACCAAAAAAAACAATCGTGCCTGATCACTGACTGTAAAATTACAAACTGCCGGCCAGCTGCTGCCTTCACAGCTCTTTCTTTAGATAAAATGGAGTTTGGCCGCTTTAAAATAGCAAACTTGCCCCCTCCTCCTTGCAAAACGAGTCTTTTTAAATACAAAAAAAGGCTGAGGTAGAGAATGGAAGCTACTAAGAGGAGGATGGAGGGGGGGCCGAGACACTGCCTGGGGGGCTGCCACTTTCTGCATTAAATGTGATGTTCATTGACTCTATGTGCCCCCCCCCCCCCCCCTCCCTCCATCCCACCTCTCATCTTTGTCCCTGTTTGACGTCACAGGAGCACCATGAAGGACGGCATCGCCAACAACAGCACGGCCAGCATCTCTCAAGCCAGGAAAGCTGTGGAGCAGCTGAAGATGGAGGCCTGCATGGACAGGATAAAGGTAGTGGTCCTTCACCTCTGTCTGTGTGTCACTACACACTTTGCTGCTTTGAAGATGCATACGCTAATGATGCACACTATTTGATCTGTGCCGATATCCAATATGCCAATATTTTAAAAGCTAAATATTGCCCATGCCGATCTAATCCGCAGTCAAAGGATATGTTGGTGCATCAAAACCGGTGTAAATAATCACATTCACTTCACAAAAAATGTTTTAATCGCAAGGAATCAGAGAAATGTGGCCAAAAACAGCAAAAGTGGAGAAATAAATCAATCAATAAACGCAACTCCAGCAAATTAGGTGCGAGAGAGAAAACACAGCTGCCAGGAAGAGTTAAATAATCCAAGCACAAAAACATTAACATCATCTACATAAGTGGCTCTATTGATCATAGGCTGAATTGTTGTCGTATGCTCAACAACATTATTCTTGTCTTTCACCTGATATCATACAGCCCCCGACTGGTAAAAAGTTATTTAACCCTTTTTGTCAAGTCGAACGTTGGGAAAGCTTCTTGGTTGCTGGAGCTCAGGTAAGGTGGGGTGCAGGTCGGACACTTGCATGAATAAACATCTGGAAACCTCTGAACATGTTCAGTGATGAGGCTTCTTTTGCCGTGGTTGGTATGAATTTGACCCACTAATGTGCAAAACACAAAATATCAGTAAAATGTTGTTTTTGGGTCCTGGCTTCACACTTTTTGCATACACATAGAACGGGACGGGACGGGAGAGGCTCTGTGCCAAATCCTCACTGGGAAGCTGAACAACATGTGAAAAAAAGAGTTCCAACAGAAGAAAATTAATAATTGTAATAAGATAGTGAAAACTAGCAGAGTTTGTTTTCTTGTGGCTACAAGGAGCGGGACGCTAACTCACTATTGAGTGTGGTCTGTGACGTCTGAGGTCAACTGAAGTAGCTCAATAATAACAAGCTGTGGGCAGATTACGGTCCCATACATGTATAAATGTATGAATGGAACGGTTAACAGTTTAGTCGAGCTCCTAATCTGTTTCAGCTTTACATTTTGTGGCTCTCTGTTGTTCATCGCTGATACTGAACAGGAACTTTGGTTCTTTGCGTTCTTAAGATGCTGTTGTGCTCCGTTTGTTTGCTCGGTCCGTTATGAACGCATTAAGTCATTTATAACATGGGTTGATTTAGTGGAAGTGAATCTGAATCGGTCTTTCAGGGATTATCGGTTCACTGCTAAAACTAATGAGCCATTTTCCACACTGCGTCATCAGACTCACAATGGATCATTTTTTTTTATGTAAAATAGACTGAAATCATAGTTTTTATCGCACACTTTCTTATTGCCTGTTCCAACTTAACGCTCACAATAGCCACCATGCCACTCAAAGTAATAGCTGCTATTGTATCCTCCTGATTAGCAGACATGAGTCGTGATCAGTTCACTGTTCTTGTATTTTTTGGGAATTGCATAAAGTGACTCTGCCTCAGCGCAGCGTCCTTTGAGATCCATTCATCTGTGTATTTTTATCATTTCATTTAAAACTACGTTTACACATAGCCGGGTTTTTACCAAAATCTATATTTCCCCCTCCGCCGTATTCGAAAATAACATTGTTTACACCAGATCATTTAAAAAAAAAAAAATAATGTCATTTACACAAACCCGCATTAAGAGCTGCTATGAGCATGACAAAAAAAATATAGCGGACAGTTTAACAAGAAGCATAAAGCCATGCCAGCCAATCAAAATCCTGGAAAAAACACAACAACAATGAATGGCACGTGGCACTTCCTGTTCCTTGTGCTGCGAGGGTCGTTTGTTTGGAACGATGGAGAAGTGAAGTGGCATTAGAGTACAAAACAAGTAAAATACAAGAAAATACTGACTGGGAATCTTGTGAATCAAAGTATAAGGACGTATTGGCACTGCTTTCAGAGCCATAGCCGTCACACACAAATGATGGTGATGACGCTTCTGGTGCATACTGTGGCATTAAACTCCGTCTCCCCAACGACTGTCTACATGCAAAGAAAAGACAGACGGAGCTTTTCCAAATCTCCACTTTGCAGTTTTTCAGATATAATCTTTTTCTGTGACTTGTAGTTTTGTTTACGTGTAAACAAAAATGCCCAAATGCATCGAAGTATCACCACTCTGACTCGCTTTCGTAGTTGTGTAAATGGGCCCTAATTAAGTAGTTTGTTTGAGCCGATCCAGACAACCCTGGACACGTCGCAGTCCATCATCACAAAGCTAACACAGAGAGACAGACCATCCCATTTACACCTAGAGGGAAATAAGGCCCAGTCCGCACCAGCCGAAACGGTCGTTCTTAAAACGTTTTCTGTCCACCCTGGAAACATCTGCGTTCACGTGACACCATGAAAACTACTCACTGGTATAGTACATACGCCAGGCCTATAGGTGGCGCTGTAACGCTGTCACAGAAACACACCAAAAACGGAGAAGAAGACATGGACAAATCTGACATATCGCCTAATTAAAGCGGCTCGCATCACAAGCTTCTGCGGCACGACCGGGAGCATGTCGTCCGCCATTGTTGTGTTAAGTGACGTCACGGAGGGGGTCGAGAGGTAGAGCGATGACGTCATCGTTTTCAGCAAATGTGCGCCTTGCCCATCCACACCTCAAAGCCGACCGTATAACCCGTTTTCAAAAAACAATCAGGGGATTTGGAAAGAAACCCACTTTGCCAGGAAACACCAGCTAATCACACCACTGAGCAGTGTACAGTGTTTAGGTTGCAGCAGAAACGAGCCTAACGTGCAGCCTTCATCAAGAAAATCCCCGGACAGGATTCAGCCTCCGTGCTCAGAGGTGGCAGCATTAATTACATCGCTGATGTGTCGCCGCCATTTATCCTTCTTCTATCCAAACAAAGAAGCACAGATATCTCTGTCCCCCACAAGGTCCTCCAGCAGTTTCTGTGAGGATCTCGTTCTGCTCCCTGACCCCCAAAGAGCTCTCTCCTCCCCATGGGGACCCGTGTCAAGCTTTCTGGGTCTGTGTGACTGCAGCACTCCTCCTCGGGTTTCTGTGTCAAAGTCCGAAGCTTTAAATTAGGCCATGTTTGCGTCTTCCATCGTACGTCTAATCTCTAACATGCTTATCATGAAGCGGTGTATCATAAAAACACACCGTCCTCCAACAGAACACAGTTAAATATTGACTTTTAGTCCTGATACAGGCTCGATGGCGAAGGTCGGCCATCCTTCTGGAAAACGTCTTTTCGCTCGTTTCTAAAGATGTATTTTAACATCAGTCCATTTCATAAGACAATGCAAGTCATTGTTTCATCGCATTGTGTGTCGGCCAACGTCGAAAGCAGTTTTTCTCGCGTTCCTTACATGTGAAGGGGCCGCTCGTCTCGGGATCTCTAATGAACGACTTCTCGTGCAACTTAAACGGCAGTGTCATCGCCTCGGTGGCGAGCTTCTCATGTGCTCGGGGAATGATCGCCCTGCAGGCTGGAGGCTGTTCGCTCAGCGTTCTATAGCGGCTACTGGAAGCTCGCCATACATCACCATCCCGACTCAGCACAACGGCTGCTTACGAAAAGCCTCCTCATGGAAAACACAGAACGATTATTAGAACTTAGAATGATTGGAAGTAGATTTGTGCTGTGATGATTCAACCCACAAAACTTATGTTTGTTCCAGAGAGTTAATCTATTTCAGTGGTCGTCAAATTTCTACAACGTCCACCAAAGTGATGGAGGATCAGATCCTTTCAAAGAGCTTGAATCACGTGGCACCTTTAACAGTATCATATACATTTTCTTCCTTTTACACTGAAATCAGAACATACTTTATGAAAAAAGGTGGACCAGGACAATTCAGGCATACTTTTCTTCTCTTTGATTTATATTTAAAATATGTGTAAATCGACGTTTGTGAAAATGTCAGTAACATACAAATGGTTGTAGGAGAATAAAATGGCATCTTTTATAGTGCTAATTAGATGCTTTTGTTGTGACTGTTGCACTTAAAGTTTGAACTAAAGTTTATTTTATCATTTCAATTCAGCTCTTTTGCACACACCAAAAATAAATCTGCTCTAAAAATGTGTTTCAATAATATTGTCCGTGGTTATTTGACTTTAACACTTTATCATCACCACTACTGCACTGTTAAGGTGGATAACTGTCAAGATGCATTGTTTTCAGTTTAATGGTCACTTAACAAATACACACCCGTCAGCCACTTTATTAGGACCATTTTACTGGATATTTGGGTCCATATTGACACGACATCAGCAGATTTGTCAGTAGAACATCAACCCAGTGAGATGTGGTGACTGGAGTTCTTTAGAATGAAGTTATCATCTTAGTCAAGAAAAAAGTTCTAGACATGAGTGGAGCTTCTCACAGGAGTGTAGTGTGTGTTGAAGAGATGGTCAGCAGCAATGCTCAGGTTCACTGTGGTGCTGAAATGCAGGATTTATATGAAGGGTTCCAAAGCGTACCAAGGAAATTTCCCCCACGCTATTATGCCACTACCAGCCTGAACTGTTGAGACCAGGCAGGATGGATCCAGACCTTTCTTCTGAATGTTGCTGCAGATATTGTACCAGGTGTGGCCTTCTGCTGCCGCAGCTATTTGAGTTATTGTTGTCTTTTTATCATCTTAAACCAGTCTGGTCATTCTCCTCTGACCTCAACAAGGCATGTTGGCCCAGAGAACTCCAACTACCTGGATGTTTTCTCCTTTTCGGACCATTCTCTGTAAACCTGAAACATGGTTGTGTGTGAAAGTCTCAGCAGATCAGCTGTTTCTGAAATATTCAAATATCAGAATCACTTTCAAAGTCACTGGAATGGATTTTAATGCTCTGAACGTAAGCTGCACATCCTCGACATGTCTGCATGTCAAATACATTGATTTGCTCCAGATATTTGAGCGATTGAACAGGTGTATCTGAAAAAAAAAAGTTGGTGCGGTCGATTATTAAAAATGAAAAACGTACTCCACTTTCTGCCCGCAGACATTCCTGTAGCCCCGTTTTAGAAACACTGACCTAAAAGAAAACCTTCATGTGACTCACATATCATGTATAAACAACATAGCCATTGCCAATGTTTATTTTTTCCTTCAGTGTATCATTATGACTAACTACGAGGTATATAGCCCAAAAAAAATAACTCGGATCGTCAAAAATTCATTTCTGAATAGACCATTTAAAAAAACAAAAACAAATGCTCAAATGGAATCAAATTACCCGAAATAACCAAATGTAAATACTAAATGCGGGAATTCTGAAGTATTTTTAGTTTGTGCATGTGAAGCAGCTCACGGCTTCAGATGTTGTTACTGTAGAAAGAATGTTAAACGTGAGCAAGAGCAACATAACAGTAACATAACAGCCAGTTACATACAAAAAAAAAGAGAAATTCGATTCTAAATGCTTCATTTTTCTCAAATCTGTATACTATTTATTGAATGCAGTGCCGCTACGAGGTTAGCAGTGCGGGCAGCCATGTTGGCGTGAAGCTTTGAAAGCTCTTTAGTCTAAATAACGAGAGTTCCCAGCCAGCTCACAAACCTTGAGGAGCTTGGACGCCTGTCTTCTTAGACCGTCCACTTTAATTACTGAAGAGACAGCTTATGCTTTCTTCTCCGCCGAGGCAGTCCTCTTGTTTTGTTTGGTCCAAACCGAGTGGATTCACAGAACGTCGCCCAAACGACGGCAAAGCCACTGAAAATACACTTTCTGTGAATGAGACAGATTCCTATTGAAATTTTGAAAACTGCATCCGGCAGGAGAGACGGGGAGTGTCGCTTGAATCGTACGTCGTGGGTGTGCATTCAGGGCTGAAGTGATTGGAACCAACTGAAGCAATACGTTTAGTTCGGCATTATACGATCCTGTTTGAGCCGGATCAGTAATATAGCAGCTTAATGACCCTCTAAGAATTTTTTATTTTATTTTTTCTTCCCTTTGTTTTGGTGTAATATGGTTTGATACCATGCCGGAAGAAGGTTGTTGCCTCCGTGGCACGATTCTGCAGCCTTTAGTGTGCATTCACACACTTACCCTATGACGCTTCTTTGCTTGAAGTATATACAGTATGCAGCGTTGAGTACAAGCATGGCTGCCACTTTTCAATATTCAGTTCTGAATTACAATCCTGTTTTACATGATTATTACTATTCTTATGTTTAAAAAAATAAATAAAATGCCGTAGAAGGTGCATTCATGCCGTACTACTGCACATTTATGAAAGTGATTAAACCAACATGGTAGTTTCATGTTAGGATGTTTTCCATTAGTACTGATTGGACATCCAAAGTTGTAAACTGTGTTTCCGTGCGGCTAATTCCCACTCCCGCTGAACGAGGAATGTGAATAAAGGGATGCAAAGTGGGGTTAAGTTGTTATCTTGAGATGAGGAGTATTTTGGATCACAGTGTATCTGACTCATCAGTTTTTCTGTCACTCTTTGGGTTTTCTGGGAGACAAAGTGTCAGATTTGAATGTAAATGGATCTTAAATGTCACGTCTGATGTGTATCTGAGCGGCTTTCACTCCTCTCCACAGTGGCTCTGACAAAAAAATGTAAGCTTTTGTGAGTAATTGGTGTCTGTGTTCTCATTTCAGTGAGACTTTCGTCTTCGGGGGGGTGAAAAACACAACCTTTGAGAAGCAAACCTTTACCTCGTCTAACCTTTGTTGTTAGTCGTAATAATTCATGTCTTGCATGCAGTTTTCCTTTTTAATAGCGGAGATCACATTCATGTAATCAGATACAATAATGTTCAGGGGAATACTAAATGAATGCGTTAAAGAAGGGAGAGGAATTCAACTGGTTTTAGACGGAAGGTTATAACAAGCTGGAGGCAGTTATAATTATTATACTTTGAAGTATTTGCATATTTTTGTGCAAATCCAAAGGTCAACAGGAGTGTGTTCATCTAAAATGAAAACAGTGGGGCACAATTTCACATCTGTATTATTCTCCGGCAGTTGGCGGGTGATTGACGCCTCGTCAGATGTGGAGATCCAGTTATTATTATTTCTTTTTTTTTTTAAATGAAGAGGCATGTGGCTGAATTAAAAGCAGAGCGAAGCACGGAGAAAGCAGACAGTCGGCCACGTCTGGCGATCCCCTTAAATTTAATTAAGGGATCTGACGAGGAGGGAGAGCGCGCGTCAGTGACGAGACGGCGCTCTCTGTGCCGCTGATTGAGGGATCACTACGTCCTCATTAATTGCTCAATCAGCTGAAGGAATGTGATCTGTGCTAATTAGAAGGACTCTCCTTCCATCATGGGGCTGCAGTGTAATTACAATCAGCCCGGGCCTAATGACACACACTGTGCAGTACCGCCGTTTGTCCTGTGGGGCCCATGCGCTCTGCGGAAGCCCGACCTGCAGTTACATGATAATATAATTACTGCTTTTTCTTTGATTATGGAAATAATTAAGCTGTTTACTTGTATTGTAAAAGAGGGCTTTGGTGATGTTCCCGCTGCGTGCAGGTTTGAACGCTGCGACTCATGTCTGTTTCAGGTCCTAATGAATATGTTTCCTTCTAATTGTAGTTAATTAATTAAGCGTTTGGTAATTAAACGCTCTTTCGAGTTGCAAAAATTCACAAGTAAATGTTGAAATACCTCTTTAAAGACTTTTGTTCCTTTGTGCACCAGAAAACATTTAAAGTCGCTGATAACGTGACATGTTATTTGCTCTACTGATTTTCCTCTCTGCAGCGTCTCAGTTTCTGGTGTAACAGTTTCATATCCGAAACTCGGTTTTCGAAAAGCTGCAGGAGGCTGTAAGTTTCTTTTCATTGCCTGTCTTTTCATGTAAGCTTTGAAAACAAATAAATACACGCAGCCAAAAACCTTCACCACCAACTTTTGTTGGCAAAGGTAAACAACATAAAATAACAACATCACTGCCTTTATACAGTACTTAAATGCATCCATTGTGCCAGAATCAGCAATCAATCCACCAGGGGGGTACCCCTCTGAATTAGAAGACAAATAATGTTTGTTTGTTTTTTTGTTAAAGAAGTTGTGACTGCAATAAAATACTGATGTTTTTTTCCGGCTCAGGAACAACAAATATTGACGTTTTAACATGAGTCGATCCATAAAAAGACATCAGAAGTATCCGCGTTTTGCTATCGACCTGCACATCGTTCAAAGGAAATCAATGATAACTGACATGCGGCGGACAGAGCAGGCACAGTCGGGGGCAGCGTTGCAGGTGGCGGGGGTCTGTTGAGGCTGGCAAACACCTTGCGGTCGTGTAGCTGGTGAATATTGACATTCGTTTCTCCTCAACCTGCCTTCACACTCCTGTTCAGCTCCTCCGTTGACGTGGTCGTTAACCAATACTTTTTTCATCCAAACGTCAATGAGTCAGGTTCAAAGTTGCTTTAAAAAAAAAAAAAGTATGTGTCCTTTGTAGTTTTTAAAACTTCTACTGAATGTCCAATCAGTACTGATGGAAGTCGATGGAGCTTCTTTGTCCTGATGTCCAGTCGAGGTATTGACGTGTTTGCTTTTATTCACAAACAGAGTCACAAAGTCTGTCCTTGAAGGAATGGTTAGATTTGTTGTCTTCTTTGTTCCTTTCACTGGTCACAAATGAGCTATACTTCACAGCATTGTCCGTGCAGGACATGGCTGTATTACTGTGTCCACTACACATCTGTATCAGTATGTCCCACGAGGTTTCCCCCGTCAGGGTTCAAAACGGTCACATCCTGACTTTATAACACTGTTATAAAGTCCAGTGCTATACAGGCCTTCAAGTCAATATCGGCAGCGCCTGCCGCAATACAACCAACATCAACTCTGTAAATGAGGCCCGTATGGATTCCAGTTTCAAGTGGCAGCGACAGATTATTCAAGGTTTTCGTTATAAACTCAAAGAATAAAAAAAATATCTCAGTCAAATTGCAGGTTATTGACAATCAACTCCTTTTTGCCTGTTTTCTGAAATGTCCTTGCAGTCGTATTGAGGCCGACCAGACTTTTACAGCAACATAGGGGGTTGCAAGACGGATCCAGAGAGCAGGTGCAGCGTAGCAGACATAAATAATAAAGACACATTAGCTGGAAGAAGGTGGCGACAGTACAGTTGTTAGAGCAGAAAGCGAACAGAATCATGCAGAGAGGTAGCCATGCGCGATGACACTGCTTTGTCGCTTCGCCTTTATTCAGTTTGTTGCACTGTTGGATGTTGGAGTTTTTTTTTTTTCTTCTTTCAATTCCCCGTTGGGTATTTCTAAAAGTACAGGATGGAAATCAAAGTGGAAGTGAAACTGGAGAGAGACACCGCAACGTGTTTCAACCTAAAACAGGATGGCGCGGTTTCGTGCAACATTCAAAAGCAGTGAATCTCGGAGAAGGAGATGCAGAAACGCGGAGCCGATTGGCTCGATACTAACGTTAGGTTCAGCAGAATATATTTGCAAATCGATGCCTTATAATTGGTATGTTCAAAGTGTGCTTCCTTTTTCTGGATAGAAAGTTCAGTTATATAACATAATATCTCTTTATGGCCACAGGCAGAAATTCAGTCAGCTTCTCAGAGGTTACTCAACATACTTTATTATTCCTAAAATAATCCCTCCATAACACCATTGTGAATGTCTCTGTTATGTTAGGTTATCTTGACCTATTTAAAAGGAAACTTAAGACAAACCTTGATAACCAGGATTGTAGTTGATCTATTTAAATTCAGTCTCTTAACCATTTATAGATTTTTATTTGTTTTGATTTTATTGCTTTGTGATAACATTTAATCTATTGTATTTAGATTTTTATTTATACATCCATTTAAGTTTGATTAACTTATCTGTATTTGTTTCCCTTTATTTCTCGCCTCTGCCTCAACCTCCTTGGGATTACAGGCAACAACGATTGTCAAATTTTATGCAATTTTAATAGAAGCTGAATACTTATTGAATAATATGAGTGTGTCATTCACGATCCAGTTGATTGGGGGCCTTGTTGAAATTCTGCAAGAAGTGTATAAAAATCAACTTCCTTTAGGACATCTGGTATAGTTTTTTTCCTTGCTGTCTAAAAATAGTAAGTCAAAATCCCAAATAATGCGTAGTGTGGTTCTACTTGAGGCGCATTTGTTAAGATTAGTCTTAGTTTAGTTATAACTATTCGGGATTCATACATCTCAGCAGCACTAATCCTCTCTCCTTGTGCTATTTCCTGCTGTCAGATGGTAAAAATGTGATAATTCCCCGTTCCGGGCCCGAGCTGAGAGGTGTCCTGATGGATGTGGTGCGTTCGTTGCATTCTCTGGTGAGAGCAGCAGTGGGTGAGGTGAAGTGGCAGGCAGGAGATCAGATGGCTGTGTCCTCCACGTCGATCCCTGAGCCCTCGCATCCCTCTGATGCAGCTGCTCCTCTGCTCTCCATTTACCGCCTCCCCTCCCCGTAACCTCCCACTCGGCTCCCGAGTGCAACTCTACATTCACATACAGTCTGGCTGTACTGTAACATTTAAAGTGACTCTGTTTGACTTTGACAGAATTCACACAGCAACTTTTTTACTTATTAATGTATTTATTTTTTTGCTTGGAGGGTGAGGAGTAGAGCGTCGGGTCTCTTGGTTTCTGGTCAAGGTCCCACCTTAACACCCGTCAGTCACCGCAGTCGGCCGCCTCCACCTCTCGCCTCGGGCTGAAGGAGGAGGCTTCACAGCCGTCGCCACAGGCACTGACGCGTAGGGAATATACAGCTTCAAAGAACAAAATCAACATCCGACATCGCTCAGGTCTGATCTGGTGGAAGTTTAACTCTTAAAAAAAACAAAAAACATGTGCTCGGAGAATGAACACACAGTGATTTGCAAACAAGCAAAAACCTCCATGTAACACTGTCAGATTTAGTCAAACTACTTGTCCCAGTGTTATTCGAACATGTTTGAGCCTCTTCAGCTGCTGATCAGTAATGTGAGTAATAAATGTTTGGTCTCGACACACCATCAACCGTACCTCTCTTTGGGTAACGCTAAAGAAATCACATGGAATTGGCTTGGGGCGAAGTGGGCGACTCCCCAGGGCGCAAACTTAACAGGGGCACGGCGTGCACCGGCTCAGCAGCCAGGTCCGCCACTGATAGTGACGATGGGTGATTGAATTAAAGGCAGAGGAAACAGGTTGTTGTCATATTTGTGTGACTTTAATATTTATATTGACCTCAGTATTATGAGCCTAACTCGGAGCTCTGCAACATTTATGACTAAAATAACCACATTTGTCCACTTTTCACCAAATAACATTTACATGATGCTTTGCTATAGCTGCCAAAAACTGTGATTCAGTAGATTATTTTTTTTTTATTATTTTATTTTTTTTTACAGTATTCTTCTGGTAAGCGGCTTACCCAAACTAACAAAAAACAACAAAAAACTAAAACAGCCATAATGGCTTAACGTAAGCTATTATGGCTGTTTTAGTTTTGGCTTTTTTTTATGAATCATTTAAAAAGTTCTGCCATTTTCAGGCCTTTTCTAGCCATTTTTTGGTTTTAGATGTTTTATATGCTCATGAGTTTTACGATTCTTTTGCCATTTTACCATTTTTAGCCTTTTCTGGTCATTCATGCCTCTTTAACATTTAGTCATTTTTCTTCAATTCTTCAATTATCTCTGCCCCTGTCAAGCAAACATGTAAATCCACAACCTTGGCAGTAAAATCAAATCAGTTTTTCTAACTCTCCAGTTTCAGGATTCGTTCAGGGTCAGCATCCTGAGAGGCTTATTGGGGAACTCAACGTTTCTCACCTGCAGTGAGGCAGCGGGTGGGTGACACATATTTTAGTTGACTAAAAACTAATTAAGCCTCACATTTGTCACCCTGACAGACGAGTGTCCTTTAAGAAAATGTCTTTTGTGCAATAAAGTTGGCGTCAAATTTTTATTTACACACAATTTTGGGAAAGCTGCAGGGTAGCCAGTCAAGAGGGGCTGTCGAGCCGCACGTGGTTCATGCGAACCGTCGAGACGGTGAAGACGTCAACGCACCAGGTTTTCTTAGCTTGCTTCTTATGTGCCTGCGCTCTGGTGTGATTGGTTCATGTATTCTTGGTTATATCGATGAAATGATAAAGCGGACGTGTTGTGGATGAACTAGAGGCAAGAGTGAAAATAAATAGAGAACATTTAGTACGTATACCAGCATCCCTGTAGGTCTGTTTAACATAAGCTCCAATCACTGTGAGTATATTTCAAAGTTGTTTTTTTTATCCTGTCCTCTTCAACTATTAAGACGCAACTTATTTAAATCAGACTCATCTCACTCCTGAAAATCCAGTTTTGAGGAACAAATCTCATGAAGTAAACTTTGGAAGTATAAAAGTTCAGATTGAACTTGTGAATAGCGTTCTGTCTCAGTCTCACCTAAACAAAGATGCTTTGTCTTAAAAGGAAGTAGGATGAATCATCTGGTGTCATTAAGTTAAACTTTTCTGAAGAAAAGAAGAAGAAGAAAAAAAAAAAAAGATTTCTCGAGGGCATTTCACGTCTCTTTCAGACGGCAATAGAGTAGTGATCAAAAAAGAATGGAGGGAGATAAAACAGTGGCCTCGGGCTGAACTTAAAGCTGTAAGTCGCATGACTCAGAAGCACTATGGAGGAAAATTGGAATCAACCACAGACACAGACAGAAATTATCTGAAATGACGAGCAGTGCGGGAGAAATATTGTGGAAGCTTTGAAATCTTTTGAAGATTAAAGCAAGGGAGACCTCTCTGGGAGCCTCTGTTAAAATGCATGTAGCTGTTTGTTTCTTTGACCATTTCTAATGGAATTTTGACCGCCGGAGACCAGAGCTGCCATTTTGAAGCCACGTCTTTAAATCTGACCCTTCTTCTCTAGAGCCTCACATTTTTACATTATACCTGCTTCTGTCACAGCATTGTTGAGGACAAAATGGTCACTTGCTGCCTTTATATATACAGTATATACGATAGCTACTCTTCACTTTACCGGTCAGTGGATATAATGTTTAGAATGGCGGTGTGCGGCCTGTGGCTCCGGGGCCGCATGTGGCTCTTCAGCCCTTCTGTGGCGGCTCCCTGAGGCTTTCACTAAAGTATACGTCAATAAGCATTTGATCTTATTGTCATTCTATTCACACAACAGAGTCATTTTTAAAAAGCATCTTAACTTGAGGCTAAAAAGGATTTCAAAATAAGACACAATGGCAAAATAGGAGCGAAAACCACAATAAATGACCGAAACTGCAAAATAAGCTTTAAAAACAAACAAAGATTTTGAAAAGAAATGATCTCAAAAGGATTTAAAAAAAAAAAAAAGCTGCTTTAAACAACTAAAATCCAGTACAGAAGAGCTGAAAAGTAAATGTTTACCATCCTAAATCGTAATTGAAAATTCATAAATGCCACATAAGATGCAGTTTTCCTACGTATCTCCAAACCATATACAGTACATGAATATGAAGCTGTGTCAGCCTGTTTTTAAAGGTTAGACCTGCTTCGTGGCTCCGGTTAAATTTGATTTGATGGAAAATGACAAAAACGGCTCTTTTGGTCATGAAGGTTGCAAACCTCTGGGACCGGGTGATTAGTGCGACTGTTTGTTTATTTGGTATAAAACAGGAGTGTCAGAGACATACAGCTCAATTTGAGTGGGCTGAACCAGTAAAACGACAGCATAATAATCTATATACAACAACTTCAACTCAAGGAAACGACATAAAAATCGGTTTCACTGTTTTTTTTTTTGTTTTGTTTTTTCCCCAAAATTCAAAAATGTTTGATTTTACCATTGAGAGTTTTGACATTGCGTCGTTTTTAACGGTGCAAATTAAGGTGAAATGTCATCTGCTTTCTGTTGTACTCTAGTTTTCAGGCTATTGTTCTCAGGAAACTTCTCAGGAAATATAATTTCTCCAGCCTCCAGCCTTCAGTTTCTTAATGTTAATGCTAATGCACCAGCAATATAAGGATCTCGCTCTCATGACTGCTACTCTTAATGACGCTGTGCAACTAAAGCCCATTTATGGTTTATTATCTGATCCCTGATGATATTTACTCTCTGATCACTCCAGGTGTCCAAAGCAGCTGCGGACCTGATGGCATACTGCGACGCCCACATACGCGAGGACCCGCTCATCGTGCCGGTCCCCGCCTCCGAGAACCCCTTCCGGGAGAAGAAGTTCTTCTGCACCATCCTCTGATGAGCTGCTGGTAGAGCCGTACAGGTGCAGGCACGGCGTTGCCTGGCTTCTCTGTCTTCACCTCTCCTGAAGCTACTGGCCGTAGGCATTGAGTGGAGTTTTTCCCAGGTGGACACTCTGTTGTTGGTCAGCTCTGTCCGGGTGGCTGAAGGTTTTGGGGGAAGTCAGCCACCAAACTGGCAACCCAGTGAGCATATCATGTCTTGTTAAATAGGTTTGTTATTGCTTTGTTATTAGAGAACAGCCTTGCTCAGTGCTTAATGAGATGAGAGATGTTTTTTTTTTTGTTTTGTTTTTTTCCTTTTTAATCTTTTATTGTGCTAGATCTTAACTTGCCTCAGGAAACGGAAATTTGCCCAGTGTCTGACTTTTTTAAACATTTATACCCCTTTATCTGAATGCGAAAAAAAACCACACAAAAAAAAAAGCATAAACATTTAGTTTTGACCATAGTTCAAGTTACTTTTTGTGTTTTGGTTTCACTATTTGTAGCAACACTTACCAAAAGCACCACTGAAGTGTGACACCCGTGTCCATAGCGGCCTCTCTTTGGGTTCCCCTCCAGAGCAGCAGTCGACCCTGCTGGCTATCGTCGGCAGCGCAGCCCGAATCAGTTTCACACTCAGAACGCCGCAGCTCATGTCGTGAATAATTTCAGCCACACTCGTAATAAGAAGTGGTGGCAGCGCTGTGCCGCAGACAAATAAATAGACTGTTTATTGAAAGGTGCAGAGCTAATGTTTCCACAGCGAGAGGAGCTCCTCGGGGGTTATCACTGTGCAAACAACCCTTAAGTCAAAAATTATTTATGAATCTCCTTTCCACAGGCCCGCGCTAATGTGTTCTACCTTTGCTGCTCTTTTTGATTTACTCTGCACATACTTCATCCACTTCAAATTAGAAACACTATCAGTTCATCTTCCGCCTCCTCCTCCTTCTTCTAATTGTAATATTTTCTTACAAGTTGCAGTGCCCCCCCCCCCCCCCGCGCCCGCCCTCCATTTCCATCACAATCTCGTTTATTTCTCTGGGCATGTTTCCTGAGCCTGATTGTTTTTTGCCTGTCCTAGAGTGAATGGCAAGGCCTTTGACACTAATGCCAAACCAGAGGCCTGCATGTTTCTCCGCTCCTTTTTGACGGCGTCCTCTGTTTCCGAGGGGCCGTCGGTCTTTTAGAGTGTACAGTATGTTACAGTGCCAATCTCTGTGCGAGCGGACCCGGCCTCCGCGCCGACCTCCGACCGCCTTCTCTTTTTCCGTTTTCGTTTCGTCTTTCGGAAGAAAAAGCACACTGTCCAAAACATTTCCTTTACATGGTAGTTGAATAGCATTTGCTAATTTTTACGATGAATTGTTATGATCGTTATTAATATCGTTATTATCAGTAGTATTATTGAATATTTGTTGCACAGCACTGACAGCTACATGACGTGTAGTGCTACTAAGCTTGTATGATACTTAGAGAAAAGAAGAAAAAACAAAAACATTTATAAATCATGCAATTATTGATATTATCTAAGTATTTTTTAAGAACAATGTTGAGGGTCGTTTACATAAATGTGATCCCTTTGGTGGTTCAGGATTTTTGCACCGTTTCTGTCAAATGGAGAGACGATGTTCCTCCTGGTACTTGAATAGCCTTCGCATTAGGAATCAAACTGTGATACTGGACTGTCACAACACACAAAATACCCTGTGTGCTCAAATTGTTTGCAGGATAATGATTCTTTTCCTTTCCTATGTGAAAACCTGAGACCGACCTCAGGTCACTCTCGCTGACCTCATGTTCAGGATGGTGCCAAATCTGAAACTAGAAATACAACAGATAGAGAGATGAATATTGCATGGATTTATTTCTATCTATAACAGAGAGAACTATAATGATATGAAATATTGCCTCCTCATTGATTATCTGGGTGCTACTCTGCACATACAAATATCATTGGGGTTCGGGATATGTCAACAATGTGCAGCTGTATTCATGAATGGTATTTATCATTTTGGGTAAAAGAAAATAGCACTTAAATAGCAGGCTTTGTAAAAAAAAATATTAAAATTCAAAAATCATTTTCTGGATCAAATGAATTAAAGGAAAACAGCAACCCAAATGTGTCTTGGATATCTCTGCTTCGTGTCTCTCACTGCACTCTGTCAGATCTCACTGATAACATAAAAGACCAGCACAAATCAGCCAGGGTCTTGCAGAGGAACATGGTATTCTGGTGTGTAGTGGAGACCCCCTGTGGCTGAGCTCAACCACAGGCCATCTGGATGCACTCTTCATGTGTTGTGGCTTCTTTTTTTTCTTTTTTTTTTTAAAGAATTATGATTCAGAACAGCTCTCGGCCACTTTGCCTTTTTACCATCTACAATTGAGAGAGGAAGGGGAATCATAAAAAATAAAAAAAAAAAAAAAAAAAGGGAAAAACATGCACAGGCTGCACTTTGCATGAAGAATAGCTGCAGTAACTCAGCAGCATCTCAAAGAAGTAGATTATCTTTTTTGGGGGGGGGGTAATTGGTTGGTTATTTCTCTTAACATAGAAACGTGATTGAAAATACATTTAAAACATGGAAGTTTCAACATTTCAGTTATATTATCTTCATGAGTTTTCTCTGCAATTTATAATTGGTATTTCTTCATATGTATACCTGTCAAAGCCTCACACAGGAATACTGTGTTTCTCTGGTCCAGGTATTTATTTTTACTTTCCAACTATAAACTTCACTGCACTTCTATCAGAGTCGGATTTGTCAACAAAAAAGGAAATCAACTTGTGGGTTTCTGTCAGTGTAAAAAATATAGTTTGACAGTTGATTAATTACAAATTCATGTATTGTTTTTTTTTTTTTTTACTTTTATTAGATACTCAAAGAAACAGGATGTGATTAAAAACGTGCAAAGTTAAAATGTGTTGTTTTTTTTTAAAGCCTTGTGCTGTTCATTATCTTAATTTATTTCATATTAAAGTCTTAGTGATGCACTTTTCCTCAATTAGCAGCTTGCAAATGGATGATATGACTTTCCATTAATGCATTCATTATCTCCTGAAGTTGTTTTCACAGATTTTACTTTTATTGCACTTTTAAATATTGGTGTGACGACGTTAGAAAACAATGTTGTCACACCAATCCCATTGGTCTGTCAATAAAAGCTGATCAGTACATATTCACAGAGTCCCATTAAGCACATTACCTGGGTGTTTGATTGTCCTCTTCTGCTAATAAGGGATGTTTATTCTTCTGATTTCAACTTTTAGTAATTTATCTCAAACTAATTAGCATGTTAAAAAATTTTGGGTTTTCTTTCGGAGCAAACCATTTGCATAACCCAAACGTTGTATTCTCAGTCTGCTGCACCCTCTCTTTTGATTCTTATTTTGGATTTTAAAAAAAAACCTTTCCTGACAAGGAAATGTACATCTATTGAGAAAGATGTGTTTAATGTACAAGAAAACTAAAATTAGAAATTCAAGATGTAGGTCTCAGTATTATGTTGCAGGCACATGCTTCTCAGTTGGGAAATGACTGAATACAAAGAAATCTCAATAGATGTAGAGAAAAGTGGAGTCGGTCTCCACTGTTTTGAATGCAGCAAAGCAAAACAGAAAGAGGAAGAAAAATGCACGAGTCGGAATAAGGTAAATATGTTTGAACATATAAATAAAACCACAAATCAGAGACATAAACAAGGCTGGAATAGATGAAGGCTGGAAAGCCACAATAAAGCCGGATGCTGGGACGTGTTTCAAAAAACCCCGAGCATGCTATGAATAGCCTTTTTCTTTCAAATGAATAATGTGTCGGAGAGAAAGAACTAAATCATTGTAATGAGTATATATCTATGAATACGAGTCCAAAAAGAATTATATAATGCGCGGGAAAGTAATTATCCCTGGGGCAGTAGGTTATCTAATGCTGACAATCTGTGCAGGAGAAATATTCCAAATTGAGCAGGAAGCCTCCGAAGTGTACGCAAAATACACAAGAATAGTAGTAATTTCTGATGACATTATTTATCTCCTGGCACAGCATGGTGTTTTCCAGCCGCGGCGTTGTGATTTCTACTCATTACACTGGCATATAGTGCTCTGCATCCTGGAATTTTCCAGTGCATTACTATTTTTCGCTCAAACAGATGGCAGATATTTGTGAAACACTGGAATTCAATTAAAATCAATACAAACGAAATGTTTACAAGCAAGACAGCAGGCGCATTTGGTGGGGTGGCCCCATCCTCCTCTCCAAGAGTCACGGGTGCTTTCAAAGTCAGAAGAAATCCTCCTCAAGCATCCATCTCCATGCACAATAGATTCCGTTTAAATGATTCATGCGCAGCACTGAGAAACAGCTTTCTGAAAGTTTTGTTCTCATCTTACAGCTAAAACATGTCACCTGAGTGTAAGGAGGATGAAATGATTCGTGTGTCAGTGCTCTGCTTTGGACACGCTCGTCGGTGTGTGACAGACCCACAAGGTTAGCTGAAGGTTAACGAAAAGCCACAAACAATCTGATGTGGTCATCATGGGAAAGGTTCAATGTTTTAGTGTTGTGATAAATATTCATGATGCTTATTTTACTATTTCTCTTATGGGGGGGGGGGGGGGGCAGCTATGGTAAATTAATAAAAAAATATGTTAAATAAGAGTTTAACAGAAGTCAAATTTTTATACTACTTAGCTCTTTAGTCCCACTTATCATCAAGTAATACATTCACTTTTCTGTAACAGAGGAAGCCAACCATGAAAATGCAGCCAATGTCATCAAGAACAATCTTGAACATTAAGAAGAACAGAGGATCCTAGAGGTGACGGTGTGGCCTCCAGAGAGGATCTGTCTCGGTAGATCAGTGGTTCATTCCTCAAGATATTTGCAACCACGTTGCAACTTCTAATAACAGTTTCCATGGTAGTTTGTGATACCACTGATTTTCAATGTGAGAAAAAGTGAAACTTGAGCTGCTATCACCAATACTGATACTGATACTTTACAGACATTGTTACACGAGAGAGCAACTCTAAGCTTATGGGGTAGAGAAATAAGTCAAAGGGTATTTTCTTTCAAATTATAGCTATTGAAAAGACAACAAAGCAAACACCATTCTTTAGTTTTTTTTTGTTACTGTGTGAGTGTGGGTTTCCTTTGGGTATTTCACCGTTTAGAAACCTGCACAAGGTTAATTGATATGACCCTGAATTGCCCCTAGGTGTGAAATTTTAGTGCTTATTGTTGTCTGTCTCTGCGTGTTTGTCCTGTGATGGACTGGTGACCTTTCTGAGGTGTATCCTGCCGTCACCCATAGTTAGCTGGTATTGGATTCAGTGACCTGCAACCTTGCACAGAATAAAGCTGTATCGAAGATACGTGAGTGGATGGATGGAAAGCCTACAGATCAATAAATCATCAGTCTGTAAATGGTTATTTATTTTGGCATTTTTTTGGTCAATAAAATCTTAAGCTGCACTACAAATGATTGACAAAAGATGAAAAGGAACAATATTTGCGAACATACTACATACAAATACACATGAAAAATATTCAGAGTAACAAATTGGATAAAATCAACCATCAAAGAACGTAAAAGAATTAGAATGAATAAGTATCACAACTAACTAAATGTTTGGTTTGGATAATGTACTGTTTGATTGGCATATATATCTTTCCTCTCGTACTATTTTGTTACTATTTTGTTGATTCATTTACAGAAAAGAGCTTTCAATAAATATTTAAGTTTTGTTTTGCTGAAATTTATGAATTTCATATTGTACATGCGGTGAGACTACATCTCCCAGTATGCACCGCGGCGGGACGCTCCACTCCCATTGGTCCGTCTCTCCAAGCCGCGGAGGGAGACGTGAGGCGGTGCTGAGCCCGGCGGAGGGCTGCGGAGCTGAAATGAGGCGCGCACACGGAGCGGCTCACACCGTGCGGCTCACCGTGCAGCGCCGTGCGGCTCCGTCTCAGGAAGAGGCTCCGCGCCGCTGAACGCCGCAGGCTGCTCCGGCTGAATGCGGAGGCTCGCGCTCATTCTGCTGCCTTGTGCTGTGGCCGTCCTCGTGCACTTGTGGTTGGCACGCAGACCCTCCTCCAGTCCGCCGGACACCGACACTTACTCGGGTACTTTTTTTTAAATTTTATTTGGTTCTTTACAGAAAGCCACAACCTCGAGCTTTTGCCTCCTCACAACCTCGAAACTTTTTCCCACATCCGGCCGGCGAACTTTGCTTTTCACCGCCCCGGTGTGGAGCGTGTGGTGCGGAGCGGAGCTTTGAGTGTTTTTGTGCGCGTCTCGGAGTGAAACGGTAAAGAGTTGAACGGCGTGGGGCGTTGCTGGGATAGTGAGCATCTTCTGCTGTGTCTTGACTTCAAGCGGATTAATAACGCTGCTTATCAGATCCACGGCGCTACGGGCAGAATGTAGTTTAAGCACCTTCTGATGCATTCATGAAGACATTAATTTTCACGAGATGAATTATGGGATGCATCAGTGTAAGTCACTGCAAAGTGATAATTCAGAGGAAACTGCTGTCAGGATCAGGGATGGGAGGCATGAATCAAGCCGAGCCTTAAAAATCTCTGCTTTTATTCCCTTATTTTGCTTATAACTCTCCAACTGAAAGTTTTATCCCCCATCTTTGTCTTTATATCATCATTATGATTGTTTTCTTTGTGTAAGCTGAGGCAACCTGTTGTTAGAATCGTCCCCCCCCCCCCAATGTCATCAGTGTTTGTGCAATGCTTTGTGTCTCCCATGCAGATGAACCATTACCTTTCTATGAAGTTTTGGTGGGAGTGCTGTCAGCGAGACACCATCACCAACTGCGACAAGCGATAAGAGAGACCTGGCTGGGCTATCTCAGGGATCACCCCCACTTTCAGCACAGGTCTGTCGGGTGGAGCCCCAACTACACCTCATCTCGTTTTCTTGTTGTCTTTTTTTTTTTTTTTTTTTTTAATGACTGTCATACTTTTGGAATAAAGCCCGCAGCTGGAAGCAAATCACCACCCGCCCCGTCAACCCTTTTATCTCCGCCTGACCAGCGGGCGATATTGTTCTCTTTTATTCTTTTTTTTTGTCCATTTCTGTCTCACTCAGTGATCTGAGCACAGATAAGGTGTGATGGCCTTTAAGCAACCCTCAGTAACCATGGCAACGGAGGGTGGATAGATGGACACTCTTTAGAAATCTTGTAGCTGAATATTGCACACACACTCTGGAGAAAGAGAAAAAAAAAAAAACGCATTAATGTTTGTGTGCATTTCCAGAGTGGGGGTGAAGTTTATCGTGGGTGAACATGGGTGTCCCATTCCGGAGGAGGACAGAGAGGATCCGTACTCCTGCTCCCTCCTGAACTTCACCCAACCAGGTAAGATGGGAGATGACGATTGTCACCTGCGGCTTTGCGACGCAGAATTGCTCTCTGCAATCTTGTTGTTTACACGTGTGATTGTTGGGAGTGGAGCCGAGGCAGAATTGCATAACCGGAGTTGAAAGAATGAAAAGAACGTGTGTTGAGAAGGAAAGTAAAACACCTTTTATTCACGTTCACCCACAGCTCAAGGACAACTTTTCCTTTCTGTATCCAAGGCCAAAGCTGCAGATATGTCTTGCAGTCGACAGAGCTGCTGCTGCAGGGGGAACCAGAAGTGCTTACTAACACCGGAGAACTGGAGCTGTATGAAGCGCCGACGTGCTGCATATAAAATAATTGAACAAGCCGGCTGTCACGTTGAGCGTCCGCAGTAATTGTGATGTCTCTCACCTTCACAGAGCCAGTCCAATTCAGACGTTTTCTCCTGGTTTTTGCGGCCACCGCGGCGTTTGCTGCCTTCATGAACACATAATTACTGCTCATCAGAATGGGCTTTTTCAGACACCGGCCTTTAGGGTCACGGCAATGTTTTATTTTTCCAGCCCGTCCTCCCCTCGCCGCCGCGGTTAATGGTTCTAAGTGTTGACGTGATTCGCTTCAGAAACGGACGCGGGCGGCGTCGGTGTGAGGAGCCTGGCATGATTGGAGGAGAAGGAGACAATGGCTGCTTTTAAACACAGTTGGCTACCTGGCTCGGGGGAGATTCAGGTCAAAGCAACCGTTAAGCAGACAATTAATTGTTGCTGAAATGTGGGTGTTTACCCTCCATTCATCACGGGGAGATTTGTGAGGAGCAGGTGAACGCTAATTAACTTTTTCCAGATTTTGTTCCTCGTAATCCTGCTCCCAACTCGTGTTCATGGTTTGTACCGGCGGGAAACTCTCGAGAATATTCAACACCATTCAAAGACACTGGGAGGCGCTTTAAACGTCAATCCTGCAGTGCTGGATTAGTGTGCTTGCTGATGAAACAATACCTTGAAATGATTAATTGCTCACACAAAATGATTAATTCGCGGGGAAAGTTGACACACAGTTCACAATTAACAGTCTCTCCATGTAACCACATTAAGTTTTTCTTCGTTTTTAGAAAACTTCATATTGTATTACGAAACAAACGATAATATTGTCTCAAGGATTTTAATGCAAAATTTTATGAGCCATCTCTGCATATGGCAAAAAATTGTATTTATGTTTTGTTACTGAAGGAAATCATAACTCCCGAATACAGTGTGCATGAAATCTCAAATTAAGTGTAAAACCACTTTTTATTAACAAGGACTGCAGATATGAGCAAAAAAAAAAAAAAGAAGTGATACTAATAGTCTCAGAGGTTTATGAACTCATTTCTACCGTTTCATCAATTCAAGTCACGTCTTGTTGCTACCTGAAGAAAATAAAGACAAAATAAAAATAAATCCTATTCTTTGGCTTGTTGAAGCAAAAATAATAAATCAGACGAGGTCATGCAGAACGTTTTTTTTTTCTGACATTTCATTCATTGATCTGGAAAATAATGGGCAACTTTGCCAATAATGAAAAATGATTGAATGTTTTTCTCTATTTAATCTGCTTCTGAACATCCCGGGACATTTGTAGTTGTTGAATATTCCCATAATCATCTGAAAATACTAAATAAATAAGTTGGCTGTTGTTAATTTATGTTGCGTTTCATTTATTCTTCCACTGAATAAACTCTTCATCTGCAGATGGACACTGCTGAGAGAAGCACGGCTCCTATTTGTTGTAAGGAGGAGTCGTCAGCATAGGAATATTAAATGTGTCCTCACATGTGGGTAAAAAATAAATAAAAAATGCAGCTCAACTTAATTCGATCTGCGTGAGAAACACTGGGTTTGATGAACTGCTGCGCTGCCTTTGTGGAAGATTCTCCTCCTCTAATTGTCTTTTATTTTGGACTGAGCAAGAGAACTTGTGTAGAATGCATATAAAGTAAAAAAAAAAAAAAAAAAGAAGCTCTGCTTCTCTCTAACAGCCTTGATGTTTTCATTGATCTCCGGGGTAATAAACTGCTCTTTTGTAATTAAGAAACTCCGCTCATGAGCAGAAGCTCACTTTGAAGACAGCTGTCCCAGGAACCGGCTCCTCAAAGTGCTGATGGTGTAGCTTTACCAGTCTTCTTCTCTGAATGCGCTCCGGCTCTCCCTGAATCAGGCAGCCTCATCGTCGGGGAGAAGAAGAAGAAGAAAAAAAAAAAAAGCCAGTCGGCATGCTGGGACTGTAATAAATTTTCTTGAAAGCTCGTGCAGTAACTCTGGTTTCTCTGCGTCCCAGTGGCGGAGCAGGATGCGGAGATAGAGATGGTGACGGTCTCGGACCCTTCGGTGCTCGACCCCTCCGACGTTTCTGCCATCGCCCTGGACTTCAAGGTCCTGCACCCGGTGGTGATAACGAGGCTGGGGGTGTTTTCCAGCGAGACCCTCCCGGAGCTCCAGAGTAACGTGACGGTGAAGCTTCTCCAGCTGGACCAGGAGGTAAACAAGCCTCCACCTGCAAGCAGAACGCCTCCCGTATGCTGCGGTCCTGTGGAACCTGGTAGATATACAGCCCGGGGGCAGCTGGAGGACTGAGCTCATTTCTGCTCCATATAAATACGGAAAGGGATAAGTTTACTGTAGGTGCCAGTGCTTCTATGATAACTGAGATGTGACTGCAGAGAAAGTTAACACAGATGATTCAGAAGGAGGCAGTAAGGAAGCGTATTGACTGGAAAACTATCTGTTTTCTATTATTTGCTTCTAATCTAAACACTGCCCCCAATGGCTCCCGGTCGTACTGCAGCGTTTGGTCCGTTTCCGTAAGCTTCCAATAGATGTGACGATTGCAACGTACGGACGTAAGGCTTTAGAGCTATAACTTAAACCTTTTAAGGACAAATTTCTATTGTGTAATGTGATGTGACATTGAGTTACTACTGCGAGTTTCTTTATGGATCAAACCTTCTTGTGGTTTTCGCAGGAAGCAGTGGTGACGGCTCGCTTCAGCTCCATCAGCATGGGGACGCTGGTGAACTGGCTGTGGTACAAACCAGTGGAGCAGTTCATCCTGCCTAAGGTCAGATTATCACATTTACTCAGGAATGTTGCTGTCACATATTGTGTATTAAATATGTTTTAATTATTTGGATTTGGACTAATGTTCTATCCTGGTTTTATCTCAAGTCAGCAGAATTTTAATCAGCAATGCTTTGGTACATAATTATGAATTCGTCACAACCAAAATCCCAGTACAGTCTTCTGCAGGTGTCTCTGGGAACTGATTGAAGCGGTGTTTAGCTGTACATTTTAATCTGATTTAACCTCTGACCACACTCTGATGGATAAATGCACTTTGTTGCACCTTGACGGCAAGCACATGAATACTGGACCACACGTTTACTCCCTTTTAAACGGTGTAAAATTTCAAGTTTCTGGATTTCGTAACTGACAAGATTTCACTAGGGTTGTTAAGTTACCATGTTTAAAATGTCCCTCTATTCCTAAATGTGCTGAGGCTGTTGTTTATACTCTTGATTCTTGGGGGTTTTAGTGATATACAGTAATGAGATAAAGTTTTGGTGTAGTGCTGTAAAATACTACTTATCTGTAATACCAGCAGGAAAGTGTCTGATTGGCTCTGAATTCATTCTGCAACGGATTAAAAAAAAAAAAAGAAAAACCTTGAATATACAACCAGTATTTATTAAGATCCACCTTCAGCGAAGAGAATAACCCGTAGTCCTGGAAGTGATGGTGTGACCGACCCACAAACTCTGATCTTCAAGAACTGATGGCGCTTACACCGAATGCAGATTCTTATCTTGTTAATTCACTTTGCATTTTGCATTAAGTGCTAAAAAAAATAAACTATTGACCTCCATTTTGAAAGCACTATTGCAGCGTTTTGCCTCCACACCAGTCGAGAGAGATTTTTCCATCAAAATAAACTCCAGTCAGCAGACCAGTGTGATTTGTCACGGCTTTAAACACGCTTCCAAATGAAGAAAACAACTCAGTTTTTATTCTGTGTCTGGCTTAGGTGTTCATTTGTTTCTCGATCTGTGCCCAATAGCTGTCATAAAAATTACTATCTAAGTACTTTCACATCAAATACTCATTTTCCTGAATAATGATTTCAGACGTCTGATGACTCATTGTGCACTGGAGGGTTCTTACCATCAAATAGAAGTGTTTTATTAAATTTCTATGCCCCTCCCTTATTAGTGTGAAGCATTGCGGGGCTGAAACCAAGTCTCTTGTGCATCAACTGCAGCACAGATTGGCAGATGAATTCACCTCCGGTGAATTTAAGTGTGTTTACTGATACTGCAGGGACTCATGGAACCAAATATCAGCCTGACGTTTGTTTCAGGGAGCTTTTCAAACCGCTCATGAAGCCCCATACATTAAGAATCAACGCCACAGTGGAATGTGAGACGTTCGTGTCCTGCAGTTAAACTTGAGGAATGAAATATATTTGCATATTCATATATATATATATATTTTTTTTAATTTTAATTTTTAATGAGGAGGAAGGGCTACGTGTTTTAGATTTTTCTCGTATAATTTACATTTTTCGGAAGAAAATCAGCTCAGTTCTCAAAGTAGATATTTTCATAAACTTTTTAAACATGTCTTGGGGGGGGGGTTAATGAAGTTGTGGAATCAACTTAAATGAGAGGCAAGTTTTTAACGCTTTGGAAGTTTGACACGTCTCGTCTTTTTACGCAGGGCTTTGAGGGGACCCTGGTTTGGGAGAGTCTGGACTCTGCTGCTTTGACCACAGTCAACTCCTCCTCTGTGCAGCTCAACGACGGAGGAGGCGTCCTCAAGATCTCTTCTGTACGCAGTGTCAAAAATATATGTATGAGGAAATCCTCTCAAGTTTAAAAGCAAAAGGAAAGTTCAAGAAGGAAAACTTTTCTGTGGGTGTGTGTGTGTGCATGTGTGTGTGTGCTTGTGTGTGCTTTTTTTGCCTGGAATTGCAGATCGCAGAGGGCATATTGCCTCATAGAAGTGCTCTTGGATTTCCCGGTTTGGCTGGAGGGTTCACATTTACCATCTATGGTGGGTCCAGCAACCAAATTAATTCTCAGCTTCATATGAAAACACCTTGATCGAAATCACGCTACGAGCCAATAAAAGAAGCGCCGGCATTTTAAAACTTCTAGAAACTGCATTGTTCACCCTGGCAGGTTGGAAGATTAGCTCCTTTTCACCTCGGGGCTCTTGCGTTTGTGCAGAATGGAAGGAGAAATGTTCCCTTCCATCCCTTTTGCACCCTGCTGTGTTAAATTATTGATTTCACCTGCATGTATTTGCATTGGAGTCTATCTGAAAATGGATTTGTATGCCATTTGTGGAAAACAATTAAATTCATCGTTCAATATTCCTGCCAACGGAACCAATGATCCCCTCTGTAAAGTGGTTTCATTTTCTATTATTTTGTCAGCCAGTGGTTAAAGTTATCTCTCAAAGGTGCATTTATTTATTTAAACTCTGGCTGTGTAAAAAGTTAATGTGGATTTCTTTAAAAACAAAAACAAATATCATTTGTGATATAAAAATGCTTCACAATTACCTCCTCAATTTATCCTGCTTTGCTTTTTTCATTTCACTGCCTTTGCGTCAGATGGGGAGGGTGTGTCGGGGCTCCTGCGGGGCCGCCCCACCAGGATGGAGCGCCATGCCTCCAGGCTGAGGCAGGAGGACGCAGCCTTGCAGGAGGAGAGCCTGCGGCACGGCGACATGGTGTTCGTTGACGTGGTGGACACCTACAGGAACGTGCCTTCCAAACTGCTTCAGTTCTATAAATGGTACGACGAGTGCTAATGACTCCATTCTCTTGTCTCCGAAATTGCCTGGGCCCTCTGAGGAAATCAGCAACCTGAAATGAAAGTGTGTCGTCGTCGTCTCGAAATGTCTTGCTGTGAGGATCGAGATTGCAATCACTCAGTTGGGGACGGAGTACAGTTATGAGTCATGAGATAGCAAAACACAAACTGTTGTCCTAAGCTTCGACCTCAGATGTGTTTGACTCGTTTGCAGACCGCCGGCCCTCGACTCTGTCGTATCTGAAAAGTAAATGGAGTCTGGAATATTCCAGAGAAAATCAGAAGGCGGGTTTTAATTAAGATTGCGCACCTCTTCTCTGGCAGGTCTGTGGGAAATGCTGATTTTAATCTGCTGCTCAAGACGGATGATGATTGTTACATCGATGTGGACTCTGTATTAATGAAAATTGACCAGAAGGGTCTCAAGCGCAGCAATTTCTGGTGGGGGAAGTAAGTACAACTTGATGTCTGATCGTGTTGACGGTGTTTATTGTGGATCCACTCCTGCTCGCACGGTCAGGTTATCAGCAATCGGAAGAAGCAACAACGTTGTGCTCAGTCGGGTTGAGTGGAAAGTCGAAGGGGCTTGATGATTTCTGTCTGCCGTCCTGACCCAGTTTCAGGCAGAGCTGGGCAGTGGATCGTATCGGGAAGTGGCAGGAGCTGGAGTACGCCAGTCCGGCCTACCCGGCGTTCGCCTGCGGCTCTGGCTACGTGGTTTCTCGTGACCTGGTTCAGTGGCTCGCCAGTAATGCGGAGAAACTGAAGGCGTACCAGGTGAAGTATGGTCGACGCCGAGCGGTCGCGGGCACGTGATTCAGACCATGGGAGTGAGCGGCCTGTCCTGAATGTCTCCTCACAGGGGGAGGACGTGAGCATGGGGATATGGATGGCAGCTGTTGGACCACAGAAATATCAGGTAAAGAAACCGCTTGAATTGCCGCTCCTGCAAGGCCCATTGATCACAGGCGAATTGCTGTGTTGACACAATCCTAATGCAATTATAAATTGAACCTTTTATCAGACTTGTGTCGTAAATGATAAGGTCCTGCATGTGGAATCATTGTGCCCAGTGTTTTCACTGTGCACAAGCCTTTATCAAACAGATAAGCCTTCATGGCTAAAATGGAAAAGTTTTACAAAAAATACTGATGGAAATTGTGTGCATTTCAAACTTTTTTCCCTTGGAAGGAAGACAGCAGCTGTACAGTATGCACATAAAAAGGTAAATTAAAACAAATTGTAATATTTTTATAAATATTTGAGTGTGTTTCCATTACACGTCTCCCTAAATAAGGTGCAGAACATATATGTTTTAAAGTTCTGTTTCATGGAGATTTCTAATGACATTAGTGGCCTTCCCTCACTGCTCTAATGTGAAATATCTGCACAGCTTTTAGGAGACTTTGTCTCTGCTCCGTTACCTGCCGACACCGACACTGAATGATGGAGACGAGGTGCCTGGCTCAGTTTGCTAGTAAATCTTGTTTATAAGACCTTTTTTTTTTTTTTTTTTGCAGGTAAACATCGTAAAACTTTACAGTGTGAGATTTAGCATTTCATTCATTCAACTGCACGAAAGGAGAGATTTAATATAACGTAGTGATGTTTGATGGAGTAGGGCAGGTTTTCTCCCCTCATTTATAATATGTGGATGATCGAAGCTTGTACGGCTGAATTGGATTGAAAAACAAGAAGTGGTAAACATGCACTTTAACTTACTAGTAATTTCACATCTATTCAGTATATATTGCAGCTCTGATCGATGCACGTTCACCTCATTTTACCTGTGACTGTGAGGTGGATGCAAGAGCCCCCGTGTGAAGCTCATCGTGGTGCGACTGGAGCGTTTTCCTTTAATCTTTGCAACACGGAGCTCATTTGGAGCGGACCGGGAGGCGCTGATTACCACTGACCTGAACCGGCACAGGGCCACTAATCAAATCTGGCCCTCGTCTCCTGTTGCCAGGATGCCGGCTGGCTGTGCGAGAAGGAGTGCTACCTGGACATGTTGTCATCTCCCCAGCACACGGCCCAGGAGCTGCACGCCCTCTGGGACAGGAAGCGGATGTGTGGAGACCCCTGCGGCTGTCCCTGGGAACCCTAAATGTGGTTCACACGCGCGCTCGCACGCACCACGTGGCACTGTGGGTAAAAACTGCACTCAACACTGACCGTCAGTTGAGTTTCTGTGATTTTCCTTAAAACACCAAACTGAGCCATTGTCTATTCTTCTTCTTGCTATGATATGAGCGAAATGCTTCGATTTTTTGAAATGCCAGACTTTCTGATGGAAAATAATCTCAAACTTTGCAGGTTCTTAACTTTCACAAAATACTATATTACGATGGAATAACATCCTCAGAATACTGTAAGCACTCACATTTAGCTGTAGCGCCCTGTTGGGATGTATCATGCAATTGTTTACTGACCTTGGAAAAAAGGAAAAGCGAAGGAAGACTTGTCGTGGTCAGGGATGGATTCGACTATGTGCAATCCCAGCATGTGATTGTCACATTGTGGACACAATCATTGCTGTAAGACGCGAGTACTCTTGTTATTCTGATGAGCAGTACACTGGGTGTTGGTGGAGACCAGGACTGACCAATGCTGGACTAAAACCGATCAGATGGTATTTTAAAGGTGAAAGCTCTACATTGCTATATTTTGTAAATTATTGTCTCAAGCTTCTCATCCTCTTCACCATTTGTAGATTCACGACGAGCTTCGTCACAAACGCACACAGTTTGTACTGTAACCATTATTGTGCAAGTAGTGATGTGGCCTTACTGTACTTGTTAGGCATCATTCTGTACGTACGTTAACACTTGTGACATCGACAGACGTTTGGAGCGTGACGAGACGGTGTCGGAACAAACTCACTCATTGAACATGGTTTTATGAAACCTCAGAGGTAATAAAGAACACTTAAGAGAGATTAATGACTCGCTCTTTATTTAAATCTACAAGGTGTGTGTGACGACTGTACGGGTCCTGTCAAGTCTGTCCTGAAATGTTTGTTTCTGAGCCTTTTTCCTAACAGGAAGGAGATTATAAAATCACGTTGCAGGTATCCTCAGTTTCTCCCATTCAAATACCTGCATTTGAAGTTAATTACTGATTCTAAAAATGCCCGTAGGTGTGAATATGAGTGTGTCTGGCTGTCAGTCTCTTTATCGCAGTCGGCTGGGATCGGCTCCAGCCCCATAGCCTGAATCGAATAATATAGAAGGTGGGTGGATTTGAATGGTCTCGGTACGCGTTACGTGGTCTATCAAACTCACTTATTTACTCACTCGCCGTTTGCTCCCATGCTGGGAGTTCAGTGGTCCTGCCAAGGACACACTGACAAGACCAGACGAGAGATCGAAGCGCCAAGCTTGAGATCTGAAGACAAAACTCTGTAATGAGCCACAACCTCATCTAACCTGCAAAGTGTTTAAGCCCCAAATTGATCTTTGCTTTTCACGTGAATCAATGGTAGTGAACCGGCTCGGCCAGATCGTAAGACCAATCATAAGTCTCCTTTGAGCGCGTGCTGCAGTGCTGCTTGTTTGTTCCAGTGCAGTCGTGTGATTGATTCTCAGTCTCTACTATTTGATTGCCTTTGCTGTATAATTTTGTAAATAATGAAAGATGATGCTGAATATTTTACTAATGGAGGATAATACAAGTCGTTTGTTTTATTTAGACTCATCCTACCTGCCAAGAAGCTGTTCCCACAATTAAGCTGACACTGGAGCTCACATTCCTCTGCCTCTGACCCCGCCTCCTCTCCTCTCCTTTTCCTTCTCTCTCTCTCTCTCTCTCTCTCTCTCCTCATCTCATTTGTTCACCTCCTCTCTTTCAGTGAGCTGCATGATAAAGTCATCTCCGCATCTGTTCCGCTCTCGTACATAGATAAGCATGCTGTTTTTCACCCCATCAGCCTTTCTCGCTGATTTCGCTCGGAGCCCTTCATTGTGAAGCGAGGGAAGCGTGGAAATGACACGCGGCCGCACGTCTTCTTTAGAAGATGAAGTTATTGAATTTGTCTAAAGTTTGATGAGCGCTGTGGGGATATTGTTGCTCCGCGATGGTGTAAAATGTTTAAGTGATTAGCATTTTTATTTCCAGAGATATGCTCCAAATCCTCTGAATCCTTTATTCTGGGCCCGCTCTCTCATGCAAGCCCATCCAACCACGCGATCAAATCAGCCGAGTCTGTCACAATGACTTGAAACAAACGGCTGTTTTGTATTATATTCAGAATCTCCTCAGGCTTGTCCTTTGTAATAATTTTAACAACTCTGTCCCTCTTTTTGAATTGCTTTCTTACCTTTTATCTGCCACCGTATACATTTTTAAAAAAATAACATTTTTGTGTGTGTGTGCGATCATATTTTGTCAAACTGCACCGGATCTTAAAGGAAAAGATGCTCATGTATTGGAACAAACAAGAGTTAGATGATGTTTTATCGGAGGGGAGCGCTACTCATGGATTCCTTTGTTCTCTGAGAGATCAATACCTGTGAACATGAAGTCGATTCTTAAAAGACTCAAGAATCCAAAGTGGAGAAAATACAACTGTGTAAAGCCGAATCATGAGATCGCTGCTCATCATCGTGACCCAGAATATCTGATTCATCCATATGTTTGATATTAATAGACCCCACCCGTCTTGAATCGTCGACGCCCTGAAGCGCACATTTGTAATCTTTTCTAAGTGACGACAGGAGTACAATTCCCTGAACCACTAACTTATTTTCACTCTATTAATATTTTGCCAGGGATGTGCAATCATCCGTTTAGCCTGTGACAAGCGCCGCTCTGAGAAAGTGGAAGGAACTCAGGCGCTGGAGTTAATTGTATTTAATAAATCCTTTTCTGGAGTTTCACCTCTTACCACAAATCGTCCTCGGTGCGACAGATTGAATACAAGAATGTGGTGACATTACAAATTTGAGTTTCATTTTCTTGACAGACTTGGTGGACGCTTCATTTTACATAGTCCCCCCCCCCCCCCCCCCTTTTTTTTTTTTCTCCTTCGTGCAAGCTCCCCATCTATTAACACCAAGTGACTTAAACACGTTTAAAGCTACCGATTACCTGGCATGCACGTTTCAAAAGGCCAATGTGAGCACCTGGAGAAGATTTAAACTCTAGATTTTATTGCATTTAAGCAACAGTGTGAACCACTTGCAGATATACCCCCCCCCCCCCCCCCCCCCCCCCCCCCCCCGGGACCCCGAATCAGAATTTGGTGTGGTGGTTGGTGCCACATGGTCTCGTTTCACTTTTTGTGGAAATGACAGACTCGCCGCTTGGCCGCCACCGTCTCCGGGGTTCACTGGGAACGAGTCGCAGGCCTCAGAGCAACGGCGCCTTAATGCTCGAAGAGAGGTCAGACACGAAAGGCCGAAATGGCTCAGAACAACTCCGACAGAACCAAAGTAGCTGAAAAGTATCTGTGAGCATGAAGTAGGTCAAAGCTCGAAGCAGAAGCCCAAAACTAAGGCGCCACTTGCATCAGCGAAAAGCAGGAAAGTGTTGCTGCAGTGAGAACACTCTCTCCACAGGTACCACCACAGGCACGGCCTGCCCTCAGGACTGATGCATTTCTAGCATCGACAGTGCAGCAGGGAACCGGCAACCTCATCTCTTCACGACAAACTTTAGGGAATAGTCCCTGTTTGTTTATTTATTTATTTCAAACTCAAAGGAAATATTGCTGAAAATTTAGTGAAACCTTCAGGGGATCTGCAGGGAATAATTCCCCTCCCCGATAGTTTTTTTTTTTTTCGGGGATAAGGAAGGCTGAGCCGTTTTGTAAAGTTGTACATTTTATCATTTGACCAACCTTTCTTTTAACACACTGGACAGATTTGTCCTACTTTACATTTCCTTCACATCCTGGAAGCTGTTTTTTTTTTTTTTTTTGTGTTGCAGAGTGGAAGCAATGGGATGCCTTTACCACGGGCAGCTCTGAGGATCCAAAGGGTGTTTTTAGCAAACGCAGTCTTTTCAATCTTAAGCATTTTGACCGTTCCAATGACTTCTACAATCAGCTCTGCTCCAGTGTGGCCCTCGGCTATGACGCTACGCTGCTCTTGCGGATGAACTGCAGTGTTTTTAAGAACACTCAGGGGAGCTCTGGTTGCTTCCATAATATCTTCTGATTTGTAACTTTAGATAAACTACATTTTACAACCTGTTTTTGCCATGGAAGCTATTTTAAGTTGGTAATTCCAATGTCAACTGAAAAGCCACGCCGTAAATATCCTGGTACTGGATGCAGCGGTTGGCACTCCTGCTTCTCACAACAACATCCCAGTTTGAGTGTTGGTTTACTCTGAATTCTCTCGCTTTAGCTTCGCCTGGATATAAACTACTCAGGTGTTTTATGTGAACACTCTGGGAACGAAATAAAAAGTAATTAAGAGAACATTTAGTCTTCCTCATCACCTGATTCAGACCGGGTGGTTTTCAGGCAGCCTCGGGTCCACGCGGGAATCTGCGAGGTCGCTCTGTTAACGTGAGGAATTCTGTTCTTCTTTTTCATGCTGTTGAATCCTCAAATGTTCATTTTGATTGTTGTTTTGTTTACATTAATGACCTGTGACGGACCAAGGGAAGGTCCAGCGTGTACACTGCCGTCACTTTTAGTTAACTGGGATGGGCTCCAGCAGCCTGTGACCCTGAACAGGATGAAGTGGTGTAGAAGATGGATGGATGGATGCAGTCAGCATGCAGCCCCCCTTTCTTGCAAAAATCTGATTTGGTTTAAAATGATTTTGGGAATTTGAAAATTTCCCAGTGATTTAATTCTCATTAGTTGTTTAGAATTTTAAGCCAGCGAGATGTTAAGAAAAGCTACAAGAGGGCCTGCAAAATACTTAAATGGGTAATAAATAAGTAAAATAAGTTTTTAAATAAGTTGATTCAGTAGTAGTAATAATAGCAATAGCAATAATAGTAAATAGTTCAATAGTGAAGTGAGAGATGGTTCATTGTGAAGAAATATGTAGGTAAAAAGCATGACGGGGCTATTTTCAATGTTGCACTGAGAAAGTGAAACTATGTAGAGATTCCAACGTGCCTGGCCGTGATCTTTGCGCCCAGAGACGGCACTGCATCAGGAACTGAGTCGGAGACGAGCACCGACTGCGTCTGCACTTCATTGTCTGATGAAAGTCAGAACTCTGCATTTGGTTTCCCTCTTCCATTGCAAAGCTCGGTGCTCTTTCCTGTCTGAAAAGCAGAGGAGCCGTTTGGCTTTTTGAGATGCTGTATTATACCAACAGCTATTCAGAAACCTGAATATAGTCCATTATCAGACGTACACACCTCACCGTATTTCAATCAACCTCCCCCTGAAGTCAGTGTGTGTGTCGGGAAGCAGGGCTGCCGTCTGCAGCTCGATGCATTGAGATTTAATACCAGCACAGGAGGAGAAAGAGCGTTTGTGTTGACGTGCGAGACTGATGATCTTGTCGGTAAAAGCATGGTTAATGCTGGAGAATACTTGCAGATTTTTTGAAGGAGCAGATGAGAGCTTTTCTCAGAGAAAACTACAGAGGTACGACGCTACCTGCATGTGCTCGTTTGTCCCAATGAAACATTTAGTGCACAATGGAACAAAATAATATTGCAGTATAATTATTAAGCAGCTTTACTTGCCTATGAAACATAAAAAAAAAGAATCACATAGACCAAGGCAATAAATTGCTTTCCTCAGGCTCTATATCATAGTTTTCTTCAAGTAACATCTGACAGGTTGATATGACGATGGAGCATTTCATGTTTATCTTGATTTGTCTCTGCACCTCTGTTGTGCTGTCATAACAACCGTTTGAATTACAAGTGAGTCCGGGCAGCTGCGAATTGTCAAATGTTGCCATTTGTAAAAAAAAAAAAATCTCACTTCTGAGTGGGGAGAGCATTCACATGGTAAGAAGAAACAGCCCGTCCTTTGAAAATCTGCAGCTCACTCGAATAAACCAATACGGAGTAATTGCTGCTTGTAAAGTAAATCCTGATGATGCAGTTCACAGCTACACTGAAGGTTATACTGCTGTTTCTTGTAGCTTGCAACCCGGACTATTTGTTCATTACAGAGTGCAACATTAACATAATATAGAAATACTTTGTTTCTAGTGCACTTTTGATTTAAAAAAATAAAAAAATAAAAAATAGATACAAAATCTAAAAGTGCTACAAGCTTACAGTAAAAAAAGAAACAACACTTGCATGCATCTACGTGAAAAAATAAATTTTTCATAGAAATGCATTAATGCATGGAGCATCACATTAGCCTTTTTTTGTTTTTTCACAGAAAACATATTTATTTATGATAATATAGTTTGCAGGTTGTGTGAGTTCATGGCCCGAAAACCATTTCCCATCCAGCTGCGGGCTTAAATAATCCGATTCATGGACCATGTCGATGTGGTCTTTTCGAAAAATCAGGTACCTAAACCTGGTGCTGTAATTATACGACAGATTAGTGGCTCCTCCAGTCCTGTGTGATTGTGCCAAACGATGCTCGATCAGTTGAAAAGTGCAAAGTAAGTAAAATCCTTTTTTTTTTTTATATACCCTCGTAAACATGTTATACTACCGTGGTACAATAGTGCAGTGAGTTATCATCACGCAGAAAAGTAATACAGTGTTGTCATCACAGTGTGCAGTGAGTGGAAATGGGCCCGGGGGACGTGCTGCAGATGTGCCGGTTGCAAAAGGAATCAGTTGTTTGAACGGCTCTTTTAAAGGAACCAAGAGCGGCGGTTCTCCTTCACGTGAACAACTAACACCCCAGAGTTTGAGTTGTCCACGGCGTGCTCCATTCATGTGAACGCAGATAAGCACAGCTAAGTTGGAGAAAGAGGAGCGACTGGAGGCTGGAGCGGAGCCACGCTTCCCGCTTTATCAGGGAGGAGGAGATATTAGTGGCAGCGGGAAACAAAAAGAGTTCAGGTCAAGAAACAACTTTACACCGCCCGTATGAAAAGTCAGCACCGGACAGTAATGGTGTTAGATGTCAAAAAAAGAACAGAGTGACTCCGGCACTAATGAGGGCGACGTCTCCGTCAGTCCCTCTTCCACTGACTTCACTAGTTCTGCCTCCACGTTAGAGATGTGACGTTCAGGAACGAACCATTCTTTAGAACGACTCCCATCAATAGAACCATTAATCCCATTTCGAAGACATTCCCATTTCCCAGTTGCTGAGGAATGTATAATATTCAATGGGAAATTTTTTTAGTTTTGCATCATTATATTAAAAGAAAATGTTCCCGTTACTCTGATGTGATTTGACCATTCAGGCGAAGTGAACTTTTCAAGCCCGTGGCCTGAGTCACACCGGCTCTTCTCGTGTGTCAGCAGCGTGGAGGCGTACAGTTTGCCGCTAATAAAATGAAAACCTACCTGCGGCGTCGGGGTGAGGATGTCTCGATTCAGATCAGGCGCAGCTGTCCCAGATCTGAGCGAGAGGAGGGTGCAGTGAGTCTGCTGGGTGCCGTGCATCTGCATACTCATTGAAACGACTCCAGATTCTTCGACTCTCCTCGCAGAGCCTTGCACGCGGCTGTCAATCAGCCTCCTCTTCTCAGGCGTGCCCCCTCCTCTTCCTCCTCTGTGTGCACCCAAAACGAGGAGGAAATCATTTATTCATGACGCCTCGGCATCCAAAACCAGCGTTTTCTGACTGACTGCGATTCACAGGACTGAGGGGATATTATTAGACACACAACTATGCCCTAATGGGGCAACGTTTTCATTCCCAGTTCGAACTCGCACCCGCTGCTTTCTCTCTCTCTCTCTCTCTCTCTCTCTCTCTCTCTCTCCCCCCTCCCTCGAGGTTAAGGCTCAGTCTATTCCTTGCAAACATTTGCGGAGCCCAGCTGTGAGTCGTGTGACACCGCAGATCCGTGAGCTGACGCCTTCAGTGGAAGGTCGGCTTGGTTAGACGCCACAACACGTGATCGCACACGTCTCTGATAAAGCGATGGGACGACAGAGTGAATCACACCGTTCGTGAGGCCACTTGACCCCCGCGCCGTGAAAACACGGCAGATTTACTGTGATGGCGTTTGAGGGCGATAATGAACTCCGTCGTTACTGAACCATTACTGACGGCCTTCCTGCCTGCGGAGGACGGGGGATTAGCTCGTCGGTCTCCTGATGCGAGTCTTGGAAACCGCTCTGTGGTTTCGATGTGACCTGATGCGACCCCGTGTTGGAAAGAGGTGTCCTGATGTCAGCCGAGCGAACGCCAGACATTTCCCCCTCAGTTCAGCTTTATTAAAGTAACGGACCGCTCCTGCTTCTTCCCACTGCACTTCCACAAGGTTTGGAAGCCTTTCATGGAGTCACAGGTTCCTGGTTTTTACTCCCCCGGGAAGAACTGGACTTTACGTCTCTCACAATGCAACTGGAAAGTTTCTTTATTCACACTTCTGGTGAGTCACAAGCATCCATACTCTGTGGATCTCCCAGAGGAGGAACACACCGTCAGACGACGAGACGAGCGTGTTTGCTTTGCAGTGCAACTCTGTCCCTTTAATCAATACCGAGCCACGTGAAGCTGGGAGGACTGGTTTAATCAGGCTACAGTGACTGCAGCTTGGTGAAGTGAGTGGGTACTTTGTTATTCCTCTTTATCCCTAGTGGGACATGAAGACGCGCTGAGGGGTTTTTATTTATTTTTTTATACAAACAACCAGCGCTGGCAGAATTATGCATGAGAACATGTGTTGTTCTGGGAACAGTGACATGAATATGATAACTACGCTGACATGAATATTAGAATCTGAAAGAAGCTTTTTATGAAGGCTGTACATCAAGTGATATTAAAGCTCAAAGCTGGTGAGCCTCTGAAATGTATTTATTTAATTTTTTTTCCCCCTCAGCTTTGAACAAACTGCCTCACAGCAGACTGGTACATCAATATGACCTGTCTTGTGTACACGGAGCTCCATGTGGCTTATTTTCTGCGTGGCCCAGTTCCATTGTCATCCAGAAGTTGACGAGTCTGTCACACTTTTGTTTTTTGTTTTTCATGACCACAAACCTGAGCACTCTGGAATCTTTTGTGCCAATCCTGCCTGCTGCTATTGACACTCACTGGGACACCAGTTCTGCGGCTCAAAATAGTCCCCAACAAGTGGTCCAGCTGTTTTACAATTTGTTCAGCCTCCACTAACCATGAAAAGCCCATTTTAACAAAGAAAAAATAAGAAGAAAAGAAATGAGAGCAAAATTGCAGTCATTGGGCAAATTGGGCTCGGGACGAGAGCTTCTGAGAGACCAGAGAAGTGATGAAGTCGTGGCTGACTAACTGGGGATTTTTTTTATTTTTTTGCCAGAAAAGTCTGGATTCTGTGTGGAAAAATTAGAAGAAATAATATAAAACTGTCCAATATATTCCAGCGATGTTCAAAGGCTGCATCCAGGAGGGGAACAGTCTGCAGTAATATTTAATGTTTAGGAAGAATTCATGATAAGAGAAACTATATTGAGGGGATGTCATTCATTTCCAACACCATCCATCCATCTTCTGTACCGCTTTACCTAATCCAGGATGCTGGATCCAATCCCAGTCCCCCCCGTCACCAGTCCATCTCCATCCACACTTTCATGGCCACCAATTATCCCCATTTGCGTGTATTTATTTATTTATTTATTTTTAATGAGGCTGGAGCACAGCAGGCACATTGAGAACATGTAAACTCCACACTGAGGTCCGAGAAAGGAGCTTGTGTTCAGAGGTCTGTCTGCAGGTCAGATTGAGCTCCACGTGTACTTCAGGTTAACTGGGATTAAGGACATTTAAATGCAGAGAAACGGTTTGCCCAATGTCAATCGCTGAAAGCAAAGTTTCTACCAGCCTGCTCTCAAACCCGTCACTTTCTCGCAATGTGGCAAGAGTTGTAATGGAAATGATCTGTTTTGTTTTCCAATTTGTCACGATGATTTGCCCTTTCGGATTATTCCCTCATGGGTCTTAAGAGTTTTGTGTCTTTTTTTTTTTTTGTGATGTTCTTGTTTCTAGTTTAGCCACCTGTACAGTTGTATTTCTACATCCCAATCATGTCTAGCTATACCCAGGTGCTGCTTTTAATCCAATCCTGGATGAATTTCCTGACACATTTTAGCTTCATCTGTCTGTTTGTGTTTCGTCTTGTGTCACCTGAGCTGACGGAGCAAACAAACACACACCGGTGTACCTCGGATGTACTTTCGTTTTTGGGACCGTGCCAGGACAACCGGCGCTCCCCTGACTAGAAGAACGGCTCGGTTCAATGCTGAATAAATACAAATGAACCATCGCAGGCGACCTCATAAAAGTCTGTCCTAAAAAGTAAAAGAAAGAAAGTTAAGATTTCAAACAAATACCTAAGCGTCTATTTACAGTCTGAGTGACGAGGTTTTTAAAATGTGTTGTTGCCACAGGAATACTGATTCGATATTTGTTGGCGTGCCACCAAGCAACCCCAGTGTGTAAAACACAGCCCAGTGATAAATAATCCGAAGCTCGCAGAGGATGAGTGATCCATGTCGCTCTCCACACAAAAGCTATTCTGTTTTGCTCTCAAACAGAACCCAGGAGCTGTGGGTGAAGAAAATCAATCTCGTCAACCCCTAGGGAGAGACGAAATGAGAACCGTGAGAGGTTTTGATTATTGTGACGGACTTAAGTCGGCTCTGCGAGAGCCACTTCTCGCAGCTCTGCTGTTTATCAAATCACAAATGTATTTGCATTGCATTTTTATTTTCCCGCCGCACTCCTGTCTGCTTGGAAGGGAGAAATTAAGAGGAGGATCCGGTCCCCCCTCCGACTGATTTTTAAGAATCTGACACTTTGATGAATAGATGCATTTTCTCTGAAGCCACAATTCAATCCTAACGACACATAATTAATTGAATTGCAGCTGTCAAGAGCAAATCTTGGGGCGAGTCAACAGAGCTGTCTGGGACAGATCGCCTCCGTCCACAGAGCTGCCTTTTCCTCTCACAAAACTCACAGTGGCATTAACAGAAGCCCGCGAGATAATGTCGGATTTAGATGGCTGGTGCCCGGTATTAAAGCTCGGCGACCGGCCTCGGTGCGCGCTCAGTCAAGGTTCCTCAAGAGAAAGCGCATGGACAGAAAATGCTGTAATAACTTGCATCAGCCGGCTCGTCTCGCTGTGTGTGTGTGTGTGTGTGCACGATTCAGTGCAACCCCGCAGAACTACTGGCTGCCTTGAACAGTAAACACACATCTGATGCAACAGGAGAGATCAAATGCATACAATTCTTTGTATATTAAATTAATTACAGAAGATGCCCAAAAGTCGTGTGTGAACACACGAAGTACACAGATATCTGCAACTGAACATGGAGAATGGCGCACACCTGAGGCAGTTGAATCGAATAAATGAATGGATGAAATAGTAAACGACACAGGGGTATAGACATGTGCTGAGGAGAGAGAGAGAGAGAGAGAGAGAGAGAGAGAGAGAGGGGACAGGGGGTGTTGGAGCCTCGGAGGAGATTCATGATGTAGTGAAGGAGGACATGGAGATGGCTGGTGTGACAGGCGAGGAGGCAGACAACGAAGATAATAACAGACTTTGAATCAGTGAGAGGGACTGTGAAAGGAGAGCTCCATCCATCTTCTCCTAACACTCTATCCCGACAGGTCTCCACTTCACGCAGGTGTACAGTGAAATAAGGGAGAAGGATTGAATGGAGTTAAACAGTAATTGGCATCACATTGAAACGGCAAACATGTCGTATTCACTCCAAAAGATGGAGGGAATGTGGATGGAAAAATGGAATCGGCATCTTTATTACACACATTAACAATAAACCGCAGTGCTGGCGGAGCTGTTGGGATGAATAAAAACACAAAGTGGGCGTTTCTCCCCCTGGAGGTGTTTTGACCGAGCGGCTTCACTTGACTTCAGGTGATTTAAGACGAGTGTTTTTTTTCTTCAAAACAGACGGAGAAGAGAAGAAATGGTGCTTGTATCATTTCTATAATATGTTATTGTTAATTTAATGGTTGTTTTTTTCCCCCCAGTTTTATTGTATTTATGTCACATTATTATGGCCGTTATGTATATTTTACTACCGTTTGTTCTGTTTATCCCTTTTTTATTGTTTTTTGTGTGTGTGTGTACAACTATTTTAAACAAAGTAGTGCAACATAAATTTAATGACATATAAGCTAGGGCACAAGATAAAAACCAAACTAAATATTTCGATCCATGAACTTCTCGGTAATGTTCTCATTTTATTCTGGTGTGTGCAAAAAGTAGTTTTAGGAGTCAAACAAATATGTTTATTCTTTTTTTATTTTTTATTCAATAAATCCATAAAGTGGTTAAGCGCTGCACGGCTTCAACAAACAAACGGACATAACAGAATCACGCTGATCAAATATTGGAGAAGTGAGGAGCTGTGCTGAATCTGAGCGGGACCGGAATGCGGTGGAAAAACACAACCAAAGCATGGACACAATACGTGTGTACAAGTGAGCGTCACTTTTCATACGATGCCGTCACGTTATGTAACCAGCAGACCAGCGTTGAAGAGGTCTTCTCTACAGGATTGGCACTCTGGCGGCTTTAAGATCAAAGATCTGCCGAAATACACATCATGACCGTGGTTTGTTTTTTTTTTTAACAGGGAAAGAAAGAGGAGAAAAACAAGCACTCAGTTTAATTCCGATTGTGTGGCGAAGAGGACAAAAAAAAGACGCGTTGTAAAGCACATCAAAAGGACGGCTTTCAAGCCGATTTGCCACCTTTAATTATCAGACAATGCAAAAGTAAAACTATTTGAGTTTGTCTCTTCCGCTGACTGCACAGCTGCACTTGGATACAAAACTAGTGACGTGAAGTGTTGAGTAACTTGGAGGACGCCACCAGGCACACGGAAGAGAAAAGGCAACGTCGGGGGCGGCTCGGCGGTCTCACCAGTGCTGGAGTGATTAACTGTGACTCAACATAGTTTGATCGGTGTGTGCGTCCAGCTCTTCTGGAATGTGTGTGTCTGCATCAGTGCACGAGCCAAGCGTGTGTGTGTGCGTGTGTGTGTGTGTGTGTGCGCAGGGCGAGTGAAAGCCGGAGGAAATCAGAGGCTGTGGCTCGGCCGTGTGGCACTGCCGGACTCTGCCGACGCTTCGGCCTTGTGATGCATTTGACTGAGGTGTTTGACCAGGCTCTCCAGCTGAGGGTTCCCCCCACACTCCTTGATGAGGCGGTAGGCCTCCACCTCCAGGTCTCGCAGAGTCTGACGGGTGTAGGCGAAGGAGCCCACCTTCTCCAGGTAGTCCACGCAGTACCGCTTGATGTCCATGTTCTCCGTGCGCTGCCTCAGGATGTTCTGCACCTGGGTGCTCTCCGGACGCGACCAGATGGCGTGAATAGTGGGGAAGGAGAACTTCCCCTCAGTCAGGTCCTCGCAGAAGCTCTTGTTCTCGCTGTACTCCCGCGAGCTCAGGTTGGCGTAGTCGTCTCGGATCTGAAAGAAGAGGCCCAGCGTGTCCAGCAGAGGCTTCAGGTCTTGTTTCCAGTCTGAGAAGAGCTGCATCAGACCCACGGCCAGGCCGAACAGGCCTCCGGTTTTCTGCAGCACCATGGTGCGGTACTCCTGCTCGGTGGGGCAGGTGTAGGTGTCTCTCCAGTGGATGTCCAGGCCCTGACCCCGGTGCAGCTCCAGCAGCTGGCGGGTGAACACTCGCACGGCCTCCGGGTGCTCCAGGATCAGGACCTTCTCCAGCCCCAGGAAGTAGACGTAGTTGGCGGAGTTGATGACGGACGGGATGCCGTAGATGCTGTGTGCCACGGGGAAGCCTCGCCGCAGCTTGGAGCTGTCCTCGATGTCGTCTATGAGCAGGCTGGCGTTGTGCAGCATCTCGGTCACCTCGATGATCACCTGAGCAACACAAACACATCTGATCAGTACGTTACAAAACAAAACTTTTAAAGCTTCATTTCATCTAAACAACAATCTGATTGGAGTAGTTGTCTCCTTCATAGCCTTGGCACTTTTTGTCCTAAAGTCTGTATAATTGTTGGGATTCTAAATCTTGAAGATGTTTTCACAATCTCCTCCTTGAAATGAGCCAGAACCCTACATGAAGCAGAAATAGTGGGAATGAAGCCGACTTCCTGCTACTAATGGCTACAGAAGCAGCAGCTGTGTAAATTATGCATTACAACTTGTACACAGCAGAGGGTGCCATGTCTACACTGTTGCCTGCTCCACTCCTGCATCAAAGTCTTCATCAAGCACACCAAATAGCTGCAGCTCAAACAAACCATCCAATCACTCAGAGTATGAAGAGCTCAACAAAGACACATTCCAGGCTGGAGGAGAGTCGGATTCTGACAGAACTGCTGTTGATTTGATCAGTGATGCTCAGACCCCCCCCCCCAAAAAAAATCCCAAAACAAACAAACAACATCCAAATGCACTCACACAGTTTGAGCAATTAGAGGTGTTGCAGCAGGGTTCAGCAGAAAGGCCAGAGCACTTAACCGTAGCATTACGACGAGGTATCGACAAGCTGCAGCAGCTTGATACAGTACGACTCCATCAGCTTCAGCATGCATGAAATGTAACGCTGAGCCGAGAGCTATTTGGAAGATGCACAAACACTCCGTGAGCCCTTTTAGTCAGTCATGATCGAGTGATGTCAAATATTTGTGGCTATCTTGTATCAGCACATTTCTGTCCATCAGGATGCGCTTCAAGCTGATCACCAATCACAGCTTTGCTTCTGTGTGTGTGTGTGTGTGTGTGTCTGTTGGGGCTGTCAGAGTTGTCCTGAGCTGGACGTGCAGGCTGCTGGAGTGCTCTGCTGATTTAAAAGACAAGTGGTGTGGTCTGGTAATGAAAGCTGTTTGTATGGGGCCAGTGAGCACAAAGAGAGACTCAGTGGGTCAGGCAGATGGCCAAGGCTGGGCCAGTTGAGCAGTTTAGACGCCAAACACAACCTTTTCTTCGGCAGGGTCCCGACGCTCACTCACCCTGCAACCTCAGAGAGCCACTTACAGGAGAGGGTGTGTGTGTGTGCTAGTAAAACTACAATGAATACACGGATAAACAGGAGATTCTATGTCTTTGTGAATCAGTTCAGTCAGTATGAAGAAACAAGGGCACAATCAAGATGGGATTTAAAATTCATATCAACAACAGCTTCACACACAAGCACAGGCGATTTTCAAGTTCTGGACACTGAGTGTCTGGGTTCTCCAAGGAGTCCAATTAGTCAGGCTGTCTCTGTGTAATGCTGCTGTTTAAGTGCCATCGCCGGTCTGCAAGGCTTTATTATCACCAGAGGTTACTGAGGCAGAAACTCACTCCGTTTGTCGAATCAGTGATCCATTAAGAATGCAGAGACTCCTCCGCAACAAACGAGTGCAGTGAGTCCAATATATTGAGGGGAAATTACGGAAAACGACAAGTCAGTTATGTGCTGGTGTAAAGCTGTGTTATTTGGAAGGGCCACAGAGGGTGCTAACCTCCACAAGTACACCTGAGACGGGCTCCAGCCCTGTTACAGTCTGGACCATCGCAGTACATCACAGTATGCCAACTGGACTGACTCCTCATTTAGTATTCAGCTGCAAGTTAAGTACGTCTAAAGTCTAAGAAGCCACAGTATAATGCTAATCCAATGTTAAATCTCCTTACACTGGTCCTAACTACTCTGCTTTATGTTACATATGTTCATGATCAAAACTATATGCTGGTTAGTAGCGTTAGAAAATCTCCAGTTTAGGTGTAGAGGACCTTTCTACATGGACTTTGCATGTTCTGCGTGTAGTCTGTAGGTTTTCCTCTAAGTTCTCCTTTTTCTTCACACAGTCCAAAGACACGTTTGCTGCCAATTGGTGACTCTAATGGATACATGTTCATGAAAACTCACCATTGACACAAGCCTCCCTACAGCGTTACTTGGTGGCTGCAGTATTGATCAGGGCTAAAGGTCTTGACTGTCTAAAGCCAACGTGAGGAAGCGCTGTAATTGTGGTGAACAAGGCTGTATGAACTACAAGCAATTAGGTATTAATGCTCGACTAAAGCTGTTGTCCTCAGACTGGCTGTATAATCCATGTAACTGGCATGCAGGGTCAATAACAAAGTCGATATAACTGACTATATATATATATATATATATATATATATATATAAATAAAACAGGTTCCTACTGGTGGCATCTTCTGCTCAGTGAAGCACGAGGGATCCTGGGAACGCAACACTGCAGACATACAGTGCGTGAGCACAAGTGTGCTTTAATTTCAGTTATTCTGAATGAGGGGGGCCCGTTTGCCTTATTTCTATGTTGTTGCTGCATGAATCAAAAAGGTGCATTCTAATGCAGATAACTGACGCTGTATCAGTTAAACAGCAATGCTTCATTTTACCGCCGTGTGCTTAAGCCAAAGACTAATATATACTTTGTGGATATTAGAGCCCCAAACTAATTAACTGTCGACGTAAAGATTTAATACATTTAGAATGGGTAATACATTTAGGGAGATGAGCAAGAGTCCATTCATGCAGAAAATACCACATTTGTTGTGTGTGGTTATTGTTTAAACGGTCACATACTAATTAAACCGATTGCAGATAAGATGTTACTACGGCTAACCTGTTTCCTGAGAAAGCCAACAACACAGACATGCTGCAAATGCACCATGTCGTTCTAACCAGGATTTGCTCTGAGGCAATCTTATCTCTTTCCCAATAATGATGACCCTCTTAACACACTGTATTCATCCAGCGGTTGGCTTTATTATTACACCGTCTATGAGTTATGAGTTGCTCCACATCAGATTTTACATGTGGACCTGTCACCCCTGTTATTTCCAGGGAAACGGCTCATAAGAAGCTCATAGCCTGAGGCAGCACATGAATGCATGCTTTCACAGGAAGACAGTATATAAAATACTAACCTTTCTACACTGTCGCAGAGAACAAAAAGAAAGCAGTCAGCTAAAGGTCACAGGCAAACTGATGAACACAGGCGAGGGAATTTCCTGAGCATCCACGACCTGCAGTGTGCTGCGCCGTACAGAAGCACATATGGGCTCTGATGAAAAATGCACCGTCGCATGAATGAGACCCGAGTCCCGCCGTCACCGCCTGCATCTATCTGAAGGCACGGTTGTTTCCATGGCGGCGACTTCTTGGCAGCAGCGTGCTAATGATGACGAGAGGAGTGCTCTCAGTCTGCATGATGGGTTCAGCAGGAGTTTACTGAGCTGCTATACAGAGATGGAGGGGGCCATGGGGTGAGACAGGTCTTTGATATGTGAGGCAGATTTAAACCTCAGCCACCCGCTGCAACATAACAGGGACGCTCTGTCTGTAGGGGAATTACCTGGAGAACATAAGCAGATTTGGATCCAATCTGCATATGAATGTAGGACATATGAACTACCAGGACATAGAAAAATATTCAAACTCTTCACTGACATGTTCACACCAATAAGGACATGGTGCATTGAAACTGAAATGCCAACAATGCAATCAATCACTGAGGTGCATCAACGGTGGAAAAAACACAAATCAAAGATGCCACTTTGACTGTTAAGTCTCTCATTTTATTAATTTCGTGATCTGAAGCCATTCATTCATGTGAAGCTCCGCAGCCCACTGCAACAGCAGCACTGATTAAATATCTCGGTGCAGAATCAGATGGATGTTGACATGATGGGATCAATCTATAATCTCCAATAATTTGTCAGAGCAGACAGACAACTTCATTACTCTCACACGTATGCACCCTGTTTTTTCTTAACTTTCAACAGATAACTCAGAAGAGGAAGGACTTTTTCTTTCGTGGCTGAAAGCAAAAACAACTGCTGGAGACAACAGTGTGACCCTCGAGCTGTGCTTCAGAACTAAAATTTCTCCATTCGGGGGAAGGGTTCATTAAACATTCAAGACAAATGGAGACCTGTTGCGCTCCACCATAATATGACCTGAAGGCTTCAGCACTTATGATTCTGCACCATTGAAGCCACGATGATTTCGAAATGTAGATTAGATCCATCCATATCTTTGTCACTGTACACAAGAGCATTATGAAGTCGTTATAGTGCCAATCCTACTGCTATAATAAAGCCAATAACACCAATAAAATTTGAATGGATAATCTGAAATTATTTCACTTGGAGAAAAGCAAGAATGCCAATCAGTCTGCTTTGTGCTGGAATATTTCAGTTGCAGTCTAAGAATATGGTTCAACGCTGTGATGAATGAGTGGAGGCGTTCCTGGGAAGCCGTCTGTGACTTGAATCACGCTAATCCTTTTTTCACAAAGGTAATCTGCAGCACAAGAAGCTGAAACAGCAGCCGTCTCTCTTTGGAACTGAATGTGGGTACAGTGTGTCGGAATTGCATCAACAAACAATTGCTAAGTGCTGCCAAATGTTTTCCTTCAAACAGCCGTTTACCAAATCATCTGGAATACAGTAATAATAATAATAATAATGCCTTGGATTTATATAGAGTTTTTTTTTTTTAGGTGACTCGAGTGCATACAGAAACCATTATTCATTCACATCAGTCACACCGGTGGTGGTAAGCTACGTTGTAGCCACAGCTGCCCTGGGGCTGCTGACAGAGGCGTGGCTGCCATTTCCCATGCAGCATCCATTCATACGAGGGAATGTGGGTAAAGTGCCTTGCCCAAGGACACAATGACAATGACTTGGGTAGAGCGGGATTCGAACAGCCAACCCTTCGGTTATTGCATTACAGTGCATCGATAAACAATGACCTACCATCATCACCCTTTACAAACGTTTTTAGAGTTTCTCCTCAGAGGATCATGGATTATACCATCACTCTGAATGTACCACAATAATCACACTTTCATTTAGGTGTTAAATCCATTTTATGCAGCCAAGTTTGCATGTTCTCCCTCTGTGTGTGCAAGTTTTTTCTGGTTTCTACTGACAGTTTAAACCATGCATATGAGGGTAATTTGTGATGATAAATTACCTGCAGGCGTTCATGTGAGTGTGTGTGCTTTCTCTCTGTGATGGACTTGTGGCCTGCACTCAGTGTACCTGCCTTCACCCATACTCTGCTAGGATTGGCTTTGGTGCCCCCGAATTGGATAAAGTGGTATAGAAGGCAGATGCATTTATTTTATGAGGTTATACCAACCTGAAGTATTTGCGTGTCTTCCATCAATCTATTTTTCCCACTAGAGGAGGTTTTAAGGCCGAACTCGAGTCTTCACCACAGTACTATTCCAACAGAAGACGACCAGGGGGCATCTTAATAAAATCCTCTATAACCCCCACCTGCCTCCTCTTGCTGTGGATAAGTACTACTTTGTTTCCCCAGCTGGCACACAGGGCCCAGCCACCTTACGACGACGACTCTTTTCAGCTTCTTTTTCTTTCATCATGACCACAGGTAAAGCAGGGGCTGGAGACTAACCTCTAAACAGAAAGCTCTCCCTAAGACTCAGCCTCCTCTCAGCACTATTGTCCAACACAGCAACATAATTGCTCAACATCCAGTAGACAAAATGTCTCATTACCAGCCTCATTATGGACCTGAATCACAACACAATCTTTTTCAACAATGTACTGATTTGAGGTAGCTCGGTTAAAAAAAAAAAACACTACCACCACCAGTGCTTTAGTGCAGTCCCCCCCCCCGCCATTCTGATCTTAGAAAGCACTTGTTAAAAACCACCTCCACTCCAATAATCTCACTTTCACCCTCAAGAAACAAGAAGTTTCTCTTAACAGAGACCATGCTTTTTTAATTCTTTTCATGCACTCAACACTTGATCTATTTTGTCTTTCCAGATGATGTTGAGGAAAAGAAAGCAGAACAGAAGGCAGCAGATGACACAAAAATTTGACTTGGCACAGAGGAACACTGAACTTACTCACCCAGTCCGTTAAGTAGGAGGAGGAAGGTTCAGTGTCTCATGACCAGACAACGTGTGCAGAATGTGAGTGCAGAAACAGAAAAGTTACGTTTAAAGCTACAATGGAGTGGATTTATTAAGTAAAGTCATAGAAACTGACATGACATGACTGGAGGCAATCTAAATCTGTATGTAAGGCGTGCATTATTTTTACCCATGAAAAGTAAAACCGTGTGGAACTTGTTTTGACGGTCTGATGACCGTATTATGTGCAGCCTGTACTGCACTGAACAGTGTTTGTATCGCAAGCTAACAAAGCCATTGTTCCCCGGCATTGTCTTAAATGTTTAATTAAGTCGAGGAAACATTTTTATGTAAATTATGCTTTTGTCAAGTTTCAGGAGTTGTTCTGTGCTGTTCTGCGGGTGGTGGACTGCATCGCAGAAATGGTTCAAGGACTATGTGAGCAACTTAACAAGCTCTGATCTGACACAGCTTGATATTGTTAGTCACATGAAATCTCATGCTTACCAACAAAGCCCACTGTCCTACGACTGCCTCAACATCCATTCACCAAAACAATGTCAGACCTAGTTCACTAAACGTGGGATGTGGGCAGCAGTTGTGCCTTTGAGCAGTCAAAAATTTCATAAAGCTCACCCATACTACAGAAACCACAACAAATTGGCGTGACATCCTCCTCTGCGGCGCTATAGAGCTTTTTGCCCTGTTTTAGTTTCCCACTTTGGTTTCTGGGCCCCCAACATCACTCTGTAATGGAAAAATCCATTGTGTCCCCAGTAGTCTCGCACGCACGCACGCACGCACGCACGCACGCACGCACGCACGCACGCACACACACACACACACACGCACACACGCACACACACACACACACGAAAGGTTCAACATTCAGAGAAATGAAGTGTTTTTAAATCACAGTCTCAAACTACGACAAAGAACAATGAATGTTTTTCAAAACTTAACTGTTTATAACCACTTTAAACTTCACTGTATCCATCATATATACATAAACCTTCTATTCCGCTTCATCCAGTTTTCTGGAGCACAGCTCTGGAGCAGATTCTGCTACCAACAGGAAAAAGGTATGGTCACACCTGACAGGTCCCCAGTAACATCAGATTCACACCTATGAAAGATTCCAGCCTGGAATCAAACCCACAACCTTAACCTTCTCACTATGAAGTGGGGATGCTGCCCAGCTCAGCTGTATTAACAATTTAATAAATAAATAGCCTGCCTAGATTTAGGCACGGCTTCATTTCACCTTCTCTAAAACGGTTGCAACAGAAAACATTGTATGACTTTGAATTTGCAGACATATGAAATGGATGGTTTCTCACCTGCAGTTTGTCCTCTGGAACATTGAGCCAGTGGTTAAATGCTTGGGCGAGTTTTGTCCTCACTTGCTTCCCTGCAAGGTGAGCAGAATTGAATGGCTTTAATAGTGAAAGGCATTCACACTGTGTTATGAAAAGGAAACAGAAAAAGGAAAAGCCTCTAATTGCATCCACTATTGTTGCAAAGCATGAGTTAATACAGCTTTTTAAAAAGGGCTGGCATTAAAATGATGCTTGTGTCCTCATGTCAATCATTCACGAGCACACAGTTTGTTCAAGTCTATATTAACAAAGAAGTTTATTGTCAGAGTCATGTTACCAGAAAAAAAACCTACATTTAAAACATAATATTGTCACAGTTTTAGCCAAAGGGAATTGTTGTGGTGGTTACAGCGATCTCTGCAACAAACACCTTTAAAGTCCAATGAAGCAGAGAAAACATTAGCCTCAAGTGTTTCTGTCTAGTGTAGTGGATAAACTTACTAAAACAGTGCAACCCACAGTGGACCAATTAGAAATAGAAGCTGCTCTTGTTAAAAAAAATGCTGATAATCTCTGTTCTGTAATTCCGCACTTTGAAAGATCATTCGTCTGCATTGGAAGCAGGGCTGTGTGTTCGACACCACAGGCCTCAGCGATGATGGTGTTACTAAGATCTGGAGCAAAGTTACAGTATGCGCCACAATTTGAACATGATGTGTTCAGACAGTCAAGTCTCACACACAGAGTCAAACTTATTATCTTTTTGATTTAATGTGCTGGAAAAAGAAAGTGTAACTGAACAATTTTAATAATACAATATGGGAACTTTCTGGATACGATCAATTGAAGGTCTTTAAAAATAACTGCTTGTTGAGAGTGTAGCTGGCACAGTGACACTGCTGTAGAGAAATAGTCCCAACTAAGTGAGATCCAAGCTCATGTCCTATTTACCCGAATTACACTCTGCTGTTGGGTCAATCTTCTCTCCACTGACAAAAAGTGGCCAATCAAAACTCGAGAAATCAGTTAAAAAAGCAGCCAGTGATGAGTTGATCAAGATGAACCAGAAATGGCAAAAACTGAAATGCTAATAAGCAGCGCTGTGCTCATTTCTCAAACTGTTATTTCATCATTGTTGATGTCATGGATAAATTAAAACACACTCACACACTTCAGTAGGAGGCATTACCAACACAATAAATGGATTCACGCTCAAATCATTGTTTACATATTCTGTACAGAAGATTCAAATGGAAACTATACAACTTAAACTTTTGACAAATGAAGGTCTTAAACAAGAGAGGACCATCTGCTGCTGCAGAAGAACAAAAGACAAACAAACTGGAAAGTGAATCAATCATAACTGGCAGACAATTCAAATACATTACAGCTCCGAGGCAGCGTGAAACAAAAGCAATCAACGTGCATTTTATACACAGCCAGATATTTATATTCGGCTTTGATTATATTATACTGATATTTTTACAATCTGTTTTTTTCCAGTGTCTCTACTTAAAAAAGGAGCACTTCTACACTTTGCCCTCTGATACCTTTAATCTAGGAAGAAGAGGTTCTTCATCGATAGTCTTTCCTCTCATAAGGTGTGAAACACGACATACACACTCAATTACTCCTTCAGGTCAGACAGGGTGAAAGAAAGAAGCTACTAGCGACTAATAGTCCCCATAAATTGCCTGAACATCCCCGCAAGCCTGGTAACACTGAAACAGCATCACTTCCCTCAGAATATCTGATGTTTGAAACATGTAACATGGCTGAAACATGACCGCTACACACAAGATGAAGCACACATTTAGAACTCTCATTGGCTGCAGCAATGTTGTACTTAATACAATGTAGGTAGATAGAAATTGAATAAATCAAATAGCCAGTCTCTGTTTTGACTGTAGAGCTGTTTGTCTATGGAGCTGAAAACTGAGAGGAGAGGTCGTCATTGTTGTTGTCATTTTAAAAGGTTTTTTTTGCCCAGGTACTTTTCTTTTTTTTTTTAAAAAGACAACTTTCTGTCTCTCTCTTGGCGTGGAATGGACGGGCAATGAGTACCTTATTTATATATACTTTGCATATCAAGAAGCGTCGCCTTCCTTCTAAAACTGCCAGTCAGTTGACATGATCGCAAGTTCAGGCTATAGCAGCTTGGAGTTCAGATGGGACTCCTAAATCACAAGTCTGTTGCTTTCTGCCATTGCTTCTTCAACAGGGCTGGTTTAAGGTGACGTTTTAGTGGAATGCGCGCCGATGTTAACTAATGTATATTGACATGAACATGTCCATTCTCTTTAAAACAGCCCCGTTATTGAAACAACGGCAGAAAGCAACGGACTATTACTATGACTATTTATTGCGTGTGCACAAGATCTGTCAATTTCTCACATCCCTTGCAATGTGAAACACACCGCAGTGCATGCTGAGTGCGTTGCGTTTTGAGCTGCGCTGCGCTGCCCGCAGCTCATTAGCACTCATTTGAATTTTGTCATTTATGTAAGTGAAGCACAGGGGGAGGAGGTGCGACACATCGCAAAACTTTGGTTAAACGTCTAAACTCGCTATAATAGAACCAAAAAAAGGACTGCTTATTTCTCACACCAAATGTTTTCAGAAATACATGTCGCTGAACTTTTTAGTCGTGAAAGAGAACGATTGTGACCGAGCTGCCATATTGGTCCGGTCTGCTGCCAGAAGCGAGCAGATTAGCGTAGATTACTCAGTATAGATCTTCAAGATATTTGACTGTTATTTTAGAAGAATAAAATACTTACCTGGCAGCTGCAACAAGTATTTATATGGTTCCAGCAAAATTCTGTCAGAGGCAGCTTCACCATCCATTGCTTCAAGTTCACACCAATTTATTCTGTAAAGACACACCCATGAAATGTGATTGTTGTTGACAATTGTATCTCTTTTAAAGTCTTAATAAATGTTACAAAGTCAGAGCACTGAAGCAATTTCTATTGAACGACTAGGATTAGTGATGAGCTTGTAGAAATAACGGTGATAATATTGAGCTCTGAATGAAAAAAAAGTAACACATCCACAGTCATGACAGTTTACTAGTTTATTTACGGAGTGTGAAGCTTAAGGTGTATTATGCCCCCTGGTTCTCACGCTGTAGTAATTTGAGGTTGAATGGAAGATTTTATAGTCTTTTAACATTTTAAGAGATTATAATTACCAGCTGTTGGGATCCACAGGCGGCAATCTGGTAGGTTTATATATAAAGTCTCGGTTGTTACTGTTGTGGTTATATACTAAAGCTTACTTTACCATTTTCATAAATCTGCAATAGGCTTAAAACAAATTCAGTTCTTACAATGTCAGCTTTAACATAATCATGATTAGTAGTTCTCTACATTTCTTTGAGTGAAATGATTCTATGTGAGTGACATAAAAACACAACACCTGAACTCCTCGGAAGCAGTTTATGCACTAGGACTGCACAGTCATAACTCATGATCGATAAGTGCACCCAGCTGAGAACATCATTTACACACATGCAATGGAATATGAGAGATGAATGTGTCATTGTAGAAAATCCCCCAAATCATCTGATGTTCGCTGCATGTGCAGTCATCAACTCCCCATGTGCGAAGTGATTCAGGCGTCACATGATCGGATGGGTTCAAACACTGCACTGATGAATCAGGGTGATGTGGCTCTAGTTTTGACTTTTCCCAAACTTTTTTTATTTGCTTACATTTAACTTCGTTTTAATTTTGCTTAACATTTGTCTTTTAAACTTGTTTGGTTTTCCCATATTGTAAAGTTTCCCTTTGGAAATGTTGTACAGGCACTGGTCAGAAAAAAAAGATTTAAATTTCTAGGTATATTCAGCATATGAAGAGCTTTTTTAGCAGCACCAAGTAAAAACAAGGATAGATAAGGACACGTTCGCATCTACCCATACACAGATAATGACAGTATCAGTAATAACAATATAATAGACGCACAAAAACTAAAGACTAAGAAAAAACATGAATAGACGCTTTTGCACTGTGCAAGTGACTAAACATAAAACGGTTTATTTAAGCGAAGGGTCGAGCGAGACATTGTGCAACTTCTTTACTGTCATGCCATTACTTTAACTGGAAAAACAGACATTTGAGGACATCATATACATGCACGTCATAGGGGTTTAAAGCTATATACCTCTGTAATGACAATAGTCAACTCCAACACTCTATTGTTGTTTTGGTGGTCTTTACTCCACCATTGTAAAGGCATTAGTTAAGGTTAGTAGCCCAGATATTAGTTAAGTTTAGTGGTCCTAACTCCACCCACCTCGGCTGCGGTCTGTCAGTCTTCTGACGAGCCGGTCCCGTTTTCCGGTGAGCCACACTGCTAACGAGCTAGCATTAGCGGGCTAACATATAAGCCCCGGCATGTCACTGTTGGGCTTATACTCCATTAAAAAAAATAAAAATAAAGGTATCCGCTGCCACTCTGGTCGAGTAAGGCACGCTGTAATGGTCGTCACATCGGCGCTTTTAAATCATTTAGGTCCGCGGGCTGCTGCCTGGTTCATATGGAGCTATGCTAAGCTAATTCAGCTACCGCTGCGCCCTGTAAAGACTTTTCAGCACGAGCTACTTTTGAAGCCTATATAAGCGTTAGCCCCGTTATAGAGCACGCGCAGAGCGGCTGGGAAAGGTAACATGGGTGCTTCGCGAAATGTGCGTTTGCAATTATATACCTGCACTCCCCGGAAAATGACTTCCTCCCGAGAAGCAAATGACTTCTGCGAAACGGGACGGCCGAGAATACATATCGAACACACACGTGTACAGGAGAGCTGGGGGTTGTAGTTTTCTTTCGGGTTTTAGCGCTCATATTGTATCGGTCATCCAGTAGGATTACTTGGTTCACTTTACCATAGCTGTTTGTCTGTCAAATCAGCCAATCGCAAACTAGCAGGGCGGGGCCCTTTTCAGGATCACCCAATGAACGACTGAGATTTGTAGAGGGGCAGGACCAATGCGCCCGTCAATCATCCTCGGGAGTAGGGGGGGGGCGGGTGATCGCAGAAACAGCTAGGCTCGAGGAGCTACTCAACAAGGCAAACAGCAGCTCTCTGCGAAAACCACTTTTACCCATCCGCATCCAACATCTACCGGGGCCAACGGACGGCGTTAAAACCTGTCAGATTTCTCCTACATAAATGTTCCGATGGATTACTAATCCACTTTCGTCGAAGAGCAGAAGTGTTTCTCAACTTGAGAGCATAGGTAAGCCTGCTTTTGTTCCGCACAGCCATCGCTATTTTCAACATTTTCAGCAGCCTCGCTTCCCTGCATCGAGCAAGCCAACCTTGACGTTAGCTAACTTGTTAACTAAAGCCGTGTTGTGTTTCGATGAGGGGGCTTCTTTTCGGGGCGAGGGGGGGAAATGAATGAATCGGAGGATTGACGAGCAAAAACACCACGGTCGAAAATAACTGCCAAAAAAAAAAAAAAAAAAAAAAAACTTGGGTCCGCCGCACAATAACAAAGTTAGGCGGTGGGCAGCGGAATGGAGCTGCTGATCGCAGAGGAAGATTCATGCAGCTTCCCGAGGCTGGAATAGTTTCGAGCAGCAGCCCGGAGTGTTGTGTTGTTGAGCGGAGGAATCCTCCCGGGAGGCTGTCCGTCGAGCAGCGCCTGTCATGGTGCTTCCCTAATAGCCATCAAAAGTGATCCTGCTCGAGACAATCTTCTGCGAGACTCGCGCTCGCCATGGGTGCGGGATGTGCTCCCTCGACCACCGAGGAAACGGTGTAGTTTTTATAACAGGTAAACTGCATTGTCAGGGCTTTCTTTTGTGCCCCCCTTTCCTCCCCCGGTATCGTTTCGCTTCGCACGATTGACTTGTCCAGCGTAGGCTGGACCAGATGGACTACCTTGTATCAAGTGGTTCGCTTATTAAAAAAAAAAACAGATCCGAGTGTTTTGCGCTCTGCTGGAGAGGGTGCCTGTGTTATTACCAGTGTTGTGTGTGTTCTGCGAGAGAGATCGGTATTTTTGCACATTTCCTGCTGACGAACTGTGCACGGATCGTCTCGAGAGGAGATTTAAATGGGCTCGACGCTTTCGGGCTGTGCGGCTGCATTATTGTCAGTCAGTCAGTCACTTTGCAGCGGCTGCTTCCAAGCAGATCGTCTGGGGCGGATGACATTGTATCCTCCGCGATCATTCAACGCGACCAGGAGCCACAGACGAGGGCTGCGACCTTGGCTTCTCTCCCAACAATAATAATATTAATAATAACAATAATACAATCATGTTTGCTGTGTGTGGAGGGGAGATTGCAGCGATGTTGCTGCGTTGCAAGTCTTCCCTTCGAGCTTGACCTTGTTGCGAACCGACTTGTTTCTTTGTCAGAAGCCCCCCCTCCTCCTCCTCCTCCTCCCTCACTCCTCGTTAACTCAGACCAGGCGATCACTGGAACATCGTTTAATCTGGAGTCTTTTCGCACTTTGTTTAACTTGACGTTGTTGGATGTGGCGTATGCGTAAAGCCTTGGATCTCGGTGTGTGTGTTGTTATCGCTCTATTTTCGCTGTCGAGTGTGTACTCTGCAGAGCGCAGCGCACCGAGACAAGAGAGCGGCGATAAGGAAAATGAAGGCAGTTTTTCTCTGAAACACCCAGCGATCCGTCTGCCGGGGAGAAACTGCACTGGAGCGGGCAGGTGCATTGTGATCGGAGGGATCGGACATCCCGAAGTGTTCTCCCTTCTTTTTTTTCCTTTTTCTTTTTACATTTTTTATTATTTTTTTTGCCGACTGTCAGCCACAGAAATGGCGTCATCCTCTGCTGTAGCGCTGGTTCAGGCGGTGCGCTGCAGACGCCGCCGTGCCCCGAGCACCGTGCACCGTGCGCCTTTCACACCGATCCCAGCGGCTACCTGATCCGTGTGTTTGTGCACCAGACGTTGCCGTGTTTCTCGCCCCCCCCCCCCCCTTTTTCCCGTCCTGACTGGTGGTCGGCTGACAACAGTGCACCGGGTGTTACATAAACGGCTTTGAGAGCGATCAAGCCTTGAACAGGCTTTACTTTGCAGCGCGGATATTTTTTGGTGGGGAATGTGGCTCGAAAGCTCCCGCAGACACAACACAGACACACACCCTTCTTCTTTTTTCACCCCCTCAAGTCTGTTGATCCAGGATGTAACGAACACGGAGATCCATCAGAGGATGTTTGATGTGTTGTTCTGCCGCCCAGCTTTTTCATGGCATCCAGCAGTGTAGCAGCACAAGAAGTGATGTCATCATAACATAATCGAGTCTTGTTGTGGCAGACTGAAGTTGGCACTCTCTGAAATGCCTAACAGCTTCTTCGCCCTCTGTTTTCAGCCTCGGATTCGTTACACTGGTCACCGAGAGGACTCATAGAGAGATGAAGGTATGTTCATTCATTCTTTTCTTTTTTTTCTCTCCTTAGAGTGTGTTCAGTCAGTGCCACAGGAAACTCTTTATTACATCTCTACTACTTCATTCAGCTCTGAACCCAGAGCCCCAACTAAACATATCATAGCTGAAAATGTAACTTATCTCTTTGTTTCTGAAAATAGGGCTTCAGGCAACCTTAACCAGTCTATATTTTGGTCTCGCTCAAACACATGTGTCATGGACTGAGGCCAAAGTAATACATTTGTTTGATATGCATGATATTGAGTTTCTTGTGGCTTCAGCTGTTTTCCCCAAAACACAAATTGGCTTGTGTGATTGTGACGCTATGCTTTGTTCTGCAGTGTGATTGAATTATAAACTGGGAGCGTTCACAGGTATGCCGTGATGTAGGATCTATATTCAAACCAAAGGTGTGGCGCATATATGAATAACGGAATGAATGAGCAGTGGAATTTATGAAATATTCAGAAACTCTGTCATTGTTTTCTTTTCCTCCTCTGGCCTCATTCAATTTGCGGCTCCCACAGCTGTCATTGTTTGAGAAAGATGCTGTGATGTGAGCTGTTTAATCTTTTCTCAGAATGTCTCTGGATCACAGTTGTGACTGTTGCCGCGGTGCCTTCAGGCTTCTGTGTTTGAGCTTGTCATTTGTTGCCATGTGAGCCATAAGCAGGGTCGTAACCTGTAGACTGTTTTCATTTTTAATCAAAATGTTATCACATGCAGGAGCTTGAGGACAGGCAGTGTTTTATCAAGTCCATTTGTAATGCTATTAATGGTATACCGCAGCATGTCATATTCGTGGGGCAAAATGAGGCAAACAGGCGGTATGAGCACCCTGGTGAACTTTGTTTCTGGAGCGTTAACATTGAGAGCAGCTCTGGTAGTGATTTGTACTCTTGTCACTTTGCTGCTAATGGTGTTATGTTTATTGTGGTTAATCAGACTATACCACCACTCCCTAATGGACATGTCAACAACCCAGCAAAGTACCCAATTACATTACAACCCAAAGCATCGTCGGGTGTGAAAATAGATGCCTCCGTGTGAGATAATGCAAAAACTTCACTGTGATATTGAAATAATTAGCACTTTGTTTACTTCAGAATCTTCTCTGTTAACATGCATCACTCTTTGGCATTGTAGTGATGCTTACTTGAACTGCAGGATGGTTTATGGTTATATAATGACTTGTTTATGTCACAGGAAGGGAGTGGAGTTGTGATGACTAGAAATACACTTGAGTGCAATAATGTTGTGTTCACGAGTAACTGGGAAGTTTGAGGGAGCTGAAAAATGCATGTGAATGCTGTCACACTGGAAGCCTCCCGCTGAGAAAACAGGATGCTTCAGAGCTCAGAGAAGTTGGTAACATCACAAGGTTTTTGCATCGACATTGCGATTTTATTTCTGTTATTACTTTGTAATACACAAACCGTGTTGTGGTTAAAGTAATAGCTTAGTCTATAAGGGTAGCGTGCCATAAGAACTTTCTATGGAAGTTATTGACATTAAAAGCATCAATCCAGTTGTATGAATAGATCAGCAAGAAAATCATCATCATCATCGTCATCCGTCCATCTTACTTTATTCAATTCAAGATGTCGGGGCTGTGGAGCCGATCTCAGTTGACTATGGACGAAGGCAGGTTGCACCCTGAACAGGTTGCACATTCACATCTTCGGGCAATTTAGAGTCACCCATCAGCGTCAGATGTGTGTGTTTGTGTACGTGTGTGGATAGTTTTTTGTTTAAACTGCCGGAGAAAATCTATCTACCGAAGTACAGGGTGAACATGCAAACTGCTTACAGAAAGTACCTCACTGGGAGTCAAACATGGGATTTTCTCATTGTGAAGCAGAATATAAATCTATAAATCTTCACACACGGCTTCAACTGAACATTTTGGTGTTTGTGCTTGTGACCACCTGGTGTATGTGGTTGCATCACACTTCTTTCTATTAGACAATTATTTTGCTTTCAATTGCATTTCCACAGAAGTTGTTAAAGGAGCGATGTTTTCATGTTGGCAGTTTCAGTTTCACGTCTTAGCACATTTGCTGTGTTCGCCGTGCCTCGAGTTCCCTGGCTCTCACAATGCTGGAGGAGGACCCACTTATTTTACAGCTCTGTGTAGGAGCATCTGCTTGATGCCCAAACTGTAAATTGCTCTGTAACTAGGACAACTTTTCATTATGTTCACGAGCATTCAATGTCACTTAGGCTTATGGTCTGCAGCTTCCCTTCATATGCTGCGCACTCTGTTTTAATCCGAGTGCTCGATCAACTGCTCTAAGCCATAGATCTGCCACTAAAAGAACCAGCAACCTATTGCATTTGTTTCAATTCTGTTAATAACACTGCAATTACCTTTGCTTGAATGTGTTAATTTCCTTACTCATGAAGAAGCAATGAGATAAATCAAATTCTCACAGTCTTGACATCCATGCCTCCACTCATTCATCACTAACATACTAGTGTAGTCTGCATGGGCAGCTATAAGCTAGGAGTGTTGCTTTCAATAAGTCCAGAGCTTCACTTCACACAACATCCAAAAGTTTAATAAAGAGTTCCAAATGTTTGCACCTCTGAATAATAAGCTGGTGTATTTTTTTAGCCTATGAAAACAAAATGATAGGGAAGCTTTCTATTTATTTATTTATTTTTTTAAATGGTCTATCTTAAAACTCTTACTCTATTAAGCAGATTATGGGCGATGCATTGGAGACGTGTGGCTTGGATGAGAAGTTACTAGTTTTGAAATTGGTGCCTTTTGAAATGATGTAGTAGTAGTAGTAGTAGTAGTAGTAACTGTCCTATGACTGTGTAGCTGACCACAGTTGCTCTCTTGTCAAATCAGTGTGTTTCCAGGCTGCTCATATAAGACAATTGCTCTGTTGTGCGAGTGAAGCACATTCAGCGGAGTGCTTCCCATATTTAGAGACGTTTGTCCTGGTGATAGTCAGCTGTGTGTGTTCTGCATATCTCCTACCGCTCAATGTGTCCGGGGCACATGTATTCCTAGATGCTGCTACCGTTGAAAACACGCTAATAGTTTTTTGTTTTTCTTTGGTTTATAAAAGTAAAGCGATTGAAAATTGATGTGACATTGCTTACATTTTTAGAGATGACTATAGAAGCATTTCCAGCTCTATAATTCAATAGAAAAATTGATCAGTCAGTAAGAAGATTAGTTGCCTTCCCTCAGTGCTTGTGAAAAGATGTGTAAAGAAAGGTTGAGATAATTTTTGTGTGTGTCTTGTTTAAAGCTGCCATGGCATTGCCAAGGCAACTCCTGCTGAAGCACCAGTCTCTGAAACTGTTGTGACTCTGGTTTGGACAAAGAGGTGATTCACAGTAGGATTATTGTACGTGTGAGCCGGGCTGGGAGGGAGCTTAATTCTTTCCTGCATGCCACTTGCCTGTTTCTTTGTTCAGCCTACGAGCCTATTCATTAAATCACAATGTAATGGGTCAAAAACTGTTGTTTATAATATTTCTGTCATGCTGCGTTGCTCCAGAATGTTCTGCCTTGAAAGGTGCAGTTTTGTACACTAATTGAAACATTAATAGTGTATTAGGCTCTAAATGAATGTAGATGATTTGTTCTTGGTGGTCTTGATTCAACTGTTGTGTTTGTTTTTTTTCCTGTTTCACTTATTTGAGCACAAACCAGCTCACATGCAGAGATGCATAGTCTGGATGAAAAGCGTACGCAAAACTAACAGCTCTGTAACAGCGGTTTGTGTTTTATCGTCACACAAGCCATTCAATTCTAAGACTTCACATTTGCTTATTGTGTTGTGATGATGCTGGACATCATCTTAGGTTTTGAATATCACAAGATCAGGATAAGGCAAATTGACTGTGTTTTCCTGGTTTAGGAGCTGCATTATAGCTATTGGCTTTTACGAAACATTTGTTTGGGATTATTTCTGAAATCAAAATGTTTTATGTTGACTTTTGGTTTTGTTCTGGAATAGATACCTCTATTGTGTGAGTTGGACTGCACAACAGTGTTAGTCATGTGTAATTATCAAGATTAACTGAACCTTCACGCCATGCTTTATATCCACTTTTTGGCTTATTGTGTTTTTTTGAGAATGAGAAGTTCATGTTGGAAATATGTGACACGCTGGTGAATCTGTTGTCTTTGGAAGTTCATACTGCGGAAGTCAATTAGTTATGAAGCTACTACTAGATATGTGATTGTTTTAGTCATGTTGTGTACGTCTTGATGGCTTAATACAGATAAAATAAGTTTTTTTTGGTTGTTGTTAAATGTTATATGAAAGTTACTTTTTATTTACATAGAAAAAAATAGCTAATTTATTTAGTATGTAATAAACAGAAAGCCATGATATTGTCAGTTATTACTCTTGCAACTGGACTATGTGCTGTGAAAATAAAGTGAATGAAAGGGACAAGTTAGTTACTGTCATTCATTTTGAATCTTTTTATGTGGCCACAGTTCAGCTGCATTTGCCTTGATGTGGCCCTGAGGTTATGAAGGTTGAGTATCCCTGGTCTTAGTTCTGGTTATGAGAAATATACTAAGGCCAAAGCTTGTCCGCCACAACAGCAGAGAAATGTTAAGATTAAAGCCACGATTAACTGTCTTTGTTTTTACAACCTGAAAGAACTTATTATCTTACATTATCTAATAATGACCGTTCATGTAAAGAGATGATACTGCTGATGTAGTTAAATTGTGCTGCACAAGCAAAACCCATTTACCATTTTCAGGCATTTTACTCTAACGTTCACACCACGCAAGTGTGTTTACCCCTCTTTATATCACAGAGTTAACTGAGTTTCTTTTAGTGCTTACAGTTTCATTGACCCTTGTTTGTGTTTCATTGTTTTGGAGAGTGCAAAACAACAGACTCAATAGTTGCTCCAACTTGATTCATATTAGATTACATCGTGGCATCATGTAAATCACATCAGAGCAGCATCCATGTGCCCGGAGAACCAATCAGCTGAAGTCCTGATATGTGTAATGTTGTAAAAAGCCTCTGACTCAACTCTGAAATATATGTGAATATAGCAGATATCGGAATAAAAGTCCCAAAGGGCTTCTGAGGGAATGATGGGTCATTCTGATTTGAGTCCGTCCAGCAAATAGGGTTTAAAAGGCTTGATGTGAGTATAATGTGAGCAGTCAGAGGCCGTCAACAAAGCTGAGCTTATATACATAATTCATCAATGAACATGTTCAGACACATGACTACACTGTTTGTTGGCTGACTGTACAAAATCTGAGGTTAGAGTTCAGCATGCAGCGAAGAAATCTTTTCTTTTTTTTTGCACTCTTAGAAACTGAAACGATCCTCTTGAATGAAAGCCAAAGTGAATGTTTGAAGAGACTGGAGCAAATGTATATTAGGGTGTGTTCAGACTCAACAGGTTTGGTTTGATTAAAACCCTTATTCAGCCCGTGCTGTCGGTCCGGTTCGCTGAAGAATGCATAACTCAACTGGTGCACAGCTGACATGCAAACCAAGACATAAAGCCAGGTCTGGCTCATTTCCAAACCAACTGGTTGGTTTGAATCAATTAAAGTATGAACGCAGCGCAGAGCGAAGAAATCCAAACGAAACGAACACAGGATGTGACAAGTGCTGGTGCCATAATTCCCTTCCTGCAGATATTGGTGTGCACATCAGAGAAATCCCTGCTGCCTTTTTGACTTTTTGTAGACATTTTAGAAGCTCTTGGCGGAGACATAACAATCCAGATTGACATTTAGCATGCACATGGCATTGTTGATCAAGTTGGTTCCCTAGATATATGCCATTAAACACCCTTTTGTTGAGATTTACAGTTTCAGGTCAAAAGCAAAACGAACCAGACTGAAATGGAATCGTTAGTTTTTCTTGTGCTCCGATCCAGACGAGGAAACCCCGCCATATGCGCTATGCCTTAATGTGTTTGAGAATCTCCATGTATCCCCGGGAAGCATCTTGTGTCTGTCTGTTCGGCAGTCCCCACAGGCTTGCAGGAGTCCCTCTCTTAATGTCTGATGTAAAGTGAGCCCACACATATCATCATCCCACCGCTGCCATCAGTGTTGCAGCTTTAACCTTCTGAGAGCTGCCAGGAAGCTTCGTTTTACTGAGTTGTAGAACGGAACTGCTGTAGTCATTCAGAAATGTCTAAGAAATGCTCCATAAGTAGCAGCAGCTTATTTTCATCCATGGACTCTGCTGTTAAATTTTTCATGACCCGGGAGTCTGTATTGAGCAGAAACCGATCTCATTCTGCCACTGCCTGTGTTTCTCTGGTCTGTTGTGTTTTGGTGAAGTTTGATTTATATCAACGTTCTGACTTAATGCTGCGGCGTCGCCTGGTTTGAACGCAAAGTAAGTTTTGGATCACCGGTGTCAGATAGAAAAGTGACTCCCATGGAAAAGTGACCCGCATGTCACTTTTAATTCTGACCCGCCCCATGGGAAAAGTGACCCACTCCCATTAAGTCATGTAAAAGTGACCTATGTCTCAACACCTTACACGCATACTAAGAAAATAGATGATATAACATTAGAATAAGCTTGGGTCAATATTCTGTAGTATGTAAAAGTGACCTATGTCTCTTATTTGGTTATAACAATTCTACATGCATAAAAGTAAGAAAAATGTACCTCTCACATGTGTAATCTAAGTAAATCACCTTTAGCATTGTTACGTCTGGAAATTAGATTTTTAGGAATTAATTAAAAAAAAGTTCATATTTCTATTTTATATACACAGAGTTGTAAACGTCATTTCTGTGCATGTGATGGAATTTAGTAGTGCCTTATTTTGAAATCGTATATATGAAAGTAAAGATTAAATAACACACAAAAGCAGTGGCTTATGACATGTAACAAGTAATATTTATATTAAATATCTACATTAGAAAATTCTTATTAGCAAAAGGCAAAGTTTCATATTAGGAGTCAAAATTCTATTGCGGGTCACAATTCTAAATAGAAAAGTGACCCGGGGGGGGTCACATGTCTATATGACACCTGTAGTCGAGCTCCTCCTCGCTTTAAACTGTGTCAGATTCAACATCCAGGAATGAAGCACTTTATGGCTCATGACACTGATGCCGTATAACCCAATCCATCACCCAAAAGGCTTTTATAGCATGAATGCTCGTGAATTTATGACCTGATAACTGTGCTTGGATAAATCATCCTTTATAATTATGACAAGAGCGTCTTCATTTTCTCTCTGATGTGATGTGTTCAAGAAACACTCATTACAATTTTTCAAAGAGTCAAGGTCCCTCTTTTCTCTTCTTTTTCCATGCCAGCCGCAGGTGCGCTTTGTTGGCCCATGCCAAGTCACATTTGTATGTGTTTAATCAAGCACATGTGCCTGGAGAGTGTTTTCCACATCAGTAGCATTCGGCAAGTAGCCAAAGAGCGGGTCTTGATTGTACGTCTACTGCCGCTATCGTTGCGTTAGTTTTACACGCAGTAGCTGAATTGATGTTTGAGCCATTTAATAAACGGCTCTGGAACGGAGTATTAGGTGCAAGCAGCGCGTGTTGGGTTATTTTGAGTTGGAAGGAGGATGCGGCATGTCCCCGAGGCACAAGACCTCCGGCTCCCTGAGCTTTGTAGTCTTGATTAGTCGTTCTTCTGAGTGGGGGTAAATATTGTCTGTCATTCAAGCGCTGGAAAAAGCAATAACAACAAGAAGTAGTCTGTTTTGCTCCAGACGGCTGTAGGCTAAAGAGCAATCTGGACCCGGGAAAGGAATTTTACTTTCATAGTGGTAGCTCGATGCTGGCAGGCGGGGAATTAGCAGTGGCAACAACGAACTCCCTTCTATGTGTGCAGGAATGTGAGCATGACAAATGGGATTCAGCCCTCACGTTATTACCCGTGCCGCCTTGTTAGGCCGCGGACGGCCGGCTGCCACACCTGTCAAGATAACCCAAGCTGCCCCGTCTGACTACTGCGTGTGTGACTTTTGTTTTATTTTTAAAAAAAAAACAAGAAAAAGAACCCATTGAGGACAGGAGCAGTGACAATGAGACAAGTATCGGTATAAAAGAGGAGTGAGAACAATAGGCATGCTTTGTGTTGCAGTGACTGACAGAGTTGGGTGGGCTGGTGGAAATGGATCATGTAAACCCGGCGCTGGCTAGGGCAACTGTTGCTTAGACTGCACCAAGAACTAATCAGGCGTTTATCAGAGAGGTGGAGAAGCTGGAAACTACACTGGACTTTTCTCCTGAATTCCAGAGGCGAGTGTAATGAAGCACCAAATTCTGGTCAGATTGTTGCAAGTTTGAGTGTGTTTTCTTTTTTATATTATTATTATTTTTTTCCATACAAGATTTAATTTGGAAAAACCAAAACGATTGGAGAAAAGTTACCACAGGGATAAGTGGCTTGTGGCGGCCAAGCGTTGATAGCGACGCCGCTATTTGATCCTTCAATGTCAGGTCTTTCTATTATTACGAAGCAGAATTCACCAAGCGTTGGATTGTTCACCCACTTATAGGGAACGTGAGCTGGGATTAGACCGTCGTGAGACAGGTTAGTTTTACCCCACTGATGATGTGTTGTTGCAATAGCAATCCTTTTCAGCAGAGCTTCCTTGCAAATCCTTCTCTTTTCACACAATAATGAACTCGATCGACCACCATTCTTATTCTTAGGTTTCTCTACTGTATCTGCTTTGATATCAAGCTCAGCATCGGTCTGTCCAGCGTGATCATACAGACGGCGGTTTAGTGTAGAACGGCATGTGATTCAGCACCACCATCACCAGATTGGGTCTCAAAATGATCTCTACCTCTGTTAATGTCTCACAATTAAATCCTATCAGATTGGATTTTGTGGTTTTATCGTCTGAGCTTGTGCCAGAATTGCCACTTGTTTCAATCTGGCTGATAAAGTAGTGGGAGATACGACACAGGAGGGGAGCGAAGAAATGGAATATTTCATCTGTTAAAAAGAAAAGTACAGTAGTTTTTTTCATCATGGTACAGATCCAGTTCATCAACTTGAGTGACTTTTTCCTCTTTTTAGGGTTATGAAGTCAAGTTAAAACCTTCCCACTTCTAATGCAGGCCTATTAAAATCAGTAAAGATAAAAAAAAAACAAAGCTTGTAGTTGTTTAAATACCATCTCTATGATAGCTTTATTTCATTGTCGGCTGCTGTATGAAACAAACACTAAACTATTAGAAAATGTTGAACAGTTTCCCGTTGGGTATGAAATGCAGACGCAGTATGTGGGGTGTTTTTTGCAAAGTGAAAACAATGGGGAGCACTGCACGCTGGACATTTAATGTTCTTTTATGTGCACAAACTGAATTTTAATGCATTTTGACGTTTAGAAGATTGCCATTAGAGATTTGGATATTATTACCTGGGTGGCAGACCAAGCTGAAAATAAACTGCCACCAAAGCAGCTCTACCTTTCTGCCAAGCGGTCAGAGTTAGGACACTTTTTTTTTTTTTTAACCAACATTTCTTTTAATTGGTAGCTTAAAAAACTTTGGAAAAGAGCTTGTCCTGACTCAAAAAATAGAAAAACTTCTAAATATTACTTTTGGCAGGTCAAGTGTGTAAAGAATCCTATAATTGACCGTTTGATTTATTCCCTTACTTCATTACATTCTCTTGTAGCTGGGGTTAATACTTACCTTTCTGTTTTATTGACTTCTTTTATGGCTGAAATGACTAGACTAGTCCCCATAATTGCCACCTAGTGGGTAAAGGAGGAACTTAGATTTTCCAAAATGAAAACATGAAGTCCTTTGCTTGATACAAAAATTGGTACTGATGGGTGTTTGTGAGAGAATGTGAAATGGAGATCTCCACTGTTTCTTTTCCAGGAATGTTCCTTGCCTTATAAGCTTCCAAAGATAAAAATGGTCACAACATATAACCATGCTCATCGTGTTGTCTCCACAATCTTTCCTAAGATTTAAGACTTAGTATTTATGACTCACCGCCTTCCACTTATTTACTAATCTTCATGAGACAAGATGGAACCTATAATAAATATAGCATGCATTAAGAGGGAATGCACACCAGTGTCGAAGAGAAAAATAAATACTATTCTTAGTTCCAAATAGTTAAAAACAAAGATTCAATGGCTTTTTCAAATGATTCGACTATTTATGTTACCACTTTTTGAACTTCCCTGGCACATTTTAACAATACAGAGATAACATTGATAACAATGAGACTCATGAAGTTCTCTTTTTTAGTTTTTTGGGGCAGAATTTCCGCATCTGCTCTTCTCTGTTTGACATAATTGTTCGCATTGAAACGTAATATTGAGCCAGTGTTTTTGTATCAAAGTGATCTTCTTCATGCCGCTGCAGAGTTCGCTCACGTGTCAGGAAAAAGTTCAAACATTATCGCGTTTACGTGGCAGCAGCCAGGAGGTCCTTCGTGTCAGGCGGTGTACTCCGGCGCACAAAAAGGTTACAAGAACCATAGATCAGATTGAGTTTTGGAAAGTTCATTGGAGGGATGGAACACCTCGATAGGATCAGTGTCGGCACGATTAGAAACAAGGGAACCTGCAAATAGTTTTCAGCCGTGTGCTTGAGCCGCTCCGAACGCGTCTCAGTCATGACACAAATATGTGCCACACAGGCCTACAGCAGCTGGTGTCGGTGATTAGTTCCTCTTCATTGCCTCAAGGACTGTTTAATGCTGGTGTGGTTTTTTTAGCCGGGGGAGCAAGCGGTGCAGTCTTTGCCTGGCTCGTGGGAACAACGTACAACTGTCACGAGCAGTCGCCACAGTTTGTGTTTGATCTTAATCTATTGAAAGTGAAAGAAAAATGGGAAAAGTTGTGTTCGTTTCCAAACCTTTCAAGTGGTCTGCTTTTAATCCGGAAAGAGAAAAAGTTTCAAATGTGTTGGATCTACTAGTTGCTTATAACCGTCATTCATTCATAAAAGCTGATGTGTTGGTCTTCTTCATTGTACTGCACATAGAGGTGTTTTTTTAACTGTGCAAATCGGAGGAGAGATTACTTCCCAAAGCAAAGAACGGACGTGTGGCCCACTTTGGTACTTATTCTAAAATATACTGCTGTTACGTTAGGCCTTTGCTCAAAGGCCTTAGTGAAACCCCCTCGGTTAATTCATCTCCACACTACTTGGACCGCAAGCGTCGTCATCTGCCCCCAAAACCTACACACACACAAGGTCTGTTTTCCCTGCGCACATGCCCCTCTGCAAATCTGTTCTGGAGGGGAAAGTGGGACGGGAGGGGTTGTTAAACATCCAATGATGACACAAGATGGTGCTGTGTGTTTCAGATAGCGTCGTTTTTGTAGTCATCAAAGCTCTAGTGAAGTGGCCTTTTTGTTTGCTCCCTCGGAGACTTGTTTTCCAATACCCAGAGCAGATGGTATGTGTTTTCTGTGGATAAATCACTGAGCCGGGTGGGCTTTCGCGTCACTGGCGTAGACCGTGTTCTGCTTGTGTGCGTGTCGTCCTGCCTCAGCTGAGAGAATGCACCTGTGACGCTGAGCTATATATATATGTGTATATAACAAAAGGCTTTGAACTCAGTTTTTTGTTTTTTCCATTATTTCCTCAGACTCTGGAGGAGCCCCCCTACCTGACCGTAGGGACGGATGTGAGCGCCAAGTACCGAGGGGCTTTCTGCGAAGCCAAGATTAAGACTGCCAAGAGGCTAGTCAAGGCCAAGGTAAGTCATTTTTCAAAGTGCTCGTGATCCACAATTAAAAATGAATGGTCTTTCTGTGCAGTGTCTGCGTGTGTGTGAAATGGACTGCATCAGGGCCAGGGGGCCCTTGTCTTTGTGTGAAGGGTCCTGCAATCAAGATCACAGACAACAGCTTTATTGTGCATCCAGAGCTATTGGTGTGGAGAGGGCAGCATTTAGGAGATGCTGTTTCAAAAAAATTCCTTGAGAGACCGGGTCGTTGGAGCGATCGGAGCTGGAGATGACAAGAACACAATTCTTCTTGAATCCTAATCTGTGTTGCCCACTCACTGGAGCTCTACCACCTGGTTTAGATTTTCACTGCTGCGCCCGCTCGTATGGGTGGAAGCTCCTCTCGGAGACCCAGCTGTGGCAGGTGCCGTCTGGTCAAGCCCACCAGGTACCCTCGCCGTCCACATGGCGACTGGAAGGAGGTGCAGCCGCTGGCTTGGCTTCACGCTTCGCCGATGAAGGCGGTGCGCAATACACAAAGTACAATATCTCATTTCCCAGTGGGATCAGAGCATCTGGATAATACAATAGAGACAGATCGCTCGTCTCTCGTTGTGCCGGAGTGTGTGGGAGGAACAAAGATTGGATGCTGGCTGTTTCTCTGTGTCACTGCACTGTAGTTTCTCCCTGTAGAGACAAAGGAGAAGCAACGTTCTGCCCTCCTGACGCGACACCTGAAGCCATCAAATGGCAGGCGCTTTTTAGATTATAGACGTGGACAAACAACCTGACAAAGTCGATCCTAAGATGTTCTTAGTTTTAGTAACGTGGGCTGAAGTGACGCTAATAGGACAGCCACAGCTCATAAATGAATTAGCATGCTAATTGGCTGAGTGCAGGGTTTGTTGAGTTTTTTGGGGGGGGGGGGGGGGGGGGTAGCTGTGATGTGAGCTCTGTTACACAAATGTTGAAACATAGCAATTATTCGGTGGTTGTTGAGAGTCTGAATATTCAACTATAATGAATTCCTCTTTAGCTCTTTGCTTCATTAATCTCTGTCTGCTTGTCGTCGGCTGTCGGCATATGGCAGCAGTATCTTTTAGTGACTCTCATGCCTCGGTGTGACATTCTTATTTATGATTATGATCTGAAAAGAGGACCTGTAAGAAATCAATTAGCACCATGTCAGAATCACTCACTGTGGGAGATCCAGCACACATATGATCAGTCGGGACTAACCCTGCCACGCGGTAACGAGAACCCCGTCCGAAAATGAGTGCCGCAACACCGATCAAATCTGTTCAGCAGTTTAAGTGGATTTTTACACACACCGCAGGACTTTGTCCACTCATTCACATATTGTCAATATTTATTAAACCTCTTGAGTTTATTCAAGATGTTCTGATTTAGACATTGAAGTGCAGTGAGTTTGGATGCATTATCTCGCTGCATTATCAAAGCACTTGTGGAGGTAATTTCATTCTTCATCACACTGAGAACACCTCCACTCCATCTTCCTTTTTTTTTCCTGTGTTGGCTCAGAATAATCAGCTTTATGAAATGATTATTCATTTGAATGTGACTCATTTCATTTATCTCTGAACTGACATGCTGGTTTATTAGTGAAGTTGTTTGTTGCGGTGACACCAGATCAGTTACAAAATGTTACGAGTGTAACAGAGCCCTATGAAATTTGATTTATTATGAAATCTGTCTTTTATAGTCTGAACAAAACAGTTTTATCTGGCAGTGAATAAATAAAACAAAAGCAAGGATTAAATATCAATGAACAAATTACAGAATATTTTTGAAATAGTTTTTTTGATGGATTTCTGTTGTAAATTGAGCTGTAACTGCTCCACTGCACCTCTTTTAGAAGATTTAAGATACAAGCTGAAATGCATATTCTGCAATTTCAGCCTTTTTTTTTTCTTCCCTTTGACGCTCCTTTATATCTGTGGCTTTTGTGAGCCCTGATCATTCTCAAACTGGCACAGTCCGTTGTTAAACATCTGAATGCCTCTGGTATAGCGTCACACCACAATAAATTACACCAAAACGCTCTACTGTAGTTTGTGCATGAAACAGTGGGGCTTTTTTCCCCCCCTCTTCATTTGGCCTAGATGCTGTAAAAACACACATGAAAGAGCAGAAAAAAAGTCATTATCTTCAAAATTACAAATTCTACTTTTACAACTGACTGTTTATTAATGGAAATCAGTTATTTAGTTTGTGCTTTGGATCATGTAAATAACATGAGGGTCCTAAAGAAGCAGCAGCAGGGACGGAGGCAGCAGTTTCACATGAACCTATCAGACCACCACATTTATTTAATTCACACATATTCAAAGAATTCTGAACGAAAACTTTTGTATTAAACCATTCAAGCAATTATATCAAACATGCATCCCCCGACCTAACACTGCGAGTGGGCTGCACATGCAGTACTGTTGGATCTGTCATTGTTATTGTTGATCTACTCACACACGTGCAAAAGAACTGTTTACCATGACAGTAGTGCACATGCACTGTGCTCTAGGTTTCAGAAAAGTGAAGATGATGACGGGCGCTTTTAAAAAAACAAAACAAAAAAAAAAAAACAATGGACTCTCAAAACGGCTTCCAATGTAGCCAACAGTCAAAACCTTAGCATCTTCACCTGAAAACATAATTTAATCTTCTCTGTCATGTTTTGTAAATCAGACAAATGGCTTCCAGTGGATGCAGAAGTTTAATGAGACATGTGTAGAGAGGTTATAAGAAACAGATTTCCAGACACTTTCATTGTAGGATCTGAGATTAAAAAAAAAAAAAAAGGTTCTTATGGAGCTTATCCTGCTCTTCACAAGAACTGGGCACATTAAAAAGGTGCCAGTGGCAACTGACTAATTTTCAACTGATACCCCTTCACCACGGCACCCAATGAAATGTTAATGAGGTAAACAGCAAGTGAAATCATAACACTGGAAGGTTTTTGTTGATGTGAGGCAAAAGCAGCAGTAAATGCAGAGGAAAAACAAGTGAAACAACTGCAGTGTCTTTGTCTCTTTGCAGCCAGAAAAACACACAATATCTCTGCAGTCAAACTTACTAGGATAAATCAAGATCGGTGTTTACCTCACGTAGCCGTTCTGGGTAGACAGAAAACGTAACGACCCCACACTTTGAATTATGAAAACTGCTGTGAATGCTGTGTAGCGAAACTTCCCTGCGATCTCTTGCAGCTTTTTACAGGGGGGGAAAAAGCACTGCGAAGGTTCAATAAACTTGTTCAACATAAATTTGCTGGACTGAGGCTTGGTTTTTATCAGAAATTTGATTTCATATCTTCTTCCAATATTTGTTTTCTCTAAGTGGCTGCGCTGTGTGTGTGTGTGTGTGTGTGTGTGCAGTTACGGACTTCAGCAGAGAGCGAGCTTCCTGTTAGGGTTGTCAGGATGGCGGTGTGTTATTGATGCTCTCTAACTGAGGTTTTGGACGGAGAGAGTCACCCTCCCTCTGCGCCTGCTGCTTTTCTCTGTGAAGAAAGGCTTTCCCTTATTCCACCGGGCAGAAGCTAACGGATGAGATGCTGCCTCAGGAAGTCGTTTTATTTCTTTCTCTTCCCTCCCGCTTCATTACCTGACGATTCACAGCGTCTTACTGTCTGTGCTTCTTTCATCCACTGTCTTGAATCTGCCTCCCTTTTGATTGTTGGCTTTCACCGATCTATGTTTTGAAACCAGCTCGAGAGAAAGTTTGTGAGAGTTCATTACGCGCAGGCTCGTTTTCAGGGATTTGGTGCTTAACCCACATATGACTTGACTGGGCTTATTTCGATTTTATGGCTCGAGAATTGTCAAAAGATTTGCAGCGAGTGAGGACCTCAGCTACTTCATTCCAACATAACTTCAACTTTCACTATCTGGCAGTTCTCCAGTATCACTGTGTGTTTTTGGCGGTATTTAGAAGCTCATGCTGGATCTTGTGTGGGTTTTTCTACAACGGAGATCCTTGGGGACTCTGTAACGATTAGTCCTTCCACCCGTCAAGGTTGTGGGTGACTCAGGGAGAACATGCGAACTCCCTGCAGAGCTGACCCCAGGACCAGCTCAGACTGTCAGGTGCTAACGGCGACGACACTGTGCCAAAGCTTCATTTCTTTGCTTTCTACTTTTAATTAAATTCTTTAGATATCGTATCAACAGTCGACAAGTTATGCTGCGCTATATTAATCAAAGCATGCTGTAACGTCAAGTAGTGCAGTTTATGTGGTTTGGGTTGTACACCTCTAAATAGCAGAGCCTTTTCTCTTCTTTGGTCTTATTAATTTTCTTTTTCTTTTAGGAAACACCAAGATCCCCTTTACCAGTGTTTCAGAAGCAGAGCAGTTGTTTACTTTGCTGTTTTAAGTCCATTTTCTTGATCTTTGTGGTTTTTGCGCTTCTGACTTCTGGCCCATCGCCGCCATTTTTGATGTTTTGTTGAAATAATGAAGAGAAATGGTCACGACGATCTAAGGCGACGGGGCTCTATTTGATTTGTCATATATGTTGACTTGCAAAGCATAGTGAATGGAAAAGATACCTATAATTTATTGCAGATCATTCCACGTATTCTGATATGTATATTACAAATGTTCATCTTGCGGTGTGATATAGTGCAGCCTTAATATGTTTACAGTTAACGGTGACGGACGAGCACTGTGGTTCCCGTTCTGTTTCCCTGCTCAGTCAGCTGTCGGCTGATTCTCTACAGAACTACATTTGATAAAAGTGAATGAGGTTGTAATTATGTCACTGTGTTACCTGCACATGCTCACAAAATGTAACTTTAATTTCCCGAAGGAACAAAAGAAAAGAGATAAAGATTCTTTGCTTATGGCGGCTCCGGATCTTCTCACACTCGCTCCGTGAAAAAAAAATGTGTCACAGCAAATAGCTCTGGGTGTGTGCACTCTCTGTGGGGCCCTCTCTCTGAGGCAGTAATACCAGGTTGCCATGCAGATGCCAGATTACCCCAGCGTGATCAGATTATTATCTGCTGTGGCTCGCTGAGGGGAGGCTGCGGATGCGGAGAGGGAGGGGGTTGGTCACTTAGTGTCGCCCTAACGTTCACAGCAGAGCAGGAGCAGATGCAGCAGTCACCAACTGAAGAATGAAGCCAGAGATCAGCCACAGTATGAACATCGGTGTTTCATAACAGTGAAAGTCGGAGCGTGTTTAGCAGTAATGGGCCACCTTCGTGAAGACCCGGGCAGGTCTTTAGGGGAAATGTTTGTTTTTTTCCTCATTACTAATGCCCCTTTAACTCGCTCACTTCCACAGGTGACCTTTAAACCAGATCTGTCCACAGCCGAGGTTCACGATGAAAACATCAAAGGACCTCTGAAGGTAAGGCAGGAACGGCCAACGCCGACGTATCGTCGTATTTCACTGTATTGTTTTTGATCATATTTAATTGTCTGTAGAACTCACTCTTTCTCCTTCTTTTTGTGTACAGTTCAAATCCATTTTTGTTTTTTTGTAAATGCCCATTCAGTTGTAGCTGCCTCCTCTCCTCCCACAGTGCATAAAGAAAAAAAAAGAAGCACATCAGGCAGTGAAGCATCAGCGCCACAATTTAATTTCAGTCAATTAAGGCCCTTGTTGTAGCAATATGGTCGTCTCATTAGTTGGGAGCACATCATTAGATTTATCATTAGAAAATAATGCCAATTAGTGATGTGACATGCCGAATAACAGCAGGGTGTCGCTCTCCCAGGTGGGTGCCGTCGTAGAGGTGAAGAATCAGGACGGCGTTTACCAGGAAGCCACGATCAATAAGCTCACCGACGCCAGCATATATACTGTTGGTAAGTCAATAACAAATCATCTGGTTTCCCTCTTCTCTCAAAGGCTTGTGTTTACTTTATAACAATGTGGGTGCTTACTGGCAATCATCAGGGTGGTGTGTGTGTGTGTGTGTGTGTGTGTGTGTGTGTGTGTGTGTGTGTGTGTGTGTGTGTGTGTGTGTGTGTGTGTGTGTGTGTGTGTGTGTGTGTGTGTGTGTGTGTGTGTGTGTGTGTGTGTGTGTGTGTGTGTGTGTGTGTGTGTGTGTGTGTGTGTGTGTGTGTGTGTGTGTGTGTGTGTGTGTGTGTGTGTGTGTGTGTGTGTGTGTGTTTTCATTCATCTCAGGATGTTATAAAACTCTTTGTGAAAAAATTCCTTCAGCAAGATTGTAAAGTCAAAGACAACCACTCTGTAGACTGTAATGAGCGTGATTTATGAAATTTCCAGCACTGGTTATTTTTTCAGTCTTGGTTTTTGAAGGATCGCAGTTTTTTCTGATCTGTAATAATACATATTGCATGTATAAGTGTACGATGTGTCTTCATGCACTGCAAATTGAAAATAATGAGTTTAATTTCAATTCACAGAATTTGTGCAATTAAATAATTTAAGCATTTGATTGGTGGACAGCCCTCTTTTTTTTTCTTCTTCTTTTTTTTTTTAATCTTAAAAGTAGAAATCTGACCAAAATGAACAAAGACAACAACGACCGCTCTTCTGAATCGATGAGCATGTAATGGAAAACCAAAAACATGGCCCATTCTCAGCTGGTGTTAATCTGGGGCAAGAGGGAGAGAACTACTATTTAGAAACACAAAGACATTAAACATCATCGCGATCAAAATACACCATGATCACATTTGGTATGTTCTCCCAACATGGTGCAGCTCTGCCTTCACCATGGGGGGGTGGTGGTAAATGCAGTCACATTTTGAAGCATTTCTTCCTTGAATCTCTTGCCATAGCTTTCCGTTTCTTTTATACACAGTCTTATTGTTTGTTGATATGGAAACATCTATCCTGTGTTTCACTGTACATTCCGGGACTATTTAAAATATATTTTTTTGACTTAATATGCGTCTGTATTCGAACGCATTGTGTTTACATTGCAAACCAAAGAGTTAGACCCTTGCGTGCAGCATTAACCTGCACTAACTTACTCTTCATTAATCTGCCTATCACTAAGGATTTTAAATGATGGATCATCATTAATCTGTGGTTAAGTTTAACACTCCACGACTCCGCAAACTGTCTACTAATTACCTGAAAAAGCATCAAATTCACAAAAGGGACCATAATAAAATAGACTTAATAAGTGTTAAGGATTACTTGCCTCTGATCCACAGAGTTCCCGTGTTGAATAATCCAGGGTGTGCGGCGTATAGACTGCTGCTCAGTAGTCTCTCAGCAGTCGCCCGTCACTTAAGAGCACCCATGGGGTTTTCTCTTGTCTCGAAAACACTCAACTTGGCACATTTTTCATTCTTTTTCGTTCACTGATGGGAAAACAAAAACATAACTCACGGCTGAAGTTACCTCAAGTGCTTTTCCCCTCGTTGTTGCTTCCAAGCACACTTGAGCAATGAATAAATTGGGGTTTGTTTTTTGAGGCGACGCAGTAGTTAAAAGTAAATGGGAGGCCTTTAGTTCCTATGTCTGCATTTAGTGCTATTTGACGCCAGCAAGAGTGTCTATAGAGATTTGCTGATAGACAGACAGGATATCTGAGAATGCATAAAATGAAACTCTCATATCCTCCGACTCTTCTGCTTTGCCATTTAGTTCTCTCTGTGTTTTGCAGCATTTTGTTGAAGTTACAGTGAATCTGCCGGCTGAAAGCGACTGTCAGTGCCTGTCAGAGACGATATCTGAGTGTTAAAAGACCAACATAATTTGTTTTTAACATACCGTAAAGCAAGAGGACTTTTCTGCGACTGACACCGGAGTTTGTTTCTACTTAAGTGTCTGCGAGTGTCGGCGGACTCCTGTCCTACATACAGTGGCCTAATCGTTTGTTTCTCATCTCCGCAGTGTTTGACGACGGCGACGAGAAGACCCTGAGGCGTTCCTCTCTCTGCCTGAAAGGAGCGCGTCACTTTGCAGAGAGCGAGGCAAGTGGCGTGCCGTCCTGCAGTTTTCTACCAGCCTCGTCTCTCAGCTTTCCAGAGAAAACAAAGCTTATTTCATATGTGTTTATATATTCTATTTTTAGTCCCATCTCCAAGCAGTGGCGCATCCTTTGCAGTGCTCAATTCAGCACTTAAAACATAAAAACCTTTTTGGGCTTGTTCGGTATTATCGTGTGTAAGTAAGAAACCATTTTACCGAAATGATGCCAAATGAGTGAGTAAATAGTGAGTATAAGCACAAACGAAAATGCTTAACGGTTTATGTTACAGATTTGCAGAAGGTTTGCAGCACTGCCATTATGGGGTGGTGTGAAATATTATATGTAAGGTTTTGCCTCTGATTGGACTCTACTGTCATATGAACAAGAGAAGAAGAAACCTTGGAGCCTCAAAGTGAAGTTTGGTTCTCATTGCAGACACATTTTTATGACGAAAACATCAAGAGTTATCGTCATGTGAGAAGCAGCATTTTGCTCCTTGATGAAAAACCTTCTGTTAGGAAAATGACTGCCATGTGCACTGTCACAACTTTCCCCTTTGATTTTAGATGTATTAAACAATATCTAGCTGAGTTTTAAGGGTTAAACTAAATTTAGACGTTTCTGTTGAATGTAAACTCGTATTGCAAAGAAGCACCAAACATAAAACTTGCCTGCGTTACTCAATATATCCATTTTGTACCTGCTGATGAAATCCCATGAAGAGGATCCAGAGTTCAAGCTCTACTGCAGGGTGAATCATTTGTCTGACAAGTTGTCACTGAGGCTCTTTGATGTTGTTTGTCTCCGCCGCAGACGCTCGACAGACTCCCCCTCACCAACCCCGAGCACTTTGGCACACCTGTCATCGGCAAGAAGGGCAACCGCGGCCGACGATCAAACCCCATGTGAGTATCATCCTCCATCTTTGTCCGACGTGCGAAAACCCGCCTCTGGTTTAATTCATCGCCGGCCTGCGACGCCGGTGAGAAAGGATTTCATGTATGGTCATCGGTAACAAGCTCCACTGTAGCAGCAGTTGAAATGACAGATTTTCTCTGATCTCCATCCTCTCATGAAGAGCCTCTAAGGCCTGCTAGGGGAGAACTTACCATCTCCTGTCGCTCCTTCATCACTCCGCTCTGTGTGCGCATTGGCATGATGTTGGTCCTGCTGCACGTTATCTTTTTTTTCTTCTTCTCATTTTTCGCTCAAATGTTCCAGTGGGTGATTAATGCTTCAATGTGCCCGCTCCTGAGAGACGACACAGTTTTCATCCGGGAATAGGAACTGCTGATGTTTTTTTTTGGTTTTTTTAGGTGCTGGATATAACTGTAGCTCTTCTGTGTTATTAGGCGGGCTCATGGTTGCATAATTGTATTTTCTGACCCCTTCTGCTAATGGCACCCAGAGAAAAGTCAATATTACTCCAAACATTGATGCAATATTGACTTGGGATGGTCCCAGCTGTACATTAGCACCTTGGACTTGTTGTCTTTCTATGCGCTAATAGTGTCTCAGTCATCGTGTGCAAGACATTTTCGATTAATGGAAAGCAAATCATGTATTTTATGGAGGAGAATCAGTCAATATAATACAAACATTATCATTCACACTCGTGGTGCCTCCAAATTCACCACGAAAGTGCCTGACATGCACGTTTTTGAATTGTGAGAGGAAATTGCAGAATTATAACAACCCAGGAAGAACATGCAAACTCCTCACAGGAAGGCCCCAAAGCTGAACTCTAACTGGGGACCCTCTCTACGTGAGGCGAGAGCGCTGACCACTACACCACTGTGCAGCCCCAACATTGAAACTGAAATTCCAAATGTGCAAATATTTCTTGTGCATGCAACATGTCTTACTTGCAAAACCTGATGTGTTGTCGATGTTCTGAAGTGAAATGCATGTGCGATTTTGAAATTACACACCTTGACCAAACATTTTCTGGTTGGTGTTGTCGTTTGCCTTTTCGGACGCGAGCACAGACAATACAAACTGCTGCAGAACAAATACCATTTCTTGTGTTGTTGAGCCATTCCTTCAAATTACTATGTTTAAAGTATTCAATTAAGAGTCAACATGCGTAGAGAAAACCATTTTCCAAATGAATGATGGTCTGTCTTTCATTGAGAAATTTTCAGGCTTCGCTTATGACTTTGATTCACAGCTTTGCTGTTGTTGTGTGCTTGTTGTCGTCATCGTAGTAGCAGCGGCAGCGTGGCTGATTTACTGCTCTTGAGTCGTGCCAGACTGTGCGTGTGTGTATGGGTGTGTGTATGTACATGGAGTTGTGCTCTGAGCCGGCCCACTGAGGCATTAAAAAAAAAAAAAAAAACCCAACAACAACAAGGATCTGTTTGCCTGCTGGTGCTGCTTACATGATCACTCAGAGACATGGCTGGATGTCTGCTGGCCACAGTCGGAGCTTCTGCCCGCGAGAGCGTCAGGATGACAGATCGGCGGCGCTCGTCAAAACGCTGATCCTGACGAGTGAGCTCATCAGCAGAGCGAGCCCGTTGTTTCACTGTGCTACATAATGATAAGAGCAGAAAGAGCACCGAGGGCCTTTTGTCCTCTGGAGACATTTTTTTAGTTGAATAACAGTAGGAAAAAAAAAAAAGATGATTGGTTAACAAAATACCATTCACTTTTTCTCTTTTCATACAGTGTTGCTCACACATGCTCAAAGTTGGCAGCACGTTTCTCATTTAAATGTCAACACTTCCTGCATTAGATCGGATTAAGTTTTGGAACAGCGACTGCTCTCCCTTATTGAGCAACATATTTTGTTGTTGGAGATATTTACAGTGGCACAGCTCATCCATTTAATACAAGCGGTGGAATTACTAGTTGGATAATTGTTTTCTCATTAACCTGATTAATCTCTCAGTGAATACTAAAATAATTAGCACAAGCTAATATCATCCATTCCAAACAGAGGTTCAATGAGTGAGAAAAATTGTTGTAAACTACTTGCTTAAATTGTATGGAATTACAATCTAATTAGTTGCACCGAGCAAATTCATCAAAATCTATTTAAAGTGTTATTTATATGTTTATAACCACATTTACTTGCTTTGTCAACAGCAGATATTCCATTCAATTGATAAAATATGTCAGTTAAAACAGCATCTCACAGTGAAATGATATAAAAAATGACCTTTGGCAGTTTGTATTGTAAACAAGTGTAGCTTTGAACCAGCAATTTTATTGATTTAAAGAATACACTTGTTGTCTGCAAAATGCATAACAAAAGTTTTGAATATTAATTCAAATTGTGGCTGTATTCTGTGTCAATTTATGATTTTGAAAGGAGGTGAAGTACATGATGCGAGGTATTAAAGTATGGGTACAATTACATTCTTAAAATAGAAAATAATGAATTCTTACAAAAGTACAACTCCCCCAAAATGTTTCTGAATGGCAGTAATGTGAATATGTGTAATTTGTTGAATAAATTATATAGACATCATCATGTCCACTGAGCTGAAACTCTGTTTCCTCCCACAGTCAAGAGGAGGAGGTGTCTTCATCTTCCAGTGAAGAAGAGGAGAGTGATCAGCGGCAGAATGAAGACTTGTTTGGCAAGGTGGTGTGTGTGGAGGGGGTTGCCACCGGGGACAAGAAGAAGACTACGTGGTATCCCGCCCTGGTGAGCTCTCACTCTCCCTTCCTTGGGTTAGAAAGGCGGACTGCCGCCGCTGGTCTTCCTGTACAGTCCCAGCATTGTGCCATTTCATCTGAACGCCCGCTGATGTAACCCGAGCCTCGGCAGGATTATGTTATTGCTGCAGAATTCACCTACTACGACACCCTCAATAAACTTCTTGCAGGAGCACTGAGCTTCTGAGGGTTGAACTCTTTCTGAGAGCTGAACAGCTCAACTCCTATTTCCAAGAAAATAAGATTTGTATGACTTGATCTCCCTGCAACTGCTTATGTGAGTGGCGGTGCTGGGAAACATTAGTTGAAAGTGTTTTCCAATATCCCCCCCACCCACCCACCCACCCACCTACCCACTCACTCCTAACTCTCAGTGAGCACACAGTGTAATGGTGACAAGCCTTGTTTGTTTGTGTGTTACAAGTAGAGCTGGGAGAATGGGAGAGGGTGGGGAAAGCTGTTCCTTTAACTGTGTAGTTGGCAGGGCCCCGCCTCCAGAATTTGTTGTTCTTGGCTTGCTGAGCACTGAGCTCCATGCTGCCTCCTCGTGACAGCTGAACGCAGTGCAGCACACAGTGGCCCATCATTGTTTACACTGTGGCCGTATGGCAGAGGGGTGGAGCAGCACGCTGGTGGATGCCTCATGCAACAGATGATGCATGGCTCGAACAAACGGTGTCCTCTTGAGAGTGGACTATTTAAATAAATGGAAAGCTGGACAGTGTGTGTGTGTGTGTGTGTGTGTGTGTGCCAGACTTGCAGCCAAAGGGGGGGGGGGGGGAGCTACATAGAGCAAATGTGAGTCACAGTATTCAAGTAGAAGCATCAACCCTGCCAGCTTGTGCACGCTTTATATGCAGCTGCCAGCAGGCAGACCCCAGGTGGAAATCAGATCTCCATAATGGCAGTGCTGCCTCCTCTGGGTGAGACCCCGTCAGTGGAGCCACTCTTACTGTGGCGCCTCTCAACTCGTACCGCTGCGGGGTGCACACCATTTATACATCGCTCCTCATCTCTGCCGCTTGTTTGTTTTTGTTTCACAGGCAGCAGGTTTGTAATAAATCAGTGTGGTCTTTTCACGAAACTACTATAATCACTCGCTCGTACTCCCGATCCCCCCCCCCACCCCCCATTTCGTTATTTCACTGGCTAAACACAAAGACGGAGTCACCACCCCATCTGACCTTTTTACTGTCTCTTGTTTCTGTGCAACAAGGTCATCTCCCCCGACTGCCACGAGGACATGACCGTGAAGAAGGACAACATTTTCGTCCGCTCCTTCAAGGATGGAAAATTGTGAGTGATTCTTAATGAATTTTCTGGTTTCTATAATTTACTGAACTGCAAGTGCATTTAAAAAAAAAAAAGAGTTTTTATGGAAAAATTCTAATGTTAACAGAGACGCTGTATTGGATTTTCATGACTTATAAACTGAAATAAAGCAAAGAAGTCTGAAATAATTGCTTTAATGTGTAATAAATTAAAAATGCATCAGCATAATCTTAAATTTTATTATTTGTATTTTTGATACTTTAATGATCATGTGCTTTTTTGTAATGACACAAAGTACTGACATGTGATTATTAGGAACAAAACAATAATTTCAGAAATTGTCTAAGTTGCACTTAATAATTCCTATGTTTTGTAAGTCATTTGGGGGGGAAATGAATACAGAAGTATTTAATGTTCTTCCGTTGACAGGTTAGTCTGCTAATTACTCAGCAGTGGAGGAAGTATCCTGATCAGAGGGCCTAAATCAATGTGCAGGGACTCTTTGCCAAAACAAATGTTTAGTGTATTGACAATGGAGCTCCCCGAGTGTGTGGCTGTAAAACATTTGAATATTTGCGGATGTTAATGAAACCTTTGGTACATTTCAGCTTTTCTTAGCTCTTCGTGTATTTGTTATTATAAAACCATCTGGACCAAAATCTGTGTTTATTGCATTTATACCATATCTTTATCCAGCGGCGTTTAAGAGCAACTTCGGAGTAAAATAAAGTGATTCATACTCAGAAGTCATAACAATAAGTGAAAGTCAAGGTGAAGCCAAATAAAGATCCTGACAGAGTGAAGATAATGAGCGAGCAGACACAGCGGTACGGCGGAGGAAGAAGGTCATTAACATTTAATGCATAGAAAGGAATTTCAGAATGGATAAAGGAAAGTGTGCTGGTGGGGAAAGAAAAACAGTTGACCTAAATGTGCACCCTGAGGAGTGCCGCAGTTAAAGCGATCTGTGGTTAATTATTGTAAACGTGTACGTTCATGCAGTAGCCTTACTGCAAACCCAGGTTTTGAAACGGTCGATCAAAATCACAGAACTGTGTGAAAAAGGTGCACTCGGGTACAAGAAAGTACTATGATGTGCTCTATTTGTTAGCTGCGAAGTAGTTGCTGTGCTATGGAAAGCGCCATAGCCGGACTGCAACTTTTTTTAATGTTAGTATGAGAGTAAATTCTCTGAGGGGGAAAAATTAAGGAAAAAAAGGTGGTTTGCTTAAAAAAAAAAAAAAGCATTACGAGGCCCAGCTGGCTCAGTAACATCTTTTTAAATATAAAAATGTACTCTCAAACAGAGCTGTATTTGCTGGTTTCATGTGTATTCAGATGAACACCTGCTGAAATGTGTTTGTATTAAAACTTAAAAGTCCAATTGTGAGTCGTCAGTGAAATGTCGAGAGAATTGAATGATTTGACTTTATTTTGTTCAATGAAACTTTCTTTGTTGAACACGACTATTTAAGCCAAACATAGCAGCGAAGGAGGCTCCGGTTGGTCCCTCAGCATCCTCATCATTCCTCACTGAACTGTTACAGATTTCATGAAATACACATTTCAGCTGTCCTTCTTTCCTCCCGCAGTCTCTCTTTCATCTCCGGCCTGCTCCGTTCAGGAAATGTTGTCCGCGAACCGTGTGACTTCTTGTCTTTATAGGGAGCGGCAGAGTCCGGGCCTGTCCTGCCAGGCCTGATTAAAAAGGGAGAGCAACTCAACTGCGGATTAAAAGCAGCGGCGGTTAAGAAGCTCCAGAAACTTGCTCACGGACTTCGAAAAACAGCAGCGGTCACGGCTCAATGTGATTAATAGGTAGCGGGGGATAAAATCAAGAGTGAATAAAACTGCTGTGCGATCAGACACTCCGATATCCTGATAGTCTCAGCGATGTCCGGGGAGAGCAGGGGTACAGGAGAAGCGTGGCCTCTTCAATGTGTGTTTTTTTTTTTCAATTGCCGAAGTGAGGTGTGAAGTCCCAAAGTAACTAATAAAGCCTGTGATAAAGCTATGTGAGGTGGAACAAATGTGTAGTTTGGGATCGGCTAACAGCTCAACAAACTCTTGTCTGAAAACATGAACTGATAGAGATGATTTGTGATGACCAGAAGTGGGAGAATCATTTTCTCATGGGGACAAAATGCGAATTTCTGTGGGGTGTGAAATTCAATACGGCTTAGTATGAATGTAAAAAGAAGCAGTTTCTTTTACTGACTATTGATAAGCTGCTATTGCCACTCCACACCAGTCCAGCCCCCCGTATCCCTCTGTTTGTTTACCACATTCTGGCACAAACTTACACACATTGAAAACAGGACTAAAAGCTAAAAGTCAAAGCGGTTGGGTTACACGCATCATATACAGTAATTTGATGAATAATTTCTCCGTGATCCCACTTGGACCGGGGAAAACCAAAGGGCAATGTGTGGCACACAGACCGTACAGCACCCAGGTCCACGCTTGGCTGATTAATTATGTGTTGGTGCACTCTGGCTGCTCCCTCCCAGGGTCAACACAGCAGATCATGTGATCTGCATGTTTGATTTGGCACAACTTCCACCTCAGGTGTCCTTCTTGATGCAACCGGAGCAGTTTGGCCATAAGGGCCCTGCTCAGAGCTAATTATGTGCCTTCACAAAATTAGTACCGGTGTCCGTGATGGATCGGCTGAATCGGGGATGTCCAGTCCTGTTCATGGGGTGCCACTGATAAAACACTCCTACAGACAAAGCCACTTTTGCAATTTTACATATGTGATGTGGACTTTCATCCTTTTCATGTTGAGCAACATTGTGCAGTGACACAACTTAAAGGATGTACACCAAATTCATCAATACACAAGGATAAAAGGATTATCCTGAGAGTCATCCATGTGTGCCACCAGGATGTAAATATATGAAACGCACTAATCAAACTCCCCTAGTAACATTTATCAGTTTACATCAATGGGAATCTGCAAACTGTTATGACGTGTTCTGCTTGTTAATTAGTCAGAACGGAGCCGTAGCTGTCATGTAGCAAAATGAATGAATTTTCTGACAGGAGATTATTTCAGGCTATCCTTGGTCACACATCTTCGACAGTTTGTGAATCCCTTCTTACTATTGGCCAAAAATGAACAGTGTATTACTTTTCATTTTATTCGAGGAACTTTGTAATCAGCCCAGCAGGATAAATCCAGAAAGACATTAACGACATTAGATGCTGTGGCCCTCCGGGACCACGACTGTACAACCTGTGTTCAGATTACACATCTAAACTTCAGACATTTACAAGCTCATGCGTGTCTTCCCCGCCCCGTTGTGTAGTTTATCTTTAGTCCGTAAGTTGGCGTGCAGCCTTCCAGTGGCCTCCTCTCGGTGCAGAACCACACAGTCAGATGAGTTTTATTAAAGAAAAGAACAAGTCCTGCCAGGAGTGTGCGCTCAGCTGGCCGTTTTGTTGCTGCAGCATCTCTTTGTATGTGGGCAGGAGCGTAACCCACACTCGACATGAATTAATCTGGTGTTTGTTCGCCCCACCAAACACTACCGCTGTGTCTTGAGTTCCGCGATGACGAACCGACGGCCTTGATGCAGTCTCGAGCAGAAACCCAGCATAACTCACCGGCAGCTGAAGATCTATTTATGTAGCGGCCGGTCATATCACTCGTACGCCGGCTAATAGTCAGGTGAAGGTTGCAGCTGATTGCAGGGATGAGATGAGAAATGATACATCGCACTGGAAGCGGTATATTTATGAAATGCTTCCTCTCCGGCTGAGGCCGCGCTCCGCGGCTTAGGTCGCTGATACAATCACAAGAGAAGCAGTTTTGCTTTTTCTCATTAAAATCAGCACATTGCATTTAAAGCTGAGAGGGAGAAATAGCGATGCAGGAGTGGAAGAAATCTATATGCTCTTAATGAGGTTTGCTTCCCTTTGCTTTTATGTGGCTGGAATGACAAAGGATGAAAGCGTGTCTCATTTCTGTTACTCGTATGTGACGCGAGCTCGTCTCCTTAATGTTATGTTTGATCTGTCACACATCTTTCTCGGGGAGAACAGAAGTTTTCATGTGCTGGGATTATTTTGGGGAATGACTCGTCTTCCTTTTATGAAGCGCCTACTGTGCCTCATCGCTTCCCTTTTGCGCCCTATTTTTATGCTTACATTGTTTTTAAAGCGCTTCTCCGTCACTCTTCAGTTGTCACGGTTTGTTCTTTGACTTTTTTTGTCATTTACGACAGCCTCCTCTCGGCCATTATCGGGGAGTTATTGTGGCTCTGCTCCCTGGGCGAGCGGTGTTTTGAGAAGTGAGACCGTGTGGCCTCTCTCCCACGCAGCGCCGGGGTCGGCGTGTTTGCTCTTCCTCCGGAGAGTTTGGCATTGTGGGCAAGCCGCTTCTTTCAAAACAATGGCTTTGGAAAACATTTTTTTTAGAGAATGCAAGGTCACATTCAGAGCATGGACGGGAGTTTTCAGCCAGTGGGTTTTTTGTTTGTTTTTGTGGTTCCCATCATAACTGTGGAAACACAAACCTTTAACTTTTCTTGATTGGTCTGTTTGTAAACCTGTCGACATTACTGATGTGCAGAGAGAAAACCGTGTCAGACGTTTAAGTCAACTATAACGTCAAGACGGTTTATTGCTTAATCAATGATTATACTGGCAAACATTTTACTTTGTTGAATTCTGTCTCACTCCATCATGTCCATTTATTTTAAAGGCACAGATCCATTGCAAATCCAAATTTATTTCAGAAACTCTTATTTGGCTGTGGCAATTCAATAAATAGCTTTTACATACCTTCAAACTTCCATACACTGATTTCTATTACCCCAAATGATGCATTCAACTCTAATTTTCTCCATCTTCTTGTCTAACTTTCTTAGGACTCCCATCTTCCTCTTTTGCCCGACGCTTGGCCTTTTTTTCTCCTGCCACTGACTTTGCCAGCTTCCCTTTGCGTGTCCTGCAGACAGGATGAACACACTCATATCCTCAAGATATTTTAAAAACTTTTAGATCGATTTTTTTATTTTTTTTTTTTTTTGGTGCTTTTAAAAAATAAATAGTACGCTTTTAATGTAACACTTAATTTAGTAATTCTGAGACATAAATTATGTAAATGCTGACTCATTTGTAGTTGAGACATAAAATATTATTTTACTCTTTAAAAATCAAGAGGGCTCCGTGACCTCCTGTGACCTCCTGAAAAACGGGTATATAAGATGGATTGATTAATTGATAGTTTGAGATGGATGAGCTTGTTGGACAGAGAGACTGGGGCTCAGGGTGAAATGTCTCTAAAGCTTGTTTGATGCAAAATAGACCACACGTGTAGTCATGGGTCCTCAAATAAATATTTTCTTAGGATTATTGTAAGAGCGTCATCATATTTTTTTTTCTCTTCTGTCCCATATTGTTCTTTGCAATGAAATCTTCACGGAACTAATTAGGTTGCCGATGACTTCAGGCGGACGACGTCTGGCTTTCCAAAATGAAAATTGACCTGTTTTTTTTTTTTATTCTAATCAAACCAGTGTCACTCTGATGAGTCATCAAGTGAAATATTAGAGGTGATCGCTCTGAAGGAAATGTCATTGAACCAAGCTGTCTATTCCCGTACTATGGGATCTGTGAGCGTTATATTCTAGGTCTTTTGAAATTTCTCTCTATGACAAATCTAGTCATTGGATCGGCTCAGCTGCCTACAGACACCGCGGCAAATCGACTCTCTTGCACAGCGGCCAAAGCCTCTGACTGCTTTCAGCTTACAAGCTCCACTGATCCATCTATCTGCCGGATCGCCAACACTTTGCCCAGCTGCTGTGGGGATGCTGTTAGAAAGTAGTTTCTGAGTGCAGTCATGACTGTTTGTGCCCTCGGATTTTGAAACCGTTATTGGTGCTGGGCTGTACGGTCAGGAAGTTTAAATGGAGTTTTCCAACTGCAGGTGTTTTCATTATCAGGGCTGATATGCTTTGAGGAAACGGCGAGCTGCTATCTTTGTTTCACAAAAACAAAGATCTGCTGCTTAGACTTTTCCTGGCTTATTACTTATCTCCACCCTCCAGCATCAACGCAGCATAAACGTTAGTTTCCGTTTATATACCCTTTCTCATTGTACATAGATTATTTTGTTATTTGATTATCGAGCATCCTTAAGCTAATTGATGTATTTTTACCTGAACCTTATGAATCAGTTATACTGAGTGAGTCGTTCCAGGTCATTTGCAGAAACGAGAAAAGTGTTTCCACCCCAGCTAACAAAACATCCATAGTGTCTTTTATGTGCGCCCTTTTTTCAATGAGAGTTGTTGTGTTTTGCAGTAACATGGTGCTGCGGAAGGATGTCCGAGAGATAAACAGCGACAGTCCTCCAAAAGCCGACGCGGGGCTCAAACCAGGTGAGTTTAAAGTGAAAACCTCGAAAGGGGGAGTCACCCTGCACAACTCGTACTTTGACGCCCGACATCTGTGCACTATTCCGTATGTCGACACGCTTCGGCAGGAAATGCTCACACGGCGAGCTGCGGTGAGGAAGGATGAAGAAAGACAAGTTTTGTTTTTGTTCCAGCGACTGAAGTGGAGTAGGTTCTCCCGCCACCATCCAGTTTATTATTATTTGAAGTCCTCACCAGGCTTTCATACGGTGCCCCCGGTTTTTTTTTCTACTGCAGAGCTTTTCCTCTCTTGTAATTACAGTTAGGAAACAGCTTTTGTGTTATCCCGCTCTTTGTATTCACAGGTGGTTGACTCACAACTGTGAGTGAATTTCTTTATTTTATTTTTTTTGCGCTGCAAAAGCGTAGAACGAGCATCTGCCAAGGTTCTGAGACTCGACTTAAACCCACCTGTGACATTGTGACTGAATGCTTCCGCTGCTCTGCGTCACTGCAGACACTGTCAGATTTTCATGCTGCTGTCCTTTGAGTCTTTTTATAGCGTCCTAGTTTTTATGGAAGGGTCATTATTAATGCGATAATACAATTTCCAAGTTTGGCAGAAGTGTTTGTAAACCAGCACTGATCATTTATGTGCATATTTCTCTAGTTTCTTCTCAGTTTTTGTACAGATGTTGCACTATTCTAAGCTGGTGATGAGCAGTCCTCACTGGCATCAGATCGCTTCATCCTTTATTCTCTGTGTGTGTTTGACAGCGCTGGATGCAGCCTTGGAGTTCCACCAGCAGCAGGTCGTGCCCTGCACCTGGAAGACGGAAGTGAAAGAGGAGAGCTCGAGCAGCGAGGAGGACGACGAGGATGAGGAGGAGGACCAGGAAGAGGGTGCGAGCGGGGAAGAGGAGGAGGTAAAGGCAGAGTCGTCCACGGGTTTTCATCTTGGTAAATTTGAGTTAAAAAAAAAAAAAATCAATTGGCTCCATCTGTTTTGGTGCAGGAGGAGGTGGAGCTGTTCCCAGAGGAGAGGGAAAACTTTCTCCAGCAGCTGTACAAGTTCATGGAAGACAGAGGTCAGTCAGGCTTGGAGACAAGTTATTTTTAAGGCTTTTATTTTTTGCATTTTTGCCCAAATGTGACAAGTTTGGTCGAGGTCCTAAATCATTGTGTTTCTTCTCTGCAGGAACTCCCATCAACAAGCGGCCAGTTCTGGGCTACAGGAACCTCAACCTGTTTAAGCTCTACAGGCTGGTGCACAAACTGGGTGGCTTCGACAATGTGAGTTGTGGCTTCGGGAAGTGATTTCTCCTGCAGCTCTGTGACTTTGGTCACGCTTGTGTTGTTTGATGTCGACTGACTCGCAATCTGTCCTCTCTGAGCAGATCGAAAGCGGCGCCGTTTGGAAGCAAGTATATCAGGATCTTGGAATCCCTGTGCTCAACTCCGCCGCCGGCTACAATGTCAAATGTGCTTACCGCAAGTAAGTACAGACCACGTCTCCACAGCACGAAAGCTTTTATTATTCAGCGTTGGTTCAACTCTTATATGCTCTGTAGATTTTTAACAGCACTGACGTGCAGTTTGATTCACTTTTCTGTTTGGTAACACTTTATTTATTTTTTATTTTTTTGGGGAGTGAACATCTCCAGAATAAATTGGGACTTAAAGTTGAGGACGTTCTGGTGTGTTGCAGTGCGGATCTCTGTGTGATATGTTAACAAACAGTGGCTCATCTCATCGTACAGGTACCTTTATGGATTCGAGGAATACTGCACCTCCACTGCCATCACATTTAGGATGGACCTTCCTTTGAAGCAGGCTCCTAAGGGGGAAGTGAAGTCTGAGGAAGAGCCCAAAGGAGCAGCACCCAAATCATCCAGCTTAGAAGAACAGAAAGCCCGGGTGGACGTAGAAACTTGCAGCGTGCAGCCTGTCGTCTGCAAGGTACGTCTCCTAAATAGCACTCGATTGAAATCTTTGTATTTCGCACTCACCTCTGCTCCTCCATCGGTTTCTCCGCACCGCCCATGTTTCTGATCGCAAAATCACTCGTCTCCCGCAGGACGAGAAGCCTGACCTGGCCCGGAACAAAAGCGAGTCTGATTCATCGAAGACGGAGAGGAAGGACATCGGGAACGAGGAAGAGATGGAGGGTTCTCACAAGAGCGCGGAGGAGGGCTCGTCCACGGCTCGCCTCGGAGCCGACGGCCTGAAGGAGGAGCTGGACGACGAGCAGGAGAGCAAGGACAACTCTGGGTAGGTGGGCTGCAGCGCTGCTTCCCCTCCACCACGGCGGTGAAACATTTCATGACGGAAGAAACACCAGCTCCACGCAGAGCTGACATTATTCACTGTCAGAGTTTCACCAGACGAAAAAAAAAAATAAAAAAAAAGCTCACATATTCCTACACCTTGATGGAAATAACAAGTGAAAAGACTATTAGCTGTTGACGCGGTCAACTCTCTGCCCTTAATGACACTAATATCCAGTGTACGCACAGTTCACCTCTACCTGCTAACCAGAGGGAGGAGAGCTCTCTCTTTATCTCTCTCTGTCTCCCCTCTCCTCTTTCTCCTCTCCAACTAAACTCTTAACTTACTGCCCTCTGTGCTATTATTATTTCTTGTGGCTTAGTCGATATCAGCTGGGAGAGACTCCTTCTCTGAGCACCACAGCCTGACTGCTACCTTTCACCTGGCGTGTCACGCTGTGCTCTCTCTTCTCTCGACTCCTCCTCTTCCCTCCCTCTCACTATTTCTCTCTGCTTTTCTATCTCTCTCTTTTTCTGTCTGTACTGCCCATCTCTCTTGTTCCTACTCCCTCTTCATCTATCTTTCCTCTCCTTAAATACCCCTCTGTTTCCTTTCTGCCCTTTGTCTGGCATTTCTTGTTCCTTATTCTTCTTCTCTCTCCCTATTCTCTGTAACTTCTTTTTCTCTTTCTCGCTCTCTCACTCGGTGATGCACACCATATGGCTGTGCTCTTCTGTCTTTTTTCTCATATCTGCCTCTGTCTTTCGACGCCCTCTTTCCTTCCGTCTCCTCTCTCATGTATTTGGCTTTTTGGTGTCCAGCTTTATTAAATGTTCCATCTGTGTGAGTGTTGTCGCTGATGCATTAACACTCCAGTTGTGCTTAGTGCTTCAGACGCTTTAACATTTAGAGGACAGAGGAAGTTTGAGTGTCGGGTCATGTTTGCTCTGGGCAGTTTAACGGTTTTATCCCCACCTCCTTGCTGTTTCCTTTCCACGGTGTCTAGATAGGTGCCACATGTCCAGTTTTAGCCTCCAGTGTTTGTCGACCTCCACAGTGAAGAACAAGTAGAAAACTCTACAGGAACCTTCTGTGCCAGTTATAGTCTGCAATATCCCCAACCTTGAGGGTGTTTAGAGCTTAAGCTGCTGCTTTTAGTGTCCCCCGCCGGTATAGTTTATATCACCTGTGACCACAGGCGCGCTGCAGTGTGATTCTGTGTGATTGCCATCATATTTGGACCTCCTGACTGTCAGAAGTTGGCCTGATCCCTCTGCCTGCTCAGGATCAGTGGTACGCACAGATTATGCGATAGAGCGAGGGTTTCACACACTGGCTGGACGGACAAGCCACAGGCGGATCAGATCTTAGCTTCGCCGATCATATCGGGGCTGTTTGATGTTTGCAGGTTGTAATCTGGATGGAAGATGTTCTGAGAGGCAATCGCACTTTTAATCCAGCAGAGGACCTTTTGAAGACACTTAAAACTAGCTCAATGTCAGCGGGGAAATGATGTATTAATTTAACATTAATGAGTCTAAGTATTTCTGGATATGGAAACTTTGTTCTGAAATGATTGTTGAGACGCTGCTTGAATTGTACGTGTTTCTGTGAGGTCTACACAGCTGCTTTGCTTAATTGGGGCACAGTTCATCTGGCCATACATTTTCTTCTTTTATGGCTTTTTATTCATGAATATGTCCCATTACTGAAGGTAAATGGTCATATTGTAAAGGGGTCGCTCTTATGATTGTAAATGCTGCTTTCAGATGATTCGTTTTTCGGTACAGTTGATGACTTTATTTCAATATTAATTAATCTGAAACCTAATGTGACAACTGTATTATCTAAGGGAGGACGCACCAGAGCTCGAGCTATGTTGAGACTCCTAATATGATCATGCTGCACATGTTTTGTTTTGTGTCAAGTATGAATTTTTGGTTGAACTCTGGACTTATGGATGTTTTTCTCAATAGAACATGTTATTGCTGATGACTGCTTGTATCCATAGGTGATGATTCCACGTTATGTCTTTACCACCGCTGAAACATTGTTCTGTATACAAATGACCATAAAAATAATATAGAACTAAAACAAGGTACATAAACACACACAGCTCTTCCTGTCATGGTTAATATAGTGTGGAACTGTTTCTTCGGTTACATTAATGGATTTGCACAAACACTTTTTTTAGAATTTTAATTAATCTCCATCCCACAAACAATAAATGTTTGATTAAAACATTCCCAAGGGGAGGCCCCGCCTTGCATTTTAGAAATCTCTAGTGTTGATCAATAAACATTCAGACATAAAAAAATTGCCAATGCTCAACAAATGTACAACAATCTACATCTAAATCCTCTATATACTTTTTTTTTTAACAAAGAGAAATAGCTTAATATCCTATTTAATCCCATACATAAATGTTGAGTGTTCGACTGAATTCTTTACTTTCCCATGGCTGGTTGCAGTGTGATCACAAATCCGTTTTTATAGGTGTAAAAGGGTTTATTGACTTTTTAAAAAAATAATCATCCAGCATGTCCAATACAGTGTGTCCCGGTCTCGGAGTTGTTATAGTTTCTTCAGCTGTCACACTTTCCATCCTCTTCATCATTGCTGCTTGGTAAAGACTCGCTGTGAGCAGGGCACCGGCGCCCTGAGCGGTTAGCCGTGCGACGTGCCCACCCGGCGTGCAGCGTGCCCGCCGTTCTTTGTGACAGCAGACCAAATTGGAATTTCCAGTTGTGCTTCCTCTACAATGCTGTAGTGTCCCTTTAAGTTGCTGCGCTGCCTGCCAAGTTGTGCTTTGCCGCCGTGCTAACCCGCCCTGTCCCCCCACCCCACCCCAACCCTCCTCCCCGCCCCCGGTGCCCTCAAACACATACGGGCACTCCTGCACCACCCTCGAACCGCTTCTCCTGTTTTCCCACTATCTTCCTGTGGCTGCTTTGTTTCCTAGAGTGCGTGTATGTGTGCGAATGGGAACCCCAAGTGGTTGGCGTGTGGATTTAGGGTTAGATAGCCTAACAGTAGTGTTTATTTCCCATGATCATTGATTTTTTTGCCATGAAAGATTAATGTTTTATTTGCTGAAACACTTCATGTATTGTTGTTTTGTTGTTGTTGTTTTTGTTTTTTTTGACTGGCTTACTATTAATGATGCAGTTGTTTATCCCGCAGTTTGTTGTAGGTTACACCTGACCAGAGTTAAGGCAGATAAATGGGACGTTTATGTTTCTCTGTAGATGTAGGGTCCAGTGTTGTTATGGGATAGGGTAGGTAAGGGTGGAGCAGATTAATGGGTCTTCTCAGACTGGCGGACAGGTGCGGGTGGGCTTCTGTGGTGTTAAAATGGGGCAGCCTAGGGCCAGGAAGTGCTGAACTGTTTTTCTTGCAGGGATGACAGCAGTCAGGAGGGGGAGGAAGGGGAGGAGTTTGAGTGTTACCCCCCGGGGATGAAGGTGCAGGTGAGGTATGGGCGAGGCCGCAATCTGAAGACGTACGAGGCCACTGTGAAAGAGGCAGACGTGGAGGGGGGAGAGGTGCTCTACCTGGTGCACTACTGTGGCTGGAACGTCAGGTAAGACAGGACCTGGGGAGAAATCACCTAACGCCTATGTTCACCCTAAAATAAAAAAATAAATAAAAAAAAGAGACATCTCTAGTAATCCAGCTCATGGGGTGTCCTCGCAGCATTAACAGATACATCCCCTTTTCACTATTGTGCTTCATGTGATCCAGTGCCACGGTCAGTATCCTGACTGTGGAGAACACTGGGCCATCTAGTGGCAGAAACAGAACTGAGTGTTGGGTGAATGTGGATGGCTCCTCAGCTCCCTCACTCAGTTTTGACTGAATCCCCTGTCTGTCTGTCCCCCAGCTGTCTGTCTCTCAAGCTAATCTGCAGACAGGCTGAATATTTAACTGCTTCCAACAAATCAAATGGTGGTTTGTAGTCAAACAACCTTGTTTGGATCCCATAATGTGACTTTATTTTCCAATGTGAGCTTCCGTTTTGGATCTCTGAATGGCCAACCAAAGTGCTGCTACACTCACCTCTACCTCTCAACCCTCTCCCCCCCTCCCCAGTGGGTCAGGGTTAATGCAGTGTTACGTAGAGTGTTAGGGTACCATGACACAGAGGTTAACTAGTGCAATCAGCATTTCATTGTCTCAATGTTGTTGTGCGGTCCTCTAGCACTCTATAAAAGACAGTGGGATGTTCTCTGCATTGTGTCCGTTGTGTGTGATGTTGTGAAACTTTTCATCTCCCCTCATACGACCCAAGTAGCCCCCCCACCCCCACCCCAACCCTCTTCCCCCTCCCCTGCCCTTGGTACTGTTGGAACTCTGTTGAACATGATTTGTGTGGTGGTCGGTGTTAATATCGTTTCTTTCCTCATCGTAAAGGTTTGTCTCTTTCCACATTAACTCCATGGGATTTCCTCTTTTTTGCTGATGAGGCTTTACTGTGTTGGGGTCAGACAGTTGAGGTGACTGTGTGGCGGGTGGTGTGAGAGAATAGTGCTCAGCTCCCTTTCAGTTACCTGAATGATGAGACTCCTGTTTCTTTTTTTTCTTTTTCTTTTTTGCATTTGATATTTTTTTCTTTTTAGATATGATGAATGGATCAAAGCTGACAAGATTGTGCGGCCCGCCAATAAGAATGTACCAAAAATAAAGCATCGCAAAAAAATAAAGGTACGACACGGACGATTCATCACTTTTCGAGTCAGAAGCCGCAGTGGTGTTGTGAATGGAATCGCTGACTTTGTTTTGAAACTCTGAATTCTGACAGAACAAAGCGGAGCGGGAGCGAGACAGGTTGGAGAGGCTCAATGACAGGGAGGGCCGCGACTCTTCGCCCAACACTAACCGAGTCCCACGCTCCAAATGTGGCCTGAGTCAGGATGTCTTTTCCAAGATGGACGAGGGTGAGGACAAAGGGACTCAGCAGTCTCCCGTCAAGTCTATAGAAATTACCTCTATCCTCAATGGCCTGCAAGGTAGCAACACTCATTAGCCTGTAGTCCTCATGCACACTTACAGCAGATTAGGACTGATTCTCTCTGAACTGGTTTATTGTCTCTATAGTCGTCCTGCCAACAGTAACATGAGCTCTGTCTCGTTTGCTTCAGCTTCTGAGATGTCAACAGACGAAAGCGAGCATGAGCATGAGGACGAGGAAGGAGAACACAACGACGAAGACCGGCCGGGTTGTCGCAGCAGAAAGGGTCCACCGGAGCCACCGCAAATAGCAGAGCAGCGCTGGGAGAGTGGCGCCCCCCCCGAAGGGTCCAAACCCTCTCCGGTCTTAGGAAAAAGCCAGGACGCCGGCAGCACTGAGATCCCCGACGTGGCGAAGCGCCGGAGCCAGCCGGAGCTGGAAGGAGAGGTGAGCGCCAGGAAGAGGAAGTCTGACAGCGCAGCTGACAGGACGCCGAAAGGCCAATCCAAAGCAAAGACCAGGAGCACCAGGAGTGCCGACTGGTTACCGGGGACCTCGCCCAGGAAGCTGGAGGAGAGAGCAGCTGGTCCCGGAGAGGACCGGGGGGCCTCATCCAGCAGCAGCTCAGAGGATGAGGGCGCGGCGCTGGCCGAGTCCCAGGCACAGGAGAGTGAGCGAAGCCGCCCCAAAACCAAAGGTTCACCTGCCAAGAAGTACAACGGGATGAAAGAGAAGAGCAAAGGTGGCAGACAAGCAGGCTTCTGGGAAATCCCTGAAAAGAGGGCCAAAGTGTCTGGGAACACAGAGGACCGGGCGGCTGTACGCCCCAAAGGACAAAAGGACGTGTGGTCCAGCATCCAGGCTCAGTGGCCGAAGAAGACTCTGAAGGAGCTGTTCTCCGACTCGGACACAGAAGCCGCCAACTCCCCTCCCCCACCCGTGCCCTCCTGTCTGGAGGAACCCAACACCGAGCAGGAAGCCGGGCCAGAGGATGAACCCACGGAGGAGCAACTGGAGAACGACAAGTTGCAGGAGTTCCCGAGCAGCGGCAGCAACTCGGTGCTCAACACCCCTCCAACAACGCCGGAGTCGCCCTCGGGAGGAGGCAGTGCCGTGGAGGACTCCGGCCCGGCGCCGCCATCCTCGCCGCCGCCGTCCCTCCTTCCCGCCTTGCCTTCGGAGCCGGTTTCTGACAGTCTTCCTCCGGGACCCACGCAGGAGGAAGTGGCAGGCGGACGCAGCGAGACGGACAGCAGCACGGTGGAGGTGGAGAGTCTGGGCGGGGAGCTGCAGGAGCTCCCTCAGGACGAGGGGGCGGGTTCCCCCTCCAAGGTGTTCGACGTCAGCCTCTCCTGCAACAGCAGCAGCAGCTGCAGCCTCGAGCTGAGCAGCAGCAGCCATCAGGAGAGTGAGCAGAAGTCCAAAGGTACAAATGCTAGCAAATGTACTTTATCAGGTTTATTTTTCAATGACAGAATTCATTATTTTTCTCCAGGGTGGAGTATTGAAGAAACACAATCTGACAAGTCATTTCACAGTCTGCCTGTTCCCTCACCGTCTCCGTGCTGTTTCTTTGTAGCGGCTGTGACTCAGAAGCGGCAGAAAGAATTACAGACAGGTGGAACCTCAAAGAAACACAAGCCAAACCGCAAGAGCCTCGGTGTGCCTCCCAAAAAGAATAGGAAAACAGGTAGGAACAGCTGGAGACAGAACTGCTGACACCCTGCCAACCTTCTCATCTCAAATACATGCGACGCTTTTACCAGCCACACCATTTCTTAGTCCACATTTAAAATACAGATTCTAGGTGAGAAAGGAAATTTGTTTTTTTTTTGTTGTTGTTTTTTTTTCACACCTCTGCTGTGTGTTATTTGAACTCTTCCAGCCAACAGCAGTGACAGTGATGACCAGTCTGTTGTTGAGGGCACTGCCAAACCCACTGCCTCAAAGAACAACACCTCCGACATAAAGGCTGCCACCTCGCCCAAGTGTCACGGACGATCTCCCCCCTCGAGCCATAAGTACCACAAGCAGGGCGACGCAGATCACACCCAGCACCGAGACAGCCACGGACGATCGCAGCGTGTGTACAAGTGGAGTTTCCAGATGTGTAAGTGTCCACTGTGATGGATTGTCAACGGCTAAATCTCACACGGATCCTTCATTGACTGACATTATTACGCAGAATGGATTGAATTTGACTTTTTTTTTTTTTTTACTTTTGTAACCTTCTGTGATATGAATTTAAAATGATTGATGACTTATTTAATTTTTCTTCTTTAATATATAAAGCAGTTCAGGGGTTTCTACTCATTTTAGTTCAGGTTTCACGTCCAGCACAGCTTCATCTCATTGAACTGCACCACTAAAACCAGAGAATGATGTCCTTTAAATCACTGCAGGATACTCGGTATATTTCAAAAAGTGCCCGTGTGAGTCAATATCTTTGTACAGAACTTGAATAAGTTTACATTTTTATAGCAAAATAGCTGCAATTTAGACATTATGTGATTGTTAACGATGCCCCCTGTTGCAAAATACAGTGAAATGTTCCAAAACAACAAATCCTCTATTTACTTTAAATGTCTTCACTCTGTGCTTAATTTGTCAAATCTGCATAAAGATCTGAAATCGTACCTGGTAAAATATTTCTGGGTAATGATTTTCATATGTATTCTTTTCTATATCAACATGAAATATTTTAAAACTCATGAATATTAATTTCAAAAATCAACTAATAAGTTGTTCTCCTGACTTAAAGTAGTCATTTGGACATTGTTCTACTTTAAATTGAGCACTTACTTTCAAATGAGGACCTGCAGTCCTTGAACGCCTCACGTGCTCCTGCTGTTGTTGAGCCAAAGCTACTTATGCTGCAATAAATGACAATAAAACACAGTCAAAACTCTTAACTGGGGATTGTTCCATTTCTTCGGCTCAGAGGATGTGTTTTGCCGAGCTCCATTCATTTTTGTGATTTAATAGAATCTTCCTTTTTATTATTCTCGTGTCGTCTGCATCACGGAGATGCTTTAGATGCCATGATTTCCAAAAGGCAACGGCTCAAAGAGTTGTTGCTTTGTTAACAACAGGTGGTGCCTCTGGGGTTGCTGCTGCTGTGAGGGAACATTTTAGCGGCGCTGACATTTAGTTGTTTTGGTCGGACTACTTCCATATTCATTAAAAATGCATGAAAAAAAGAAAACCCAACTCTTTGGCCTGTTCGGGGTCAGATTTAGCCTGGCAGGTTCAGGACTATGGGGAAACCACAGTTTGTTTGACCTGTGTGTACTTGTGTGTCTGCCCTACTGACCCTACAGTCCTGAATCGAATGTATTCTCATGTATTCTCAGCTGATCTGGAAAAGATGAGCAGCCTGGAGAGGATTTCATTCCTCCAGGAGAAGCTGCAGGACATCAGGAACCACTACCTTTCCCTCAAGTCTGAGGTGGCTTCGATCGACAGGCGACGAAAACGCATGAAGAAGAAGGAACGAGAAAGTGAGTATATACAGTGTTTGTGTCTCCAATTACAGTCTGGAGGCGGACCATACCATTTTCCTCCCACAGTCCTCAAACATGCATATGAGGTTAATTATTGACTCTAAACTGCCTGAAGGTGTGGATGTGTGTGTTTGGCCTGGCGACTTGTTGTTTGTTCGGCGTCGACCGTGCCATCATCCATAATTAGCTGGTATCGGCTTCAAATGACCAAACTGACGCCGACATGTTTACGCTCTGCAGGCACAGTCGCTGCTTCCACCTCCTCCTCCTCTTCCTCGTCGCCTTCCTCCAGCTCGCTGACAGCGGCGGTCATGCTGACGCTGGCCGACCCTCCGGTATCATCCTCATCCTCCTCATCTCAGAACTCCGGGGTCTCGGTGGAGTGCAGGTGACAGGACGACGCAGCGAAGGAGCCGCCGCACTAAAGCACTTAACCAGCACCCCGGGGTCCCCGTCCCCCCTTTTCCCTTTCAACAGGATGGACAAGTGAACCAACCTACTGTAACTACTGGGACACAAAAAACCAGACCAGAGACAAAGCAAAACAAGAAACAAGCACTATTTTTTACTGACAACTGTTTCCTTGGCAAGCTAATGGCACTTAAGTGCACTTTTATGAAGATTGTGTAGGGGGATGAAATTTGTCAAAAAAAAAAATATTCATAATTGTCTTTTTTTTTTTTTTTTTTTGCTCTCTTTAATTGGAACATTTACAATATTTTTTTTTTTTTTGCAAGCAATAATTGTTTCCATTTGATAAAATCTTATTGGTAAGGGATGACGTTCCTCACAGACCACCGAGGTACTGCTCGTGCTCGCCGCGTTTTTTTTTACAGGGAATTCGGAGGAACACTGCCACATTGGCATTAAAGGGCACACCGACAGTAACTTTGCCACGTCTCTCTGTCCACACTCATGTAAAGAAAGTGTTCCAACCTGAGGGCGTCGACGCCGCTCTCGTCGTGTACAGGCACGTTGCTGCTCGCGCACGCACCCGTCTCCGGGTCGCGTTGGTGTTGATGGGTCGGGGGGTTTCAGACCATCATAAGTCCGCTGAAGGCCTCAGCGGGTGAATGTGGAATGATACTGTAGTGCCTTTTTTGTTCGTCTCCACGAGAAAGGACAGCACTTTTATAAATACCCGATCCTCTTCTCAAATCTGAGGGTCGACCAGAACAACGTGTCCCTTTATTAAAAAAAAAAAAAAAAATAAACAAAAAAAAGACTGTGGAATGCTGTATGAGTGATCAGGCAGTGAAGGGCTAAGTCTGAATAGTAACGACGGATGCTGGCAGCCTTTGGGTTCGTTTAAGAATTTGTAAAAGCAGAACTGCGATACTGGATCACATGTAACCTACTACTGAGTGCTCATCCAGCTTTTGGGTATCACTGTTGAGTCTGGTGTTATCAAACGTGCAATGATGGAGGCGGCAAACGCAATGATTACGCATTACTTATGTTCATCAACCTTTCGAAAAGCCCCATCTGCTTCATTTTGTCATGTTTTCCATCTCACGTGAACCCTCCTGCTGCCGTCGTCTCCACCGACGATGCACGTCCGCCACAGGATCATGTTAACTTGAAGGCACGGGATGTTCACAGCTTGCAGTTATCACTGCCGCTGAATCCCTCTCATCTGCAGGGTGTCAAGCGCCATGGATTTATTGAATTTAGCGTCGTTTGGCTTCAATGAATTAGACGACATAGTTATTTTTTTAGGGCGGCGTCTCGTTCTGGTCGTATTTGTGACCAGAGGGGAAAATCTCCGCCTCACACTCATCCCTACCAAATAGTGTTTGGTTCCGTTCTCCTGTATTATGACCGGAATAAAGGTAGAGATATTGTAAATGTGCATTTATATCATAAAAGTGACGTATGTGTATACATTTCTGAAGACATCTCCAGTGTTTCCTTTGTATAGACCCCCTACTGTATGATAATCTGAAGTTACGTTTTGTTCGGCACCTGTATGTAATTGTATGCTTTTGTTATACATTTGTATATCAAGAAGTGTTTTGAGTCGAGCTATTTAATATCTTGCACTGTTAATAACATGTACTTTTCTGTACAGACAGTTTTACAGTTTTAACTGTAGTTTGAGTGTAAATATTGTGAGTCACAGCATGTTTGTTCTCCCCCATTTCTGTCTCCTTTTCTTTGAGTTTCTTTATGTTCTGTTACTCTTTAATCACTTGTTTTCTCTCTTTCTCTGTTTTATTTCACGTTTGCTTTAGTTTGTGTCCTCTGTTGTTTTTCTATAGCTTGTGCTTGTACGAGAAGAATGGTGTTTTGTTTTTGTTTTTGTTAGGTTTTTTTTTGGGATGCAACAAAACTATTTTCCAACCTGTACATGGCCTGAAGCTTCAGCTGTATGAACCTGTATATGGAAAACAGTCTGCATCATAGATTCAGAGAAAGCAATGGAGCTTATTGAAAAATGCTCGATAGTATTTATTAGGCTCATCTGATGATGGTCATTGTGTAATTTATTGTAAAAATGTAAGCAAAGCAGAAGCCTCTGTTTGAAATAAATGCCATAGTTTGTGAAGTACTTGCTGTGTCTTGCATTCAGTGCTGGAACGTCATTTTGTGTTCAATTCCAGGTGCATCTATTTGCGTCTTGACTTATATTGTACGTATGCATTCACAGCACATTTTCTCTCGACGTATACACTTTATGACAAGCTTACTACAATTAGTATGGTTTTAATGACCAAATAAATATACTGGATGTAGATAAAATCATCCCCATCTGAAATAATTACAGCATTTAAATGCAAGCACATTCAAGCTGCCTGCATCGTAACACACGGTTTAACCAAATTAGTTCCCTAAGTGCGGGACTTTGATTTTTTAAAAAAGCATTTAAGGAGCCCTGAGGCAACTCTGACCACCTGGGGGCTTGTTCACTTAAAACGGGTTTGCTCTGTGGTAATTTAATCAAACCTAAATTAGTTTAGGAATGATTCATTGTACAGCCGTAATATTGGATGGATTAATGACTGTGTCTCTCTCTCTGGTAATTCATGCTTGAAATAATGGATATAAATCAGGTGCAGGCAATAAATTTTCCCAAGGGGGGCCCCATGAAAAACTATAGTGGAGGGCTGAGCCACACGTCCCACTCATCTCTGCTCAATATGAACACATCTATTATTTAAAAGCAGTACGCAACATTGTTTGGAAAGAGTTTTGTAATTCTTTATCTGATGGTCATGATTTATATTGGGATCTCTCAGCACAGCAGTTGTATTGCGTGCATCATGCACACAGATTTGAATTTGATTCATAATCATTTATGGACCCCAGGTGCCACTCAGGAATAGGTCTGATCTAAATATAAACTCTACCACTGAGAATAATCTCAGTCCCATGAGGGGCCTAAATCTGAAGATGGGCTTGATTCAAACCCTCCGCTTTAAGTGAAATACAGTATATGTTATCTTACTCAAAACGAAGAGCTCCAAAATGACAACACACAGAAGTGAGCACCTCAGCTTCAATCACTGCAACAGCTCCCTGTGTGTCAAGACATCAAAATCTTACTTCTTGTCTGTAAAGCTTTGAATGATCTAACTACATCTTAGATTCACATATAGAACATGAAACATCCAGACCCCTGAGGTCCTCGGGAAGAGGTTTACTTTAAGTGTTTGAGAGTCACAAGAAACAAAGTGAAGCAGCTTTTAGTTCTTCCTCACACCCGAGGACTGCTGACACACTCACTTCTTTTAAATCAGGACTTAAAACACTAATATTATCTCATACTTAATAAACAATAGATTTGAATTATTTTATTACCTATATATAGTTTTTACTTTATTTGTTCCCCTTTTTATGCCATTCTTGATCATTTTGTTGCCTTGTGATGAGGCTATATAATAATGTATATAACTAATTTGCCTTGCCTCGACAAAAGATTTCAAGATTAAAGATGACAATGCTATGCAGTGCAAACAATGCTATGAATACTATTTCAACCGTATCAACATTTTATTTACATCTCACATTATAAATGTCTTAAGAGAATCGCTTTTATTTGCTCAGGAACTTTTTTTTTAATAGGATGTGACGTGAGGGGCCGTGAAAATTACGTCTTGCGTCATCGGTTATGTATCTCATACGTCCTCCGTCATCAGTGACGTTTTTCCGGTAGCGCTGCAGCCTGCTAGCCGCTAACCGGCCGCTAACTAGTCTTGCCCGACTAGTCCCTGTGAAATGTTGAGCGGCAGGACGAGCGCGGTGGTTGCGGGGCTGTGCGGGGCCCTGTTCGTCGCATATTGTGTTTACTTCGACAGAAGGCGGCGGAGCGACCCTCGCTTCAAGGAAAAACTCCGCGAACGTGAGTGTGTTTGGTTCAGTGGGCAGTTAGCATCGTTAGCACGCTTTAGCCTCCATGTGGCCAACCGAGCCTCAAGGGCAGTAAACACCAGCAGCGGCTCTGTTGGAGGCACACGTGGGCCGCGTGGCCGCCTGTAGATGTGGAGCTTCTCCTTACCACTGGCTAATCTCACTTCTTTCACACAGGCAGAAGAAAAAACAACAAGGTTTCCGGTGAGAAGCGTGGACTTGAAAGGGTAAGTCGTGTGGAAAACGGATATCTGGCCACACAATCCGCGTGTAATCGCCACTGTAACATGTATTTCTGTGTTGGCTGTGAAGCTGCCTGACTTGAAGGACGCGGATGCAGTTCAGAAATACTTTTTGGAGGAGATCCAGCTCGGAGAGGAGCTGCTGGCTCAAGGTTAGTTATAATCTCTTCACTGTACACACCCGACACCAGGCTTAGTTTTAGTGCACGAGGTGATTTAATATTAAGGATTGGAACCCGCTTTTAGTATATTATCTACTCTGATTATCCTTTTTTTTCTTACCTTGGTTACTGTTTGCTTTATTAAGGTGTAATAACTTGTTCATCCCTCACTCCCATTGTGATCGTGTCATAAGCCACATATAAAGATCAGACATCAGTTAAACAGTAATAAACTTAACAACTTACTGTCTGCTTCAACTTAAAAGGACTTCGAAAAGTGGTCACACCTTTATGATAAAGATTGTCACTATATTATTTCTAGTTGAGCATGACATGTTGATTATAATATCTTTATTGGAAGGGGCAGGAAGAACTAAGTTCACCAATGTGGACGCTAAAGGGTTAAATCTAAAGCACGTGGCATGGCAAACGTAGTAACCACGTGGCTGAAGGTGAACCAGACATAACTGGAAACTGAGCATATCGAAGGTCTTATTTACATAATATGTTTACTGCTTTTGGTTTAAAGGAGAGAAAAAAATTGTTTTCAGAGGGCAGTTTTAGAAACTGGTGAGAATTGTTTTTTAAAACCTGTTTAATTTGCTCAAATAATCATTTTAAGTTACATGTTGTATCATTTACACAAAACAATGATTTTCATACACTGTTGAAACGCTTGCCACCCGTTCTGTCGCTAACTTCTCTACACCTGTCCACCCAGGTGAATTCGAGCGAGGCGTAGACCACCTGACCAACGCCATCGTGGTCTGTGGTCAACCTCAGCAGCTGCTTCAGGTTCTCCAACAGACGCTGCCTCCGCCCGTCTTTCAGATGTTGCTCACCAAACTACCCACCGTCAGCCAGGTGAGAAGTTACATTTGCCCTGTGTTATTTTGGGTGTGACGCATTCTTGATAAACCCCCCGGTTGCATTTTGTGGTCTCCGGGACAAGAAAGGGTGCAAAATCAATCTTAGAATTATCCAAAGCTGGGAGTTGTGTGTCAGTAGCTCTTGGTTATTTCACCTCTAAGACAAAAAGACTTGTGTTTATGTTCCGTGGAGCTGATGTATGTCATCGGAATTGTTGTGTGACATTTTTTTCCCTTTGTTGTGTAGCGAATGATCAACTCGCAGTCTTTGTCAGAAGATGACGTGGAATGAATTGGAAATCTGCTCCTGCGACGGCGCGGTGGAGTTTTGAGGCACTTGATGCACTGATCTGTACTTCTGGCTGTAGCTGTGAACCAGATCTCAACCGGACTGGATCACGTGGCAATCATCTCCCTCCATCTCCAGGGTGGAGTTTTGGGGGGGAAGTGGTGAACGCATTCCTTCTTTTGAATCATATTCCCACCTGGTATCATGATATATTTCCACCTGTTGTATTTATTTCTTTCAGAAGTGACCTTGAGTTGAAGGCTGGGCCGTAACGCACTAAATTAAGATGTTTGTAAATTTGTTACATATGGGTATGGGACTGATAGATGTGAGATGTGTGTAAAGAAAATTATGTATTCTCTATAAGTTTTCTTAATTATTCCTACAATGTCTGTAAAATTCTTTTTTTATACTGCAGTTTGTCATTGTCAGTGGTGTCTTCTTCTTTGTGTGATGTCCCAGAATAAATCATGAAAATACAGTTTGAGCGTCTGGGTTATTTTTTTCCAGCAGATGGCAGTAGCGATGCGCAGGAAAATCATTAGGAAATGTTTTGTTTTTTTTTACTTGTGAAATCCAGTGTGGGCTGTTTCTGTTTGTGAAGCAGGGACTTGCTGTTGAATGAAGAGGTTTCATGTTTAAGTGGCAAGAGAAATATTCTTTTGAACAAAAAAAAAAAGCCAGCATGAAGGTATTGGAACACATAAATGTTAAATCCCCATCCTTGACTCTCCATGTAGTGAACATCGGGTTAGTAAAGTTGAGCCGCTGCCAAAACAAAGTTGGACGGCCATCAAGCCGAGTACAGTATTTCTGTCTCACCAGCACGGGGAAACGCGCAACTACACCGAGCCACAATGTCCTCATTGTGAATGGCTTTATTGTCCGTGCAGAAGTGGAGCAGCTCGTAGGGAGAAGGGAGTAGGTCTGCTTGGAAGTGTGTCTCTTGGAAGACAAATAGAGCTGTAATTATTTTTATCCCTGTCTGCAGCTGTTTTTCTGAGGGGATCTGGCCAGAGCTGCCCGGGCCTTGTGAGGTTGCCAGGAAACGAGAGCGAGCAGCGGGGGTGGGATAGATTTTCTACATCAGGAATGAAAAATGAACAGCGGCCCAGAAATGTCTGAGTGAAAACTAAATGGTATACAGTGTTTCATTTTCCATGAACTCATGCTCCGCAGTCGTCCCGTCTTCAGCGCTGCTGCCATTTTGCCGTTTGGTTGGAAAAGGAGAAGGTTGCCAGGGGCCCCTGCAGCGAGGAGTTGTCTGGCCCGGGTGTGTGTGTGCTGAAGTGGCTCGTTGTTAAGACATCCTTTGGGAAGCCGGAGGAGGAAAATAGCAGACTGTGTTGGATGTGGAGCTGCGGTCAGTTGTCAGGGTTTTTTTCGTTTTTTTTATTGGTGGTGGGGGGGGGGCAGGAGTAGGTTTGGGCCTCCTGGCACAGCCCAGGAGGCCACTGGTCTGCTTCTCCTGTAAATAAACACCCAGTGACTTGACCCACACTCTTTCCATTGCAGAGAGCTGAGAGGTCACCGGGGCTACACGACTCTGCTCTGAAAACGTGTCAGCACGAACCACATACAGGAAAAACAGGCCTCAGGCAGGATGACACAGCAGATCTTGTTTTGTTTTTTTTCTTCTGAATGACAAACCCCGCTCTGCAGTCCTGAGGTGTTTTGGTAATGCTCTTAATTGAGCATCATTTTTAAATTGCCTCCCTGCTTGCTTTCAGTTTGTATGAATGGGTTATGAGTCAGCTCTTCATATTTTTATGAAGCATGCTGGAACAGGAGAGAAGGGAGATGTGCAGACAGTCCCTTCAGTCTTGCAGTAGGGGGCACTGTGGTTTCAGCCAGTATTTGCAGTCCGGCTCGTTGTTCCACTGAAGGACGACTGAATGGAGAGACCGAAGAACACAACAGTTCCAGTTGACAGCAATAACAATGGCTGTGCCTACAGCACAGAGACTTCTTCTTTTTTTTAACAGTTTATAATCCTTCCTTTTAAGGTGCACCCACTTGGCAGATACGCCATGTTAGTTCACCACAGGTACAGACAATAACCCGTGTTCAAAAAAGACAACGTCCCAGAATTAAAGGTGGATAGCAAAGATGTGAGAAGCTTGGACCAAATGACTCCATGGAGTCTGATTGTATGTCAAGTGTTGTATTGGGAATATAATTTGAGCTCGGTCACTTATTGGTGGAAAATACCCTCAACAAATTATCCACATCTTTAATGACCTTTAGTTGTGTTACCGCAGTGTGAGTTTGAATGTCAGAGCCTGATTACTGCCTCCGTGTACCAAAGTGCCATCTGACCGGCGGAGATGTCTGCTTATGTAGGAGCAGCTGTGTTTGGGAGTTTAAGGCCGCCAGAAATAGCTCGGTTGTATGCGGTTGCCATGGCAGCTCCACGTAGCTCTGCATAGCAGCAGACTGTCCTGCTGCACCGGGTCTCACTGTTTGCCATCCTGTGAGAGCTGTTACCTCTGGAGCTATTCGCATGCTGATGAGCGAGCGTGAGGCGGAGGCGTCCGCAGAAGCCCGCCGCCCTCCAGCGGCTCTGTTTTGAAACATGTTATTTGTCTTTCTTTTTTTTTTTCCAACCCCTCCATCTCCTGATGATGGTGTTGATGATGATGATGATGATGATGATGATGCTCAGAGGCCGCTGTGTCTGTGCGCCGCTGCTGATGTCACAGCTGTGGTGCTAGAGTCCACAGCCTCACTGTACAATGTCACAGAGTGAGGGCAGGCCTCGAGGCTTGGTGGGGGAGAAATACGAGACGTGTCCAGACTGTTATTAATAGAAAGGCTGCTGCTCCCTTCTGCATTGCCACTTGTGTGCTACAGCAGCAGCAGCAGCAGCAGCAGCAGAAACACTGTATATTAATTACCACCTTCCTTTTCCCCCCTTTCTTGCCCGTGTCATTCAGCAGTGAGGGGGGAAAGAAGGAGGAAAAAATTTCCGAGGCACGTCCTAAAAATAAAGCAGCACTGTACGTGCTCGGAGTATTAACTTCCACACAGATGACCCATTTTTCCATCTCAAAGGGTCTGAGGATGGGTGGAAAAAAAAAAAAGAGTGAGAGCGAGGGGGTGGTGGGTGGGTGGCGGGGGGGGGATTTGAGGGGGAGGCAACAGTGGAGCCAATCACGTGAATCTAAAGCAGGCTACAAATCCTGGTGGATTTTGCTTCCTCTGTGGGGTAATGCCTCCACTGTCGTCTGTTTTTCCATTTCTCTGCGGCTGTCACCCCCCCCCCATCCCTCCCCCACCACCACCACCACCACCCCAGTTGCCCCTCCCCGTGGTAATTCTTTTACTCTTGCCCTTCCTCCATGCAGGGTTTTTCTCCTCCATGTGGTCTCCTGCCTATTTATCTCGGTTGTTTACATTCCCAGTGAGTGTGAGCTGAAGGGTGTGGACAGTCACCTCCTCACCCCACCCCCCACCCCCACCCCTTCTAGATTCCCCCCCCCCCCCCCCCCCCCCCCCCCCCACCACGGCCTCCACCTATATCTCCTCATCACTAGATCCCTGATAAGACTGAAATTCAATAGTACTGAGAGTAAACAAGTGCATCACATGACCCTTGAGTTCCTCTTTTCTATTTCTTTTCTTTTCTTTTTTTTAACTGAGTGGCTTTCGTATTTTTAGGTAAGATAATGAGCCTCGCGCTACAATTTGTCATCTGACGGAAACAAATATCGCTCGGCGTCGGTTCTCACCCCTGTCATCCGTCATCAGTGTTATCCGTTGCAATCTAGGCACGAGGAGTGAAACCAGATGAGAGGAGTGACACGTTGTGCAGAGCGGGAGAGGGAAGAACGGGTTAACTTAGCAGACTGCATGCACAGTTATTTTTTATTTTTTTCTTCCTCTCCCTCCCTCTTTCTCTCTGATCTGCCTTCCTGTCTCACAAGCAGTGCAGTGCAGAGAGGCTTTGAACATCATGAGGGAGTCAGACAGGCTTGTTTTGCATACTGTAGGTCTCCTGCATTGACTTGTAGCAAATCCTTGCCCTCGGGAGGCACGTCAGAGGGGGATTAATGGGGAGGGCTGGGGCCCGCACAGAGATTCCCATTGTCGCAGCCCCGGCCCTGCACTGTATTTTCGTCCCGCAGAGTGAGAAAAGGAGAAGGCAGGTGGGGTTGGTGGTGGAGGGAAGGAGGGAGGGGGTTTCGGTTTGTGTGTGCAACGTGTGTGACAGAGCAGAGGAGGGGTGGGGAGGGTTACAGTGGTGATATTTCCCTCTGCCCTGATTCTTTGGAGCTGAGCTGAAGGGAGGGGTGGGGGCTGGGGGGGTTTGAAGAGTGTAAATAATGTATTTGGAGTGGTGGGGGTGGAGGGAGATGGAGCTTGACCGAGCTCAGTGAAGGGAACGGTTGAACCGAGCGGCCGCGCTGCTGCAACAGGAAGCAGGGGGCTGGAAGATGGGGGTGCGGGGTGGATGTGGGGGGGTGAAGAGGAGGAACCATTCGAGGAGCTACAACAACACTGTTGTGGTGCTCTGGGGAATGTGGGGCCTCCGCAAGAATGTGGCAATCCTCTACTTCCGCCCCGTTCTCTCAGTTTTAACCAAGACAAATAGTTTGCTGTTGCAGACGGCCATTAATAATACATTGCTCATAATAATGTGGTAGTAAAGCGAAACGCTTTTTCCACTACCAGCCAGGAGCTGGTGGGAATTACTCATGCAGGAGCAAACCTTAGAAACTGGAAACCAGCTGCAGGACAGAGTATTCGTCAACTCCTTTCCACGGCCTCTGAAAAACTGCAGCTAGTTTGACCCCTAATTTATTTGCTCGGGAAGACTTAAATGTTTGCAGACACAGAAGTGTCACGCCAGTGTCACCTTTTCTGGAATTGTTTGCTTGAGGTGTTTACTGACCAACTGTTTGTGTGGCAACGTTTTGCCGTTTGAATCCAGTTTGCCTCGACTTGACCCCACGAGACCTACGCTCTGTGTTGGCGGCTGCATTTTGCAACCTTCGGACTAAACTGTGACTCAGGCTGCGGCGGTTGCCCATGGCCGAGTGCATTTACACTGTCAACTAAGTCCAAATGCAATCGACTGCGCGCAGTCGTGAATACACGTCACTGCAATTCGAATGGTGATTACTGATATCAGCGGCGAATGCAGTTACAGTTGCTCAAGAGTCTGAGATTGTTAATAATTACATTACATGAAAAGTTGATAGTGGAGTCGCTGACGTTAGCGCGCCTTCACAGCGTCTGTAATGTACTCGCGGTCAGAAATAACCATCAGGTGGCCTTTGGAATAGCTGCCTGCTGTTGTTTGTCAGCTGTTCTGATAAGCTCTGCATGGTCGCTGAAAAGTGCACCAGGATCACGTGCAGTGGAGCGCCGGAAGTTGAAAATATCGGACTTAAAAGCGATGAACTCAAATCGATGTACCACATGAGTTACAATCGTAGGAGATGATTGAAAGTAAAACACATATTACTTTTCTAAGTAAGTACTTTCTGTTTTACTAAAGTAATGTAAAACTGATACTTGTGATGAGGTGAAATGATGCAGTTGTCTTTTTGGTTGAGTGTAATTCCAACCAGTCCTCAGTCATACACTATATATAAGTACACTAACTAGTGTGTGGTGAACCTGTGAAGAGTGTCGGTGCAGTGAAGATGTGTTGTGCTTGAGACCCTGAAAGAACCACACTTGCCCAGACGTCTCACAAGTGGGTGACAATTAACTGCCCGTTAATATCTGACTGTTACTTCCAGCTTTGGGGAATCATTTTGTGAACGTTCCTATACGACTGCACTAACTGCTCCTTCCAGGAGCTGCGATAAATAGTGTATAGAGCTCATCGAGCTTGCAAAGCCTGCCTCCCCTCTTCAGCTTGAGCATGATGAAACCATTGGCTTCCACGATTATACCGTCACCTCTTTGTTTCTCTCCCATGTTACTCTCCCTCGGCGTTCCCTCTCTCTTCTTTCTCCCATACCTGTTATGTTTCATGAAACTAACAAAAGGTACCTCAACCTTGAGAGACAATGGAGCAACTCCAAGTACAATCATCTAAAAAAGAGGGGGTGGTGGGGGGGGGGGGGGGGGGGATCACTTCTGCTCTCTGCACACAGCGTAACCTTGGCGTAACTTTTGTATTTTATCATCTTTTTCTCGGGCTGGCAGAACTCTGCTGCTGTATCACCCCGCGCGGCTCGGCAGCTACAACCCACTCGTTCACCCGACAACTACAAAGTGGGTTTGACGCCTTGCATCTTGTGTAACCGTGTCTTTGAAGACTTTGGCTTTGAGCTCTGTGTCTCATCAATTCCCTACGCAAAGCTAAATTTGAATCTGAGGCGAGCACATAAGGGGGGGGTAGCTTATCTGCCCCGCTCGTTTAATGTTATTCATTCATGCACACTATTTTTACGACGGGCTGTGCATTCAGAACTATTTTACATTTTTTTGTTGTTTATGTAACCGTACTCCGCGTATCTGCATATAGATGCATGTGTGTGCACGCTTGCAGACGGGGGTACAGTAACTTGTTAAACTTCCACGAGGGACCGGAGGCACTGGTTGCTTTGTGCGATGCATCATAAGTGAGGGGGGTCCCCGCATACATTAAAGAGCTGTTTCGCATTGGAAGTTAAAAGCTGCCACTGATAAGGAAGTTCATAAAAATACATCACAAGTTTGACTGGTCGTGGGGGTTTTTCCGGGCTGATGCTTTGATGTCAATTCAACACCAGGGAGCAAAACAGAGTGAAACAGATACAGCCCCTCAATTTCCAGTCCATACGGAGCAGCCACACTACAAAGTGAGAGGTATTTATCACAGCACATTCCTGACTTATTTGTCATCTGGGGCCCTGGATTTGTCACATCCAATCTACTTTTCTCAAAGAACTGGGGACTGAGATTACAGGCTCATAGTCAGTGAGATAATAACGGCGAGTCAGGCTTTGACTCAAATGAAAGTCCTCAAGAGGATGATGCGGAGAATAGAGCCACGTCGCCACACAACATTATCATTCTCACGGTGGAGCTGAAGCTCTATTTTCTTTTTTTTCTTTTTTTTTTTATGTGACCATCTGGAAATATGATTTATTTGTGCCCTCAATCCATTTGCAATAGCGGTCATCCCTGCCATTGTTCGGTGAACCTAAGCTGCAGAGCCACGCCGCCTCTTTCCTATCCTTCAGCCCTGCATTTCGCTCGCCAGCAAATCCCAGTTGAGGCTGAGCCGATCCACCGTGCAGCTGCATTCATGAATCAGTGTAAGACAGGAGCAGACGCTAAAGAATATTATCTTCTCTGTCTGATCACCTCACTAATAATCAACCAGACAAATCTCACGATTGTCTTCCAAGTTTTATCTCTCACATTTGCTGTTGTGGATTGTTTTTGTCTGTCATCTCCTTCAGTCACTGTTGATTTACTGCAGCGTGGTGTCATGTACGCTCACAGGAACATGCCTCTCGTTTGCTCCGAGATTCATCCGAGCTACATGAAGATTCTCCATCTGACCTATTTTCACTGAAGCCTTCATCTCCCTCCATGTTTATTTGGAGTCTATTTGCGGCTACTGTGATGATTTGATATGGCTGCCTAAAATATGAGCAACTTCTTTGCCTTTCAAGCCAGAGTACTACTTTCATTAACATATAAAAAGCTTTGTTTGATATCCTTATCTCTTCTGAGGTGCTTCTCTGTGTGAATTATTTCACAAAGTGTGTGTGTGGGGGGGGGGGGGGGCATTCGTCAGATAAGTTCTCTACCATTTAGTTTTACCCAGAAAGCCCACATTCCTGGACTTGATTTGAATTTAATGGACTTGTGGATGATTAATGAATCAATTATTGGATACAGCGTGTGATCTCTGGGTGGCTGCAGAGGCGACGCTGACAGCTTTTTAAATTGAAAGGAGCACAGTCGTTGCGGAGACTCGCCGGCTGCCAACTCAATGTGCTCCTGTAATTATAAATGCATGAAATAATTAACAAACAACTCCACCGCGAGGTTGTTACACGCTGGGTCATTTAGGGTCAACAGGAAGGGAATGGGTGGAAACACTGAGTCCGCCGATGATTGCACTCTGTCCGATAAGGACGGCAACTGCAGATTGAGTTAATCTCGTAGCGAGAGATGGAGCGAAGGCTTTTACGCCAGATGACGCTCAGAGAAAAGCTTAGCAGAAGCACTCCCGCTACCACCACCTCACCATCCACGCCCTGTCTACCCTCCCAACCCCCACCGCTCTTTTCTTCCAGTGGGACGGCTTGTTGACATCCATTAGGAGGTTTCCCAGCATTGAGCCGGGCCAGGAAAGAAGCCTAATGATGTAATTCCCTGAGAGATGACATTAAAATGTCAAAGTGCTCCAGCTGACATCATCCATTTAGCGCACATTTTCCTATAGCATACACTTGTCTTCCTTTTTTCCTTCCCTCAGCTTTCCTTCCTGGAAACTGGGGCTCCCCACCCATCCCCGTGCCTCCAGACTCTACTTAGGTGTGCGGCCACACAGTGGAGGACAAGCTGGAATCAAAAAGTGTGTCTTGCCCTGCAGCTATAAACGCCCTGCTCCAGAAAGCAGACTTCTGAACAGGCTATGTGTGTCACGTTATATTAACCCACCTTTTTATTTTTAAGCTTCACCTGACGCTAATTCATCTCAAACCACGCCACTAAATGCGCCCCCACCACATTTGAGAACGAACCCCTGGATGCTCTCAGGTGAGCTTCCTTTACTGAACCACCTTAACAAGGCGCTGGTCGAATCTGGTTTAGAATGTGTTAACGCACGTGACAGAGTGAAGAGAACATCTTGTACAAATTGCTTTTACTACCTTGTCTGGCGCTCTGGCTCTGTGCCTTTCACGCTGGTCAACAAGCGCGCTCTTTTTCTGAGAAAATGTGGAATCTGAATTATATTTCTATGAGGGAGACTTGACAGCCTTCTATTCTTCAGCCCAGTGAGTGGGCAGACTTTGGATGTCAATAATGGATGCTTGAAGGCAGAGTAAGTAGACGTGAACTGGAAGCAGAGAGGGGGGGGGGGGGGGGGATGCGCCTCACTCAATAATGAATCAATTGATCCCCCTGCAGATGATGGATCAGGTTGCCATGACGACAGATGCAGTGTTACCCAGAGCGTGGAGAAGAGGCTGCTTTCCCAGAACACAAACACAGACTCCAGGCTGTGAGTGTATCTTGGCTTTAAATGTGCGGTGACGCAGGACGTGATTAATAAGTGAGGTGAAAACAGAAAATAATAAGTGTTGAATTCATGCGGCCAGATGGATTCTCTCCAAAGAGGAATTACTGCACAAAAATCATCAATCCATCACCTCAGGCTGTGCAACTCCCAATCTATTCCTATTTGTTTTTACTGTGAACACAAATGTAAAGACGTTTGAGGTGAATGAGATTACTCTTGCAATCCTTCTGGAATTTGATTAATCCAGCCCTCAAAACGGGAAACCACTTTGTTATTGGGAAGAATTACAATTGTATATCGGCAGAATGAAAAAGCACATTTCTCACATCCATTCATGTGCTTTAAGGTTTGTCTTGTTTTGTTATCTGCTGCCATCTGACTTCAAACACTGCAACAGTAAATTGTAAAACAATGCGCTTTACATATAAAAATTATATAATATTAATAACACTGCAACAATCCCAAAATGGCACATCCTATTCCAAACTATTTATCAACATTTTTTACCGGAAAGTGTAATGTCGTTGGAGTTGGAGCCGACTGAGATTTTCATAGACGTTTTTAAGATTGCAGCAGTAGTAGAAACTACTCTGCAGACATTAGATATTGCTTGTGCGCCAGCAATATTTGGTCTAATATCTGGACTAAAATCTAAATACTTACTGCATTTGTAATAAATCAGAAATTGTACCAATACGTTACAAACTAAATACCAGTCACAGTCTTATCATGACGTTTTTCAAAGAAGGTAATGAAATTTGAAAGAAGGAAGATGTGGTACAGCCTTCACAATTCAGTTTTCTTTCTGTTCCTCTATGCAAGTTGTTATGTTTAACCAAATAAATATAATAAATACAGTGCATAATAAAATATGAAACAAATTGTGTCAGAGAAATTATCAGTTACAGCAGACTTGTATCAAGATATTGCTTTTCTGATTCATTCATATCATTTTGAAAATCTAAATAGCAAAAAACATTAAATAATTTATAAAACATTTAGCTATAGATTAAGCATCTAAACTATAGCCAAGGTCCTAACATGGTCATTCTAAATATGGTATAAAATATCGCAGTATACACGTAGTATAGAATTAATTGTATCACATTCTGTTTTTCTGTTCTATTCTTTATGTTGCCTTGGTGGATGTTTCAGCACCAAGTCAGAGCCTGAATACATATGTGGTGTTCTATTGTGTATGTAGTGCTCTGCCTTCAGAAAACACACACACACACACACACACACACACACACACACACACACACACACACACACACACACACACACACACACACACACACACACACACACACACACACACACACACACACACACACACACACACACACACAAACATGTTTACTGTGCCTGCAATGTGTGCATTCAGTTGCCATGGCAACCCTGCTGATGCTGGGTCCAGCTGGGACTATGTTGCCAAGTAACAGCTGAGTTATGAGAGTGGATGAGAGCAGCGTGGGCGACAGGAGGGTGGGGTGGGAGAGATACGAGGACTTCTACAAAGACTGCAGCGAGCAACAAAGACTGGAAGCGTGGTGGGGGTGGGGGGGTGGGGTATCTCTGAGGGTGAAAAAAAAAACAAGCATTTATTCAGGTTGGAACTCTGGATTGAAAAACAACATGGTTTTCATCTCTCTGTGCACCTTTGTGCCAAAGAATATTAATTCTTGGGTGTACCTCAATGCACACAGAAACAAAGTAAAGCCGTGCCAGCGACATTGAGTGTTTTGCTCCATGCTTAACAGCAGCAGGACATCTCTAATTATTCCTTTCATGTACAGAAAATTGGAGTAATGAGTGTAATCCTGTGTGTGCAGAGTCCTGGCTGCACTGACCGTTCCTCCGGAGGGCTTGCAGCCTGTCGTGACTCACAGTCCTGCAAAAATATGAGAAACAGTCAAGCTCTGAAGGCTCAGAGCTATAAACGATCATATGTCCTTGCAGTCCAAGAGGCTCAGGAGTGGAGCTGCAGCAAATAGCCCCCATTGTTGAGTCAGCACTGGTATAGCATGCATGCAAACAGGCAAGGTTACACCGAGCTCCCTCCTGAGCTTTAGTTGCACGGTGGTGCGGTGAAAATGTGGCCTGAAATCTAGTAAATTATACGAATGGTTAATGGCTTGTGATAGCAGCAGCTGGTCCTGTTTTTCAGCCTCCATTAAGATTGTTTCAAAGACAGGTTACACCCATTAAACCCCATCTGTGTGTCAGATGATTAAAAACAAAGCATGACAGTATGTTTTTTTCAATCCATCCTCTCCAGTGACCCGCTCCTTCCCACATGTACGCTCATGAATCATCTTGTTCCAGACCTCAAGTCTGCCTCGCACTCCTCGCACTGTGCTCGCAACATGATTCTGCAGTTTTGTTTTGTTTTCCACAATCATATCAGTTTGTGTTTCCGGCTTCTGGCTGAAACTCTTTTGTTCTTGCTTAATAAGAACAAATGTGTATGTCTTCCTCTGGCTTAGCAGGCTGATTTGTTGTCATGGAAACTGATTCTGAAGTGCCTCGCTGCTTCATTTGGGACTAATTGTCATCCCCAAACAAACACGCACACGCTCATTCTCACATTCGGCGCTGAAGTCACAGCGTTTGAAACTGTATTTGTTAAAATATTATCATGCTCCAATACTTATCGACAATAAACCTCTGACACAAGGCCTCAAAATCCTTTACAACAACAAAGCCTTGATACTATTTCCTCATATGCCAGCTCTAAATACGCTTGATAAAAACCTCCCACATTAGACAACTGAGTTCTTGACTGACGCGTGGTGAAAGGTGGATGTTAACTGACACGTCAACAACAGGTTTGTGCAATTCAGGAATTACAGGTGGAGAAAAGGGCAAACCAGAAAAACAAAACCAATATGGCCAACGTGGCCCCACACTTTATATAACAGAGCTGGCCTGTGGCGATTGTGCAATGCGGTGCAGTTGTCTGGGCTGATGTAAACAGAGCCTTAGTGCCTCTGGAGGCTCAGCCATGTGCCTTGATGCAGCAGTTATGGGCACATGCCCTACTTTCATAAATCAGAGCTGGAAAAAAAAGGAAACAGTGTGAGGAGAGGAGGAGGAGGAGGGCTGAGAGGGGATGCCGAGTGAACAGGGGAGGGAGGGGGGAGAGTTTTGAAGGGAAGGAGGGGGGAGAGAGTCTGAACAAGGCTCATATTGATGTTCTAAACACAGCTGCAAGCATCAGCTGACTAGCTGGCCTGGAAGCAGCCCCAAGCTCTGCCTCCTGCCTTTATCAGCTTACACTGCGACCTTTCTCTCTCTACTGGAATAGAGCCCCCCCACCCCACCCAAGCACCAACTCGACCACCACCTCCCCCATATCAGGCCCTTTTTCTTTACCACGCACTGCCCACATGGCCGCAGTGAGTCCAGACTCCGTCTGTCCTCCCTGACTCTGATATCTGACTTCTGCAGCATGCCTCCAGAAAGCACTGGCTCTCTTTTCAGTGCATCAGCACTTTTGTTTGTCTCACATGGCTCAGTTTTCAAGCCTCACCCTGCGCTCTTACACAACTCACCATGAAGTCACTGTTACTCCTCACGTCCGCACCCGATGGCGGAGGATAAAGAGAGAGTGGCGATGATGAAGCAGCTCGGTTACTTTTGCAAATACAGTACATGCCAGTTCAGCAGGATTGTGCTGTCCTCTCGTGTCAGATTTCTGCACAAGTGTTCCCGGAAACAAAGACGGAAAGAGGGAGATTCGGATACTCAGCGTAAAGCTGACAAGTCATTTTTGGACATATTTGGTGAACTTGAAGTTAGCAGTAGTTCAGGGGGAGTTTGAAGCGGCAGCTGTTGTCAAGAGTTTGTCCCTGAGGGGCAGTAATCAGCAGAGTTGACTGTCAATCACAGGTCTGCGGGGCTCATGGGCTTTTTCTCAGAAAGACGCCTCCTCCATCTCCTCCATGCTCACACACAGCACACCTCCCCTTGATGACGCTCTTCAAGTGATACTGGATAGTGTTTCTATGGGAGCTGTCCACCCACACACACACACACACACACACACACACACACACACACACACACACACACACACACACACACACACACACACACACACACACACACACACACAAGTGCATCCCACCCCTCCCCTTCCAACTGTTTGCAGGAAACACTCATCCTTCTCTGGAGATGTCGCTCGCGGCGGCTCATGCACTCATAAATCCTGGGCTCCTTTTCTGGGAAATGAAGGGCTTGAAAGATACATACACATACACACATACACACACACTGAGAAGTGGGGGGTGGGGGGGGGGGGGTGTAAAACACAGCTTGCCAAGTATATCTCCGTCGCCTTTTTGACAGTGAAGAGGCTGGATTGAGTGTCTGCCTTCTGTGGGAGGCAAATAAGGAGCATATTCTGCACCTCCCCGGTTACTGTGTGAGAATCCGAGTCACTGCGGTATCCAGGCAGACCTCAGCAATACCCAAAACATCACAGGAATGAGAAGTGTTTGGCAGCGGAGGACAAAGAGGGAAGGACATGGGGAGAAAATAAGAGGGAAGGCGAGAGAAAGAATAGAAGCGTTTAAAGGCAGCCATCGCTGGCTTCAAATGTCAGTCGGTTCCCGGTTAGACAATGGAACACAGCTGTCGTTGAGCTTTGAACTGCAGCTGTCTGCCCGTCGCTGGCGTTATTTGTGTGTACATGTGGTCGCGGGTTGTGCTTGAACACGACGCAGCTATAAAGTATTATAGGAAGATCAGTGTGTAACAGTATTCAAATGTGAGGAGGGTGGATCGAGGTCACGGGGAGTCGCAGTGAGACACATGAGTAGGTGGCGAGTATGTCAGATGTTCCTGATTTAGAAACCCTCGAGCAAAAGCAGAGACGGGGGCGAGGTGGGGTGGCATGGAGACCGCGGTGCTCCGCATGGAGCGGGCTCTGATGGTCTGGGGTTAGGGGGGTCAAAGAGGGGGAGGGAGATAAAGGACAGGATTGTGAAGGACATCTTACTTTTAGTAAGAGAAAAATTCCTCGTCTGAGTGAGGGTCAGGGGACGAATCCGGAAATTCGACTGCTTTTCTCGGCAGTTTCGTGACTAAAATGGCCGCAGTGTCCGTCATGCCTGAAAACTCCTTCAAGTGCCTCATTATCGGTGTCATCTGTGGAGCAGCGGAGAACATCTCTTTGTCATCTTCACTGCTGTCTTTGATCACCCTCCAGACAATGTGCCATTAGGCCCGGGCTGATTTTATTTTATTTTTTTCTAAAGCACAGCTCAATTACTTAAGGGGGAGGCTCATTAGCATATGAGAAAGCTCAGGCGTGACTCTGCAAATAAAAGAACACATTAGATCCCCCCACAATATGTTGCAAATTATTCATATAATGTAAGAGCGAGCAGATAGAACCGAGTGGCACCTTGATTTGCATGCAGCCGAGGAAATTAACATTTTCTGGCTCACGCAACAAGCACACCGGCTCGCTACTTTGGAAGTTTCGTTTCACGCTCGCTTGAACGTGCACAGGTAGGTATGAGGCCGACAATGACAATATGCCTCAGTGTCAGCGTGCTTTAAATGTCACTTTTCAAGCTGCACCATTTTGTCACAGTGGTTAAGAGTGCCACCCTGGGTGCCTCGTCAGCGGCAGCTCAATTGCACCAGGCAGGGTTCCTCAATTATTCATAGGAGGGAACACGCACGTACACACATACACACACACACACACACACACACACATGAGCCAGGTCTCACTTTGTCTGGGGAAAGATAATAGCATTCCCCCAAAAACGATCCCTCTCATTCTGGCATTGAAGCCAAATAGTAGGTGATGAAATAACAATGAATATATCTGTCAGTGCCTCGCAGAAGCCACCATGATGAATGGAGCCACCGCAGCGAGTGTTGTGAGGAGATGAGTCAGCACTATTTTAGAGGAATTTGACGAGGCTATTTTAGCCCGATAATGGGCCCTCTTGTTTTTTAGCATTGCGTGCTCCACGGCTTGAGGTTGGGGAGCCGGAAAACTTCCGCTGAAGTAAAGAAGGAGTTTCCCTGAATAATATATCTGCCCCTTTGATTCAACCCCCGCTTCACTATTTTTTTGCATGCATGAGTAAATTCCTATGCGTGCCTGTCTGCTGCAGTGCAGCGTGGGGCTCTGCAACGCGGGTTGTTGTCGTACATAAAGAATGTGTGAATATGTGTGTGTGTGTGCGTGCGTCAGAGGCTGACTTTGTGTTCATTCCACAGTAAATTGATCTGGCTGCTCACTAGACTGGATGGAAAAGGGCCCGGGGCGAGAAGTGCACACTGCATCAGCAGATGGGGGAGAGCCCACTGTGATTGCCATCACACGGCATTCCTCCTCACTGGGCATGCTCCGACGGCCACGCCCCACGCAGCACCACCACTGCCGTTACCACCGCCGCCACCACCCCACCCCCGTCCTCCCAGGGCCTGTTTGAACCAGTTAGTCTGAGGTGGCAGCGGCGCTTTCTCATGTTTCTCATCTGACCTTCAAAGCGAGGCACGGGGACAGCAGGTTGACGGCGGGAGGAGGGCGGGAGGGAAGAAGGGAGGAGGGCTGTTATTCTAACAACTCTTTGGATAGCAGAGGCTGATATGTCACTCATTAGTTCCACTCTGTGCTTTTGCCCTGTCACGGCCCTCTGAGAAACATGCAACAACCTCGTGAAGCACAGACCACATAAAACGAACCGGAGGCTGTACAACAGTTACCCAACAGAGGAAAGTCTAACACGAGCCATTACAAACAACTCCTAACTGTTTGACTAGAAAACCTACGCTGGATAATCATTACTGACATTCGTACATCAGGCAATGCGAACACACACACACACACGCACACACACACACACACACACACACACACACACACACACACACACACACACACACACACACACACACACACACACACACACACACACACACACACACACACACACACACACACACAGGAAACTTGTAAAAGGTTGACTCAGTCGGTTAAATACAAGAATGTTTTATAATCTACAGTCTGTAAGCTTCACTGACGTAACCTGTGCAAACTAATCAAAACAAAAAAACAGGAATCCGTTCACACAACTTCGCTCATGTCTCACGTGAATTCTTGGAAGAGGGTGCAAGCATTGTGGTGCAAAGGTGCAAATATACACTGAAAAAGGTTTTCTAAACTCACAGCAGCACTGCGAATGTCACGTCGCTCATTAACTTACAGTTTACGATATGGCACCATAAAACCTTGAATTCCTTTATTAAAAAAAAAACAGGAGCTGGGTTCAAGCCGTTGGGTTATAGAGTTCATGAGTCTAACTTAAAGACTGTTGAGGTGTGACAGTAAACCGATATCCATGATTGTTTGCAGCGCTCCATGTCAGGATGAACTTCGATCACCTTTCTAACGAAATGTAATGGCACATGCTGAAAAAAGACAAATCGTATCAAAAATGTCCATGTGCTTAACAAACATACACATTTAACATCATATCTACTATACTGCTTTTTACACTGACTTATATCTGTTAGAAACAGTCATGTATTGTGTATTACCTCACAAATGTACCTTGTACTCAAGTGTTGACATCATACAGCACAAGCAATTACTGTGTGCTCAGATACCTTGAATTCCATCGTATTATGTGTGCGTTTGTGTGTGTGTGTGTTGTGCTTTTGCGTGTATTTGTTTAAGTAATGAATAACAAATACATTACCGTAATTAATCAATATTCTGATGAGACATTATAAGAGGATTTTATTTCAAGTGTGCAATTTCACTGATGATGACTTACAATTTACACCAAAGCAGTCAACTCATTTGCTTTAATGTACTATTACAGGTTGTTACTGAGTGCCTCAGCAGTTTCAAATAATATTTCAAACCTTTTGGTCAGCATATTTTCAGCCAAATGTAATATTCAACTGACGATAAAATCCACTTTTTTTTCCTTTCCACCTACACCTGTAAATATGTGTGTGTGTGTGTGTGTGTGTGTGTGTTCCTACGCAGATATAACTACAAACAGGCCATACTTTACACATCATCACCATTATCACTGCACACTGCCTGCTGACACTGCAGAGAAGTGAATCACAGGCTGAATTCCTCGATGAGTCACATGGCGCTCTCCAAACAGAGAGACCATTTTCCTCGCTCTCTCTCAAATCTAAATCCCTCAGGATTTTACACATACTCTCTTTGTTTTGCCACCACATTTTGCTCGTCTCTTGTCCTTCCGTCTCCGTTCACTCCACGCTCTCGACTTGCACGACCGGCTTCCTGTTTATGTCAGGCGAGCATCAAGCCAATCAGCTGTGAAGGCTGTGATCCTCCTTGTAGCTATTTACTACCCTGTGGTCTGTTTAAAAAAAAAAAAAAAGACTGAAAGCGAGCTGAGCTTGGTGTAGGGCTGCTGAGTAAGCAGACACGCAAAGCTCCAATCAGTCCACGGCTGACCTATATACATGTCAGCCCTCCCGCTTCTCAAAGTCTCTCTGTGTGTATTTTTACTTTGTGAAATGTTGCTCCTTCTCGCTGTTCCATTTATTTGCTTGTGCGCTCTCGTCGCCCAGCGCGCTGACATTTTTTTTTGTTTCTGCTGCGGGCAGGAATGTGCTGGTTTGAAGATAACAAAGCAACATGAGGCGACTGCGTGTAAACTTTGAATGAGGTCACGGTCGGCCAGCACAGCACGCCGTGACATGAGAGAGGACTTTGTTCTGGATTCTCCCTCAGCACTGTCATTCCTTTTCTCTCTCTGTTTTTGTCACTTTGTTTGTTCTGCATACGGTTTCAGATTGCAATTGCAGGTTATCCGAGCGCCTGCTATTATATGGTTGGAGGAAAGTGCAGACTGCATCTGAAAGTGACAAGAATAGACCCTGCAGAGTATGCGGGGACCTGTTCGTGAGTCCAGCCAACGCCAGCTCTTCCCTCAGAGTTCACAGTGTACTATAAATCTGTTAGACAGGGGGAAAATATAATCAGGGCTTTGCCCGGGCATTTGAGTTCACTGCAGGCATTACATGAGTACTAATGCCTGATTCAACACTGGCTCTGGCAAACATGCCTGACATTCAGTGTTTACTCCCCTCAATGAAAGCTGCTAGTCAGACAGTCTGATAGCACGGCCTGGAATTAGATTCAGGAAGTCATGAGATTTCCAGGTGGCTTGGCTTTCCTAGAATTGTTAAGCAGGGATTTTTCAAAGCGTTGCCAACACACATTAAACTGAAGCCACCCTTCTGTAAAGAATTACACCGATACATTTCCCGCACTTGGCACTCGGCATAAACACAAGAAGCAAACGCCGAACCTTTTTTGAAATACGGCTCCACCGAGTGCATAAATAAATAACGCAGCGCTCAAGTGTTGTTACTTCACATCTGAAACTGGAAAAACACAACTGAGAGAAAACAGGGAAGGAACGTTCACGAGTCTGGACCTTTTGCAGAGAGAAAGGGCTCCATGGTGCCATCATTTAGTAGAGAGAAATGCATGAATAATGAATCTGTGCTGAACTCCTGCTGAACTCTGTGCACCAGCACTGAGCCAGAGATCTGCACCACATGACATCCAGTGCACACGCACCCAGTGACCTCTGCAAAGCTCCAAACACACGCAGCAGTCTGCTGCAGAGCGCTGCGTCCGCTGCGTGAATCATTATACTGTACGGCACCTGGCAACAGTTGGACAGAGGTTTTTTTTTTGATAAACCTGATGACTGTTGGGAGGTGGCTGGACAAAGATGCGGCAAGCAAGAGCGGAAAGATAAATAAGAAACTGGTGCTTCGGCAGTTAAAGCTCCCGCCCTTCTGGTGGCTGTAGTGTGTGTGTGTGTGTGTGTGTGTGTGGTTCAATGTTTAACTTCTGTGTCAACAGCACACATGTGTCACAACAGCATTCTTGTGAGCCGCTCGTCTTGTGACAGAGCGATTTCGTAATTGGAGCACCGCTCCGACTGCCCACGTGCATTGTTTGGCGGTTGGAGGAAGGAGGTTCGTCTTGGTGTAGAATGAGTCGTAGCATGACGAGTTTCGTGTTCCTGCACGTCGAGCGTTAACGAGCACAGAGCCAAGGCCGTGAATAGCCGGGTTAACCCGTTCAGACAGCAAACACAGCCCTGTTTACCCAGAATAATCCTCCCGCTCTCGTCTTCCGCCCTGCTGTAAATGGTTAACTTGGCAAGGGGGAAGGTGAGAGCTGGAAAGTTGTGTGTGTGTGTGTGTGTGTGTGTGTGTGTGTGTGTGTGTGTGTGTGTGTGTGTGTGTGTGTGTGTGTGTGTGTGTGTGTGTGTGTGTGTGTGTGCGCGCGCGCGCGTGCGTGTGTGCGTGTTGTTGTTGTAGCAGTTACGTGGGAGGTGAACTTTGTTTGGCAGCAACATTTTTTTGCTCAAGGTGATTTTATTGCGAGGAGCGAAATGAAGAGTTGTGCACACGTCACACAGCCTCAGGAAGGAAGGAAGGCAGGAACTGAGCTCTCCGCAATCATGTTTCTTGATGAACACAGCAGATATGTACGTGTGAAAATAAAAGAGTAGAAAAGGGGAGGGAAGGCACTGCGTTGTCCTTCAGGGCAACCCTGGGTGTAGCATCTAGACTTGTCAGTCAGCGTGAGACCGTTTCCTCTTCAAGGCTGTCTGGCTCCTCCCTCCTATTGTGTGGCAACACAGTGTAGGTGAACTTTATCCCCCTTTTGGAGCGAAGGCGAGCTTTCAAGTGATTTGCATAGAGAAAGATCAAGTTACACATCTGTGCGCCTGCTGAACAATGTGGGTCTCATCACTTCACAGCAGGAGGGGGAGAGAAATACCCACAACCTTTCATTTGTTAAAACACTTTGGAGAACAGCCGTTGCCCAAACCTGTACAACTACTGCACGCGCACACACACACACACACACGCACGCACACACACACACACACACACACACACACACACACACACACACACACACACACACACACACACACACACACACACACACACACACACACACACACACACACACACACACACACACACACACACACACACACACACACACACACACAGAGCGTTACATTACCACGAGCTGAAATTGCACAGATAACACACACCACACCCATCGTGTTGTGCCCTTTGGACAGACAGGCTTTCTGCAAACACATGCTGTAAGACGGCTCTCTATCAGCAGTGTTCTAGCAGTCGTTACAAATTTGCACAACACAAACATATCACCTTGGGCTTATCAGGCTCCTCCAAGGGCACTGAACTTTCTCACAGCGCTCTCCCAGCTCTGCCCTTTTGTTTTCCTCTGGGATTTTACTGTTGCGTCAAGGCTCTAATAGTCATCCCATGAGCCTCCCACAGCATTACTGTACTGCTGAGCTTGTTATGGTAACTATGACTAACCCATCCACTATGCGCCTGTTAGGAATAATGGCTCCGTGTATGACAACATCTCTCATTGTCTTGTGTTGCAAAACCAGTTGGTCATAGAAGTTTTTAGTGTTGAGTTCCTAAGTGAAGGATGTCATCACTTTCTTTTCTGTTCAACATAAGGGCTCCAGTTTGTAGAGCGAAAATGAATAGAACATAATTATCACTCCAATAACATTAATCCATTTTTTTTTTTGAAATCTTTGGTCTTGCTTGTTTGAGCTTGGCCACCAGTTTTGGCGGTGATGCAACATTTTCTATACAAAGTTACCAAAACTACTGTGTTGTTTGTTATAACAAAGATTTAAAGCTGTCCTCTTTAGTTACAAGGTATCACTCCTGTAAGGTAAGCAGACCCTATTTACAAAGTCGGACTTACTTTCAGTTAAGGTTTTCCCTTAATCGGACTCACCAGATGGTTCATAGGAAAATGGCAGACACATTAAAAAATACTTACCAGGTGATTGGAAGAGCCATCTGTCTATCAAAGGTTATTAGATATACAGTAACTACCGTAGCTGCTTCCCTTTGTCTTTGCACGAAAAGTCAACTGGTTGGAAGAACATTTACTACACCGTTTTACACGACAATGTTTCACGTGACAACACCTAATCCGTTAAAAAAAAAAAGGAGTGTGTTTACACTGCAGCAGCAGACACAGAGACAACGATGTAGTTAGTATGCCGGGCCATAGGAGGGCGATGTTGCTTGATTTGGTAATGAAACTACACAGACGCGTGTGCAGAGAGAGAGAACGACACACTATAAACCTGAACAAAATGGAGAGCACCCGACATCCGCATGGACTGATGACGCATCGGATGCTATCAGGGGTGAGTCTCAACTATTAAACTACTGATATGGACGATTAAACTAGAATATGGACCGCGAGTCGTACCACTATGGGGCCGCCATGTTTGTTTACAACTGGATGAGCAATATTTAAGGATGTTGAATGAAACCGATTAACATAATGGTTGCATCATCAGCACAGATGACCATCGTGAGTTCAAGACTGGCTTAGCACAATTATAATACGTTACCTGTTGGAACGACTTGCATTCTGCCTGTATGTTTGAGACCACAGTTGAAACGGACAATGACTTCAAAGGTCCTTGTAATTATTCACCTTTCTGAGCAAAAAAAAGACATCTCCATTTCTTTGTTGTTGCTTTGTCATGCAGTTATAATTTCTCAAATACTTTTCCCTTTTCCTTCCTTAGACATCATAGTGTTTTGGAATCATATTTACAAAGGCGAAGTGGCCCTTTAACATATGTTACCTGACCTTGAGTTCACATACAGGCGGTTGTTCTTGTCATCAGAACTCCATTTTCTATTTCAGCTCTTCACAGTGGGCTGTTTTCTGAGACAGGACTTTGAAGACAGCGAGGTAGTTGAGAGACTGTGAGCCCAGATACCCAGACTCTGCGGTTAAGGGGTCTTTATCGCACAGACAGGGGGGCGACACTCACCTCCTGCGCTTCCATCTTGTCACTGCGGCTAACAACCAGAGCTCCCCAGCTGCTCTGGGGGCCAGGCCTACAAAAACCCACAGGCGGATAATGAATATCACACAGTCGTGACAACTTACACTTTTATGGAAAGGGGAGGAAGGACAGTACTAACATGGAGAGTCCCAGAGTGTGATGGAGCATCCTCCATAAACCAGACAATCAAAGAGAGGGCAGCAAAGCATCTGTGCAATCTGTGACGGCAACGTCGGCTGATTTATGGCCATTACTGGAAAAAGGGCTGTTTTCAAGTTGAACGTATTTAGCACTAACAGGAAACTGGACAAAAATAAATAAATAAATCACTTTCCAAAAACAAACCGCAACATCTGGATGCGATGCATTACAGCTGCAAACTCCTGATCTTCACAACTTTCCTGAGCTGAACAAGCCACTTGTTATCTATGAATAATTTCCTCCAAAATCAGGAGACTTGAGATTTTCCAATTAGGTCAGCCTTTGCTATTCTTGGGTTTCCTTACTCGCACAGTGGTGCTATTTGTCTTCTATACATATTAGAAATTACTCTTTAAATCTGTTTGCTTTCAAGGCAAATATTACTAAAAAGAAGCGGCTTTGATCTTCCTCCAGTAGCAACACTGCAATGCCGCCTAATTAATGGTGTTATAAATATGCATGCGCACATGTCTTTGTGCGGATTATTTACTGAGGTTTTATGCAACTTTATCAAAAAGCATGAATATATGCAGGAACACAAATGCAAGTCGGTTGTTTGTGTGTCTGTCTAATGGCATAAAAGGACGGCACGAATGTGGAAACGCCACCCACACTTGATAATACGACAACCACTGCATCAGCAAGCCGAGCGGGAGTGCTGCGTTGTCTACCACACCGGGAACGCCAGAGTCCATTTTCTAGTGAGGCAGCTCAAAAATAGACAAGAGCCGCGGTGATAAATAAGCCTACTTTGGGAAAGTTTTTCTTTTGGCTCCATGGAAGAGGGTTACGTAACGCAAGAAATAATTCTCAAGCTTCTCAGCCTGAGAGACAGGAAGCAATATTGGCTTTGTCTCGAAAATATGCTTTATGTTGAAATATAAACATCACTGTGACACGGGTACATGCATTTAATCCCTGTGGAGTTAGCATGATCTGTCGAAGTGTGAGAACAGAACAGGTGTAGAAAGAGAGAGAGAGAGAGAGAGAGAGAGAGATTATGCAGCAGAGTGACATTTTGAACATTTTGTCTGAGTAAGTCACCATACTGAAATGACTGTACAAGTGCAGTTCAGTAGGCTAAACACAACTGTGAGTCACGCTTGAAGCTGCCTTTTAGGGAAAGTAAATAAGAAAACCGCAGACATGTGCAGGTAATTTAGAAAAGCAGCTCATCCAGTGACCCTCCTGACCCCCAAAAAGCAATGACAAGTTATAAACTAAGTGCGGATTTTTAGAATAGAAAGGAGGTTGTTTACATTGATGTCTGGTTGGAGTTGAAAATACACAGCCGGGGGCTTTCCACTGGACAGGAAATGATGTCGTCAGCCCACAACGGGTACAGAGCTTCACTTCGCATTACAGAGGCAAAGTTCAGATCTTTTTTCAGTTCCTCGTTGCCTAAATTGACGCGTTGCACTGCTAAGCCACCGAAACTACCTTCTGTTTCAGGATGATTGTGAAAACACTGTTGTTCATTTGCATTTCTTGCAGGGATTTTTTACAACTACTTTCGCTTCTCAGTCCTGTGCTTTTTACCGACGCGTCTGTCCCCTGACAAACCAAGCAGATTAAGGGGATATGTTACCGTCTTGCCTTTTTTTTTTCCTTTTTAAATGGATGCACATGTGGCACATCTGGGCCCAAGCCTGACTCATTACTCACTTTTTTTTTTTTTTTTTTAATGTTCCACACTCTGCAGTCATGGCAACTGCAGCATGTTTGGCAAAAAGCTTTTGAAGGCAGTGGAAAAAGCGAGGGGGGAGAGGGAGAGAGAGAGAGAGAGAGAGCCAAGGGAGGGAGCATAAAGGGAGAGCGAGGGAAAGAGAAAGAGAGAGAGAGGGAGGGAGGGAGAGAGAGCAAGCTCTCAGTAGTTGGCCTACATCCAGTGTAATCATGCCATGGAGCTGAAATGAGGCCTTTGGCAGCACACCAGGTTTCTGAGAACAAAGATGTGAGCTTCTAATGTTGGCGGTGGGGCCTGCTTGGCATCCTTTGCCATTTCCCAGCAGCCCTTGCCTTGGCCGACAGCCAGCCAACCTCCCTCCCTCCCCCCCCAGCTCGCCTCCACCCCCCTCTCTTCCCCTGCTGGGACTGCAAAGAGGATCAGAATAAAGAGAGAGACTTGTTTTTCACTCGCCTCTTGCTCCGGCTCAATGACATCACCTCTGCAGCCTCCAGCCCCCAGATTCCAGCCGCCCAGTACATTTTTTCCCCTTTTCACCGTCAACCCTCCATTTTATTTGAATTCCACCATTTTACACCTATAACAAAGCAGACTCCTGGAAATGTCTATTTTTAGCGGTCGGTTGTGATTATGCCTGCCTGTCGCACATGATTTCTCGGCTCTGCACTCGCAGTCAAAAAATATCAAATAAACGTATTCCCAAAAAATCTAATCCTAGTTAACCTCATAATTTGAAAACAGGAAGTAGAAGATGTGGCAGATGGATGCTTATTATCTGTCAGATCTCCCCACTTCTTTTTTTTTTTTTTTCTAGTCTCTAATCCTTGTAGTACAAAAGTGTGGCTAAAAATAGCGCCGTAAACAGGATATATATGGTAGCTGGGGTGCTGTGATAATCTCCATGGTTACCTCTCCCTGTTACATATACAGGAGCGCTGTAACACGTGCACATTAGTCTCTCCATGTATTTTCCTCCATGTAATCTCCTAAACAGGTCACTATAGCTGCTTAACTTCAGTAATGTGTCCCCACTCTGTCCTCCCATAACCTGCTTTTGCGTCGCTGCAAAATGTTACAGTTCAGTTTGACGCTCGCCTCAGCAGTTGCTCCAAAAAAAAAAAAAAAAAAAGGTTATATAACATAGATGTTGGTGAGGTGGAACACAGAACAGACACCAGAAAACATCCAGTGCTGCGCTCGGCTTTGGCAGAAAACTTCACAGAGAATTTCTAATGATTCACCGCCATGAATAAAAGATGCCCAATATAAAATTTAACAGGCTCAGAAAACAAAAATAACGTCATCTCACCAGGCCCCGCGATGCTGTCACATGTTGGTATTCCCCTGGCCGTCACGAGCCTCTCACTCTTTATTTAGCTACTTCATGTCTCAATTTACATACCACAGGGGAAAAAAATAAATAAAAGTTCAAAACTGCATTATGGAGCAACTCCATCTGGCTTAGTGGCTAGACTCGAATGAGATCGCCACCATCAAGGGTCACACTATGGTGATTTTAGTGTATACACGGTTCATATTGCCAATCAGAGCCATCTGTGCATGTCTGGCGGAGCCTCAAACCTTTGTTGCCTCACTGTTCTGCACATCTCTTTTCTGTTTTGCAGCACTTTTATTTTCTAAATGAGAGGATCGTCTTATTATAGAATCAGGTCATTTAGGATTTAATTGAATCTCAGCATGCCTCCCCTCTTGCATAATAGCTATTTGGCCGTGCAGCTATTTTGCTTGCACATGGACTGAGCGGAAAAACCGAAAGGATCAAAGCATTACGGCAAAGGTTTCCCACCAATCTCAAGGAGAGAATTTGTTTATTCAGCCCCCCCACAACAGTCATTTCCCAACTGTGTCACAAAGCCCAGCAACACTTCCTACTGTTGTTCACCCAACAAGGGCCGAGATGTGGGATAGAGCGGTGATGGGAAGCAGCAGGATAATACAGTAGTTTACAGCCAGAGGAACGGCGAGTGTTCTGAAAGCCTGTCATGTCTGCTTTAAAGGAAATATTTTGTTTCCCTGTTAGGTGTGTTCACTCATCAGTTGGCAGCCTTACAAGCACTCAGAATTATATGGCAACTGCAGTTATACGTGCTTGGTGGTAACAGATCAGCAACATAAGTGGGCTATTTTTTTTGTTATTTTCCTTTCATGGAAACCCTTTGAAGAAGAGGCCTCATGCCACAGTGCATGATCATGGCCGCAGGCAGGGAGCCAAGTGGCCTGATGTTGGGTGAGGCGGATGAGGGTACGTGACTAAACATCTTGCTTCCTCTTTCCAACGTCACATGGACTTGCACAAACATATCCTGCTTTGTGTCTGCAGGTTTCAGACGCATTGCCTCACCCAAAGCCCCAGGCTAAGCTGCAATGGCTTGGAATGAGCCCAGATGAGAGGGAGGAATCTGAACTACTGGGACACTCCTCCACTTCAAACCTACACTTTTACTTAAGGGTGGGGGGGTGGGGGGGGGTTGGCTGGGTGTTTGCTATAAAACCCTGTTTTCAGTTAAACATACAACTCCACAGTCATTAATCTTAATCAACTTATTATCCAGTAGTAGATCTACACATGACTGTTAAGTGACTATTATTTAATTTAGCGGTGGGCAGATTTGCACTACTGACTGTACAAGAATAAAATGTGGGCAGAGCTATATTAGTGCTGTAACCCCACTCCATTCAAGTTTACAACACACTGGCTGGAAATCCCCACCTCATGACAGCGCTTCCTGGTTACTGGCTAATGGAGGCGCCTTTTTCTTTTCTTTTTTTTCTAAAACTCCTTTTATAATAACACGCCAGGAAAATATTACCTAAAAGCCTCATGCTGAATCCATTCTGGTGAGCTGACACAAAAGAAAAGAGAGCGGCAGAGGCAGAGAGAGAGAGAGAGAGAGAAAAAAACTGGATCGTAAAATCTTTCCAATAATACCCAAACTATGTCCCGATTGAAAAACTATTAGACATGCATTTAAAGATGTGATATATTTGTAAGGACCGGATGAGAGTAGCCTGCTTGTTGTTTCCGTGCGGGTCGACCCACCTCATTCATTGCACAGCAGTAGTAGTGGCGGCTCAGTGCGTCGCGGCGCTGTGCATTGAGAAAAACAAGCTGCAGAGCGGATCAGGCTCTGAATTGAGGACAAAGCCGCACAGAGGAGCCTCCCTAACCCACAACCACCTCACTCTCTGCACACATCTTCCGCCTCGTCGCAGGATCCGGAGCAGGGGTGGGGGGGTGATTTCCTTTTTTTCTTTTTTTGCAGCTTTCTTTTTTTTCTTTTTTTTTTTTTTTAATAATAATAATAACAACAAAAACAACGCTCGGTTTGGTTTTATTCCCTTCGAGCTGGACTGCGTGTAGTTTCTTTTTTGGTTGTTGTTGGCCGAGGCTCAAGTGATTAAATTTAAAAAAAAAAAAAAAATTTAAAAAAAATATGTATATAAGAAAGCAGTGAGTGACAGAGGCTGCAGTAAAGTGGCGTGGAGGTGGGGTGGAGAGGGGGTCTGTCGAAGAAATCAAGTCAATAGAAACTGAAGTGGAAGCAGGCGTTTAGAGGCTCGCGGTGACGTCACTGCTCCACATCGAGCCAGTTGTAGAGAGTCAGTGGAGATAGATAGAGCAGCGCCGTAGTAAAGTACACACCGACATGAACTTCTCCCTCTAAAAACTCACACCGAGGACCACTTCCACCAGCGGAACTTGCTTTTATTCGCCTTTTTCCCCTTTTCTTTTTTTTTTCCCTTCTTCTTGGGTTTGTTTTTTTTTTTTTTCTTCTTTGTTTGTTGCACGGGGAGGAGAAGCGGGGAGAAAAACAAGACCACATTTTGGGTTTCTTTTCGGGGGGTCGACGACGAGCGCAATGTCGTCCGCGGCGGTCGCTGCTTCTTCCAGGAGGCAGTCGTGTTATTTGTGCGACTTGCCCCGCATGCCGTGGGCCATGATCTGGGATTTTACCGAGCCCGTCTGCAGGGGATGTGTCAACTACGAGGGAGCAGACCGCATTGAGTTTGTGATCGAGACGGCCCGGCAGCTCAAGAGGGCTCACGGGTTTCAGGAGGGCAGGTCTCCCGGGCCGGGGAAGTCGCAGCTCTCCGGGAAGGAGATCCAGGCGATCAACCACGCCGCGGCGGGAGACCCCGGCTCCCGGCCACCGCAGCCCCTGGACCGCTACCCGCTCTCCTCCGACCGGCCGCCCCGGCTGGGTCCAGAGTACCAGCCCGGCCGGCAGGCGAACGGCATTCCGGTCCCTAACGGATTTCCTAAGCCCGACGAGCCGCCGGAGCTGAACCGCCAGAGCCCCAACCCGCGCAGGAACAGCGCGGTGCCTCCGAATCTAGTGCCTTTGGTTAACGGGAACATGCCCCCGGTGCACGCCGTCAACGGCAGATCGGGGCAGATGGTGCTCCCCTCCGCGCTGGCGGCCGGTAGTCCCGCCGACATGGGCAAGAGACCCGCCTCGGTGTCCAGCACCGAGCACGACAGGGAGGTGAAGGACAAGCACAGACCCGACAGCCTCACGCCGGAAATCTCGGAGAGCCACAAGAACCGGGCAGACACGGACTGGATGGGCAAGGGCAAGACGGTGAGGGACCTGATGGCTCTGCAGACCTTCGACAGGTTCAAGAAGGACCACCCGGCCATGCCACAAAGGGTCATGGGCTACGAGGCCAGCGCCACCGCTTCCAAATCAGGTGAGCGCCCACTAAATACTTCATTTCCCACATTTTAATATCTTTGCTTTAACCCTTTCGTGTTCAGGAGTGTATGGTAAACACATTAAAATAGCAGCATGTCTAGACATTATGTGGTGCATAATTATTCCCCCCCCTCTCTGTTGGTTGTGTTTGTTATTGTTTTGTAGCCTGTGGGGAGGCAGGGAAGAGCAGCAAAATGCACATTTCCTGTCTGGTGTAATTGCTGATCCTTTTATGAGCAGTGCAACTCAACTGTTTTGTTTAACCCTTTCCCACCTCCAGACAGAGGCAAACATCCCCGGAACCTTAAGAGAAAAACGTCACCTGAACCAGAGGGAGAGGGAACAGCTGCCAAGCTCAACGGAGAGGGACAGCAGTGGTTGCCACCGCCTACTGACGGACTGAAAATGCCTCCGGTTCCCCCGCCAAGCTTCGCCTCTCCCCCCTCCACAATATCCCCCCACTCCCGCACCACCCCGCCGGAGGCTGCACAGAACGGCCAGTCCCCCATGGCGGCGCTTATCATGGCGGCAGACAATGCAGGTGGGAACAGCTCCCCCAAGGACGCCAACCAGGTCCACTCCACCACCCGGAGGAACAGCAGCAGCCCCCTGTCACCGTCCTCCATGAATCAGAGGAGGCTGGCGCAGAGAGAGGCGTCTGGTGCAGGTACTCCTCACGGGCCAGGCATGGACCAAGTGCACCCCCAAAGCATTCCGGACTCCTCGGTACCCGGCAGCATACCTCTGTGCTGCACGCTGTGCCACGAGCGTTTGGAGGACACACACTTTGTTCAGTGCCCGTCTGTGCCCTCTCACAAGTTCTGCTTCCCCTGCTCGAGGGAAAGCATAAAGCAGCAAGGTGCCACGGGTGAAGTGTACTGTCCGAGCGGAGAGAAATGTCCCCTGGTTGGCTCAAACGTACCATGGGCTTTCATGCAAGGAGAGATCGCCACCATCCTTGCAGGAGACGTCAAAGTAAAAAAGGAGAGGGACCCTTGATTTTGTCTGAACAATTCTTTGGGGAGGGGAAGCAAAAATATGAGTATAAATATATAAATATCACATACATACCATTCAAACAAACTAACGGACTTGTACATATTGGACCCAAGGGAAGAGTATACTTCGTAAACATGGTTGTATAATTTTTGATTTTTGAATACATTGTGTTTCTATATTTTTGAAGATAAAGGTATGTACTCATTATAATGAACTACGTTCCTCTTTGTTGATGTTTAACAAAATTCTTGATGTACTTCTAGGTCTGGTGGCAGTTCCTGTTTAACGTAGAATGTGACTAATGCTACTCTACGAGCACTTGGCAAAACTAAAATGCTTTTAGCTGTACTTGTATGCACTTGTTTAAAAATTGCCAAATACAATTTCTGATCTTGTATGAACATATTGTCTGAGCTTGCTTCATTTGAGCGAATAAGTCGCACAGGGGCTTGTGTGGACGGACGGTGAGATAGGGGGCTCTCGGCTCTGATACGCATGCTTGTTGTGACGGCTCTGGAGACTTGATTTGCGCTGCACAATATAAGTGGGCTACTGTTTCAAGCTGCAGGACTGCAGCACTTTCCCTGCACACATGCCTCCCTTTTCTGTGATTCATTGTGAGTGCATGGGTGGAAACAAAAAAAAACCAACCCCAAACAAACACATTTTCTCCAGTTTGTGCTTCACTGTAACTGCAGCATTCGGGGGGGGGGTGCCAAGTCATGTTCAGTCAGCTGGAATCTGTTGAGTCAGTAATGAGAAAGTGCATGAATGTCAACATTACCCCATCGTGCAACCACATTGTGTCGTTTCAAATTTGGACTTTCACTGAAATGAATTGCTTTGATTATTACATTCATAGCTTCTACATATTTCTGGTCATCGGTGCACGTTGGTATCTGACGTCATGAATGACACTCATTTATGTACAAACCCGATATTTTTTATTTATTTTTTTGAATTATCCATTTGATTGACATTGCACAAGCTTTCAATCCCGTCATCATCCTGAACTTATCTCCCAGCATGGATTAGGTACGTTGTCACGACAGCGACACGCCACTTGCATTCAGTTTGAGCAGCCAGCGTGGTGCGTGTGTGCGTCGTGACACCGCCACACAATAGCTGATACATGTGAACTCCGATTCTCCTCCTCAGTAGAAGCAACACTGCTTTTACTGCCTCACGTCCCAGTCTTGCTCTGCAGCTCTTCAGACTGTGACTGTTGCAGATCCGTAGCGGCACAGTCACAATAAAGAAACGTCAGTTTAGTCTCGGTGAGGGTAAACAAGCTGCAGACGCTCCTTCAGCAGCTATGTGCAGCGTTTGGGGTCATTACTGCCGTCACTGTGCCTGCTAAAGAGAAGCAATTTGAACCTGTGTTCTCCTAAGCTCTCTCAAACAAAGAAATCCCGTGTAGCTGACACTGCACCAAACGGAGGCTTGATATCTAGCACTTGGCGTAGTTGCGTAATTATGTGAGACACTATCGGCCTTCTTGCTGTTTTAACAGCTTCCCCAGATTTTTTTTTTTTTTGCAAAAGGAATTTATGTAATTAAAGGCCCGCAGACAGCTCTTACATTGTTGCTTTATTGTTTTAGTTAACTTGATGCCCTGAGTTCACGAGCCCCTCTGCACTGGCAGACATGTTTTCTATTGGACGGTCTTTGCAGGGACTGCCCACATCTTAATAAGCTGCATGGTGTCCTGATTAACTGATTGATTCATGATGTTGAATGAAAACATAGCCTTTGCACCCCACTATTTAGCCAACCTCGTGGGACAGAGAATTATTGTTCCCTGTCAAAGGACACTTAAGAAAAAGAGTCTATAAATAAATAGTCAACCGAGTGCGGAATGAAGCTAAGTGTCTTCTGTTGGGCCAACAGAAAATCTATTTTCCATGAGTGTACATTTTGAAGCCACCTGTTTGTTTATACGTCATTTTCCCTTTCTATGGAGAGCTATCTTATCTTTTGGACTTTCAAACCAGAGAAACAGCCCACTTCGATAAAGGGTAACACTTTACTGTGCTCGTCAACAACACGCCCACTCCATATACCACCTCACATACTGTTCTCTGAGGTTTTGAAAAAATTATTTATCAGTTGGCTCTTTGACCTACTTGTTTCATATCAGGCTGTACTGGCAGTCAAACTATAAAAGGGGAACATCAGAGAAAATGTGCGATGAGAGCCAGGTTTTCTTAGCCTGGCTCTGCGTATGATGCAATGAGACATTAAAGCACATTTCTCTCTCTCTCTTTCTCCCCTCGTAAAGATTTATAGCTTCTGAGCCAATACCTGTTTGTTCAGCGCTGTCTAAAATAGCCCGTGTCGTATCTAATACAACGATAACGTGTTCATGGAAGCTGGTCCGTCACAACACAATGCTCTGGCGTTGCGTAGCGACCGGTGAACTGGGTGCACAGCAGATGCTTCGATGCAGCCTGTCGATTCATATGCAGGAGGGAACATTATGGGGAGGTTTAAAGTAAACAGCCAGCATGCGAGGACAAGGTCACGCAGAGTTGATGGCATACAGTTCAGCTTTCATTTTTATGATTATATATATTTTTTTGTTTATACTACCACTTAAGTGAATCATCCCCTCTGTTTTCAGTATAATCATCCAGGAGCCATTTGTGGTTAATGACTCACGGGTTTTCATTTTGTTTACTTACAAAAAAAAAAAGAAAAGAACCTTCAGGGATTTTTAATGTTCAAACTCCAGCTTATGAGCCAAACATTGTTTGACTTTGATGTGCTCCTACCCTCAAACTATCTTGTGAAAAAGCCCAACAAGACATTTCGTGTGAGGTAGGGCCAGGTGAAGTCTCACCAAAATGATTAGCCAAAGGTTAATTTAGTGTCCTCCTCCTTCCGCCGCTTTATGACAGCAGCTTTCGTCCAAAGTACAGTGCAGTTCACTGTCAACTAGTTCTCGAGATTAGAGTCGTGTATTTTCATAGATCTGAGAAACCCAGACATTATTTATCGCTCTGCTGCAACACATAGACCAATCAATGGTCATAAAACCCTTCATTGACTGTTTCATTGATTTACTTGACACAGACCTGTTAATCAAGCTAAGTGAAAGGCAATAACAGATAGATGAAGTATAGAGAGTCTGCTGCCTCTCCTTGTAATGGTTAACTCAGCTGCGGGCTGGTATGCAGAGTTACACAAAGATATGATAGTAAAGCTGTAACTCAGAGTTCATGTTTGTTGTCTTTACAGCATGAGGGAGGCTCCCCCTCCCCTTGTTTCCTGCACTCGCCTGTTCAAATATGTTCATGCGTGTTTCTCTTTCAGCTGCACCACTTTCCTACGGCTCCAAACTGACGCAAAATGTCATCGATAACCGATAATCACATTTATGGACGCCCATGCACCGAGAAAGAGCGGGCAACCATGACACCGATGCTGACAGCATGTTTATTGAATACCACTATAAATTGTAATCCTCGACCATTTCTTTTACATCGAATTGTTGAATACGGTCCAATGTGCTTGCGGAGGGAGGGAAGGCCTGTGTGGGAGACAGTGAAGTACTCAATGTAGCCAGCTGTTTCACTAATGAATCTATGTTTAGCACAATAAATCAAGAGGCATGCTCGTGCTGCTGTAATCCCCCCTGAAAGGGAGCAGAGACGGGGACGCGCCAAAAGGAGAATCTGGTCTACATTTCTCCACTCCCAGTATAACTGATCCGCATGGTTAATTTTAGACCTGTCAGGGAAAACAAGGTCACAGCAAATGTATCGAGGACATGCTCAGATCTGCCTCTTTTTTTTCCTTTTCATCAATCAAAGTTCCCCTTTGGAGCCGGGATCGGGCTCCTGCGAGACTAGTAATGACGGTTTCTCTTCTCAGCACCCGGGGAGAAGCTGGAGCTCCAACCAGCAATTAGCAGGAGCACGGCTGAATCCGCAGGATGTGTAAAATTTCCCTTCTGATTCTCTGGCGCGGTCTGTAGAGGGGGGTTTACGTCTGACTGGCCCGTTTACCATGAAGGCCTGCAAAGTTGAGATGATTACCATGCTGAGAGCCAAATGTGTTTTTATTTTCAGACTGGTATGAGACCCAGTTACTGCGAAAGACAGATGTGCAGCGATTTTACTGGTGGAATGACCGTTGTTTTGCATTTGAACTATTTCAATGAGGAGCACTATAAACTAGTGTGCACATCCCATTGTTTTCCTGATATTTTTTAGGATATTCTGTGCAGTTTTTATTCCCAATTAAATTTCCTATAAGAAATACACCATTGTTGCATCTTATAAACATAAATTTCCATTTTCCCATGCAATTTAAGACCGAGGCCTGCCTCCCTTTTCCTTCCGTGTCTTTTCTCTCTGCTGGTTACACTCAACCCCTCCATATTCCTGTACTTTTTCTTTCTGCTGCGCATCAAGTCTGTGAAATGGAAATGAGGACTCTCGCGCTCTCTCACTCACAATCTCCCCCTCTTTCCAGACATCAGAACGAGGCTATGCCTCCAATGTTTTTTCTCAGATCTTGGAGTGCTGCCAAATCTTATAAGTGGAGCACGGAGAGAGAGAGAGAGAGAGAGAGAGAGAGAGAGAGAGAGAGAGAGAGAGAGAGAGAGAGAGAGAGAGAAAGAGAGGGGGGTGCGGGAAGAAGAGAGTGAGCAGAATGCAGAGGAAGGAGGCGTAGGACAAAATAGATGAAAGGGGAGAGGATGAAAAATGAACAAGGGAAAGAGGCAACGTGAGAGACGAGGACAAAGCACGGGACTGATCCAAGAGCATTTGGGCTTTTTCTCATATTATAGCCAATCCCAGCACAATCCCTCCCTTTTCTGCTGAGCAACTACTCCTAGCTTCTGGCTCAGGATCAGCTGATAAGATGGCATGCTGCTACTATGCCAAAATGAAAAATAGAAGGCGAGTGAGGGGAGTGTTTTATCTCCTGCGATCAAGAATATTTGGTGCAGAACAATATGACTGTCGAATATAGCCCACGAGGGGCTCCGATTCTGCACTTTTCATGCAATTTGTTATGTTAAAAATATCCCTGCAGATTGTAACAATGACTGAGCTGCAATTATGCTTAGCAGGAGTCATTACTTCCATTTTTCTCTGCCTGAACTCCACCTTCCAGACATATATTTTGGGCCTCTGGGAGGTGCATACCGGTCACAGTAGTAAGATGCTTTCTGCCACCTCCGACATGCCAGGCTAAAGTTAGATAAAGCTATCAATGTGAGCTGCGCTAAAAGTAAACGTGAGCGGCGAGTGCGGCTTTGATGGAGACGGATCCTCAGCCTGCGGCTTTGCTGTCGACGTTTCAGTGGAAAATCACAAATGGACTACAGTTCATCAGCATGCAGTGTGTATTCTGAAAGACGAGGAGCCAGACCTTTTCCACAACACTGATGCAATCATGGTGATTGACTGTCAGTTGGTGCGTGGCTCCCTAATGTGCCGTCTTCCTCTGTATTGCTGGTGAATGAGCTGTCAGCTTTGTGGAGGTTGCAGTGTGTTGTGTGTGCGTGTGAAGGAATGAGCGGGGGTAGCAGGTGACTGTAGGTCTTGCTGCACCCCGGAGATACTTGTTTAGTCAGCTGAGAGGCTGGATTCAAATGGATGGGATGGCTTGTGAGGGCCATCTGTGTGCTGCCTTAAAAGCTGAATAACAACACAGAGCCCATGTATGGAAAACACGGAGCCGCCGGCCACGAAGCAGAGGCTAAGCAGATCATTTCAAACAATGGGCTCATGCAGAGCTCCACGTTGAGATGAAAAGGAACGGCCACAGTGATATGATGCTGTAAAAATATTTTAGCAGACCATCTGAACACAAGCTGTCTTTTCTCTGCTGGTTTGTATCCGAGCGTCCTGATGAGGGGGACGGCCTTGTGGTCTGATGAATGGCTCAGTTCCTAAGGTGTGTCAGCAGGTCTAAGGTGATGTATTATGGGGAGGCTCATTTCCTGCTGTCTCTTACTGTTCTTTGCGAGCTCCTCTGTCAGACTACGGGTTCGCGCAATTATCACCAGTTCAAGCTGGGATACAGCTCTGGATGTCTGGATGCGACGCAATCAGCTGCCTCCCCAACAACCGCGCAATTTACCTTTAACCATCCTGTTGCCAGACAACAAAGCATCACTGAAAATATGCCTGAGACAACTTTTATGTGCCGCATAAATCCAGGATTCCTGAGAGGTCCTTAGTGCATTTTACATCTACTTTCATCTCCTTGTAGGCATACAGTTGTCAAAAGATAAGAGCAACGCTCTTTGGTATCCTGTCACTTTTGTTTTTATCTGGGAATACGTCATGCGTTCACGCACGCACGCACACACACACACACACACACACACACACACACACACACACACACACACACACACACACACACACACACACACACACACACACACACAATAATACCCATACTGGCTGTAGTTTCTTTGTATGTTACGTAACTGAGTGGGAGCTATTTCTCCTCTGAGTGCTAATGTTGTTGTCAATCAAGGCTTATAGTGGCAGCCACTGCACAAGCTCCACAGTGGCAGAATAAAGCTTTTATCGCCTTTGTTCGCTCTCTCTTGCCAGTCAAACATGTTATGTTATTCTCTTGCTTTCACCTCCACCTCTCGTTCCTCCCTCTCTCTTTTTGTTTTCAGTGGTTGCCGGAATCAATTTTTCTGGAGAACTGTTTATGTTGTTGTCCGGCTATGGAACATTTGAGATAGAGTTAAGGAGCGGGAGAAGGTCAGGTCAGCGGAGAGAACAAGCAGGGCCTGTGTTTGACAGGTGTGTTCTATTATTGGAGCTGGTGACTTCGAGTGTGTTACACAACTGTGTCGCTTGGACAGGTTTATTTAGACCGCCGGCAGAGCCTTCAGAGTATCTGATAGCTTGGGCAGAGCATGTCACAACAGGTGTCGGGGCGGATAATGGTACAGTAAATAAGAGCAGGGTTTTTATAGCTCAAGGTTGATAGATTGAAATCTGGAGCTCTTGGAAAAAGCATTCCCGAATTTAATTCTGCGGTCTTGGCACAAAGGCAATCCAGTCATTTGGATCCAACAAAAAAGCACTTGTATTTAGCCATCATGACATAGAGTATGCTAATAACAGGTTGCACTTGATATACTGTATACATGTCTACTGCTCTGTAATGATATAATCACAGAGCAGAAACAGCAGCCGCTCCCTTCCCTTGTCCTCCTCGTTGGCGAGAATGTGCAGGGGGAGAAAAATGATCCAATGTCATCCGGAGTGATGGAAGCTTCTCTGTTGAGCCAGAGGGATATGTTCAGGGGAGGAGGGAGGAGGGAGGAGGGAGGAGGGAGGGGGAGCGGATATTTCTGGTTGAGTGTGAGTTTGAGTAAGTCCGGGCAACAAGCCAAGCATGCCGATGGAGGGTAAGGGAGGGAGGGGGCGGGAGGGGTTTTGGAGAGAGAAAGAGGAGAGCGATAGAAACCCTTTTGGGCTGGCGCACTGTCAGCTTCACTAGCACACAGCTGCTTCTGGAAAATTCTGCACCCTGCCCTACTAAACCACCAGGCATGACATGAATAACAAGAATGGCCTTGCTATCAACGGCGGATACTTTTTCTTTTGACGTGGGCCTAACAGACTGGTACAAATGCCCTGGCCTTGCACATAGTGGAAAAATCAACAATGAAGGGGACACCGGGGCACAATGTGGGAATGAAATCCCGGGTTTAGAAGGCTTTGTCCGGACGGGGACGCAGTTGACACAGACCCTGAGGGCTTTGCAAAAAGGCCATGTAACAAAATGCCAACTGATGTGTTTTGATGGGGTTACTTGTTCACCAGCCAGTCACTAATTGGAGAGTAAGAACAGACTGAATTTCTTTCTGTATAGAATAGAGCTTTGGCAAATTTCCTTTTCACACTTTTCTTTAATGTCCGTTCGACGGTGGCAGGCAGCAGCAAAACAGAGGCTGCACGGAAAAAAGACACATACCTGCTGATGCACAGTGCCGTGTTTTCTAACATGACCAGTCAACACTTGCCCTGGATTTAAGTACAGACTTTACCAGCACTGTGTGAGTGCTGCTCTGCAGATGAGATAATGCTAGCCCTTATCCAGCCATGAGGCTGTTAGCCATGCACAGCCCTCTGTGGTGTTGACATTTCCCTCCCCGACCCATGCGAGCACATAGGGCCATGGCGGCTCCTTTCGGGCTGCCTTGTATCCATGGCTGATAAAGAGGTGAGTCAGCCTCTCATCTATCCCGCTCCTCTCCTCCTCTGCCTGGCAATACACCTACCCTTAACCCCGTCATCCTCGTTCACAAGGCCTTATGTGTACATTCAGCACATGGCAGATTGTATAAATAGCAGCGACCGCGTGGCTCGCCGCTGACACCTGACATTTTCATGCCCCGGCAAGCCGCTGATACATTTGGCGCTTGGCACGCATTCTTCTCCCGGGTTTATCCATCTGTTGATGTCGGCCCAACCCCCCAGCCACTACTATGTTCTTGTAACATAACACGAGGCTCGCCTTTCCCTCTATTCATCTTAACATGCAAGCACTGCATGGCACAGACTTCACCCCCTCCTTTTCCCCCATGTTTTTTTCCAGCTCCTACTCGCTCTCCCTCCCCGCCGTGCCCGTGTTTCTTTTCCTGTCTCTGCCTAACAACCCCCCCCCCAACAAACATGCGCTACACAATCCACCCAAGTCATTAGTCTTCAGGCCGGCGTTCAGCTGGTCTTAGAAAACCCACCAAGATGGAGAACAAAAAAGTGAGATGGGAATTGCGTGAAACTGGAGTGATAGTGCTGGCAAAACACCGAATGTGATATTGTGTGCAGGCAGGGTGCTTCCTGGCTGCCCGCCAAGCTCCAGCAGCAGCACTGCAGCATGTCAATATGTCCGTTGCCAGGGAAACAGGGAGAGCACACACGGCTTCACAGAAAACCTGAACACTAGACCTCGTCCCCCACTTTTCTTTCAGAATTTAAATGCTCCATAAAACCAGAGCGCTGTCCGTTGAAGGGCATCACCGGGACGGTACGATAAAACACAACTAAAATCCAAAGTCGATGTCAGCCAGTTGGAGCCGCTAGCAGGCCGACGACATGAACACGGTCCCTCGCTGGCCTCTCGACCATGAACGCAGCCACTAGTTTTTCTTTGTGTGTGTGTGTGTGTGTGTGTGTGTGTGTGTGTGTGTGTGTGTGTGTGTGTGTGTGTGTGTGTGCAGTCAAAGTCCTTGTTGGGTATAATGTGTCATAAAGTAATCTATTATCGAAGCACAACTACTTTTGAGAGTAATCGGTTATCATTTGGCTGCTGTTTCTCTAAACTTCTATTTACATGATGTCTTCAATAATTACCAGCAAAATAATTATCAGCAAATTCACTCCATCGAAGAGACGCATCAAAAATAAATGAATCTTATTAATGTTACTATTAGTCTGTATCCACAGCAACTATGATGCATTAGCTTTCCTCTAGCCTCCCTTTATAAGAGCCATCTACATTTTGGCATATTATTTTTTTCTATTTTTGTTGTTGCTTCTTCACTGTGTCCATCAGTTCAGCTGAATTCAATGTGAAACAGTCATCATTCATCAAACTGACCCACAGAGTTCTGAAAGCTGAATATTAATATATGCTCATTATTAAGACATTTCCTTGGTAACTAACTTCTATTTCTGTTAATGAATACTAAAGTAACTCCTTTAACAACAAGTAAATGTAAGTTACTAATTTTCAATAAGTCACACTGACATTAAACAATTGCTGGCAGTTGATCTAAAAGGCTACCGCTCTTGGTCTGGAAGAAAATAAACCGGAGTAGCATCGCATATTGTAATTTCAGCCACTGACAGGAGATATTTTTCTAAATAAAAACAAAAATGATATAAATGTTTGCACAATTTATTCTCGATGCCGCCCAAGGACAAACACTGCTTAAATAAACGATGAAACAATCCAGAAATAAAGTGGCTTAAATGCCACTTTTTCTTTGTTTTTGGTGATCAAAATAAGTCCTTGGTGGACTTTGCAGAATGTGGATTTCTGCGTCTCCTTGCTCCTGTTATTGGGCTGGTGGTTGTACCCTGCAGCAAATGGCTTGGCTGTGAGTTATTACTGGCAGGTCTATACTCCTCCATCAGGCATTGTGAAAGAATGACCTCAGATACATCAGGCAGCACAGTGGCTCTGTTGCAAAGTCACGACTTGCAACATAAGTCATGCGTTTTAGTGCGTTGAGCCACACTGCCAACAGCAACCTCATCAGCTTGTCCCAAGCTGTGACCTTGGTCAAAAAGAACCCCTGTTTTAAAGTCTCTTTGCAGAAACCGTAATTTGTTTGAAATGTAATATTGATGAAGTATTTCTTCTCCCATCGTTGGCTCTCTTGTGTATACCATAACCACACTGGCACAGCCTGTTTTGTCCTGTATAAAGCATTTCATATGTAACCCAGCTGACCACAGCAAGATACTACTTCCCCTTAAAATTTATCTGTACTTCTCTTTAGCTGTGTTTGTATTGTGGCTTTTTATTGATACTTCATGATTTACAAATGTATCAAGAAATTCAAAAACAGTCTGACAACATATCCCGTGTGTGCATATTGGAAATATGTTCAGCCTGAAGTCCAAAACATTACAGATTAGCTTGCACTATCGTCACAGTATGATAAGGCACATTTTCTTTCAAATGTACATTTTATGGCGTCATTATCTTTCAGGTGATTTTTTTTTCAGTGTCGCTGAAGGAGAGCTAAAGGACAATCTCATCAGCCACACCTCGCTTTTCACTCTTATCCAATTCTGGCTCCGTCTGTGCTCGTATCACCGGAGGGGGAAGTGGGTGTGCCAACTATAGCACCTTAGTTTTCAGAACTCTATCCGTGCCTACGAGTGGCCGAACAGCTGCTGCTGCAGTGTCTGAGCTTGCTCGGGGATGCACATGAAAGTGCTGATGTGTCCTGTTATTTTGGGCTGTACGGTGCCCTGGGGGCCCAAGGAATTTTTGGAGGAGACCAGGCAGGGTTGTTAGTGGGTGGGATTGGGGGTGGAGTGTGCCAGAGGGGATCTGAGCTGAGAGTTTCTCCCAGAATGCAACGTGACCCTCATTGCCACATGGCACTGGGGGGATCCTGAGGGGGTGTGGAAATGCTGACATTACCAGGCTGAGCGTTAGGCAGACATGAACACACAGAGCGGACGTGCTGTCGGCCTCTCATGATTGGTGGTATTTCTGGATGCCTTTTATGAACGATGGGAGGCGCCCCTGATGACCTGTCATGCTCCAAGTTTTATACAGTGTTTGACCCAAGCTCCACTTTATGCTGAAGCTCTTTAAAAACAAACTTACCTGACCTCAACACAGACTCAGTTCTCTATTTAGCTTGGTGGCAGATGAGGTTTCAACTCTGAATGGCTATTAAATGGACAGTCAAGAGAGAATCTTTGACGGCAACTATGAATCATATTAATATAGTATTCTCTATATAGTTATCATATATATAGCTGTGACTTATCTCATTATGCTCAAATGCTCTATTTTAGGTTTTCACCCAGTATTGTTATATTATACGAATAGAAGTGGCAGTAAAGTGAGATTTAACCTTGTGAGTAAGCCTGAATACCTTCCAGCTAAGAAATTTAAACTATAATTATCACAATATTAACACGATTACAATAGTCTAATCTTCCGTTGCCAAGTCATTCACTGCAATATGATGCCCAGACACACACAAAAAAAATATGAAAATAACAATTCAAATATGCCAAATGTGGAATCTACACTTGTTAATAAAGAGCTTTGTGCCAATTACCACCATGATAGGAATTTTGTTTCGTCTTCATACAAACACAAAAGATGGAATATTCTTCACTTTTCTTATGTTTGCTTTTTCTAATTTCTAGACTCAACTGTTAAGTTGATCTTTGACTTTGTCCTGTAATATAGTTTGGATGAAAATGCCTAAAAAGTACAAACAAAACATACAAATATTAGCAATAATTAGCAGTAACAGATCATGCCAATACACACAATTCATTCATTTTGAAAATCCAAAAGGTTTTAGGTAAAATATGTAATTATCTTGAGATCTCTCATATTTCTCCGTGAGCCAGATAATTCAAGAAGACAGACCTAGTTTTCTCTGATTATTGTAGTGGTGTGTGTGTGGATGTGAATACCGACTCTAACTCAGTGACACATGAATTTCAGTTCACTCTACTTAACACAAACTTGCTGTGCATCTGTTAGAAGTCCCTGCTGCATGTCAGCAGCTGCTACATGTCTGTAATGTTAATGGCAGCCATCACACCACCATTAACACTCTCTGTTGGCTCTAAATGTTATCATAGATCTTTGCACAGACATAACGCTCCCATTTCCATTCAACTCACACGTGGCGGTAATATTACAGCCCGTTTGGTTTGGCCGCTTGAAGGAAAGATGCCATGTCATTTACTTAATTACACGTCCCCTATGGCTCACACCTTGAAAACTACTTGATTTATTTGGTTGTGGCTTCCTGAAAACCGCCCAGGATTCCTGGCGTCTGCTTGTTCTGTACTTCATCACACAAGCCACGTCCATGTACAATGTGACACTGTATTAATTAAGAGGGATACTCACAGATTGCTCCATAAATCATTTTTTTTGGCTCACATTTTCATGCTCGGTCTAACATAGCAATTTGCATCTTGTCTCACTCATGATTGTGTACACCTCTGTAAGACAGAAGAGCTCAACTACTTCACTGTCACGTCAGAGTCGGAGGAGTTTTGTCAATAACCCCGGGAGGAGGTAGAACTGTGCTGACTCACCGATGCCGTTATCTTCGCCAGACGGGGCATTAAAGGGGCAGTTAGGCTCGGTGGATATAAAAAAATCAAGATGCAGATTTCAGCCTCTACCAAATTAAAATGTATCGACTCATTTTATAATTACTTCTTAACTTTTCCACCACTAAAGTTGCTATAATGAGCCTTGCAGGATCATTTCACTGAAACTCTAAAAGCGAAAAATCAATCTCACTCTTTCACCATCTACTTGTAAGAGGCAATATGCGACTCTGTTTGTGGAGAATGGGACTCGTGTGTATTAAACATTATACATTGTGTTTTTAGCACAGTTTACTGGAAAATACTGCTTATTTTTTTTCCCCCTTGAATCCAATGGTGAAGCTTTAGGGCGGACAAGGAGACAGCTGTCACCCCACCCAGGGTCGCAGGGTTCTTGATTATAACCCTTGAAGCTGTTCCACATGTGCTTAATGATGCACCATGAGAGTCACACAAACCAATATGGCTCACTGTATAAATGTCTTACCAGCCACAGTCATGATCACTTAAGTTATTCGTGTACCAAACATTGTATAGAAGCTGCATGTAATCGTGTAGAAGTAGCTCTTTTTCTTTTTTTTTTAACATGTTGACAGCTAACTCTCGACACAAATTTGCTGATAAATCCCCACTAATCGCCCAGCGCGGGGTCAGGGAAATGTCTTTTTAGTAAAAAAAAAACCATGAAATATACTTCTACAGTGATTCGTATCATAACAGAAGCAGACTGTACTTGCTAGATATGTCCCATATAATCCTCTAATTAGCGTGAGAAGAGTTGTGTTTTTTATAGACTATGGATCTCAAAAGTTGCTATTATCTTATAATGTGACAAAGATTAGAAAATCCAGCATTCATGAAACTTTTTAGGTGGGGGGGGGGGGCAATGTGGAGTCAAGACAAAGCTCGCAATGCCACATCTTAGGTTACATTATTCCTCGTTTAGGGTTGCATAGATGTTGGCTCAGTTATTGTTGGAGATCTGAATCACATGACTCTGTATAGACAAAGACCCGAATCAGACGGCTTTGTTATTTTAGCCGCTCATGTGATCTGCACTCGACACCAAAAGGGCCGCTCTCGGCTTCGCCCCTCGCCCCTCGCCCCACACCCACCACTCTCCGTCCCCCCCACAGGACCGACAGAGAGAGTCTGTTACCAGAGAAACAAAGGTCAGTGTACTGTGTCGTCACATTTCCAGCTCACAGGACGAATCTTGAAAGAGTAAAAAGGGTCGCACACAAACATCCTTTGTTTTTGCTGTAACAAACCCGCGTTTGTCTTTGTGCTCTGGGCTGTGATGTCATCGTCATGGTTCATCCTCTCGCTGACCTCCGGGCCGATGCTTCTGAAATAGCTTCATCAGGAGGTGCACTCCAATTAGGGCATTGATTTTTGTTTTATTTTGACACCCACACACTCGCCCCCTCGCACAAACACAAACATGCAGGCATTCATTAAATAACACAGAAATAGAGCACAGTGAGTTCACTGTTCTCGAAAGCTGCCACCCCCCCCCCCCCCCCCCCCCCCCCCCCACCCCCCAGTTGGGAAGCTGCGCTGCACAAACTCTGCGCTTGCCGGCGCTCCATGAAACTCTATGATCTGTGCTACATTGTCTGAGTATCATCATTATCTGAGGCAGAACAGAGGCTGTGAGACATACAAATGGTTATGTTGTGAGAAAGCTCGCTGACATTTTACGGTCAACTCATAAAAATCGCAGCATGCCTGAGAACTGCAGCGGGCCTTTCACACAGAAAACTGTGAACACCTAATGCAGCCGACCTTTGATGGTGCGCATGATGTAATCCTCATGATAGATGCGTCAGGCTTTGGCCTTAGGCTGCTCTGAATGTTCAACTCCCTGAAGGCCTTGCAGGCTAAACGGGCCAAAGCAGCCCCCATCAATACATGACCAGGCAACGCTCTAGATCACCTCAACCGACGCAATTAATCTTGGCCTTGTAGCCCGCAGACAGGCCTTTATCCAAACAACAAACACAACAGGCACTTTATGGCCTGATGATGATGGCGGGGGTCTGATGTTAATTTGGGTGTAGCTCTGCTGTTATCGTGCTAATAAGCGAGGCTGCACACCACCGCCTTTACCTGAGATTAAAAATTCAAATTCAGCTTGATCAAAGTGGGATTACTGCGCTAAGCTTGCCGTAACAAAAGAAGAGGTGGAATGTGAAGGTTTGGGAAATCATGTATTTTCACCCCCCTCTGCAATGCTTTCTAACGTGATTTATACAGGAAAATATGTTTTTTTTTAGATGACCTTATTACCATGCTAGTCAGTTTTAATTTACATCTAATTTGGACTGAAAGCTGCTGAAAAATGGTTGTAACATCACATTCACAGTATGTAGGTGACATTTCTTTTCTGGGAGGATTAGTTTGATATTTTGGGAAGTCTTCTGATTTGCTTCTCTTGAAATGAGTTTGAAGGAAGATTGAGACGCTCTGCTGTTCGTACGAGACGCTAACAAAAAGTTTTATGAGAACGCCCACAACTGGCAAAAAATGCTCCATGATTGAAATTTGTCCAGACAAAAGCAATATCGGAGTGAAAGATGTTTGTGGCTCGCCTGGAAATCTCCCTGGAAGTTTGCTCTTTCAAGCATTTGGAGCAACATCTTGTGTTATTAACTGTGTCAGGGCGTAGAAGAGGCAGCGGGGCGGTTTCAGGTGGGCTAATGATTACATTCCACGGGAGAGGAAAAAAACTGTGTACTTTGGCCTGTGGCCGTGATGAAACAGTGACGTATTATTGCTCCATAAGTCAGATGGTTACATGCACTGGATGTTCCCTCGAGGGCAAATTAATCACGCACAGATCCCCTCTCCCCTGAAGGGAAGGCAAAACAATGAGCATGCCCCTGGATGCACTCCTGACCTGCCTTGCCTTCTTTGGGTTGTGAGAAAGAGGTTCGTCTTCAGCTGTTGATTCGAGCCTGCCTCTTCTCACAGAAGAGTCTTTTACACGACATTCCAGTCTTTATCTGGAAGTCCTCATCAAGTCCAACATGCCGCCAGAAATGGACTGTAACACAACTCAGTGATTGTTTCCCAATGACCCTGAACGCACAAGGCCACACTGCACCCAACTTTTAATTGCCTTATAAGTTAAATATGAATTCACAGGAAGCTTAACTTGAAGCTGAAAAGACTAACAGCAAGGACAAAACAGCTGCCTTGTGGGTATTCTTCTCTTCTTTAATTCGTAGAAAATTGAAGCAAATTGTTTCCCTAATCTCTAAACTAAGCTAAGCTAAGCTAAGCTAAGCTAAGCTAAACTCACTGGAACCTGGTTTTATATGAAAGTAGTTTCAGCTTCTTTTTGAGTAGTATTACGTAATGGTATTTGCTGAAAACAATTTAACATTTTACTTTATCATGTCCCACAAAACCTGTGTTAAACACTGGTTTGGGAATTAATATCTCATACATGTTATACCTGTTATTATCTTTATAGACGTGGTCGATTTACTAAGTTTTTTCATCGGTTGTACATACATTCTGTTTTGGAATAATAAAGTTCAATGTCGTTGCAATAAAAGTCAGCAAATAAGTACAGGACACATTTTAAAAAGAGTAGTAATCTGCTGAAAGATTGCACGACTTTGAAAAGTCACACTGATGTGGGCTTTGTTATTTAAATGGAATCTGATATTTTAAATGAGTTCCCACTGTGAGCCAAATTCTAACCGAAGGACGATCCATGACCCGCTTTTGATACAAAACACAATGCAAAGCGAGGCAGGTCAAGGATTACATAATTGTGCATTGTTTCCTCGATTTATACTTTGCTCTGAAGTCATTAAAATGTGATTTGCTGAAATGGGTGGCATGTCTAGCGAATAATCAGCTGAGTGCACTGTGATCCAAGAGATTGCATAACCCCTATATTTCATGAGACTTGTTTGGTGTTACCTCATTCTTCTGTGTGTTTACAGAAGAAGTGTAAGAGGAATTGGGCTGTGAGTCAGCGCAGTGGAACGGCGGGGAAAGTCAGCATGAGGCCGGATTGTACAAGGTGATGTTTAAAAGCGGCAACGTCATGAGATCAGCATGTTCACATTAATTCCTTCTGGCTAACTCGAGTCACTGCTGATTGAGACCGAAACTTCCTTACTGCACGTAGTTTCAGCTCTTTGTTTGCATGGGGACAGCCGTATCAGTTTTTTATATCCGTCTGTGCTCTTGATAAATTCTCAATAGTCAAGAAAAAGAAGCTTTCACATAAATATTAGTTGAGGGAGGCTGGTAATGTTCTCACTCGCAGTCTGATCGGGATTTGAGTATGAAGCCATAAATGGTTTTGTCCCTTGTAATGCTAATCTTAGGCCACCAACATTAATTCAATCTGTGCAAGAGGAAGCAGACAGGAGAGGACCGAAAAGGGAAATCTATCTGCAGAGGAAAACCATTTCGTACAACTTAAAAGCACCACAAAAATTGTGTAGTATGACCTTGATTTTATCAAATTTTTGTCATTCAACATTCTTAACTTCAAGGCTGAGCTCTTATGTTATTTAGCTTCAATTATGAAAAAAACAAACACAAATTTTTTTATTTCTATTCTACATTACAAGACATCCATTGTGCTTTTTTTCGTCTTCTATTAATTCTCATTGAATAGCCTACAGCATTAAATGATGCTTGTTTTGTCATCTAAGAGTGTGTTTACACTGCAGCAGCGGACAGAGACAACAATGTAGTTAGTATGCCGGGCCACTGGAGGGCGCTCTTGCTTGATTTTGTAATGAAACTACACAGACGTGTGTGCAGCGAACAACAAACTATAAACGTGAAGAAAATGGAGAGCACCGGACATCCACATGGACTGATGACGCATCGGATGCTATCAGGGGTGAGTCTCAACTATAAAACTACTGATATGGACGATAAAACTAGAATATGTATCGCGATTCATACCACCACGGGCCGCCATGTTTGTTTACAACTGAATGAGCAGGAGGGAGGGGGAGAGATGCACATGCGCAGTAACATGCTCTGTAGCCGCCGGCAGTCTCTGCAGGAGGGATTAGTGGCCGTGAAAGAATCTTTCCACCTTGGGAGCCGGATTAAAAACGTTGCGGATACAGTGCATCCGCACACTGGTGTCGTGTAAACGGACCCCCCAAAAGTGAAGAAAGTTTTGCGGCTACACTCGAATTTGTTGTAGTGTAAATTGGGCCTAAAACTAATTGTAGGCTTTTTGGGGACTACCATTCATGAATATTGCTTTTCTGAATTCCAGATGGGTTATTGTCAAGAGAATGGCAAGAATATCCTGACTTCACATCCACAGTTGGGGGGTAATATTTAAATCACTTTTTGTTGCAAATAACACACCATGTTAAATGAAATCATAATTCAGAACTGTATCAAATGTGGGATGTGCAGCCCTGAACAGATCTTCAGGGAGAGCTTTTTCCATGTCGAGACATTTTCCAGCCTGAGACTAAACTCTTTAGTTCAGAGGTCACATACAGCCCAATTTTTCTGCTCCATATGTTTTTTTAATCTTAGTGAAAAGAGGAATAAGTGCAATATGAAAAGTTATTTCAATGGCTTTTCACAAACCCTGGCCAAGTTATCTCAAGCAGTAATTCAGCATCATGTTATAGTTACTGTGCTCCCTGGTGCAAAATACAGTAAAATGTTCAAATATCATGCTGTCCATTTGTTCCAGTTACAACTTTGAATTGGAGCTTTGCTACATCACAAGAAAAAAACAACACAACAAATTACTTGAATTCAAGCTTAAATTGATGCTTCTGAGGGTAAAGCGGGTTTTCTATTTTTCATCCTTCACAGATTCACTGTGGCAGTATATCTAATGCTGCTTCACTAGCAATAAGATCCAGAGGTTCCTGCCACGTTACTGATATCTTGTTTTAGTTCGAGGATCTTGATGTTTTGTTATGTCTACAACATGTAGAAAGCTATCCCACTGAATTATAAGGCAGCAATTAGAATTTCTTTGGAATATTTAGACCTCCTCTGGGCTGAAATTAATCTTTTGCTCATCCGGTGTTGGCCTCATGTGCTCCTCACACAACATGGGATTTTTGTTAAATGGCCTTTAATAGTTGTTTCTTTCCGCTATGACTTTAAAAACCCACTCAATAAGTCTTGAAATACTCCTAAATGATAAAAGTTGAGTTTTCCCATTTCAAATATTTCAATGTGTGCCTTAGTAAATGTTAAGTTAAACCATATCAGGTCTTAACACATGTTACACTTAACCACCATTTGGAAAAGCAAGATGTGATATTTCATTCACAGCGAAGGTGTTTTGTCGGCCAGACAGACGTGGAGGACAGATGTTTAAAACGTGTCCTTTGTGACTCCTGGAGCCACATTCAATGCCGACGTAGAAAGCTTACCGTCAGCTTGCTGCCCTCAACATGACAAAATAGTGTTATGTCAGCGCGCTGAGAAATAGCAATAAATTGGGTAGCAGAGAGTTACAAAGAGGTGTGGAAAAAGGGGGGGTGGGGGGGGGTATGAGATTCAGGCAGTACCTGAGGCATGGAGGGGAACATCATTATTCTCAGAGCAGTGCTTTGATGTGGAAGCTGGGGGGAAGTCGGGGAGCTGTTCTAATTAAAACAGTAACAATACGGCCCGCGTTGCCCCGCAGAAACAGGGGCTTTGTAAAGTCACTGAATGCCCCATTTAGCGGGCGGCCGTCCATAGATAACAGTAGATATTACAGTGACGGACTCCAAGGTCTCTAAGTGTGTAGCTTTTGCTCCAGTCTCTGAAGCGCTCCTCCCGGTGTGTGGATGTGTGCGAAGAGTTCTCGGTGTCCTACTTTCCGGGTCTTCGGTGGCGTTGTGGGCCCTGACAGGAGTGACAGATTGAGATGGGCTGTGGGTATTCAGAGGCCAGGCAAAGACAGGAAAGCCTGGGGGATCTTGGTATGACAGGTAGATGGAGGACAGACAGGACTTCATTATAACTGCTGCAGAAAGGAGCAGTAGAATATAAAATTAAAGCGTCAAATCAACACGCATCAAAAGTGCGCCATTTTTTTTTCTTTTATTTGACTACATTTCACCGAAAAAGAAAGCATACTCAGATACAGCACAGCCTTCTATAAAATAAAAGTTTCTATTTTGCGCTGATGTTGACTTGAATAAAACAGATTTTTTTCCCCCTCGTCCGCAAAGCACGTTTGTGTCTCTCTTCATATCTACTGAAGCATATTGCACTAAAAGGCACAAGTGGGCTTGTGGAGGCAGCTGAGTGATGCTCTGAGACAGTAGCAGTTCAAAGAGACTGTCTGCGCAGAGAGAAGGGTCTAATTTTAACTTGGAGACAGGGGGGGGCTCATGAAACGGCTCTCTGCCTGACTACAGCTCAATTATTCATCAACACAAGAAGTCTCTCAACTAAAAAGCCTGACATGGATTTCACCCCCCCCCCCCCCCCCCCCCCCCCTCTCTTCTCCCATGCTGTTTCATTCAGACACCAAAACTAGTCGTCCACACACAAACCAAAAACTACCCACCCTGCCACTGAGTTGCCCTCCAGAAATGCAGGCATGCATTGGTGAAGATGAGTCAAAACACACATAATGAGACATGGAGTCTGCCGAGGAATTTGACAAAATGGTGTTTTTATATTGTGTTTCTTGGTATAATGATTTTTTTTTTTCTGGGCCAATTGTTAACTTTCAAAAACTGTGTTATCTTTCTATACACTCCACGCAAATTATTTACTTTAATACATTTTTCACTGTTTAGTCACGTTAGTTTATTATTCAGTTTTGTCTCATCATGAATGGTTCTCTTGATCAAATAATGGCATCGGGTTCACAGTGACCTTCTGCTAACCTTTAAAGCCTTTAAAGTTTCTCAGCTGGAAACTCAAACTGTTTGTAAGAATTCTTGGGAAACAAATCTAAACTCAGGAGCTCAGGACTTGGACGCTTCGCCTGATGACTCAGTCTCTGTTTTGAACAACTTGCAGCAGGCGTCATCTCCCACAGATGACCAGTCATGTGACACCGAGCTGGCTCCGTCCGAGCTGCTCATGTAATCGGAGAAATTGCAGAATGAGGCAGACTTTATGCAGTTTTCCAATCACTCTGTCTTTTTTTTCCAGAGTCCTTAGCACAAGAGCTCAGACTGCCATAAATTTCCTGTTGCTACCGGAGCAGTGACACTCTGGAGGATACAGCCCAGCAGTATTTTCTTAACTCGGTGACAGCAAATCAACAGAAAGGCCATAAACCATTTCACTATTGTAATTTTTCCCTCTCTGCAGCCTTAACAGCCCCACTGGGCTTCAAACCTGGTTTCCCTCTGATGACTTGTTGAATTGACTAAAGCCCCAGAAAACACTCCAGAGCAAATTGTAATTGTTCAACATGTGGGATAAAAGCACTCCCAGTTATGTGACTTCAGCTGCACATAGGCCCAGTGTGACTGGGCTGCGACCGATTTAGAAGCAACTTGTTGACCTTCACGGATACGGCGACAGTTTCTTGGTCAGCACAAGTCCCCAAAGCCCCCCTGACTGATGCGGCGGTCTGAATCTGTTGAATGTCTGTAATAAGTTTATATCTTTAGCAGCGGCTGGGTGGCCTTAGGTAAGCAGTGCAGCCGCGGTGCAATCTGGGAGCGGATTTGTGCCTGCTGTGATAATGACACCATTTAAAGACCCATCCAGACAAGCTGACAAATTGATGCTGAGGTCGTGTTTTCATGTTGACTCGTAAGGCAAACACAGATAAACACATGGATCCACCAGTCTGGTGGACAGTGGCGCACGAAGACGTGTGTGAATTTATGTTGCATGTTTAAGAGCCAATATCAAACCCTCCGAGAACTGAAGAGGCTTTGTGTGTAAATATCTCTCTCACTGTGCCAGACACATTTTATTTGTTTTCAGTAACAGACAACAAATCCAAGTGCGGCTGCATAAATCTGCAGGATCAATAGAGAAAATACAATAACGCATCCTCAGTATTATTGCTCTGCAGTAAGTACTTCCCCGAACATTTTTCATTATGAAAACCGAGATTTATCATCGATTACCCTGCCAAAACATATATTGCTGCTGAACTCTGCGTTGCGGTAATGTGGACATTGGGGCTGGATTTAGACTGGGTTAAGTCTATCTGCGACAGGCAGCAGGTGCTGTACATCATGTAGAGCGGCAGATAGCGCTGGCTAAAGACAGTCAGGTGCAGTGGTGTTTGCAGATAAGGCCATGGGGGCTAACTTTAGCATCTGACATGAGGAAAGAGAAGCTGTGATTGCTGTGGCCTTACTGGCACATTGGCCATGGAGATGGTGTGATTTCCAAAACAAACCGTTCTGGGATTTAAGTCAGCTTTAGACAGGACAGACACAAGGTCAGAAAAATACTTTTGGTTTTGCCAAAGTTTATTTTTTTTATTTTTTTATTTTTTAGAAAGCATTTGTCATTGCTCATGATGGTTTAGAAACAAGGACAACAGGCTGTGTTTCCCCAGGTGTGTCTAGTTTTGCATTGTTGGAAGAAAAAATGTAAAAACATTACTATATATTCCTTGAGAGCACTACCACTGACTAAAATAAGCATTTACATGTATTTATTGTGACCCTATTAGACACACGTTAAGCACATAGATGTTGTGATATTCTCCATCCAAGCACCGTCTGTCCTGTTTTATCCGACTAAAGGGTTGCAGGCATAAACAGGTGAAAGAATTGATGTTTGTCAGACACATGTGGAAGGTGATCTACCGGGGGACACTGAGGACTCAGTCTGACAGACAACACACAATATCGATTTTGCACGTTTCGATCACTATACCCTGCTGTGGACAGGCAACCATTTTCACTCAAGTTTCCTTCACACAAGAAGCTGAAGTCTTGTGCGAGCGGCCATCAGACATGTTTTTACTGACTTAAAACAAAGTCATGTTACGTTCAGATTCCGGACACAGTTTAATATCTTATCTTCTTAAGACACTTGTTTTATTGATATTCAAGATTGTAAACAGCACAATTAGTCACATTTTACTGTCAACCTGCATTTGTTTCAGTCTTCACCACGTGAGCAATAATTAGTTTCTAAATTCCCATTGTTTACAAGGTAAGCACCAAATAACGTTCACTTGCTGACTTTCTTCTGATACTTTGAGGAGTACCACAGCACTCACAAACTCTTGTGTTCATCTCAAAGTGCAGCCATGTTCAGTCGGTTCAGTCGGTTACGATAATATAACAGTGACCAAATGACCTCTTCTGCTCTTCTGCACTTTTCACATCCAGTCCAGGGGGTTTTTAAAAATTCATGAAAAAATGTCTGGTTATATTTCTTTTTCAAGGTACATTCAGGCATGTAGTTACCGGTGCTTTGCACAGAATACTTGGAGATATTGATTCTTGTGAGATATGTGGCTCCATGGTGTTCACAGAGAGAATATACATCAGATCGGCAATGTTTTTCATTGTCTCTCTTTAAAAAAAAAAGAAAAAAAAAGAAAACTACAATCTATGTGAAGCTACTTTTTTATTGTTTGCTATATTTTTTGTCACAATGACCAAAAAACCAATAAGAGATAGAATGTCAACAATCTGGTGTTTGGGTGAGTAGAATGTGCATTTTTTGAGCTTTGTGTTAAAAAAAAAAAACTTATATCATTTTCACTATTCATATAAGCCCAGGTTGAACTATTTGGTCATTTTTGCATCATCTTTAAAATTCAGATCCTGCTACTAATATCACACAGGGGTAAACAATTGAAATTATTAAAATACTATCCTCCTCTGAGTGAGTAAAAACACCCATTCAAACCACTAATCTTTTTCCTTAAGCCAGTAAAGCTGGATTGCCTAAAACATACATTTTTAACACAATGTAAGCTTGAGCCTTTATAATATAAGCAAATTTTTGTACTTGTGCAGAGGTGAGCACGTTAACGTCACAGCAACAATTTTGTTAGTCCAGGCTTTTTTGTGTGGAGTTTGCATGTTCTCTCTGTGCAAGACAACATGAGTACTTTCCTTCCAGAGTCCATGAAATAGGTATTTGAGGTAATTGGTGAGTCTACATTGTTTGTACAGGTGTGAATGTCAGTGTGTGTGTGTATGTGTGTGTGTGTGTGTGTGTGTGTGTGTGTGTCCGGGGGTGTATCCTGCCTTCTCCCTCAGATCGGCTCCAGCACCACATGGATTCGATAAGATTCTGTTGAGGCTGGACAGATGTTGGCTTTACAAAAGAGGCATTATTTATTTAGGTAGTATCATTGATTTGGTTATAGATATATCGTTATTTTACACTTTAGGTATGTGGAATCTTTAAAACGTCTTTCAGTAAGTGTCAAGTATCATTACGTATTTCCTGTGTGTCCTCTGTTTTGGAAGTCAAAATATGGCCACCTTAATAACAGCGAAATACATTTTCAGAACCTCTTTTGCCGCATTTGGAAGGCCATTTAAGTGAGCTAAAAAATAATTGTAAGCCAGTTCCAGCTATCATTTCAGCTGACACAATTTCCTCTTACTGCCGACAAATAAAGTCTGCCATTGTCTTATGAGATCAAAGTCCCATTGTTTTTATAAAAGGAAAGAAAAAAAACGATTTTACGTGGTTAATCTTCCACAGTTGTCACTGCAAACTGCATATCTGTGAGCAGAAAGCTTGACTCTGAAGCCAGGACAGGATGACAGGGCTTAGCAAACGGTCAATTGTAACATTTCCATCATCAGCGGAGGATGTGCTCATGGATAATGTGTCTTCTTATCTTGCCACAGTAAGATGGTGTGTGTGTGTGTGTGTGGATTTTTTTCCCCCACAGACCGTAGGACAATGAGACAGGCTGTGACAGACCACAGGATGCTCCAAATAGAAACAACAGTGCAGCTCGGCTCCTCTCTCGCTCTCTCGGGCCGCTGTGTGCTGCAGTATGATGGTCTCGATGAGTATGTCACGGTATGGAAATCCCTGCCAATACCTCTCAGCTTCACAGCCACCTCCACCTACAAAAGCTGTGTTTTCCTGACAAGAAAATGTCATCTCAGATGCTAATGACATGATTTGCCCTCGCAGATAATTGTGTTTTTCGTGCGTCGTTAAAATGGCTTTGATGTCTCCCTCCCATTTTCAGCACTGCGAGAGTTCATCCGGAATTTTTTATTATTTTTTTCCGCGCACAAGTTTGTTTTTCCTGTGTCGAATCTTATGTGATGGTTTGGCAAAAAAAAAGCTCTCTGAGCAATGCATCATCCCTTTAGAGGCTGAACGCGGTGCCAGGCAAGCTAAGTGCTTGGCTGCAGGCGATGAAGGCAAGAAACTTCTTTTTTGCTTAGTGAAATAAGCAAACCCAAAAGACACAACATTAATTATTCAGCCTCCCTGCACCAGTCTGACATTCTGATTATGACTGGAGGTGGTTACAGGGTATCAGTAAGGTTGCAGAGTAGCCATGACGGGGGTTCGAACTCTAATATGTTAGCTGCCAAGAAATACGGGCCTGTGTGATGTGTACGCCAGCCGCAGGGCATCCGAATGAATGGTAATAATCCATCTTGAGAGAATGAAGTCTATTTCTTGAGCCACTCCCCTGGAAGCAAAGACAAGGAAATTACAAGTCTCACTGTTTTGTAAATGACGTTGACGGTCATTTTGTTTCCTTTTCCAAAATAGGCTGATTACAGGGTGAAGCTGGAAATGATCTGTGTCCTTATGCAATCAACAGACAGCCATGCAGGGATGCAGACCGATACCTTGCTGCTTGAAAGCAGGGTGTTGGCCTATTTGGTGTGATTACGTGTGAGGAGGTTTGTCATTGTATGCCAAAATACTGTCTATCTGCCAAAACTAGCAGCCTTAATCTCTTAAGGGTTGGGCTTGGAAAGCAACCAGTGACTGTGCATATGTGTTGGCGGCGTGGTTTATTTTTTTGGGCCAACCCAGCACAGTCATCTTCATTTGCTTGTGCACCACATTAAATATGACTAGCATACCATTGTATGCTAGTCATATTGTTGCAGCGGTGGTTTGTGCAACGTCAGAATGCGATCTAGTGCAACAGCTGTGCGCTCCACCTCACCACACCGCCGAGGTGGAGCTGATTGAATCATGAAAGCTCCTCGCAGCATTCAATGACAATAGCAGCCTCCGGCAACTGATGAGCTTATCTACCATCCCGCCGCTCACAGAAGCATATTTTTGTCAAGACCGGGCAAAAACAAATCCTGACGGTGAAATGTTGCAGCACCACTTCCAGCAGCATCAGTGCAAGTATTTCCTATGGCGTGGAAGTTGAACTGAAGTGTCGGGAGTCTTGGCAGGCCGGCGCAGAGAGGGTTGTGCTGTGAAAACTGGCATGTTGACACTTTCATGCCACTGTCACGCTGTTCACAAGGTGCCCCGGAGGAGTGTCACAACGCATTCTTTTCACTTAGAGGAGCATGTCCCTGTCACACTCCGGGTTGCCGTAGTCAGACGGCATTCCTCTCTAACCGTCTGTCTGCGGTATTATAGTCGCATGCAATAGTTACTCAGATCACCTGGGTTCAGGCTCCTCGGGTGAAGTTTGTGACGTGCTCGACTGAGTCATGCTGACATCACAAGCACAGTCTTGTTTTCATTCTGGAGCATGCCAATTACTTGTGGACCTTCATCCAAACTATCTCTGTGTTTAACTCCTATCAAACTTTTATTCTAAAAAAACCAAAATTGCAACAGGAAGTTGTAATCAGAAACTGTGACATTAAAACCCCATCGTATTCGCCCCGATTCCCTGTCTATCACTCTCACAAGTTCAATATGTTTCGTTATCAAAGAGTTTACAATGTGAGATGTGCTTCAGTCTCCAGTTAATGCACTGAAGGGAACAAAGAGGATCTGCTTATATAGTATTTCATGTGACAAACGACTACCCCACGCTAACTGAGACTTCCCCGCCTGGCACTGGCTGGTGTGACAGTGTTATTGGTGCGACATTTGTTATGTTGCGGTTTCCTTATCCCCCCACCCTCCCTCCTACCCTCCCATCTTCCAACAGTCACTGAAACTGTCGAGAAGACACCACATGGTGTGCTGCACACAGCACATGGTTTCAGTTACAACCGAGCTGCACTCTAGTTTTCTGAGTCCCAGCGTGTACAACATGAGCAGGGTGGAAAGAGTGGAAATCCTGCAGGGTTTCAACCAATTCTTCGTACAGTCACGTGGAAGCTGTTTCCATGTATTCAGTTGTATTTGGTGGATGGGTCTACGTGCGTCTGTATGTGTGTATTTTGTGAGTCAGAGGAAGTGGGTAAGAGGTGAGATTTAGTGCCTTAATTATCATGCAGGCTTTTCTTTCCGTCTACATTATGTTTTGACAATGACAGCTAACCGAAACTGAAACTAATCTGAACCTGCTGGAACTTGATGCCACTCAAGCAACGATATCAATGTATTTTCAAAGGTAACATAAATGTTAGTTTGCGTGAGATTAATTGAGATTTCATTTAATGAACGGACCTGTTTTTCTTGGTCTGCGACAGCTGCTGCAGCAGAAAACTGGTAAACTATATACGCCTGAGATTAAAGAGAAGCATACATACAGCTCCTAATTGCAATCAGGACTTAAAAGGCTGCAGCACTGAGGAGATGGAGGAATATATGATGTGATGAGTGCATAAATCAGAGATAGAGAAAATGCATTATGCATAGTTCAGATAAGATGGACATCGTTTGTCTGCTTCCATTTGGAGTCTCGGCACTCAAGGCAATTTGACTGCAGTGTTTCTCTTCAAAAGAGATCCATTAGTTATTGGCAGAATAGCTCAGGGCCAATAAAACACATTGACTTTCACCTTTACATCCTATTTCCTTTCCTGCCCGAGCCCTTTCATGGTCCGTGCTCTCCCATTACATTTAAGGGAGCATATTTTACCTCCGCACGAAGGGTGTCATCTCTGGAGTTTTTGGTATCCTTTAAAACGACCGTAAACCACATTTGGAACTGTGGCTAAGGTGTTCAGAGGCTCTCGAAAGGTAAAAAAAAAAAAAAGAATAATAATTTGATGTGTCACCTTGGAGATGGCAGTTGACAGCTGTTCCACGCACAAGCTGGGCTTAATTGGCGGGGAAATTAGCCTGACCTTGACTGCGGCGGCGGCGCGGCCGACGAGCTGCCGCTGCCTGCCACTTGAAATGACATTGTTGTAATTTTCAACAGCGGCAAGCAAACACTCTGAGCATTAATTATATGGTGGGATGTGCCTTGGTGCAACAGACGCACACAGTGAATACTTATGTAAGCCGTCGCTCCAGTCTCCATAGTAACCCGCAGCATTGTAACACATGCCTCCTCCGATCCACCTCCCCTGAAGTGGGCTGTTTCCATGGAAACCAGGCAGCTGCCTTTGATGATGGCTCTCATGAAATGACACCCGCTGATAACGCCGGCTCCTCCGAGTCTCCGAGAGGGAGGATAGATGGATGGGTGATGGGCTGGTGGGTGGGTGGCAGAGGGGTTGCAGGGAGAAATTATGGAGACAGAGAAAGAGAATTATTTCTCCCTGAAACTGAGTCATGTAACCGCATCACGGCTCACACATTCTCCCAGCTGCAGTGGTTTACCTGGCGCCGAGGCAGGCGGCGATAGGAACACTGTGGACCAGATGAGGCGTAGCGAGAGATGGCTCTGTCACATCGGGGCTGGCATGATTCACATGCCTCATGTTGATTCATGTGTCATAAAAAAAAAAAAGTGGCATCAGATTTTTATGCTTTGGCTGCGAGGGTAAAGAGGAATGTTGAGGAGAGGGTTCACCCACCACCATCTGCTGCGCTCTCTTATCTACTTCTTCAAACAGATGAATGTCAAAATGTCAGGAGTACTTTCCTCATCTCCTTCACATTCATACCATGTGCTCTGCAATCTTCTGCCAGAGTTAGCATAGCCCAAATTTTCCACTGCAGTTCTTTGACCCCCCCCTCCCCCCCACCCTTTAAAAGTCAAAGCGCCTATCGCGTTCAAGATCCTGTTGCATCAGGAGGGAATTGTTTGTGGTTAGAAGTGACTGTTATACATCGCTGTTGTGCAACATCCTGAAAAAAAAACAGCTACATGGCAATCCTAACTGAAACGGTCTCTGAGTCGACTCCGCCCCCTGCGCGCCACAAATGGTGCGGCGTGGGTTCAGTAAGTGCAGTCTGGGTGTCGGTAGGTGGGCAGATCCAACCTGAACGTGTGTCTCCTGTCTGCGGGTTAATGCAGCCTGCACGCTGATCTCAGAATGGAGAAAATAGCTTTGGCTCTGGCAAGCAGATCAAAGTGATCAGACAAGTAATCCCCCATGAGTCAGAAGGGACCCGGCTGGGGTGGGGGGGTGGTGGGGTTGGCGGGGGGCAGGTGTGGGTATGTGAGGGGAAGGCCAGAGCAGCTTTATGCACCTTATTTCATCAGTCTACTTTATTGACACGATGCAGGAGTGTGTGTGTGTGTGTGTGTTTGTGTGAAGGTTCAGACGGTCCTCCTCCACTGTTTCAATTCGATCTTCCTGTAAGGTGACTTTGAAGCTAAAGGGTATTTTTTTGCTTTGACTGATTCAGAAAATCACCCACTGAGCTCTGTAATTTCCCCTTGTGAGGAGGGCCAGCTGTGGCATATTTTGCAGTTACACACTCGCCTCAGACACATGTCCAATGGCCTTATGTTTCTGAAACCGAGACGCATCACTCTCACAAGCCGAGTGATTTCACCGCAGTGACACAGACGTTACCAGTTTTGTGGTAATGCATCATAGATGGGGATCAAACGCCTGGACATGAGAAAGAACAACAGAATGGAAAGAGAGAAAGAGCATGCCAAAAAATAGGGGGACGATAGAAAAAATAAAGCATCAGCTCACTGAGACAAAAGATGTGATTAAGGCTCGAGCACGACGGCGTATCTTGACCACACACTCGTCTCCACTCCGGCTCTCTGCTGATTCGTCGATGATATTTGATGTCTAGCGTCTCTGCACAGCATTTATTATCAAGTTGTTAAGTTTTAATAGCGGGGCTAAGACAGAGTAAAAATGTCTAAAACCGCTTCCAGGAAGCCCTCTGCCATGCCTTTGTGTCTGGATTAGTAAGTAATGGAGAAATGTCATTAGCCGGTCGACTCACTGGGAATTTCAGAGTGCGTGAGTGAATGTATGACTTCAGGTCTCAGCATTTTGAGGGAAGTGTTTTGATGCTTGGTGTGACTCACATTTCCCTCAATCTATCGCTCTCAGTGGGTGTACTCCTCGCCTTCCCTCAGCAGCAGCTCGTCAGACACTGAAGGCGTTTCAAGCACAGGTGCAAGTGAAAGTATTATCCAGGCAGAGGCAGAACCCGTCAGGCCAGGATGATGTTTGTTGGGGCTTTGTGCCAAAGAGGAAGTTATTCTGCTCTCGAAAGCATGGTTGTGAAAATACAGTGCAGCCGCACAGATGGCCGCGATGAGTCACGTCACAAGGCTTCCTCCTTTTCTGCTGGATAATCCTCATCAATTAGCTCCATTGTCAGCTGGCTTTTCACACTAGTGAAATTGATGCCTGAATGCTCGACGGCAGAGGATCTGGGCCTCTTCTCCCTGTGAGCAGTGACTCACCCGTCGGGGAAGAAGGAAAAAAAAAAAGAAAATCTTTTATTGTTGGAGCTATTCTCTTCACTGACTTTAGATGATTTATTTACGAAGCCGGAGGCATTCGCAGCTAAACCCTCCCACCGTGTACTGTCATGAATAAAGACGCCGTTGCATCATAGTGGTTTTCATCAGTTAACACCAAAGGCACACCCCATAGGGGTATAAAAACTGCACTTGTGGGAAAGACGGAGAACAGGCTCTTACCTGTCCTCATCCCGCTTTAGGTTTTGAATGAGGTTTTGTTATCTCAGCGATTGCTTTCATGGTATCAGTGACAGGAACTGGATACAGCCACATGAGATTTGCAGAAGCAGATGTGCTACTGGAAACACACACACACACACACACACACACACACACACACACACACACACACACACACACACACACACACACACACACACACACACACACACACACACACACACACAATGGGTTAACACTGAAAAGGAATGTCAGAGCAGAACAAAGACGGAGCACAGAGACAGTAGATCACTTCCTGTGTTAAACATGACCTTTGAACTTAATCTGTACTCATACTGATGACAGGTGCGATAGGTAAAGGGCAGAATAGAGAATTAGACACCGCCTTATGGCTAAGAAACAGATCTGTTCCCATTAGACCGCTTTCACAAAAACCAAGTACTGGCAATAAGAACAGAGCATTTGTGTTTCAGTTCTTTCCCTTCCTGGTCTTTTCTAAAATCAGTTTATAATCTGGCTTAATTTGAGGCAACAATACTCCTTATGAAATTGGCTGCATTGATTTAATGATAGGATGTTGACCTTTCCTATAGTGCGATGAGGAATAAGTCCATTTAAGGAAAGTCCAAATTTATCTGAATGTCTTATTAGAAAAACAGAAGTGAAATCTTTCAATAAATATTTTCGAACCTCCAGCATTTCATTACTCACAAAGCCTCCCGGTGCTAAACACAGTGACACATGCTAAACATTATGCCAACATGTCCTCCACTTGTTTTCTGATTTCCTCTTTTGAAAATGCGACACAGGACCTAAGTTTGAGCCTTATATAGCTGTCCAAACATGAGAACATCTGAAACATTGTCTACAGGCCAAGGTTGGCAGAGGCTTGGTGTTTCTCAGTCTGCAGTTTCTCCTACACAAATTCACCATCACATTATGGATTTAATGCTAATGACACTATGCTTGCAGAAATGTAGCTATTTTCATTGTTGCACCTCTGATCCCTCCACCCAGACTCAAGCGTCACGTTAAGTTATTCTTGGCAAAACAACGCAACACCTTTCTAAAAATAAACAAAGATACTGAAACAGAAGTTCCGTTTATGTTTTGGTTTTTTTCCACGTAGACTCTCTAACCGTCCTGTCGTCTCTAATGTTTGACAACCCCTGACTGGACGCTAAATAGCCAAATGCGTTTTTTGTTTTTAATTGTTTGGTTCAAATGTTAGAATAAAGCCTGTAAGCCCAGCAGGGACTCGAACCAGGAACATTTCTAGCTATGAAATGAAAGTAACAACAACCACTTCAACGCTGTGCAGCTTTTGACTGAACCTCTTGTGAGGATTCAGGAGGGCATTTCCTTTCTTTTTTGTTTTCTTTCTGACCAGAGTATTAGTAGGCCTTTATGCAGGAGGTGTGTAATCCACTGTGGTTTATAGTCGGTCTCGGTGAGGCGCTGTAATGGAATCTGTGAACGCTACAAACGCATGTGTTGTTGTGGTGTGAAGAACACTTACATCATGGTGTAGGTGTGTGACAGAGAGGAGCTTCACTCTACAGGAAATGAGGACACTGTGCTCGTTCATTGCTGAAAGTGGAGCAGCTTCTATAACTTACCGCATGTGTGATAACAGTCCACGGTTTGCTCCTCGGGCGTACACAAATTTTTGTTTTGGAGCAAACTTCTGCCGCCCCACACTTCGCACAGAAGCCTTGAAATTAATCTGTGGAGCAGGGGCTCAATGTTGGATTTCTGTGGGCTGTTTCTGTTGATTCAGGGGAAAATCCATTTTACAACATGTGCAGCCGGCCAAGTGTCCAATTAGTGCTGTAAAAAAAAAAAAAAACCACACACACAAAAAAACCCTCATCGAGGCTGTATTGGAATTACATTCTGTGAATTTTCGAACCATCCTTGCCAGGGTCTGACACAAGGGAATCAATGACTTCACTGAAATATCAAACTGTGTCATAAATTATAGTGTTTCATTGCCGACAACCTTGATCTGCCGGAGTGAGGCAATTTTGCCGTCTTTGCTGTTGAAGACGAGCCGTGGCACTCCAGCTGCACTCCTGTGGATATTCAAATAATTGCCCTCCGCGCTGTGTGAGAGAGAGAATGAATTTGAATAATGTATTGCAATGGGAGTGAGGCCACAAGGCCTCTGAGGTCGTAAATTCTGCTGCTACATCAGCTCAGCCCACGAGAAAGGGAGGCACACGGGGTTGTTTATAAAATGCCCTTGGAAAAATGAGTCTAATCCCCAGCCAAACCGTAAGCCATAGGGAGAGCATTAGATAACCCACAAGCTGCAGAGTAATGAGAGTAATGAGGGAGATGGAGAAGCAGAGCCAGGACAGAGAATGCATCCATTTATTGGCTGTATGCTCTGATTGCCCAGACCATTTGAGACAAACTGGAGCCTGACACAGTGCTGGAGTCCATTTCGTCTGATCAGCAGCAATAAGCGCTTTCCGCAGCCAGTGAGTGCTCCAGGCTGCCCGCAGCCATACATCATGCACATCATCCACTGCAACCACTCAAATTATATCTGGTTATGCAGTGACCTTTTACCTTTTGTGACCCAAGCAGAGACACACTGACTTTCTTGAACATGAAGATCAGATTTCGTCCTGAAATGGAACATATGGTTTGGAGAGATCCAGAGGCAGCAGGAGTCAAAATATTCTTCCCTCCGACCACAGAACTGTCTTGTATCTTGGAGGAAAAAAACATTGCCGCCTGCTGCACAAAATGTGTCTCATGTCATCATCCCACCTCTTTTTCACACCACGGACAACTTTATTTGTGAACACCGGCTGCAATACAAATAATGCTGCCATGACGCTCTACACATCCAGTGGTGTTGGGACGTGATCAGAAGCTGCGCAAAATAGCTGGAGCCACCCTTCTCTACTCAAAGACAACACTCTTTAGAATGTATTTACATCATTGTATTACTGTGGGCATTGTACTGTATTACTGTGGGCAGAACAAAATAATACTTACTTAGAAGGGCTATATTTTACTTCATCTTACACACGCACACACACACACACACACACACACACACACACACACACACACGCACACACACACACACACACACACACACACACACACACACACACACACACACACACACACACACACACACACAGAAGTTGACAGACCGGCATACCAGACCCTGATCCCGGATTCCCCTGCTCCCCTTGATGTCTCATTAGAGGGAAAAGCAGGCTTCTTCCTGTTTAGCCAGAGAAATGGGAGCGATGGGGGAGGTGTATGTGCTTTGTTGGGGTAAATGAGGGGGTGTCCTAAAGGGCACTTTTGCCGAGAGCAGGTGAAGACGTGGGCCTGGCTGGCTGGCTGGATGACTGCAGTGTTATTGCCTCCAGAAGGGTTCCTGTAAATGAGGGCTGTCTGCCTGCATCGTACCCCACCCACCCCCGCCACCCCACTCAACCCCCCCACCCCACTCACCCACCCCCCAGCTTTCCTCTGGCAGCCCACCCCATAAAGCCTGGGTGACAGAGCAAGTAATAAAGGGCCTGAACACAATGAGTCAGCACTTTAGCCTCCATTTAATTTCATCTGAATGCAGTGCTGACCCCCTCCACCCCCCCACCGCCATCCTTACCCCTTCTGTCTCCTCATACCTCCACTCCTCCCTCTCTCTTTCTCTCTCTCTCTCTCTCACTCACTCTCTCTCTCTCTCTCTCTGCAGCAGACTTAACCCCTTCCTGCCTCCCGTGTCAGACTGAAACAGCAGCATGAGAGTGCTTTTTCAACCTATAGCCCAACACTGTCTCATGTGTGTTCTTGTATGGCATGTATGTTTTTTTTTTTAATATACAACAACACAAATATACACCCGAAAGAAGTATTTTACACTGCATTGGCATGTGACAGTAAATCAGAGCTGTGCATTACGACTATTTCCGTCTTTTGTTGTTTTTGGTATGCAGACTCCTAAACCTGGTCGTGTTGACAGTGAGCGTTAGCGTTAAAGAAGCGGAGGAGGAGGAGAAGAAGAAGGGGGCTCGAGAGGGAATGTAGGCCACACATTCCTTTCCTAGGAGCTGTCTGAGCTCAAGCAAACACTGCTGCACAATCAGACCAGGATTTCCGCCATTCCACGGCATGGGCCAGACTCTGAGTTTTCCCCTCACTTCGCACGAACCCTCGTCTCAGATCTCTGCTGATGCTTGCGGCTCTCAGCTTTGCACGATGTGCAGTTTTCCATCAATGAAAGGGATCCATCTCCCTTTGATTAAAGCTGTTACTTAGTTGTTGTTTTGTTTTTATAAATTAGACTCCTTTAGTGAAAATAGCCATCGTGCTTTTTTACAGTTCTGCATTGTTTCTATGGATGTTACAGATGTTTTAGAAAAGGGTTTTAACTGGTATTGTGAATTTACTTAAATCTGGTACCCGATTAAAGTGACAAGTTCTGTCTATAAAAAGTAGTGGAGTTACTTAATAGTCCCTGAAAATAAAAGAGTAACTAGTAACTGGATGAAATAACTTGTGTGTTCATTTTAATAGACTACATGAGTCTGGCCTGTCTTACACATAGCTGAGACAGATGAGCTACTTACTGACTCAAGATACAGCACCAAATTGATCATAGTCTTAATCTTCAGAGGAACAGATTTATGACCTAATAATGGCAATGACAAAAAGCAGCAACAAAACCGTTGTGATAAACCACTAACTCACCCACTAACTGCATGTTGCTGTCAGGAACAGTGTGAGTTCAGCAATATTTAGCCACTCCTCTTCTGACAAACAGGATTTCAGTTAAATAGTAACTGTTAAGGCAATGCTAACAGAAAGATGGGAAAATGGAACTTTGCTGAAACTTGTAGTACTGGCACATGTACACTCTGTAGCCAATAGTTTTTTTTGCGCATGTGCAAATAGACTGAAAGTGTATATTTTATTTATTACCATTTACTATACCATCATCTCAATCAAATGGGAGGCATTTCTTACTTGCATTCGACACTGAATGGGCTACTGTGTGTGTGTGTGTGTGTGTGTGTGTGTGTGTGTGTGTGTGTGTGTGTGTGTGTGTGTGTGTGTGTGTGTGTGTGTGTGTGTGTGTGTGTGTGTGTGTGTGTGTGTGTGTGTGTGTGTGTGTGTGTGTGTGTGTGTGTGGCGCTACAATACAAAAACACACACCACCAACTAGCGGTGTGGTACACAAACGGCATCAATTTTAATTGTTTATTGTCAAAGTGCTGTCTGCATATGAAACGAATAAGCAATATAGTTTCTGGCAGATCCTTCACAAATAAACATGGCATTCATCTACAAAAAAAGATATAGGTTCAGAAATTGTTATATATTATTCATTTTACAGTTAATGCTACCAAATGCAGTTACGTTATTATGCCAGCACTGGTTTTTACAGTATGGGTTTGCTCCAGTTCCAGTTTTAACTCTATAAAACACGGGATCCTTTGTCATCCAGTGCCTAATTATGGCTTGTCCCTGCACTGTTCCTCCTTCTGTTCCACTGGGCTCTCTCATTTTTACTTATTGTTTGTCCTGTTTCCTGGGAAGGATGGATGACATAGACCAGACCTCCTCTCACAGTTCTCTCTTCCCCCTTCTCCTCCGGTGATAACTCTTTCTCTTTCTTCCCCCCTCTCGCCTTCCTCCACCATATTTCCAGCTCTCTGCCTTTGTGTATCATGCAGCTGCAGCGCAATAACAGTGTTTGGGTGTAATAGTCCAGACAGGACTTTGGTTTAAATAAGCACCCCCAAGGCCATGTAATAACCCAGCAACCCTCTATACCCCCTTTCCCCCCGAAAGTTCCAGTCTCCTAACCATTGCCTTGGCGCTGAGGCCCGGTCCACATCACATTCCTCCTCCTGCACCCTGCCAGCCGCGAAGCCAGCCAGCCAGCCAAACCACCATCGGAAAAATACAGAGCATGGAACTGTGATTCACAGGCCTGACACAGAATATCTCCTCCTCCATTCTCCCAACTCCAACAGCTGGTTTCCTGGAAGCAGACTTATGCGGTGCGAGTTCGAGCTGGGGAGGAAAGGCGGTGAGTTGAGGAGGTCCCGGCCCTCCGCTCCTTCAAAGCCCTCTCAGCGCACATCTGCAGCTCCCTTGCCGCAAGTGTTGCAACATCTTCATGGCCGCCCTGTGTTTATGTGAAGGGAGAAAGCACATAAAACAAAACAACAACAACAACAAAAAACAGGATTTGAAGTAATGTGAGTTATCTCATAATGACTTTACTTTGGGTCATGGTTTTCTCACGCTGAAGGTCTCTTGTGTGTTTACGGGTGAAAAGGTGACGTATTGATCGTTTTTCTCCAGCTGTTAGAGATAGATAGAGTTGTGCCTTGGAGAAATACACATGGTGGGATTGAAGAATTATTGGTTTGTTACCATCACAAGTGTTATCTATCACTGAAATGCACAAAAACATCAAGGTAATTGTTTGCAACTAGTTTGACTATGTCCATCTGTCACGATAAACCCCTTCTGGGATCCATGTTGTTCGTATAAACAAAGAAACAAATGTGCTTGAACATGCCACAAAGCTGTTTTTTCCTCTGATGCACTGCTCAAAAAGAGTTCCTCTGCATATTTTTCATTTGCAAGTAGAGTGCCCTTAACCTACTTTAGAGAGCATGTCAAGTCATATGTCTCTGTGGCCTTTCCTGTCTACACAATGACCCTCGAGTCGAGGAGAAGAATAGGAGCAGGGCTCACTTCCCTCCTGTGCATGAACAGCCTAATTTAGGAAAGCGTGTCAGTGTGAACCTTTGTCACATTGCTGGGCTCAGAATACCCATTGTTCCCTTGATAGAGTCATTCCACTTTGAAAAGGCTTTTAAGACTGCAGAGAATATTCTGCATCCTGCACCCTCACAGACACATCTGCATTCGCATCCTCAGAATTGGTGCACACATGCTTGTGGGAATACTCGCATGCACCCGCACACACGTGCACAATATGGGGAGATTAAGAATGGAAGTAGGCTAGCATGAGATCATGCCTGCTTTGGCTCATTAGGTACATTTAATATAGTCTGCCCAAAAAGCCATCTGTTCCAGGCGGATGGTGCCAGATATGACGTGATGCTGGCAGCCATAGTTGTTCCTTACCATTTTGAAAAATGGTAGGCTTTAATATGATGTCAAAAAATGTCTCATAAAGGTTTTTATTTTTAATATAGTTTTTCAGAAGTATAGAGTGATTAGCTCCTTTGCCAGTTCGGCCGCCTGCTTCTTCAAATTCAGGAAGTGCTTTGATTGCATTTGATATCCTAGATGTGGATTAGTGACTTGTGCAATTTAACAAAGATGCAAACAAGCGTTTTAAAAACCGGTATATGCAGTAAATAATTTTTCATGCAAGAATTGTTCAACATCATGAGAAACATATGTCTCACTGAAAAGAGTCACAATTGTTTTAGAGGATACAGACTGAATACAAGAAGTATTTTGGATTAGAAACACACTTTTATTAGTTGTTAAGGCATAAAAATACTGTAATACTCTATCCATCCATCTGGTTCTAATCTTCATATTTTCCTTAACTTCTTTTTGCAACAAGAAATTTACTCAATTTAGCATCCATCTGCCTGCTAACAACGACAACAACAACAATAATGATAATAATAATAAGCAAACCAGCTATCTCTCATACTCAAGGGCTGCTTCTTTAACTACTAGTTCACCACTGTCCCAAATGGATACCATAAATATATAAATATTAATATGTTCAGCCAAAAAGTATTCATGTGAGAGGCTGCCCACCACTCGTTCATTCAACAGAGTTATTAGACAGCCGTTCCCCTCTGCACATGACAGGAGTGCAGTGATAGAAAATAGGACATAATTCCTCTTGCAAAACTAGTATAGTTTGCTAGTTGTCAAAAAACTATGCTGGCTTGTCATCGCTTCACTGGAGTAATGTGCAACCACAATCAGCACAAACATTTGACATTAACTTGTATGGAACAACAGAGTCTGCTCCCAATGCTGCTAATTGTGCTCAACTGACATCATTTACCCTGAGACACTGTGATCCCACCCGATCTGATAATTCAGCTCATTGTGACAATGATGGGTTTCCACTTAATTTGTCAAAAGCTTTTAAAGCTATATTGTAAGATGTGAATTTGATTGTTTTATGAATGTTTTTAGATTACTTGGATTAATAGTTTTAGTAAACAATATCAGTTACACTCTATACTGTGAGAACGTTATAATTTTGATTTCGCAAAATAAGCTTTGTTAACATTAACATTGGGCCACAGCGTGTTGTCATGGTTACCACTCTTGATTCATTGGGGCCCGTTCAGACCTGGCTTTACCATGCCTTTCGGGTGATCCGATCGTATCGTGCATTTCGGGCTCACCACTTGAGTTCGGATTGCATTACTACCTCGACACAACATCTGTGAAATGGCCTGCCGTGCAGTTATGAGTCATCCAGCCTGCGCTGGATGTATCCTCTGCCCAGGCACGGACGTCGGATGCGTTTCCATCGTCTTTTGGGAAAGTTGGAAAGACTGTATGACCGGAACGTTCTCTTAAACGAAAACACGCCACACACTGATGATGTTTACATATTACCTATGACGTATTTTCCTGCGACACCACCTTCCCCGGACATATCTTCGACGCATGCTGTTCACACTACAAAGTCTATGTAGTCAGAGGCATCCTCGATCTGGGCTTTCGGAGCCTTTCCCTTTGGAAATGCATGTTCTTCCTGCAAATGTGCATGATTTTTCTGTTTGCTATCTTTATCTCTCACAGTATTAAAACTGGTGGCTCTAAAATGCCTTCACCCGTAGCCAGCTGAGATTGGCTCGAACCTCTCGATCCAAAATGGGATAAAACGTTATGAAAGACATATAGATGGACTATTTACGCCTTCTAATCCTTATGAATATTGGATGTGTGGGTTCGCAACTTATCTCCAATTTAATTGAAGTCACTAAATTGTCATAAAAAATAATTGTGAATCGGTAGTAACTCTGCTCTGAAATATACAACCTATGAAATTATAGCCAGTAAATGTGGGCTGACTCTGAATGCTGAGCATATCCTGTCTACAAAAACAAAACTGATGTTTTTCCACAAAATACTAAATGAGGCTCAAATGTGCAGCCGAGTTTGGTTTGCGTACAAGGAGGTGTTTCATATCTTTACAAGTCTGCGTAACAGTTGTTGTGAGGTGGGTGTCCATATTTTTTGGCAGTTTCTATTTTAGTTGTACGTGTGAGTATGTGTCAGTGTAGCGGGGTATGTGTGCTTGCATTTAAATCCACAGAGACAGAAACCCCCCACCCCCCACCCGATGCCTCTTTGCAGTTGCCAGCAGCCCCCACCTCCCCTCGTCTCTGGCTGGGAGGGCCGTAGGGATTAACTTTCCACTTCTCTGATCCACTTTTCCACAGAGCCAATAGCTATGCAGGTCTGGAAATGTGTTATGTGGCTGTGTGAGACAAGAATCAAGGCCAATTCCCAAATAATTTATGCCCCTCGTCTGAAGGTTATTTCTGTTCGTTACCTTTGCTGTTTATTCGTTTCATTGACCTCATCGTCGTTGTAAATCTTACAGTGAACATGGACATCATTTGCATTCAGCCAATACATATAATTGCACCAGGAAAATAGCTACTTTTCCTCACAAATACATTCATCTAATACATTTCTGACTCTTGCGAGCACTCATTACATAAGCTTGTTTAGCATACATCCATTTTTTTTTTTTTTCTAATTCACGCCTCATTCCAAATCACAGTAATTGCTTCCTCCTCTTGCCTTTTTGAGTGTGAAGAGATTACACTCTGCAGCTGCAAATGATTTTGTTTTACAATTGGACAAGGGGAATCCAAAATTAGAATGGGTGAATGCTTCGTGACAGAACTGAAGGTTCATGCTGTAATTTCGCTGCCAGCCAGCACAGCGCCTAATGCACTGTGCTCTATTAGTGCAGTGGATCTCCGATTTCAGGGAGCACTGTAAGATTTCAGCATAGCATCACTCAAACCGCAGGGTAGAGATATAAAATGGGTGAGTCCTTCAGGAGGCAGGATTGAAAGCCTCCATCAAGGCAGCCAGAGAGGAGGGAGCTGAGGTATTCCTTTGAAGTGGGTGGCTCAGATATTAAATAATTGAGTTGTAGGAGATTAAAGTTTCAGAAGCTAATTTGGTCCCCTCCACGGCCTGTCACTCTGGGGCTCGAGGAGTCTGCAGCCTGCAGACGACTGGTGAATAAGTGTGACTCACTTCCTGCATAAGGCTGGGCTGGAGAAACCCTATATCTGTGGCAGACTGAAACAGGAAGTTCATCCAGGGCACACTGTGTCTCTGACTCAGAGCGAGGGTGACGCCATTTTTCTTGCTGTCCGAGTTTTCAGGAATCCAAAGCTTCGTGTGCTCGAGCAACAAAGAGGCACGACGAGGTTTCACTTCCCCTCCTTTCTCGCCCCATAAACACTCACCACAGCTGCTGACAGCTCAACTGTTATGTGGAAAGAAATTCATTTGCTGATGCAAGAGGAACACGTTGGTTGTGTAAGCCTGGATTTCAGTGTTATTTAGATGGGAGGGTTGGGTTGAGTCCTGACGTTGTTATAGGAGGAGGCTGAACCGCCTGGAGGTGAAAACTTCCTCATTTTTGTCTGGAATGTGCCTCTCAGCTGACATTGAAACCTAATTTTCAAGCACCTTGAGGATGACACTGTCCAAGTCGTAAGTAATTGATATGTATGAGGGCGTATAAACACAAGCGCACCGTCTTTGAGGACAAACAACCGGGTCTGTTGAAGGAGGTGTAAGGACATGGTGGTGAATTACCTATGCTGCTTCCTTTGCTGTCTCTTTGTGACTGATGCCAGTGCAGCAGCGCCACAGCAGGCCACAAGTCTTCCACAATGACTCAAACCCCTGCGGCTATAATGGAAAAGAACAACTCCATCTTCCTGCGGCTCCATATTGGCTGGATAAGACCCAGGTGTAGGGGGCTCTAGATTTGTTTTCCCCCTGCCAAACATGTATCACACTTACAGTAGAGGTAGCCCAGCTGAGGCCCAAACTGTCTCTACCAGTGGCTTGAAACATTTAGGTCTGCAGCTTTCGTTTGGCTGCGTGCTCGCACTGTGAGCTCTGTTGTTTACGTCCCCATGTTGGAAAATTGCTATTTAACAAAGCAAATATGTGGTATCTACCGACCTTGAACATTCAAATCTCCTCGAGTGACATTATGTTGGTTCAAGAGCCTGTGTGAACACTCACAGCCTCCTACCCGGGGAGTGTTTACAGTATATTGCTACGTGTAAATCTCCCGTCACCTGAGCCAATAATATGTTTTGACTGTCAAGGGTCAGAGTTAGCTCAGGGCAGTGTTGCTATGTTGCGGGGAAAAACAGGCCGCCTGTTGTCATGTGGGCCAGAGGGCTGCTGGGATGGCGAGCCAAAGCCCTGCGGTGAAATCAGTTTATGGAGGAGGACTATGTTTAAGAATGAGCCCCTGTGGGCTGTTTACACCATGCTGAACCAGCATTACTCTCATCTAGCTGGAGGAAAAACAAATAAAGCTTCTAAACTGAAACGAAAAAAAAAACACATTATTACTGCTGTTCTGCCGTATTATTACCAGTTGCTGTTGGTTGCATCATACACTAAACAAACAGCAAGCCGTTTTGTCTCAAGTGTGTTTGCAGACTGACATTACAACAAGAAGAGTTTTATTGAGAGTGAGGGCACTTTTACAAATGCCTTTATTGTTGAAACCTGTGTAGGAAGTATATAGTGTTTCTTGTTTGTCTGTTGCATCATTCTGCGCCAATGCTACCCCAATCCACATAGAAAGAAAATCTATCTTTAAAACACCTACCATCCTATTTTATGGCTTTCTTGCTTATTTTTCCTCTCATGTGTTTGATAACTTGTTTATTTGAATTGTATGCATAAAGAAAATGAAAGAAATCGACACCGGCGTAGACGAAATTGGCAAATTATCTCAGACATTTATTTATTTTCTGCCCAAAATGTCACACCAGCTACTGATGGAACGACAGAGCAGTCACCAAGGAAACGTCAGCATCAGCTCAAAATAAACAGACAATATTATGACTAAAACAACAACCCCAACGACAAACACGGGGGCAGCTTTCAGCGGGGAGCCACGACTCCTCACCTGCAGCCCCCTTCTGTTCATCTTAATCCAACCTGGAGACTTCACTGAGCTTCACACATATATATATACACACACACACACACACAGAGACACAGAGACACAAAAGAAGAATTCAAAACAGCCAGAGGGCTTCAGGAGTGTTTTCACTGAGGCACTTAAAACTTCCTCTGTCGCTTTACCTCTCGCCTTTACTCCACTGAGATAATGTCTTCACTGCCTCGAGGGATGATCTCTAGGTTGAACCCTACAGATGAAAGAGTGTGACGACAGGTGGAGAAAAAAAAAAAAGAGAGAGAGAAGAGCAAACACGACCTGGCAGGGAGTTTTTAGTGGCGGCGGCTAAACAAAAGGCCCACAGCTACGTAGATCCCTCCCTCCTCTGGTATGGCGGCCAGGCATGCTGGTGCTCTGTCTGCAACTGTGCTCCTGTGCAGACGAGCTCCACTTTAGCTGCAGGCTAGGAGGGAGGAACTGTGGGCAGGGTGTGTCTGTTTACCATGGAAGCAGGTGGGTAGATTGCAGTCAGAGGTAGGAGGGAGGGAGGGAGGGAGGGAGAGCAGGTGGTGTGGTGCCACTGGCTCGACCCCCAGCAGCTATAGCGAGCGCGACGAAGCCCCTGACGACATCACGCAGACATGTAGCATAGCCAGTCAACAGGAGAGACAAAGGCATGCCATATGAATGTGGAAGGACGAGATAGGGCCAATATGTCATTTTGGAGCTTTTATTATTTACCTTATGCTGGTTTGTGTCGCTGACGTGGGTGTTCCTCACCAGGACTTTTTAGATAAACACGTTGTACAATTCGTGAGCCAATCTGTGCCATTTTAAATATTTCCTGCTGTACCTGCATCGGAAAGTGAAAGAGTCAATAGTGGAGGAAATAGTGTGCTCTAATGGTTTTTAATGTAAAAAGCCAATGAATATAGCCCAGCTTTCTGTAGTCATTGGTTAAACATGAGGTCGTGTTATTTACGGGTGGATGGTCTGCCTACAAATCCCAACTATTATGACGTGAATCCAGCAAGACATCACTGGAAAAACGGAAGAAATGTATGACAATTTTGGGAAAAAAGTCTCAAAGAAACACTCCATAAAACATTTTATTTTTATTGTGAAGTGTCTTAAAATTGCACTTAAATTTGGCGTTTAGGTAAATTCCGTCTCCTTTTTCTCCATCGCGTCCTATAAATTTTTTACAGACAGAAAAACATTTAATGTAAAAGAGTCAGTGTTTCCCCCTTGGTCACTTTTACGAGATGTTCTTTTTTTTTTCTTTCTTTTTTTTTTCCTTTTTCCTTTTTCCGGAGGTTGTCCTAGATATTTGGCACTGTTTGATCTAGGCCAGCTCCACAGCAGGGTAGCCAAGGGGAAACCAAGGAGCCAAGTTAACTAGTTCATGTCACTCATCAACTTATTTTAACAGATATGGGTTACATTCACTGTGGCAAGAAAGCTGCTTTGATAAAGAGTTTCAACTTTAAAAAAAAAAGAAAAACACTTCTGACCTGCTTTCAGTAACACATTCTCATATCCCAGAGTGATTTTTGACACTAAGCAGCTTAGTTTGTATATATTCATTTATGTTGGCTTTTCCATTGCATTTGCCAGGTCGAGAAAAAAAATAGATAGCCAAGTTCAGGCTTGGGCTAAACAAAGCAGCCGCTGTCATAAGCCATCAAATTCTAATAAGGCATAACCTAGTCCTGGGTGGGCGAGGGAAGCCGCTGTTTTTCTGCTATTTCCATTTATAGACTGCACCAACGAGCCCCCTGGGAGATTGCTTGCCATGACTCATGTCTCCAGTGCTTCTGGTCCAGACTGCTCCCCCTGCTCCCTCCCCATCCCCGAGCATCACTGCACTTTTTTCTCTCTCTCTATTTTTTATTTTTTTTAAAAGCCTCGTTATGTTTATTTCACCTTTACTATTTGCAATGTTTGCTCTGTATTTTCTTTCATTCATGCAACAAAAAAACCCCGTGAGCCTCTGCAGAGAGCGTAAAAGAAGAAAACAGAGAAAGGAGAGAAAGGAATCAATGGGAGGAGTGAAGCGCGGGGGTCACGCCCGCCGCTGTAGCTGATGATGAAAGCGATAAGCTGGCTGAATCAGTCCCATGTAAATAGTAGCTACAGTACAGACGGCGGCCATTTCCCAGAACTGTTGTTGTGGTGAAACGGCAGCGTCAATATGGGGGGATGTCTCTGTCTGCCTTTCCCAGCACAGCAGCCTGCAGGCTTTTTGCTGTCACGTGGTCTTCTTGTCCTCTCCCTCCCTTTCCTCCCCCTCTCCTCTTTGGTTATATTCCAGTCACGGAAAAACCACCCCCCCCCCACCCCCACCCCCTCGCCCCCGACTTCGCCTCCCGCTCCATCTCTCCCCACCCCGCCCCTCTGTGCTCTGTCAGGTCACCCGCCTTGTTTGTTCAGATGGAACAGAAGAGGAAATGAAAGCTCTGAGTCTACTGTTAACCCATCTCTGAGACCACGATCCATTATTGTGTGAATTCCTGCTGCTTTTTGTTCCTCACTTTGATGGGGATTTGTTTCTATATCAGGATACTGTAACCAGGTTTGCCCTCCTCCAGCATGGGCTGGGGTTAAAAGCAATCATCTGCACAAAGGCAATGAGCTAAAAATAAAGGCGAATCTCAGTCGCTCCATTTACGACATGTCGAAAAAGCGACACCGCAGTTGGAAGATAATAACTGTGGTCTATTTAATGTGCAGCTTGGGATATTCATGCGTGCATGACTTCACTGGAAAAGTGCTGTGTCAGTGTCTGGCTAAACATAAAGCCAGAAGTGGTATCCCCTCCCTTATTGTTTCACACTTTTTTAAAATACATTCAACCTGCTGTGTTTGTACACCGTGCAAACAAAAACGTGTGTGCATGCGCGCGTGTGCGCTCGCCCGCGCGTGTTTGCGTGGGCTGCATATGTGAACCGGAGCTCATGTTTATCCTCCAGTCTGCCACGTTCCTCCTTGGTTACTATGCAACCAGGTCAGAACAACATGGACACCGCAGTAGCTGAATGGCCATTTTGGGTAAAAGCTCTCTGCAATAATAAACAGCTTCTGGCACTGAGAAGTTGTTTCCCAGCTGGAGATCCGTGCCAAAATACAGAATTAACTGCAATACCATTTACTGCTGTGGAAAAACATCAGCCGTCCAAACCCACATACCTTCAGAGGCTTTGAACAGCTTGTAATCCCTCAGCAGCTAGATGACTCTCAGAATCACGCCAGCCCAGGCTGCTGCCAAAGAAATTACTGCGCAGTTATAGTGTTACATTTGTATAAACTAAAGTGTTCGCTCCTCTCTGTGCTGGAGAGACTTTTTCAGGGGACTGAAAAGTAATTTTGTGAGTTTAAAATGCTGCAGTCTTCTTTCTTTTCTTTTTTTTTCTCCGACTTGGCTGCAGCTGGCCATTGTGTGTGCTGGGAGCCCGGAGATGTCTTTACATGGGGAAGATAAGCCTTAAAAGGCACAAAACAGCTGGTTTGGATTTCTACAATGTTGGACCCCCGAATGGTGCATGCTTATTTTGAAGTTGCTCCAAAGATATTCGGAGCGATTTGAGGGGAGATCAACTGAACTTTACCCTCTCTCAGAGGAAAGGAAGAGACGCAGACACAGTTGCTGGCAAACTGTGTGAGACAGGAATAAATGTCAAATTAGGCAAAGTGAGGCTCTACAGTCATATCATCATTACCATCCTGTGCGTCATTCATTCACTCAAGTGGTTCATCCTAATCCACTGATTCTCTCCCTGTTATCTCCTGTTGACGTGAGTCGGTGAAAGCACACGTGAGTACGGCCTGTGCACACTGTCAAGGCTGCAGTTTGTGCTGAGTTGTGACTATAAGGGCCGTGCTGTGTTAGCCTTGTGCTGACATGTCATCATCATGGCCTTCAGGACCGCGATGCCAGGTTTCTTGGAATCGGTGGGAACATGACTTTAGCCCTGGCAGGCGGCCACATTAAACAGATCACTCACAGAGTGTGTTTTGTAATTGAATCAAATAAACAGGATAAGCGGGACGGTAAACATTGGAAGGAGGGCAGGGCGTTGCAGGAGATCTCAGGCCTTTCAGGTGCAGCTCCGCCCACATGGCAGTAGTGCGTCTGAAGCTCTGCCACTCTACTGTCAGCAGCCCAGCGCTCATGTTGTGTAATACAAACAAGTCGAAGAAGAAACATGGTGTCTAACTGTAATGTATATACATTTACCAAAAGTAGCCCACAGGTTCTATAACCATAACAGAAAACCGAAGAATGTCTTTACACTGTTTGTGGTGCATTGATATCTCTCCGTTGAAACATAGTCAAAGAGTGTGAAGGCAGTTAGCTTAGCTTGCCTCACATTCATTACTTGGTAAATTTTGGAATTCTTCGGGAAGCCCACTTTTGTCCTTCGGGTTTTAGTCTTCCTGCTAAGCTTCAGTCCGATGATACAATGCTCAAAGAAAAAAAATGAATGATTGTCTATTCAGCTGCTCTATTTTCTGCAGACTCCATTTCATTTCCATAAGAAGACCTTTCTGGTGCAGGACTCGAACCTGGGCCCCCTACACTCAAGGTCAAGACTAAATAAAACAAGCAGAAGGAAAAGTTTTGCTTCTTCATTTATTTATTTTTTTGCCTGTTTTCAGCGACAGAAATAGTGATATTATGTCTGACAGTTGACAATCGGTTCTGTCCATATCATTCACGTCAACAAAACATCTACAGAAAAACCTTGAAAGAAACTTCTTCAAGTTTTTCCTTAGTGTTGATTGCCATGTAGAGAAGAGCTAACAGGATTTTGTCGATCACAACTCAAAATTAAAGTTATCTCATCCAGTTGTGAACCGTAGTCTCTCTTCCTGTCTGCCACAAATGTGTCCAATACAATAGTACATTGTTAGGTAGTGTAAGTCAGTCTAATTCCAATATTGCTTTTCATTATTCATATAATACACATGGAGGTGTAACATTTCGCGAAAGTTTCAAGGAAGTTAGTTTGGCTCATTTTCATCAGTATAAACCAGAACAATGCCATGATTAGCTGCTCATTTTCAGATTCCTGTTTACACTTTGTCCTGGCATCTTTTAGAAAGACTATCAAGGGGGTCGTTGAGCTCCTGTGGAGTTAATTTCACTATAATTTTGCTCTAATCAGAACTCTGAAGCTGTTGAGTCTTTTTAATGCAACCTCAGGTTGTTATGGTCCTTGTTAGAATTAAATTAAGCACTCCCCTTCTGATGTTTTTCTTTTTTTTTTTAAAGTGGTTGCTTCTGATTTGTAAGTTGGTTGAGAGTAGGAAACAACTGGTAGAGAATGGATTAGTGTCATGATTCAACCCTGAGGACACAGGGAAGGTCACCTTTGTGATTTGTGTCTAAATTCGTGATGCTATTGTGCCGCAGGCCGTAACCAGGCAGAACTACAATCTGTAGTCATTCCCCCCCCCCTCGGCCCTCGGCCCCTCTGCGATCTGTGGACCTGGGCTGTTGTGACTGGGCCAGTCTGACAGATACACCATGATGAGAGTCAAGGCTGAAAGCCAGGCTCTGTGACTGCAGGGCCAGGCCAGGCCGGGCCAGGGATGACGCAGGCCCCCGGGAAAAACAGAGAGCACTGTGGACAGTGCTGGCCCCGGCCTCGGGACCCCCCCCCCCCCCCCCCTCCCCTCCCGTCTCTCGGAGCACTTCCTGCCTCTGTCATTCTACCAGCAAATCCAATCCCTGATCAAAGGCCAAGGAGAAAAAAAAGGAAGAGAAGAAAGAGGAGACAGAGAAGTGAAAAGGGCGAGGGAGATTGACGTGTACGTTGGAGGGGGAAGAGAGAAAACAACAAACCGCTCTTTATCTGACAGGGGAGGCAGCTGCTCAGGCCGGGGCACCTGTGTGCCTGCTGCCTCCCGGGCTGACGCCAAGCTCCGCCCTTGCGCTCGCTGGTGCCAGACCCATGAAAGGTTGCCAAGGCAACACCCCGAGCCCACAGTCTGAAATAAACAACCTTTCAACCTCATCTGACGACGGTAACCTTTAGATGATCGGTGGCCAGGCCGAGATTGCATTGGCACCACCAGCACGACTAATTACCCCTCTGCCAGGTCCTCACTGTACCTGTTTTATTGTGTAAATATTGTTTGCGGGGAAATTATAATTTAAAGTGTTCAGTTACTGAAGGCAAAATGAGTGAATACACCTGTTCCTACACCTGCCCGAGGCTACACCGAAATCCTGAAGGACTCAGGCCGCACCATTGTTTCAGGGCAATTACCCAGGCCAGATTAAAAATCAACTATCATTGAGCAGATGTCCTGGCTCTTTCTCTCAGCACAGTGGGGAAATCTTATTACATCTCACCGGGCGGGGCAGGGACAGAGGAACCCTTTCCCTGGGATTGGATGTGTCCTCTCTGTTTAGAGGCTACACACAAACACGCACACACCCGCACGCGCACACACCGGTGTAGAGGACGAGGCTCTAAGCAGAAGTGACATCCCATTCATTTGAGCTGGTCAGGGTCTGATGTCTCCCATCTTATCTTACAAGGCTTAGTGCTGTGAAATGACATTGGCCCAGCTCCAGCTAAGACCAATGCAGTGGCTAGCATCCCTGGAGCTGGCTCAGTCTGCACTACCACACACACACACACACACGCACACACACACACACACACACACACACACACACACACACACACACACACACACACACACACACACACACACACACACACACACACACACACACACACACACACACACACACACACACACACACACACACACACAAACTTTGCTGTCTGTCTGCAGCGTACTACTGCGTTGCGGATAAATGCTGCCATTCAGGATCACTTCACAGTTGTTAATTATCCGAAGTGGTCACTGAGTGTCATTATTAAAAATACCTCCAACAAGAGCTAATTGATGTTAGATGTGAAGCTCAACTTGACAACTAATATGAAGCTGATTGCTTCATAGATTTGATCCGATGAAATTAGACAGCTACACTTCAAACGTTACCTTGATAAAAGAAATCTGTGCTGTGAATATGAAGGAGGCTGAAAATGAGTGCGAAACATCCCCAATCAAATTTAGTCAAATCCATAAACTGTGATTTGTTATCTTGCCTCTTTCTGAGGGGTTGTTGGCTCCAGTGATGCAGCAGGGTGAGGAGACAGTGGCCATGTTAAACACACTCACAGAGCATGAAACCCTTTGTGTGCAGGAGTTGTAATATAATTGCCCTCATCAATTCTCCTGATAGAAACAACAAACAATGCACACAAATGCAGTTACGTGCACACATGTGAAATATGATGGAACTAATGACACTGACGTGATTCTGTTTGTGTGTATTCGTCAAATGTTTCATTTAGTGGTTGTGAGGCAGAACATGACAAAGGTGACACTCTGGCAATGCGTCGTGGGCTCAGCCATCGCCGGCGTTGCACCGTGTCGTTTGTCTGGAAGCAGCAAGTCGAATCCTGCCAGTTCCTACTTTAGCCTCCCATCCCTGGCAGTCGTGTCATTTGTCCGGCTCGTCTGCGCCGCTTCTTTTGAAGGTTCTACTCTTTCATCTCCCTTCATTTAATCTCGCCGTGATGACGTGCGGCGCTCGTGTCCCTGCGTTTCCATGCAGGGTGGGTTCGCGGGGATGAGTGGAGTGTGGGAGGGTGGATGATTGATACCGGCAGGCCGGCGGCTGTGCTACCGCGCGGCGCAGTGAGCAAGATGATAGAGGTTTCATATGGTGAACGTACAGGTGATGAAACAAGGCCTTTGAAGAGCGCTATTTCCTACCTCGGGGGCAGAATTATTTTCTTCCTGTTTTTGTGTTTTTGGTTGATCCCCGAATACAATCCTCAAATTGAGTAAACATTTGGATTCAGTGTGTTTTGCCTCTAAACATTTCACAAACTAGAATTAAAAGTTACTCCATTGAAAACATAAAACCCAGTTTTACGAGCTTGAAAATTACTGACAGCACTGTTTGACTTCTTTTGCATTCATCCTTCTTGATTGCTGATTAAGTCTGCCCGGGCACTGCTTCTGCTTTGCTCTGTGTAGTCCATTAATATTCCAATCATCTCCTATATCAGATAAAGGGGAGAGACAGACTTCTCTTCATCTCTCAAAACACCAGCTGTGCAGTGCTGTGAGACATCCACACATGCACACTGAGCTGTAAACAGAGCACTGCAGACACATTTATAGATTCATACATGCAGGAAAACTTATATAATTGAGGAGTTTGCAGGCAGCTGCATCAATATTGCATGGCGTTCATCCTGCATGATTCATCACATGCACAGACTTTTGTGCTTTTCTTAGAAGAATCCAGCTATTTTCAAATGGAGGCAGCTGGGCACTATTAGAGAAGAGAAGAAGAAGAAGCAGGCAGGAAGTGAGCGCCTACATGAGCAGATATCACCTTGTGCAGTCAGGTGGGTGTTGATATGCTGCTGGCACCCTGAACAGTCCCTTCTTTCATATCCTACTCATCTCCCCCATCCTCCTGCCAAGCCTTCATCTCTGAGAGCCTCTCTGTCACTCATGCTGCACACTATCCCTGTGTCCCCCTCCCCACTCAATCTAGAAAACCGCAGTAAAGCAGTAGTTTTACCCTGCGCCCCTGGGCTTTGCTGGTTTCCCGGACCTCTAAAGCGATTAGTCACTCAGGCATCGAGTGGACCTAGAGTCTGGAAGCTTCTGATAGAGGACGGCTTGCAGCCCGAGTGACAAACTCAAGGACATTTTAGTGTTGTTGTTGCTGTTTGTTGCAGTTGTTTATGGGGACGGCTGCATGAGAGTGTCCAGCTCCTGGGGGCCGAGCTGAGGCAGCGAGCCGTGGTAATTACATGCCACTTGTCACAGGGCTTTCTCTCCCTGCCCTGACCATCGCCGGCTAAAAGCTAACAGCTTCTGTGTTATCTCCGTAATGATTCACCCATCAGTTCACATGGACACAGCACTCCCCTGTCTCCCTGCACATAAACACTCTCCACGTGCTTTTGCACGAATTCCCCCGGCTGCACACGGCACTAAATTTAAATGCAGCTCAGCGTCACAAACACTCGGCCTTGTTTCCCTTATGAATTTTGATTTCCCACACTCCGGTGCCTCATTTAGTCATTTTGAAGATCAGCTAGTTGAATCAGAAATACAAACCCATCAGCGGGCATCTCAACGCACGCACGCACGCACGCACGCACGCACGCACGCACGCACACACACACACACGCAGGGTAAATTGGTAAGGTTGCTGAGCAATACAGTGGGTTACCTTGTTTCCCAGGAAACAACAAAATCCAATTAAAGGAGCCCATGAACCATAGCAACATGTGGTAAACACAGCATGGCACCGCCGCGAGGTTGTTATTCAATCATTAGAAGTAAAACAAACAATTACTGCAGAATGACCCTAATGCAGGAACAAATGAGAATTTATGCATGAGGAAGCGTGGGTAGGAAATGGAAGTGATTCATCCCTCGTACACGTCGGCAAGCGACTGCTCGAGATCCTTATTCACAAGAATAATGATAATACTGATGAGACAAGCATTGTGTGGAATTTATTATTTTGCTGTCTAAATGTCTTTCATGTTCAGGACAAAGCATTTCCAGAGGTTTTGCATTTCAAAGAGACTTTGTGGTATTGTTGTTATTAGGATTGATGTAAGAATGCTACCAATCCTAATTAAGCAGTGCTAATTGTGTGATTGAATGAATTATAATCACAAGGGCCGCTTTTTGGAGTTGATTAATATTTCATAATGCCTGGTCTGTTTTTGTTCAGTGATATTTTATTTTGTGTGTTTGTAACATACGAGGGAGAACTGCTGGCTGTTGGTGGGTGGGGGACGCTCCAGCTCTGACCGAATATAACACAGACACATGCACAATTAGCTGATTGCCATTCACACACCCCCACCTCTTATATTACACCCTTAGCCCCAATCACCCCCTCTCGGAGGTGTGTATTCTCCTCACACGCTGTGGTGTCGATGAGGAATCCATATGAATAGGATTTATTGTAATTTTATGGAGGAATCACATTTCAAAGCTGGCTCACTCTCCCAGTTTCCATAGCAACAATCTAACAGAGCCGTGGTTGGATGAATGGATGAGTGGACACAGTCTGATGCAGGAAGCGTTCACTGCAGATGTGGATGACACTTTTTTTCAAATCTCCTTTGTTTAACACTTAACAAATGATAGATGAATAGTAAAACGTTGCTGTTTTAAACCGATTTAAGGACATTTTGTGTGTTTGTCGTCTATATTTAGGAGTGCTATTAGCATTTGCTGCAAGCCCACAGCAAGTTGTATGAATTATGGTTGCGACAGGCCCCCTGGGACAAGTTATGCTACATCCTTATTGAATGTGTGATTTGAAGGACAGTATGTTGAACAGAAATGTCAACACTAAAGGCATGCTTGATCTCACAGCTCTGTAAAGACGAGTAATCCTCAGAGCTTTCCAGATCGCTTGGCTTGTCAATGTCTCCAGCCGCAGAATTATAAGAATATCTGATAGATCTGTGCAATCTTCCATTAAAATGACTTGATATTTATTTATTTTTGTGCCTGACCAGCATCTACGACTAGCAGAGCACTTAAACACCGATACCCTCACGAGTTAGCACAGTACAACACTGTTTATTTGTCATGCACCTGCCCCCGCCACCAGTCAGAGCTTCAACACCGCGGCAGTGCAAGCTGTGTTGAATCTGGCAACTTTTCAAATCATCTTAGCAACTTTTTTTTTGTTAAAAGTGACCAGCAACGAATGTAGTTTGGGAGAGGATGTATTGGTCTGAAATTACTGTCCTCAGCAAACTGCGGGGGGTGGCAAGAGTCATTTCCCCCATCCCAGAACACTTTCAGGCAGCTCGGTCTTTGTTCAGATCAGAGCAAGTGATACTGACCGCTCCATGTCCGGACTGCGAATCACTCTCACATATGTGAAGTTGGCTCATCGTGCCCCAGTTAAACCACGGTTGACAGTGTGCTGTCTGCAGGCACCTGTTAGCCAGAAAGCCATGATCTAAAGATTGCTTTATTACAAACAACGTGATTTAAGACTTCTACATATTCTGTCTGATTGTGTACCCTCAAGGTAGTTCTCAGATTCCATAAAGTTGAGGACACCCAGTTTTCAACATATTCATGTTATTTTTTAACAAGCTTTTTTCCATCTCTTCCATGATGTTTTGACATTATTTTTGGACATAGTTTCAGCTTTTATCCCACCTGGTCTGAGAAGATAACATTTCATATCACAGCAGTGACCCAGCAAGATCTGCTTCCACTTAATTGAAGGTTTCAGAAAGTTCACTGGACACATTGAGCCTGAACACACTGTGCTGGGACACAAAATGCTAACCTCCAGAGTGCTGCATTGCAGTGTCTCGTACTTTCTCCGAAGTGTGATCACTTGTGACAGTAAATATGAATTTGAGTGTGTATGATTGCATCTGGCCAGGTCGTGACCTGCCTTCGCCTGTGGTCGATCCAACACCCTGCGACGGTAAGTCAGATGAAGGTCTATAGAAAATGAATGGATAGATGATTACCTGTAATTTCAAGCATTTCTGTTTCCTGTTGTGTTTCATTATCTTGAACATTTCATGTCTTTGTGAGGGATGGTTGCTCTTTCTACCTTCTTCTAGAAGCACAAAATAAACTAACTGAAGAGCAGGTTTCCTGGCCACCATACCTTCTCTTTCATTATTGGTAGAGTAAGGTAAAGCATAAAATGCTGCAAACAGTTCAAATGTTTTCACTTATTGGATATTTATCTGCTCCTCCTGAGAAGACCTGCAAATAGTGGATGAAAAAAAATACTCTAATTGATATGCTGGAAGTATTTTATTTCTTTTCCATTAAGTAATTTCTTGGTTTGTTCAGAGGCGATGTAATTTATGACGACACAAGCAGTTTTAAAGCCAATCCTTTTAGGGTTCAACCTACAGAAGCGCCATGTTGAAACTTAAAGCCTTCATTGCTCTCATGTTGACTTCACAGAGGAGCATAAAAAAAATCTTGCCCCAAGTAATCAAAGACATATTTGTTTTTTTATGGATTGTGACATTCAGAGTAAGCTAAAAAAAATAGCCTGATTCCCTTTTTAAGAATTTTTATAAGAGCCTTTTTATTTCCATGAAGCGGAGTGTTTTATAAATATTCAAAAATATGTCAAAAGGGATCTTCAAGTGTTGATAAGTGAATCATGTGTAGACCCACCAGGTGTACCTTAAGTTAATATATATAATATATATATATATATATATTAAAGAGCCAGATAATAAAAATGACTCTCTCAGACCTGCAGCTCCATCTGCATTATTCTGGTGAAATGTTTAAAAAAGCTTTGATAAATGACTACATAATGAAATTGTTTCACATTCATCATGTCAGAAGACCTTTTGAATATTTTCCTCCTATTGGCTGAGAGCATCACGGATGTGTTTTCTGCCAGATGGCCTGAGTGCATCTAGGGCTGACTCACACTAACTGGTAGCTGAGGTTTTGCTCTCCACTCCAGGCTGTTCATCATGCTATTCTGAGCCACAGTCAGGCGTTTCTCCCTTTCCCCCAGATATACAGCATTTAGTCGAATGACAGCGAGATGATTAAATCTGGTGCTGCAGAAGTTGCAGAAAGAAAGAGATTGCCTGTGTGCAGCTGAGCCGATGCTGGATTGAGTCGTCCCTGTGATTGGAGCCGTGGCCTCTCTGTCCTCTCGCCCTCTGTCTCCAGACTGGCTGTGGCTAGTAACCATGGCGACGGCTGGTCTTGTTACCTGCAAGGAGAGCAATTGTAGCGGCGGGGGGGGGGGGGGGGGGGGGGGGGGGGGGGCTTGTGACTTTGAAGCTTGGGTTACAAGCCATCGCGGATGGAGAGAGGTCATGCGGGTGGGGAGGGGAGGGGGAATTCAAACAAAGACCACACTGTTCTCTTCCCATCCATTCACTGCTCGAGCAGCCAAAGAGGGAACCAAGATCAATAGCATGAGGTAGTTGATTAGAGTAATTCAATATTACGAGTTAAGTTTCCAGAGATGCTTTTAGAGCAGCCATATCAGGCCCTCTCTTTCTGTCTCTCATGTAAGCAGACGGAATCATTGCCAAGCTCCACAGACCATGAATAAACTCTTGAACGTAAGGCTGACTTCATCACTCCCAATGGGAATCCTTGTGACACATATTTACCTTAGACTCACGCTGCAATCACATGGCTTACACTAAAAGCGAGCAGAAGAGTTTAATGCACTCTCCCCAGAGATCTGGAGCAGGTTTCATTAATTGTACACACACAGAAAGGACTGCGTGTCGTGGCCATCAAACAAACCAGCACTGAATTGCCTTTACGTACTTTTTCTCTCATTAGGCTCAGTAATTTGTCACTCCTGCTTTTGGTGGATCTGCAATGTGTACCTCGCGCCGACTACTCTGACTTCAAGGCCCCCTTCAGTCTTTATTTACACACTGACTTATTATTGAGAGGCTGCTTTACACAGAGAAGTAATTAATTTTTGACTAATGATTTGCCAGTTGCTTGACAACAGCAATTACATCTTAATGAGTGAAAAGCTTAGTGTCAAATGATTGAGATGCAGCTGGATTGGTGCTAAATAGCTTTTAAGCCCATACAAAAGTCAATATGACAACATGTGTGGGATAAATGCACATTATCATCTTGAAACATTATCACACTGAGAGTGATTTATAGAGGGATAACAAAGATGGGTTCAGTGAGTCAAGATTTTTATTAATGATTGAGGAGCAATAATCCAGAAATGACAACTGAGGAGCAGCAGATTGATGGTAATCTTTAAAGATTCACAGAATTTTTTTTAAAAAACATTTAGATTTTCTTAATTTAACAAAAGAAAAGTGTTTAAAGTCTCTTTCTCTTGATCTGTTGCAAAGCAAAAATTATTTGATTATTTAGACATAATGTGTTTCTTTTCTGCTCCTGTAAAACTGGGTCAAATGTTTGATGAGTCATCCTGAACTCAAGGATCTTCATTAATTCTGCATCCAACAGAAGTGCATATCGAGCCTTGCAGGCGGTCTCCTCTGCAGATATTGGCTCAAACCGAGGTGAGGTATGGTAAGGCACATTCAGCGCAATTGGATTCTGAAAATGTCGACGACATGTGGGACACGCCCCCTCTATTTAAAAACGTCTGGACCAGACATGCTTGGATATATAAATTAATCAACTTTGTTTCATGAGGTTTTAAAAGCTGCTGCTTTTCTCGAGCTTTTTCTTTTCAATACACTGGGAAGTCTTCCACAATCTGTTCTCTGTGCTCGCTGCATAGTTTGCTTTCAGGACAGTGAAGGTAGCGTCAACTCTCAAATTTTACCTTCACTTGACGCTGAGCAACTGCACAAGTATGTCTCAGGTCTCCCCCAGAAACCGACCGCCACATTCCAGAGAGGCATCAATGGGATTTGTTGTGATGATGGAGCGCGGCGGGCAGTGGCCAGATTTGGAAGGGCTGTTGCCATGGAGACCACTCCGAGGGCCAAAAGCAGCTGTAGACAGTCAGCTGATACCCTTTGGGTAAATCCTTTCAAACATGATTTGCTTACTCCTTTATTTATTTATTTCTCTTGCACACACAGAGAGAGCGAAAGCCTCCCAGGATGCATGCATTGCCTCCGCCATTTTGTATCCAGTGACTACATGTTAGTGGAAAAACGGCTCCATCGCATCTCATCTGAGTCTACAAATATCTGCAGGCTGCAACACCCTATATTCAAATATTTGCTTTTTTGTAACTATAAATGATATATTCAAATTGATAATGATAATTTTTGTGCAAATGACTGGATATTTGCTCGTGATTACGGTTAAAAGTTATAACTAGGCAACTAGCATGCATATACCATGACTTACTGAAAATAAAAAAGCAACAACTTAGCTTTGCGTTACTTGTCTCTCCGTCTCTTTTTAGGTTCTTAAAAGTGTGCAGATAGCTGTATTGTTGTAGATTTGCCATGACACTTTGGCTGAGCTACCATTGTTTGGTTAATGTTTATTTAGTGTCAGAAATGCATCAAAAGTAAAGTTATTACAGGCCAATTTAAAGTTACTTTTAGTTTTCTTGTACACAATAGACATATTTTCTGAAATAGGAACCTTTCCAGCAGCAGTTAAAGAGCTCTCAAATTGGGCATTTTTCCCCAAATAGTAACAAGCTCACAGAAATGTCAGTAAATGTAAAGATGGTACAAATTCATTGTTAGCAATCAGTAGCTAGCGCATTTATCTAAAATGTGTACCGTTAAATTATTTTTCACTTTCATTTGTAAAATGTCATCTTTAGCTTAAAAAGCCTTTAACAACTTAGCTACTTTTCCTGTCTCTGGAAAAAGAGCCGTCAGTATGTGAGCCAACTTCCTAATGTTACACTCGACGTTAATGTATTCAGTATGTCGCAATGTGAGTCACATGTTTCATGCATTGTGTCTCTGCAGAGCCGGCTGCTGTCTGTACGAGCCACGTTGAATTGGACCTGTTTGAACAGATAATGCGTGCCAGCATGTCAAAGAGGACAATGTGATCTTTTCTGTGTCCAGAAAGAGAGTGTGTAACAGTATCTGCAGCTTAAATGGAGCGAGATAAAGCGTCATGTATCACTACTGCTGCTATCCTGCAGGAGACAACAGTGGGTGTGGGTCGTCCCTCAGTTTCCAGTTGCTGTTTTGTGCAAGTCATGAATGCTATTCTCAGGCCATGTGATCCAGCCTCTTCTTTATATCGGGGAATATCATACTACAACCGAGACATGTGGGAGCGATATTATGCAGTCTTACAACTCAGTGGGGTTTTATTTCAGGGAGAGAGCCAGTCACAGCCACCACGACACAACCTCATGTCTCGACTGCAGGTCATTTTACTAAGCAAAGGAAGAAAAGGTTTCAGAGCTTGTTCAAATGATGAGGGATTTGCCTATAAACTGGGACAACAAGGTTAGTGGGGCTTGTCTGCCGTTACCAGTGTGTGCTCTTTAACAGTCTGGGGAGCAAGTTTGCCTGTGTTGGGCGGTGATTGCTTGAAATAGAAATTAAAATGAGTTGCGTTCAAGCTTCGTAAGCCTCTAAACATTCAAACCAAACATGGTCACCATACTTTGCTGGCTTCATAGCCTGAGAGTGACGTATCAAAGGTCTGACATTTTACCCTGACAGCAGTGAAAGGTTGAGGTGGGTGTGGGTTTGGGTTGTGCACGATGCCGTTTGTTTGCACTGCAACTAATCCGGCTCAGCTTACCTTGCCCTACCAGTAATCGTGGGAAAGAATGCTGCTCCTCCACTGTACTTGTTTTCCTTTGTGTCGGAGGTGTGGCCGGGTCATTATGTGAAGCACTGCCACCACTTCTCATGACAGTCATGCCTCCCAGGTGTCACCTTTCCAGATTGTCGTGTTGATACTGTAATAGGGAAAGACTCCAAAACAAACTGGAGCTGGCGTGACCTCATTTGCCTCAGGAGGTTCACAGCGTGCAGCCGTGGTTTCACTTTACAATCATCATTGTGCTCTGAAACTATAATTAGAGTGAAAGACAGATTTGGATGAATGGAGGGGATAATGGAGCTAGTCCAGATTCCCTCGATAGTTAAATATAGATATAAATATAGAAACAAACGTACACATAGACATATACAACTATTGACACTTTCAGGAAGTATAGTGAGCATCACGAGTGCATGTCTGCTCTTATAAACACAGCACTAGAGTTAATAGCTCACTTGAGACACAAAATCCAAGCCTAGTTTTAGTCTGTCGAAGTTCTTTCTCCTCAGCTCTGCACTGTACACATCAGCAAAAGGCCCCAGAAGGGTAAATCTTGGCCACTTGGCTGTGGTATGGTAGGACTCTGCCACATTTGGGCCCATTTAAAGCAATGTTTCCCCAGCCGTCAGCAGCTGCTTTCCATCTAGTGGCATTTTCCTTGTCTCGCCTCCACCTCCAACCCTCCCCACAACGCTCACCCTCTCCCCCACCTCCATAGCCTCTTTCTTCACGTCAAACTTGGCAGGCAAGTTTACACTCCGATTTTCAAAGCCGCCCTGTTCTCTGTCAAATGTTGCGTGGCAACATCAAACGCTCTGCCGGACAGAGCCTTCCTGGGATTCCAGCGTGGTGGGCGGATAATTGGAGGCAGGCCTCAGCGGATCTGGCAGATGTGTGATGAGTTTTTACTGGAGCGTTGTTTCTCTCTCTCTCTCTCTCTCTCTCTCTCTCTCTCTCTCTCTCTCTCTCTCTCTCTCTCTCTCTCTCTCTCGGAGTGGTGAGTGTGTCTGCATGCGGGGTGGCGGGGGATGAGAGATGGTGTTTAGAGGGAAAACATAAGGGCTTTCTTTGTTGTCATTCCCTGCTCCCTTCCTAAAGCTGGCCACAGGGGAGTCTCATTGGCCAAGTAAGGGCTGATTGTGGCAGTAAACATTGCATACAGACACGATATCTGAACCCAGCATGTGGAATTTGATGTCTTAGGTCTGACTCACAAATCCTTTAAGCCTCCAGAAATTTCCACATGTCTTCTTCTCCATTTTTTAGTTTCTCTGTTTTCTGAAAGTTGGATTTTTTTTCTTCCTGCAAGCAGTACCCAGATAATTAGTGTGCACTCTTGTCTGAGAATTGACCGCAGTTTTGGATGAAGGTCACTGTCAAACATGTAGTGACTACAAAGACATGCAAGAATCCCACCTCCCTCTTCCCCTTCACCCGCACACCCCACTGTAAAAGCAAGAATGCAAGACTTGGATTCTTAGTCTTCCTGTCCATCCATCATTGAGCAAGCATAACAGGGACCAAGACCAGCTCCTCCCAAGTAAAGGGTGGGCTTCCATTGAAAGTGCAAGAGGCCAGGGCTCTGTGGAGGGCTATGGAGAAGGGAAGAGAGGATGGGGGGCTCGGGAAATTGTTAGACAGAGAGGGAAATGGACAAAAGAGGGAAAAAAACACATGCAGACAGAGTTCCAAGAAAAAAAAGAATAAAACTCAGCCCTCCCATGTTTTTGTTAAGTCCCTGGGGCTCATGCAGACAGTATTAGGTTTAATTTTTTTTTTCTTTTTCCACAGGAAGGCGGTGCAGATGTTCCTGAGAGCGGGCCTGTGGTTTCCCTGTTTTCCTTTTGCTAGTCTGTTCCTGGCTCTCCAGCGTTGCCAAGGCGCTCCCTTACTCGGTGCTGGCGCTTTTGTTTTTCCTGAGAGTGGGGCTCCAACAGGAGGGTCATCTCTAGGCCAGCTCCAAATGAGAAATAGTTGGCCGGCTGCCCTGGCGGCCGCTCAAATCCGCCCTTTTGAAAAGATTACTGTGCTGCTGTTGCCGCCGCCTCCTGTGGGCCATGCCAGATCTGCTGAGGGGAGAGGAATGTGCAGGAGGGCTGGAGGAGGGAGGGCAAGAGCAGGGAGGGGAGAGGGGAGCACCGGGGGGGCACATTTCATTCGACCTCTTTCAGAAAGTTTTTCTCATTACTTTTCTTCTCGCTCTCTCTCTCTCCCTTTCCCTCTCTCTCCGCCTCAAATGTTTCAATTTCTGCTGCACTGAAACAGGCCGTGGACTGTTCACAAATAAAACCAGACAGGGTTTTTCCACCAAGGCAAGAACGGTGTGACACAGTCCAGTTCAGCCACCTCTCTCCCCTGGCCGTCTTTTAGCCACTTGTTTTTGTTTCTTAGGGACCAGTGATGAATGATCGATTGATAACGTTAAGGCCCACTGTGGGACTGCCGCAGGCTATCTCTGCTAAGCTGCTTTGCCCGATAGGCTGCTGAGTGTGGAGACTCCAAAGCCGAAGCAATAAAAGTTGATTTGTGGGGGCATTGTGAGAAGCTCCAGACACTTAAGAGAGGTGTGCATGTCTCCTCTGGCCTGTCACAATCAATACTACCCCACCACCACTGGGCCTCCCTGTCTCCACTATGTTTACTCTTAAATAATGCATCACACTCTGGCACAAATACCTTACATTCACACTCAGGATGGAGGCCATTAGCCGTGGCCATGTGGAACACCGAAGTCCAGCGTCTGCCTGGACTTTCTTTTTATACAAGCAGCCGATAGAGCATTTTCCTTCTCGTGAGTGCGTCTGCAAGGCATCATTTTAGTGCTGCCTGACCTCATTGAACAACCAACCATCCAATCTTTTCAGTCTGAGATTACATACCCACCTAGTTTCAGCTGGGATTAACCTCTGGAAAGAACTCTATAACAATTAGTGCAACAATGAAGATAAAAGGCCTCGCTTTAGCTAGGTTGTCTGAACCTGACATATTTTACCCCCTCTTAACAGCATGCCCAGAAGGGACACATGGCTCCATGTTGTATTTACGCAAAAGGTTACCACAGTAGATGAAATAGTATGTTAACAAGGCGTCAAGCAAAAGGAAGCACTTTTTCACTGTAATATATTGCTGTTTATGATTTCTCTCAGGGATCATGTTAATGGAGACTTTGATAAATGCTGAGTAATTACATCACTCCTCTGCTGTATGAATGTTTGAGCTTCCCCAGAGATCATTAACTGCTGACGGATCTGGAGTGATGAGGCCTTGGTGGGTGGTCTTTATCTGAGACTCAGGAAACAGGGTAAGACCCATAAACACCCCACTCACATCGGATGAAGCCCTTGTACTTGCAGACCACACCCTTAGTTAATGTAAACCTCCACATGAAATATCTCACAAAGTGTTCCAAATCTTAGTCTGAATCCCATCCTGTCAGAGCACTTCTGGTCAGGGAAGACAGCAGCCCAGCTTGGTTTAATTTGAGGCTCGTCGGTTCCAGTAAACATCACTGTTGCATGCAGGCAGAGTCAGATCATCACTATCAGTGCGGCTGCTCTACGGCGACACAATAAGAATCACAGTGTGTGTGTGTGTGTGTGTGTGTGTGTGTGTGTGTGTGTGTGTGTGTGTGTGTGTGTGTGTGTGTGTGTGTGTGTGTGTGTGTGTGTGTGTGTGTGTGTGTGTGTTCCTGAGTCACATCATCTGCTTAGCAACATGCACGCTGGGGAGAAGCAGGACAGAGCGATGTGATTGGGGGAGACCGGGACCCTCAGGACACGGAGCGCTAATTGCAAAGCTGTTTTTCCTCCTCCATTTTTAACAGATGCAATACGCCAGCCACAGAAAAGGGGTTGCATAACAGGATTTTACAGCAGATACCTCCTCCTCTGTGGTTCTCTCCCTCCATTTCCATCCTTTTATGCACTGCCCCCACCCTCTTCCTAGCAACTCCATGTCTTCCTCTCCACTCTCTTATAGCAGCTGGGACTGAGCCAGATACCTCTGATGCTATTTTAATGATTACGGGCAGAAAAAATGCGGTTAATATTCTGGAGTTTCCGTATGTTTTTACTGAAATTGGAAAAGAACATGCACTACTCTATGTGTGTATTTGAGACACAAATGAGAAAAATCCTTTGTTAATTGGTTTGGAGGCTGTGTTGTTGACCTGACTGGGGTCTTTGGCAGTGCTGACAAAGAGCTCAGTGTGGCCAGCCTTTGTGCTGCCTAGCTGGAAGGGCAGTTTCCATATTGGGACAATATGCACCGCGACCTCTGACCTTGCTCAGAGGCGGCGGCTAGAGAGCACTCAAACATTCGCCGTCCAGAAACACAAAGCATTCCAAGCTCACACACATCGACGAATAAGAGAAACAGAAAACATGTTGGCACAAGCAGCCGATGCACACATGCACACCAACTGTTACTTTTGGTTCATCAACCCTCCGGGCCAGAAATTACACATGCAAGCGTTTTGCTGTCTGACGGGGGCAGGGCAGACTTGGCTGGGGGAGCTGAGATTATTTGCAAGGCATACACACACACACACACACACACACACACACACACACACACACACACACACACACACACACACACACACACACACACACACACACACACACACACACACAAACAGAGACGGGTGATCTCACACAGGGAAGGCGAACATGAAGAATTTGTTGCCATAGGGCCAAGAAAGCAAGTGTGTGTTTGTGTGTGTTTGGGGGGGGGGGGGGGGGGGGGGGGGGGGGGGTCTTTGTGAGAGATGGGAGGGAATTAGACGTAGCTGTTATATGACTTCTGGTTCAGTACAGTTTCCACATTGGTCCCAGATAAAACAAAGCTGAATTACGCAACACGAAAGTTACTCAATCTTCATTACAGTCTTTCATGTGACCACCAGGAAAAAGGCGGTGCATTGTGTGTTTGCTTTATAGAGTCAGTGCAAGGAAATATAAAGGACAAATCCACTCCTCTTCATGTATGCGTGCATGTTTTGTATGTAAAATGAAAGCATGTTCTGTATCAGAGGAACACACAAATGCACTCTTTCCATGTTTGGATGACTGCATCTGCCATCCGCAATAACTCTCCATGTGATGTCCAGTGTGCCGAGTTTGTTTTGATGCTTGTGTGCTTGGTTAGGGAGGGTGAGAGGAGGATAGTCCAGAAATAGAAATGTTTCATGAAAACATCAGAATGGAGAATCATTTCACTGTAAAGACTAGTTTCATAATCGCCCTGGAGGAACCAAAGCTTGTCTGTTCCATTCGAGCTCCCGTTTTGCCCTAATTCACTTCTGCAAACTCAAATGTATTTAACCCAGTGTCAGCTCTGACTACCCTCGCTCCCTTATCCTGGACTTTTCTTTTTTTCCCCCTGTCAGGTCATGTTTGTTACAAAAGAGCGCTTTTATTTTTATTTTTTTTCACTGCAGAGTGCTGGTAACATCAGAGCGGCGGTGATGACTGTGTTACAGTATGAGTGGACGCAATCATCTTCCTTATGAATGCCAGTCAGTAGAGAAGAGCAACAGCCAGGAGTAAACAAGGTGCGGCTCCGCTGTGATGGTTTTTCAGGGAAATTCATTTCTCTGACCAATCAGTGTCTGAGTCATTCTGTTTTTCTGAGGATTCTCCTGGGATTTGTGTGCACCGCTGACAGCAGCCTGGTCTCACAGCCTTTTCCCGGCTGGATGCAATAAAATAGACTTGTCAGGGCTCAGGGCATAACAGGGAATGTTTATGTAAGAGGTTTAAAATAGGCAGTGCATTTTGTCATGTTTAACGTTGAAGTCAGTGTAAAGCGGCAATTTAATGTGGCCTTTTCTTATTATAAAGAGAAGAATACTAGCAAACATACAGCTAAAAATACATCCAATATTAGTTAACACATTCTTTTTAATTTTTTTCCTTTTCCCATTAACCAAAGCAGTATAAATTATGTTTCCCCAATGTGAGTATGATCACTCTTCAAATCCAGTCAATAGATTTAGAGAAATTTATAAGTCCGGATCAAAGTGGTGCATAGAGCAACCAATCACCACATCTCTAACATACATAATGTCCCCCATGACTTACTAAACGTTATAGCACATACTATGGTGAGTCAAGCGCAAAATTGAGGCACATATTTTACAACATGAATGAACAGTACCATCTCACAAATGCAGGATTTCACACGTCGCTTTACGTTTGCAAAGCCTGCTTGTCATATGGTTTATATTGAATATGTAAACTGTCACATGCCCCCCATTCCATCCCCCATCTTCAGTAATGTGAAAGTCAGACACCGTAAACGGTTAATCAGAGGAATGTCCGTGCATGTATACTAAGAGACGGGTGCAGTGACATGGACTAACATATGAAGGGGCTAACTGTGATGCTGAGTATTTGTATAGACCAGTGTGCACACGTTGGCAGGAAGAGTTAATCTTCAAATGTCTGTCTTCCAATAAGAAAAGCCCGACTGTCACATGACAAATTCAAACCCCTCACCCTCAGAATTTACCCACAAAACCTTCCATCCCCACCCAGCTCCAGCCTGAGCACCAGATCAATGCGGACCCAGATCAATAGGCTTATTAGAGCAGCAGTTGAGTGGTGAACAAAGCCGATTAGCAGAGTCTCCTCAGCACGTCCCCCCAGGTTGAAGAGAAACACATGAAAGGTCACCAGTCACAAGGTCATTACGCCCCGTGGAGGGGCTGGTTGTACCCACTGAGGCGGCCCGCACCCTCTCAGCATATATGATTAATGGAATTAGACTCTGGGATACATTGATCAGAACTCTACGTGCCTGCTCTGTTCCATGCAGAAGTTCCATTGATTTTTAATCACGGATAAATCCCTCGCAGAATAATGTTTGGGCTGCTGCTTCCAATGCGAATTTCCGAGGGCATCTCTTGAATCCCCATGTTTGGCGCCGCAAATATGTGGACTTAGAAAGAGTTTCCACACTGATAGTGTTTCAGAGGTCAACAAGTGCAGAAAGCTTCCATTTGAGCATGATTCTGCTGACGCCCAAGGCTGATCGGTGAGGTGTGAGCTGATGGTGAGACTGTGATGTAGATAGAAAGCAATGTTGTGCAGCCAGAGTGTGACATGAACCACATGAAATTCACAGGGTCGTTTTTGCTCCTGAATATCACGTCGGAAAACTTGCCAAAAGACACTTTGAGTCCTGCCTCTGTAGGTGGTGGAAAACTGTACACATGGAGGGAGTGAAAGACATGCATTCATGCTTTCAGGATAATTTTCTCATGATGGGAACCAGAGGGCCTTATAAATTTTTTTCAATCAGTCTCTTAATGGGCTTTCAGTTACGAACATGGCCATTCAGTGGCATGTATTCTGGATTTCATTTCAACCAGGGTCATGTACAGAATTAAAAAAAAAAAAAAAGAAAGAAAAACCCTGAAAAGTTGCAAACTCTTGGTTAGAATTTGAAAAAAAAAGACAAAATAAACACTGTGGTTTCAGGTGAAAACAGCAACGGCTGTGTGTGATTGGGAAAGCAGCCGTTCAGAGGACTTCACATGCGTGACAACCATGTGCAGCCTGAAGATGAATGGACTGTTCTTTCCCCGTTCCCAGTGAGATGTAGGCCCTGTGTTTTGATCCTTCACTTTGTGAATAGACTGTATGCACTATCCTGAAACTAATATGGGCAGTAGGCCTGTCTAAGCCCCCCGCCCCCCCCGTCCCACCCCCGCAACATAAAGGCCACCTTTGACTGGGAGGCCTGTAATGAGTTGGAGGCAGAAGTGGAGCAGAGGCCAGGGGAATATCTGATGACTAAGAGACTGTGAACGCCACTGTACAAACTGTGTGATTAATGAATGCAGCATCATCACAGCCTGGACTTCACCCAACGCTCTGAGATCATCACGTCGCCTTTCGCCTTCGAACTTATTCCAGATCAATCTAATAAAGATAAATATATACGCCTCAGCATGTGAATGATCTCCTTTCAGGGATAGAAAACTGCTTGTCATTTGGGTGGGTTTTTTAAAAAGTCAGTGAGGTGTGCTGTAGCGTGTGGATATTGATCTGGAGTCTCATGTCTTGTGCGCTGGCTCAGGCTTTATTTGCAGCTGTTGTTACTGGAAATGGATCCCTGGAGCGATCCGGATTCAGCTGATCCAATTAAACGCTGTGAATAATTGATCTGACAGTGAAACTGAGCCCTGTCACATGGGAGCGGTGACATCATCATTTAAGGTTTGAAACGGTACTCCTGTGCAGCTGGACTGCCCCGGGTCGTTTGTTCCACAATCAGTTCACTGTATCTGATTACCGCCTGTGAAGGACACGGAGCAGACCATGAGGACAGACTGGGAGGTTACGTGCTCAGCAAGACTGTACAAAGACGACAGACACACTGATAGCCGGGGACCCTGGAAACTCATGAGACTGTCACATGTTGAACTCTGCAAACCGAAGCCAGTTAAGCTAATAGGAAGGAAGACCAACTTTCATCTGGCTGCACTACTGAAGCTGAAGTCGCTCTCTGCTGAGGAAAACAAACGTGTCTTTGTTTTCTCTCTCACAGTCGCTTTTTTTGGCCTCTTGTTCAGGGTCTGTTGCACATTGCGTGCTACAAAGGCCATTCCTGAAGAAGACCTCCATATGAACCAGATGGACTCTGCGTGGGTCGATTATCTTCCTGGCCATGAAATAAGGTGCAAATAGGAGCCATCTTTGGCCTTGGCCTTGGAGGAAGCCTAGATTGTAATATCTAATGAAACCCCTCCAGAGAGGTCTGCTCCTACTACTCACTGCTTTTTCATCTAGATCTGCGCCACAAATGAGAAAAGGAGGATGTTGAACGATCAACATCTTGGCTGAATTAGACTCTAACCCCTGGGCAGGAACAGAGGTTGTTGGTGGTGGGGGTCCTCTCTCCTCTGTTTGCCTTCAGCTTCTCACAGAGGCAGGAAAGGGTGTGGGGTCCCACTTACAGCTGACTCTCATGCAACAGACATTCTGCTGGCTCGGCACTTCTGATCCGGGCACAGTGCACTCTCAGGCTGGATGAAATCATCCAGGGTTTCTCACCACGTGGCCACACAGTCATTGTACATCACTGTAATGTCCAGGTTTGTAAAGGGGCATTATTGCTGTCTGCTTCTGGAAAGTCTGGATAGTCACCATCTGAGCCCCATTCAGACACAGCCATGACGCATTTCTTCAAACGCAAAACGTGTGCTTCCAATCTTTGTCGTTTGCTTCCTCCTGCTAGCCAGAGAGGACAATTTGTTTCCAATTTTGTCATTTAAATGTAATTTAAACATAATCAGTTTGTGTGTGTGTGTATTCTTTCAAAAGGCACTTGAAGTAATATTAACTTTCTCCCTGAAAGGAATTGGATGGGAATGTGTGTGTTCAGCACATTATCAGACTTTAGAATCAGATTAAATTACTTGTCTCACTTCACTTATTTAGCCCGGCATTATTTTCAGTTCTGTTGATAGTGAGGACTGTTTTTTCTTTCTACATCATAATGATCGTTTATTTACTCCTATAAGTCCACTGCTGAAAGTTCATTGCTCCAATGAGCTTCAAATCTGAGCTTGAGCCATTTTGTGAGGAGTTTGCTCTGTTCCTGTATGGATTTATGCCTATTATTTCAGATGGCTTTCACTTTCAATGATGTGAATTCGTAAGTGGGTGAATCTCTGTCTATGTTAGTATTGATTAAGTGATGACTTCTTGAATCTGTACCCTGCGTTTGACCCAGTTTTATTGATGGGTTCTTACCCCCCTGTGACTTTGTGAATGGTTGATGGTCTCAGCCCTTTTGGTATGGACAAAGTGAGAAAACATTGGTGATGTTCATACAGCAAGCCTGGTTGCTGTATCAGAATCTGCTGTAACAGAATCTACCTACCAGTGGTGATTCTACATCTTTTGTCTTTTGAACACTTTGCGCTAGAAATATTTCTTCACAATCAGATTTCTTGATATGCTGAGTAATTTATAGCGTTGCAGATTTTAACAAGTGTCTTGTCAAAATCTCCAGACTATTGATCAGTTCTGTTCCCTGCTATCGTCACACCTCCACTTCACAGTGTTTGTTGACCTTGTTCTTACTAATACAATATCTCGCGAAGACAAGAAGAAGAGACTCTGGACAGACTGACTGGATACTGGTAAAGAAAGGTCAAGGTTGCTTTTAGGTGTTGTTAGTTGAATACAACACCTAAGGAACTCCACAAAAGTTCACCTTAACTCAAAAATGGTTAGATTATGCTGGCTGAAACTTAAATTCAAAGTGATCTTGTAAAAATTTACAAGATTATTGGTAATACATAACAATTTCCCATTTTGTCAGTTGGCATTAATCTCCTTAATCAGTCACTGAGATCGTAACAAGACAGTATCTCTGGTGCCCCTCAAGAGAGTCCCGTACCCCTGGTTGGAAATCTCTATCATAAATCATGCCAGAGATTTCTGTGAAGAATTGCAAAAAGTGGAAACTGGAAGTGTCCCAAAATGCTTTTACCAATTATTTCACCGTAGAACCTTTAAGATCAGCCAGAAGGCGTAGCTGAACCATTTGTTTTGGTACTTACATTTTTGCTAAAGTGTCTAATATTCGTGCTACATATTCCCAACAGAAGCCACAACAATGGCTGGTTTGTCATTACCACTCGCCTTGGTTGTCACCTTCACAAACAACTGCCAATCAATCTGGAGTGTAGATAAACTTGATTGAAGAACGTGTCTTTATCCACCGTTTAAAGTAAGCAGGATAAAGCCGCTGCGGCCTCACATTTCTCCGTGAATCGAGTCACTGGAGCATCATGCGGACAATGAGGGGACCCTGTCGGTTAATTAGACGAGGGTGGTGACGGCTCCATCCATCACCTCTTTATCCCCCAGCAGCAAGTCCAGTTGGAAAATTTCCCTCATCCGTCAAATCAGAGAACATTTCCAACTGCAACCAGCACAAACGAGCAAAGAGCTGGAATTAAATCTTCCGAACAGCACGCTGACATGAGCTCGACCTCTTCGGAAAGGTCATGTGGTGTTACCATGGTGATGGGGAACACCACCGGTATGTTGAAAAGGTAGAGAGGAGGGGTGTGTGTGTGTGTGTGTGTGTGTGTGTGTGTGTGTGTGTGTGTGTGTGTGTGTGTGTGTGTGTGTGTGTGTGTGTGTGTGTGTGTGTGTGTGTGTGTGTGTGTGTGTGTGTGCGTGTGTGTTTGAGAGAGGGTGGGCGTCTGTACTGGATCTGTGGCTGAAGAATTTCAGTGGGTGTGTGCGGATGCACGCTGAATATATAAAATATTCTCTCTAAATGAAGTTGGGGTAGATGCACATCTATTCATTACACTCCTCTGATGTTCCATAACCATTAACATCAGTTAAAGCCCAGTATGTGCCATGACACATCCAGCTCTCTGGACAAGGAAGGTATTTTTAGACATGTACTCATTAGTGCTGAGAGATCATTTGTAACAAAGGACGGGAAAGGAGAAAGGGGCCAATAATGCCGTGAAAGATGGTATTCATATTCAGATACCTGAGGAGCGAGCGGATTTTAACTGGTTGAAAAAATGAGCAGAGGTGAGATGTGAGGGGCAGACCAATCAAAGATTCTGAGGAGAGCAGTGCAATAGAATAGTCAGAGCAAGGTCAAGAAAATTATACAGCACATTATGCTGTATTTGAATGCTTCTTGCTCGGCTTCAAAAATATAGACAACATGTGTAACCTCTAACTAATTACATATGCTTTTTAGACTGCTGTGTTCTCGGGACTGGGTCTATTGTTCTCGATGGGATCAACATTCCTGCAGTAATTTAGCTGTGATATAAATGAGCTGGTTGGTGCTTTTAGCAGAGCAACTATCATTCAGGATCAGGCGTGGTATCGATCAACGGGCTCTCTTCATTGAGAACCTTTCCATTATTCCTCTCTGAAATGATATATATCCTGCAGTCAGCATGTACCATATTTCCTGTTTTGGTCATACAAGGGTAGTATTGAATTGTGGAAGCGTTATCTGTTTTTCTATAATGGCATTCTGATTAAATTTGGTGTAGCAGTGAACGTGCAGTGCAATCAGTCTCTTTCTTCAGGAAGAGGTGAGATGGGATAAGAATATAGTGCCATTGTCTTACCAAGGGAGGACACAAACACAGTGTGGCAGACACTTCCTGGGCCCTCAAAGCAGAATACAGCCTGGAACAACAGTGCCCCCTGGTGGTCACTGTGGAGTTTGTCAATGTATCGATGAACTTAAAGTAACCAGGGGGCAGATCCAGGTGTTTGCACAGACTGAAAATTATTCATAATATAATGTTTATGTAATGTAATTACGCTCCAAGATGAACATTTTTCTAATTACCAGATGCTACCCCGAGGAAGAAATCTTTAAAGAGTCACAAAAAGCCAAGAAGTCCAAGTTTGCTGTCACACGTGTTGTCCTGACAGGCTTTTGGCATCACTGGAAAAAACAGGAAAACACAATAAAACAATAGTGGAACTCATTTGCCAGAGCATCTTTTATTACCACACCATTAGCAGCAGATCGGTGACCGGCCAAATATCCAAGTAGCACTCCACAGGGAGGCTGCTTGTGTCTGCTGCTCCACATTAAGTTGGCGGATGACTGTACTGGCACGTGTCCTCTGGTCATTGTCTTCACAGCAGATGGGAGAGAAACGTGGGCAGGTGCTGAGAAGTCACTCATAGGGTAACACTATTGTGGTGATAGTGTTACTATTTATTATGAAATCAAGCATCAAGTCTGCATGGTGGATTCACATACATTTAGCAGGGTCTAATTGATTTAGTTTGGTAGAGCAGAATGTCATCATTCCCAAGGTCCTGTCCATGTGTCAAAGTGTTGGAGCAAGAAACTGAATCCATGTTTCAACCAATGGCTGAATGTGACAGATCATGTAAAGCATACTGATATGATTGATGATATGATTGTTTTGTAAAGCCAACACCATTTGGGTAGTAACAAAACTAAAGGAAGGAGGGGGCTATTTTTCTTCCCGCAGGAGCAGTCACTGCTTGCAGTTGGAGTGCCTCAAGGTTACAGTGCAAATTTTTAAGACGTTGTCGTAAAGCTGCCATAAATAGGAAGCTGAGGCTTTCAGGCGAAAGAAAGGCGCTGGTGCACTTGTCCATGAAAAGGGATAAAGAAATGAATGTGATGTTAGTGATCAATACAGCAGCATTGATCGCAGCCTTCACCGGTCATGGAGCCAGTTGGCACCAATATTGCTTTTTGTCATTTACTATTGACAATGAGCTGCTCAGGCTCCAATAGTTGGCTTCACTCAGGAGTTTATACTTCGAGTATTATTGTGAAGTACTTATTATCAATATTATCAACATTATTGTTGTTGTCATATATATATATCCATAACTACACCATCACAATTTAAACAAATTGCACTTCTGAAAATGTAAACATTATAATGCCTTTATGTGTGAATATGAAGAGAAGGAATCTACATATATCCTATGGAAACTAAAACAAGGCCCACCATGTGCAGCCTTAAGGTAGTGTACATGTATTAGTAATCAAAATTAATTAATATAAATCATTCTGAAATGGCATGTACCGCATTTTAATGTTAATATACAAAAGAATCTCTACTATCTCTATTATTAAATACCCTTTGAAGGATGTAATACATTTTCCATTGAAATCGGTGCGCTCGGGCAGAGATTTCTTTGTCCTACTTGGGGATTAACTTGTAATGATTTTTGAATGTACCAGACAGAAGAGGCTCTTTTCCAATAAGGATCAATGATGTCCAGAATAGCATCGTCTGTGAATGATTCTGTGATGAACCAAACCTCCATCCATCCATCTTCTCTCCTGCTTTATCCAATTCAGGGTCATGGAGCACTGGAGCCCATCCAGGCTGACATTTGGCCAAAGCAAGAGTACTAGACCTTCCGAACCCATGAAAAAAGGGCAATACTCATTTTTCTCTTTGTACCAGTTGGCACGGATTTGATTGGTCCACTGTTTTAAATCAGTCTACAACATCTGGCATTATCAGGTAATGTGCGATGTACAGTCAAGTGAAATGAAGGATGAGGTTTATATGATGAAGAGGAGGTTTTATCAAAGTTTAACATTGTTACTGGATGGAAGAAACGGCACATATTTCATCTCCTCCATCCAGTCCCAACCACTGCAGCAGCCTCTTGTCTTTAAAGACTGAGACACTTAACACATGTAAGTAAGACAGATTTTGTCCTACCGAATGTTTTCATCCGAAACCTTATTCCAAGAAAGAAAAATCTTGATTAAAAATGATGAAAATGGAAAGAAAAGAAAAAAAAGACAAGAGCAAAGTGTATTTTAAATTCATCTTTGAAACGTACAACCTGAAGGGACCTTCACTTAAACGTGAAGAAAGCCACTGAGGCAGAAAAGCGGTTTAACAGCTCTCAAACACAAGACAGGCGGGCTGATTGCAGAGAAGGAGGCAGAGTGTGTCTGCTTTTAGATGCTGTGTTGGCTCGAGTGAAGCCAAACTGGACACAAATCATCTGGAGCACCATCCAGAGGGGGTGGGCGTGTGGGTGGGTGGGAAGGCAGAGCAGATAAAACGAATCCTAAAAAGCTCCTGGCAGCTGAATAAAACAGCCCCAAAGGCTGGCTGTCATGGCATGGTGTTCAAGCATTGCCCCCCCCCCCCATGTGGTTTCTGGCTTTGTTCACGTCCTGGTTTCACAGAGCTTTCATCTCCCTCAACTGCCTCTCCCCGAGGTGCCTGCGTAATTACTACTGACACAAAGAGAAAGAGGCAAACATGAATCTGCAAACATTACAAAAATCATTAATTCCTGTCAATTCAGACTATCTGTCATTACATCTGCCAGCTTGATGAGCTTGTCTTTTTTTTTTTTTTTTTTTTTTCCTGCATTATTTCTCTGCGAACTTGTTGGGGGGGGGATAAAAAAGACTGCGTTGGGCTCAATTAATCACCATTGCCATCACACCTGAATTTACTGTCACTTATCATTTAAATTATGCAACAAAGTCACCTCGCTTGATCCCTCCAACTCTGAATATTCTAATTTGCAGACTATAAACACTTCATGATTGAGCCTTTAATAGCACGCAGAGCATAAATCCTATCTCATAGCTTCAGTCTGCAGGTGCAACGGTGGAAGTAGACACTTCCTTATAATTCATTTAAAAGCAAATAGAAAATGTAACTTCACAGTCTTTCAGAGAAGAAGCCTGTTGCTTCTTGCTTACCCACAGCTGTGATATATTTATGACAGCAATGAATGGGATGTTCGGATGTCTCATTCCATACATGTGGAGGAATGCGTCTAGCAGTAGCAGTAGCAGTAGCAGTAGCAGTAGCTTTGGTGGTTGCAGGTTCATATTCTCGTCATCACCTCCAACACTGTTAGAGTCACGAACAAAAACTTTTCACACAACGCAGTATACGTGTTTCTTTTCTCAGAGAACCCACTGTGCACACGTTTAGGTGAGGCCTCCTTTTGTCTTCTCGCAAGAAAAAGATAAATCCACATTGCCATCTCAGTTGCATCATCCCACACGTGTCTTTCACGCGGGCAGAAGAATCGGCGCAACAGCTGGGCTGTCAGAAGGTGTCATTTCTCCAAAAGAAAAAGAGGGGGCAAAGTGAAGCTTTCAGAGGATCCTCCTGACACGCGGCTGCCTCCCCTGCTGCTCTGCAATGAACTGCTGAACTCCACAGGGGGCCGACTCGTTGGCTCTTCAAAGATGTGCCAGGTGAGTCTGCCATCGCGCCCTTGACCTTCAAAAGCTGTGAGGTGGGGCTGCAACTGCACCAAGACAGTATAAGCTTTTTTTTTGGGGGGGGGGGTTGGAGGGGTGCAGGAAGTTAACAAACGACTTTTGCTGGCTCTGCCGGTTGACAGCGTTGGCAGGCTGTCAACAGGGAGAATGCAATATCATTTGTAGTAAATTACCATCCCACACAAAATGACACGAGGCAGCGTTAAGTCTAGCTGTTCTGACAGCTCCTTCAGCTGCCACACAGAGCTCACACCTGCCAAGAAAAGAGCACGCACACACACACACCCACACATTCACCTTGCTTTTACTCACATCTGCCAATAGAAATAAGAGCAACATCCCCACACACAGGAAAACTTTATCACTTTCCCCACAAAAATATCTGATGCAAAAAAAATAAATAATTTTTTTTTTTTTTAAAGAGATAGCGCACAATAATAAATCTGATTAAGACTTTAATATGTGTGAATATGTTGCAACAATCAAAACATTTCCCTGGCTTTGTTAAAATAACTCCGGAGATGAATGTATTGAAGAGGATTGCTGAACAGAGTCATTGTGTTTACATTAGAGTTCCAAGAAAAACTACAAAAAGGGGAAGAAGAAATCCGCTGACAAAGTCTCTGCAGCAGTGATAAACAGCAACAGCCAAACTCCCAAAAAACCTGTGATGTGTAATATTACATCTGACAGGCCGGCTCTCGGGAGACGGAGCACTGCTATCTTTTCGGGTGGAGACGTAAAGAAGTGAGGTTGGATGCATATCTCGTCTGAATATTTGGGTGACGGGGAGCAAAGTGTATGAAGTCAGTTGTCTCTGATTTTAAGCGGATTCAATGCCGGCCAGTTGGGAGTTCTCATGTGAAATGAGTTTTATGTAAGTGGAGAGCAACAGCGTGGGGGTGGATGTTATGTAGGTGCTGTGAAAAGGATGAGATCTCTGTTGGCTGCTGCTGAATCGGGCGGCTCTCAGGGAAAAAAAAAAAAGAAAGAAGGGGGGGGGGTGGGGGGGTGTTTTTCTTTTAAACGGCAGCTCAGACATGCTGTAATGGCTCGTAAAGAAAAGTAACAGCTGACCGACTGGCTGTGAAAGCCTACTGTGTGTCGTTAAATACTGTGAACAGTTTTTGTTTCAATGTATTGCTGCAAGTGATCAACGTTACTGTTACAGTAGTAAAGTGGAGTAAACAGAAAGGTCATGCTACTGTAGATCACGGGGCTTTTTTTTTTTTATAGTCTGGAAATTCAACGTTTCAACACTGTAAATCAGTTATTCATGTATATTACAAATAGTGTTGTCCGATAAAATGCAATGAAATATTTGCATGAATAATTACACAAAAGTGCAACAACCTGTCATCAGTATGCTGTGACACAAGTTGATTTAGGATGTTTAGGAGTTAACAATACATTTCGTGACTTTGGAGAAATGAAATTCAGATGGCCTTCAAAACTGCAGTGGCAGTGCTTCTGAATTGTCGCGGACGGCGGCGAGCTGATGGTTCTGGAGAGGCGGAAAGTCCAGAGAAAAAAGCCAAACGGGGCCTGAGGCGAGGCGCCGCGTGTGGTCACGCTCCAGTTAACTGGAGTTCACCAGAGGTTAAGTGGGCCTTAACTTCGCCGGCAGAAACTTCTGAAATGTATTCAAAGACACGGGAAGATGACAACACGACAGCCTACGTGGACATGAATCTGAACTTTCATCTTGAGTTTGAAGTCCGCTGGTTGGCGATAGTTTCGTCTTTGAATCGAGGCCGACTCCGAAAGCGCACGGGGCCAAAGGAACTCTGGTCGCTGCTTCTGAAATGCGGCTCCTCGCAGAGTAATCGTTTGCCCCGACCCTTGGGAGTGTGGGGAGACACTCTGACTTGCGAGTCCATTTTACCCCTGGCTACATGGTTCAGGCCACTGACTAAGAGCGCCGCTTCAGTGCCCGCGCCGACTCTCGGAGGAAGTGACCTCAATACATCCAATAACCCTGCTCGCAGAAGCGAGACAGCTGCAGAAGATTGGAAACACACCAGGTTTCTTATCTTAGATCCTGCTAAAATGAGGGAGTACATTGTTTTGCTGGTATAAATGTCAAGGGAAGAATAGCGCAGAGTTTTCTTATGCGGCTGATATCTAAATGACATCTTGAAATGCAAAAAGAAAAAAGTTGGCTGAGAGAAGCTGATAGTAGTTATTGGGGGAGTGGAATAATTACCTCAATTTTGGCAGCTACAAAAATTTTCGGATTTCAGATCTGAGTCCATAATTACATCCAGATTTCTGGCTTTATTTGACACCCTGAGTGACATGGAGTCAAGATGAGTTGCTGACCTTTGACCTGTCCTCTTTAACAGACCTCAGTAATCAAGGGAAGCTTAAAGTCTTTCAACCAGAACGGCTGTTGGGAGTTTTTTTATAAAGCCACGCTACAATCTTAGAGGAGTATCAGTGCGGAAGGTTCAAAATATCCCCTGTCCTCCACGGGGAGGATAAGGATCTGGATCCGTAAGGTGTTTATTGCCACAGCTTTATCCTCCTTACTGCTGTTGTCACCACGAGGTGAGACTGTGGCTGATAGGACAGAAATAAGCTGCGTTATTCAGGCTTCCTGAGGCGACTCCAGCCACCTATTGGCCCCGTTCTGTGGTGCCCTCAGCACATTTCAGGGCTCTCAGTTTGCGGTGATTGTTGAGTTAATACGGTGTGCTGAAGGAGCCGATTCGTGCTGATTATCTGGGCCTGTTGTGAGTGCGTGCTCCACGTCCAGGTGATTGTGTGGGATCCAGCATTTGGCACTTGTTACTGTTGTTTTCCACAGAGATGCTAATCATCCAGCATGTGCCGGAGGCATGATTAAATGTCACACAGCTCCCTCAGCTTTGGCCCTCTCACTGTGAATAAACCTTCCTCACCCACGGGCTGAGGACGCCCAGAGAGAGCAGCCACGCTTTTATCACACCGAGCAACACGGGGCCACAGCTCCCCCTACAGATCACACTACAAATGACAGGTTTTTATGAAAATGTGACAGATCCAATTTCAAACTCAGCCCAGGCACAGATATGGTGGCCAAGAAGTGCAAAACACTACAAACTTCATAAAATGCAGCAAAATCCCCCAAAAAACATAAAAAAAAAAAAACCAAACAAAGACACACGCTACAAAATCAAGAAAACCCTACAAATTAGAGATAAAACTACAAAGTCTAAAAAACACTACAAAATGGAGAAAACGCTACCAAATCATTTGGTTTGGGGCAGGGGTCTGCCACCATCTGGCTCTGGAGCGCCTCAGCCCCTTTCCAGTAGCTGCCTTAAACTGTCCAACCCCCCCCCCATTTCCTTCCATTGTTAATATAATTGTTCTATCATTCTGGACAAATATTATAAAAAAAAATTCTGTTTACACTGTGACGAGAAGGACACATAATTGGTTTTAAGGTTTACGCTCTGACCTCACATCGAGCATGTCCTGGTTTGATTAAAGGCTTGGGGGTCTTTCAATGAGTAATCTGCGTGTTCTCCTCCGGCATCTGTTTTCTTTTTTTTTCTTCACGTACTCTAGTTACCTCCCGAAAAGACATGCACATCAGGTATTAGGTGGCATAGTGTTCCTAAATTGAAATTGATGTGAATAAGCACGTGTTTGTGCAGGCATATCTTCAGTGGCTTTAATCCGCTGCAGCCCCATACAACCTAAAGTTGAATAAAGTGGTAAAAAAAGATGACTGGGAGTAGATTCATGTCAGCAATTGAATTGATGAATTAATTTAGTTGTTTCTTGATGATGAGTTTGCAGTACAACCATCACAAACTGACAGCATTAATGGCCCCACTTTCAATTTATTTAGATTTATATTGCAGTTACATTGACACATACAGTACCTCCAGCATTGAAAACCAAAGAAAACCCTTGAAAAACACTTTGACATTACCAAAGATTTAATGTGTAAAATGTGACATTACTTGATACTGATGCTGTTAACATGTCTGATGACACCTCATGATTTTTGAGATACTCCTGGATGTAAAATACTGGACATTCTCCCCTTGAACAGAACAGCAGTTGACGGACAATAGATATGAATCACCAACGTAGCAGAACAGATAAATGTGAATAGACGTGTAAGATGCTTTAAAAAAATGAATGGATTTATTTCCTGTTTCATTAATCAAGAAAGTCTCTCAATGCAAAGTTCATGTATTGACCTCAAGGTACAAGTGCAGTCCAGTTTGTTTTTTTAAATGGCATAATATTAGTCCTTGCATTGAATAAAATCAAAATATAAAAATATCCAACTGCTCCTGTTTCTTTTCTCGTCTTTGTTTTTTAACAATCACACAGTTACATTGTCTTGACACATGTTTCTTTGTGGGCTAAATAACTCATTCCACTCTTCCAGCCACGAAATCAGATCACTGGCTTTGGGTCGATCCTCTGGCTTCTCACTGAGCAGCAACTTAATCATCCGACTCTGCCAAAATAAAACAACAAATCCCAGCAGCAGTGTATTAGAGGCTTCAGGTCAGTTTTATCAGACGTGGTCGATGAGTTAATGAATATATTTATCAAGTCTTTCTATGTCTGTTGCTGGTTATCAAAATGTCTAATTTTGGAATAAAATCAAGTTAAATATTAAGAGTATGTCAGTAGAGTTAGTAGCTCCCCACAACACTTATGTTGGATAAAGTGGTTCAGAATGTGGAAAGATGAATGGAGAGTATAAATGTGTACCTCTTGTCGAAATCTCTGAGAAAACCCGTCAGGTAACTTCCGCTCTCTTACGTCACCCCAAATCTGTGACACAAACAGCAGAGAAAACACAAAAGAGCCGATGAGCTTGTCTGGTTGAAACTATTTAAGACAATAATGCAGGAAGGAGTGAGTGACACAGGCCCAGATTCTACCAAACCTGCTGCTTGCTTCAACCTTGAGATAAACTGCAGTAGCCTTTCTAGCTGCTTCCTCGTTTCTATGGAATCAAGTTTAACCATGACTCATTATTAAACCTCCAGTCGGTGAAACTCACCTGTACTCTTTCATAGCCGGTGGACAGTTTCCAAAGGAGTTCCCAAAATATCAGACCCAAAGCAAACATGTCCACTTTCTGGTCGTAAGTGCTGGTTTTTTTCTGGATTAAAAGGATAAAGCAAATCAGAACATTCTGTTAACAAGTACAATACTTAAAAGAAAAAACTATAACGGTGAAACCATCATTGAATAGTTATGGAAGACGAGGAAGAAATTCCAATTATTTGCAGAGTTGTGGCAATGTAGCCAGCATCAGAAAGTGTAACATCATAATGGAAATTAAGACACTTAAAGTAAAGTTGGAAGTTTCAATGTAGACGACCTCACTTGTTCAGGGGCCATGTACGATCGGGTTCCTGTATTTGTCCTCTTCATCATGACTTGATCATCGTCGTCGGCCTCAGCAGTGACCAAACCAAAGTCTCCAATCTTCACTTCTCCGCTTTGTCCAAACAAGATATTAAGAGGCTAACAACAAGAGAACAGATGCAACATAACAGCTCAGGTCACGTTTACCACTCGATTACAAAAGTATTCAAGCCCTTTTTTCTCAGAGTTTTCCTTCACGCATACAGTTTTATATACAGTCAACAATCAACAGTGTCCTCTGCTTTTTCCTCACACAGATTTCACTAGTTATCATCCCTCTCATGCCCCTGATCTATCTGGTCATCCTATACCAGTGGAAGGTATACCATGACAACAAATACCAATATCTCATTAAATCATCATGAACCCTTGAGCATCGTCTGCAGCTTGACAACAACGTCTCACGCTGTCCACAAGTCCACTTATAGTCTGCTGAGTCATCACACTCTTCTTGAAGAGCAGCCTTCAGGTCACTGAAGATCTGCGTACAGAGTTAAGAGTCTCGACCAACGACTCAGTTGATGGTTTTCAGTGGGATTCAGTTCTGGAGGGAGAGCAGAACGCTCCATTTGAGGTACCCCAGTCTCCAGCAGTTCCCTAATGACGTGACCTCGATGGGATGGAGCATCGTCATCCATGAAGATAATATTAGGCGTAAAATGTGAACAGCATGATGAGGAGGACTTTTTAAATACCAATTCTAATTGAACAAGAACGTTTAATGGCCATTTCATGAAACACTGGATCACTGAACAGTTGGATATGTGCACTCAAAGGTTTAGAGAAGGTTACATTAGGTTCACGAGTAAAGGGTACAGTACATTTCATATCCATCCTGAAATTTCACCCAGAAGTCAAAAATGGCAAACTTTTTACGAGTCGTGTAAAACAACGGCACATTTTTGGCCTGATTGGATCAGGGGTGAAATGTCTGTTAGGAACTTAGGACATATGACCAGGTCAATTTATCAGTTGTTGTTTTTTTTTTTAATTCAAGCCTTAAGCTAAAGATGGTACTGTTGTGGGTGTCCAGGTGCCTTTGCTCCGCACAGTGCTAGATCAGACTACTATCTGGATGACAGTTTTGAGGCGCATAAACCAGTCAGTCAGTGACTGCTAAGTTGGTAGGAAACATATAAAATACACAAAGATAGCTTAAGATTAACATTTGTATAGATATTAAGCCTGAAGAGAGTTGGTTGGATTGGGACTCTAACAACTCTTTGGTCAAGACTTACCTTAAGGTCTCTGTGAATGAGCTTTTTGGAATGAATGTAGTCAACTCCACTGACAATTTGGAGAGTAACAGGCAGACTTTTCTCTCTTCTCTCTTGGTCTGTCAAAGTATTCGCGTTCATATCGTCGATCCATTCTCTGAGCGTTTTGCTGTCACATAGTTCCATCTTGATATAGAGGAACTGTGGAGGTGAATCACTGCAAGATCCGAGACGGAAACAATGCATGTGAGGCTTTAATTTAATTAAATTAGAAATGGACAATAGCTACTTTTGAGAGAATAAAACTTACTTAGAAGATCTGCGGCTGTTCACTGCCATCTCCTCATTGTAACTTGAATCTTCCATCCAACAATCGTTATATAAAACAATGTTTTTGTGATAGAGCTCTGATAATGCTTGCACCTCACGGAGAGCTTTTCTGATCAAAGACAGACGGACAAACAAACAAACAAACAAACCTCACGTCACACAAAAGGATGGACTGATCCACATTTTTTCACTTCCGATCCGATACCTGAATTTGGATATCTGCCAATACCGATACTATCCCGATACCAGAGCTCTATTTGCTTTAATATTATCAATTTCATTATTGTTGATTATATATGAGGCTGTAAAAAACTCCTTTCCACAAGCAAGTATGAAATGTACAAATGTCTGCATCTATGTGTGCATATGGGAAATGGGAAATTCTCTAGCAACGCAGCACAAACAGCAATTCTTCCAGCACTAACACGGACACAAACGATTGGGAGGAGCTGCTTTTCAATGTTGTGATGCCGCTGTTCTCCTCGGCGACCTGGCGTTTTAAAAACGTTGGCTGCAGAGTGGCCGCCTCGTTGTACAACGGCTTTGCAAACATTGGACGTTGCTGTGTTGCTTTGCGGTGTTTTGAGAGTAAAATACGTCCAAACAGCGGACGAGTTGACATGAAAGGTTGGGTGGCCTCAGTGCTGCCACGCCAGCTTGTTCGCTTGCTGCAAACTGTGGAATGGATTTCCTGACTCATTACTCCGCGTCTCATTGAGACCCGCTTCCGTTCAGAAAATCCATTCCACATTTTGCAGCCAGCGAGCAGAGCAGCCGGCAGGGAAACACTTGTGGAGTCATTTCAGCTGACAGTAAAGCACAGAAGTGGCTCGTGTATCGGAAATTTCCGATCCGTGAATTAGGTTACTGGATCGGATCGGCCCCATCCCTAGTCACAATAGTACAAAACTATAACATATGAAGATCAGACTGTACACTAAGTAGCACACTTACTTGTCAGCGGGAACAATCTTTACAGCGTAGTATCTTCCCGGAATTTTTTTTCTTGCTTTGTAAACTCTGCCAAAGCCTCCTTCGCCAAGAGCCGTGATGTCATCAAATTCGGAAGTAAATCTGAAGAAATTCACAAAGTTGTTCAAGTGTTAGGGTAAAATTATAAGTCTTGCTCATTATGGGAATACAGTTGAATGTTTCTGTGTACCTGGCGAAGGATGATGTGTGACTTGCTCTGTTCTCCGGGCTTGTTTCTTTGGCAGCACTCTTAAAAGAATGAGTGATTCACAAAGACAACAACTTTTCAACAACTTTTGAACTTATACAATTTTTAAATTAGAATAATACATAATATACAAGAATCCTTTTTTTTTTTCAAACACCATACCTGTTCTTCAGGAGAACTCTGCGAGGATGGCTCAGAAGACGGTCTTAATGCAAATACAGAAGACAAACACTGAAACAACGATCTCAACAATACTGTAAGCTCCAAAAACTATGTTATTACTATATTGACATATAAAAACTTACTGTGAAGCGAGTCCTGAAGCACTGGATAAGGCATTACTTTCCGATTCTACTGACATGGAGACCTGAAAGGCACACACAGGAGTTTCATTAAAACCAATCCAATACCGTATTTTCTGACTATTGAGCCGCACCAGCAAAATTTAAAAAGAAGAAAAAAAGTACATATATAGACTGCGCTTCACTTGACTATAAGCCGCATGTGTCCACCTTGTAACAGGGCAGGAATTTCACTGCGGGAATAAGGAGATTGTTCATATTTTCATCAATTTCCACAAATCTGTCTTTCATAGTGCTGGAAATTGCTACACACAGCGCTGTGTGTGTGTGCACATCGTCCGCCTGCTGCGGAGAAGCCCACAGACAGACACAGAGACAGAGAGAGGGAGAGGGAGAGAGAGAGAGAGAGAGGGGGGGAGAGAGAGAGAGAGAGAGAGAGAGAGAGAGAGAGAGAGAGAGAGAGAGAGAGAGAGAGAGAGAGAGAGAGAGAGAGAGATTTATCTCTGTTGATAAAGTATTTTATCGGTTATTTGCTGACTGCGATTCTGAGGAGGAAGATTTCTCAGCCATGGAATCCCGCAGTACGGCTTTACGTGATGCTCCTGAACGCATCACTGTTCTGTCCCGTGGGAAACAGGTCCAAATGACTCTTTGAGTGTTTAAAGTTGCCGACCCCTGTTCTCGGGCAAGTTTTGGAGAAGCAGAGGCACCCAAAACAGCATGTACCTTACATGCGGAAGTAGACTCTGCCAGCATGAAGTGTCTCACTGTATTTTCGGACCAACATAGTAAACTGCAGCCATGTTTTAGGCAAATGACTGACTATCAATTGAAAGTCAGACGATTTCAGTGTTATTATTGAATTATGAAGGAGCAAACCTGCGCTCTGGAATGGTTTGAAGAGTCTGCAAATATTATCGAGTCACTTGTATCGTTTGACATGTGTGACGATGGCTCACTGGAGTCCCTTTGAAAAAATGGACAGATAAAAATTCAGTCTTCAGAGTGCTAAAAACTGATCATTTGGTTGTGCAGTTACAAGAACTTGTGAGCTTCAGGATGCTGATGGGTGTCTTACATTGTAATTGATGGTGCCGACGATTCAGACGGTCCATCGTCTTCTGATTCACCTGACCTTAAGGACACCTAAAGTGTACGGGAGTAATGTTTCACACGATGTTAGCAAATATTCAATTCAGCAACATTTCATTGAAAAAACTGTTGATGCAACTGTTACTGCAAAGCTTAATTACTAATTAGCAGTAACAATTGGTGATACAGCTCAGCAGAGACTCTGTAATACCTTACTGTCCCAGTCTGATTGTTCTTGGAGAGCTGACCAGGCCAGCTCAGCTGCTTTTTTTTGGGCTTTCTTGACACTCCTACCCTCTGCCTCTTCGTATTCCTTGTTGCCAATCTTTAATTTGTAGAAATACCTGCATTGTAGGAAATGAAGAGGGTTTAAACATTACAGACTATAATTAGAGTGAGCCTGGAGAGGCTGCGTGTCCATTTTGTCATACTTACTGTAGCATATGAGCAGGACCACATTTCCTAACTAGAATATATGAATGCTCACGTCCAGTTTTCTGACAGTAGTGGTTGACAAGTCCAATATAATTTGTCCCATGGTCGATGCTGCCTGTAGAGTTCAAACTCAGGCTTCTCGTGGTAGTACTGTAACAAACAAGTGAAATGTTTCACTGGTGGAGTGTCGACAACTAAATGATTTGCTGTTGAGATTTACTCACCAGGTATCAGAAAGATTGCGTTGAAATTCTGCATTACGTTGTCCTGACACATTGTTCTCTTCTGTGGTCTGGAAAAGAGAAAAAGCACAAGTCTGAGATCAATACCAGTTCTATATCCTGGGGAGTGTGAATTAGCTGCATCGTCAGTTAAGAAAAAACTGGTTGGCATCACTACGTACCGCCATAGATTTAAAGTCATTTATCTGGTCATATACCAGCTTAGCTGCTGCTTCCTTAGCTCTTCTTTTTGTATTCCCATACGCCAATGGGTACTCCCTGTCACCAACCGCAAACCTGCCACATCTGAAATAAAACCTGATGATGCCTCATTGCACTTGCAGACATGTTACAATATGTCAGATATTACTGCGCTAGGTTTGCATACAAGCTGAGACAGACACACACACACACACACACACACACACACACACACACACACACACACAAACACACACACACACACACACACACACACACACACACACACACACACACACACACACACACACACACACACACACACACACACACACACACACACACACACAGACAAGACATGATCAGACTTACTCAGTTGTCCCATCACACGCTGGTCTGGTTGTTGCCTCATACCTCACAGGTACTCCCATCCTCTGGCCGTACTGATTGAGCCAACATATATAATTCAAACGTTCCTCATGAACCGGTGCAGAAGCTCCCGTTGCATCTTGGTTCTGTTGAGACAATGATAATAAGCGCAGATCAAAAAGAAACTTAGAGGAGACATAGGTTAAGGATTCACATTTCATTTCAGGCAGAGAGGAGAAATATTCTTACAGAGTCAACCGAGTCCTGATCATCAACCTTTAACAAGCACTTCAAGGCCTTTTCCGCTGCATCATGTTTGGCTTCCTTCTTTGTTTTGCCCACACCTATCGATAAGGTTTCACCATTGAGGGTGACCTTCTGTTTAAACCTGAAACATAATTATCAGAACTTCATTATACAAGCATGTTTACTTGAAATGTTCATGCTAGAATTGTGTGCAGGTGGCACAACAACAGGTTTTAATCCCAGCCATCGCCTCTCTGTGTGAAATTTTTTATGGGGTTAACCCAGCCTCCATCGGTGTGTGAATGTGACTGACGATGTAAAGCACTTTGAAGCTGCTCTTGCAGTTGAAAGCGCTTTATAAGAGAAATCCAGGTCCATTCATGCTTTTCCAATTCTGCTTCATTCGACAGTAAAGATAAACATTGTGTTGGATTTAATGGTGATGCTTATCTAAACTAATATGTCAGTGTGTGTGTGTGTGTGTGTGTGTGTGTGCTGATTGGTTGCTGAGTCACCCAAGTTAAATATCTCCATAAGCTGGATCCTGTGAGTCCTCAGCTGCTCAGTACATGTTAGCACTAAGAAAGAGCTCGGATCCATTTTTTTTGTTAATGTATTTAAATATTTTAATTAAAGTAGTCAAACACACTTGTGTGTTTAACTGATATATCTTATGGGCTGCAGAATGGTCAGCCTGTTCACCTCATAAGCAGGTATGTAATGGGTTGGAGTCCGGGGCCTTATTGTGCAGAGTTTGCATGTTCTTCCTGTGCATGCTTGGGTTTTTTAGGGGTAGTCGGTCGGAATGCATGCATTGGAGGCTAATTAGAGACCCTATACTGCCTGCAGGTGTGAACATGAATGTGTTTGTCAGTCTCTCTTCGTGCCGTGAAGGCAGTGTGGACTGACCTCACTCATTGTTAGTTGGCAACGGTTCCCTGCAGCCCTAAAATTGATAAATCAATAAAGAATATGGATGAATTATGATTATCATTGTTAATTGTTGTTACATAGCAATGTCCTTTACCAATAGTATTTATTAATAGCTTTCATGTAGTGGAAGTATATCACTGAGCATCTAAAGTGAGTGACACAGAGTAACAAGAGTAAAAAAAAACCACAAAAAAAAACATACGACCACTGTGAGAAACTTGTCAAGCAGCCAAGTCACGAATAAAATGCTTTTAGAGCAAATTCTTTCTCTCTTTCTGTATTTATTGTGAGCTGATGGTGCAGTAGACACTAAGTAAGAGATGTAGGGGTGTGGAACATCCTAGAGCACTATGAGACATGAGAGCAAAGGGCTAAAGCATCAGTAAAACATAAAGACAATAGTCAAGGTAATGGTGGCATGTGATTTTTCCAAAACTGTTATTTGGATGCTGTTTTGTTTCTTTTGGCTTTGCTGGATTTTAAAAAAATTATTATGTGAGCTTCTCTATGTTGTTTCACTGTAATTAATAATTGAGTTTAGAATAAAATACGTACAATCAAAAATACAGCCAGAGATTGGATTGTTTTTTTTGTGTCAAATTCAGATGTGTTTTTTAACTTTAAAATTCACTTTTTCTGGCATTCTGTTTAATGTTGAGCATTTTAAGCAATATATAGAATCAATATAGTATTTTTTTGTTGCATTTCACACACAATTTGACATTATTTATGTAAAACAAATTAGTTAAAAAAAAGTGTGGACAGTCGGTTCTTTCTGGTGACTCACTCCAAAAGAACCTGTTGTCCTTAAACATTGGAATCACTGGTGTCATTGATGGAAAATATTTTTGCCTGGTAGGTTCCACCCACTTAAAAAAAAAAAGAAGAGAAAAAAAAGTGGTATAAAACAAACAACTAGAATAGGGTTGGGTTTGATTAAATGGCACGGGTCTGTACACTACCACTTCCATCCTCTGGGAGGCAATAATGGAAGTTTTGATCAATGATATTCTCATATAAAAATGTTTCAGCTGATCTCTGATCACGTGACATTTTAACACAAGCATGTGGAATCCCCCTCTACAAAAAGGTGCATTCTGGTCTTTATCTTTTCCTTTTTTTAAAAAACAACAAAAAAAAAACAACAAACGTTTTTAATTGAGTTTGATGTAATGAGATGAAAGTTTAACTGTGACGATCTAATGAAATAAAAACAAACATCTGCGTTTATCATATCTGTTGTGTTAAGTCACATGAAAGTAAGTACTTCACGAAACAAATAAAGGCACGCATTCTTCATTTCGCCCGTGCCATCATAGAGATGATGTAGAAACGTTGACACGTCGCGGGAGGAAAGTACGATCACGCGCAGGACAACAAACCACAAATTCAACTCACGTTTTATTATGATCGGGGCCATCGGAGCCAAGATCCTCGAAGGTAAACTGCTGGCCGTATCGTTGTCCATACTCGGTCAGTTTGCCGACGTAGTTTCCATTTGCCATATTTCTAAATGACTCAGCAGAGTTTCGATCATGAACTTCCAGCAGTCACTGCGCGTCCTTCCCTGTCGCGTCCATCTCCGCTCTGCTCGCCTGTTTGCCACCAGGTCTCTTTCCTTTCAGCTTGAATCCAACTGAATTAACTTTCGATTCATGCGTCGAATGCGTGGTTTTGTAGTGTAATCGAAACCGAAAGTGAACCGAATATGACGCCTCTGTGAAACCAGAACTATGTGGATTATTCAAACTCTTCGTAACCAATACATGTTATGGTAAGGTTCTTTAATCCATCCCTGGAAGTGGTAGAAAATGTGCCGAAGCTCCTGACGTGTAAATCAGAATATATGAGTGAATATAAGCACACGGTCAGTTTTACACTCTTCTAGGATTCATTCTTTCATTGGAAGATTCTTGCACTTGAAAATGACACATTTGGGAAACAAAGATCCAAATACCAGGGCCTGATAATGAGGAGCCAAATGGCATAAATCAGGCGTCATCTACTTTTATGAAACTGAGACCTGAAACTAATACAATATAATCACAAACTCCTTGTATAAGCACAATTTCAAATCATGTGTATTCTCCTCATCACTATTTCCACTGTGATGGCTACTACTGCTGTAAAACGTTTTGTCACACAAGAGTGTTCTCAAAAGAACTTGTAATGATTTGTATAACGTGGGGAGAAACAAAAACTCATTCATTTTGAAAAAAAAAAAAAAGACTTGAAGAACAGCCCAACGTTTTTCCAGGCAGGAAGGCAGGCCTAAAAACTGAAAGTGTTCCGTTTTCCACTGAGCTCCTCTTCATGGCATATTTACCATGAAGATGGTTGTGCTGACACAATGGAGTAGACATTGATTCAAGATTCTCATTTGGAGTGATTTCACCCACAGAAACACATCTGGGATTTAAAAAAAACAAACTTATTTCAATATTAAACCAGGCCATCAGTAGATTGCGTCCAAGCTTACTTCCAAATGTAAATTGTGTGGCAGTACACAAAACACTGTACAAAAAAAAAGACTATTACACATTCCTTACATTCATAATCCATAAATTCCGTTTTATTTGAGAGTGCACGTTTGAAAGTACAAAGAGAAAGGTTTCCAGGTGACATTATTACCAGACATGTATTTATCCCACCTTACCATAGAACAGGGGTGTCAAACACATTTCTACTTCAGGAGCCACATGCGACCCAATTTCACCTTGCGTGGGCTGGATTGGTGACATAGTGACATAATAACCTTCGGCAGCAGAGAGGTGATTAAGGCCCTGATGTGGATCAGGTGTGCCTCTGTGGGTGAACCCCACCTTTGAGTATATACTTTAAAGTTGTACTTTTTTGTGTTGCAGAGTATACGTGATGAAAATGATTTTTTTTTTTAGAAAAACTGCTACAGAAAGTGACCATAATCTCAATATCATGCCAATTTTAATTGAATGTTCTGGTGCAAAATACAGTGATATGTTAAAAGAACAAAAAAAACCAACTTGCATTATGCATGTTTTTACAAACTCACCCTGACAGCATGGCTTTGGGTCTTTTATATATCCATCTGACCTTTATTTTACCAGGTAACTTAACTGAAACTGGTTCTCATTTACCATAATGACCTGGCCAATTGACAGCATCCCTCCACTTAGAGGTCACATATTATGTAAAATTCTCTTTCTAATTGTTTCCTAAAAGTAATATGTATCGCCATAGCCTTTGTATGAATCCCCAGAAGTGAAGAAAGTCTTCCTCACTTGCTTTGCTCCACTTTTAAACAAATGTGTGCTCATACAGGCGATTCTGCCATTTTTCCTTTATGACAAAATGTGGGGAGATAACCACTCCCTCTGGTCGTGGAGACGCACTTTGACCATCCGATAGGTGGATAAAAGCTTACAAAGGTCACTGCTATACGGAATAAATTCAGTATAATATAAAAACCTGTGTCAGTTACCCTTTACAGTTAGCAGGAGCCAGCGTTAGCTACTTGGCAGTGACCATAGCAACACAAACAACCAAACTAAGTGAAATAGTCAGACACAATATTTTCAAGTAACAATTCTAAAAAAGTTCTGTTGCAGCTGCAGAGTCGGAGCTTCTTCTTCTGAGTCAGATTCTGATTCAAACTGGAATGGTTGAAAAACAGGTTTCTTTGAGTCATAGCGATAAATCCACTGTAAACCTGTAAAACTTGCCCACCTTAATAAAACCCAGCTCATAACGAAGCTTCTGTAGAAACCCATGTTAAAGCCTTTAAACTATTATTAAGCGTAATAAAGAACACATCATAAGCACGCAGCTGCACTAAATAAACAACTAAAAATGGTGACTCAAACAGGTTCCCCAAGAAGCCAAATTTAGCCGAAACCCAATGCTGATCTTCTCCCTGAGAGGGGCATGGAGTGGACAGACACAGCTCATTGTACCGAGCCAGAAACAGCCTGTTCTCCGTAGAGCTCACGAGAGGAACTTTTAGACAAAGACTGGATTTGGGGCAAAACACTTTGAATGCAATGTTGGTGGACTTCTGACACCTATGTGAAATTGTTGAAAAATGGTATATTATGGGACCTTTAAGAAATTTGTTCACAGAAACAATGTTTTCTTTATAATTCTTTGCAATTTGCTTGGTGTTTTGGCTGGATTAGAGCCTCTTGCCTGCCAGTTTTGGCCCACGGACCTTATGTTTGACCCCCCTGCTATAAAAGAACTATTTTAGACAATGAAGAAATGGAAAGTGATCATTTGTCAACTGTGAGAAATGTAATTCATGATGCATCCATCGGTTATTAATGATATGACGTTTTTCCTTCCTGTACAATCCCACGTACCACACAGTTGTGACCTACTGTTACATGAATGTAATTGTTTAAAAGATACCCTTTCCTCAGCATTTAACACCTTCCAAATACAATAAGGCATGACGCTATGCTATCGACATGTAGAGATTTCAGTATTCTGTTGCAGTAATCAATAGGTCCTCTGTTCATTAGCTTCACTTGGATTTCTGTACTTTGCCAAGTTCGTCTTTAGTTCACTGGCTTCTGGACGGTCCTCCGGTTCCACACGCAGCATTGACTTTATGAAGAGACTCTGCAAAAACCAGGCAAAAATAGGAACAGACGTTTAAACCTTTTCTGTTACACCACCGCAGACTTCAGTTCTCTCAGCCTCATCTGCCGTTCTTACGATGACTATTACAAGTCTTTGTCAACGGGTGAAAAAATAGCGCTTCAAGAGTCACGTTACAAAAACAATGTTCATGTACCTCTTGTCTAAAGTGTTCACAGAACGCTTGGGGTAGCTTTTGCATCCGGGCATCGTTCCATGTCTGAAATTAGTCACGTTAAAGACATAAAGAAAAACAAGTTTTAAGGGTGTCATTAAAAAAACAAAAACACATCTAACACAACAAACATATTTTGATTTCAGCACAAATGTAAAACGTGCTTGGAATAATATTGATAAGTGTAATAATAATGATAATAATGATAATAATGGTATACTGCCAGACTGCAAAACTACTTGTGAAGCAATGGTGACCACATCGAGAACTATGATTTTGATTTTTTTAGGTGCAGCTTCAAAAGCTTAGGAGTTCGTCTAATGTACATACAACATTTTGTAACGTCTCCAATCAACTCACCACGGCTCTTTCATGGCCAGTCGGTAAATTCCAAAGCAGTTCGAAATATATCAACCCCAGAGCAAATATATCCACTTTTCGGTCATATGTTGTCTTGCTTTTCTGTTACGACAAAACACCACAGTATCAACAGGTGAAATTTGACTTCTGCAGACTCCACAAGTTGAAACGAGGATAATGTTTATTGATGTGGAAGACTCTGAAGTCATTGGTCATTTAGTTTCTCTCACCTGCTCGGGGGCCATGTAAGATGGTGTTCCCCTGTACTCTGATCTTTCCACCAAGTTGTCCTTGTCGTGACTCTCAGTAGCGACCAGTCCAAAGTCCCCTATCTTCACTTCTCCATCTCGTCCGAACATGATGTTGGCAGGCTGAACATGTACAAATGTAAATGAATAAAAGTAGACATGGAGCGTCTTGACCTGTCTGCCACAGAGAACCGCCAGTTGTACTGCGGAGTGCTTCATAAGCAGACAACAAACATTTACACTGACCAACTGCAAAAGAAAAGTAAGAAATCCTCCTTTATTGATCATATTTCTCTGCAGTCAACTGATCCACCCTTCACTCTACATATTAGGAGCAGTGGGCTGCCGCAGTGCATCACCTGAGGAGCCTGAGGATGTCAATGGGAATCAAACCTAAAACCTCCAACCTCCTTTCTTCTCTAACCTCTAGAACGCCACTGCTATAGAAGGTTTTTTTTTTTTTTTTTTCAGGTATTTTAAGACATTTCACCCACCCTGGACATCACTTACTCTTAATAGAAAGAGAAACAGATGCTTTAAAAGTCCAACAAATAAGACTGAAACAGCTTCCACCCGTTCTCGGCCTCACCTTCAGGTCTCTGTGGAAGAGCATCTTAGAGTGGATGTACTCGACTCCACTGACAATCTGCAGCGCGAATGTCAGACTCTCGTTCCTTCTTTTGGAGTCTCGCAGAGATTTCTTCACATTCTGAACGTTCTTCTCATCTATCCACAGTCTGAGCGTTTTGACTTCACACATCTCCATCTGAATATAGAGGTAATTCCCAGAGTATTCGCTGGAAGACCTAAAAAAAAAAAAGGGAGGGGCAAACCAGGAAATCCTTTTCGGTTTGGAAAATAAAATCTACCAGAATAGCCGAGACTTACTGTGAAGCACTGCTGCTTCCTGATGAAGTCTCCCACTGGTAATCAGAATCCTCCAACCAGCAGGTGTAGTATCGGACAATGTTTGGGTGTAGGAGGTCTGACAGCGCCTTCACCTCTCGCCGAGCTGTTCTGATCCACAGGAGAACAAGAAAGTGATTTAAGTAAAGTCAAATGCTTTTTATAATAAACTCGCTATACAATGTTCCCGTGAAATGAAACATCACTCCTGACTTACTCTTTGCTACGAACGATCTTGATGGCGAAATCCTTTTCCAGAAGTTTATGCTTTGCCTTGAAAACACGACCAAAAGCGCCTCGACCGAGACGCTCTATTGAGTCAAATTCAGATGTGAACCTGTTGGATTCAACACAAAACGTTACTGATTGGAAATGTGAAGATTATTTGAAACTGTTTATATATCTGTAAATATACAACATGCGTGATATTTCATCTCCTAACTCTCCACACCTTGGGTATGCTGACTGGATTGATGTTTTCTCTCGTTTAATGTTGTCAGCATTGTTACGTTTGAAATCGGGCATTATAATCTGAGTGAAAGCCATAACAGACAGTTAGAGAATAAACAAGAATCAACAACACAAACTCATATGCTCAATACATCACATTTTACCTCTTTACTGTCTCTGAGCGCATTCTTGAAATTTGCTGCAATTCTAAAAAGACAAACAATAAAAAAAATCTCAATACTTCAGCAATAACTCCGGATTACATTCACTTTGAAATGGTCGTCTGAAGATTACTTACTTTATTTTGGGCTTCACAATCGGGCTTTGATCCTGTCCAGAGGAGAGTTAAAAATAAAAGATCATGATGATATTAGTTTTGTGTCTGACGCCACTTCAATGCCATCACATCATCCCAGATGTTAAACACATGTCAACAAACATATTCCTAATGTCATGCACATGATCACGTGTGAAACTCTTTGGCTGTGCTACAGAGTGGTGACGCGCAACCGTTCTACTAAACACTCTTAGAAAATGGCCCAAGACATGGTCACATCATCGTCACGGAGGCTTTGTCATCAAGAACAGTTCCCAATAAAGAAAGATTCAATACATATTAAAAATATTAATATTAAAAACATTAATATTTTTAAAGAACTAGTGATTTAAAGCGTTAAAAATGTGTGTGAACTAGGTTCAGGTAAGTGAAGTCAAGCTTTTGAAGCGAGTAACAAGAAAGAGAATCACAAGAGTGATTTTTAACATTCAGTGGTTTTTAAATCACGGTATGTGACTGAAATGTAATTTGGATTTTAATATATAAAAAAAAAAAAAACAACAATGCTGCAAAACTGATTACTTTTTTCTTTTTTTAAAGAAGGAAATATCAATGTACGGATGTATGGAGAACCCAGAGTTAGACTAGCTTAACTAGAAATGCACTTGTACAACTGGTATTAAAAAATTCAAGCGTTACATCAGTTTGAGTGAATAAATGTTTAATAGTGCTCATCTAAGATGAAAAAGTTAAAAAATAGTTTCTCGGTGAAACTTCAGTAAAATCTTGAATATTCTAACTGAAAGCTCATGACTGTGTGCGATAGAGACCAACCTGTTCCTTGAGGGGTTTTGATGAATTGGTGAACGCGTCAGACGAAGTCCCTGGTTTGTTTGTTTTTGCTAAACCAGAGTCCCTTGGAGAAAGACAATGAATGAGGGGCGTTTTCTCAACAATAAAGTTTGTGACGCATTATAGTTTTCAGTAACTGCCTCACTGCGGGCTCGGCGGCGTGGACAACTCTGCTGCTGCACAGTTATCGGACAGTGCTGACCTGGAGGCCTCCTGAATGAACAGGAAACACGTGACACACAGTAGGTAACGACCATGTTTTATAGCGACCGATCTTCTTTATATCAACAATAAGAGCACTTCTTATTTGATTTGAGTTGGGCTGATTTGCTGTGCCACTGATTTTCTCATCGCCACTCTCAAAGACAAACAATAGAACAATTTAAATATTTGCATAACTCTTTTCTATGCCGCAAGCATGAACTTGTGCGTCCCACTGCTCACCTCTGTAGTTTTACTACCACGTATCTCATTGTACACCTGTTTGGCTGCTTCCTCCTTCGCCTCTTTCTTTGTTTTCCCATACGCACCTGGATACTCCTTCTCACCGACCACAAAGGAACACCATCTAAAGTCATCCGCAGAGATATTTTTTTTAAATTAAGATTTTAAACCAATAACTTAAAAAAAACAAAAAACAATTCAACATGGACACTCACTGTGTAGTGTGGTTTGGCCCAGGTTTTACTGTCTCCACAGCCTTTAAAGGCAACTTTTCCTTTTGAACGTATTCATTAAGCCAGGACATATATTTAATGTGAACTGCTGGATGAACTGTTGAAGCTGACGCTTGTGACACATTTTCAGTCTGTTGAAAACAAACAAATCAAGTCAAACAAACAGTGCATCAATGAGACAAGTGCAATGATACAGCTAGTAAAAAAACAGCGTTATGATCCTACAGTATTAATATGATCCCCTTTCAAGATGATCAAGGCATTTTCAGCTGCTTTTTGTTTGGCTTCCTTCTTGTTCTTGCCCACTCCCTCAGGATAAGGCTGGCCATTCAAGACAGCTCTTGTAGTGAATCTGGAAAGTTAAAACAAACAAATAAAAACTCTTTGCATGGTTATGGAAATAATCCCACACTGTTTTTTATTTATTTTTCTATTTTTTTGACATAGCATAATATTGGACTCTTCATGTACAATAACCTGAAATGCTGGAAAGCTAATTGTAAGTATCACATGTGAGCAATACCCAATGTGAATTTTTTTTTAACCCTGCAGCAATGTGCGTATCACTTACAAAAGTTATGCCAAATACAGCTTATTATCACTTATTACTGTAATACCTTAACCTGTTGTTTGTACACTGACACCAAGCTGAATTCCTCTATCAAGGCTGTGCTGCCTGTAATCCACATGCACATAGTACAGTACTGACTTGACAGTGTATGTACATGATGCATGCAATACGACTACTTTTACAGAGAACACATGATTTACCTTTAAGGGATACAAGTTATCTATGTACCAACAACGTTAAAATAAATAAATAAATAGATACATAAAAAAAATTGTGGCGTAGAAACAACATATCTACTGTATACAATACTGAATGGCCTAAATCAACATGCGTATGTCTGATGCTTGTTTTCCAAATGTTAGATCTCTAAGCGTAGAAGGAAATGAAAAAGGGAAAAGAAAGAAATCGTGTTGATGTTGGTGTCGGATCATTCGTTGAACTCACGTCCAGATGTAATCTTGACAAGCACATCCCACCTCCTCGAAGCTCAGCATCAAGCGGCCTTGGTCCGCGTGCTCTTTCAGTTTACTTATAAAGTTTTCCGATGCCATTGTGGTTTCCTAAAGGCGAATAAACACCGCAAAATGTGTAAATTATGTCCAACGCTCATTTCTTTGGAGCGTTTCCGTCTTGTATCGGAACTCCCCTTCTACGTCTGCGTAAGTTTCGTTTAAGTCATAAACGGCCAACGCGAATCAATGAACTACATTGACCAGAGGGTGTCGCTGTGATCGCAATGGACATTGGGAGTTGTAGTTATAAGGACGCCTCTAACACTGACTTTGAGCACTTCAAATATAACCCGTTTGAAGACAGATGTGTAAAAAAATTTAAAGAAATAAATATCATTCTACTCTGTGGCCACTGAATACTAATTTGTGGGCACAATTTAAAGTTTTATTTCAGATGTCATGTCTGGGGCTCTGTAGTTTTCAGACCTGAATGAGAATAAGATACAAACTTTAATACATTTAATAAAATAGGTGAAATAAATTTTTTAATAGAAATCCTGAACATATAAAACAGTTTAAAGGCATGTCTTAAAAGAAGTCAGCTGTCCTCAGGTGTTCAGGAAGTTTGTTCCACAGGTGGGGAGAGGAGAAACTAAAAGCTGTTTTAAGGCTTGGTGGCAATGTGTGGCCTTTGAGCTGTGCTTGACTGGCCCTCAGGGTGGCATTGGAGAAATAAAAACAAAACAAAACTGTATATGATGCAAGCAATATTCGCAAGTTATTATTGGCTTTTTCACATCTCACTTGGTGAAAATATCCACATTATTGGGCATTGTTACATTATTTTACACCAATTTTTCTTTTTCTTATTTACGGAATTAGAAAATGCAATCACGATTCTCAGACAAAAGACGGGGAAAGACCCAGATCAGCTCCAGTGCCTCGTGACCTTTGGACAGATAGAGCTGTATGATGTCTGGTTTAATGATTAATACTTAGATGTAATCATTAAACCAGGCATCTTCTGTACAGCGTTATTTTAACTTCAATGGCTTCCCAAAAGTGAAAAAATAAAGGCTGTCCCTGAAAACTCTCTTTTATATTTAGACTTATACACTGAACAATAATATAAAGCACTGTACTTCCTTCTGTAAGGCTGACGATTCTTTCTTGCAGGACTTGATTATCCTTCATCAGCATTAATATTGAGTCGAATATGTCCCAGAGAGTTTTTTTACTCATAATTTCGTTCTTAAGTGCCGTTAGTAAGTTTTTCAACAGAATACTTAACAGATAAAGTGGTGCAAAACAGGAACACAAATTTAAAATAGTCAGTCATGACAGTGGAATAACTGCCATAATTCTATAGTCCACACTTCTTGTTCAAATTAGTTAAAGGAGTCCCTTTTAATTTTATTTTTTTAATATTACAATGACATGTGACCTTAAACAAAGCCGATGACTTTTTGGAGGGTTGGGGAGGCGGGAGAAGAACTCTTCGCCCGAAATAAAGACAAAATGAGTGTAGAAAGGATAAAGACAGCTGTTAAATCTGTTGAAGCCAAACAAACGGTTTTATTTTCTATAGATTGGTAACAAAAAGCATATTCACAAAATACATGAAAACATTTTTTACATTTAAATGCCAAACTTGAAGATGGCTCGCCACAAACAGGAAGAGGGTTGCTGTTTAGCTTTTTCCCCCCCTAATATACTGGAAACTAAAAGTCGGATGATGAATGAATTTTACTCCATCTGGTTGTTAAGCCAACCAGGGACTAATTTACTCTATTTCAAACATTGGTAGTTGAAAATGCGATAAAACCCATTACAATTTTCTGAGGAGTTTATTCATGGTCGGCTGCTGTATCCCCGGGACAGTTGGAACACAAGTCGTCTTCATCTGAAAAAAGAAAAAAGAAAAGAAAAGATAAACAAAAAATTAGCAGATGAAAGTAAAAGCTGCCATATAACTACACCAGGACGTCATCACTCTTACCATTGTAAGTGGTCCCACACCATATGCAGTAAAAATGGACTCCTCTCAAATAGGATGTCAATATTTGTAGTTTATCAAAAGACTGTAAGAGAGGAGCACAATGTTAAAGCATAACATTACCCTGTGGTTCAAGCTCTGCGACTGGTATTAAAAGTATTAAAATATTCTAAGATTTTTGCTCACACAATAGGGTTGTATGTTATCTAGTTGTGTAAACAAGCTAAATACTAACGCTGAGTTCAATAATCTCCTCTTCTTCCTCTTCCTCTTTTTCTTCTTTGGGATCATCATCTTCCTCATCTTCCTCATCTTCCTCATCGTCATCAGTGTTTGCTTTAGGCCAGTACCAGTCTTCTCTTGGGACTGTTATGCCCTGCAATGAAAAACCATAAAAATGACATATGATTCAAAGATTTTATATTTTCATACCATTTACATGCTTTTACATGTCTTGGTTCAAAATTCTGTTCTCGAGGGCCGGTCGGCACCAAAAACATAAATAGTAAAGAATAAAATAGAAGTAAAATGTACAGGCACAATGTAAGACAAGCAAACAATTAAAACAGTCTAACATAGTGTAACATGTCTCAATTGAAGGATTCAGAAAAGGTCTAACTAATGTATCAAAGAGCTTCTTCATCTTCATGTGAGATAATTGTAAGCAGCATTACTACAGTGGAGGGGATCAGAAATCTTGAAAAAAAAAGAAACGTCAATAACAGTGATGTGCAGATATTCCTATGCAGAATTCTTCTGACCTTCTGACTGTCAAGCTGCTCACAAGATCTCTGACTGTTTCTGAGATCAGCTTCGATTTTTCGTTCCTCCCTCTCTGTCCTCACCCTCGTCCTGAAATGAAAAAGCACAAGTCCCGCCACACACACACACACACACACACACACCAATCATTTGTATTACAGGAGAGGAGAGTGCTGATAGGCGTCACGTTGTTCTCAACCAGTGAAGAATTTCACCTAAAATCCTCCAGAGATTTGGTCTCATTTTGTTGTTTGGCTCGCACTTTTCGACGATATTGTTCTAGTTCTTCTTCAGCCTTTCTTTTCTTCACCCCTTCCATTCCAATGCCACCTCTATCTTTTTGAACGTAGAGGAATACAAAAGCAGTAAATACATTGGTTTAATCACACACCATCGAAGAAAACTGCAAAATAATAACAAGCATGGCCACCTGTTTTGATGTTTAGTGGAATGGGATCAACCCTCCCTGCTCCTGAAGAGGTAAGAGATGTTGATATTTAGAATGAGAATCGGAATAGCCTCATCATTGTTTAAAGAAATAACAAAATTGTAAGTGCAGTCCATATGCATGTGCAACAGTATAAACATATAAAAAGAGAACAATAAAATACATAAAAGACACTCATCTATTTACATTACTAATGACATTTAGCAAGAATTCCAAAACAGTTCAAGAAGAGAAACTTGCCCTGCTTTCCGAGGCCTTGCCCAGCTTTGTAACCCATCTTTTGCAGAAGTGCAAATCCCTTGTTGTCATTGCTGATGGAGCTCTGTAAAGCTGTCTCCCGGCCCTCTTTCTCCTGCTCTTTGAAGGTCTTCTGGCGGTTCGTAATGTTCTTCTCCTTGTGCAGTGCCTCCTTTTTCATCGCTTCTTTCACCCTCCTCACCATGCTGACACCTGGTTTAACATCTTGACTAGTAAAAAAACCAAAACATAAAACAGTTAGAGATAGAAATTATGTTACACGAATCACTCCTATACTTTGACAAATTCCACCTCTGACGGCGCTGACTGGTTAAATGTGGTAAAATGAAATACATGTATGTTCTCATTAGTACGACAATCTTAACATTCTGTCTAAATAACACATTAAAAACAGAAAACGCGTACATTTTACTCAGAAACGCATCCGACATGTAGTCCTCTTCTTCGTCAGACATTATGGGCGTATAATAAAAAAAAGACGTGCAGAAATGCGTATTTTACTGGCTTCAGAAACCTCCGCGAACCAACTCAAATATTTTGCTCTTACGCAGATACATTCCGACGAGCTACAAAAACAATGTGTCAAAGGTTCCTCTGCGTTTAAGATGAAGTAATTTCCTCCAAACAGATTGGCGCATTTAAAATTAATAAATAGTATTTTGTCAATATATTTTGTTTTATTTAATGTTTTATTGAATTCATCACATCATCAAAGTTATAGTATCGCTTCAGTTTCAAGTCGGAAAACATTAAAAGCGACACCGTTGCCACTCGTCGTCATTCATCCCGGGTCATCGAAACACGGGTAAGATTAACAATTTAGTACGTAAAGCAATTTTTTTCAAGACTGGAATTACACTGTGACGTTTTTGAAGTCGGTAAAAATTGCAAAATATAAGTAGAGGTTGCTGAAGCTCGTTTTCCGCGGCAGTCTGCCCGGAGTTTAGCTGGTTCCTGTTAGGAAGTAGCTAGCTTGTGGCTGGTTGCTAACCAGCTCACCAGACAACAGCTGGAGGTTTCCAGCTGTCAGCTCAGGACCACCGGACTGTCAGGGCCATCCATACCACACAGTGTGTGTGACTGGACAAGTCGTATCATAAAAAAAACTGTGACTTTAATGACTGAACCTGCGTGTCTCATGTAGCCTCCAGTCGCGGGGTGATGACTGAATGAACGACAGAGAGAAATAAAACAAAACACCAGTGAACTGTTCATTTACAGCATTGGGCTTTGTTTTGTTCTGTTTTCTTTTCTTTATTGCAGCGTTGACTAGGTGAGTTAGGGCATTTTAGATTAATGCTTCATTCTTTCCGAAGCCATGTTCTTATAGGTGAAGACATTGCTGATATCGCATTTTCTTATTAAACTGGATCTATTAATCTATCATTCAGTGTCGAATGTTATCTCTATCATCAATAATCTTTTAACTGCTAAATCAGAAGCAAATCACTCCTCAGTACCCATAATGATGATGATGATGATGATGATGATGGACGAACATGAATTTGCAATGTTTAATATCACATTACAGGACCACGGGTGTACAGCAGTTCGTTTGAAGGTCCTCACCATGGAGCTTGCTCACAGTTTGCTGCTCAATGAAGATGCTTTGGCCCAGATCACTGAGGCAAAAAGGCCTGTCTTCATCTTCGAGTGGCTGCGTTTTTTGGATAAAGTGCTTGTGGCTGCAAATAAGGTGACTATTGAGAGTTGCACATTGCTTCACAGAGTGAATACTTTCAGTCGAGCTTTACATCCATTTTCTGCATTCCAATTATCCTCAGTTGAATTGCAAGTCACTTGTGCCCATCCAAGCTGACACTGGGCAAGAGACGGCGTCCTCTTGGATTGGTCACCGTCTCATTTTAGAATTTGGAAACTCAGACTTGTCTTTTGATTGTAGGTGGATGTGAAGGAGAAACAGAAGAAGCTGGTTGAGCAGCTTACAGGACTCATCAGCAGTGCCCCCGGACCACCAACAAGAAAACTTCTGGCCAAAAACCTTGCTACCCTCTACAGCATAGGCGACACTTTCACTGTCTTTCAGACTCTGGATAAGTGCAACGAAATCATCAAAAGCAAGGATGACACACCTGCTTACTTGCCAACGAAACTGTGAGTTCAGATTTAATTGCCAGAAGTGTTTTTGCAGGACTATAGAGTATTTGAATGAAAATAAAAGCTCTTCAGCATTGCTTTTAGAGTTGCGCTCGTATACAGCCGGTCCATCTTGATGGATATTAGTAGTTAAGCCAGATGTTAATCTGCAGATTGACATTTCATGTTTAAATGGGTGGGATTAAGAATACATGAGCAGCTATAATGCCGTATTTCTTCTGGGCTTTGATGGACTCTAAAAGTGGTGAGGGTTAGGGAGGGTTAGGGTTCGCTCGATAGTCAATCATAGTTTTTTTTGGGGGGGGGTACACGTTGGGGTTTGAGACCTACAACCCTGCTATGGTTCTGCTACAGTCCTTTTAGAATTATTGTTTATATAAGACACAGTTAATTTATTTTAAACAAGGGTCTAAATGCACTTTTGTAAAGATGTTTTGTATGTTTTTCAAATGTTTTGCATTTTAATTTCTATATCTTACATACATATGATTAACAACTGTGGTTGGCTATATCTGAAAATGTTTAGTTTTTTTTATTTTTGACACTAAATAACTACTGTTTAGTATATTTGAAAACAAAGTAAATTTTGGATGTTGTGTAAAATTGTTAGGTTTCTTACGTGTTTCATTGTCAAATAATGCTCATGTTTTTCTTTTTGTAAAGTATCAAAAACAGTAAAATACCATGAAAGATTGTATTATTTTCAGTTCATATGGTTATACACTAACCTAAGTGATTTAGAGGAGACTAGTGAATGCTGTCTTAATTAATTAATGTTCCTCTTGATGATTGTTTTGCTTCTTATATTATACATGTAAGGTTATTTGAATATGCTCCTCTTGCAGCGCTGCTGTGGCCTGCGTTGGAGCGTTTTATGAGAGGATGGGCCGGATGCTGGGAAGCTCCTTTCCAGACACTATTAACAATCTTCTGAAGGCATTGAAGAGTGCAGAGGTATGACATTCAAACAAAGATGGCCACCGTTGCACACTCTTACCTTGTACAAAATGTTTCAGTATGAGAAACTGTTGAATCTTTTTTTTTGAATAAATCAAACTGATTGAGCTAAAACTATTTAATGTGGTTATTCACTGTATCAATTTTATAATGAATAACTACACAGTTGATGTACTGTATGTTATATTTTATTTATTAATATTCTGTTGGTGGTTTGATTACAGAACAATGATTAAATTAACAACATGCTGAATAGAAATCTGGCTTTCAATTCACACAATACTGTATATTGTTGAGCAACGAGATGTTTAATGTACAGAAGTTGTTTTGAAATTGATAAATTATTTTTTGTCCTTTTGCTCTTATCAATGTAGTCTCAGGGCAGAGGGGAGATTCTGCTCAGCTTGCAGAAGGTACTGAGCGGACTGGGAGGAGCTGCAGCGTCATGTCACAGAGACATCTACAAGAACGCCCGCTCCCTGCTGACGGACCGGTCAATGGCCGTACGCTGCGCCGTCGCAAAGGTTCGTCTCAGAAATCTGCTCAGTGGGGCCGCGTTAGTTTAAGTTCAGCGCGAACACTGCAGAGGGAAGTTATCAAACAACCACTGCATGACAATTCAGCAGCTTTAATGTTTAATTTATTGATGTCAATCTAAAGATATTTGAGATCATGTTGCTCATGTTTTTCACTTTGTACACTTAAAACTCACATCTTCATTCTTAATTTTATTTTCATCTCATATTTCAATGTTTTGTTTGACTGTTATAGGGTTTTACTCTTTCACTTTGGTTTTATATATGCCATATGTCCATATAGCTTAGGACAAACTGATATTTTATATTCCCTTTTTATATATTGGAATTAAGTTGTTTACTTATCATTTGCCATTTTCCCATCTTTTTCTTGGTTTATTTCTTCAACCTATTTTGGGCGTGTGTTCAACGTTTAATGTAATTTACGTAAAATGTTTGCAATTATTTTATCTTTTAATTTTTGTCAATTATTTGTTAAATGCTTGCATTTTAATGTCTGACAGGCAACATAAATAGTAATGGAATACTATAAGAAAAGAAAAGAGAAAAAAACCCAAAATGAAAAGTAAATGTGAGATCTAAATTTTCTGCTCCCATTCCAAAGATGTGAGGCCCAGATGATTTCTTATGATTATTTAATGGATCGAACATGAAGTTGTGGAAACGGTCAAAGATTACAATTTGCCTGGTTTGTCATTAAATCTCCTGCCTTTATCTCTTGTAAAAGAAAATTTCTTGGTTGAAAAGTTTGAAGTCATGTTTGCTGTATATAAGTTGAATGCACCGTTCTGATTATCCGATTGATTTGTGGAACCTGAGCATTGCAGAGAAGACTCACCTGTATGTCTGTGATGAATCTGAATTTATCTACATGCTTCCTGTTGGTCCTGAGAGTGAGCGCTCTGTCTGTCTTCTCCCTCAGTGTCTGTTGGAGCTGCAGAATGAAGCAGTTTTCATGTGGACCACCGAACTGGAAAACTTGGCCACTTTGTGTTTCAAAGCATTAGAAGGGTCAAACTATGGTGTGCGGGTGGCCGTGGCCAAACTGCTGGGGACGGTCATGGCCACGGCCCTGATGCCCAAACAAGCAGCCGGTAGGTGAAGTGACGGTAGTTTGTTTCTCTCCGTAGTTAATTATTTTGTCCCTGATAGTCTCGCTCCTTGTTTCTTTACAGTGATGCGGCAGAATATAAAACGAGCGACTCTGGAGGAGGTGCTGGAGCTCATGGCCACGGGCTTTCTACGAGGCGGCTCTGGCTTCCTGAAAAGCGGTGGAGAGATGTTGAAGGGGGGAGGCTCTGTCAGCAGGGAGGTGCGAGTGGGTGTCACACAGGTGAGGCGCATTCTCAGACACGATCGACATTGTAGCCTGTGTTTGTTGTCATTCGTCCGTTGTTTTCATTCCTGCATAAATCCATTCTTCTCTTCAGGCTTACGTCGTGTTCGTCACAACACTTGGCGGTCAGTGGCTGGAGCGCAACTTCGCCACGTTCCTCTCCCACGTCTTGGACCTGGTGTCTCACCCACGAGCCACACAGACGCACGTTGAGGCCGTGTACTCGCGGCGCTGTGTGTCTTTCATGCTGCGTGCCACTCTCGGCGGCTTACTTGGGGAGAAAGCGCAAATTGCGGCCGGCAAAGAAATCTGCCAGGCCATCAGCAAGCAAATGAGGGCTGTGGGTAAGGAGGATGGGGGGGAAATATCACGGTTCAGAGCACTACAGAGTAAGTACTCATCCATTATTATCACCTTTAATTCACCCTCCATGTGGTTGCTTATATTCTTGCATGGCTTGTGCTTGACTTGTGTAGAGAGTTGGCTTTTCTTTTGTCTAAGTTGCATGCAGCGATGGGTTTCCTATTTTTTTTTTTTTTGCTTTCCTTCACGCTTTCTGCCTCCTGGATCAGTCCCCTTTTTATTTACACCTTTTAACCCCCGAGCACTATCATTACTACGTCGGTAACGTTACCCATTGCGAGATTAGCATGTGAATTACTCATGCTTGCATTATCGCATGGGCTTCATGATGTTTTGACTTTGAAGGACATTCTGTTATTGCCTTATAATCCCTAAAGAGCAGATAACACAACTTTTCTGGCTACTTGCATCTGGCTTACACCGGCAGAAAAGCTGCATGTGCTAATAAATTCTGAGATACATCATACAGAGAAGTTATTTTCACCCTTTGTAAAACGGGACATAATATTTGCACGTGTGCTCCAAATTTCTTTTTTTTAATATTTTATTTTTTTGCATTACACCATCACATCTATTATTTTACAATCATTTCTCACTCAAAAAGGATGATCTTACTCTGATTTGCTTTGCAACCTACAGATATAAACCACATCTATACGACAATCTCTCTTTTTTTTTTTTTTTTTGTCTTTTTCAAGCCAATTTTGAAAAGATGTTAAAGGCGTCCCTCACAACGTGATCCCGGGGCTCTTTAGTGTTCACTCTGTGCTTTGTGTAGCTTTTCCAAACAGCTGGATCTGTGAGACTTCTTGAAATGAGACTTTGATAAATGTCACTGCTTTAATGTTACTCGGGATGAAATGTCACCTGGAGCCACGGAGGAAGTGGGACCTCCTAGTGTTTATCAGTTTCTCTTCTCTTCAGCTGAATCCATGTGTGAAGATCAAATTGAAGCACAGTTCAAGAAGCAGCTGCACTTTTCCTGAAGTCACATGATTGACTTTTTCCTTTCATTCAATCAGCTTTCACTGCTGCCTATTTAGAGCTCAGAGGATAGCCATACTTCAGAAATATTATTGTTTGTATTTGTCACTTTTGTCCTTTTATTCCATCTGCGACCACTGTTCTGTTTTAGAACTTTATTTTATTAAAGAAAAATCCTCAGAGCTCTAAAGTTTGGCAACGCAACTGTGACCTTTTATATTTTGAATTAGTTATCCAGTAGTCACAGCTCTTTAAAGACAGATTCATGGCAGCATTGTGTGGCCTAATGTGGCATTGTAGAGTTCATATTTTAGGACCAGATCGTTTCAACATTAACATTCATCCATTTTGATATTGAATGTTGTGGGAGGGGAACCGACCCCAGCTTATGTGGGTAAAATGTAGGATACACCCTGCATTGACTCTCAGGTCATAACATGGCAAATATGAATAGACAACCACACACTCATTTACTTGTTTACACAGACCAATTCAACAGATGGAAATCTCTTTGGGCTGTAGGAGAACATGAAATTACACACAGAAAGGCTCCCTGAACCCTGAAACTCACCGGGGAATATTCTATCATTTGAACAGTGGAGGGGAAAAAAAAATCCCTCCAAAAGACTATTGATTTCAGGCCACTTTATCCATCAGTGCTGCACACATTCTGAAGTAGTAACTATTTAAATACTGCTGGATTTTAATTGTGTGAAATGTAGTAATCGGCCAGAAATGGATTACTGTCTTAAACATTTCTACGAACAAATCCTTCGTCATTTTTTTTTTTCTCTCTCCTATTTTGCTTTTTTTCCTCCCCAGAGGCTGTAGTGAATGACATCAGTGGAGAAAACAAGGTGGGGGCAGCTGATGTCTCCGCCAGCCAGCACGTTATGGTGTGTGCTCTAAAAGAGTTGGGCAGTTTAGTCCAGAGTTTGAGTGCCACAGCTTCACCACTCATCCAGGAACCATCTATAGGTGAGACGCACACAATTCAAAAGCACAAGTTAACTTTTCTTTTGTCAGTATATACATCAAAAGTTTACATTTATTCCACATCCTCCGCTCCAGGCCTTCTCGACACTGTGACCTCAGTGCTGCTGCACCCGAGCATGGCGGCGCGTTTGGCGGCAGCGTGGTGTCTGCGCTGTGTCGCGGTGGCACTGCCCTATCAGTTGACCCCATTGCTGGACCGCTGTGCCGAGAGAATCAACAATCTGAAGAGTTCACCCGAGGCCGTGAGCGGCTACAGCTTTGCAATGGCTGCTCTGCTGGGAGGCGTACACCAGTGCCCCCTCGGCATCCCTCACTCCAAGGGCAAGGTGTGTAGCTTCTCACCATAACCGTGTTTTTTTTGTTGAGGCAACGACTTCCTGTTCTAAGGACTGAATCGTCTGTGTTTCCCTCCATGTAGTTGGTGGTGAGTATAGCTGAAGATCTCCTGCGGACAGCAGCTCAGAACAGTCGTCTCTCTCTCCAGCGGACCCAGGCTGGATGGCTGCTGCTGGGAGCCCTCATGACTTTGGGTAAATGTCCCAGACACTGTGTAGTTCTTGTCAGAAACCCGCTCTTCGTCTTCACCTCACTGTGTTGTCCTGTGTGGCAGGCCCCTCGCTTGTGCGTTATCATCTCCCCAAAATGCTGCTGCTGTGGAGGAATGTGTTTCCTCGCTCGCAAAAGGAGCTGGAGGCAGAAAAGGCCAGAGGAGACGCCTTCACCTGGCAGGTCACCCTGGAGGGCCGAGCTGGAGCGCTCTGTGGTAAACAAACGCAGCTGCCACTTGTTTCAGAAGATGTTCTCGAATGTCGGGGAAACAAACATCTGACCAGCACTGGTTTTTACATGCTCCTTTCTTCTTTAGCTATGCGTAGTTTTGTGGCACACTGTCCTGAGCTTCTCACCGAAGATGTAATCCGCAGACTGATGACACCTATCGAGTGTGCAATGACCATGATGTCACAGTGAGTGTGACGCTTAAATAAACTGTTGCTCGTTCAGTTTTCCCCATTTTTGTTTGTTAAAACACTTCAAATATCTCTTAGTGTTCCTGCAATCATTAAGGTCCACGGTGCTCATCTGAAAGCCAGTGCAGCCATGGTGAGGCTGAGGTTGTACGACATTTTGGCCCTTTTGCCTCCCAAGACTTATGAAGGTAACCGTCACTTCCACATTGTGATTCACAGGTGTTTGGTTATTTACTAAATATGTTTAAACATTTGTAATTGTCTTGCACAGGCAGCTTCAATGCTCTCCTGAGGGAGCTGGTGGCAGAGTTTACATTGACTGACAACTCGGCCAACACCACCACCTCACTGCTGCGTTCTCTATGTCACTATGATGACAGTGTGCTCATGGGCTCCTGGCTACAAGAGACTGACCACAAGTCCATAGAGGATCAGGTTAGTTAATATCTATGATTTGAAAAATATCACAATGATAATGATGAATAATCTCACAAAAGATCAGTTGAATTTGAATGTTTCACATTTCACAGCAGGAAATATTCCTCTTGTGATGTTGTTAATGTAGTCATTAGTCTTACTGAATCACGTTTGCTGAACAGTTGCAGCCCAACAGTGCATCGGGCAGTGGAGCTCTGGAACATGATCCCTCCTCAATCTACCTGCGTGTCCCTGTTGGGGAGGCCATTCCCGGGCCTCTTCCTCTGGGTGTGTCTGTTATCGATGCTTCAGTGGCTCTGTTCGGTGTTGTTTTCCCTCATGTGTCCTTCAAACACAGGCAAGCTGTTTGGTTGCTCTTCCAAAAATTGTCATCAAAAAATATTCCGTTTTTGTTGTTTAAAAAAAGTTTTGATTTTTTGAATGTATTTATTAAGCGTTGCATTGTTTCAGTATTCTTTTTGGTATGTTTATTTGACTCCCTTTGTGTGTGTTTCAGGCTCCAGATGCTTGACCACTTTGCAGAGTGCATAAAGCAGGCCAAAGGTGTTCGACAACAGGCAGTACAGCTGAACATCTTCACTGCAGTTCTGAGTGCCCTCAAGGTAATAGAATGTACAGGATATCCCTTGAAGGCGGTGTCATATTTAATTGTTGGGATTATTCATAACCATTAAAAACAATGTGCCTTTTCTTAACTGAAGGGCTTGGCTGAGAACAAGAGCACTCTGGGCCCTGAGGAGGTGCGGAAGTCAGCCCTGGCTTTAGTGATGGGGGCTTTGGACAATCCTAATCCCATCCTGCGCTGTGCTGCTGGCGAGGCTTTGGGCAGGATGGCACAGGTGGTAGGAGAGGCTACATTCATCGCCAGGATGGCACAGACCAGCTTTGACAAGTAATTTTGTCTTATTTACGTGATCTGTGCATTTCTTTTTCTCGTTTTCTGTGTTTATTTTTTATGCCAACAATGGCAATGAAACGAGTCGTAGAATAAAGCTGAATCGGCATTTTACTGGAAGAAAAATATCTTTAGGCGATAAGACCTTCAGGTTTTTTTCCATTTGTCCTGAGATGATTTTCTTTAACTTGTATCACGTGGTTCATATATGCTTTTACAGACTGAAGTCTGCTCGTGATGTGGTTTCAAGGACGGGCCATTCACTGGCTCTTGGCTGTCTGCATCGATATGTTGGAGGAATTGGCTCTGGTCAGCATTTAAAGACCAGTGTCAGCATCCTGTTGGCTCTTGCCCAGGATGGCTCTTCTCATGAGGTCCAGGTACAGTAAATTACTCAGGAGGAAAGGATTGACAAAATGTTCTCACTTGAGATTTGACGTTATGATTATGAAATCTTGATTTTTCTTTTTCCCCTTTAACCAGACCTGGGCTCTGCACTCCCTCGCTCTGATTGTGGATTCTAGTGGTCCCATGTACAGAGGCTATGTGGAGCCAACATTGTCCTTGGTACTGACCCTGCTCCTCACAGTTCCCCCATCTCACACTGAAGTGCACCAGTGTTTGGGCCGCTGCCTCGGGGCTCTCATCACCACTGTGGGACCAGAGTTGCAAGGTAACAGGAGCAGAAACTAAATTACAAACCTCCATTTGAAAATGTGACACTGTCTTTAAAGGAGCATTATGTAAGATATGAGTTATGTCTATGTTACACATTTGCTGGCAGATTGATGCACTTTTGTGGCAGTATGCTCTTTACCTGGCTTTTACAGGTTTGGCTCTCCTTGGTTTGTAGTTGCAGTGCTCCAGGTTAAGTTGTTTTTCACACAATGTTTTCTGGTGAAAACGGCAAACTTTTGTTGAATTTGTTTTTTTTGGTTTATACAACAGAGTCACTGAAAAGCAAGCTTTTTTGAGAACAGGTTACAGAGAGCAACATTTTGGGAGAAAACTCCAGTCGTTAGTGCACACGTTAGTAGATTGGCAATAACAGTGGAATACAGTGTGTTTGTGCTGCTCACTCTTTTGAATTTAACAGTATTTCTCCAATAGAGTGTACATTTACTACACCATCTGGAGACACATTCCATACATACAGCAGATAGTATGAGTGGGTCAGAAAGGCATCAGACCGTTTAAAGGCACTTCATTTTTTACAGTGTTCTGTTCTCTGTGCATGCTTGGATGATTGTATTATAACAATTACCCCACCCATGAGTGGCGTGACATGAAAACTGTAATATTTTTCGTGTTCCGGATGTTTCAATCTGCTCGTGTTGAACCAAGAGCTTCAGTTTATGTTTTGTTACGTATTCCTCTTGCTACTTCTTTGAGTGGATCAATACACCGTCTTGTAGCACAGTCTTGTACTGCAGTACGAAGTGGGAGCAGGGGCAGGCTGTAAACCATGCTGATTTTAGTAGCTAGACCAAGAGCACAGGACCAAAATGTTTTTGAGACGTTGCATAATTTGCATGTGGGTATATTATTTCGGATCAACAACAAATATAGGTCATATTGCACCATACGATGTACTATTTCTTAGCCAGCAGGTGGCAGTGTAATCAATTATATTTCATTGCACGCTATGGATGCACTTTGGGAAACCTGCAGTGTTGCCTCTAGAGGCTCCATGTGTTGTTTTCTGGGTCTGTATTTTTTTAATTTGTATGACTTTTTCTTTCTTTTAAGGCAATGGAGCCACAATCTCCACCATCCGCTCATCCTGCCTGGTTGGCTGTGCCATAATGCAGGACCATTCTGATTCACTCGTGCAGGCTGCTGCCATCTCATGTTTGCAGCAACTGCACATGTTCGCTCCACGCCATGTCAACCTGTCCAGCCTGGTGCCCTGCCTCTGTGTAAGCCACAGCTCTGACACACCACATGTAGAGAAGTTGATAGTTGTTACAATCGCAGTCATGATTTTCCCCCCTTATGCTGGTTCTCCCACAGGTGCACCTATGTAGCTCACACCTGTTGCTGCGTCGTGCAGCGGTGGCCTGTCTGAGACAGCTTGCTCAGAGAGAAGCTGCAGAAGTCTGTGAATATGCCATGAGCCTGGCGAAGAGAGCAGGAGACAGCAAGGACACCACAATCAGTGAGAACAAATTTCAGGTCTAACCGGAGCATTCTGTGAGTTACTGTGGCGCCACGTCGTTGAGTGTGTTCTCGGTTTAGAATTGAACATCACGGAAACGGGCCTGGAGGGTGTTCTGTTTGGCATGCTGGATCGAGAGACAGACAGGAAGCTTTGTTCTGACATTCATGACACACTTGGCCACATGCTGTCATCTCTTGCTGTCGAGAAACTTTCTCACTGGCTGAAACTCTGCAAAGATGTCCTTGCAGCCACTACAGGTGAATAAAAAAAAACCAACTACCTAACAACAACAACCTGAATCTTTTCTTTTGAGATTTGGTTTCACAAAATGTGCCTTTCTCCTCTTTTAGATGTAGGAGGAGCCGTTACATTTGAGGTGGAAAAAGACGAGGAGGACTCTGAGAAAAAAGATGAGATGGACGATGACACCATGTTTACTGGCCTGGGCGATGATGACAAGTCTAAACCCTCTGTGGCTCCACGCTGGGTGACGCGGGTGTTTGCCGCAGACTGCTTGTGCCGTATTATCCTGCTGTGTGAGCATGCAGATAAAGCACACTTTGACTTGGCATCGGCTCGCTCTGCGCAGGCCAAGAACCCCAAAGGTACAATTTATCATGCTGAGAGACTACCGGAGACTAGCTCAGTGCTCACTTAAAAAACTGTGATTGACTTATGTGACTCTTTTATACATTATGTCTCCTCTTGCTGGATTGGTATCAGTTCTTAAAACAGTGAGATATACTCACACATACAAATATAATTTGTACGGTAAGATGGAAGAACACTGCACATGAGTCATCAAAGAGCAAGGACATGTTTTTGTGAATCAAAGAGGCAGTGTTCTTACATGATTCTCTAAAATGTGGAATGAGGAAGAGTGCCGTTTGCAGCTCGTAAATCAGCAAGGCTAAATTGTGGATGGTTTGTGTGTGTGACAGTTTTTTCAACTTTTCAACTAATCCCTTAGAAGGTACGCTTCAGCTCGAACTCAAATACTTCTGAGCCGGGTGTTTTTAATTCTCTGCAAGCTGACAGAAATTGGTACTCCTGATTTAACCATTGAAGGTGTAAAAAAAAAACCCAAATGCATTCATTAGGCAGTTCTTGTAGCTTCTAACATCCCATTAGCAAAGGTTTTATAAAATTTACTATTATCTGACTGATTAAATTAATACAAAATGTGCCACATGTATTGGATTGTATTATTTGATTTATTATTGCTATTCATAGTGTTTAGAGGTTTTACATCCTTACTCAGTGTTCATTGTTTTTGCATATGCAGGTGATCTGTTGGTGCTCCACTTATCCGACCTCATCCGCATGGCGTTCATGGCAGCCACAGATCACAGTAACCAGCTGAGGATGGCTGGCCTGCAGGCCCTGGAGGACATCATTAAAAAGTTTGCATCTGTACCCGAGCCGGAGTTTCCAGGGCACGTTATTCTGGAGCAATATCAGGCCAATGTGAGTTATTCCAAGAGTTAGAAATTAATGATGATTTGAATCATATGAAGTCAAGTAAAAATTCATGGAACTTGTGTATGTTTAGGTTGGAGCCGCACTCAGACCTGCATTCTCGCTTGATACACCATCTGACATAACAGCCAAAGCATGCCAGGTAAGACACAGTGAATGGGTTGGGTCTGTTATCATTTTGCTGTGCATTCCGGTTTGAGGTGTGTACCAAAGAAACGCTGCAATGTTCACATCATACAGCAGCCAGCTCTGTTTTTGTTACTTTTTTGGATCACACAGATTTCTTTGCAACGATAGTCATAACCCCTTAGATCCAAGCAGTTTCTCTGATTTGGTTTGACGCTCTTTGACCTATTAGACTAACAAAGAGTGTGCGAGAGGGAAAATTGTTTTATTGTCCCATTTCTGGAAAGAAATCGTTTTGAAAACACAGATAGGGGTTCAGTCATTTCATAAAAAGGATTTTCTGTATGATAATAGAAAGATAATAGAAAAAAGATATGTAAAATGTAGCTTGTGTAAGTGAAGCTTGTAGGGCACAGCCATGCTAACCTGCTCCATACATTTGCATTGTAAAACCTTTACAGCTTTATTCAAAGAGGCTTCTGTTCTCTGCTGTCTGACACTCTGTTAGCAGTTCTCTGAAGAGATGCAATGTTATAAATATGAGTAGCACTAACATGCTACTCTTTTATTTTCAAGATGGATCTTTGGCTTCCCCACCCCTCTAACGGAGTGGCTTGTAAGCCTTTGTTGCTTTGTTGTCCAACACGGATTTTAAAAATGTTCACAGGTGTGCAGTACGTGGATCGGTAGTGGCGTAGTCAGTGACCTCAATGACCTGCGACGAGTCCATAATCTTCTCGTGTCATCGCTGGATAAGGTGCAGGCTGGGAAGGGTTCATCCAGCCAGCTCTACAGTGAGAGTGCCACGACGATGGAGAAACTGGCTGTGCTGAAAGCCTGGGCAGAGGTTAGAATGAAGTCCAACCAAGTAGTGTCTCATCTAGTGTACGACACACGAGGATACAAGAGATCCTAACTTTCTTTCTCAGGTGTACGTGGTGGCAATGAAAATCAAGAAAGAGGCCGAATCTAAGCCCGCCAAACCAGTCAGAAATGTAGACGATGACGAGGACGAGGAGGATCTCAACGCCGGCGTTCTTCCACCCGACAGCCTCATCACTTTGGTGCAACCAGAGCTGCCCTCGCTGAGCCGCCTGTGGCTGGCCATGCTGCGAGACTACGCTCTCCTCACTCTACCGGCTGAGTTCTCCAGTCAGCTCCCAGCTGATGGTATGACACAGCTTATGGTCTGCCAGGAAATCACTTTCCCCTCTTTGTTTTATGTTTGGTCAGTTTCACTTATTTATGGAGTAGAGTTTGAGTCTTTTTGAGATTATATCGTTGAGACGGCATGGTTAGACATGATTTTGTACCTTCGTTGTGATTATGACTATTTTAAATTAAAATACTGCTCAATAAGTACTTCCATTAGATATTCAAGCATATTGCTGACAATATATACATATATATATTTGCTAAAAGTCCTTTTTAGATTATGTTGATTGTAATATAAATTTATATGGACAATAAATTGTGATAAATTAAAGTAACTTTTCCCCTGATGTGAATTTGTTTTTCTTTTTAGGTGGAGCATTTTACACCCCAGAGACTATAGACACAGCGAGGCTTCATTATCGCGGCTCCTGGGCCCCTGTCCTGCATGCAGTGGCCTTGTGGCTGAACAGCACTGGGTTTGGAGCAGGTGAAGAGCGAGAGGACGTCACGCCAGCTCTCTCCAAGGCCGTCGTCCTCCCTCAGGGAGGCTTATCCACAACAAAGACCTTTGAGGAGTCTGTCAAAGACCGGATGCATCTAATTTTAGGTAAAGAAACGCCCTCATCACTGTTGGAATAAAGCATTTATTGGATAGTCTGTTTTTGCCAGTAAACAGAAGCCTGACTTTAAAAAAAAAAAAAAAAAAAAAAAGAAAGAAAAATATCTTCTTATTTACCCTTTTAATGTCACCTCACATCCGCCATTTGAGACAGAGTACGTTCATTCTCCTTAAAAAAGAAATTCACTCTAAGTGCATTTTTGTGTTTTGTCTCTCAGGTGTCAGTATAGAGTTTCTCTGCTTCCCCCGACCTGAGGAGCCCATTGAGCATGTGATGTCCTGCCTGCAGGCCCTGTGCACCTTGCTCGATTCCCCCTGTGCCAAGACCCATATTGCAGAAGACCAGGTAAGAACAGAGGACACGAATTATACAGGAGAAACATTGTAAAAGATTTACAGTATGTTTTGAGTGTGGAATTTTTTTATATTAACATTTAATGTGTAGAAGCAAACAATTGGATTATCATGCAAAAGTAACATTTTCTCGTTGTATAATTCTGAGAAACACATAGTTTACATTTAACTCCCATAAACTGACATATTTCAAGCCTTTTTTTTTTTTTTTGGTTCTGATTGAGAAATACTGGGATATATTAGAATTTTTTTAAATGCTCATACGCCAATCTTAAACAAGACAAGTTGAAAATGAGACAAACTTATGAAAGGCTTGTTCATTAATTTATCAGATACTTGTTTGTTTGTTTTTTTCAATATAAATCTCACCTACAATGTGCTGCGACATGAAGGCGATCAGTCTGTGGAGCTGCCGGGGTGTTACGGACACCCTGGTTGCTTTGACGGCAGCCTTTAGCTTGTCTCTGTTATAAAGTGTGGAGTCTCCTATTTCCTCTGGACAATATCCCAGAGATTCTCTTCAGGTCATGTGAGTTGCTACGGCCAGTCAAGCCCAATATTACTAGTTCTGATTAGTTTTGGCACCGTGGAGAGGTGTAACGTGATGCAGGTACAGGAAGTGTATCAGCAGACTGAAGCATTTAATGCACTTAAAATCTTTCCTGTCGAAGCTCCAGTCATTAAATCTGCATTGATGCAGCATTCTGACACTATTTACAACGGAGTCAAGATCGAAAGTGAATGTCCTCTGGAAAACTGTCAAGTCAGTGATTTTGTTGTGATTGTAAACGGGACCCGACCCAGAGATTCATGACGTTTCCACTCTGTAGATGGCGATTTATGCAAAGTTGATGTGAGATATTGTAGTATTATGAGATGTTTCTTTAATTCTTGTTTAATTATCAACGTTAACATTAGACATTTAATTTTACATTGAATTATATTGAATGCCTGTAACGCACATTTTCACTTCCTTAAATATCTGACATTTGCCTGACTTTTTAGAAATTATATTCTAATTCTTAGAAATGTGTGTAAAAGATCAGAATTTATTTTGATGCTGATATGTGCTCATAGTATTATTATGCTGTATTAGTTGTAGGTTAGGTTGAAGTAACATTGCACGACATAAATACATGTCGATACATTGGAAGGTGATGAGTATGCAATTTTTTTTATCTGCTCCGTTATGTGTCAAAGCAAGATCAGTATTCAGTCTCTGCTTCAGTTTTTAATTCAAACACTTTTGTTAAACACTGTAATAATGTGTGAAAATGATGTTTGCTTTAAAATTCTTCTTGTCTACAGTGTTAATATTACTGCAGGGTCACAACATTTAACACAATGCATGAAAACAGGTTTTTGTTTTTTAATCTTCATTGTTCATTATTCTCAAGTGATGTATTCACAACAAAAGGCTATGAGGTATTTTGTGGTGGTCAGTCCTGCTCTTTGAATCTGTTAGAAGCCAGAATACATGTGTAAAGCAGATCAATTGCTTGATTGCACACAGTTAATAGATATCAGTGTTTACAGGCTACAGTTTTAATGTCATTGATGTTTTTCTGTTGTAGCTGCTGGCAGTGGAGCTCCTGAACGTGCTCCACAGGCTGCTTCTGACCCGGGATCCCCCTGCTGTCCAGCTCCAGGTCACTGCTGTGGTACAGGAAACCATCAAAGCTGCACAGGACCATATGCAGCAACAGAGGACCAACAAGGGTCAGGAACACTACCGACGCATTTACTTTGTTTTGAACAGTGATGGAACAACAGCTTTAAATATTATTAAGTTTGTTAAAATGTCTCTCAAAGAGTTTGAATCAGGTCAAATGGGCTTTGTCTTCATCGGTTCATGCTAAATGTATGGATTTAGAATGTAGGTAAATAGGTAATTTAATTTTTTAGATATACTATGATTAAATTAGGTCACTGTTATTTTGCTCAGGCAAAGAGGAAGAGGAGGAGAAAGCCTCTCAGGCCGCACTCGGGGAAGGAGGAGACACCGGGGAGCTCGTCCCCGGCAAGTCTCTGGTGTTTGCAGCCATGGAGCTGCTCGTCTTCATCCTGGTCCGTCACTTACCGCAGCTTAATACACGTGTGAAGGAGTCACCCAGCCATGTGCCGCTGAGGCCTCAGCGGCTACCCGAAGAAAGCGCACGCCTGGTGGCAAACACAGTTTCCATCCTGGCAGAGCTGCCCTCGCTCTGCTCCCCCGCCGGTGAGGCCCGAGGCAAACTGCAGCAACACATTACAGCCGGTGCAAAATATGAGAGGGAAACACACAAAGGCAAACCTTGACAATGACCCCACACACTGGTAATAAGACTCTGTTTGAATGTTTATGACATTTGGGATTAAGCCTGCTTGGCCTCGTTTGTCCAGGTGTGTGTATTAATAAAACTTTTTTACCTTCACATTGCTGCCCATTTCTCACAGTTTCTTTTTGCTTTATTAGGAAGCATGACCATCCTACCTACGGTGCTCTTTCTGATCACCGGGGTTCTGAGGGAAACTGCAATAAAGACTCCTGACAGCTCTGTACCAGTGCCAGTATCGGCTGCCCTGCAGGGCATCAAGACCATAATCACCTCCCCCATGGCCCGGGTGGAGAGCATGCACACGCAGTGGAGTGATCTTGTGAGAAGCAGCCTTGCATCTGTACTCGAGTACTCTCAGCCAGGTAAGCAAAGGATGCCCGGATATTGGACTACTGACCTCTGCTTATGGTGCACAGACACAAAGAAAGCATGTGACAGCATTTATTATGTCCACTTCAGATGAGTCCAGGCCTGACATGGACGAAGTCAGTATGTTGACGGCGATCACACTCTTCCTGCTGTCAGCTAGCGGTGAGCTTGTCGGAGTGACGGTGCTGCAGAAGGGCTGCATAGAGCGATTCCAAAACGCCCTCAACTCCAGCGATCCCGGGGTGAGGCCTCAGTACACCAACACGAATAAAACAATAATCTTTAACAGGCTTACTGCTGTTTGACATGCGTGTTTGTCATTACCATAAATAATCGACTGATTGTGGTTGCTATGAAATTTAAAAGTACCCGGAAGCAGAGAAATGACATCTAAAGTGCGACAGTCCAATAACACAGGATCCGCCAGCTCGTCACTGCATTTGTGACATGCAGTCAAAAACACACACTAATATTGAATCACTGCCAGATTGAAAGTCCTCTTGATAAAAGGGGACAGAAGCAAACACTCATTTGAAAAATCTATCCAGTCATAACAGGGTGTCTGATTACTAATAAAAAGTTGAATGGAGCTACTGTGTGTGTGTGTATATGCAGCTCACTTGAGTTAGAATTTCATTCTTGTTCCACAGCTTCAGGCCCGGTGTTACCAGCTGCTGCTGTCAGTGTTTCAACACTCCAGCCGTGCGCTCTCCACTCCATACATTCACGCTCTGGCTCCACCCATGGTGGAGAAGCTGAAGTCTGTGGAGCGCAGTCGGCCCGGGACCGCCGCTGAGCTGCAGGCAGTGAAAGAGGGCATCAGGGTCCTGGAGAATCTGGTCAGCATGGGCGAAGAGCAGAATAGTGAGTGTGTCTCTGCTTAATGGACCACTAAAGGCCCATATTTGTTCCATTAAAGTGTTTAGCTCAGTTAAAGTACCTCTCTTAAAGTATTTAGCTCCGTGCTTTTGGATGTGTGCCGTCAAAGATCAGAGCACTGAAGCACTAAATGCTAAGTTTAGAAACCCTGCACTGTTTTACTGTCAATTCCTGTATTGATTACAACGTTGGACGATATTTCACAGGATGTGCCAAATTAGTTTCTAAGAATGTTGTGTGTGTGTAAACATGCACGGGTAAAGTTTTTGGATTTTTCAGAGATTTGCAGTGCAGCTTGGTTTGCACAAGATGCGTCTTGAACTTGCATTTATCATGTTTAAAGCAGCAACTGATGATCGTATTGAAGAGAATTGTTGTTCCTCGTTATTTTGCTTTAAAAAGGACCTTGAACTTTGTGATTATCAGAACAGTGCCCAGTTGAATGATATTTAATTAATAATTTCTATTTGATCTGTGTTAAGCCTGGATTTCTTTGTCGATGTTACGCAGAATAAATTTATCAGTGCCAACAGTGCCTTGTATGAAGGCAGAGAGTTTATTATATTCTTTCTATGTTCTGTGTCTCATCTCTGGTCATGATGCAGTTGATTTGCTTCGTTCTGAAACACGTGCATTAATGAAACAAAGTGGCCTGATCATCCAGAGAGTTATCCGTCGTGCGTTTCTCATATATTCTTTCTTTCTTTTCTGTGTTCCATAGAGGTGCAGTTGCTGGCTCTTCTCGTACCAACTCTTGTCTCGTATCTTCTGGATGAAAACGCCATCGCCTCTGCTCCCCAAGTCTCCAAAGGCCTGCATGAGTTTGCCCTTCAGAACTTGATGCGAATCGGCCCCCTCTATCCAGCTGCCTTCAAGACAGTAATTGGTGCAGCACCTGAGCTTAAAACGCGTTTGGAATCAGCCATTCGAGCCAATCAGGCCAGCAGCAAGGCCAAAGCTGCAGCCCGACTGGCTCAGCCCACTGTACAAGCCGCACCAACCATTAAACTCAAGACCAGCTTCTTCTAAACTCTCCTGAAGTGCACTGTAAGCCGTCACAACCTGCTCTAAAGTCTTTGTGCTGTTTTCTGTTACCAGTGTCCCACATGAAGTGTCTGTATCAATGACAGTTTCTTAAATGTATTTATTTATTCTGTGTCTCGTCTTTATTTTAACGGATGGGTTTCTTCTTCAAGTCGAGAAGGAAAGTTATGTAAATATCGTCACAAAGCATCTTGAATGTTCACTTACTTTTAAAAAGCTTGCTTTAATATCAGTAGAAAGTATTGATAATGTGAATGTATCATAATCGACTTTATGCACAAGAACGTAATTAGCATTTTAATTTCAGGTCATCAACCCCGCACTATCAGAAAAGTTTGTTTGCTGTGCCATTCTCTATGTAATTTAGCATCAACTTGAGCATGGTTAATATATTCTTTATGTTCTACTTACGCATGTCTCCATAATGATGCTCATTTGGTGTGGGGGCCTCCAGGTCCAATGATTAGCATCAACAGATGTTTATTTCCTTACTTTCTTTGTTGTGTTTTGCTTAGAAATCATGTTGGATGTATTCCTGCTTCGCATTCCGGAACAAAAACTGAAAAATTACTTTTCATCTTTCTTTTTTTTTTCTTAACAGGAATATTATTTTAGTTGTCACAGATGATACATTTTATTGCATTTCTGACGGTGTGGGTTTCCATACTCATGATGCTGGAATTTTTTTTTTTTTCGTGTTTGCTTCATATCACAGATGCTGTTTTGCATTTTAATTGATTTTGTTGCCATTTAATTGGCAGATTTAAAATGAAATCATCCACCTTTATTATTTCTAAATGTGAATAAAGTTGCCTTGACCTCCCGAGATTTTTTTTATGCCATTTGTACTATATGTTTTTATGCAATAGTTGAATCGGATTTTGTGTTTATTGAACGTTGTATCGGGCGGTCCAGGTAACTGAAACGAACGTCCCACAGTGAACGTGCTGTGGGCGTGGCCGTACCGTTGACGTCATGCGGTGACAGCTAGCTGTCAGAAAGTGAGTTCATTCCCTCGAGCCGAGCGGAGACGGAGCGCCGTCGATACGCTTTTTGCCCTTCCGTTGATATCCAGCACGTCGAGCCAGCGAGACAACGGACCGACCTTTCCACCGAGGCCGGCCATGGACGAGCAGGCGGGGCCCGGTGTGTTCTTCAACAACAATAACAACTCCGTTTTACCCGGCGGTGGGAAAGGACCGCTGCCCGATGGCGACGCCGGGGAAGCGGCCAGGGCGCAGTACAGTATCCCGGGGATCTTGCACTTCCTGCAGCACGAATGGGCCCGCTTCGAAGTGGAGAGAGCACAATGGGAGGTGGAGCGAGCTGAATTACAGGTGAAATATTGCATATTCTACACACACACGGTCCGTGCTGGTGGCGGCACCGGGACGCGGCTCCGCTGCTGCCCGGCGAAGCGCGCAGAGTTTCAGTCTGATTGTTCTGGTTTTCACGTTAGCCTGTTAGCTTTAGCTCCGGAGCTAAAGCAGCTGCAGCGCCCCTCTCACCCAAAACTGCACGACGGCGATTTGCCACCTATTTCCTTGCCCCTGACACCATTAAACTTTCCCCATGTTTTTTGGAGGAACGAATACGTGCTGTAAATGATTCCCGTTTGGACAATTGTCAAACTACAGGAAGGATTGACGGCGGTGTTTGCGAGCAAAGTGGAGAAAGTGTGACGCAAAACGTATTGAGGCGGCTGGCTGGCTACTTATAGCTAAATGTAAAGCACCCCGCCTCGATTCACACAATTTGTTCTCTCTAAATCCTGAATAAAGGGTTGCAGAGGAGAGGTGGTGGACATGTTAGGTGATTTGATGTTGGGGCAGTCCGTGCTGACGGACACTGAGGATGATGGAGTCACTACGTCTTGTTTATGAATCTTGTGGTGAGCTCGCCACTCCTGAAGACAGATTTAAAATCTTGCCCAGTCTGTCTTTTGCAAAGGTCACGGGGCTTTTAGTTGTTCCATGACACTGCTGTTCTCTTACATATTTGTGTATCTGACCTCTGCCCAACTAATTCCATTATCCTACTGGTTGTGATAAACTACATCCATGTAAACAAAACTGGTCCATTAAAGTAGTGTAGACCTGTTTTCACACATTGGATTGTACATTTAGCTGTTACTCAATCTATTGTTTTGTTGATCTAACCTAATTTCATTGTTAAGTATGCTTCACTCAGTGTTTCTCATTAAAAATAGTCTAAAAACATCTTATTTCTGTTCAGTTTAGTGTAAGCGAAAAGTAGGTTTTCCTTCTGTGAACCAATATTTCTTCAGGATCCTTGCTGATTCAAGCCGGATTGTTTATTTAGTTTGAATGAGATGTGATTATCTTATGAATTCCACTTTGAAATCTTCTTTGTGAATTCCAATCAGATTAGAACTTTATTTACATATGATTAATCCAACTCCTGTTGTATTTTGTGGGGGGGCACCGGTGTAATGCTTATTGGTTGCACATCTATATTATATTTGCGATATATGTGGCTTTTTGAGGAGGATTTCTAGTCTTAAAAGGGCTTGACCTGTTTTTCTAACCACAGAAATGCATGTGCAGCCTATTCATCTTAAGTATTTTATCTGATATTCAGAAGAAACTGAGTCTCTCCATTAATTTGACCCACTTGTGTTGTTGTGGCTGCTAAAACACAGAGCCAAAAATCTGACTTCTCGGCCTTGGCAGCAGGCATGTTTTTGGATAAGCGGAACTCAACTAACAAAGAGAGGGGACAGAGACCCTGCATTATTTCTAGATGGGTGACGTATACCCCGACCAGTGTAGTATGGGGTTTTGACTCATCAGCGTCGTGCAGCACTCTGTCTGGCTGCTGTATTAAGCTTCCTGTCTGCCGTCATGAAGAAAGCTTATCAGCACACAAGCTGCATTTACTGCAGCAGGCACAGAGGGCTTGCTAAATGACTTACTGCACGGTTTGTTTGTGGCGGCAAAACATTGCGCGCCCACTTTGAGGTTTTTTTTTGGTGTTTTTTTTGATCATCCTGAACGTGTAGTAGCTTACCTAAAAAGTCCCGCCATCCTCTGCTCACTTGACACATCTAAAGAGAGTTTATTCATTTCTTTATTGGTTCCCCTCCACATTGCGGTGAAGGTGAATACAATTGAAAACCTTTCATATGAGCTATAACCTTGCTGTGTCCTTGAGGGAGGCCTGATTGAAGCAAACGTACAGGTAACTTTTACCCATAGAACAAGTTGTTCAGAGAACTTTTATTGAAGCAACCACAATGAACGTAAATTGGCTTCTATAAATAATGGAAAGCTCTAGTGGGCATATAGCCTTAATGGAAGATACCACATACCATCTACAGTTCACTCCTCTTTGTTCACTTCATCCCTCTGCAGCATAGCTTTCATCATTATCTCGGCACAGTTTTAGTGACAAACTGCGATCATACCTCACGTAGCATTTGATGGAATCCTCTCAAAAGTATTTCACCACTCGGTTTGAGTTCTTCACTCAGGATTTATTTATTTTTATTCTTTTTTTTTTTTTTGTTGCTGCTTGTATAGTCAATGAACAGCAGAGAATAGAGGCTGTGTCTTCTGTCGCTGTTTGGGAGGAAGGCAAACCCCAGAGCTTGCAGGAATGTTGTCCGGCCAGCCTGTTAGGTCATGCTCAGAGCCACTCCTCTTTACTGGAGCAGCACAGAAACTGTACAGGCCTGACTCGTCCTGCTGCTGAGCCATTTCCGTGCACTGCGTAGGCTGCGGCCACTCGCGGTTTAACAGCCCTGTGATTCCTGACAATTGGTAAATTGATCAATTTGTTGTGCTGGTAAACAAAAAAGGAAGAAAAAAATGGCCTTTGTATATTTTCACGTTTGTCACAGTGCAAAACTATGATAAGATCCTGAATTCACAGTTCTACATATGTCAACCAAAATAAATATAATCTTTAATATCAAAGTAGCACATGGATATCTACAAAATTCTTTTGGCTCCAATTACTTCTTATGGTCTCTTTTTGTTTGTAAAAAAAAATATTGTACAGCCTCTGAACCAGGAACAAAAGCTCTCAAGTTTGTCACGCATAAAGTTAGGAAATAATTTCTTCATTCGCAAAACCTTAGATGACAAAATGTGTAAAAGGGCTGGTTATCTGCATGCAAGTATTTCACGTGTTCATGTTTTGGTCTGTCTCCATCGGGGTGTTTGGATAAATCAGACCATTGTGCTGTTGCCTCTTCAAAATGTCACCCTAGTGAATAAGTCTTAATAATCAAAACAAGTATGTGGATTACGAAGAGATTTATTTACTCTGTAGAGATTGGGAGATCGTTTTTTTGTCATTCTGTCACTGGATTATTCAGCTGACCATTCCAGCTTCCAGGTATCGATTATCAAAACAGCTGTGGATTACTTCTCTGCTGATCGCTCGAACAATTATTTGACTGCTCATGTGAGCTCTTTACATAGGCGCTGAAACAGGATGATCGGTTTTCCTGTTGGATTAGTAGGCCACGCTGGTCAAGTGCTCCAGTTATTTGTTTTTAATTAGAGCGACAATGCCATGGAACAGGGGCAGTTTGTTAATTTGCTTTAAATTCAATCATTCCAAAGGTATTTTTGCACCCATGTGCTTTCTCTTAATGTAGGAAATTGTCATTATTCATATTCTGATATTGATTTCATGGATATCGCCCCGCTGCACTCCCTCACTCTATGTTCCAGGGTTGATGATTGAGGTTGCATCAAGTTACATCCTGCGTAGGCCAGTCAGGGCTCCAGTGCACCTCTTCTGCTCTCCAGTTATGGGGAAATCCCTGCTCCATGGGGTATCTCCTTGCCAGAAGTATCCGTCAGCAGCCATAATTTGACACCAGGAGAAGGTTGAAGGTGACTCGGGGTGTAAGGTGGCCTAACATGGGTGCAGACTGAAATGTGGACCTGCTTATCTCCACCGGACAGAAGCTCCTCTTGTACTTTCAAATGAAAGATTTTTATCCTGGGCAAGATTATTTTGTATCCACCGCTGTTTGATGACTGGATCTTTCTGTGGAGCTGCCTAGAATTACCATGCCTGGATGACTTATTGTATTTACTGTTTCTAATGGCAAAGCTGGAGGCCTGTTGGGCTCAACGGTGCCGCATTAAGATCGGCGGAATCGTGTGCGCACACACACACACACACACACACACACACACACACACACACACACACACACACACACACACACACACACACACACACACACACACACAGGCAGATACCACGGCATTGAGAAATTCTAAGATGGGAGTCACCGTCATTCTTCAGTTGATACTACATCCACCCCTGAGTTGCAGTTATTTTTGCCCTCTCAGTATGTGCCTGCCAGTGGGAAAGAGCTAAAAAAGCACACGCTCCCTAACCAAGAATACGGCGGTATAAGTACCGGTTTCTGCATACCCTTGAACCGGAAATGTTGACAAAGACATCTAACCCTTTATATGAAACGGTTCACATGGAAACTAATGCCACACAAGGGCTCACATTCTTCCTCAAGGTGTGCTCAGATTCAGGTTAGACTGAAGTAACATCCGAACAAAGGCAGCTCATATCGAATACACCGACACCGGGAAGTTTTTAAAGGGTTCTTGTTTTTCCCGTGGGAGCCCCTGAAGAGAACCGTGTTTATTAACTGTGGCCCAGTCCTCCGAGCTCTGCTCCACTGTCCCGGTTGGACTCGCAACCAGAGCCTCTCTGTGCCCTGCCGGAGCTCTAATTCCCCTTCTTCTTCCTGCAATCACACTTCCAGCCTTCATCGGTCTGTGTGGGAGTGCAGGACAGCTGCCGGGTTGAACCGCAGAGTCGCCTGCCTCCTCCGGTTTTACAGTAAATCAGAGGTCGCCAGTCTGTCACAGTTGTAAATTGGTCTACTTGCTGGATCAAATTGCTGTTGTGTTGATGTGATGTAATTAACCTTTTTTTCACTGTCTTCTATGCATTTCTTTACACTTTGATTTTATGGTCCACATACAAATACAATTTGACTTCATTGCTCAGTTAAGCCCTGTGTTGCACAGTATGCTATATCCTGTTATTTAGCTCTGCAACTCTAAATGTTTGACCCGTAATTGAGCTGAATGCGTTTATCTTTTTTATTTTAGAAAAATTTTCTTTTTGTCATATCAATTATTTTTATCAGAGTTAAGCTACAAGTGAGAGTAATGGTGTATATCACAGTCATTGCAATGTTGCATTTTCCCTCAGTTCAACTTGGACATTTCTTCAATTTCTTGTGAGGTAGCATTGCTCTGATCCTGTTTGAGGCTGCTCGTGTTCCTGAAAATCCTCAGACGCATCACATCTGACACCAGAAGCAGAGTGACTTACCACAGTTGAGCTGCCCGTCGCTCTCGTCAAGGAGAACCAATGTCAGCTTTGTGCCATTTTGTGTTTTTAAATAAGCAAGTGCTACAAATGTAAATACAATACATATTGCTTTTATGAAATATTGGACAATTCTGCTCCTCTTTGCAATTGACCTTTGGCTAAGCCCCGCCCCTGAACGCAAATTAAAAAAATAGGATTCCACTACTGACTGGCCGGACTTGGACAAACATTCCGAGCTCTTTAGAGAAGCGTTAGATCTGCCAACACTTTTGTGGTTTGGATATTCAAGATGCTAAAATGGTGAAATGATGCACCTGGGGCTCATGCAACAGCGACACGAGGAATCTCGAAAGGATAAACAACAAGGTTTACTTTATCCCATTTCCAACACCCAAACAAAACATGGACAAATGTCGCCTAGGGATTAAGATATGTAGCAGCCACACAAACTCAACGCAACAGATATAAACAAGGACCTCTCCACTTGTTCCAAAGAAAGGAAATGTTTTGTATAATCTGAGCAATCTAGTCATCATATAATATCAGTCACATAACACTAGCAGCGATGAGCTTCCCTAAGCGAGCCACCGAGCTTACTTTGATGAACACTGATGTTGTTAGCCGCTGGTATCTTGTGTGTTCGAGGCATTAAGGACCACATCGGGACTTTTAAAATGAAGACGGTGCAGACGTGAGCTTTCTGTCTTTTGATGCTGCGCAGGCCAGGTTGGAGCAGGCCAGAGGGCTTGAGCTGCATCATCGTCTTCTCCGTCTCGCTCAGTTAAAGAGCACTTTCGTAGCTCTGCCTTAAATAGACCTTTTAACATCGTGGGACTCATCATCCCTTGAACTGTTTTCTGTCACTTCAGATCATCCTCTCTCTGCAGTGCGTGCTTACTGTGTCGCACTGTTGCTTCTGCCACGACTGCCCCTCACAGCCACACAGCCTATTTGTCCGTGAAAATGCTGACGTTTGGAAAAAAATATCTAAAAAAATGTGGCTCCTTGCAAGCATGTGCACCACAAGGTTGATGTAATATTAACGCAGCACCCTGGTCCTGAAGAAGCCCAACATAGTGCCTTTGTTTGCGCCTCCCGCGAGCCAGCACTGCAGTGTCAACTTGACACAAGCTTTGTGACGGCAGAGTGTAAAATGAAGCTCAAGTGGAAATGGGGATGAAAACAACAAATCTGTGTCAGTGTGAAAGTTGGGAAAAGAGGGGAGATGTGATTTGACTGTAAGCGATCTCCGGTGTGGGTTTCTTGTTTTTTTTCTGAGTGTTGGGCCTAAAGGTGAAAAGCGTGGCTTATTCCAGATAACCCAGCTGGAATCGAGACGATAGTTTGAGCAGCTCATTGTCACAGGCGGCTCCTAATGGCAAACATGAGTCTGCAGCCATGGGTGAGCAATGTCTACAGTGAGAGAACCCCACACACAATTACAAGTCTGCTGGCTTTCGCTTTGGAATCTGCTCGTTGGATGTGGAGCAGTGAAGGAAAATACACTTTTTAAAAAAGAGAAAGTGAATTGATTTGTTTAATACTGGCACATGCAGTCATTTTGTGTGTTTGTTACAGATGAACTCTAGAGTTCCTACAACTACGATCTGCCTTAAACTGCATCTGCTGTCATCATGTTGAGCGATAAAGCAGAGAAATGACAGCTGGCTGGGAATTGTGCAGCCTCAAGTTCTCTCAGAAAAATGAAAAATAAATCCTCTTAAACTGAACCTTAACCCTTTTACCACTAGATTGCCTTGATTTATTTGGATTTTATGGCTGCAGAATAGTAAAGAAAGTGAAATGAGTCAGTGCTTCTGACCCCCCCCCCCCCCCCCCCAAGATGATTTCAACTTTGGATGTCTGGCAATTCTTTGATACGACTGTGTGAAGCTCCCGTTACAAATGTGTGACTCGCTGGTGAATCTCGTCCGTGATTGGATGTTCGTACCACCAGATCTTATCAATAATGAAAGGATAAAGGTTAACTCAGTCGTGGTAGTAAAATTCACACAATATGCATTACATAAGACAGCCAGCTTCTGACACACTGGAGAGATTTGTCTATCAATACTGCATTGACCTACAGCTTGACCACAGGTACAATTTATATAATATATCTGGCTATTGTCTCATGTTTTACAACCCTGACCATCAGGTACATCTACCATGCATGTGCATGCACGATGCTCAGAGCCGCTGAAAACGCAATTTCCAGCTTTTTGAAAACGGCTCCCAAGGTGGAACTTTTCGAAAACGCTTTGATTCCATCTCTGTGAAAACGGTGGAAAGTGCAGCTTTTGTGAAGCGCTCCTACTGCACATGCGTGCCACCGCCGTAGTAAATACTTCTGCACATTCACTAGTAGATGGACAATAACAACAATGGCAGCCTCCAGAGTGTCATCACTCCCAGTTTTTAATCTCCTGGGACTTCGTAGTTTTATAGTTGACTCCCCTGTAGTAGCAATTGAACTTCATTGACCGTCCATACAAATGACCGTGTACTCGCTGTTGTTGATGTTTAGAACGTATTGTTCTCTGTGCGCATGTGTGTGGTTTCATTACAAAAAGCCCCTGCTAGTTACTTTACGCGCAACCTACAACATTTTCAGAATTTATGCCGTTTATGTGTAAACGGACATCGTTTTCAAAATGTTGCCGTGCAAATGCGAAACTTTCCTGAATCGAAAATGCAAAAACGCCGACTTTCACTTGAGACGTTGTCGTATGAACGGGGCCTCAGATACACACCAGCATACCTCACTGAAATGACAGCTTGTTTATCTGTTGTACAAAAGCCTGATTCAAGTCACTCGCTTAATTCCTTTATGATGACTTATTACGTCTGGAATATGCAGTATGATGGCATGTTAGGATCATTTGTGAGAAATGCTATTTTTGTCCGTCTTTGTTGTTTTGCCTTTTTATTAGTCTGTTTTGTATTAATATTAAATTGAATGATTACTGCATCTATCTTCCACTTTAACAAGCATTCTATCAGAAATATAACCTGTTACTTTCTGTCTGAAAGGCAACAAAATTGCTCCTGTACATAGATATTTTTTCTATTAAAAGAATTGTTTCAAGAATTTCTCTCTGGAATCTATTCTATTCTATTCTATTCTACTCTTTCACCTATAAAAAAAAAAAGGTAACGTGCTACTGAGGATAAGATTACTGTGTCAAATCGTTACCCAAACCTCTGCAGGTTTAAGCAAATCTAACAGAAGTAACAATATCTTCAGGCTGTTATATTTAGCATGCAAGCGTGTGTGTGTGTGTGTGCGTGTTTGTGTGACCTTTGTGAGCTTTGTCCTCAAGAGCTGGTTCCGATATGATTTCATTTTCTCCCACATCCACTTCAGCGAATCACATTGCACTTCATTTGTCACAGGCCTTAAAAAAGGATTGCAAGCCTAAAAAAACCCAACCTCGTGACACATCTGGCTTTGACGGGAGATGCGTGCTTGTGTGTTATAATAAAAATCCATCAAGCTGCTGTATGCAAAACAAATAAAACTAAACACGTGCCTTTTCTTCTATAAAAAAATTACTATTCCTCCTAATATAAGAACAGACTTGAAAGCAATTTAGATAAAAAATGGATCTTCTACCTTCTTCTTTTGAATTTTTATTTTATTTAAATGATTTTACAAAATAATCCTACTAAGATGAAGACTCGGCAGACATTACAGTGGGTTAACTACAAGACAACGTAAATCCCTGAAGCAGATATACAAGTACCACAATAAAACACTGCTTTATCGGCACATTACTGATGCTATCCTTGAATTACCTGATGGATATGAATGTTCCTGGCTTGAGATCTCTGAAATTGATTCCACGACCAGGTTAAAGTGAATGAAAAGGTTGTTTTCTTTTTCCCCAAAGACGTTTTAATTTAGCGCCATTAAAAAGCAACCACAGCATTTCCTTTTGGAATATTTCAATGAAGATGCTGCCTGATATAAACACCTACCAGTAATTAAGGTCCTTAACAAGTGTATTAGCAATGTTATGTTTTCTGCGTGCAGAGAAAACTAACGACATAACTCATTAGAATTGAGCTCCGTCGCCATTAAGAAGTTTGCGTCGATGTGTTCATGTAATAGATTGTAAATCCAGCTTTGAAGCCGTATCACTGTCTTCACCAGCTGTTCTGCCTTGGCTGTCTTGTTTTCATACTTTTGTTCAGTTGTTACTGGTGCAATGGCATGTGTGGAATGTACTTGGCTGGTTATCAGAGTGGCCATCGTGATGCTGATTGGTTTGCGGTAGCTGTGAGAGCAGAAGGTTGTTTGCATTTTAAATGTGGCGCTTTCACTAGCCTCTTCTCCTTGAGCTCAGACTGGAGGCCTCCATATGTGATCATTTTGTTTGTGTGTGAGCCCTGAGGTGGTTATGAGTCTCCACTGCGCATTTCTTTTTTTCAAGAAACGGATTGACCTCCGGCTGTAGAGACGCACTGGATTTTTCAGTGTTTTCACTCGGTGAGGATTAAATGGACTCGTTGTGTTGTGGATGTGTTGGGCGACGACACAGAGTGAGTCTGGAGGAAAACACGTGTGGTATTTATAAATCGCACACTTTAAGGACTTCGCTAATTACAGCAGTGGGAATGTGGTTTATACGGATCGACCTCGAGATCATGGATTGATAATACAGTTGCAAAGAAGATGAAATTGCGTCTGTCGTTTGTGAATTGTTGCAAGCACAGCGACTCCAGAAACAAATAAAAGTACATGTGAAAAAAACAATTACACAATGAAGTAACCAATTAGTATCTCTGCTGTTAAAATATGTAGTTTTGTGTTTGTTGGGGCAAATTCATCATGTTCATTTTGCTTTGAAGGCTCTGTCCATTTTCCTGGTTTCACTCATTTCTGTACTTAATATATCCCAAAACAGAATGCGACGTGTGTACTGGACTTCAGAGTTTGGGTTTGTTTTCCTCTTCAGCCATTAGACTTTCTCTTCTGCCTCCTTTTCCTGTCTCTGAAAAGCCCAGTGCACGAGATGGATGCCCCATTCTACACTTCTCCTGCTCAGACGGACTAAGGAGCCCTTATCCAGCAGCGCAATAATGCAGTCAGTGTGAGGCCGGGAATTAAATGCTTCCTGTGTCTCTTTATGGCCAGAGTTGACTCATTGCATTCCTCCCAAGGTTAATGTTTGATAGAGGAGAGACGGCCAGCCGGAGATTCACAGAGCCGCAGTCTTCTCCATCGGGGGCGCGGCAGGGCGCCAGGGGTTCCCGGCCCAAGTTTCACGTGGATAAGGAAGTGCAGGTCAATCGCCGTCTCAGTCAAAACCGAAGTACAGTTTTCACTCACAGCGTCTGGCGTGTGTACATGACGCCAATACCTTTGAAGCTGTTCTTACACTTTGTCGTTATTACGGGTAGAATTACCTTTGTGGTGTAAGATGTAGCGACACCTTCATTGTGGTTTAATCTCGGTGCTCATTCAATGAGAGAAGCTTGAAGAAAATCACCGTTGTGATTGTGGAGCTTCTGACAGCAGCAGATAATTATTTTTTTTGACCGGACAGGGTCAGAAATTTCATGACTTACGAATACAGTCAATAAAAAAGCAGCAGGAAATGACGTAACCATCGAAATACTAGTTGGCAGACTCCAAAGGAGGTAAAATGTAAGGCCACGTCCACATTCTCCCCAGAGTGAACTTCCCGCATGTCCATAAATGCTGCGGTAACAACGATTCAATTGTGTTTATTTCCTTAAAGCACCAGCAGCATGCAGCAGAGCATTCTTATTATGCGTACCAGAGTGCGAATTGGCGGTCATTACTTCTAAATTAGTAGAGCGCCATCGTACAGTCAAACTTGGGATTGTATTCAAATTGCCACAGGTAATAACGTAAAAGACTGTTGAAATCACACAGTTTGTAGGAGCCTTTATTGTCTTGTAGCAGGAAGATCAACTTTGCTCAGTTAATAGAAAAAGGCTCAACAATTATCCTAATGCGACACTGAGGACTCAGTTAGTTGTGATACCGTGTCCGTGTCCAGAAGCAGCAGTGGTCCCCACTGATATTTGGACTCGGGCCGCTCCAGCCAGAGCAAGTTATTTTAAGAGCTGCACGGTCTGGCACAATTCAAACAGGTATATTTTCCATTGGCAATATTTTCCCAATGACTTATTTGTGCCCCTGTCTTGAGCACGTTCTCCTCTCTGAATCTAGCGTAACAAAGTGATGCGTGCTTCTCTGAATATAAACAAGTTATTCATTTCTAGTTTCCCCTCTGCTGTGACATTTGCAAATCTTATCTTCAGGCCAACCAGCAGGGCGAATCAATGTTTTTTCATCACTGGCTCTCCTCCATGACTCCATAAATGACCTCTTAATAGAACTAATGGCAACAGAAAGCACTTTCGTTTCATTTAATAGTCTTTTATTTTAGCCTTCCTCTTTTTTCCTCTTTTTTTTTTTTTTGTTAAAGCACAGATGGATTGTGTGCTGCTTGCTTAGCATTATTGTTATCTTCAATCCTAAATGAATCAATATCGAATTACTATTGACCAGACTTGCTTGTGTCTGTCTTATTATTTTGTATAAATAAGTGAATAAACCAAAAAAATTGTTAATGGTTTTACAGGCGATCAAAGAAATATTGTATTTTGTTTTTTAGAGTTAGGCAGTATATTGGGGAAATATTTTTTCCCCCTCAAATCAAATGTTAAAGTATGCTTATTGTTAGAACTAAATGAAAATTAGATTATGTGAAATGTTATAAATATTAAAATTAGTGACCAAAAAAAATGCGATGAACAACCACGAGACAGTTACAGGCTTAAATATATACGACTCTCTAAAGCCTCTAAATCAGGGGTGTTACATTTCAATGTATTTTACACCAGAAGGTTTCATTAAAATTGACTTTATGTTGGGATTATCATTTTCAGTTGTAATTGTTTGTTTTTTGTGAAAATATAGACATTTTCATCACATGTACTTTGCGCCACAATAAAGAAAAACTTTAAAGTTTAAATTTACTGGTTATTATGGCACTATTTCGCTGGTCTGGCTCACTCCAGATGAAATCGGGCTGCATGTGGCCCCTAAACTACAGTGTGTTTGACGCCGCTGCAGTAAATACTTACACAGCCGATAATTTGATCCCAACTGCCCTTAACAACAAAATCCTTCATTGTGAAACTCCTGATGAAGTCTGGCATCGATCAAACATTGCTGCTTGGACTGAGATGACGTTGTGCCAGTGTTTTCAAGGTGAAAGGTTTTCAAGGTGCTTTACTTGGATTTCAAAATACAATTATTTAATGGGTTTTTTCTGTTTTGCTGGTAAAGTAGCTTTAATCTCAGTGAGAACCGGATATTGTGCCAAATTGTGATTATGAAAAATAGCAAATGTCAAAATTTGTAGCTCTCACATTGATCGTAGTTCTGTATCCCAACTGTAGACCACAGATGTACATAAAGCAGGTTTTGTCAGAACATGCAGATAGGAGTTCTTTAAGCGCTGTGCTGACACACCTCCAGGAGATACGAGTTGCTGGCACCTGCGCAGGCTGTTTGTAAAAGCAGGACAGAGTTTAGTTGGTCACAATCAAATAACACAGTGTGGACTTCATTAGCGGCACTCTAAATCTCCATCGCACCGGCAGGTTGTGGAGGGTTTTCTCTGCAGAGAGCTGTGACGATGCTAAGAAAATGTTCATAATAACACGGGGCAGATTGAAGCGCTGTCATGACTCATTGTTGCAGGCAGCGGCAGCAGCAGAGCTGCTCGCTATCCGTGTGAAACCGTGATCCAGCCCACTCAAACTCACACCATCCTCTGCATGTAGAGTGAAACGCAGGGAATCAAGTCAATATTCATTCCCTTTCAGATGTTAACCCGCAAAAGAAAGAAAACCTCAGAAGTTAGACGGGAACATTTTGGCACATGGAGGTGTTCTCAATCCATATTTGGAACAAATGGCGTATCTGTACTCTGTTTCTGCGTTTGCCTTTTGTGTTCATCCAGAATATGACTCAAGCGTTGCAGCTATTCCATCATCTTGTCCTAACTACAGAGTGGCACTCAAATCCACCTCTCACTTTCATTGTCTCGCTGGTGATTTTCAGCCGCTCAGATGGATTCAGGAGGAGAATGTCATTTTGATGAAGCGCTGAAAGGAAAACAACAGTGTGTTTATCCCGCTTTCTGCAAACAACACAGCCTTTACAGACCTCAGCAGGGTCTAGATTTGCTTGGCAGCCTAGCTGTAACCCCTGTAATACCGGATAGACTGTGTCTGGCTTTTGTTTTGTTTGGTTGTTGGGTTTTTTTTTTTTGTCACAGGCCAGGTTATATGTAGTGAAAAACAGCTTGAAGTGATAAGAGAACTCTCCCATGAAAACATTTCCACAGGAACAAAGTTATGACATTTTATTGTATGCTCAAAATTTATGATATCAGTGTGGTTTTTTTTGTTTTTTTAAGTTGAAGCATTTGTTTTCCTTATTGAGAGACATTCATCACAGCGCTGTTATATACGTGTAGGTCACAGCGACTGCATAGTTTGTGATCATTGAGTATTGACCAACTTTTGGATTAATGAGAGAAAAAGAAATTAACATCAGCCTTTAATCATGTAATAAAAACATAATGCTATAGGAGAGATCAGGACCTCCTACTAATGCAAACACACTTAAACTGGGCAAATAAGCTGTAATAGAGTTCTAAATGAGTTTAACCTCATTTATATGTTTTATCTGAAAATAAATATACCCATGTTGATATTGTAACCTCTTTGTAATTGTTTGGCACGGCGCATAGGTAAGGCACAAGTAAACCCGCAGAAAAGCCCAGTTTAGGTTCGAACTCGGATGTTCTCATTGTGAGAGTGCTAACCACTCCACCAGCATTAGGCCCAATAATACAGTTTCTTCACCTATAATGGGAAATTATTCATGCCAAACAAAGTATAAGGTGATATTGCTGAAATGGGATTATGGTGGTAGGAGGATTTTTTTTAGCATAAAGTCTCCTTTTATCTCCTGTACATTTGGGGTTGGGGGTTGTGTGCACACGCATATGTGCGTGCGTCTGTAATGTAATGTAATGTAATGCTGACTCAGACCGAGTGCGTCAACAGCTGCTGCCTGTTACTGGAGAGAGACAGTGCTCTGCAAAGGGATGGGATTTTGGCTGGGGGGGGGGGGGGGGGGGGGGGGGCTGTCAGTGGGGGAGTGAAGAGGTTAGATTAAAATAGAATAGTACAGATTGGCTTTTTATTTCCCATCATGCCACACATATTGATTTGACATCATCCTATTTCAGTCCTGACAGAGGGAGTTGTTCTCAGAAGTTGCCTCTCCGAGTCTTTCTTTGAAGACGAGCCTTTGATGAAAAGCTCGCTAATATTCAAAATGCCAAAACGCCGGAAACATTGACTCTATTTTTAACATCCAGTGTTGTAAATCACAATAAAAGTGTATCTTGACGGTCCTATTTTTGCGTTTCCAGGCCCAAATCGCCTTCCTACAGGGGGAAAGGAAAGGCCAGGAGAACCTGAAGAAGGACCTCGTCAGGAGGATCAAAATGCTGGAGTACGCGCTGAAGCAAGAGAGGTGAGTGCCTTCCTGCCCCAACAACACTCTTACCTCAGCTAGCGTGCAACAGCAACTGCAGAGTTTCCATGTTTTGTATGTTCCTAAAAATAAATTCCTGCCTCTTAAGAAATATGGAAAAGGATACGGTGAATCTCTGATACTCTCACTGGTCAACAAATCAACATCTATCTGCTGCACCTGTGCGTTGCCATAGAGCGGCTCTCTCCACATCGTTACCACATCAGTTTATTGATAGTATGTAACGTTGTAAAAGAGGCTCCAGTTTCCTCTTGCTCCCCCGGTATCAGTCTGATGTCTCAGCTGGTGACAGCAGCGGCAGATTGCCGGAAATTCCCCAGAGTCCAGCTGGTGTTATGTCTCCGTTGGAGAGCATGTGTTGGCATGAAGGCTTTGTTTGCTGTCTGATGCTGATCACTCCTCACTGTCCTCTGTAGATGGACAGGATGACAGAGAAATGAATGGGGTTATCGTGGTTGTTGTCGTAGCTTTCTTTCAGCTGAATTGCATTGCGCCCAGCCGCTCTCAGTCACACAAAAAGGCCCCTGTGGCAGGGGGTGGTTTAACACACTTTTCCTTTCTTTTACACACCCGGCTGCTCACTGAGAGAAATGTGTCGATGAATTTAACATGTCTGTGTAGGTGTGATGCAAAGCAATCAAGCATATCATCCTAAAGGTCTGAACAAGTCGTCCTCGCTGTGTGTTGTCTGTGTTATACACTGCACCTCAGACACTGTTTTAACACCACACAGCATGAACATTACTGAGCTGAGATCAGGTGTGGAATTCTACGAATGCAAAGCTTACAGGAGGGAGAGCAGACAATCAGTCAAGTCCTCTGCAGAGAAATAAAGGTTATATGTGGGAGAATGAAAACTTGAATGACTAACAAATGAAATGGCTGACTGCAGGCACCTTAATTACGCTTGGGAACGGTGAGATTGTCTAAAGTAATGAAAGCTTTAACAGCGACCGAGTGAGACAGGTGCCAGGATGCGTTAGTGCTGTGTTGTTTACCAAAGGTTAGTTACATTTTGCCCACTATGCTCTTTGGGTAACGTCTTCCTTGGTTTCTAAGTCATTGTCTTAGCTGTTTGTCGTGTATATTTATCTACTTCATTCCGGTGAGATCACCTCAGACTCTGCCTTTGGAGCAACACTTAACCCAGAATTACTACCACTTTCCCCAGTTGCTAAGCAACAGGTCACGTCTCTGAGGGTATCTCAAAGCAATATCAGAAATGGCTCTCTCAATGTGGGATGTACCCAATTTAAAGGGAATTTGATTTTGATGGGGGTTGCTTCCTCTGCGTCAGAGCGGAGTAGTGGGGGCAGCACGAGCTGGAAAGGTGTCAAAGCTCTTGGCGTAGCGACTCTTCACTGCTATCGTATATACTGTACGCGTGAAGGAGACTTGTCAAGTAACAAAAAATGTCTGTACTTCCTCGCTGTACATATTTCATGTTAATTTCATTTTAGCCTCTATGGGGATCATCCAGAGTTACAGTAACAGTATGGCTACAAATTTAAGTGTGAATCACTTTAAGTCAAATTCTTCCCAAAACAGTAAAATTTACATCAATCCAGGGTTTTACCTGTATTATTTTATTTTATTTTATTTTCTTGCGCTACATTTTTACTGATGTAAAGAAACGAAATCGCTCATTTTAGTTTATTTTTTTCTTTTTATAGAATTGTCTGCAAAGATTGGTAGTGAGTGAATTTACGTTCTTCTAGTAGAAACCACATATTACTGCTATTTTTGTGTATTTTTGTCCAAATCATATTAGTTTTTTTCCCCCTTTCACCTTCTCTTCTCTAAATTGTTATAATGCTGTTCATATTTTATTACTGCAACAGTCAATATGTTGTTGAAACTCGTTCATTCACTCCTTTATTTACCATACATCAACAAATACTCCTAAAGTATATGCTGCATGCTCAAATGTGAATTATATTCGATAATGCTCACTATGTTCTTAGTCATAACAGCAAAAAAAAAAAAAAAAAATCAAATCTCTAAATACTTAAAATGATTGCCAACCAGACTCGACTGTGTTTGTTATAAATGGAGTCTGCATCAGTTTGGATGACTTTCAAAGCTTATGCAGATACTGTGCATAATGAGGTTTTAAATAGCTTCTTGCTGGACCTGTTTGATAAACCTCATCTGCCTCTTTGTCTCCCTCCCCTGTTCTATGTTTTTCTTCACTTTCAGAGCGAAGTACCACAAGTTAAAATACGGGACAGAATTAAATCAAGGTGACATGAAGCCGCCGAGCTACGACTCGGGTAAGTCTGGGAGCTCAACTTCCTCCTCCTCCTCTCAATAAATCTCTTATTGTTGAGTTTGCATACTTGCAGTGACGGGAGTTACGTATGCGTTCATGTCAAATCTTGTTTGTCTGGATGAATTTCTTCACACTGCCTTTGCCTGAATTGTAAAGAGAATCTTTTGTTCTATTAAAGCCCAAAGCACTCATAATCTTATATTTAAACAAAAACAAGACAAGGTGGTTTGGAATAATTAACGTGTATTTTACTATAAAGGTAGTTTTTTTTTCTGTATTGGGTGGTTTGGGATCATAGATCTTTATAGTTTGATCCATCAAAACCTTTTACTGCTTTGAATACGACAGCAGGGGTGAATTGACTGTAAATTCTGATGAGCTGCCAAAATTAAAGTAAAATCTTTTGTCATCTACATAGTTTTCGTTATTTTTCAGCTGGTTTCTTTTGTAGAAAGTCATCAATGTGGAAACTGTTGAAAGGGACACCTGTGCGCCAATCACAGTAATAGAGACTGTGTATAAAAAGAAAGTGTGGGTGTTCTTTACCAAAATTTGTTTCTGTAATAAAAAAAATTTATTTCACGTCTGAGTTATGTCTAAAACAAGTCTTCCCTAACTACCGCCTTTCCATTTTGCACATGTCCTTGAGCTTGCCCATTTTTGCAGGTTCTTCAACACACCAACCAAACAAAACACCCACCTGTTACCTCATATATACCCCCACCTACTAACAGTTGCGATGATGAAGACATAATCAGTACGTTTCACTTCAGTGGTCATTATGTTAAGGTTCATCGCTGCCACTTGATTTAATGCAATGAACGTTACAGGAAAACGGTATTTCTGAGTACTCCTCACTCTGCAAGCTCTCTGTGTTAACTCGCACTCTTAAACGACAGAGTCCTCTTAAGCCAGCGTAGACGAGAGGTCCGGAAGAGCCTGGAAATATGGAATTTTGAGCATCAATGCTGATGAAGGGCAATCAAAAAGCTGCAGTGTATTGACGAAGTAGATGTCGTGTTGGCAAATGAACGAATATTCAAGTGAAATGATCGTCACCTGATACTTGCAAAGGTGAATATATATACCACCCAATCTCTCAACATATTATAATAATCATATATATTTCATCAATCCTACACAAATAAAGCTCATAAATAAGCCGCACAGAGACGGACAGTCTCACACACATACATTTAATTGGGAAGTAAGATTGTGAGATTTTGGAGAAAAATGACACGTATACGAGAACAATCTGCAAAGTTTGTACAGAAAGGGACTCAACCTGGGATTATTCTCCCTGCGAGGCAAGAGCTCTAACCACTATACCATCATGTGGCCACACAAGTCGTAAACACCGAAAATGCTGCTTCAGCTCTTGAACATTGTGCCTTTTGTGTTACAGTACCTGGTTTCACCCTGTTATCACCAGTTTCAGCGCGCTGCCTGTTTTTGTTATATTATTGTAGTTTAATTGGCCTCTTGTGTTTAAGTCCTCTGTCATTATTAAGTCAGATTGCGATATTTCCTCCCCTCTCTCCTCATCTCTATTCATGAGTGCTGTTCAAAGCACCTCAGCCCTTGAAGTGTTGATGAATGAGCGCGGTGGGGTGAAGGGGAGGTGATGGGGGGAGACGTGGGAGGTGTTGCCGGTATGGTGGAGCACCTGCCCGCTCATCACCTTCCTGAATTAGGCATGACCCACTTTTTGTGGCACTCTCGTCACTCTGCCCCGCCAGAACACACACACACACACACATTATTAACACGTCTCTCCACTCCATGCAAAATTCCCAGCTGACTTGCAAATGGAGCGCTGACGTTGTTGGATATCAAAGTGAGCTTTGAATCCCACCATTGTTTGTTTTTGTCAGAGCTGTCGACGGCCGTAGAGAGCGAGCGTGGCATTCTGGTCGCCCGTGAGCTCTTGATAGACGTCGCTGCTCTTTCTAGTATGTCACAGGACCTGGGAGGAGCAGGGAACAGCCAGTTGGAAGGTGTCACGATGCGTCATCAAATATCAGATGTTTTGTTGAGCTTCAGCTTACCCATTTTAAATATTTAAACAAAGTAAACAATACCTGTTAGGGTGTAAATATTTGGACAGCAAGTAAAGTTAAAGGGGAAAAAAAGAAGTAAAAACTGAATTTCTCTGTTTAAACAGAGGTCTCTTTAACTGTTTTCCTTCTGCAAGCAGCGCAGTCTGTGTGTAGTTGCCAGGATGCTGTGATACAGGAATGTTCTGGCCGTGTTTACAGAGTGGAAATAATGTTGGAGGCTGTGCTGTTCGCCCTGATTTGTGTCCTCGTCTCTTCCAGATGAGGCCAATGAGAACGACACTTCTGGATCGCTCAACAATCAGCTGTCCTGGAAACAAGGCCGTCAGCTCCTCAGACAGTGAGTTCACACGCCGCTATTCTCTGGCCCGGGAAGCTGCGTTCAACCCAGAAACCTACTAAACCCCCTGAAAAGTACTGTATTGAAATGCCCGGGTGTCAATAGGGCTCTAGTTACATTTGCAATTGTTTTGTCACTTGTGTCAGACAGTGTTTTTGCCAGGAGTATTGTTTACCAGAAAGCTGTGGGGAACAGCTCCCTCACGTGGACAGTTACTGTAATTACCTGTTCTGTGTGCAGGTTTTTTTTTCTCTATCTCTCTGGTGTACCCAACACACTCATGAGCGTTGTTATCATATCATATCATTCTAGTCTCCAGTCAGTCTGTATAAATAAACCGGGCTCCAGCTTTTCTCCCAGACACCATCAGACAGCCTCACACATCATCTGCACCAACATGCTGGCTGATGAAACAGCCAATTTATTCACGAGTCTGTGTCAAGAAGACGGATCAATAATGTGCCAGAACACCCCACACACACACACACACACACACACACACACACACACACACACACTTACAGTCAGGCACACACTCAAATCCGAGCTTCTTCTGTGACCCTACAGGGTAGGTGTAATGTTCGATGTGTAGCTCATCTCGCCGCAGTTTAGACTACTAAACTAGACTACAACCAGAGGACATGACACTTGTAATGAGAAAAAGTGTTGTTTTTTTTTTCTCCCTCATCTGTGATCATATTGAAGTCCAAAAACCAAATTAAATGGAGTTCAACTGAATCAAATACTTGTTATGGCAGTAAATTAAGTCCAAAATATCTCCATCAAAACACCACATCACATTAATGCTCTGTTAATATTTTAGTGAGACTAAAGAGAACCACAGGGAAACGCAGTGTTTTATTATAATCCAGCATTCAGCCAAAAATTACTACTTGGCACGAAGCACAGTATGCTGTGTAATAATTAAGAGCATACGGTTGAGCTTTACTCAAATTGACTTATTAAATGGTGTTCAGCAGGTCTACTTTTAAGGTAGTTTTTTATGCCATTAAGAACACCTCCCCACGAAATTGTTAATCCGTGACAAATAACCACAGAGAGAATAGATGAATAACATTAAACAATGTTTTCTTTTGTCATGTTGCGTGACAGAGTGTTTATTAATACTGAGTCCAATAGAATTGCACATGCAGTGTCGGAGGTTCCTGCCCTGCACAAACAGCACCAGCCTGAGAAACAGGCCCTGCTGTGTAATGCTCGTACGATGCAAGTGACTGCTGAAAAACCTCAATCAAATGTAGCTTACATTAAAATGTCACTCAAAGTAATTTTTGCTTCTCGCAGGTACCTGCAGGAAGTCGGCTACACAGACACCATCTTAGATGTGAAGTCCCAGCGAGTCCGAGCACTGCTGGGACTGGCTGGCGACGGAGGCCAAAGGACAGGAGAGCGGACGAGTGCCGAACCTCTAGTCAACGGCACGGACACAACAAAAGGCATGGGCAGCAGGGGGTGAGTGTGATTCTTGAAAGAGCTTCTGTATCCGTAGTAGTATTACACTCGTGTTCATTAAAGTTGAATTCTGAGCCAGCTGTCTAATAGTTTGTTATACTATTATGTAAGATGGATATAGTATAATAAGACTTTTGCAAGTGTCATTCATTTGGGTCTGTCTCTGAAAACATAAAACAATAAAGAAGCATCAGAAAGTACAGACACAGCATGAAGCATTGAGCACTATTATATCGTTGTACTTCTCCAGGAAAGCTGAGCTCTCCGACACTAGTGCCGTACTGGAGGCCTTCAAATTCATTGAAAACGCAGCTGCCGAGTTCAGTGATGAAGACGATGACGACGACAGCGAGGGGAAGGACAGGACCAACGTGGAGTCTCGGACGGTAAGAAAACAAGCTGCTTCCAACCTCTGGGATCAAACTGCGAAGGAGGAATCACTGCGACATAAACCTTTTCACGTCACTTTATCCAGATCATGAGGAAGAAGCCCCTGGCGGCGGCGTTGCCGGCTAGTATGGACACCAGCGAAGACCCTGACACAGAGGAGGCACTGAAGGGATTTGACTTCCTGTCGAGCCCCGATGAAATGGACACCTCACCGGAGTCCAGAGGCCCCGGGGACGGCACAGACTGGGGTGAGTCACACACCAGGCACAGTTCGGACTGAATGAAAGTGCTGTTCAAACCATAGAGACACATTACTTCCAATATCAATCCATGTACTTATTGTCTCATGCATGATGAGGTACAGTGTAAAAATGTTCTTGTTGCTCTAATAATTTTCATTTGCTCATAGTGTGGTGCCTGTTCATGGAGTACCCATCATCCGTGTGTCATGCTGTGATCATGAGTCATGTTGTTGGGAGTCTGTTTATGTTTAACCCATAGTTTGTGATCTCTTCCACTGTGTGTCCCCACAGTCGGCCTGTGACTGCACTGTGTCCACCACTCCCGTGTGTCGTCAAATCAATCTGACTCCCTGAATCTCATTGGCCTTTGAGACTCGGGACCAAATCCTGAGGAAAAAAATAAATAAAAAATGAAGTTGTCCTGATGCCATGCTGAGATGTTTTCTTTGTAGTGAAACTCAAAATTTCAGTCATGTTAGTGCAGTGGTTTTATTTCTCTAGTAATTTCATCTTAAATCTCTCTTTTATAATTTTATGGATTTGTCGCAATTCAAAAATCCAAAATCTAAGTGTCCAGTTCAAAGAATCCCTCGCATGGCATCATCGCCCCCCCCTCCCACCGTTTTCATTTGTTACGGTAGCACAGAAATACCATGCAGAGAAAATTCAAGAAGCCCTGTGAACGCTGCTCCTGAGGTTGCAGTGGCATGCGTAACATAAACATGCTCATCACAGACCCAAAAGAAACTATCCTGGAGGTTCTCCACATCTCCAGGAGAGTACCAGCCTGAGGGAGGGGTCTGTGCACCTTACAAGCCTGGTGGGGAGGGGCGGGGGCGCCTCACCCACCCCGCCAGGCTGCTCGGGCCTCGACCAGGGCCGTTCCTCAACAGCCTCTCGGTCTGGTTTTGTTCTCCCTGTGTAGAGAAGGACGAGCAAGGTCCCATTTCTGAGGCCTGGGACGTGGACCCGGGCCTGATTACCAAACTCAAGGAGCAGTACAGAAAGGAGCGCAAGGGAAAAAAGGGGGTGAAGAGTAAGTTCTGTCAGGCGTCGCTGCCTCCCTCCCTCTCCTCTCTTTGTAGAGCCTGACTTTCCTGAGTTCAGCCAAAAAGCCTCAATTCAAAAACCAGAACATCTCCATTATTTCTTCTTCATCTCCTTCTCCAGCTGCTCCTTCTTCCGCCTCTGTCCTCTTGCCATTTCATACTGAAGCTTCTTCTGTCTCCTGGTGACTGGCTGCTCTTTATGAAAAAGGCATCGTTCTTTTCATACTCCCCCGAAAATATATGGAACGTTTGACGCATGTCTGTCTGTCTCATTAAAATGTTTTTTTTTTTTTTGTAACTGTATTCATATTCTCATCATCATCTTGTCCACGTTGTCAGATATCGGGAATTAATGCAACAGTTAGCCATGATAATACGTCCATCTGTGTCCCGTCTGGGCCAGACAAGGTCCCACCATCATTTGTTTCTGTACGTTCTTCAGTCATAACAACATAATTATCACCATCTTTATCCTCGTCTGTCAGCCATGTTGACGCTACACTAACAAGCTGTAAATTGATGCCAATTAGGCGCTTTCTGAATGACTCCATGAAGCGATTCAGCTGAATATTACTGTTCTCTGAATAGAATAACAGCCCACTTCAGACCCATGCAGAGACTGAGAGCTCTCAGATTTTTACATTTACAAGACCCGGGCTCGGGTTTCTTGCTCTTGTGATCGAATCATGAGCGACTCGGTTCGTCTCACGTTCCTCCTCACCCCCCCTATTACCGCCCCCCACACACACTTTTCTTTCTCATCCTATGATTTCGCTGAAAGCTATTCTTGTTCTTCACTCCGTGTTGGTGCACTATCACTTTGGTGAGTGTGTGGAGAAGGAACTGGAAGTCTGAGACTTTAAAGGAGTAAGATTATACGTGGCAAGATAAAGGGGGGAAAGTTCCATTAGCAGACATCTGAAGAGTGAGTGGAGAACAAGGTGTTATGCCTGCTTACGTTTCCTTCCTGTTCCACCTTAATGACTGACTAAACCTATTTCTTGTTAGTTGATGTGTAAAAATGTGTAAGCAAGCTTACCTTTCAGGAAGCTTAATCTGACACTCGTAGGCAGGTGGCTCATACCACACACACACACACACACACACACACACACACACACACACACACACACACACACACACACACACACACACACACACTGTTGGAGACGTAAAAATGCAAGAAAATACACAAATCGGTGACAATTTTCACTTTGAATCACACTGAATTTGTTCTTAGAATATGATGCATCCATGTCCCATCAACTTCAAATGAAACGGTTAATGTGAGACAATTGAGAATTTTTGACCGTGTAAATACGGGGTTTCTCCCCAAGTCCAGCGATCATTCTGTCATCAGACCTCAAGCAAAATGGAGCTGAAGTGCAGAAGCTGCTTGATAAAGACCAGACTTGACATGCTGAAGGCATGTGGAAGTGAGTTTGCACAATGATTATTTTCAGTGGACTTTCCTCTCAGCAGTGTCGTTCAGCACGTGTGTCACCTCGCCCCGACTACTCGTTTTGTCTTATTGTTGCTTTGTGAGTTGTCTGGGAAGACATTTGAAATGTATGAACCTGCATGAAAGATGCTGCATAATTAAGACTTGACGAATTAAACTCACCAAAGTCCAATAAAAGGACAGATGAGTCCGTATCGTAGCTTCATGTTGTCCTCCTCTAACCCTCAGTCAAGTGAGGCTCTTTAAGATGTTAACCTGTGTCTTTAAACATGTATGATAATTGCTTTTTTGACTTGATGTTTACACTTAGTATTGGTCGGGTTGAGTTATTTGCCTTGCTGAGACTTCAGAGTCCTTTATCCTAAACATCTCTCTCCACACAGCTCACACTCAAAGACTGATGCGCTCCACACCTTTTCTCTCTCTTCATCTAACAAGGACTCTGCTGGTGGCTTCCCCTCATTTTCTCTTCTGTTACTTCCTTTGATTTCTTTTCTACCTTTTCAGCGCTGCTTTCTTTCCACATTCATTGATATGTTTTCTCTTTTTTTTTTCCCCCCCAAGCCTGTGCACACACTTTTCTAATAAGACGCTTTAATGCTTTTCTTTGTTCTTCTTAAGTTTTATTTATCCTGTCTCCGTCACTTGCGTGCCTGCTGGTTAACTGTCGCTCTGACGTGTTGAACAGGGCCCAACCGGTCCAAGCTGCAGGACATGCTGGCTAACCTGAGAGATGCAGAGGACTTATCCCACATGCAGCCGCCGTCCGCCCCTCAGCCGCGGTCCAACGTGGCCCGGTTCAACGAGCACGACGGGAATCGGACAGACGAAGGTGCTCTAGATAAACCGACTTGGGGAAATCGGGTGTTTGTTTTACGGCTTGTTCGTAATGCATGTGTTGTCTGGTCTTGCAGTGGCGGAGGCGTTGACCTTCCCTCCGACCTCGGGGAAGTCCTTCATTATGGGCTCCGACGAGGCGATGGAGAGCGAGCTGGGTCTGGGCGAGCTGGCCGGACTCACTGTGGCGAACGAAGCCGACAGTCTGGCGTACGACGTGAGTGACGAGCGGCAAAATCCGTTCCGGTAGCGACGCGGCCTCCATCTAACAAACTACTTGTTTTTAATGTTGCCAATGAAGCTTTTACTCTTTTGTGACGTTTGTTAATCGAGAGAATGTTTTAACTGTTTTAACCTTCTTTGAGTACATTTAATGGAGTTGTTGACCGGGTGTCAACTTCATCTCTCCTCACTCCAGATTGGCAACAACAAAGACGCCATGAGGAAAACATGGAATCCCAAATTCACCCTGCGGAGTCACTTCGACGGGATCCGCGCTCTGGCCTTCCACCCCGTGGAGCCCGTCCTGGTCACCGCCTCCGAAGACCACACGCTGAAGATGTGGAACCTGCAAAAGACGGCCCCAGCCAAAAAGTAAGGCCGACTTCACCCGCCGCCGTCCCCGCTGGCTCCTTTACTTTAATTCCCTCTAATGAAAGTGGACAAATTAAAATTTACTGCTCTATTGATTTTCTGTTAGTGACACAAGCTTTCAGTGCGTGATGCAGTCTGCCCGAAGCAGCAGAGGGGAAAGCTCGCTCGTTTGATTGCGGCCCCACAAGGAGTATAGCTCGCCTTTGTTGCCACGCAGACACGCGATTCGTCAACAGGAAACTGACAACCCTCGGCCCCACAAGACTCATTATGTCATGTCACAACTGTGCGGCCCACACACCGTGTGTAGTGAAGCCGTGTGCTTATTTTTAGATGCTGAAGTCACTTTAAAGTCATGGGGATTGTGAGGAAGACAATAAAGCGGCAGGATTCAGATTGTGCGGCTGATGGATCGCTGCTGCTGAAAAGCCTGTTACGTCTTCTCATGGCTTTGTGATGTCCAACAATGGTTGGTCACTATGTTTGGTTTTCTTAGTTAGATTCATTCACCTTTTGTTTGTCTGCAGGAGTACATCGTTAGATGTGGAACCCATCTACACTTTCAGGGCCCACAGGTAACAATAAATAAAAGAATTAAAGAATGCACTGTATTAGATGTCACTATTAGATAATAAATGTATTGATTCTTTTTCTTTTAAACCACAGGGGGGCTGTATTGAGCATAGTGATGAGCAGTACGGGGGAGCAGTGTTTCAGTGGAGGAGTGGACGGTACTATACAGTGCTGGAACACCCCCAACCCCAACATTGACCCCTACGACTCCTACGGTAACACCCAGTGTTACAATTCTTTCATTCCGAGGCCTTTTGTAATGCTTCCAGACAACTGACCTGGTTTGATTTTGTGTGTCCCGTTGTTAGACCCCTCGGTGCTCCGTGGAGCTCTGAATGGACACACCGACTCGGTTTGGGGTTTGGTGTACAGCAGCGCCCACCAGCGCCTCCTCTCCTGCTCTGCGGACGGGACCGTGAGACTCTGGGACGCCAACAGCATCTCTCCAGCCCTCGCCGTGTTCAATGAAAACCAAAGTACTGATTTGATTACTGCGTGACGACTTTGAAACCTTCTTTTTGTTGTTGTTGTTGTTGATTAATTAAATCGTGATTTTTCTCTCTGCACCAGAGCTGGGAGTTCCCTCTTCTGTGGACCTGGTGTGCAGTGAACCAGCTCACCTGGTCACGTCCTTCACAAACGGAGAGATCGGACTCTTTAACATGGAGACTCGCCAGCTGGTCCTCAGTCTAGAGTCCAATTTAGATCCAGGTAAACGTGGTTAAAGCTAAGTGTTGATTTGCAGGTTGTTAAAATACAAACATTTCATGGCGTGGAAAAGGCTCTTCACTGACATCTAGTGGTGGCTACAGGGGTTACAATTTGTGTAAATTGTTATACCAACAACTTTTACAGTGTAATATTCCTAAGGGTTTCGTCATCCGGGGTGTATGTGTTTTATTTATTTGCTGACTCAGGTGAGCCACGATGATGGAGGGAAGAGTGAATGCATCACAGTTTTGTTTTAACCTCTTCATGATAATACAATTCTATAATACCATCAAACATATGTTTTGTTTAGTTCTTTTGCTTTATGATTTATTAACAATCTGACTCCTACTGTGTGAAGTTTAACTCGGCCTTGTGTTTTTCAGCAGGTATCCCCAGTCACATCAATAAGGTGCTCAGCCACCCCACCCTGCCCATCACCATCACCGCACAGGAGGACCGACACATCAAGTTCTATGACAACAACAGCGGGAAGCTGATCCACTCCATGGTGGCCCACCTGGACGCCGTAACCAGCTTAGCTGTTGACCCCAACGGTCTCTATCTCATGTCGGGCAGTAAGTACCTCACGACCAGTTCATCTCTTCACACACGAGCACCTGATCGTTGTCATTTACATATAAAGTTAATTATGACTTATTGGGAGTATGTTTAAAAATATATATTACGTAGTCACACAAACACATGGCGCTTTTGTTTTGTGTTCCTTTTGGAGGAAATAAATTAGGACAAATAGCATGATGTGTTCCTGTTTGTGTCACCATGGAAAGTTTGAACGGAGATCTGAGTGAATGTGTTGGTGCAGGAAGTTAATGTGGTAGTGGTGGAAAGCAATAAAAAAAAAAAGTCTGTTATTAATTCAGGGCTTTGTAATGAATTAATCCCTATTCGTCGCATTGGACTCTCATTCCAAAATGTGATTGATGTCATTGATTCTGAAATGGAACAAAACAAAGTATTTCCCATTCGTCTCTCGGGCGACCGTGTGTTCTCATGGCTTCATGTTTAACTCCTGCAGGAGATGTGAAAGGAGATTGCGATGTCGGACTTTATTCTCAGTGATTCACCTCGACTACCAAGGACTAATGGCCACATGTGAACATTACCATCAGGTTTTTCAGATGCAGCTGTGTATTTTTCGCCTGACAAACCATCGTATGACGTTTCCCTTGCGACAGGCATCACTTGTCTTTTAGGTTGTGTCGCCTGTGGCTCAGCTGTTTGCATAAGAAGTTGCTCCTTGCTGCTCTGAGGCGATAATATAGAAGTTATCGTTCTCATCCGCACCTCTGGTAACTGCTCTTCTCTCTGGATAGGTCACGACTGCTCTATCCGTCTGTGGAACATGGAGAGCAAAACCTGCATCCAGGAGTTCACGGCTCACAGAAAGAAGTTCGAGGAATCGATCCACGACGTGGCATTTCACCCGTCTAAATGCTACATAGCCAGCGCCGGGGCAGACGCCCTCGCCAAGGTGTTTGTATGACGCGGAGCTGCTTCTCCCCCGACGGCCCCGCTCTCTGACTCAGCCTCCCATCATCAGGGACCAATAGAGACACAGCAGGGGAAGGAGCTTCAGGCGGGGGTCCAGTCCCACCTCACTCAGCCCGCTGGTCTCCTGTCGGACTGGAAGACTATGTAGCCGCTGGCCTCCGACAGGCTGTGACTCTCCGTGAGAAAAAGGTCAGCGGGGAGGCCAGTCAGGAGGAGATCTGCTCTCTGGTCCCTTGCCCCCACCACCCACCCCATCCAGGCAGGCCTGGGTGTGACCGGGCACAGCGCCCCCTGCAGACGGACTAAAGCTCACCCTCCGTAGCTAGGAGGCTCAGGACAAGTGTTGAGAGTGTGGGGTTGAGAAATGAGGTCTAAGCCCCTTGTTCTTCTTCTTCTTCTTTGGCCCGGTGGGCTTCACACTCGCCCCAGACCCCCTCAGGCCATCGACCTTCCCTCTCCGACACACCAGGTCCCGGCCGCTTTACTCCAAGTCAGGTTTTGTGTTGTGTTGTTCCAGAAATCTGGGGTACTGAAGGCTCGCTGGAGCTGTCACGGAAGCCACTCACTCACTCACTCACTCACTTCTTCTTCTTCTTCTTCTTCTTCTTCTCTGCTTCCCAGACTGACTCTGCTTGCTGGCCTGCCTTTATTTTCCTTTTTAAAACACGTATTGACAAATGTGCCTTTGCTTTAAAAAGGTCTTGAAAATGGTATTTTAACAAGCTTTGGTTTTGAGGAACAGGGAGGGAGGAGATGGTGGAGAATCTGAGCTGGTTGTCACAATGTTGTTGATTTTAACATTGGATGTAAAATTACAAATGCTTATAATAAACAAAAATATATATTCAGTCTTAAAATTTACTGTGCAGCGTGAGTTTGAGTGCTCTCCTTTTTGATAAGTGTGGCTGGGGAATCAGTTTTGTGCATTTTGAGGCAAAGCTGGTAGAATGATACAGACCAATAAATATATTGCCTGTTTGTTAGATTCAAGTACTTGTACACTTCAGAAGTAAGATTAAAAGCTTATGTGTCCAAAGTAAACCATCCTGGTTCTATAAATACAATTGAAACTTGGTTCTAGATGTCAAGTTTAGGAATAACTGATTTTGGCCAGTTTGCTCTTGTTTGAACTGAATGGCTTGTACTGTATGTAGTTTTCCCCAGTCGTGTGGACATGCTTGACTACAATGTGATGTATCATGTCCAGATATTTACAGTAGTCCAGTGTTTAGCCAGGATTAGTGCAGTACTTTAGGACTATTTGAAATATTGAGTTAACTTTCCGACACGGGAAGAGAGAATTGTCCTGCGAGTCCAGTTTACTGTAAACTGAGGAGGTTAAAAGAAAGGAAGAAGAAAAGGAGGGGGGAAAAAAAAAAAAAAAAAGTCAATCAAGACGTTGTACGTGTAGAGTACAGCTTCTAATGAGCCATTTTCTCAGTCACTGGTTTGTATATGAAATTATGTTCAAAATAAAACCTGCTGTAAAAATGTTGATCGGGCTCTGATGTTGCTCTTTTTGAACCGGAGGAGGAGAGGAAAAGAGATTGTGGGATGATTTTAGTTCAACTCAGGCTTGTGAGATCAGGGTAGGGCAGTTACTTTCCCCAACGGGGCCACGTTAAAAAAAAAAATACAAATATTACTGTGGAGGGCTGAGCGAACGTTGTACTGAATATATTTATCTTATTAAAAAGCAGTGTGTTACACGCGTTTGATAAGTTGTTTTGTCCATTAATCATGATTGAAACCTCCGTTCATGATCAAGTGTCACCACAATAAATACGATAAATTAGTTGTACGATGCAGCTGAAACAACTCGATTGTGAAGAAAACTTTATCTACAAAGTGTCTTTTCAACACTATTAAAGCACTTCTCACATTCACACACACATACAAGTCAACCACCTGTCGTCCCTCCATCAATAACAGGGTTAGATGGGAACAGGGGGACCGCCTGAGCCACAGTCCACTTTTATGGCGACAAGGGGAAAAAAAGTATATTTTACTTTGGGGGGGGGGGGATGACTTCTCATGCGAGGAGGTCAGAGGTCTTTCTCCGGGACGCACAGTGGTGACCTGTCAGCTGTGGGCTTTGAACAAAGCTCCAAACAGGAAGTTGCTTCACTAACCTTTCTTCTAATTAAATGTCTCATCTGCTTATTGGAATCCAAACTTCATGTTGTTCCAGTCCTCCAGCCTGGATGTCCAGGATGTCCTCTGCGATCTGCTGGGTGTTGTGGTGCTTCTCCTGTTTCTAGGTTGATATAATGTCTTATGCATTCAAGCTGACCGTGTGTGACGAAGGCAGGGAAGCAAACCTATTGGAAGATTAGTGAGCTGCCTCCAAGGTGAGAGATGATTCAGCATCCTATTTTTATTTCTGTATAAGAAGAGATCCAGAGGGAGTGTTCTCTAAAAATGCCTGTAAATGGGATTTTTTTGGGGGGATAATTCTTCAGCATAGAAGTAGCACTCTTGTCCTCCAGTGAGAATACAGTACCGGTTTGGGGGGATTTCAGTGTGTGTGTGTATTAGCTTCCATCCAAGCCAGTTCTGACATTTCTGAAGATTTCTTTTTTAACACAATTCCAAAGACACAAACAAACCAGATCAACACAATAATAAAAAAAAAAGTTTTCTTCATTTATTTTATTAAAAATGACAAAAAAATATTTGCTGTATTATCTGAACATTATTAGCGAAAGGCTTTTAATATGCATATGTACAAACAAGGCATAAAGAGGGATAAAATCATAAATATTTTTTTAACAAAACTTGAGAAATGCCTGCCACGTGAGAGGCGACCATCATTTAATTAAAAAACAAACAAAAAACAAACAACTAAAGAGAGTCGCTGTTTAAATGCCGGCCACTCTACACAAACATCCGCGAGTACAAGTCCTTGTTCCACGTGGTCGATTGTGCTTTTCGCAGCCACGTCTTGGTTGCACGCAGGAATCATGTCATCACTTTCAGCACCAAAAAGTCTCTGAGGAACGTCAACAATGTCCCTGCGATCAAATCTCTCCCATTAGGAAGATCCAAATGCACCAGGTTTAAGAAAGAACATCCTCTTTACAGAGAATTATAGAAAAGCACCTTAATGTTGAGTTTATGAAGTACGCTAAGCCATAAGAGGACGTACGGGGCACGTTTTAAATCGACATTTCTCTGCAAGCACCACTTCCCAGTAAGGTAGTTTAACGTTTTGGTATCACTTCCTAGTCACACACCCTTTGATGAGGTACAGCGACTTGTATTTACAACCTTTTAATCACGTCAATGAATAATTTATAAAAGTTTGCCTTGAAGAAGTAATTACGGGTCATCAGGTGGCAGAGGTGGAAAATAAAACTCCGGCGATAATGCTTATGATGCGAAAGAGTAAAAACCTTTTCTGGGTGACAAGTAAAAGAATATGAACTACTTTTAAATCGCTAAATGTTAAATGCCATTTTAACCAGCAGGCGTTTAATTCGATTTGAGTTTATAAAATATCTACGATCAAAGCACGTTTGTCAGACAATTAAATGAGATATTTTGGTTTTTAAAAAAAAAAAATCTAAATATACAGCAGATACATAAAAAAGGAATGTTTCATACTATTCTCTTTGCAAGTCAAATGAACTAAGACCGTATTTGTTGAATTACTTTGTGTTATATTTTAATTAATCTGACGACTACAGTGACGTGTGTATTGGTAGTTTGGTTCCTTCACCTCTGCCAAGTGGTGAACAAACTTTTTGACTCAAGCAGCTTGAAATTTCACATTCAATTAAATCTTCACTCAATTATGGGACTTTAAATGTATTTCAGCTTTTGTGTTGCTCTTTTTTTAATATCCCAGCTACATGTTAAAATAAGAGTCTATCGTTATATTAAAGGAACAGTGAAGATATTCTGTTTGAAAAGGCATTTAGTAAATCACTTAAAACACGTGTTACAACTCTGCCTTTATAAGAGTAACGGATTGTATTGTTAGTTTTGAAGTTTAGTCCTTTCTGCTTTAAAAAGTGAAGGACCTCAGTGAAGGACAGTGTCGCTGTTTATATCGACTCTTCACTTTTCTCGCTGCTGATCTGTTCGGGGATCGTTTCTTGAACACTTTAATATTTGCTTCGCCCGCACTAGAATTCCTCACCTGGTTTCAACCCCCTCCGACACGGTGAGTAAATTCACAATTAGTGTCCCGACAGGACAGCCCAGCACCCTCCCGTCCCCGTCCCCGTCCCCCCCCACGTCCCTCTGTCCAGCTTTAGTTTCTGGGCTGCGAGTTGAACTCCTGACAGATGTTGTTGATGATCTTGGGCACAAACTTGTACAGGTTGTCGAACTCGTCCACAAAGAAGGAGTGCTCCTTGTCGGGGTCCGTGGCGATGTACTCCAGCTCGTCCTGGGCCGCCCAGGCGATGCCGATGGAGTAGGCGATCACTCCTGCAGCCGGGCGGAAGAGGGGCAGGTTAGAAACACCGGCACATCAAACACATCAAGCACACCCTGCGCGACACCTCAGTGTGGATCAACACACGACAGGCTGGGAAAACATCGTGCTGGGACGTTATCCTCCCAATGTGTCGGTCTGGATCAAGACTTTAGCTTTTCCTCTTTTAATCCATTCACTTATTAAGGTAGTGGCTCCAATCCGAGCAGCGTGGACACACTCACACCTTTGTTTAGTTTGGGGTCACCAACAGACCCAATTGAAATGGCGAGCATGTTTTTCATCGTGGGAGGAAGCTGGAACAGGGAAAACATGCAAACTGTCTGGAACTGAACCAAAGTATTCTCTCGCTGTGAACTGACTGACTGGTATTACGTGTTTTTGATTTTCCCGCCATGACGCCTCACCTTGGCGATGGACGGCCAGTGCAGGCGCCCTGACGTCGTCATAGGAACGCCCATCCGTGATGACGATCATGATCTTGCGTTTGTTGGGCTTGGATTTGCTGAAAAGCTGCTCGGCGGCGTAGGTGATGGCGGCCCCGGTGCTGGTCCCGCCGCTCCAGTAGTTGATGCGTTTGATGGCGTTGAGCAGCTCGGCCTTGTTGTTGTACTGACCGAACGCGAACTCCAGCCTCTGCTCGTAGGTGTACTGCACGGCTCCGACCCGCGTGTCCGTGTCGGAGATCTCAAACTCCCGCGTGACGTTGGCCACGAACTGCAGCACCGTGCGGAAGTTGCCGGTGCCCACGCTGCTGGAGCCGTCGATGACGAAGGCGATGTCGTTGGCGTTGAGGCAGGTCTTACTGCAGAACAGGCGGTCGGTGTCGCACACCCGCTTCACCAGAGGCTGCACGGCCTTCCTCAGGGCAAACCAGCTGTTCACCGGGAGAGAGTAGAAGCCGTTTGTCCGGCACACGGCCTGAGGGGCGACATGACACACCGTTTCAGAGATTCCCGTCAAACACTCACAGGATACTCTGACCACAGCCCCCACCCCCACCCCCCCACCTTGTCCACAAAGTTGGCCTCCACCAGGTTTTGTTTCTCGCTGTCGTCGGGGCCCTCGATGGTGACGAAGAATATGTTGATGCCAGACTCCCGCGCCAGTCGGGACGCCTCCTCCACCTTGTCCGTGGGCCACCCGTCCACCAGCACCACGGCCACGTTGGGGGCTCCGCCTCGGTTTCCGTTGGCGTCGCTGAAGTATTGCTTGTTGATGTAGGACAGGGCTTTTCCTGTGGGGACACCAGGGGGCAGTAGGGAGGCAGAGTGAAGATACCACATCCTCTGTGCTCACATGCAGGAATGCATTTTGGAAAGGCCTGTTATTCATAAAGGAGTAAATGTTACATTATGACTTAAAAAAGAAATGTACGGAAGTAATCTTAAATACACACTCCTATGTAGGAAGTCCACTGTTTCAACCGTATATCCTCCACTGGCAGTGATATCCTATCATTTAGTATGTCCTCGCCTTGCTGGTCTAAACATTGTTGACATTCATAAGATGCGATCTACGTCTGCTAAATTTAACATGCTGACACTCAAATCTTAAAGAAACGTGTGGCAGCAGATGCACACGGACACACCAACAGAGGCAGAAAAACAGCAGAGGCGCCCTGAAAGCTGACCCCCAGGGACTGGTAAAACTACATGCTGGCTGGTCGTGCAGGAGAAAAAAAAAAAGAAGCAAAACACGGTTTACAGAAGCAGGACTATAATTTAGCAAACAGCCTATTGCAGCAGATTTAGATTTAATTCTAACCTTGCATGTGAAAATGTGACTGGATAGTAAACCGTTGCGATAATTGCTGCCCTTTCACTTTCACACGTGTGTGTGTGTGTGTGTAGGCATCTGCATGTGGCTGTCGGCTGGAAGCGGGTCACTCACCCACATTGGAGAGGCCGCCCTTCTGCACGATTTTATCGATGGCCGTCTTCACCTCCCGGGAGTTGGAGTGCGACTTCAGGCTGATTTCCGTCACGGGGTCGTCGCTTCAGACAAAAAGAAAAACAGCAGCCCAACCGCATGATACGTGTCCTTATCTCAAACCCGGTGCTTAGAAAGTCACAAATAGAGCGGTTACCCATATTGAATGATGCCCATCATGGGGCCGGCCGCGCCCACGTTGATGGCCTGCGCCACCTCGGCGAGGAAGTCTTTCTGGATCTTAAAACGTCGCTTGCCAATGCTCCAACTCCCATCCATCAAGAAGGCCAGATCCACCTTACAGTCTGCAGTAACCATGGCACAGCACAGCTAATTAGGTGCACTTCTCTTACTGAGCAAATAAAGGTTATTTGTGGAGCATCTTGCCAACATTAAAAAAAAAAAGATCCAAACTCCTTTAGGAAAGTAAAAACAAAGTAATAAATGGAAGAAACGAGGTGCAAACAAGAGCTCAGACACACGATTAGACAAACAAGTGGGACGCGATCCAAATGGCACGTCTTAAGAGGGGGTTTAAAGAAATTCCTGCAAGTTAATAGTCACATTTCCCTAATCTTGGTCTCGATATCAAAGAGCTGACTGAGCCGACTTTCCAGCAATGGGACTAAGTGTTCATATTTTCATCTTGTTTTACTGAAATCATTAAAATTCCTTTTGTCTAAATCTCAATGAAAAACCTTAATATGATACATAGAAGATTCAGTCAATAAATCCTTGGACTAAATCTAAAAGGCAATCACACACTAAACCCATGTTTTTTTCATTTTTTAAATTCATGCTTAAATTCTAAAGCTTTATGCTTAAAAAAAAAAAAAGTTCTTTAAAGGCTATATACTGTAGTTAGTGACAAAAAAAGGCCAATTCAGCACTTGCAGTGTACAAATCCTGAAGTTTACAGGTTTTGTGGAATGAGCTTTTGGTTTTGATGATTGAAATTCGGTCTGTGTTTCACGCAGGCTCAAGAGATTTTCGAGTTTTACTCAACAACATGAAACGCGTCGGTAAATAAGCCACTTCAGTGTGGTTTTTAACATGAAGCCAAATGAGCCTGCAGAGAGGTGGTCGTGATGCAGCGCCATGTCAAACACAGCTTTGTTTGGCTTCATGTTCAGGCTCTTCCAAACTGTTGTGAGTCGAGCTTTACAGCTCACAGATGTGTCGGTCGGTACTGTTTCTTTGAGGTCACACTAAGGCCAGAGAAACTCTTGCTGGGATCCATTCAAGAGGATCTGATCTTCAACGCCCGGCAAATTAAAATGAGAACTCAGAATAAACAGGCTCCGAACATTTACAACTCCACCAAATCCTAAAAAATAAAAGGGTGACACTGTTTCTCTAAGACGAGCTGTTGTAACAGAGACTAGGGTTTCCAGGTTCACAGTTTCCCTGTGGAATTGGGCGACTTTTGAAATTTTGCATTGTCATCAGATTGGGACCTACTTATTATCCAAATCACTGTTAACACAAGCCCATTTTGCCCCCTCCCAAAATGTGGGACTTTAATAAAGCATAATTGATAGATGAACATATACAACAGTCAGATCTGATTCGGCTGCCATAATGCCAAGTTGTGGATGTTAATAATAACAATATACTTAATGTAATTAAAGCAGGGAGAATTTGTTTTGAAGCTCGTTCAACAAACACGTTTGGAGAAAATGCTTTTAATGCTGGCACATTGAATATTCAAGTAAGAGGATATATATTAAATGGGGCTGGTTTTGTTTCTCAGACCTGGCAACCCGGAGTGAGACCCAGAAGGGACAGGATGAAAGCCAAACTAATGAGTTCGTAAAAACAAGGAAGAAATCTTGCAGTCAAATAAAATGTGGCCCCTGATGTAAAATAATCCTGACGGCCGAGCTCTACAATACACAATCAGCTTTAAACATCTACGACCCCCACAGACGGGGTCTTTGAAGAAGACGGGCACATACTTGGGTCTCCCTGCGTTACAGGCTCAGGTGGAGGTCTGGGTACAGGTCTGGGTGCCGGTTCCTGCTCTCTCACGTTGAAGCCTGAAAATCAACAGAGCCACTTTAAAGTCATCATTTCATCCCCCAAGGCAAAGTATTTGTGCGTCCTCGTGTAACGCAAAGGTTTGTAAATGTGCTCTCCTGTGCCTACACAACTCAAAAAAAAAAAGGAGTTTGTTTTTGCAGAATCAACCCAAACATTCACTTTGCCAAATTTCCACTTTTTTGTTTTTTTGTTTTGTGAGATCCCAAATGTTAGACTGTCTTTATTGTGGCTCCCATTTTGCCAAACAGGAACTGATCTTATCCCTGGGCAACCATGCCATTTCACTTTGACTCCAAACCCCTTCAATTACAGGCTGAGCAGAAACGCAGATGCTTTCCCTCAGATTGCCTTGGTTTGGTGTGTTGTGCACTTACACTCAGAGCTTAGGACTTACTGGCAGCGAGAGTATTTCTGGGTGGGGGTGGGGGTGGGGGTGGGGAGGTACAAGGAGGAGCAGTAGTGAAGGCCACCTCACCTGATTCATAGAGGTTTGCTTCTGGCTTCCAGGTGTCCACTGGCTCCACTGCACAGATGACATCACACAAGCTCAGCATTAGCGCCTTTCTACCGCAACGCAGGGACTATTTCACATTTCCTCGAGACAAAATTGACGAAGCTGAAGCATGCTCAAAGATACAAGAACATCTGTGTGATGCTTTGGTGAACCACCGCGTACCTTTAGTGTGGCCTGTATCGAGCGGAATCTTATGGCTGCCATCCGACTCGGGGGATCGGGGGGCTAAAAGTAAAAGTATTATCAGCGGTGACAAACTGACGGGTGAAATATAAAAACAGCAGGGCATTAGAGCTCTTCACTGGCTGCTCGTCTCATTCTAGTGGTGGTACTTTTGTCCTCGTGGTGGAATCAGGGTCAGTACAAAAGGTTTGGCTCAGATGGAAACATGACCTGTAATTTAAAGTAAAAGCTTTCTGTGTGACCTTTTGCGCCTCGTCAGTGGGTCATTGTGTTTAGCACTGAGACTGAAACATGTATTTTCCTTTCAAAGGTCATGATATTCAGAAGTCATCTATTACATTTCTCTCCAGGAGTTGAAATAAATATAAAAGATAAAGACTGCACCAGAGCTGCCAACATTTCACTTGAGCTACAAGTGGTATCTTGTTTTGTATTTCTTGGTAATGTATGCGCATACACAATGTACCACAGGCAGTTGTGTGTTTCGATAATGTTAGTTTATCATTCGAGAAGAAAACTCCTCATTAAAGAATTAACCAGTAAGGAAATGTGTGAAAAAAGAAAGGAATTGATTTGAGTATTTCCCAGCATGCCCTCTTCCATATAGTGATCCAGTGTCTAGTGGTCAGTCATCCTCTAAACACACCTCAACCTTTAAAATGACCATGTGTGGTTTGATTATATAACATTTAAGTAGTTATGCCAATTTCTAAGAAATAGGACATAAATACTGCATTGATGCTTAACATAGAAACAAGTTTATCTGAAAGTGGGAAATACCATGTAAACACTTTCAAACACTTTTAACTTGAGAATTGATCCAAAACATTGTGGTATCAGCAACTACTGATATATTACTATCACTATCTCACATTAGAGTTGGCAGCTCTGATGCCCGTGTGTTACAAAGAATATCTACCATGCCATAAAAACTGGGATTAAATGTGTTTCTGATGCTAACAAACATGACAACTTGACTGAATCCCGACCCATACGACAAGGCATTATCAAATCTCACTTGTTAGTTCCCAATAAAACACAACAGAAAGACACTTACGGTATGCTCCAAAGTTATAAAACCAGCGCTCATACTCTGAGATATCAGGCCTGTGATCCCGAGCTAGAGGAGGATGTTTTGAAACCCGTTAGTATAGACAGACCTTCAGAGGGAAAAATCTCACCTTTCCATGGTTGCGATTGGTCACATATCTCTCGCAGCCAATCGCAGACCAATGGAAACAATGACTTTGTGTAGAATTATCACCTCACAGTATCTCACATGCACAATAAGCCTGCCCCGTGCTCCTCTCGGTCGCACTTCAAAAGAATCGCTCATAAGGCAGGCAGATGGCATGTAAACAGTGTCCCGAGAGGTGCGTTGCATGTACGTCCACATGGAGTCAATTCAACGCATACATGGTTCGCAGATACCAAACTCTACCAGTCACACAAGCATGCTGCGTTTGCACATGCAACACGAACGGACGTGAGGTGCGGTAACCCCCCACAGTGAAGGGGGGGGGGGGGGGAACACACCACACCTTCATGCTGTGCTGTCTTAAAAGTAGGCTTACTTACCTGTGACATCAGATGTGTCCGCCTCGCTCCATGTGTATCCAGAGTCTGGAACCGAATAACTAATATCTGAGCAGAGAAGGCGCACGTGTCAGCAGGGATTCAGGACGTTTTAGTCATAATCAGGTGCATCTAGAAGTGCTTTATCTCCTTTAGTTTGAACTAAAATTGCATGACGTGATCACATCTCAAAGGTGGATTATGCAACCAACCGAGTAGCCCAAAGTGTCTTGTAATACCACTTTGTACCACAAGGTGGTTCATCGAATCGTTCAAGTTTGTTCTCATCATTTAATAGCCGTAGGTGAAGTTGGTCAGAAATTATTTTCACCATCGCTACCTGCTCGGAACAAATAAGTAGAAATAAAGTTTGACGCTCAACTTTTCAGACCCAATCATGTGGCTGGTTCACTTTTCAGATCTGTTACCATAGCTCGGTACCTCAGTCCAATAAACGATGACAATGTCATATAACTAGCTTTAAGTAATTTAAAAACTAAAACAGGTTCTGAGACCAACTAATAACAAAAGATATTCAGAACATGAGTTTACATCTGTTAAAGTTAGTTTTTGTGGGGGTTTTGTTTTTACTTTTTACTTCAAGTCCGAGCTAAGTTCTAATGAAACTGACAGGCTGATGCCACAGACTAATGTGACAACTGCAAAGCAAATCCATTATAATATACTATTTCTAGTCTTCAATTAATCTAAAATGCTAAAAAATGGGGTGAAGAATGTGCTTGTGACTCACCTCTGCCACCCAGAGTGCAAAGGTGGAATTGTGGTATTATTTTATGTTGTAAGAAAAACAACTGCACCGACATTTAGAGAAGGGATTTTACACTCATCCCATATATTACGGCCTCGTTAGTCTTACCTTAGTTAATTTAAACTTCCATCAAAACAATACAAATCAGGTTTGCGTTTAGTTTCGCTCAAATATCAAAGGATGATCTCTGCTCTGTTACCTGCTGGTCGCCGAGCTCCAGGGAACCAATCGGGACGGGGAAAAGACTGGGGTGGCCAATCCCTTCTGGGAAAAGCTGCGCAAGGGAAGATTAGAAAGCTACGTTCAGCACAAAGCACCGAGGAGGAGCATACCTGTGACCTCCACTAAACCGAGCACACTATCAGTGGAGAATGCACAAGATGTTCAGCCTTCAGTCAAGACTCTAAACATACAGCAGTCACTCAAACAGACGGAGGATGAGCAACCGGAGATTGATTCTTTTCTACGTGCAGGGTAGGAGAGAACAAGGACGGCTACATTGCTGAGAAAATGTGTTTCCCATCTTCTGCTTGGTTTGAAGGCACTGTGGCGCCAGAAGCAACAACGTTTCAACTTTAAAGAAAAAAATGGCCGCAGCATCAGGAAGGTTGGTCAGCCGCGAATCTCACGAGGCTCCAGGTGAATCGAAAAGTGACACAAGATGCTGAAACAGCTGAGCAAATCCATAACAGTGCGTCGCATCTGTCCAAACTGAGTGAGCCATGACAACACACTTCAGCTAACCCCTCTCTGTGGTGGACGGGCAGCTTATGCAAACACGCAGCCTTCACTTTGAGGTTCCCATCCTGTGGCAGCCAGCGAGCAGGGCCTTTGTTGACCAGGACAGGCTGGGAGAGCCCAGCCAGCCTCCCGCTGAAGCGTGGGAGTATTATTCTAAAGTTGGTGTCAAAGGAGGGACAGTGTAGATAGTGGGACGCAGAGATTAGGCTAATCTGCTGCTGGTCAAAGGGTTGCTGCTCAACAGCAGACAGTAGTGTTTTTTTTTTTTGTTTTTTTTTTTCAAACAAAGCAGGTGCTTTAGAAGGATTGAGTTTAAAACTCAAGATCATAACCACTTCAGTGGTCACTGCGGTCAGAAGGTCAGAGCTGCATCAAGGATCCTGATCCTCACCTTGGGTTGGCGCTCATTTGCTGCCTTACTAACACAGCCTTATAGGCCACGTAATCCAGCCATGAATGGAGTCAGACTGCCACTGAAGAAAGCACCAAGACCCAATGAAGACGACCTCAACACCTTTCAACAGACGCGTTCGCTCTTTGGGTGAAAGGGTTAATCACATAACTAATGCGAGGAGGAAATCCAGTGATCCAAACAATAAATTAAAACGTCTCTTTGAGGTAGCCAGAGACGGAGGAGAAAATCCTTCAACTCATAAATCAAAGTCTAAGACGACAACGTCAGCAAGCGTCCACAATGTGAGTGTCCTTGCGAAAGACAATGAATCCACGCTGGCTCCAGGGGCACTGCTGTGCAGCTGACCTGAAATCTGACCTCTCACTCCCAGCTCAAAGAATTTCCCCAAGGGCATCAATAAATAAAAAAAATACCAGTGTTATTCAAAACTCACAAATCTCAACAGCAGAGCTCTGCTCTTCAGTTCAAGTTAAATAGATGCACTGGTGTGGCTTCATTTTAGGAACCAAAGCATGTTATCAGCCACCATTTAAATAGATATAGACTTATGTATTTTTAAGGATCCATGGTCTTGCATTCCACAGAAGCACATTTCTCCGTGAGCCAAACCTCTCCTGGTTTGAATGGTGAAAGCTTTCTATTCTTGAGGAGCGAAGCGAGAGAGCGGATCCAGATTGTGGACTGGGTCAGACGTCTCTCTGGGAGCAGCGCTGAGCTGCCCGATGCTGCTGCTGCTGCTGCTGCTGCTGCTGCTGCTGCTTTCATGTCTCTCTCACCCCCACCAAGCATTTACAAGGGAGGGGAAGAGGCCAGACCAGATGGGATCTGTCATAAGATGTTATTACAACACTGACAGAGCTCATTTCTCATCATGCTCTTATCTAAAAGACAAACCTGTCGCCGGCATAGTGGAAATACGGAACAAGATCAATTGACAGTGATATCTCATCATTCCTTACCTTTTAGAGGCACTGACACACTCAGTGACTCATTTTTGCCTGATGGAGCCTGTGAAAGCTGAGTGTCTGCTTGTGTTTCCGTCTGTCATTTAAAGAGGACGGGTCATGCATTGAACCAAAGCGTCCCACAGAGGGGAAACATTAGTGCTGCTTTATAAAACATTTCAACCGGGGTTTTATTGCCCTACTTCTTTTCCTGTGCTTGATCAGTCATGTCTGTGAGTGTGTCTGAGGACTCCCCCTCACAGCCTGCAGATACTTACTGGGGTTCGACTGGCTCGTGGTTGGAGTCCGCTTGGGTGCGGCAGCCTGAACCCTGCTAGAAGCTGCGCGCAGCCATGAGAAACGGGCAGATAGAATAAGAGGCTAACGGTAGGGAGGAAGAGGGCAGAAGGGTGCTTCTGGGTCTCCAGACACAAATGCCGCCCAGCTGTTTTACTCTGAGTGAAGTTTGAGGTATTCTCTCCCACAGCATGATATCAAAAACAAAACGATGTATGCTGGGCGTGTTCACAGGCCTCAGCTCGGCCTCGTTTGGCTCTTTTCATCTGGGCCAAAAAAATGTAAATATGAACAGGAGGATGTGCCTGATGACAGAAAACAGCAGTTATCGTGAAAGGAATGTTAGCCGGGTAGCTTGATGGGGCGGATTAGCGGCGACCCCGGGGCAAAGATCACAGGGGCTTATGGGTGTGAACACCGGGGTCAGGCTTACAGAAGTCTCCTGGATTCTTGTTCCAACAAAGACAAGCGCCCCACCCCCCCACCCCGCTGCCCCCGACCTGCATACGCTGTCAGCCCGACCATGCCTACCTGTGTGAGACCCCGTGTGTGTGGGAATGTGTGCGTGGTAATGATGAGGCTGACCTGGTCCGACAGGAGAGGACGGCTGTCTCCTTATAGCTGAACCCGCCTCCGGTCTCCGCAGACCTGGGACCAAGATCAAGAAATATGTGCACTATCAGACAGTGAAATAAAAAACAATCTGAACATCTGCACTGACAGAAGAAGACATTTTATTTAATTTAAGGAATTTGTTTGCTTGCACTGGAATATAAATCCACACTGTATAATAATATTGACAAATTTAGTTTTATGTAGGACAAATCAGGTTTTTTTCCCTGTTAGCAGACATGAACATGGATCAAACCATAAATTAGATCCACACAACACAGAAACAGTAAGTCAGACTAACAGGCTGCCAATGAGCCCTTAAAAACATTATAGACTCATTTGGTGACTGTAATCCGGTCGCTGCAGTCGATGAAAAAAAACAAAACAGATGCGATAATGCCTCAGACTTACGGCTGCTGTTGGCTTTAAAAGATGTCTGGCCAAGAAAAAAGAAAAAAATAAACGTTCTGGAACTCACTATAAATACAGCAGCACTAAAGTAGAAAATATCTCCACATGTGGGGCTTGCCGCACACAGACAAGTCAAATATGGTATCAGTAATGTGGATGCAACAGCTAATTGGGTAAAAGTAAATAACAGAGCAGCACATTCTGCTAATTTCACAAAATTACACCACTTACATGTCATGCAGCCTTTCAAACCAGGGAAATACAACACTCTGTGTTTTTGCACCACAAACCCCCAAAAATGTGGTTGTCCTCCAAAATGTCCTTTTTTTATATATAGTGCCTGGCTATAAGTGTTTCTGATTCTCAACAATTTTCCATCTAATGGACCAGTATAGATGCATTTCATAGAGCATTCATGTGTCTGTTTACATGTGTTGTGTATTTTTCAGATTTTGCTGACTGCATGCCATCAGAGCAGCAATGCCGCGCCGACACTAACATCTTGATCCCTAAAAGTGACCTGAGTGAGCCCTTCATTTTACTCCCAGGTTAGCCTGTCTGTTTTTAAACTGGCTTCAGAAATTCACTACGATCCCCATCAGCCTTTGTTTCAATCTGCTTGTTGGAATTTATACATTTTAACACGCAAACATGAAATAGTGAATGGGGAGCACATTAACAAACACTGGCTTAGCAGTACATAGATCTGGCATATATCAATACAACAACAATTCCAAATGTGATGTTTGAGGCCAGTGTGTGGATCAATAGTCAATAAACCTCAACATTTTTCACCTTAAGGCATTGAGCAAGGAAAACTATGCTGCAAACCTCCTATACTGTGTGAACAAGGCAGCTATTGACGTGTACACCTCAAACTGTAGACAGAGAAAGGCAATACAAATGCTTCAAAATACAAAACAAGAGGAAAACAGTTGATTAGTTTGAAGAGTTTGTACTTGAAAGACGACGGAGCCGACTCTGATCCGGCCCTTTGTTTAAAAACTAGTAAAAGTCGGTCGAAGCAGGTGTGCACGTACAGAACAGAGATGCCGTGCAGACTTTATGGATATCAGTACAAGAGAAAAGAAGAAAGCAAAGACAGACCGAATCAATATGAAGGCGATTTTTGGGAGTCAAAGGTAGAATGAATATGAAAAACACACACGCACGCACATGAAGATAAAAAGCGTGGTTTACCTGCGCTGGCACGCTGTGGGAATCTATTTGGATAGGAACCTCCTCTGAACACTTTGAAGAAATGCCATGGTTTAGTTCAACTTGACCTGCTGGACGTGCCGTCAAAGACTTTCCGAGAGTTGCAGTATTGAACCTACCTTGGCTGGGGCTCTTTCCTTGACCACTCTGTGACTGTCCTACACCAATAACACATCATGGGCAAATTTTAACAAAAACAGTTTGCGTGCATGTTGAATTGTTTCTAAAGTGTATATTTCAGAAGCAACAGTCCCAGTCTCAGCTTTACTTGGTTCAAAAACTCCATGAGAGGACATTTTATCTTCTTGATGTGAAACGTGTCCTTCTGCACCACTGGAAGTGCACATGTAACTTCGCTTGTTTGCTCCAGATGTTGACTTGAACTGGTGCAGAAGTTAAATGCACATTATTGGTGAATGGCTACTGAAACCATCACAAAAAAGTATTTTAATAAAAAAATATGTAAGCATACAGAACTCAAACATCAGTTCATAGGGTCTTGAAGTTTTTTCTGCAGAAACCAATCTCATTAAGTATTTATTTATCAAATCATTGGGTGTTGCCACTACCATTAATTGTTTTGATAAAGTCAGTGTAATGAAACCCTCTTACATTATTAAGACAACATGACATACATTCAAAAGCATTATATGGCGCAAAATTATTTTTTTTTTTCATTATTCATAGCTTAAAAATGTGCATAAACATACTCAACATATGAGTTAACAAAATAGTAATGTTTTAGGTGTACAATACTTGTACAGTTTTTTCACAGTTAATTTAAAATATTTTCCCGGCGAACTGACGAAAGGATCACGTTTTAATCATGCATTACAATATTGCCACCAATGTACTGTTATGTTAGTTTGAAAGAAACAGGAAGAAATGTATAGGACACCAATAAGTCCCGATCAGAGGTTAATACTGAATAAGTGATGAAACCCTTGTCCATCTCATAAGCCTGCACACCCCCAGCATTAAGCTCCATCACCCCGGCCCCTCACACCAGAACCACCAACTGAGGAGTTGATAAAGAGCCAATCCTCCTCTGATGTGCTTCACTTACTTGAACTTGCAGCTGCCACATGGGCAAGGTATGGGTGACTGCTGCCTGGATAGAAGAAACACAAATGGGCTTCGAGCACGAGGAGAAGAGCGATACTGTTACAGAAAATGAGGGAAGAGATTGTGCTGGGGGGGGGGGGCTGGCTCGCAGCCCATCTCCTCTGCACACATACCTTAAGATATTGTAGCATTGCCCATTGGAGCTGCTTTTCTATCCCAAACGGGGCAGCGATTACTGTCTGATAATGCTTTCATTTAATGAGAATGATGAAAACTCTGCTGTTAAGTAGGTCCAGCAGCAGAACAGCAGCAGTATTAACGTCAGACCAGCTGCAATTTGTCATAATTACAGTTGTGACTTGTAATTACCAGCTGCGGTCGTTCATCTTCATCACTCAAGTGTCACACAAATGAAAGCTTGTTCTGGCAAACGGGACTCCTGGTTACAAGCTGCTAAGCGTTGTTAGTGACATGTGTACTAGGCGGCACACTGGCTACAGTTTGAACACGCGTGTCTGTATAATTGACGTACGGCTTAAGCGAGAGTCTCTTTCATTCACCTGCATCCCTGATTTTATGTGCGGCAGCCCGGGCCTTGGTGGTGGTGGGCGGCGGTGGAGCCGTGGTGGTGGGAGCCTGTGTGGTGGTGGTGGTGGTGGTGGTTGGTTCTGGAGTGGTTGTGGTGGCTTCAGTTGTTGTAGGCAGCGCCGTCGTGACCGCAGGTGCTTTGCCCTCCTTTTGACCTGCAAGGAGACGACAGATGAGCGCCGCCGCGTGCAAGACGGGCGGACGGGGAGGAAGAGCATCGACAGTGCACGCTGTGTTGTAATGCATTCTTGACATTCTTCCCGAGACTGCAGCGCTCTGGCTCCCCGTTCAACCTGAGCGGAGTTCAGCGTGCCTTAGTCACGCGCAGGGACATCCAACGAGTGACCTTTTGTCCTCACGGGGTACTGACGGGATGATTTGTGCTCTCATAGGTGAGCTGTCTCCGTGAGTTAAAAAAACACTGTTTTGTACATAATTTCAGTGACCGCTACATTTTGATAGTCCCAAAAACACATGACTAGACAGACAGACAGACAGACAGACAGACAGACAGACAGACAGGATAGTTTTTCATCCTTTATTAATTAAATACTTTATTTTCCTACTAGAAACTATTGCCACCCCGAAATTAACTGCCTCTCACTTGTCTTCACGTAGGTGGGTCTTGAAGGAACGTAGTCCAGAGTCGACGGGTAGATGACTCCTTTCTTGGGCTTCCCCACTGAAAGACATCACAGCAAGTTTTTAGTTAGAGGCTTGATTCAAAAAAACTGAGCACAATAACATTGTTTGGTTTATTTTCAGTACCGGAGACGACAAAGGACTCCCTCCACTTTGGCAGAGACAGCGAGCGCACCCCGTTGGAATTGCTCCCTTTGTAGATATTCTGTCCAGCCATCTTCCTCACGATAACCTTTCCTCCCGCATTTGTGATGATGCCGCTGCGGACACATTGTTTTCATCAGTTATAACAGCTAACAGACAGTTTGGAGTCCCATCGGGTTTCACTTCCACCAACCTGTGGATGGCTGCGTTGCAGATGCTGGAGATGGAGGCGAACACGCCCGTCCCATAGACCTGCTGCTTGGTTTCTTTACAGTGAGCAGGACATTTGGCTATGAACTCTGGGAGACTGATCTTTCCCGCTCTGACGTCACACTCAATGTCTGGAACAACTGGGGGGGGGGGGGGGGAAAGATGAGTGCGATTATAAATAAGTCAAGAACATTATTATTAGTTACAATAGGGGGATGTCATGTCATAGGACTTTCTAACTTTTTCTTTACACAGCGGGATGTATAGGATTGCCCCTCACTATGGGCAGCACTGTGGGTGAGGCTGCATGTTGCACTATGTCCTCTTTTTATGTGCAAATGTTCCATGACTGTGCACGCTACAGAGCTCCTTGCACATTGCAGGGACTCGTGAAGCATGCATATGCTAAGACGAGGTAATCGAGTGTCATTTACCACTGTAGGCTTGAAAAGAGCTGGAATCATAATTCACAGAACTTCATTGACATAATTGCTGGTTGTCAGGATATTTTTACGCTTGAATGTGAATCATTCTTTTTTCTTTTTTTTTCCCGATGTGTCTGGGGGGGGGGGGGGGGGGACGACACACTCCCTGACATTTAGAAAATCAACGGGTATTTTGGCAGATTATGGAAAAATCTGTCAAATATCTTATCATTGCATCAACGTGGCTTTATATCCACAAATATTCCATTAATAACAAACGGTGCCGTTTCTGTCATGCAAGTCAACAAATCTTCGGCAGCTGCGATTTTACCTGTGAAACAACATTTCTTTATAACTTTAAACAGGTGAGTGATTAAAAGCCAGTGCAGACAATGACTCTGCGAGTGAGGAACATTACAGGCTTGCTCGCTGATGATGTCTACCTTGCTTTGGTTTCTTGTTCTTTGATCCATTAGGCTTGGCCCAGCATGCACAAGATAGGAAGAGCACTGCAGATGAGAAACAAGGTAATACACATAATAGTAGAGTGTATTTCCTGAATACACCGAGCATTTGGGAGAGAGGATGGTGAAGGAATCAGACTCTATGAAGCACTGCAGTCAAAAATGCAGAAAGTTTGGCCCACACGTGGGCTGCTCACCGAGACAGATGACTGTGAGCGATGTTCTCCCCATGATGTATCGTGTGATGGTTCAACGGGTCAGCCAGATGTCCTTGTATAACCCCCAAAAACCCTACAGACACAGGATGAGCGGCAGGATTGTCTTGTTAAACATTGTCTGCTTTCTGCTCGCTCAACGAAAGCCACTCCAGGCAGAGGAGGAACAAAGTTGTGTCTCCTAAAAACACAACAGAGTGAACTGACGCTACTGAGACGTAGCACTTCTAACAGGGTTTTTGGATGAAAATCAGGACTTTAATGTCAAAAAGCAATGACATTAAAAGCATAATGACACGTCTGCTTTTTGTAAAGACGCGCTGGCAGCTGAAACGCTTGGAAAAAAATGTTGCAAATTGCATTGTCATACTTCAGGGATCAGTCAGGTCATGTGAACACTGTATTCATACAAGTTTCTTCTGTCTAATCAGAACCTTTAACAAAACACATCTGGAGTTAGAATTGTATGTAAAACTCATCTCAGTATAATATGTATGGAGCCCAGTTCTATTAGAGAGCACACACGGACATAATTTAATGTATAAGAACGGGGTGCTGTGTTGAGCCTTTTGTTTGACAGCAATGACCACATAAAGCTAAATCCCAGATTGAAACTGTTTACAGACGGAAGAACATTTCTCTCTGTGTCTGTCATCCAGGTTCAGATGTTATTCCTAAATGAATCAAACCCAAAGGAGTAAAGACCCCACGCCAGCACGGCAGGCCTGTTGTTAGGTAATGAGAGCGGCGGTGAAGTTCCACCAGGCTGGCAGATGGACTGCATGAGAAAGCCACTCATGAGGACTGTGTGCCAGAGCGGTGGGACGGTGCGCTGCTCACAGGGGAGGTGATGACTGAGGCCTCCCTGTTAACAGAGGAATGCTGAACCTCCCACGAGGGCGGCGTCATGTGTCTGTCACCGCCGCCACGCACAAGCAGGTTCAATCTGATCAAGTGGGAACATGCGATCAAACAGCGACCTCCGAAGCAGGGTCAGGTGTGTGAAATTCAGGATGACCTATACTGCGTAATGCCATTACTCAGCACGTGAACACGATAACACTGTACCTATATGTTGGTGATTGTAACCGACTTCAGTTCTACTTCGCTGGCCACAGCTGGCAGACAGTTGATGTTGTTATGTTTGTCACTTCGATGGACTGAAGATCGAAAACAACTCTGGCTTTATTGAGTTGTTATCCTGACTGACTGCAACAACTGGATTGTACAGTAATTCATGTTAAACCCACATTTCAATCATTATTGTGGGAATAGTTCTGCAATTTGGGAATTACACTTGAAGGGTTCTGGTTCTGCTTTCATGTGTGCATCATTAAAGCTAAACCACAGAACACAACATCCTAAACACATTGGTTTAAACCAAAGGCTCCAATCTTTTTTTGCACGGAGCCCCCCTTTAATACAGGAAGTTAAGCCCTTCTCTGATTTGTCAAAACATTTATAGTGAAGCCAAACACTGGATGGCACACCCTCTCCCAGTAACACACAGAAGCATGGGGATTTTTCTTAGGTGTACATTAGAACTTAATGTTTTTATTTTACACATGTGAGTCTAACTTCATCTCAGCCTGAACCACTTGTTTAAAGTGCTCCAGAATAAAAAACACAAGCTGCTCTTTCTGAACAGGTGCACTGAAGTTCATTACTTCTACAGTTCGTTGGATTTTTCTTAGTAGTTCAAGAGTGCATACACCACACGAGCCTAGCGTGTCACGCTGAAGTGAATCTGGCTCCAGTTGGCAGTGGCAGGACTTTCCCTCCCGTGTACATTTGTGAGTGCTGACATGGATTTTCCACTGCGCTGTGCTTTGACAGGTAGGCAGATCACTGCTGCACCATCAGGACTACAATTTGTCCTCACCGGGGAAGGGAGCCAAGGCTGGAACAAGCTGGAACAGAAATGCACACCTACACTACCAGAGACAGACCTGCAGCAGAGAAGAGGTGAGTCAGTGCACTTTGCTGGATAGCAAAGACAGATCAGGTGAATGACAAGAAACGGCCAACTCCTTAACTCCGTATTTCCCTGAAACGGAGTGACTTTTCGGAGGCATGACATCATGGCAGGAAAACGTGAAATCATGTGCAAAACACCACAATTATTTGAGACCTCTTAATTTATGTCCCCAGTGGAAGAAATTCCAACTTTCCAAAGGAATGAAACACAGAGCAAATGATATCCTTTCGCAAACACTGTAGGGAGTTTCCTGTACAGTAGATAATAGATCCTGAGGGGACTTGCTGAGGCACAATCTTACATGGACCAACCTACGCGCACAATCACACATGTTTAACGAAAGGATCAAAAGTAAACAGAGATCTAAGATAACTTATCGCAGGCTCAGATGGCTTTGGAGAATGGCATTTGAGGGCTGTGAAGACTCCCTGCCACAATGAATCAGAAACACATTGGCCTACATACAGCGTGTGTCCTGCATACACCTGTGTTAAACAATGAATGACACCTGAGGTCCCACAATAACACAGCTTCAGTTTCCCTCTGCGGTCACACTAGTGACTGTTCCAGCCACGTTGAGAATCGGCTGCTTGTAATTTCAGTTGGGTGGGGACACAAATCAAACAAACCATCATCAAGTATGACAAAATGTATCCCCCCCCCCCAAAAAAAAGTGTTTTTCTCACAGTCAACACAAAGGATGAAAGGTTTTCTGCACAGGGCTTGGTTGATTTGTGAAGCCACAGGTCAGACAGGTTGCATTGAGGAATTACCGCGCAATTGAACTGAACATAACTGTGCCACTACACCAAGGATTAGATGCTCAAAACAACCTTAACTATGTTCCATAAGCTGTTTTATCCAAATCTATTGTTGCTATTAAGTCAAGCATTTCCCAGCTTTTGCACGATTTGGTGCAGATCTGGTGCATGATCAACCTAATGACAGCGGGCAAATATGACACCTGGCTGGTGGGTTGTAGGTATACATTAAACAGGAAGTACGGCAGCTGCGATGGGTTGTCAAAATACGGGCAGACCACACACACCACTGTCTCACGTGCATTTGAAAGCAGTTGTCCACCAGCAGCAAAAATACAGAAAAACATACACTTGTATCCATCTGTGAATGTGTGTGTGTCTGTGTTTGGTAAATGTGGATTTTAAAGAGCAAGCAGCTTCCTGCTACAACACAAGGTCTGTATTTCTATCTTTCTGCTTTTCAGCACAGCCACATTCCTAGTCTGGGGTGACCAGGGCAAATGCAACAAGCTTATGCAGTGAAGGGGGATTGAGGGTTATTTGAGTATCATGACCAGCTGAGAGCTTGGTTTCACAGTGTTCCTGGGTGATGGCATGCCTGAAATGAGACAGTATCTACATACACCCATTGCCAGGCAGTGTTAAATCCCACTACTCAAAGGTGTCAGAGTTGTACTGTAAGCAGGTTAGATGTGCCAAGTGCTGTAACAACAAGCCAACTAAGAAACCATAGGCGGGAGCGATCAGACGCACAGGAAGGCAAACATGTCTCTACAAGGTCATTTCTCCAGCCTTTTGGGCTCTTTCAGCTCTATTTGTTTATAGAACTGTGTGCAGCAGTGCACTGCACAGGCTGAATTACTTTAATTCTTGGCACTGGTTTCAGTGCAAGCCAGAGCTTGTAGTCTGCTGCTGGACATATTGTATAGAGGCCACCTGTGCCTAATCAAGATCCTCCAAACCAAGCAGAAACATCAGAGAAAGTACACAGGGAAAAAGGTCAAACAAAGGCTCCTAAAATGGCTGTTTGTTACCCTTGCAGTAATTTCAGAAATAAAAATTATATATAATTTATACATAAATGCTCTGGATCATTTTCTACAGGCACTTTTTATTTAGGCTACAGTGATGATGACATGGCTGAATTCATTTAGAAATAAACCACTTTAAGGGGCGAGGGGGCGTGTTTACGGAAAATAAGAAAAAATAAACACAGAATTGAAACAGCAGAGGGTTTATTCTAGGAACCTGTCAAATGTTAAACGAAACAAAAAACAAACAAAAAAAAAAAAAACAAAGCTCAGGTGACATGAACCAGAGCCATAATATGAAAAAAATATATATATATAACGACAACCTCACCACTGAATTTAGAGCTCAAACACGTGTCCGTCTATTTTGCGTAATTACGCATCATTGGAAAAGTGGATAAGTTATCCACGCAAACTTTTCCACTGTTTGTTAATCCCTTTTTCAAAAATCCTAATCGGTTTGTAAAAACGGAACTTACCTGAGGAGGTAAAATAATCCAGCAGGCGTGTTGAAAGGTATATTCCCCTGCGCAGTCAGTCCTTCACTCCACTCTCATTGAAACACAGTGCGGACCAGCAGGCGTGCGAGCGAGCGAGCGGAGCGCAGATCCTTCCACCTGGACTCAGTCTCACTCCTCCTGCATGATGGCAGCTCTCATTAAAGAGGAGAACGGGACGGGGCCACTGCTTTCCCCTGTTTGCCCGTCCCACTTGGAGCTCCCAGCTCTTCACCCCGGCAGGGGAAGATCACAGTATCCCGGGGCGATCAGATGGAGATACACGGAGCTGGCATGCTGCAGCACAGCAGGGCAAGCGTCTTCTTTCTTTAAATGCCCTGTTTTTTTAATGCAACACAGACGCAACCAACATATTTTTCCACCGTTTTAACATGTACAAGCCAATCGACACTTGTGAGAGCAGAGGTCCACTGTCCCTTCACTGAGTGCCATGCTGAGGTGTCTGCTGCGCCCCCAGATCGACACACACACGAGCATTTTTACTGCAGCCCAGTTGGTTTTTTTTGTAGATTGGCACGAAAGTCGCAGTTATTTAGCGCTATATGGATATTTCTGCCGAGGCTGCCTGCCATTTTGATTTAAGCGTCTTACGCACTGCTGTAAAAGAGCTCATTGTGCGTGTGATTATGGTCTTTGCAGAAACCACCTCAGGAAATTTTTTCAGATTAAACTTTCATGGCTCAAGTCGATAATTGCCCATTGATGTTGTTGAGGGAGAGAACGAGAAGTTCGGGAACTATTTGAGGTACACCCATTTGGCTTTCAACAGGGCCACAAGTTTGACAGCTTGTCGACAGAGAAAACTTCGTAATTCAGTTGTGAGGAATAAAGAATCCCTCTGCTTCTTAAAGAAAAATAATACTCCAAGTTGTTTTTACCTAACTGCTCTGATGATGCTGATAGGAAGTTCTTGTTGTCTCTTGTTCTACTTAGCAGGCATGATCAGTCACAACACTGAAAGCACTTTAGTTTTATAATATATCAAATGCATGTGTCGAGTCACCCGAGGTTTTCATAATAATCTATTGGCGGACTCCCCAAAATTGTTCTTGAGGATTTTTACTGTTTATTTTCCTCCCTCCTACAAAGATATGGATTTCCCATAGTGGGTTTGGAAGGTTCAATTGCTTAATGGCAATCAGATCTTTCAAGAGAATGAATGCAAGATACTGTACCACCAAATGAGCTACATTTAAGACCGTTTAGTGTTTCCAGATGTTATCCTGCATCTCATCACACTATTTTACAGACGGTGGGATTGTCCACATTTTGGAGAAGATTCAGTTAGGTCACGGAGGATGTTGTCAGTTAGAAAACAATGAAAGTCTTGGAAATAAAAACTCCTCTCAGCAAGTGTTAAATCCTACATCAGATTCAGAAAATAATTTATTAACATTGACTATACATGTTGTTTAATGACACAGGAAAGAGCAAAAAAAAAAAATACAAAACAAACACTCAATCTCTCCTCGTAATTCAAGTATTGGTTGGAGTGAAATGGAAACAGTCTTCAGAGTCTGTCACACCAGTACTCTGATGTTTCGATGTGCGAGGGCACGTCGATGTGGAAGACCCGCTGTGTGTCACCTGGAGGAGTCTCGGGGAGACTGTTGACTCCCGAGTCGCTGTCGGGGTGGGACGGCTTCAGCTCTCCCGCTGCGTATTTCACCTCCGGCGTCTGGATGGGGAGCGAAGCGGGCGGCTGCAGGTTCTCGGCCTTGGGTTTGATGGGTTTAAATTGCTGCAGACGCACCACGTCCCTGCGCTCTCGGGTGCACGGCAGCAGCACGGAGACGTCCTTGCGGAATTTGGAGCTCATGCCGAAGTAGATGAGCGGGTTGTAGAAGCTGGCAGACTTGGCAAAGAGCCGCGTGATGATGCTGGTGGTGCTTGGTACGTGGAAGCCCCAGGCTGACCACATTGACACCACCGCATATGGTGACCAGGCCAGGATGAAAGCGGTGCAGATTACAATGGAAATCTAGAGAGACACGCGAGGAAACAATTGTCTGGAGTTGAGTAACAAGAAAGGAAGTTTATTACTGGAAATGCACTTCTAAAAACCTGAAAATAAGCTTGTATGGTTTCACTTTGACCTACCCTGGTGACGTCTCGCTCCACCTTTCTTTGGCGAGAGGTGAGGAAACCGTCAGCTGACATGGCGTTTGAGTTTTTCACCGTGTTGATTATGGAGACGTAGGAGAAGAGCATGATCATCACTGGGATGAAGAAGCAGAAGATGAGGATGGAGATGATGTAGGACTTGTGAATGGTGGAGTAATTCGCTTTGGACCAGTCCACCTCACAGGTGCCATAACCTCGATCTGGCAAACATGAGAAGCAAAGGTCAAAGGTGTTAAAACTGTGAAGTAACACTTCTTTCCGTCGGACAGATGCTCAGACAGACCTGTGTAGCTGCCCCAGCCCAGCAGTGGTGCAACAGACCAAAACATTGCTCCCGTCCAGATGCAGATCAGCGATACAGCTATTGTGTTGATGCTGATACATTGAGCTGCAGAAACACACGAGAGATAAAGCGACATGAGGTCGAAAATCGTGGAAGTGACTGTGGGACTGTGTCCTTTTTGGAAAAAAAAGGTTAAATGTCATGACTTTGGCAAACACAGGACAGAAAATGTGCGCGGCTCTACAATGCTGAATTCCTGACTTGTTATGAATGTCAGAATTGTGACATTTGTTGAACAATGAGGTCTTTTCTTACATTAACAGCCTTTGCAAACTGTGACAGAAAAGAACCTCTGTTGACAAAGTACACATAGTGTTTGCATTCAGAGACAAAAAAAACTTGGGGGGAAAATAAACAATCCAACATTTCTATTTCTTAGCAGTACTTAAATGTGCTGTGTAAATATTATATAAGCTCTTTGTGTCCTGCACAGGATTTCACTCACATTCACATACTTAACTTCTTATTTTGCACCTAAATTACACACATATGCATTTATTTTTATCCCTGTTGCTGGTTTGGTATTGCTTCACTGTCAAAGTGCTCCGGCGTCCAAAAAGAATTGTTATGCCACATTTACGCTCATGTTAACCCCCGAGTCGCTGGTGTGAAATTTCACACGTACAGATTTACACAACTTGTGTTTTATGCAGAACTACAAGCAGAGAAAGAATATCTCATCCCGGCCTGACAGCAGACCCGCCTGCTAATTTCCACGTCATTAAGACACACTTAAGTGTGAATTACTCCCTAAAATAGAAAATGTCACCTCAAATTAACTTAATAACATGTTGGAGAAATGTACTCGCAGTCGCTGGAGACAAGTGGTAGTTAGTTCCACGGCTGAAGTCGGTAATAGGGTTTCATTAGCATTGAAAAACACACATTTTTCTGTCAGATAAGACTGCTGGAATGCAATAAAAGCAGAGAGGTGAGTGCGAAGACTTCTCTTGTGTTTCTGTGCTTGAATTTTGTGCAAGAGGTCAGCACAGACCTTTGCTGGGGTGGCATCCCTTGATGTATCTGGTGACGCTGATAACGGTTAAGGTGTTGATGCTCGCGAGGCCAAAGAGCAAGGTGAAGAAGCCGTCGACCTGAGAGGAGACAGAGAGTAAGGATTGATGATTCATGGCATCGACGTTTAAAATTCCTCGGAGCGTCCTTCAGGGCAGAGAGTGAATTTAATTGAATTGTTCCAGACTTTTGTCTGTTGAGGTTTTTTTTGGGGGGGGGGGGTTTGGGGTTCTTGCTCTGGACTTGATCAGATAAAGATGCGACAGCTAAAATAACTCCTTCCATTTAGCCAATATGTTCCAGACCCTGCTACTTCCCTCTGATGTGTGCTGCAAGCCTTTGAATTGCAGGATCAGCGAAGGGGAAATTAGAAATGGAAAGTTTTATTGCAGCTGCTGCTCGACTTTGCATTATTTTATCGGCGACAAAAGCTGAATGGCTGCCCGGCAGCACAGCGAGCCGCCACTCCATTGTTTGGGAAGATCATCTTTTAATCACAGCCCTTCTTAGAGAGATTTATGCAACTCTGTTTTGGTCTGGTTCCAACTGTGCAACGCTTGCATCCCTGCGGTGCCACTTCCAGGTGACATAGATCATTCAAGGTCTCGCACTGATTACTTTCCTGATCTTCCTTCGTTCTAATCCTATTACTGTCAGTCATCACGTTTGTTCACCTTCACATTGACAGATTGCTGGCCAATCAACGTTTTGACACGAGGGATTTTAATTCAGTGCAATTGTCCTTTATTTCTATAGTTTAGGTCCATTTGCGTTGAAAATGGCAAACCCTTAAAGGGATGGAGTCATTTATCTTTACGGCACGTCTTCGTTTTTTCTTTTCAAGAAAAGATGTGAGTTGTGAGACATGGAGCGAGTATCAGACATCACATAAGCGCCTACTTTCCACCGCTTTTCCCTAAATGAACCTGTGCAGTGTCAAAAGGTCTCATGAGGGTTAATTTTCATATTTAGAGATGTCCTGTTCCATTGGGTGCAAAACATGAGGATCTGGCCAGGCTCGCAACTGTTCATGTCCTGTCATGCTCCATGCAGTAATCTCCTAATGCTTCTCACATGCTTGTCTCTTTCACCTTTCTGTTTCTTCCCTCCATTCTTTCTGCAATTCACTTCCCTTGTTTTCTTCCGATGAGTGTCTCTCTCAGCCCGCCTCTCCCCGGGGAGGATGAAATAAGAAGGCCATACTTCTATCCCAATATTTCCCCTTCACCTGAGATTGGATGCCTGAGAGATGAGGTCATTCTAGTGGCTATACTGAAGATTAGGAGCAGCAGACCCTGAATTAAAGTGTCTTCTCCACATGTAGTTAGAGGCTTTACAGGTAGACAGAAATTGTTGTGGTACACCTCTTTGTTTTTGTGTGATTCCTCAACGAGCTCACCGATTGCCACACAAATATCTTAATTTTTCCAACAGCTTGCCTTGAGCAAGAAACATATCCTGGACGATTCCCAAATGAGATTATGATATCTGTTTGATTAAAAATCGAGTCTGTGAGACGCTAAAACAAGACAGGACAACTCACCTTAAATGTAATGCAAATGACTTTTTTCTAATTCATTAACAAACACGAACTTGTTTAAAAAATGTAGGAACTATGCAGCTTTGCTATTCTATTTTTTAATTCTATGTTTGGTGGTGGACACGTGTAATACTGCTACAAAAGTATTTCCTCATTTAAAGACCTCCACAATAGTAATCTTATTATAGATTTAACCTCCAGCCCACATGGCTACGAGCGTAATCCCTTCCACATAAACACAGACTCACGAACATACTTGCAGATCTGTGAGGCTTCCACAGATTCTTTTGATAGACTTCTTTAATTGGGATCGGTCGAGGGGAGCACATGTCTTCACACGTGTGGTTCGCAAGTTTGCACAGTCATCAGTTTCGGCTCTTCTTTAATCAACAACCCTTGACTTTTAATGGTTGTAAAAGTGACAGACTTCTTCCAAATGTGATGCGAGACTCAATAACAGTGTGTGTGACTTTTACCTGGCAGGTCCAGATCCAGGTGATCAAATACCCGTCATCCTTGAAGATATTGAATATTTCTAAGATTCCTCTGGAGTAGCCAAACACAGAGATGCTGGCATCGGAGATGGCGAGGTTTAATGTGAGGTAATCTGTCGGCTGAAGCGACGCCCGCTGCCTGTACAGGACAAACATCACTAAACTGTTTCCGAACCAGGACAGCCATCCTGCAGGGAGAGACACAAACAACACAACCACTGTATATTCAGTAGGCTCTCAGTATAGTATAGTATAGTATAGTCAGAGGTAGAAAGGGTTCTGGGCAGTGGTGGCCGACAAGATAAAGAAGTGGACTTGGAATCCGGAGTTTGCAGATTTGATTCCCACAACAGACAGATAACCACTGAGCAAGACCATTGACCCCCCACATCATGTGGCTGCTCACTGCATTCTAGAAAAAAAACAATGGATGAATACGGATAAAGGAATTTCCCCAAGGGAATTAAAGAGAGTTTCCTTTTTCTTCTTTCTAAAATGTTTACTGGAGTACATATATGCTGTTACATTACTTTAACTATACAAAATTACAAGGAAAGGAAAAGTTATTTAGAAAATAATCAAGTAAATAATACAAAGTACTGGAAAATCTACTCAGTTACATGCATATAATTTTTGCATTATCAGTGGCAGGCATTAGATTGATTTTGCCCATATAAGATATATGTAATCAAAACACAATTCTCAAATTAGGAATGACACCCTGGCAATTTTTGTTGTGAAGAAATTATTTATATACATATAACGTAGGAATGTTTGCTGTTAAAGCAATACAATTAATGGCAACAAAACTAGATAAAAACTAGCAAACTAGTATTAGTGTAATTGGTAGTGAAGTACAATAACAGTAGGAGTATTAAAAATTGCTACATTTAGTTTAAAACAGTACAACGCTATATAGTGTACTGTACACTACAGTAGTGTAGTCAGACAGTGGTACAAAACACCCAACATTTCCAGTAGTTTAGAGTCAAATAGTAAATATTAAGTGATTAAATTGAGAAATGTACATTTTAAAACTTTGTACCCATAAAACAACGTAGCAAAGTGTCGCCTTGTTCACTACGGTCGTATTGGCACATTGTCACAGCTCCACTGTGGAGCACAGTAAAATAGAACACTGGTAAACGAGAGCCGATTAGAACACAGTTAAAAATAGTAAAGTGTAGTAGGCATGTTACATGGAGCACTCATTTCCTGGCCTGGTCCCGAACAGTAGGGCTGAGGCCGGGAGAGTTCAGAGCCGAATCATTTAGCTGTGTGGTGACATCACAGTGATACAAATCTGGGTGAATTACCTCATTTTTCAAATCCTTAAAGTCTCTGTTAGAACAGAAATCCATCAACTGGACTGACACACACACACACGCACACACACACACACAGACACACAGTGTAACCGATTGGAACCAGACTGTCTCCGTCACTGGTGAACAGGGCTTTGGAAACCTAACAGGCACAGAAGGTTGAACACTTTCTAAACCACTTTGTGGATATTTTGTCTTAAATACAGTTCGGTGAGCATTAATCTAGTTAATACACAAACGCCGTACTGCAACTGTTTTCCACTGCATGACTTACCCAACACTAAAAGGTAGACTCCGATGATGGTTTCTCCTTGTTCAGACAGAGGAGGGTCTGTATGCAGAGTACTGAGGTTATTATTCCTCCATGGGATGTTCACCACCTTCAGAGGAAAACCTTTGAGTGTTATTTCCATGGCCTGACCTTCGATGCGCAGGCATGAATTCCTTCTGTCCTGCACAATGGCTCTGCTCTCTTCGGCTTGCAGGAGACGGAGCAGTGGTACACCAGCAGGGATGACCGGTCAGTTCATTTTAAATCCAGCTTAGAAGCAGCCTCTAATGCCTCTCCACTCACTGGATGAATCATTGCAGCTGTAATCCTATCTATTTCTTAACAGCTAAGTAGATGGAGTTTTGGGTGGAAATCCTACCTAACTGGGAATCGTCTGCTTGTGGATGACAGTAGTTTCCAGCCAGGGATTATTTGGTTTAAATTGAATAAACTGCTGAGACAAACATATGTTAATGCTTCTAGTAAAGTCCAGACTAATAACCCTGCACAAAAACAAATCCAATGCTAAAAGGATTTTTTTGGGGGGGGATGTTTCTCTGTTTCTCTGTTTCTCTGTTCGCTTCTCTGTTAGTTGCTTGTGGCCACCGTGGATTGATTGGATTACGCCTCCCCCGACAGCTCAAAAAAGTGGAGGTGGATGTGTGGGTGGAAGAAGTTGATAAATGTATTTGACAAATAAGGTCATATAGTCCAGTGTTGATGTATGACACAGAAAGTATCAAAGAGTAAAGTCCACAAACAAAAGCTATGGAGAGCCAGTTGAAGAAGTACCAGTCATCACAATAGCGCCAGTATATCTGCTGAGGGCCAAACTAACCTGCCCATTTGATGATAAATGTATAAAGATAAATAATAAACACGCATTTTGTAATAAAGATTCAATCACAGTTTGCGGTGGACATCAATCTATTAGCGTCAACAGTCTTTTGTGAGATCTGGCAAAAACACCAGAATATTTCATATTCTTGTAATAACTCGCTAAGTGGATAGTGTGTTTTAGTTTATGTCTCTGGCAGACGCAAGCCTCAGTGCACACCTTGAATTGATTAGTTCCCTCAGTATCACGTTTGTGTAATCCTTCAGTGGATCTGGTGTTAGTTTATGCACGAATAGCAGTAACTGCTGCAAAAAAATGAGTTTGCAACCAAAAGGTGGCTGATGACGACAGCGAGAGAGTGCCGCCATAAAAGTGTGATACAATCGAGTAAATCACTTGTATCATTTTTCATTAAATACTATAATATATTTATTATGTTCTTCATAGCCCTCTTAAATCTTGAAGTTACCATCTGATATTGCGATAGCTGTACTTTGGGTTGATTCGTTGTTAAAGTCCAATATTTTTTAAGTCAAGCAGATTTATGCATAACCTCAAATCCTGAATGAAGCGGGCTCATGAACAAATAACAGCAACAAGAAGCCACAAGAAAACAGCCGATATAAACTACCAACATGCAGACAGCAGCAGCCTGGTCTTAAAACGGGAAGCTAATATTTATTTTGTGTGATAAATACATTCACATTTAATATGGAAAGAAAACGCTGTGACATATGTTAAAGCTAACAGCTGGCAGGAGTACCAAGTAAACAGCTCATGGAAACCTCCCTCATTAAAAGTGTGTTCATATTTTTGTGCGCCACTGCCAACGGTAGTGATGCAATATTATTCATTCATTCATTTCATTCCCAACATGGACCATAAATACAGTCATGTGAATGTACGTGCTGCAGCTTGTTGGCTGACAGTCTTGTTGAAAGGGTTGTACATTGATATGGTCTGGAAACATTTAGTTTTTTACGTCATCCTCACCAAAAGAAAGCCTTTGTAATTTTAGCACCAATAACTATGAACCTCCTACTCCTCCTCTCCAGAGACGTGTTCTACTTTCACAAATCACTTCCATTTAGAAAAGATCATGGAGGTGATGACTTCAGTCTTGCCACCACAACTGCACTTTGCTAAAAATGTATTGCATGTAAGTCTAAATGTATATTAAGGGCCAGAGTTACCATGTCGGATGAGCTTGAATGGTGGTTGTTCCTACTCATGAGGCTTATCATGAGAAACATTTATCAGACTGAGTTTGGGGATTTCACAGATGATGCTCCAACGTTACTGATTAAGAACCTTTTGTTCTGTGTGAACTTATAATTGCACCACGGCTCCCCTCCTCCACACTTCTCGTCTTCACAGTGAGGTTCTCTGTGGCAATGCTCTCACCAAAGGGGTAACCTGAACTGCCCTCCCTTCAGTCTGCGTTTAGATTACAGTGTGCACCTTGTTCCCCCGTTCTGGCTGCCACAGAGCGGCTCCGCTGGCCCTCAGGATGTGGAGGGAAGGTCTGCTGCTGCTGCCAGATGCCGTGGTGCTACCACGTCTTCCTCATCAAACCTTTTCTTTCAGTCTGTGAGAGAAAGCGAGTGGCAGACAGGGCTGAGGGGAAATTGAACCTCTGACCCCAACTGTCACCCGTCCAGCAGCAAACACTGAACCCAGTCTGTGTTCGCCCCCCCCTCTTTCACCCAGTGACGCCTCATGACGCTCCAGCTCCGCACACTGATCTCTGCCCGCCTGGGCTTTTTTTTCTTCTGATGCCTCTGTGATATTAGTCCTCTGAGTAAAGTGGATAATGTGATAATTGTTATGGCTGTGGGTGGCATCCTAAAACAACATCCTTCAACAACAGCCCCAGGGTGCAAAGTAACAGCTTACACTCAGGTGAGTATATTCTGATTTCCAAAAAAGAAAACTTGGCCGAACCTGGAGGTGCTTGAATGATGTTAAAAGTTTACTCAAACTAGCCTCATAACTTGCAAATATTCACAGTTGGTTCCTCTGTCCAGATAGAAAATGGTGTTGTTGTGCATGTGTGTCGACAGTGTGAATATATATTTACAGATAGGCTTCTACTTATGATTTATTGTGCCTCGAATAATCTCTCTTTGATGATCAATGGTTTGAAAATAAGTTAAAATTTTAATTATGATAGGAATAACACCTCTTCTGTATAAAATAAAAATCTAAAAATAGTAGGACTGATAGTATGAATAAACAAAAGTAAATAATGATCTAAATTACTTTTCTGTTTTATAAAATCCAATTTGAAAACAACATATCTTACTTCTTTGCAAACAATAAAACAGTAGCATTACAATGATGATAGTTTGAAAAATAAAAACATCTATAATTTGTGATTTTTAAACATGTCCTCTGAAAAGGGGCCCTTGCAGAGTAGACGCAGTGCCGCTCTATATTTTTCAGGCGTGACATTATCCCTGACTAGTTGTGAAGGATTGTGGATTATGTCACACTCAAATTACCATTGCAATTCTGCACAAGGTGACTGTAAATATATGTGGTTGAAAGGCAATGAAATGTTTATAAATCAGGATGTGAAAAGTTGAGATGTGGGAAAGAGGTCGCAGCAGCGAAAACCCATTGGTGATATATGTAAAGTCCTAAAGAATAGGTGTATTATCGTTGTTTCACATTGCGTGCGCGATCTTCTTGTCTGGGTAGTACGGGGTTGTAATTGTTTTACAGGGAAAGTGAGAGGATAAGACGGCAGCAGGTGTACAGTGCATGTCATTCACTCAGTGTTGAGGACAGCTGCTACTGAGATTATGCCGCTGCTAAAGCTGAGAGGTGAGAGGCCGAGGACGACCCTGCAATCAGCAGGTGCAAAGGACCAAATATCTGAGACCGGAGCGTGCCAGTCAGTCCACATCTGTGTGGACATTTGTGCTTGCAAAATGCTTTTCTGGCACAGTTTTAGCTCTGCAAAGGTCAGCACAAAGTACTGTACAATGCCTAAGTGTTGGCGTGCCACAGGAAGACATCAAGATTAGCTTAACTCTCGCCTGTATGCTTTGGCACGTGTGTGTGCGTGCGTGTGTGTGCGTGCGTGTGTGTGCGTGCGTGTGAGCTCGGTGATCACAGTGCAGCCACAGTAGGCCACTGTATCATTAGGCTTATGATGATTACTCACTCGCTCGCTGTGTCTCGAGCAAAGCCTGGGATGTGAGGGTAAAAGCTCACAATTTTTCCAAACGGAAAATCACAGACACAGATACTATTATGGAGGTGTGTTTTAAAGGCTGCGAGCTGTCTGAGGGCAACAAAGCCTCTCTTCACAGGGGGCATACGCCGGGTCAAGAGACCAATACAGGAAGGTCTACACACACTCTCTCTCTCTCTCTCTCTCTGTTTCTCCCCCTCTCTCTCTCCCTGTCACTAAACCAGAGGCACAGGGACCGCTTGTATGAACGGTCCACACAGTTTCAGGTAAATGGCTCGCCTGTCATTTCTTTTGGGGTCAGTCTGTGAATTATACTTGCAGGAATATTTTTTTGTACTTTTTGTTTTTTGTTTTGCCTTAAGTTTCCTGATAGGAGTTACTACAAAGAGGCCATATGTCTATTTTATGTTTGCCTGCAAAGTGGTGAAGCTGTGTAGTGTTAAAAAGCTCATTTAAAAAAAAAAAAAAGAATAATTTTGTAGGAATTATTGAAGCAGCATCCAGCTTCCTGGTGTCGATGTGATACCTTTGGTTACAAAAACCATATATCCCAAGGCTACATTTATGGATGAGATCAACATAGTGCAGTTTCTATGAGTTAAGATAGAATCCCATGATGGTAAAAGAACTCATCCATTTATGTTACAACAGACATAAAGACTGGACACATATAAATACGTTTCCTGCTCCACAGAACAAGCTCACTGCAGCACTAGTAATAAGTGCAGGGTGCTGCAGTGTCTATAATGCAACCATTCCTCTTCCTCTTTAGATAATTTGGCATTATAAAACATCATAGGAGAATAATACGCAAGTGTAAAAGTAAGTGAACGCCGGCTCTGGTTGGAAACTACCAAGTAATGTGGATTGGTTTGTGTGGCTCAAGATCTTTGGCTCCGAACCACATGCAAACATTTATTTGGGCGCTGTGTTCAGTTTGCAGTTTCTCCTCCCGAGTCTGTTTGCTTAAGCAGGTAAGTTATGTAAGCAGGCTTCATTGAGGGTTTGCGCAGTCGCCTTTCCCAAAGTGGGCTGCGCCTCAAGTTTTGTTGGACACGAGGGGATATTTTTCCAAAACATGGATACGGAAATGTAAATCCATAAATAAAGTTTCACTTCCTCCTGGGGAAACAAACACAAATCTGACCCAGAACACACAGATCTTTTCAGAAGTAGGAGAGAAGTACGCAGACAAGTCTTCAGAAATGTTTAAAGACGCTTATTTAACACCGTTTTGACTTGGCCAACTGTTTCCAACAGACTGTGGTTTCAGCTTCAGTTGCAGCTGACCAAGGATAGCTGGCAGCCATGCAACACAGAGGAGACAGCAAATGGATTGTTGCGGTAGCCACGTTGACCTGATGGAAAGGTTATGTGCTCTGACACTTCAGCCCCTCAGGCCTGCTGGAGGTTCAGGAGATTAGTGACCTGCAGCTCCGGTGAGGAGCTACAGCTGCAGATCTGCATGAACTTCTTGAAGTAAGCCAACTTGTCTCTCCAGCTCAATGTGTTGAAACACACTGATGGGTCTGTCGGTGGAGGAGAGTCATAAACAATCTGTCGTTCTGGATCAAGGTCACATCGAAACTTGCCTTTTAAATCTCCCTAAAATAATCACAACCACGCGAGGAGGAGATGTCCTCAACCGTCCACCCTGACGGCCTATCAGGGTCGGTGAGTTGACCCGTGTGTGACAGGAAGTTAGTGGGCCACATCATTATCCTCCCCCTCAGCAAAAACTTGCCATCTTTAAAGATGGCAGTCTCACTATACCTGATGACTCGTGACACATGCCTGTTTGAGCGCAATTAAAAAGGAACAAGACAATTTTCACACTGACCTGTTGACCGCAGGGTGAATGTGACCCCCAAAAGCCCCCATTTAAGCATTTGGTATTCAGTTCAGACAAAGTTACAATACAAAACAGCACAAAACCTATTTAATACCAATTTCATTATTGGAGATATATAAAAATGCATTTTCAATAAGTGGAACAAGCAACCAGATCGTTTATACATAAACCCTTTAAAAACCCAGCCCATGTTTAGCCTTTTGTTGTATAATTTGTTGAGAGCACTAATGATAGTGGTTTGACGCTACATGGATTTTGGTATTTCTTCACATGTGTTCATTCGCTGAATAAATTTTATGATACTTTTACATTATTAGTGCATTGTTTGATTCAGATGTATTGGACACACACACACACACACACACACACACACACACACACACACACACACACACACACACACACACACACACACACACACAACATGACCAGAGTTATTCATTTCCATGTTAGGTGCTGAGAAGGTCAGAGTCATGTGACCGTGCACATTTCCACCAATGTCAGAAATGGAAACCTCATTAGTAAGAGAATTCTCCTTCGCCGTGTTGACGGCCCATCAGAGTCAGTGAGTCGACTCGTCCATGACAGGAGGTTAGTGAACTACATCATTATCCTCCTCCTCAAACAACTTTAAAACGATTACAACCAAAGGAACAACAGAGTCCACCTTAATAATGTGTTTCAGGAAGTAGAATCCAGCAATACCCTGCAAATGTGCAGCAGAATGGAAAACCCAATGCTTTTCTTTTTTCTCTCTTTATAGTGTTAATTCGCTTGGTTCCCTTTGATCATTAAGGTGAAAAAACCCATTGCAGTAATGGATTAGTAATGAAGTTTAGAGTGTAAAGTGAAGCAAAAACACAGTGAATGCGAAAACAGTGAATGTAAAATGCTACAAACCTTTTTTTTTAACTTCTACTTTTTATCCAAGACTAATACCAACAGAAATGCAACGCTACATGGTCATATTTTAAATAATTATTTTGACCTAGATACGTTCTTTGACAGCAGTGTTTGACAGGAATGTGTTTTCATATTGAAAATGGGCCTAAACATGCATCATGCGTTCTACAAGTTGATATTCAACTGTGTGATGCCACCTATTGTTCTTCCGAGATCACTTTCAGATCTCGCCCGTAAATATATAACGGTCAGGTGTGTGAAGACAGGTGGTACATGTGAATGATGTATAGCGATGGGATGTACAGAATACATAATGGACATGAGGAAAAAAAGTTATTAAAAGTCCTTCTCTGTAACTCTCTCCAAGCTCATTTCCACATGTGAAGGTTGAACTTCTGGTCTCAGTTAAAAAAGCAGCCTGGATCTGACCACCTGGACAAAAATACCAGACAGTCCTGAGTGACTCACTTAATCGCTCAGCGCCCAGCTGGAAAACAGCCGGCAAGATCTTGTCTCAAACTAACAGCCACGTGGGGTTGTATGTTAGCAGCATGTGTGTTTGATGGAACGGCTGAACAAACAATTCATGGAGATCTCCTCATTTACATTCATTTTAGAGCGGTCTTTTCCTTTTCCCGATCTGTTTTCAATCTTTTACTGAATCAGAAAAGAATCCTGGGCTGCTATAAAAGGATGAAAAGAGAGTGAGGAAGGATACAGTGAATGTACTCATCCTTTGAGGATCACTGTGGCATATGTCCCATAAAGAATGCCTCATGGTATCACGTCTGCTTCACTATTAGTCTGATCCCAGTTAGTGACTTCCTCTAAGTGCCTGAAACATGATGACAACTACAGGTTAGACCCGAACATTTGACATTTTTTTCAATTCTGAAATGATTTTACTTTCTCTATCAAAGAACAGCAACTTATGCTGACATCCATCTGTTGTAGGACAACGTGTGTAATCATGTGGAGACACATTTCAAGATCGTTGGTGAATGAGTGTAGATTTATTGCTCTATTTCTACTAAATATTTAGTTTCCACCACGTCCTCCCTCTGGATATTTACCCATTAAAAGCTTTATTAGTATGGTAATTATATCTATTTGACATTTGCTGTTGAAAGAAGTGGTGCAGAGTGATGAGAGTGAGATATGATCTGATAAATAAAGTTGTGGGTTTGCTGGCTAAATATCAGCCTTGAAGTGCTCTAACATCAAATTATTATCCAGGTGGCAACTTTCTTCAGGTTTGTCATTACAAATGCTTTGTCAGGTTTTTTTGTGTGTTTTTTGTTTTTTTTCATAATACGCTGTTTATTGTGTTGACTGGCACTGAGGTTCCCAAGTTTGGAAGGCTGTGCACCATGATGCCAGTTATCAGTAGTACCACTGGGTACATTGCAGAGGTTAATTCACACCTTACCTTTACTTTAATTACATGGAGATTTACACAGGATGCTGCAATGGTGCACATTAAAACTTTATAACCCGTGCAACTGCGCTACCCTATCATACATCAAAATCACCAGCTGAAACATCTAATAATTACCGCAGTCATTTACTAGCTCTGATTTTCTTTCCTGCTTGAATGTGGGTGTTTCTCCGGTGGCCTCACTTTGAAAGGAGTTTACAGAAACAGATTTCTCAGCGGCTCATGCACTCAATGTGAACAGTTTCCTTCAGGATATCCGAAAGATTCCCGGCATCAGTTTCTGCAAGATACTTTTCAAACTCCGATCTTCGGATGACCTTCCAATCTCGCCTCCCACAAATGCCACCTCATGACCCTGTCTATTGCAGAAGGAGACTTGTTGTTGACTGTTGACTGTTTTACAGCTTGTGTGACACAGGTCAAAGTTTGCTCCTGTATCAAGTCCTCAAAGACAGCCAGTTCAGGATCCCTTCAATCAAGGAATTTAAGGAAAAAACAAAAAAAAAACTAACTACAGATCAGTGTCACCAGCTTGAAAAGTAATAGATTCCCAATAGAATTATTGTTGAATTATTTTGAGTTTCTAAGAGCTGCAAAGTGAAAAACATGTACCAAAAAGTGCCGGTCTGTAAGACACCAGAAAGTGTGTGATGTGTGCTGTGTTGTGAGACACAGTGAGATGCTGTAGGACACCGAGAGATGAAAGAGCTCCAGCTCTCTTTCTGGGCATGTGGCCAAGACATTCTGCTTTGAAACATCCTCGTGTAACTTAATCTCACCCTGGGCTAATTTCTCCAGGACATCGCTGAGAGATTGGGATGTCCGTTACAAATGGACATTGAGAAAGTGTTTAAGGATGCAATTTGGTGCATGAATCATTATAAACAGGTGCACAGGATATCAATAATATTCACGTGAAATAGACGCTAAATAAGATCTGACTGGGAAATGCTTCACCTGGTCCATTTCATGAGATGTTCTCTTTGGAACTTTCACTCAAAAAATAAGTTACATATGCCAACATATTTCTATATACCATATGCCAACATGTTCAGAGCTGCACACATGTGACTGCAAAACAGTTTCAGTTCTTGTGGGTCGATTTTTAATGTCAAGGCAAGAATGTGTGTTTTAACCGTGTGCTTCGCTCCCTCAATGCCTGCCAAAGCGAATCATATCCAAAGGACCTACATCAGATTGCTTTAATCTTTGCACATACCAACTATACCTTGGACAAAAGAATGTTTGGATAAGAACAGCTGTGTGTGCTTCGCGGTGCTGACTAATAGGCTGTGAAAGACATTAGACAGTTACCTGAGATTTTATTTTATCAAGTAAAAAGAATAAGATAGATTTTTTTTCTGTGGCAAATCAGTGGTTTTTGTATGAACCAGGCCGATTGAACGTACTGTGCAAATACAATAATCTACAACAGAATTCACTGTGGCCTACAGTGACAGTGTTTAACATCTTTTTTTTACGATACCATAATGAAATTTCTAATGTCGACCGACTGTGTAATTTGTCGGTGATTGGTTGGAAATTCGATTATACAATTTGATTATAGGAAGGCAAGAAAATAAATCCCCAAATGCTTTCCAGAGGGGTAAAAGCACCTTCAATGGCATCAGTTGCCATTGGTGTCTGCATGAATGGATGAATGTATAAAGCTGATTGCTTTGTCTTTCAAGTAAATTAACAGTAATATACCATAAAAATGCTTTACAGTCATTCACATTGCAGAACAATTTGAATTTCCCAGCCATGTTTTTACAGAGTGTGTTTATCACGACATGTTGTAACACTTTGCTTTCCAGATCAATAAAGGACGAATCGTCCTCACTTCATATATATATAGCGACATTGCAAAATGATGTATTTTGTGATCACCATCAGATAAGTTAATCAGATGCACTTAGACTTCAAGTGTTTCACACAAATAGGTGTGAGGTGGTCATTGGTTCGTTATCACATTGCAGCACAGTGAGCCTGTCCTGAAGGTCAGTAGGGGAGCTGAACCCCTGCTCCTGTTCTCACATGAAGGCCCCGAGGGCGGGACAATGGAGAGCTAAAACAGGGTGGATAAGAGTAATGGCAAAGGGGGAATGACAGACAGAGCATTATTCTTGTGAAAGTGCTCAGTTCTCACTGCACTTTCACTTTTCATCAAGTGTTTTGGCTGCACATGATCTGAAGGAATGCACCGCGGGGCAACCTGCAGCTCACCCTGACAGCACATCGTTCCACTTCCCCTCCCCGTGTCAATCCCTCGTCTAAACATGTCCACTTCGGTCCAATTTCTATTATCGCCACCGTCCGGGTAGGGTGTTTGTCCACCCCATGACAGGACATCCCGATTTTCCTCCTTTGTACTTGTTGCTTTGTTTAGCTTATGTAGCTTTAACACATATCCGGCGTGATGTTTTGTCGAGAAGGCATTCAGATGCAAGATTGAAAGAGCATTTCCAAGGTGTGTTGACAAGCTGATGTCAAGTCCCATACATCTACACCAAAGTCAAAGGTAAGAGTTTGACTCCTGAGGTTACGGAGATTAATGGTTTAGCAGGTCATGTGCGGGCATGACGGAAAACGTGCTCCTGTCTGTCCATCTTGGTGCTTTGCAGCTGCACAATCAGAGAGAGAAAGAAAGAGTACACAAATGGTACTTGGTCACTCCAGGGCATGCAGATTAAAAAAAGATCCGCTTGCTGTAAAATGCAGCTCTGCCCCTTTTACACCTTGGCCTCCCAAAACAAGTAAGAGATGGAATCAGTCTCAGGTGGTTAGTCTGGAAACGCCATGCAACACTGAAGCATGTTACCACAATGGCTGGATTGCTTTTGAGGGTATCCATTACTGGCCACACCGTTGCTCCCTCAGAATGGAGTCAACATTTTATAGTGTACAGTTTAGGTGGTTACTTTACAAAAAAAGACTCATGCAGTAGAAACAACTTCTCAGAGCTCCTGATGCATTTCACCTTGATTCTGACCACTATTAGATTTTGAACACTTGATGAAATGATGCAGTTTTCTTATTTGTGCTCGTATTAGCATTAATATGGTCTGTTATTTTTCAAGAATACAAAAGAAATGCTTTCCAAAATGTTGAAACAGTCCTTTAAATGCTTTAAATCATGGAGGTAACCCAGTTTTTCAGGTCAGTTCATGACCGAGACTCGCCGGGCATAAATAGTCTGACGTTCACGCATCTATAAACATTCATATCTATATACGAAAGCCCTTCTTTTTTTTAAGCACACCCCCCCCTTGATATACACATCATGAATAAACAGAGAGCAAGAAAAATAAATGTGTTCATAAAAGACAGATGTTGCTAGAAGATTAGTCTGAGCTTCCAGCCTCCCTCGAGGCAGAAAGATAACACTCGCACGTTAAATGAAGTTATGTATTGGGTGTGAGGGAGAGTGGAACAGTAGCAGTCAGTGCTGGAAAGTGGACACAACTCAGCCCTGAAGGCTTACCACTGTGTGAGCCCTTAACCGCGTCTTTAAACCGACGGTGATAAAAGGTCCTACGTCCCAAATTTTGATGGAAATATTTTCCAACAAATCAACAATTTACAATCAGGCTTTTCTTAAACCTGCCCGGAGTCACAGTGCGGCGCTGCCCACGGGTAATGTACCCTTTGTAGCATAATAGTAATAATGCACTTCTTTAGGGCGGTACTTTTAAAAAGGATGTTTCACGAGTACATTTACAAATTTGCTTAGAAAGTACTATTTTTACAACTTCTGTTCGAGCAAACCGACACCGATCATAAAAAGTCCACAAGGACCTTGAATGAATTAAAAATCTAAAGAGTCAATAAAAGACTGAAAATATTTATAGTCCATTGAGTTGCTTTGTAGAAAAAATGGTATTCAAAAAGTTGAATCCCATGCTAATGCTACAATTATGATGCTCATACAACAGATGTTCACGTCCCACTAGTTCAACCATTTCCCTGGTGATACAGAGTGATAACAGGCCTAAGAGCTGCAAATGATGGCCCAGTGATTTGTGATGATGAGGCGGCTCAAATGTGGTACAGAAACAGGCAGTAAACTTTAAACACTGCTGCAGGATGACGTGTGTACCCAGAACAACGAGGCAACAACACATCTGGGTTTTTGTATTTTGTCCAGTTTAAAAGAGATCAGTGTGTGATTGGTGTGATTGTAAGTTGGTTACAGTGATGGAGAAGGCTGCAGATGAAATTATAAACATGGGAATGTGCGTTGCTGAATCAAAATAAAAGTCCTAATCTTGTCACTACTGAGAGGAGTCAAAACTGGTTTATTGATACTGCTAAAACATTTGCTGGGATCTCCAGACATTTTTCCAGCTCTTTAATCTCATGGTTGCAACATAAAGCTTCAGAAAACAACCTGTATTGTAAAAATACCACAATTCCTTGATTCCTTCAGTCAAAAACTATAATTTCTGTTTTCATCATTCATTAATATAAGTTACTGACCAGCCAAAGACTATATAGATGCAAAACAACAAAAAGTGACTGAAGTTAGATTATGCCTGGAGGATTTATGGTCATATAGACTAACTGTGAATAAATACTGCATTTAACTTCTTGATCCCCTGACTCTCTAGTTTGTATACAAAGGAGCGAGAACAGACCCCCGAGAAAAAGGCAGGTTATATTTGCGTAGCCAGAGGAAACATAAAAATGCTAAAAAGCATATTTAAATATATGATCCTGATTATGATTCATCATGTATAACTCATATGTTGTTCAAATTCTGGGTTATGCTACACTGAACATTAAATATCACTCGGCTACCCACGAGAAACCCCTGCTGAAACCTTGCTGCTGAAACCTCTATGAGAAAGGTATAATATCGTCCGACAGGATGGATTCAAATTCCCTGTGTGGCTGAATCAACCTATATCTCATTATTTGGGCGCGAGTGCGGAATACTTTACAGACAAAAAAAAGGCACAGAATGTCTCACACCTCTCAGGAGCAGGAATCTGAAGGGCGGTGGATACCAGATTTAATGCTCCCAAAGAGCAACTCGGGCATGTGAGGATTTGCAGGAATAAATTATATGAAAAGGATTTTTTTTTTTTTTTTGATCTTCCTTTCTTGACAGTGCTGTTGAAGATTTTTCATGACATTTAAATTGCCCCTGCATTTGGACGCTTTCCATTTCCATTCACCACACCTACATGCTCTATTTGATGCTCCACATCAACACTGATTGTATAATGAATAAAATAGCACATTATGCACACATCTTTAAATATGGTTGAATTAAATCTGATTAATACCAGCGGTAGTTTGACAAGTAAACACGCCGTTACATCAATTGCAGATCATCAAGAAATCTCACTGGAGCAGAAGTGTGAAGGATCTTCAAGGTTAGTGAGTTCATGCAACAGAGAAACATTAAAAAAAAAAAAAAGCAGTTGCATTGTCAGAAAGAAACATGTTTTAGATATTGAGATTTATAATAGTGGCACACAATCTCTTGATTGGTGGAATGTCACGCATTTCCAAGAAATTGTGGGAAATGAGGGGCCACGTTTTCATGCAAACGTCTGTTTTGAGGTGAGAGAGTGATATAACAAGTCAAGAGAAAAAAAAACTTGAGTGTGCTAGGCAGGGACTAAGTGTACTTCCAAAACACATATATGCACGACTGATTTAGTAATTCTGATTACATTTTGGAATGTGAAAAAGCCCCCCCCCCCACCCCCCCCTCCTTTAGAAGTGATTCGCTAACACAGCAGGCAGACTCCATATAGATTCAGTGACATGGAGCCCTCCTGTGAGCGAAATTTTGAAACAGATCAAGTTTAGAATTCAATCCTTGCAGCTCTGCTTTAAAGTGAGACACGCGCTCGGGGCTATAACAAAACTCTCCCATCCACATGCTGCTTTCATAATGGGCCACTTGAAGAAACAATCACCGACTGTTTGCTCAGCCAGCGAGAGGTCCTCGCCGTGTTGACTATTATTCCACTCTCTACAGGGTGGGCCGTCTCCATGGAGGTATCAAATGATCACCTATTCTGTTTCCCCTTGAGTGGATGTAGTGGTCACACCATCAATGAGCCACTGTGGAGGTGTAGGCCTCTGACACGCAACCAAGAAGGGAAGCTGTCAATCATTAAAAAGCTTTCGACCGCCTCAATAATGCTTTGTCTTCTGTTAAAGCCTATTGAGTGCAAATGATCATTCCATGTAATTGCAGGCTATTTCAAAAGAGATTACATGTAAGAATGTCACTGATGGGGCGATTTTACTACGTGTATGCTTAGTTTCTTTTACACCAAACTAGCTCCGGGTTGGCCTTGGAGCCTTTGTGTGCAACATGTTCTCCCTGTGTGTCAGAGTTTCCTCTCATTCTACAAACATGCAGATTGAATTCAATAACATTCGGATTCATTAATTGATGACTTTCAAGTGGCTGGAGATGTGAATGGGAGTGTGTGTGCCACTCTTCAATAGTTGGCATGTATTTGTCACTCACATGCTGGTACCGTTTGAGACATGTGGAGTGAGCACAGATGGAAAAATATAAAATTCAACAATTTCACAAGCATGACATCTTACCGATGCTAAGAGTTACTGAACATCCCTGAAAACACATCTGTGGCGTGTCGCTGAGTTCAGAAGACTATGAAGTCTGTACATATTGTCATTGGTCCAGGCAGGAGGCGTCTCCAAGCTCATTTAATCAGGTTAACTGGACATGGTCACTGGTTCTGGAGGATGTTTTCCCTCTTATTCAGGTGGCTTCACCAGTTCATACTGTTCTCTTGTCTCGACTGTTTGTCATTTGCCATTCAAGTCCCTTTGGACGCACACAAAACGTTTCTGAAATGCATGTGAGCTCTTGTTGTTTGCTTTTGAAACCGTAGAAATGATGTAATTCATAACATGCAATGCTAACGCTTCCAGAGTGACTGAAATGTCAAACTATCAATTACATCATTTGAAGCGTCCCAGCTCTTTAAATTCTAACTTTCAATGAAACTTACTGATCTTATTCACCTTATTCAAAGCAACCATGACTTCATTTAGTATCAGTTGTGTTGTGGATTTATTCTTGCCGATGCTTTGGAATAAAGTCGTTAAACAAAGTCTTTGTGTCAATGTGAAAGTAAATGAAGGAAGAGGAATGGGAAAGCGCAGGACAATGCAGAGACAGGTCAGAGAAAAGGAGGGTAAATATATAAAGAAATGAATAAAAGGTGGCACAAAATGACAGAGAAAGAGAGGAAAGACACTGTTAATGTCCACAGAAGGACACAGTAACATGGTACTTTACTGTATAAACACAATCCCAGTATTAGTATTTTTGGACTAAAGTCTCGGGCCACATTTCCATACTTATTATCAGAAGTTATTTTGTTCAGCCAAATCAGAAGATGAAATTCAGGATACTGTAGAAGGAGTGGAGGTATGTAGAATGTACATATGCAACCTCCATCACTACGATCTGAAACAACACACTCCATCCAACATCTCACCCCCGAGGGAACTGGAGCAGTCCTAGGTGTGGTTGCAGCTCCCGGAGCGGTTGTTTTGCATGCTCTTCCCCTTAAATCTCCTCTCGTGACAACCTCAGTGTGAAAATAAAACTCAGCTTTAATTGTAGAAAATGTTTGCTTTCGCAGAGTCTGTAAACAAAACTGCAGGGACGGATGCTGCGGCTGCCGCGCCACACCAGCCACAAGCACCACCACCAACTGACCATAGGACAGGCCTTTGGGAGAGAGATGGAATTTAAGAGAGGATTTATCTGCAAACTGGTTTGGAGAGCCCTGTCATAAAGTCTTATGATCGACCGCATGCATTTACTTGAATGAGCAGTGGCCCCGACAGCTGGTGACCCCAGTCTGAGAGTTAAAGTACTGTCATGTTAATTAGAAAGTGGCTGCTTATGGGGTCTTGTATAATGTCCCTTCAGAAAGAGAGGGGGGGGGAGTGCCAGCTTCCCTCCAAAGCATCTACATGTATGTGCATGAACACACCAAGAGTAACTGTTAGACATACCCCAAAACCACAAACTCAACCAATTTATCATTCAACCTGACAGTCGACACAAGAGAACATGTCCTTATAATTTTTTTTCCATTAATAGCAATTTACTGCATTCCTCACTTCTGTGGTTGCAGGCGAAATATCTGCCTGGTTCAAGCAGAGCAAGCTGAAAGACAGTGGACGTTTTAGGCTAAAGCAGAGCTGCAGCACCATCTACCTGCTGGAAAAAGGCTTTTCTCAGTTCAGTACAGCATCGATGAGAAACTAGACCTTCACAGAGAATCTCACAACAGTGTCAGAGAGAGGCCAAGCATTGCACATGATTTGGAACTTAACGGATGTATCCTGACTTCTATTAAAAACTAAATCAAGAAATGTCTAAACTGTGGCCCAAAGTTCATTTTTAAAACGGCCCGATGGAAGTTTTAAAAATATCATGAAATATATGAAAACTTGCGGTTGACTAAACTGGGACGTTTCAGCAAGGTGGCTCTGGCATCATCACTCTTTAAAAAAAAAAAAAAAGGAGTTATTCGAGGTTAAAGAGTAATGTGAAGAACTACTTGAGTACAAACTTGATGAATAATAGAGTTTCAGATCACATCTTCTTGTCAGAAGCTGCTCTGATGGTTGAGTGAAGTTCTCAACAAAACAAGGCTGATCAAAGGAAGTAAGTTCAAAAAACTAATTCACCTCTACTGAGTTATTCTGTCTATTATGTAGTTTTTCTGTATGTGGCCATCAGTCAGGAAACTTTGGACAAAAATTGTCTAAAGGTCTGATGTCGGTTTTGATATTTACATTAATTGTGTTGAGAAAACACAGGATTATTCCATGACGCTTCATCTACTTCAGGGTTGCTTGGGGCCGGGAGTCAGTCTCAGCTGATTTAAGGCGACACACCCTGAACATCCATCACACTCTCATTCATCCTTCCAGGTCATTTGGAGTCACCATAAATCTGAAGTGAATGTCACTGGACCATGGAGGAAACCCACATAAGCACAAAGAGATGACATGCAAACTGCACAGGAAGCGGATTAACCTGCTGGGAAGTGACTTCCTCATCACCGTGCTGCACCGACGTGTAAAGCCAAATCCAGAAGACTTCAGCAGCTCCTTTTCACTGCAGTCGTCACAGAAGGTCATTACAACCTGCACTTTGCCCGTTTTAATTCATTTTTAAACACAGTATTATGGAAAACTTGCTTTCTTTTAAGTGTATTTTCTAGCATTTCAGCGGTCTCAACTAAATATATATAGAACCAAGTAAAACAACTGTTACATCTTTAACAACTACTTCACTACTCTAGATTGTTCAACCTTTAAAAGTATGTATTAAAATCTAATTTTTGAAAGTATTTAGAATGACTCAATGGTAATTGGAGTTTAAAACAAATTTAGATAAAATGCTGAAGATTTCTATGAAGACAAAACCCAACAACCCTCTGGCCATAAGATTATTTGTGGTCATAACAGGAGTTATGATTAGTGGCAAAAATGTGTTTTATCTCAATTGTGCTTAAATTTGTGTAAAATGACATTCTTTGGGAAAAAGAGGATTAAAAGCACCCAAACAATATTCCTTGATTACAATCATGTATTTGTAATCATTCCCACACAACACAAACCTTGACTCACTTGAACAATCAGCCCAAAAAACCCATTTCACTCACAACCAGAGCCTCCAAATCCTCATCAGAGCCACAGTCACCACATGTACAAATCATCACACCAAAGACACAAATAATGAGGCAGAAGAATCAATAACAAATGTATTTATTGATGAATGAGGAGCAGAAGAGCCACTACAGTTTGGCTCAGTTGAAGTACTCCAACCCAAACTCCAGAGAAAAGAAAAAGGGCTAAACACCACAGAGGATTAGGTCTCCTACTTTCCAAACAAGGTCAATATTTATATCTACAATCTACCTGTGCAAAATGGAAAACCTTTTCAAACTACATCTACAAGAAAACAAAACTCCCATTTTCTTTTTCTTGCCTAATTGTCGTCACTCTTGTACATTTCTCAAAGTACTGCGAGCACTTGGTGATCAATACCATCAACACGTCAATACATCGGGTGCCTGATGGAGATGATTAATAATCTTAATGACATAAGTTATGCCTGGTTTTTTTTTTTACAGAAGTTCACTTTTTTTTTTCCAGGCAAAAGAAAGATCACTTGTATTTTTGCAAAACATTCTTGAGAATAAATAATACAATTTCAAGTAGCATGGCTGTTTTAAGAAAAGTAATAACACAATAAAGACATTTTTAGGATTTGCATTAGCAAAGCCTTCCCATAAAACAGGAAATAATCCCACAGTGGTTTCAAATGTCAATTATTAATGAATACATAAGAATTTACAAAGAGTTTGATCCAAGTTTTAATCAGTGTGCATACGATCACGTTCCATCGGAGAAAAATGCAGGAAACCTGTTTTATGTCTCTTTTTTGTTTTGTATTTATAAGTGCATAGGAGCTATGAAGCTCAAAAAGCTGTTGTATCCCCATAATCCTGGTTCCATTTGGTATACATATTCAGAGTCGATGGACTAACACTGGGCTTAATGCGCTTCAGGGAATCCTCAAAGTCTTTCATCTTGATGTTACGCATCTGTGAACATACACAAAGAGAGACCTCAGGACTCTTATGTAAGAGAAAATGAGCAGAAAGGAGATAAGCAGTGTGCCGAAAAAAACCATGACCCATTTTCTATAATGTAGATGAACACAATATTACATTGTTATATCATTCGCCGCCTTTTCTCTTTTATAGTTTTTTTTTTATTTATGTTGATGAACCCAAGTCCAGAAAACAATCCGCTGCGTTGTAATTTTGTTTAGCTGAAAATAGATGCAATGATGTGCAAATCCTTTAACACTCATAGAATATAACAATATAATCAATTATATGTAAATATATTCTGAGACGGTAGATTAGTAGAAAGGAGAGAGTCAGCGGTGGTATCTCACCTCAGCAGCAGCCATGCAGCGGACCTGGTCAGGTCCCAACTCTGTTGGAGGACAAATTTTAACATTTAATAAACAGACTGAGGTTTGCTCCGGAGAAAAAAAAAAAAAAAAAGGTACGGTTACGTAACGGGCCGATACCTCGTATCGGTCCCAGCGCAGCATCTTTAGCTAACGACGTCAGGTCACTTCCTGAATATCCCGCCGTTGCTCTGTCGCGTGCAAAACAAAATAAAAAATCAGCAATGAATGCAAAAGCACATAAACAGCATAGATATTCAAAGTTAAACTTACTTTGCGAGATGTGAAAGCTCATTCTTGCTCAATGGGTTCCCTTGCTTCCCCAAAAGGTTTTTCAGGAGTGTGAATCGAGTCTGGAGGAAATTAGTTAAATAATATATGTTAAAAAAAAAGAAGCAAGAAGCTCCAAAAGAATCAAATCTTGGTCTGATTATAAAACGACCTCCCCTCATATTTTAAAAAAAGGATCTTGTTTCTTATTTTTTGACAAAATATAGTGAAAACAAATTTATATCAAATCCCCAGTTTTTCAGTTAATTAGGAAAGATTTTTCCTTTTTTCCATCTTCACTAAACGCAGTAATTTGAAGTCATTTAGAATTTTCAATTAAGTTTCAATTGACACCGTGTTCCAAATGGCTTAAAATGACACCATCCTGTGGCAATTTTAATCAACCTTATTACATTTTTGTAAATATTAGACAACCCCATGTTTTCAAAACTAATTGCACAAGAAAATAAAGGTCTGCCTTTATATTCAGACCAATGCAGTATTTTCCAAAACTCATACCTCGTCGTCCGGCAGCGCCGCGTAAACCCTTTTAGCAAAGCGCCTGTCAAATGAACGAAACAAAACCGTTCAGCTCGAACTAAAGTCAAATCTCAATCAAAGAACAAACCAGCATGTGACCGTGGAGAACCACCTTAATACTGCTTCATCGAGCTCCTGGGGCCTGTTGGTTGCTCCCATCACCAGAACTCTGTCATCTCCTCCAGACTGCACCTGGAACACACAAGAGGACGGATGTGAAAATCACTGAAGACTTTCCCAGCTGTGGTTTCCTTCCTCTGGGGGTGGTGCTGCGTCGAATTCGGGAAACTCTCACCCCGTCGAACTCAACGAGGAACTCCGTCTTTAAGCGTCGAGATGCGTCGTGTTCTCCCTCTCGCCTTTCACACAGTAGACTGTCCACTTCATCTGAGACAAGATGGGATAATGAACCAGTTATGTATGGACCAATATCTAAGATGGGATAGGGGGATCAAACATATATATATATATATTTTCCAGTAAATGTATTGTCAGTGTAATGAAGACTAATTGTAATGGTATAAATAAGCTTAAGTGAGTTCAATGTGAGTTAAGCTCTGCGAGTGAGGGGCTCATCATCATATAACTTGATTATAATAATGTATCTGTAAATATTTCCAGCCACTATCCCCACTATCTTTTGTAGCATAAAGAAATACAAACCAATGAAGATGACAGAGGGCTGCAATTCTCTGGCGACCGCAAACAGAGCGCGTACAAGCTTCTCGCCTTCTCCCATCTGCAACGGTAAGGACAGGACAGGTCACAAAAAAATAAAGGATGACGTGAAGACGTGCTGCATGTACAATATAATGGAGTTTCGTACGTATTTGGAGGTCAAGCTGGCAGCACTGATGTTGAAGAATGTGGCGTTGGACTCTGCAGCGACTGCTTTTGCCTGGAAAGAGGAAGTGAGCGGCCGGGACTCAGCTTTTTTTTTTAAATTCAAGGCAAGATCATCGGCAGCCTCATGCGATCGCACAGTTTCCTCAGAGCGAATTGGCTCATTGTTCTGGAACAAACGCTCAACTTACCAGCATCGTCTTCCCATTCCCGGGGGGGCCGAATAAAAGCAAACCTCGAGCAGGAGCTCTCAGCCCGGTAAACAGCTGACAAGTAAAATACGAAGAAGCATTGCGTGTCAATTTGGAAACTCGTACTTAGAAATACACTGAGGGAAAAAGTTTCTGAGTGAATTACCTCTGGTCTTAAGGCAGGAAGGATGACGATTTCTTGGAGTGCTTGCTTGGCTAGATTCTGTCCTGCAATGTCTCCAAAGGACACGGACGCTCCTCTGCAGTGGACAAAACGAGTCACGACAGATGCAGGTTGCGTTATACAGGTTTTTTTTTTGGTTTTTTTTGTAATGTTGTCAATCACATCACTTTTGAACTTCATATCATGAAATGATGTCATTGTACGTAATACATATAAACATATTTGATTAGAAGTAGGAGGGAGTACAAACTTACTATTTGACGTAGTCATCAATACTTTCATTTATAACAATGTCAAAGTCAAAGCTCAAATCCAATTTGGGAAACAAAAGTGCAACTCTCTTACTTATTTTTTTTTAAAACATTAAACACTTGGCTCCGTTCATACTTTTTATCTCCTTCGTACCTGTCAACAATTTCGTTCAGAATCAAGTTGGCCAGTTTGCTGTCCACGTTTTTGAAGTTTTTCACGTCTCTCTTCGGGGGCTGTCTCACGGCTGAGGGTTTTCCATTTTGGGCTTTTGCCATCCGGGGCGTCGCCTGAGTGAGCACAGATTAAATCCCACAGAAAGTGCGACACTTCAGCAGCGTGGGGTGAAACACGGACCGACATTGTGCACTACTGTGATCATTAAAATGTAATGGTATTTTAACAGTTATCTGTTATAAGGTAGAGATAAGTAACCCGATTACAGCTAATAAGTGTGACCAGCTGCATGATGGGTGGGTCAGAGGCGTCACCATTGTTCACTCATTCTGCACAACAATAGGTTCACCTCTCGTCACAAAAACTTTGGAAAGATTTCATGCAGGAACTAAGAAAATAAACATCAAATGGGTTATCAGTTTTGATGGTGTAAACATAGTAATTCAGGTTTGATTTATATGAAGAGATTGTACAAAGTATGCTGGCAATCTTGAATTTGTTGAGCTTCATTACTTTTCTGCTTGGTGCTTTGTTGGGCTGGTCAACTGAAATACGAAGCATTCTAGCTGCTTTATCCGGGACAACAAAGAAAAATGTGCATGGTGTTCTCTTATTAATAAAGATACACATATAAAACGTTTAAAATCATACAACTATCAGACAAGTCTACGCTGATATAAGAAGAAAAATAGAAGAGATAATCACCTTTGGATCAGAGGGCCTTGGCGATGGTCTGAGAGCTGAGGTGGGCCTGATGTTGGACACTCCTGCCATCCCAGGGTGACTTTTATTAGCAGGCTTTGGTTGAGGAAGAACATGGTTTGAGGACCTCTGGGGATCACTTCTCCTTTTTGCCAGTGTTGTCTCTGTGAAGCACAAAAAGGACGCTCAAGCTCGACATTATTACTTTGATCAAACACGTCAGGATTTCAATCAAGCTGGACTTCACTGACCTAAAAGGACGAGTCTGTCTGTTGCCATGGTGAGGTTGGTGACCATTTTATCCTGTAGTCTCTTGGCTCGCTCGTATTGATCCCCTGCTGATTAAACAGCGAGTGTGAGGCGATAGCACATCAACACGTTAAGCCCATGGGGTGTGTGTAGTACCTTGTGCGGTGATCTCTATCGCGATGCCCTTTTCAAGTTCAGCGATCCCTTTCTTGTACCACTGCACAGCCTCCCCCTTCTCTCCTGTGGTCACAGAGCAGCGGGGTGTTTACTCCGAGCGGTCACTCGAAAAAACACGTCAATAAAACAACCGTAAACACACCTGAATCGTCTTCGTCGACCCGCAACGCCTTCGATATGCACTCAAAGGCCTGCTTGTGGTAGTTTTTAATAACTTCACAGTTGTCTTTGCTTTTAGAGGCGTTTGTTTTGGCCGACATCGCTCTCGCGTTTGTCGCCGCGTTAGCGGTAACTCGGACTTAGCTCGTTAAAACAGAAAGCAAGACTCTCCTTAGCAAATGCGTCGCATTTATATCTCATAAATAGAATACATTTGGTTATTTATGTGGCTTATATCACAATATTTTACCCCATATACAACAAAAGCTGTGGAGCCTCATCGCTGCACTAACACTCCGGCCATTAGCTTCCGCTTTCCCGTGTGTCCGTCTGACAGCAGTCCCCGCCCTCCCGTTCCGTTCCGCTGATAAAACCCAACCTCTACTTCCGGGTGCGTTTTGTTTTGTTTTGTTTTGTTTTGTTTTGTTTTATTTTATTTTATTTTATTTTATTTTATTTTATTTTATTTTATTTTATTTTATTTTATTTTATTTTATTTATTTATTTATATTTTTTTAACATCCAACTTCTAATTCATTTTATTGTACAATGAAATTACAGCCATATCATATGGTTGACCTATATAATTGTAATGGGCACAGTGTGTTCACAAACTACACTTAAGAAGTCTTTGTAATTTGTGATAAACAATCAAATAGTATCGTCTATGGTTCTGGTGGGAAATACAAGCTCTACTCAACTTATTCCACACCTGTATAATTCAATGGTGTCTGGGAGAGATGAAGGTCAAGGTTCAGAAGCCCATCATGGAGCTTCAATAATATATCATTCCTTAAATATGTACACTTTAATAAATGCTATAAAAATGCAAGATCACTCGCATTTCGTGAACAGTGAAAGTTCAGTGAGAAAGAAGAAAAGAAAGCATTTTAATCCCATACTGGATGTGGTGAGCAACCACATTAAGGCACTCCAGGGAGCTGATAGGGGTCAAAGGTCTTGCCCAGGGACCCACGGTAATGACCTGTCTGCTTTGGGATACAACCTTGTGAACTCCTGATTCCTAGTCTGCTTCTCTAAGCTCCAGGACACCACATTTGACCCATCTTATTACTAGGAGCAATTACAGCACTCGGGAAGCCAATTATAACGGGCGTTGCTCAGTAATAACCTGTCTGGGAATGGAACTAGCAAATGTGACAACTTCTAGGTCACCACTGCCCACGTTTTATTTTCATTTGTCATTTATCAAGAGGCCCCTTCAAACATCCATGTTTACATAAGTAGTACAGTATTGCACAAGCACACAACGAAGAAAAGTCTGTAGAAAAACATTTGTTTTGTCTTGATTATTGTGTAAATGCTGTTGAGTGACTTTTGATGCCTTACAAATTACATTCGTTTTCTAAATCATTTTATATTCTGTCAATAGGAATTTCTGTAGTGCTTTTGTTGTTATTGTTGTCTTTTTTTCAAACATGTTGTATCACATATCACATGTTCAGCTCTGATCAGTATTTTGATTGGCAGACACAAACGCACATAAAAGATTTCGATGGTTTATGTATGGTTTATAACATGTCATATGTCCCACAACAGGCAGTAATTTAGTCACAGGAAAGTATACATCAAGCAATAACAAGGACAACACCAACTGCAATTTCATTAATGGTTCAAACGTCTGTTCTGAACATAACATAATGCTGAGCTCAACAATTGAAGGGCAGATGGCAGCAAGGTGGGGAACTAGTCTCGAGAAACACTGAGCTGTAAAGGATTTCCAATTGCAATTTCAGTAATGTAAGCTTGTTTCCATTTTGAGAAAAGTGTATTTGTCCATCTATCGTTGATACTGCATTTCCCAATTTAGAGTCACAGGATGCTGCATCCAATCCAAACCACAGGGAAAGGCAGGATACGCACTCAAAGGTTGCCAGTACATCACAGGGCAAACACTAAGAGTCACATACACCCACGTTCACGCCTATAGTGAATTTAAGGTCAAAATACATGTTTTTAGACAAACAAATACTCAGGGTACGCCCATGCATTCACATAGAAAACATGCAATGAAAGACAACAGAATGGAATATGAGTTTCTGTGGTTGTCTGTCTGTCTGTCTGTCTCACTGTTTGTCCTGTGATGGACTGGCAACCTGGTGTGCTCTGCCCTCGTTCATAGTTAGCCCTGTGTACCTGCACAGAAAAAAGTAGTATAGAAGGTGAATGGATGGATGGATGGATATTTATATGTTATCATGCTTTGTTTTTAATGGTCTGGCCCATTTTAGTTCAATTTGGGGATGAATGTGACCCAAGAATTGGAATGATGATAAAGCCATGGTTTATTTCAGATTGACAATGGTATTATGTTGTTGTTGTTGTTGTTGTTGTTGTTGTTGTTGTTGTTGTTGTAATAAGCACCTCAGTACTGGCTTAACTGACGTTTGTACAGTTTTATAATCGGACTCGTCTTAAATGGTCCCCGTCCCAATATTGTTTTCCACCAATCAGAGTGTGCACTCCAATACTGTAGCCAATCAGCACCGTCTGACGTCACCACAATAAGAGTTTCAGCTCCGCCCCTCACCTGCTTCGGTAGACGCTTCAAGTAAATCCTCAGATCCAGGCTGTGACAAAGCGTCCTCTTCTTGCTGGTCTCCTGGGTTGAAGACACCGGCACAACACAAAGGCTGGGTCCAAAATTCACACGATAACATCACCAGGCTGTCTGACAAAACCAGCTCGCTGCCCCCCTCCCGGCCACCCCACTAACCGGCAGCAGCAGCCGGGCCAGCTGATCGGAGCCAGCCTGTTAGCCAGTTAGCCCGCTGTCTCTCCAGCCAGCTGCCCTTTGTCTTTCCAGGCAAATCAGCCAGCAGGCTCTTGCTTCTCCTGTCTGTCAGCTAACGCCGGATCCCCGCTGCTTCCTTTTATTTTTTTCCCCCCCCCCACCTGACAAGAAACAAGTAAAACCAAGATAGGCGGCTTGGGAACAAAGATGTCGAACCGAGCGGTGTGCAGAGAAGCGAGTCACGCCGGGAGCTGGTACTCGGCTTCAGGTAACTATCAACACAGGCTCGGTCCCTGTTAGCATGCTGGATGCTAGTCGGGGGGAGGATGTTGCTTCTTTTTTTTTAATTTTTAATTCTTCGTGACAGCGTGCAAAATCGCTTTTGATGACCGTTTTGATTCCAAACCTGTGTTATGTTGTCGTTATAAATGTTGTCTTTGTGTGTTACATCGGCGGACGTTCGGCTGGCTTCGCACTAATCCAGCTGGTAAAAGTCAGCTAGCCTCCACTTGTCTGTCACTGCTCCATCTGTTTTTGGCGCAGGGTTTTATTTCAGCTTATTCAGCACCAAACGCTCGGATGCTGGATGGAGGTGTTTTCAAAACAAATGAGTGTCAGCGACTTGGCATTTTTTTTAATTAATTTTTTTGACAAGCTATCCACTCAACTCGAGCTAAGTTGGCTGATATTGCAGAACTTCCTGGCCTACATGCTACCCCGGCTAGCCGCACCAGACACCCCCCGAAGCCCTCTGCCTACTTTCATTAAAGCAGCTCTTTTTGTGGGGAGTGTTGTTGCTGTCTGATCCAGACTCGCTTAAGTTATGTGCAGAAATTTTCCTCTGCGACGAAACAAAGGACTGGGCAGGGCAGAATACTGTAGGTTCATGTTGCACCCCTTCCCCCATTTCATAAGCCATACACTAGTTTCTTCTGATTAAACCCAACCAGGCTGCCGGTTTATCCCCCATTAGCTTGCTTTGCTGCTTTGTTATTAACGTTTATTAAGGCATTCCCACCATAGATAGACTATAGGTTCCTTCTGAGAAGACACAAACCTGTCATTATGCTTATCGAACTCTCTGTCTTTACAAAGCCTATTATCCTGAGTGTTTGATTTCGCAGCCGGCCTAACTAGGAGTGAGTCAGCTGCCTGTTATTGATGTTGAACCGACATAAGTAGGCCTAGTAAACACAGACACAGTGGTGGAATGGTTTACCGTGGACCATAGCTTCATGTGGCGAGAGCCAGATGACCAATGGATGATTGTGCTTTTGTCATAATTCAAAAGTATTGACATAGTGTAGTGGTTAGTTGTGTAGAGCGTGTAATACCGTTTTCTAGTTTGTTTCCGAACCCTTGTGTTGTCCTAAGTCTTGACCTTTTAACTGTGTTGGAATCCTAAATCTAAGTGATCTCTGTTGGACGTTTTTAAGTGGAAATTAGTATTTCAGTTTGCCCACTGTGAGATTTATTTTTGGTGACTCTCTTTTGTTCGACCTACAGTGACTGAAATAATAATTATCTTTCTGCCATTGCAGGATCCCAGCTGAATGCACAGCTAGAAGGCTGGCTGTCTCAAGCACAGTCAACCATCAGACCTGCTAGAGCCATCATAGCGCCGTAAGCACGCTTTAATTAAAAGAAGAAAAATATCTTCTGGTCATGTTGAATGTAATGACATCTGATTCTAATTGGACATGTTATTGTTTGCAGCCATGCTGGGTATACCTACTGCGGTGCTTGTGCAGCACATGCCTACAAGCAGGTTGATCCCTCAGTTACGTAAGTTTTTTTTTTTTGGGGGGGCTCTATTGCTTATTAAATAATTTTTTTTTGTATGACGGTGTCTTATCTTCATTCCCCTCCTCTAACAGAGTGAAAAGATTGTAGCATAGGCAGTGGATTATATTGCTGTTTCTTTCGTGGCCAGAGTGAGTAAGAATAAGTCCTGTTGCCCTTCAGTCGTAGGGTGTTCATCCTGGGACCTTCACACCACGTGCCCCTCTCCCGCTGTGCCCTGTCACCTGCAGACATCTATAGAACACCCCTGTATGACCTGAGAATCGACCAGAAGGGTATTCACTCTTCACTCACAACATTCTCGCCGAAACCTTTGTTTCTTAAACTAACGTGTAAATGTTTGCCCAGTGATAAAGTAGTAGTTTGGAATGCAACACAACCAGAAAACACCTGTTTTGAGTCACTCTGGATCATTACTCCTCTAAAGATGGAACAAATGTTAACCTACCTGTTAGAGCTCTGTTTATTTTAGACTGTAGCAATAACAACAACAGAAGAAATGGTTGGGGCAAACCTGAACTTTTAATGATCATCTGGAGAATAAAACAATTCCCTGACTGTAGCCGCTCCAAAATGAATTAATCAGTCGATGTGAATGTGATAATATGCACACAGTAATATGAGACATCTTTTTTCACAGTTTATGCTGACCTCTGGAAAACTGGGTTGTTTGAGAGGATGAGCATGCAGACAGATGAAGACGAGCACAGTATTGAAATGCATTTGCCTTACACTGCTAAAGCCATGGAGAGGTAACGCACACCGCAGTGGCATTCACTGAACTCTAGAATAGATCATTTACACCTAGGATTTTCCCCAGTCATACATGAAAAATGTTAAAGAAGAAAATACCAAAACAAGTGTGTATCTTTCAGATGTTTCTATCTGTTTGCTTTCTATAGATACTGTAAACCACAATCACGTGTGAAGACACATGAAAAGTGTGATATGCATAATTGATATATCCTTCTGTTTGGTTGGCTGGAGTCAGGTGGAATCTGTCTGTGCTGAAAAGCAGGGAATGTGTAGTGTTGATTCAATCCATCGTGTCAGTTGAAGCATTTCTTCAAGACGGGTTCAAAGTCGGTGTGAATCAGAATCACAAATTTCTCTCTAGATATATTACGAATGTTAGAAAATGCCAGCTGCAGTCATATGAAAAGAGAAGATGTCGTTGACCATCTTGACGTTCAGTGGCTAACCAAAGTCGCCCGACGTTTCAGCCACAAAGACGAGTTTAGCATCGTTCCTGTGCTCGTTGGAGCCCTGAGTGAGTCCAAGGAACAGGAATACGGGAAGCTGCTCAGCAAGTACCTGGCAGACCCTTCAAACCTCTTCATCGTCTCATCCGACTTCTGCCACTGGGGTAGGTAGTGCCTGATGGGAATGAACTTCATCCTGACAAAGCACGTCTTAACTGTGACACAACTCAATACAGCTGTTGTCTGTCTCTCTTTCTAAGGTCAACGGTTTCGCTACACATACTACGATGAAGCTCAAGGAGAGATCTACAGGTCTATTGAGCATCTTGATAAAATGGTAATTGAGGATATATGTTTAAAAAACAAAAAGTTTTGTGATTGTGAGCCACTGCTATGACTAATAAACATACAGTGAGCCCAAATCCTAAGATTTTGAATGACTTGGTATTAACATCTTGAACTCAGAAGGTGTGTTTATTTGAATATATATGCTAATCAGCTTTATTGTCTAAGGTTAGAGATAGAATTCATTGATGTAGGGAAGGATGACTTGGAGATGGTTGGGGTTTTCGAGGTAGGATGAGATGGAGGCACTTGATCTGTGGTGGTCGCCCCTGAAATGGAGCTGCATCACAAACAAGCAAATTTGTATATAATTCTTTTTTGCTGGTATCCCGCATTCATGCCAATAGCGAATAAACACTACAATGTTAATATTACAGGATTCAATTAAACTGTTTTACATTAATCGTAATCTGCATGAATTGAATGTCAAACGTGTGTCCCTTAGGGTCTGGAAAAGCATGTTGGAAAATGCTAAATCATGAACTGAGCTCTTCGTAGACCCTCTGACATGAGCAGAAAGTTGCAGCCACATTGATGATGGCTGCGTTTTACTTTACGAAAGTTTTGCTTCTCTATGTGCTTGCTGTCATGGGGGCATTTAATGAAAGTAATGTAGTTAATATCTATGCTGGAATTGCTGTACTAAGGCAGAATATCTCCAGTGAACAAACAGAACTTGACTATAAGTAACAGTCTGCGCTTTAAGACACGAGGGAACATTCCGTTTTTATGAATTCTCTTTGACTGTTTTTTTTTTTTCTGTGTTTGCAGGGGATGGGCATTATAGAGCAGCTGGATCCCATGTCCTTTACCAATTACTTGAAGAAGTACCGCAACACCATCTGTGGGCGTCACCCGATTGGAGTACTGCTACATGTGTGTACAAGAAAGTCTAATTTTCACCAGTGTCACATTGTGATGATGTGTTTATATTATTTCCCAGCAACTGTTGCAAGGCCATTTAATGATAAGATTTAGTTTTTACACAATCTGTAACCACATAAACCCAAATCTCGTACACATGCCATTAAACCACGACTTTTAGTTAGATTAGAAGTGCACCTGACGTGCGTCTTTAGTGTTCACTTCAGAATCAGATTTCATCGTCCAACCTCTTTTCATATCCTCATTAGTTTAGGTTCAAGACAAAACAAGAATTCTTTTTTTGCATTAAGTGATTTAGTTGTTTTAGTCTGTCGTGGAGTGCATCACATATACCATATTACACATATAATACTTTGGTTAATTAGTCGCTAAGACTCAACATGGTAGTCTCTTCTGTCTATTTGACATGTGATTGGTCTCATGACTGACTGAAACTTTGCCACATCTAATCATGCGTCAACAAACCGTTGATGTTGGAGAGAAACAGATGAAATGGTTTCCTGCTACGCAGCCATATGTTTAAAGAAGGTTGTGGTAACTTTTTGTTTTCCAGATAGACGTATTCCACTGCCTTGGGCTGCTTGGAGATTCTTTGGTCATAGATTTGATGACAAATAAGTGAAGTAAATCTTAGCTGATGACTTTTCCACATCAGCAGGTTTCTCTCACATAGAACAGGAACACAAAGGAAGTCACTCTCCAGGTTCCTCCGCATGAACCGCTTTCTGACTGTTGACCTTTTAGGACAGCAGGTTGTCAAGCGCGTTGGGAAAATACATTTAACAGTCGAGACTTTCTACCCTCCCCGTTAACACTCCTTAAGTGGTGCTAAATTATGAATGTTGTTTCTGTCTTGCAGGCTGTGGCTGAGCTGAGGAAGTCTGGTCTAGAAATGAACTTCTCTTTTCTGAATTACGCGCAGTCAAGTCAGTGCAGGAACTGGCAGGACAGCTCCGTCAGTTACGCTGCTGGGGCCCTCGTCGTTCATTGAGGTCAGCTTCTGCAGGGGCCTCCGTGCCGCCGCCACCCTGCCCTTACTATCTATCGCCATAACCTGTCCCAAACAACCTCCTTCTTATCCCCCACCCCCCACCCCCACCCCCACCCCCAAGCTATGCCCACTACTTGCAGGAAGGACCTAGACACTCGAAGCCAATACAGTCCTCTTTCCCTCATCTCCCTCGACTCGCCTCGGCCTTTCTCTCCCCTCTTCTCAGTTTGAAGTGTGTCTCAGAGCTTTTGGTTGAATCTTTTGCTTGAAATGCAGTTTTGAGAATTTGTAGGAGCGAATGGTTAGAGGATATAAGAAGAGTGCGTATTAATCTGACTTGGAGGAAGCGTAGGGAACTTTTATTTGACTTTTGCAAGGACTCTAGCTGTTCTTTTAGTCCCCCTGTTTGTTTTCCTGACAGGGAAAAAAAAAACAAATAATAATGCAACTTTTACATTTGGGTTTGACCTGTATACTTGTAAATTGCCTCATAAAAAAATAAAATAAAAATAAATAATAAATAATAACTGAAGATATAAATAGATAATACTCAAATAATACCAGATGAAACTACCTGGGTGTTTTGATTGACTGCGTCAAGTTCCAATTTCAAAGAGAATTGTAGGTAATCGGTACCATAGCTCAACAACGTTGTAGTTTCTAACTAAGGGCTGCACCCAACAAAGTTCACTAACCCCCTATTGTACAAACCAAAAACATTTATTATCATATTAGTTGATGAAATATATTTTATTCTCTTTATTTTATTTTTTTCTCTTTCTCAGTAGTATTATTAGATGTGATAGTATTTACTCAATTAGTGTGTAGGTTTGAACAAAAGCAGCGGTGTCACTTCAGCTCTAAAGCCATCAACATGGTTTGCCCAGCAATTCAGTGTGCAAAGCTCTGCTCCCGGCTTCCAACCACATGCTCGTAGCACCGTGGATTCATCCAGACTGAACTGCAGCAGGGGGTTTACATGTACAAGACTCCAACACTGACACCTCTAGTCTTTGTTTACACTGCCAACTTGAAGCCCCTCAGTTACTGAATTGTCAGTATAAGAGACGCCAATTATAATAACTGTCCCTTTTTTCTTTTCTTTCTTTTGCTACAGTTGTAGAAATCGCTGGTTTCACGTTCAGTTCCGTAAAAGGAGAAACGGCTTGTTTTAGCTGAAGCTGGGACATTTTTACTGTAACTATAGGGCGAGCTACTATATCTGGGTAATATTTTGAATAAGAATGCCAGAAGTTATAGGTGAAATGTAAGTTTTCATGTTAATGTTCACTTACTTTTATTGAGAATTCACAATACGATATCTCTTAAGGCAGTTGGAGCGTCGGTGAAACAAGATTTCTGAAGTCATTGATGGCTGAAATATTAAGATCAGCACAAAGGCGTGACGCTGCACTGCTAGGCTTACGGATTGACAAACGGATGTTGCTCCCTGCTGTTTTATTTTTAGGGAAGAAAAACATGCCATTTTCCATGAAATGACAAACACGAGGCAAACCGAAATAAAACAAAACCAATTTGAGACAAAAAAACAAAACAAAACCAGTCCAGTATTTCACTGATGGTACACAGTGTCTGTTGTCTTGTCATCTCTGGGTGACTTCTGAATTCAAGCTGAAATAACAACAGTCCCCTTAACATAACTCCCCTTCCTCTTGGCATTGTGAGAGGCTTCGCACCGAGGATAAAGCTACAGTATGTGGTAGAACCGAGCGGGGCGCAGGCTGAAGGATGAATCCCCAGACTCACATGACCTCTAATGCTAATTTTAAGGGAAACTAGTAAAGCATGACACACTGTGCTATTGTGCCTTTTTTATCACTTGCACATATTCATATAAAGCGTATTCTCACTTTTAGTCTTATTTTAGAATGTGTATTCTAGTCGTCCCCCCCCCCCCCCCCCCCCCTCCCTTTACGTGTTCCCTCTCCCTTCACCTTCAGCCCAACATTGTCTCCAGCTCGCCCGACACACCAGGAGTGTATGACCTGTCCTCCCCTCATCTGTTGGTCTAAAATGGCACCAACTGTTATCTTTTTTTCTCCAGCAGGGAGTGGTGTTCTGTTTTCTTCAAATCACCTCATTCCTGTGAAGAGAGATAAAGGCTAAACCTCAACACTGTTCATTTCTGTTCTATGGTATTTTGTCTTTTAGAAACGTTTTTTGTATTATTCTTCTTTTCTTCTTGGTTAAAGAATTGGAACTTACAAGTCACAAATCTAAAATATACTATTTAACTACTCCCTTATTGGAGTTTTTTTGATCTCAGGTTCCACTGACAAAAGCATCCCAAAAGGCTCTTCAGAGGAGGCCGAGGATTCATGTTACAAAAGAAGTAAACTGTACTGAAAAGCATGTCTGCTGTGGTGGTTTTGTTCTTCACGGATTCACAATTGCACACAAAACCGCTGACGTGGTGTCTGCGTTACATTTTGGGGGCGTTAATATTAAAAAATTGGGGCATCCAAAAGGAAAAACTCTTGTATCATCAGAAAGTTTTTACAATTTTGCAAACTACACATGGTCGGAAGCAAGGAAGTTAAACTTGACTATTCAACCTGTGAACTAAAATTATAAAGAATATAACAAAGGGCTTTAGATATTTCATGTCCAATACAGCTAAAATATATGGAATATTCATTGGACATTCTCATTTAAAATACATCGATTTATTTATATTGTGTAGAATGGATCAGAGTCGTCTTTAGTATATGTGCAATGACATTGATGCATATTCAGACATGTATGTGGATATCAAAATGTAAATGGATCTGTGCATGTGCAGTACATTTTGTCATGTGTAATGTCTTTGTGGTGTTTTTGCCCTCATGCTCATCAGCATGCACAGCTTGTAGAGCATAACAAGTCCACAAAACAAAAGTGACGGTTCATTCATAAGTGCGGTACATCTGATTAATCAGACAGAAGCGACACGTGCTCACCATTACTGTTTTCACTTTATTTTGTCTTAAAAAAAACTTTTGGTCCTCATTTGAATCATCTTCATTTTGCTGCTAGTTCACATCTTGAATTACATATCTCACATCCAGTGCAAGATTAGCCGTTTCTACAGCAACATGTAACGCATTAAGTTTCGCTGTGAAAGAGTCCAGCACACGCGGCTGCACGGGAGCGTCTCTCAACAAAGGTGCAGGACAAAAGTCTGCGTATTCTGTGTTTAGATGAGTCCACTTCGTATTGGTGTTACTCTTCACCAGCCCACAGCCGCAGGAGTCCAAGCTCTCCTCCGAACACTCCTCCGTTACGTCTGCAGGGAGAATCCAGTGGTGAGCGTGAGTCAGGTCAATGGAAGAAACGCCGCCGTCGTGCTCCAGTGCTCTGGCGACAGATTCCAGCGATCGGCAGAACACGTCCACACCAAGAAGGTACTCTGTCTGCGAGCAGCCCAACAGAGACGCCGTCTCTGCAACCTGGCTCTTGCTCTGGAAGTAAAACATTTGGTGATGAACAAGAAAAAAAATATATTGCAGTGTAGATAAATGAAACTAATGAAAGTGAAAGACTAAATACTGGAGCTCACCTTGTGTCGAACATAAGCAGCTAAGTGGGTCTCGGTACACCCGCCTCCGAGTAAGGTAAACGGTTCCTTTAGTGTGAGTCTCAACACGTGTTCTGTCTTCTGGCACACCACCTTTTATGTAAGACATTAAAAAAAAAAAAGTTCAATTCTTTTATTTATAATCAGATTCTTTTATAGGAACATGTGTTTTTAAACAGGTTTGACATCTTCTGGTGGATGGTGAGACTGTGTTTGCTTGGCGCCATTTTCCATGTGGAGTTTTCTTCTGGTACTGCAGTTTCTTATCATCGTCCAGAAAGTATCATTTAAAGGAGACATATCATGCTTTTAAATCCTTCCTTTTTACATATAAATCATACAGTTGTGGTCTATACAACGCGAAACTGCAATGCTTGGGTCTGAATTCCTCATTATTAGAGCTCCACAGGCCCCTTTTCTACCCCTTTTCTGATGTGCTTCTGAGAGCAACTCGTTTTGGGGCGGTCTCTTCAAATGCAAATGAGACACTTCATACCCCGCCTCCTCTCCAGGTTGCAGAGGTGACACTCGGTTCAACTTCACCCTGTTCGGCCATCTTTGTAGTTTGATAGAACAGATACAATTATCTAGCGGCGCAGAAACTTTATATTCACACATTATTTACAAAATGTCAACAACGGAAGATTTGTCCATCCAGCCATACATGTTGGAGCCAGAGTCGGACCCGGCGGAGCGAGATGAAAATGACGATGATGCACCTGAAGAACAACGTCTTCATATGGATGTAACGCAATGGTGTGTTACTATATTTACACTAACTTCTCCATCCATGCCCACTACTACAATACTGCCTGTATTACAACGACTATTTAACACAGAAGTTACATTCTAATCTAAAACGAGCACACAGCGCTAACATATGAAGACGGTGCAACTGCTAATGCTAACAAAACAATGACAGGGACGTCTTATCATCACACTTTTTAGCGTTATATACAGCTTACCGAAGTGCTCTGTTCGTCGTCTCCATAGATAGAAGGAACTGACCGCTCAATCAGACGAAGTCTTTCGGCAAATCCTTCTTTATACTGGCGGAGGTTGCTGAAGCAGTCGTCCTTAAAGTGCTTCGCGCACACAAAAATGACCTTACCCACAGATGTGGGTACATTTCTGTGAAAAATAAAACTCAACCAGGCACTTGGAAAAGGTTCTGATGCTGGGAGACGGTGTAACGAAGCTTGTGGGTTACTACATCCAACAACCGAACATTTCGACTTATCCTCTCGTAACTTCGGTTGGACTACAAAATCGCAGCGAGAAACAAAAATGGCGGATTGCTCGAAATGTCGATGTCCTAATTTGGCAGTTCCGCTGAGAATACTGTGACGTCATTGTTCAAAAAACGTAATAGAGAATAGAAAAATCGAAACCGATCGCAAAATATGACCAAAACAGAATATAAAGATATCAACGGAGCACCTGAAGAGACTACTTTGAACTTTTCTGTACTTCTAAACACTCTAAATATACAACAAAATGCATTTAAGGGCTAAAAAAGTGGATTTAGCATGATATGTCCCCTTTAACGCAAACTGGTACCTCTAAACTGCCAATAGTTGTGTGTATGAGATTATCTGTCTGTGTTTGAACTAGTGACCTGTTGATAGTGAAGCCTGTCTTTGCTCGGTTGAGATTGGCTTAAGCTTTCTGCAACTCAGTTACATAAAGAGGTGTAGAAGATGGATGATGGAAGGTGCAAAATTGTTCTATTTTTGCTTTGCGTGTTTCTGAATAGCTCCAACAAAAATGACACCTTTAGGTGGTTTTAATTATTTATTATACAAAATAATGTTCTTGGGATTGTGCTTTTTAAATGGAGGGTGTCAGAGACATCTGGTGTTACCAATCTGTTACCGAAAAATAATATTCATTTATCTGTGATGTAACAGTGTAACAGTTTGTCCTCACTGCATGTGTGACCAAAACTATTTCATCCACACAATGCATTTCTCCATCTTTGCCTCAATCTTAGCTTTCAGTTATATTGCAGTTTAAACAGATCAACTTTAGAATTTCGGCAAAACTTTTTATTCTGGTTCCAATTGGTGACATAAACACACAGTGGGATTAAAAAAAAAAAAAAAGGTCTAATCAACATGTCTTTGTTTATTGCTGCACTCAGTGTGGATCTTACAGAAGGTGAAGCTTTGCAGCTTTGCTCAAACTAGTTTTATCAACAGTAGAAATATTATCCATCTTATTATTCAGACAAGAATGACTAGAAATTGAGCAGATTCCAGTAGACACAGCTAACAAGAAATTCTGAGTACACCTAGTCACATATCAGTACATCATGGCGTGGCTACCCAAGACAAACAGTCACACTTTCAGCTGATTCAGAGCCAATAATCACCTTTTGTGCATGTCTAATGAATGTTGGAGGTTGAAGGTGATGCAAAAGAGAACATGCAAACTCCACACAGAAAGGCCCTGCCAGCCAGCCCATTGAACTAAAAACTGTCTTGCTGGTAAGCTGCTGTGTTGCTGCTATTTAAATGATTAATACTTAATGAATTGGGTAAAAAAAACTTGCTCATTCTAAATAATTGATTAATATACTTTTAATTAATATACTTTTAGCTGATAGGAATATGTTTGCTGTACCTCACATGTGAGTAAAGAAGCAAGTCAGCTGAAGCCAACACTAAAGCACTAACACCAAACTTACCTTGAGCTCACTTAACATGGTCTCATTTCTGTGGCAGAGGATCATGGTGCAGATTGCTGACTCCCCGACAGGCTGTAAATGCAACATTTTCTTGGATCCAAACTCCTTGATGCTGAGATCTTTCACCTTCCCGTAGACCTCGGGTGTGATTGTGGTCTGTAGTGTGGCAACAGACTTGGCTCCTATTTGTCAAAGTACAAAAACAATAGAATCCTTAATTCAGGGAATAGCGTGATGGACAAAAGTAGTCACCAACTGGACAGGCTTCTGGCTTACCTGTCAGCTGAGCAAGTGGCTCCATGAGTGAGATTCCCAGTCTTTCTATTACAATGATCCCGTGAGTCCTCAGGTATTGCTGTAACACTGGGTGTATGACCTTCTGGCACACAAAGACCTTCACCTCATCTTTGATCACTTGTTTGCCAAAGTCTAGAAGTTGATCCAGTATCTGTGATTCTGTGTCTACACCTGGGTGCACCTCGATGACTCCTTCCTCTAGCTCAGAGAGGTCCCCAGCAAGGGATGAGCTAAACAACACCATAAGCATTGGATTATTCGAACGATTGTATATCTCACTGCGTAGAAAGTCACAAGGCATTTCTATCAGTAAACCTGGAAACACTGCAGAGTCGAGCACAGACTGGCCCTCCACTGAGACAGTCACTGTTCTGCCAAGGGTGACTGTCCCCGGGTTGTTGCAGGGAACGGTAAGCAGAAAAGCTTGCACGGCCAGTTTGCTTATATGAAACAACTCTGGCTTCGTCAGTACACATGCTGGTTTGCTGGAGATGATGCTGCGAGCTAATGTGATCAAGTTTTGGCTGCTACAGAAGTCAAGCTTCACTTTACAAGCACAGTCTTCTTCTTGTTGTAGGTAGCTCGTGCACACAGACAGCATGTGCTTGTTCACTTTAATAGCCATGCTTCTTCTAACATTGCACTGCTGTGCTCGCTCAATGAGAGCCAAACAAAAGATGGCAGCAAACAAACCGCAGTCACTGAACCGAGAACCGTGACCGTGAATGGAGGCTTTAATCAGATTGACGAGGGGCTGCGAGGAAGAAATCAGTGGAAGAAGAACAGAGGAGGATGAAGTGGTGACGACGTGCCCTCCGATATTGTTATGGATTTGCTTGAGTCTTCCTGACGGACCAAAACATGAAATCAGAAGCTTCCTCAGTAACCTCAGCTTGTGACAGACGTCCGTGTTTTCCAGAGGAAGGTCGGTACAGACTGCCGGAGACTTCTTCACGAGTCGAGACATAGCAGGAGCAGGGACTTCTTTTCTTCACGGCCAAACCAGACCGTAGCCGGTTTATATTAGACATCCATTTAATCAGAATCGACCCCTAAAATGACTCTATAAACTATAACAATTTCCATTTAGACAAACATTCTCTAGTCTGTACATGGTGCCTGTCTTGCGACAATGTCTGTATGACGCCTATCACACTGCCTTACGTAAATTAAAAACATTTGTAATTGTATATTCCCTTCGCTTCAAACAAACACAATAACATAACACAATTTACATAATCTGATAAGTGTTATCTGTTGATAAAATAATATGATTTCATATGATGAAGTAGAAGTTTCATGTTTATACAGGCATCATGCAGGCACAACTAATTGCCACGGCAACGGTTGGCGTAGCGTCCTTCGTGTGGTCCTAGCTAACAAATGGTCGCCGATGTTATACGTTCCTCAGTAATCGTTGGCGTCAAGGCATTTAATCTGTCTAAATCTACATTTACTCAGCTTTATAGCAATACGTAGCCAGTCACGTCACCATATCACGTAGTACTCCTGAAGTAAAAACAAAAATCCCCTTGTGATTTTGGAGCGTTTTAGCTACAAAAGGACAGTGACATCATCAGCCGTGGCCTTGCTTGACAAAACGTTCAAAAGTGTTGGCGGTATGTATTCTTAGTTTAAAATCTTTAACATGCATAATTAGACACTTTTACTCTTTCTTTATCTCGTTGTTTGTGAACGGTGGCTGAATGTTTGCACATACTTCCCGTCTCCTAAACGAAGGGAATGAATAAAGTAATCCGTGCTGTTACTATTTTAGAGTGTTTCCCTTCACTGAGTTAGAAACCTTTAAGCAGCTCATCACTCTGGTTAAACTCTCTGTTATGATTATGATTTGTTATTGACGCATTACAGTGTGATATGCTTGTATCTCGAAAAATGAATACTGGGAAGCTGTCACTGCCAGAATAATAGCAAATATTGACCTTATAGACTACATATAGCGTCTTGAAGTCGCAAATGCATCATTTGTTATCATCTTTAATGTGTTTACCTTCTGGTGTTGTTGTTAGGCCACAATGTTTGATTCTCGGCCATGCGTTTGTTTCAGGTGAAACGACCTGTTGATCTCACATGGCACCTCACAAATTTGTCATCAAGGTAAGGCACCACCAACAACAACATCTATCCAGCCATACATACACACATCCATCTTCTATACTGCTCTATTCTGTTCAGGGTCACAGGGATTGCTAGAGCCAATCCCAGCTAACTATGGGTGATGGCAGGGTACACAATGGACAGGTCACCAGTCTATCTTAGGGCAAACAGAGAGAGAGAGACAGACAATAATACACCCTCACAGTCAAACCTATGGTCACCAATTAACCTGACCTGCAATTCTTTGGGACTGTGGGAGGAAACTGTTGTGACTGAAAGACACCCACGCACACTCGAGCAGAATAATGCAAACTCCCCACAGAAAGGCCCAGCCGGTATTTGTACCCATGGCTTCCTCACTGTGAGGTGAGCACATTAATCATACTGCCCAAGCAAGAACATATACTGCACAATGGTAGAGATGCTTCTGCTGACATGCATGTCTTCATTAGATAGATCGGTAGATCGATCTGTCTGTCTGTCTGTCTGTCTGTCTGTCTGTCTGTCTGTCTGTCTGTCTGTCTGTCTGTCTGTCTGTCTGTCTGTCTGTCTGTCTGTCTGTCTGTCTGTCTGTCTGTCTGTCTGTCTCTCTCTCTCTCTCTCTCTCTCTCTCTCTCTCTCTCTCTCTCTCTCTCTCTCTCTCTCTCACACACACAGAGAAGAGGTACCAATACATTTGAGATTGCAGCATAATCTCTCGGTCCTACTTTTGGGTGCACTTGAAATGCCGATGGCACAAGTTCTATAGTGCATTCTGCTCACATCATTTCACTTTGTCATCTCTTAAATCAGGGGCCTTCTTTCTCTGCTCTTTTTTATGGAGAAAGGGAGATAAGAGAGAGAATATCGACATTTTGATGAAAGATTTTTATCACATTATAAAACATGCGGGTTACCCCAAAGTTAGAGGACACAGGAAGGTTCTCTTGAGGAGTGTGTGAATGAATTTGCCAAATTTATTGGCATGGACATCCATCCTCCTCCTATACTACTTTATACAGCTGAGGCGCATGTGGTGCTAGATACAAGCCCAATACATCCTGGGCAAGTTGCTACTCCATTACAGAGCAAACATGGTGGACAATCACACACAGTTGTATTCACACATATTAATTAAATAACAGTCACCAATTCACTCAAAATGAATGTTTTTGTACTGTTGGATAAAACTGCAGTACTTGGGGAGAACCCAGCCATCCACAGCAAGAACGTAAACTCCTCATAGAGAGATTCTCAAGCCAAAATCACACTGATGCTGTTGTGAGATTGGAGTACAAACGGAGAAGTTAGTAGCAACATTTCTCTGAGAATAATATGTTTCTGGTGACAATGGCACAGATCACATTTTCTTACAGACATTCATTAAACATGTTTCATGTTTACTTTAATGAGGTCAAATATTTATACACGCTTTATAGAAAGAAGCACAGCTAGTTTCCTTGTTAACAGTTGCCATGGAAGCCACCATGCAGTCCTGTTGTGTATGTTAATACCTAATTTTGTGTGTCTTCCATTCAAAAAATATAATCAATAAAATTTTGAGTTTTCTTTACTTTTGCAAAACTTTTAAAGGGAAAAGAAGAATGTTAATCATAAATTCTGGTAGCAAAATGTAATTGATCCTTTTTTTCTTTCTTTTTTTTTTTTTTTACCAAAATACAGATCTCAGAAGTGACAATAGTGCTGTTCACGTCCTTAGCTGTATGGAAGTACTTTGTTGGTAATCAGGTTGAATTGTTCACACTCACACTCATGTGGGTGGTGAGAGACTGGCTATCCAAGACACTCAACATCTCTGGGGAGAAACTTTGGGTTTATTTGCCCTGCCAGAGGACACTCCAGGGCATGGGACAGAGAAAGATTGGAACCAGCAAATTTTGGGTTGGGGAAAAACCTGATCTATTGCCTCAATGAATGCCGTCCCATGTCTGCCGGTAAACCATTATAATATGTTTCTGTGCAAAGTACTCTTTTTTTGCATTTTCCAATAACCACAGGGCCTCATAATTACTCCAAACAGAGGTTTTCCTGCATGAAGAAAATGATAAATCTGCATTTGAAATCTCTACAGTTGTTTTACTGCCAAATACTTCTTCCACTAAGTGCCGTGGGTTATTATGGTCAATTTTAAACCACTAAAAATCTGTTGAGCAGTTGTGGCAGCCATGCAACACAGGAATACAAGATGTTCCTGTTTTTCTCACATTTGTAGTATCACTATTCACCATCATTGTCAGTCACCTTTGCCTTTGTCAATGTTTTTTCCTCTCTGGAGCAAATAATTTGTCCACTAGAGGGAAGTACAGACACATGTTTGGGCTGTCAAGTCTATGATTTTCATTTTCTGAAGAAAAAGCAAAAGAGGTATTCAGAAGTTCCTTTGCAAATCTCAGACAACTTCCTCCCTGAGAGCATTTTGTTAATGGACACAACCTGGCTGTACACAGGAAACTCTCTCTCTCTCTTTTTTTTTTTTTTTAAAGCCAAGCTGTTCATCCTCCGTCGGAAATAATGCACATCAGATGTTTTTGTTAAGTGTAGGGAAAGCCGCTGGTCTCTCTCTTGTTGATGTTTCATATATTGAGAGTTTTGGATGAGGACTGCAGACATTTGCGCTGATCTCTCACATCCTCCATAATGCCATGTGTGCCTAGTCCACCAGATATTGCGTTCACTCCTTTCTATTTGGTTTCATATGCATGCCTGCATACGAGCTACCCCACCACCCCCACTGAATTGGTTGTTGGAGAGTAGTCTGAACAGTAACATTCATGGTACTAACCTAACGCCACTACCATAATGTTTATTAATCCATGAGTGGGTAATCTTACAAAATCTAAAAGACTGCATTGCTTCCACAGAGGTAGGCTGGGATCTCAGCCTGCTCGCTTGCTCAGAGAACAGAGATTATCAAAGCAATTATGAGTTATGTTCTTGGATTCATCGTGCCATGTTTAGTAGGCTGTTCAGCGCTATGCTTTATGATCCTTTCTCCTGTCGTGTTTTCAAAGCGGTTCCCTCCGTCGTCTGTGGAACTGCAGGAGGTGCTGGTATGCTCCTTCTTAAAGAGGCTTAGACGATATAGTGACCTGCCACTTCTCAGACCTCCCCAAAAGGGCCCGCAGGCTAAAACACTGATCCGCTGAAGCGTTTGCTGTCTGCCAGGACATTACTGCTGCAGAGCCCTGCAATCTGCCTTCTATTAGCAATATGCACTGTGGACTTTTTTAATCATCTTATATACTCGGTTGAGACAGAGACCAAAATGTTTTAAGAACAAAATGTTTGAGTTATCACAGAGCAGTTATATGTCAGAGGTTTGCGTGCTGTTTAGTGTTGTTGTCAGTCAGTAGATGAGCTCATAACGGACCACACACCGTGCCTCCTGTACAAAATTGGTGCGTTTTCTGATTAGAAACATTTTTGACACTTTCCAACTTCCCTGAAGAAAGTGACAAGTGTAAAAAAAGAAAAGCCAAAGCGTTTATCGCAGCACTTCCCCATATTGCAGTGCAGAATTCACATTGCCTAATGAGGCAAAACGCTCCTCAGCTTGCTATTTCAGTATATCCACCATTTTCTCCCGGATGTATCTGCCAGAGCTTTGTTTGCAGAGTGTTACCTGGAGATATTCCTGTCTGTTCTTGCTACTTGAATTCCACTCCTGGGTTGTGTCTCTTTTTTATCATCAAATACAGAGGACTCAGGTGTGCTAACAGTCTCCTGAATGAAGGAAAAGTTGTGCAGAAAATGCCTCCTTGCCCTATCTGTAAATAATGTTCGTCCCACTAATACGTTTTACTGCTAAGTATCTGAAAGTTTGCAAGAAGAATTTCTCTTTTAATTTTGTTAAGGGGGGAAACCCAGGTGACTCAGAGCGCAGAGGGACTGGAAATGAGGCAAATAAAGTCTGAAAGCAAGGTTGTCACACCCTCACATCTAAAGAGCTCCCCTGGGTTCTCTGCAGACTTGCAGTAAGAGAGCGAGAGAGAGAGAGAGAGACAAAGGCAGAGTGGGAGAGATGCAAGTTTTATTGAGTGAGACCGCATCTGCTGCCCCTTCTCTCCCAATGTAAACATCTGTGGCTGGTTAGTGTTAGCCTCTGAGCTAAGTGCAGTCCGAGAAGGTCTGGTTCTTATACTGTGCGATAGCAATGGCAAAGGGCAGCGAGGTGGGGAGGCGGGCGAAGCCGCTCATAGAGTTTGGGCCCAGTGCCCAACATGGAGCAGCACAGGATGGAGAGCCGGGTCTGGGAGAGAGATAAGAGAAGGTAGAGACTGTTTTGGGAACTGAGAGTGATCTAGACCAGAGCTCTGAAGGCTAAAAGAGGCAAAGAAGCTGTCAGTAGGTTCAAGTCAGGATTTGTTTCTATACAGACAGAAGGAGTGCTCTCGTCGTGCAGTTATACTCTCCATTTCCCATATATAGATATATATATATTTTTTTCTTTCTTTTTTTTCCTTTTCAGGTGATATTTATCAGCTTGGCGGCCACGAGGTGTAGGCGTCGCGAAGTTGAGCTTAGCCTGCAGGAAGACTCAGTCCTATTCATTCAGACTTTGACAGCGCACAAAAGATGGCACAATAAAGGATTTGGTATTAAGTAGCGCTTCTTGTCGCCTCTCGTTCAGCTCTCAGCCTCGGCTCACAACTTGTGCAAGGCTGCGAACAAAGCAGAGCTGGCCCACTTTGGTATGTGTGAAAAGAGAAACTTCCTCTACAACCTGGTCCTTTATCAGACCTTTCTTACCAACAGCAGTAGCAGTTTGCTTGGAGTAGTGCCCTACATGTGCCAAATCGAACCACACAATGTGGGGTTGCCCCTGAAATTAGGAACAAACTATCAACAAAGGTATCAAGAGATTCATTAAAGGTTCATCTGTTGCTTATCAGACTGAATCAAAGCAGTTTGTTTCTGTGTTTGACTCTGTTTTTTATCAGTTACATAATTTCCTATCTCGCTGTAGATTAGACAGAGGGTCCTGCGCAAAAAAGATGAGTGCATCCAAAAAGAATTAGGCCACTTTCAGAGGTCTCACTTAAAAAGCAGACATAGCTTGGCTTTAAGGGGGATATATGAAGGTCATAGTTCATGGCAGAGTTCAGCTAAGAGATCCAATGGTCTCTCTTTGTCTGGGGATTTGACAAATTTAGACCACATGATGTGATTGTAGTGGGAGCTTTTGTGTTCAATCAGATGTTTCTCCTCTTTTTGTCTTACCTCCCTTACACAGCACAAATGTCTTTTGGAAAAAGCTCTATTAGCTGCGCTCACTGATAGATTGACAATTTTGAAAATAAAATAGAATAAATATGTCCCTTCACCAAAATTGGCACATTAGCAGGACAAAAATAATTGATTTCTCATTAGGGTGATTGCATTAGTTTGCATTCCGAACTGAAACCCCCCTATTTCTCAGAAACCCACAGAATCACATGCTGTTTTTGTGCAAGGGGGCAGACCACTGTTTATCATTAACGTTCAGTCCTCAGTAGAGTCTTGTCTGCTCTTCTAATGTGATAAGAAGAAGTTAGTCTAAGGCTTGCTCTATGTCTGACTTTCAGCCCAAAACACAGACTCAATCAGAAGCACATAAACCATGTTAGTGGATTCACAATGCTGAGCCTCTTTATAAATGAGCGTCTCACTCTCCATTCTGACATACTGCTCAAATTAACCCTGCATCACTCTCGCTTGCATTAGCTTGTATACTTTGTGGTGGACTGGATACCTGCCCAGGGTGTATCCTGCCTTCTGCTTCAGTTAGCCGGGATTGGCTGCAATGCCCTGCAACTCTGAACACGACAGATGATGGATTGATGGATGGATGCATACTTTTAAGTTACCTTGAAAATTGAGCTGAAAGGTTGTTAATAAACTCATAAAAAAAAAAAAATCAGTGCATCGCCAGTATCATCTACGATGTGACCGCAGTAGTAAATTACAATTCATCTGGCACTTTGTCATCAAAAGTCAACATAATAGGACAAAGAAATACCACAGAGCCATTATACCTGATCATATTATAAACCAGGAACTGAAATCAGTGGATCAAAAAGCTATTTTGCATGTGCCAAGTCTGTCAGTTGGACTCTGTGGTTTGATTGACAAGGTCTGACCCTTTGTTGCTAGGCTTTCTCACACATGAGTAATTGTAGGAGGCCACCGGGCATCAGTGGACCGCTGTGAGACAAAGGTCAGAGGGTGGAGAGAATCCTGGTCTGTAGGGACAAGCTGATACTGACAGGCAACATACACACATTTCATACATGAGAACTCAGCACATTACACGGACTTTGTTTGGGGTTCGTGGCATCATTTTCTTTGCGACAGTAAGATTTTGCATGACAACTTTGTGCATTATCTGCAGTGCTGGGTAGCACATATCTTATTTGGACTTACTGACTCACATCAGAGGTCCTGGACTGAGGATATTCTGCATTAGAAGCCAAAGATTGTAAACTGTGACTGAAATTAGAAACTACAAAAAATGTTCCCTTATTGGTCATATGGGGGCGCCCTTTCCTCTCGTTGGGTTCCAGAGAGAAGTAAGAAAGCGGCCTCTTGTCATGTATTATTTACATACAGGCAGTGAGAAAGGAAAGTGTTGTAATGGAGGAAAAGTAATGTAAAATATTTGGCAGCTTTATTCGCTCTAAGTCAGGGTATAGTCTTTTAATACCATCTGACGAGAGCCTCACAGTCCAAGTTTAGTTTTTAAAAAAGTAAGTGAAACCTAATCAATCTTCAACTTCAATAAAGAGTCCTTTGTAAACAAGAGGGGGGACAAGTAGACAAAATTTGGATTGGAGAAGTGTGCACTTATGTCTAGAAGTAGGGCTAGGGCCTTCCCCTACACACCCTGTTAATTCATTCACTCGCGTCATCCTGACAGCGAGGCCATAGGAACATCCAACAAGTCTGGGTTGCAGAGTTTAGTCATCCCGTCTGTGATACTTTAGCCCAGGGGATGAGCCTGGCTCAAAACAAAGCTTTTACTGTGCCTAAGTATTCGCTGTTTCTAAATGAGGAACCTCTTCTGTCGACGCACTCTCTTTTCCATTTCAACAACGTGAGCCTGAAATCTGTGTTTGGCTTTCGCCTTTTTAATGATTCTGTGCTCTTGCTCCCCCCGTTCACTTCATGTCTGTTTGTTGTGCTATCACTCTGGCTTTGGGGCTGCGCTCGTCTGCATTGTGTTGTGGGTGGTCTCAGTCCATCCGTTACTTCCTCGTCCAGAAAGAGGCGACGTTCACACGAGACCCACATCCATTTGCTCTCTGCAGTGGGCAGCTTTTGCACTGATGTGTAAACCATAATCAGGCTAGACTGAGAAAGATGTAACAGCAACTTAACCAGCAGAGGCATTTTCTGGCTCCTCTGTCCCATGTAGCTTATTGTCATTGACACAAGGACGTAGTGCTGCAGGGATCCTCTCTGCAGCCTTTTCCTCAGCTTTGAGCAGCCTTTAAAGGCGCTAAAAAAAAACCAAAAAACAACTGGATCTGTTAAGTTTTATCACACTGTAATACAAAGTAGGATAATCCTCATTTAAATGTTACATCTTAAGACTTTTTTCTGTTGCCTATTATGACCTGAGGCTGTGACAGTATTGCAAAGCACATAGAATAGGGAAATATAATTTTTTTTTGCTGAGATAGGAGAAATATGAGGAGACAGACTAGGCTCAACTTTTTGTAAAGAGATTGGTCGAGAAATGGCCAGACAGAGAAACAAGAGGGAGTGGACCGCTGTGAGAGGCCTGGGGTGATGTTTGAGGACACAGGGGGTCGTTGTGGTTTGTCTCGCTGTCAATCACCCTCACTCTGATTTTCTTTGTTGCCTGTGAGCTCAATGCCCCTCAGCAACCTGTGGCTGTCCTTCCTCTTTGTGTTACAGTGTGGGAACTTTGCTGTGCTGGTGGATCTCTACGTACTGCCCCTGGGCGGCCAAGAGGACGCCAGCTGGTTTACTACAGACCACATCGAGGTACAGACACAGGGAGAAGGGCGCGCCTGTGAATAAGCGTGTGAGCGAATACGTGGCTTCTGTTGTGCTGCGGGCCTTTTGAAATAGACGGCAGCAGCGTAGAATCGAAAATGACTTTGAGCCTTTTCCCTTTTTATTGTTGCTAAACTGTTGCCATCTTGCTGCCAGCCACTTGTGAAGTGACCAGACCCGCCTGTCACATGAGACTGCTGCCTTTTTTGTTGTTTGCCTCTTCTCATCATTAACCTTTCCTTCTGTGGCTGTACTCAATTATTAGCAAACTGTTTGCAGGATGTTGCAGCCTTGGTTCAAGACTCTGTGGACCAGCGGGTTAAGCAGTACACCGAGTTCCTTCATAATCGGAGACATCGCAAGCAGAAGGAGCTGGCATCTGCTTCAGCTTTTGTTGTCGAAGGTAACACATCATCTTGTGACTGTTATTCTGCTCTCACATAAAGTATTCAGCCATGATCGGAATTTTTTTTCCTTGCATTGCCATCCATTGTTCAGTGTAACACTGTTCCTTCATGCATTTGAAGTGTTTATTTGATTTGTTATAAGGGACATCCCCAATGTCCAAAATGATGGGACACTTTTATTTGTAAATAAAAAAGAGAATGCCATGATTTGCAAAGCTCACAAACTCATATTTTAACCCTTATACATAAACAACATATCAAATGTTGAAAGATTTGATCTTTTCATGGAAAATATTACCTTATTTTGAATTTGATGACTGCAGTATAAACTTAAAACATGGAACACGGACGCCTCAAGATTAAGAAAGTAATTGTCACAAATTGTAATGATTCTAGGGATTTAATCAATTATTTAGGTTAATTGGTAATACTGCGGCTAAATGGAGGATTTTAGAGATGCACAGCTTCTCAGTTGTAAAGACAAAGTCTGAGAATCTGTGACATATTGCAGCGACTCTGAAAATGTTCCTCAACATTTAGTCACAAAACTCTTTGAGGATCCCACCATCTACTGAGTGTGATATCATATCATAACACTCAGAAACAGGAGATATCTCTGTGTACAAGAAACAAGGCTGAGGGTCAGATATATAATATATAATGTAGGAGTGGACACAGTTCACCGTGAAGTTGGGTCATACACAAAGAAGCCGTATGCGAACACAATCTAGAAACAGTCATCTTCTATGAGCCACAGCTTGTTTAAGTTTAACAAGAATGGGACAAAACTCCTCTTCTCAGCCGGTGTCTTCTCTTCATAAGCGTTTACACTCAGCTGTTAGGAGAAGAGGGGATGCTGCACCCTGATGAAGATGGTGCTGCTCCAAACGTTTTGAGTAATGTTGCCTTCTTTGAATTCAAAATGAGCTACAATTTCCCATGAAATTATAAAATTGATCAGTTTCAAAATGTGATATGCCATCTATGATCTATTAGGAATGCAGTTTTGGAGATCATTGCATTCTGTTGTAATTTACATTTAACGCAGCATCCTAACCTTTTTGGAAGTGGGCCAGTGATTCTGACAGGTGTTGTTTATTTTATATTGAATTCCCTGTTGCACATTCCTGTATAATGAAATCATTTTTCTTAATACCTTTCTTTGTTATGGGTGTGTCTATCATCAGATTTTGAAAACATAAAATGATTTACTTTAGCTCTAAACTCAAAAACCATTATTTACTCATTTAAAGCTCAACTCATGAGCATTGCTATGTGCCTGGAGGTGGACCTTGGAATTGGACCGAGAAGAAAAGAACGAGTGCCAAAGTAGTCTGAAAAATATTTCACGACTACGTCTTTGAGGAGAGTGTGGGCGGACAGACAGCAAAACTAGTTGGGACATGGTGGCTCCCTACGCCCAGGGTGTGACCTGTAGAAGCAAGAGCTGATAGCAGTTTTCATATTGTGGGACACAGTTTAACTTGGCATGTCCCAGATGCATTGATAGAGCCATTAAAAACCCTCATCTCTCCTACCCAGCTTTTCAGTGTAGCATTGAGCGTACTTTTCTTTATCTGCACTTGTAGTTCAATTGATAACATCAGAAATGGCTGCTGCGAATTCATACGAAAATATACACAAGAAAAACCAATAAATCACGCTTCTGTATGAAGAAGGCAATGCAGAGCATCCATGTTGATCCCACTGTGAATGCATTCCCCCAGCCACCCACACACATCCCTTTGAAGCACAGTGAAGCAAGCATCAGAGGAACCTCCAGCTGCGTGTTCTTAGACAGACAGGTTTGTCACAGGTAGCAGTTAAGGGCAGTTAAACTGGGCTCACTCAGCAGGGCAGGCCTGACTGTGAGAGTGGGATTACAGGGCAGTCGGCCCCATAAAGTTTCTCCTGCGGCTGCAGCTCTGCCTCTCACGCTACCCTTCCCTCCCCCCCAACACACACACGCGCGCACTTAGCCCTGCCATCCATTCAGTGTCTTCATACCTGCATGTGTATGTACATGTTCCACCTTTGCAAAGTTCATGACTTCATTGTTGTCAGTGTTTGCATATTGCATGCACACGAGTGATCATACACATCAAAACCTGTGAAAGTCCAAAGAGCGACACTAAGTTTGAGAGATGTATCCTCCCCCTGGGTTAGGTGTGAACAAGCTGATGGTGTAGGGTTGCCGAAAAGCCTGACTCATATTCCCCATGACAGACTGAGGAGAGACAGACATCTCTAATGATGGAGATCACAGGCTGAGGCTCCACACATACATACACTTGCACACACCAATTCACTTCACTGCGTGAACAAGGGGACTATCAGTATTTCAGCAGTGAAATATGCATGTAAAAATGATTAAGCTCCTTGCGGCTTTGCCAAAAAGAATGTAACCGGTGGAACATGACTCCCTACCATATCGGATAATTTTCCCCACTCAGAACATGAAAAGGTATAGCGCCTCAAACAGGCTGTGCTCTAGTCCTATTAAAGGTCTTAAGTGAGTGTAATGACATTCTTGGGTCTTTTCATTGTCCCATGTGAGCGAGGTGGTTGAGCAGTAAAGGTGGAGACTGTGACTGTGAGAAGTGAGCAGGCAGGCAGGAGCCATAAAAAGGGGAGGACGGACTATAGACTTAAGGAGGGAAGCCCAGCAAACCTCAGGGTAGGTATTAAGTATTGGGGTCGCCTATTCTGTAAGCAGGTCAAACGCTAACCTGCTAATCCTCACAGGACGCTCAGACTGTCCATTGCAGGGAGAGGAAGCCATTTTTCTACAGAGGACGCATTAGCATTTGTTTCAGCTTCCTTTTTATTATGTGACAAAGTTGATATCTTTCAGTGAGAATAAGTGTATGTGCATGCATGCTGTTGGTGACAAGCGGGGTGACGAGCAGGGTTAAAAGTGACGACGAGCCCAAAAATAGGCAAACGGACTGTGGTGCTATGTGTGGGATGGTAACGGGGGGTGGGGGGGGGGGGGGACTGTGTGAGGTGGCGTTTGAGCTGGTGCCAGTATAAAATCACAGGGGCTTCCGCCAACAGACAGCAGTAAGAACAGCGTAACAGGCTCAGCTGTTGGCACTTCAAATGAGCCATCAACAGCTTTTAGCATTCCAAGGTCCTCCAGTTCAAGTGTTTGTATTCCAGTTATCTCTATTGGCTATAATATTTGTGTGTACATGCTGTGTTGAGTACGTGTGTATGCGTGTGTAGCATACAGTGAACATGTCCGAGAAAGTTTATCCCATGCGCTCTGCCAACAAATATTTAAGAGCCATTTCTTTAAATCTCAGCTGCAGAGGCCAGAACCCCCCCCTTTTTTTTTCCAAGGCTACTTGAAACTTCATGATTAGCTCATAGAGATGTGATTTATTTATGTTTTTAGAGAGATGAACAAGCAGCAACTTTTCCCACCAAGCACTTTGGCTCCAGACATGCAGAGTGGACATGTTAGACTTTAGAAGTCCAGAGAAAGGGGACTTTGGGAGATCACTTGCGAGTTCTCGGTGGTGACCCATGTTGAACACACCTTCACTTCTATTTCTATTCATCGGTATTTACCGATGAACTGACATGAGTGGATAATGGGATCCCCTGTGCTATGAGAACTACACATTTCTGTCATTTAAGATGACACTTGAATAAGGGAGGGTTAGTCATGCCCGACAACAAAACGAGTGCCACATGTACTTCCGTGTCGATGTTTCTTGCAGAGTTTTTTTTTCCAAGTCAGATTGCCTTAACAGCACATTATATCGTTCATGTATTGCCAATAGCGCTTCCTTTTCTCAGGAGATTAAATTCAATTTACTCACATTGCTCAGCAGGCACTGTGGCGTGTTTTCACTCTAGGGGGATATTGATTTTTGAAGTCCATAATTGTGTATATATTTGTGTGTATAGTTTGAGTGTAAACTGATAGGTCCCGTTTTACACGGATTTAGTTAACATGCCATTTCAAATTGCCAAAGCACATTACCAGATGTCATGCGTCTGCTGTTAGTATTGATATAACCACATTGATCTCCCCATGTGAGGCAGAGCTCAGGTAGAGTTTAGCCTTGGATTTTAAAGTCTTCCTCTCAGTTGGAGGAGTTAGAAAAGCTCTAACAAAGTGGTACCTAGAGTCCGTTTGAGCCCATGGCAGAGCTGGTTCCTCCTTTCTCTCCCCACACAGGTGCCAGGGCTTAGAGGGAGGGAACACCTGCCAGCCTGTTTCCCCATGGCCACGGCAGGCTGGAGAGGCATTTTCCCAGGCTCCCCAGATGAATGGTCACTAATAGCCGTGGGAGAGGGCTTTGCAAGTGCTGCACAGTGTACCACTGACTCCTCTTGGCAGGCCTATGAAGGGGGCTTAAGGCAGCCTGGCCACGGCCATTGCAGGAAAAGCACAAGTGTTGCTGGATAGCTTCACTCTTGGAGAATGTGTTTACGAATGACCATCTCCCTTCCAATGAAGAATGTGGCGGAGTGTAGACACTGCAGGGGGAAATGGTTAATTTTTCCTCTGTCCAAGAGTCGGCAACAGATTTAGCTCTGTGGGCTTATTTGATGTATTGAAGGCCTTCAGCCTAAAGACTAAAACGATTCATACAGTTTTGTGTTTTTTCGTGACCACAAAGTATCTAACTTTTATTTTAACAAGGACAAGTGAATTCTGTCTTCCCCGTCTCCCACTGTGACACCTCGCGGCAAGACAATCGTGCCACTGGTGTTTTTGCAGTGACAAGCTACATCAACCCACCTCGCTCCTTCTTGCTGCTGCATCAGCATTTCCTATTTTTATGAGTGGCTGTCATGTGGGAAATGGTGTCTGTAAATGGAGAGGCATGCCTGTGGCAGAGTTACCTGCCCTGCTTTGTGTTACTGGGCGTGAGGCAGGCTGGGATTAAGGCGAGAGGGAAATGGAGACCTGTGACAGGAACAAAGGAATTCCAAGGCCCGGGCTGGAAATGGATCCCGATCAGAGTAACTGCTCTAGCCAGTCTGCCCCTCTTCTCCACTTGCCCCCCTCTCCATGGCCCCTGCTGGGCAACCCCCTTTCCCCTGATGCTTTGTGGTGTTGCTGTGGCTCTTTAAATCCTCCCTGTAAACCCCTGGCCTTACTCAGCAGCAACACATAGGACAGCCTGACTCCACTGCAAGCCCCCGTCCCTCTCTATTACTGCACGTATATGCACATGCATTTATCTTTATTGTTTTTCCTGAATCTCTCCTCTCCTCTCCTCTCCTCTCCTCTCCTCTCCTCTCCTCTCCTCGCCTCTCAGCACTTCCTCACTCCCCTCATGTCGTCTCTTTATGTTTTCTCACTTTCTCTCCCTCTCCGCAGGGTCAGCTGCAGTCTCTTAGGACACAACCACAATCCCCACCATAGCTGTCACACCACACTCTTTTCCCATATAATTAGGGCCTGAGCCTGAGCTTGAGCACGGATCACATTCATGTGACTGTTCCCTTTTACCGCAATCTGGTCTGGGAGACGGCACACACTCTCTTGAACTCATGCTGAGTGTTCAGCCTGACCAGAGTGCCTTGTTTCAGGAATTCCTGAAGCACGCATAAGATGCTCTTCGCTTCTCTTTGAAAGAAATAGTTTTGTGTCATGTGCCCTTCGATTTCTCGTAGGCAGGTGTCACTGCAGTGCAGCAGGCCAAATTTGCCTTGTCTTGTTAGGAACGGTCTGCTTCAAATAGTTGCTACAGCAAGCAAGCACAGTTTTGTTGTCAGCGTTGATCTTTTCCAGGCATTTTGGCTCACATCAGGTCAATGACTTTAAATACTTTAAATATCCACACATTATGAAGTTTTGGCTGAAAATATATTGGGGTTTATTGTGTTGTTGTTTTTTTGCCTTAAGTCAACGTCCTCCAATCCCATTTTCATTAGACACGGGTAGCAATATCACCATGTGTGTCACGGATCACGTATTTGCATTTCTAAATACGGGTTTGTAGACTTGTAGAGGATTCGACAAGCAGAGAAAGCCTTCAGCACAAGCTTGGTGTGCCTTTTAAAGGGCCAACACAGTGCAGAGCTCAAGTCTCCAAACTACCGTGTGGAGCACTAAACCAAAAGATCGTAATGCGATTGTATTATTTTCAATGTGACTGCCTTTGGACAAACAGCGGCTGCACTTTGGGATATCTGTGGCCTTTTGAGCTAATTAAGAGAAAAAGATAATTGAATATGACATTTTATGTCACAGCGACATCAGATTATATTTCGGAAAAATACAATTTTTTCCCTCGATAATTGTTCTGCGCTCCAAAAAAATACTCCCCTCCACTTTAGTCACATGCTTGCATTATGGGTTGGCCTGAGCTACCATGCTGCGGCGTATTTTGTAACTGCGATGAAGGGGTCACCCAAATGTTAAATTGAACACTCATGTGCAAATATTGTTTCAGGTGGACATTGTGCGGGATGATAAGACACAGTGCTCTGCGTAGTTACAGTTGCACACAGAGAGTGATGTCCTTCCAGGAAAGCCCCCACTTACATATGGGTAACTTCCTCATGCTCTCTCATCCTTCACCACCCCACCCCACTCTCTCGTTCTAAGCCCCGACTCTCCACCCACACTTGAGGACAGAGGGAGGGGGTCCACATCAAAGCGGGGATGTCAAAAGAGCAGGATTCTCAGGCACTGATGTCTGACTGTCCTGCTGATTCAACTCCTGTTCATGAAGGGGTTTGCGTGGGAATTACAGTTCTCCTGACATTGACTCAGTACATTAACATGCACACCAGAAACTCGGTTAATGAGAGGAATCAGGTTACAGGAGCAAATCGCACAATGCCTGCCCATGCATGGTGAAAATCTGATTTCTGTTTAACTTGCCTTTGCATGCAGCTGCTCGGTTGTCAGATTTCTCCCAAATTTTTAACCCCTTAACACCTAATGTTTCAAATTCATCCCAAAACCATTTCTGATCTTGATGCAGTCGAGGTGGTATAAGTAACCCACTAATGGCGGTTGAATGTATTTTCTACACACGCCAAGGATTGTTTTGGAAGCTGTTTGTTGATACCTAGTAGTCTGATGTTGCTTAACTTTGTGTCATAGCTAAATTTCCATCCTATAAACCGCTTTATCCAGTCCTGTCATGGAACACTGGAGCCGATCCCAGCTGATTATAGGCAGACACACCCTGAGACAGGTCAACAGTCTATCACAGGGCAAATGTTTACAAATTAGCCTCAAATGCATGTTTTTGGGCATTTACACACACAGGAAGAACACCAGAACGCCACAAAGAAAATATCAAGCCCAGCCCAAACCTGGACCAGCGATGTCTTTGTTGTGAGGCAACAGTACTAACCACTACACTGCTGCGCCATCCACACACATTTATATGCATCTAATGTACTATATGAGCTGAATGTGGTGTACTCATATTACCTATATCTTCTTCAAAAAGCATGTGCTTGAAAACCAAAATAAACATTTGTATCCTAAGTAAATAAAGGTAGTAAGTGATTAAAGAGCGAAGAGTATGTTGACATACTGCAGATTCAAGATTACCTTTAGTTTTTTGTGGAAACACTCCTTTTCCCTAATAGACACACTTGCATTGAGTTTAAAAATAATCCTTTAACATTACAAGAACTACAGGTTGACAGATTTCATCATCGAGCAGTAGAATCATAACCATTGCATAATACCTCCAGTCTGTAGGTCTTACCAGACGTATGTCAGGTTATTTTAGAAATAGTTTAAAGATAACTCTGTAACTTTGGGGCCTTTAAATGCACCAAGCTCCTGAACTCATTGTGGTCAAGTTTCTGCACGGTGATGACCTGCTTGGAAACCTTCCATATCAGAACAGAAATTCTTATGGATTCCTGTGTGAGTCACGGCAGCCTGGGCTGCCAGGAATGCAGATGGCAAGAAGAAGTAGGCTTTGTTTTCTATGGCTGTTTTAATGATCTCCTCAGGATATGGCTGAAGTTAATGAAGTCTGTTCCATGGGGGTTTACCTTTGACATTGGTCTGAATGCCTCTCACCCCTGTCGGTTCCATTTTACAGTCCCAGTCACTGTGGATGCCTTTTAGTTTGTTGACTTTTCTTTCCTCTCATTGTTTTCCCAGGAAGCGGTGAAAGCTGCAGTGTGTGTGTGTGTGTCTGTGTGGGTGTGTGTGTGTGTGTGTTTCTCGAAGTACAGTACTGCCTTGGCACCAGCCCTGTGGAGTCTCAAGTTCTCTTTTCGCAGTTGTCCTGCGGCATATTACAAGAGGGCAGAGGTCTTTCCAAACAAGCAGTTACAATATTATCAACCACATTTCTGAAAACACGGAGCGCTGGCTTGTTTACTGTTTGATTTGATTTGACCCGCCGTAATACTATTTTGCCTTGGATTTCAAAAAAATGAAGCAGGACCATCTTCTCTTCAAGGATGTACAAATGAATCCATTTTAAAGTCCCTCCTCTGCATATTTGGATATTGCACCACTGTGGGCCACAGTTGCCACAAAAAGGGGCCACTTATTCCCAGAGGACGCACCAGCAAACTTTGTGAGAGAGAAACATGAATGTAAGCTTAGCACGAGAGAACCTGGGCATGAGGCCAAGAGCAACTCTGTGCTGTGCAGGACGTTATAAAAATCGAAGCAACAGCTGATGGCGTTGCACTGGTTCCCAACTCTGTGTCCACACATCCCCGTCAAATTTGTCCTGGGAATTGGCGAGCTCGGCCCGCCAAGAGAAAGCGGTGAGAACAGTTGTAGGGCGAGATATGAGGCTAAAGAGTCTCTTAACGGACCAAATCAGAGCGTCTGCAAACATAAAGAGCCACGAATGTGTAAAATGAAAGATGTTTGCTTCCTGGTCCCTCCTGGACCCCGCGTAGACAGAGAAAACAAAACAGCGATACAGATCTACATTCCTCTCTGTGTAGATATCCAGAATGGCTGATAGATAACCACTGCTTTGCTAGTTAAGGATTCACACATTGTCAGATTAAACTTATTTAAACCTCAAGAAAGAATTGCTGCTATAAATGACAAACATGTTGGCTGTACCCGTGACAGGGTGCTCATGCAACTTCTTTTCAGAAAGTTTCCGATTGAATATTATAACACTCTATATGAATCACATGGCAGCAACGCGATGTACTGCAGCTTGTAATATCTAGGTCGTGCCTTGTAATATTGCCATATAATATTATGAAAGGTCTTTTCATGGTGCTTTTACCGTATATGATATGTAAAGTGCTACGCTATATCATAATATTACATGCATGTCTGTGTCCTGGTTTTGAAATGCACTATCCAAATTGTAACGGCAGCTGTAAAGACCGATTTTGACCACAGAATTAAACTTGCCTACATCCTATTCATTTTGAAAATGTGTTTGATAATGTGTTGTCTCGCATTGGGCAGTGCAAATATTCTTATTGACTTCAAAGTGTTTCTTAAGAAGTTCTTTTTTGGTTCAACAGTGGTATATTTGAGTGGTCTTCCCTCACCTCAGTCCATTAGATGCCTAATTCGCTACAGATCCGAACTGAACCCTGGAAGCTTCCTAAACAAACTAAACCAAAAACCCAAAACTGAAGATTCACAAGCCAGAAACACCAGCAGTGGAGTTAAGCTGATTTCAGTGGCTAATACCCTTCAAGGTCCATTAACTGCAAAGAATTTGTTACCAAAATACTAAACATTTGACTTCTGCTTCTCATTATGGTTAAAGGAAAAGCGTCCACAAAACATTATGAATTAGAAATGAATAAAAACCACAATTAGAAGCTGAAAGTCGACGGTTTAACACGTAGTCTCTGTTTTGTTACAATCTCTGTAAATAACTGATACAACAACAACAACGTGTCGTCACTTGGATTTGATTTGATTGTTGCGTTTCTCTCTGTTAAAAGCACCGAGAAATGACAGTGTTGTAATTGGTGCTACATAAATAAAGTTGAATTGAATTGAATTGAATCACCACACACACATAATTGCAACTTTACCTGAGCGTTCAGGTTGATCAAGTGTTTTGTTAAATGGTTTTTTTAATCCCCAATTATTGTCTAATGTCATCTGGCTCCTCTATTGCACACCCTCCATGCTGCAAGTTGGGACATTTTAATCCCAGGCTTTGATTCCTGGAGCCTTAATGATTATCTCTTCTCAGGAACAGAAATACTTTGACTTTGTCTCTTATGAACATTTGTCAGCTCCCATCACACATTTTGTGTGGAAGTGCTTCTGCTGCACAATTTCTATACTTAGTGTATACTAAGTGTACACATTTCATATTTTGTTTTGATCTGTCTCCAGAGATTTTGGGAACCTCTTCACTAAATCCCGACAACACTGTCAAACACTGGCTTAAGTGAATTTTGCCGTTGGCTACAATTTTACATAATATTGTTTTTACGGATTAGAAGTTCGCTCAAAGGCGTGAAACTTTTTATGACCCGTCAACCCGAGAGCAATGTTACTGGATAATCCAAAAACATGCTTACCGACTTTATATTAAAACTAAAAAAAAAATATTTGCTCCAATTTTCACTTTAGCTTGATAATATTTCTAGATCAGCTGTAAAAATTTTTTATTTTTTTTTTGTTTTCTCAAAAATTATTAAGCAGCTTGCTGTTTTTTCAAACAGCAGGGGGAAAAGTGAGCAGCAGTGGAGCTATTAAATCACGGGCCAGCAAGCTTAAGCATATACCTGTGACAGTTTTATGGCCAACTGCCACTGTAATGGCATGTCACTGTCCAAAAACTGTTCGTTTTTGAAGACAATGGTTAACTGCTTTCAGTTGTTTTAAGATTGCGTCAGCAAACAGGAATATGTTCACATTGGCCTTGCGCGCTGTCGATATGCGGTGTGCTCAGTTTTGTTCCCTTCTTTAACACCTTGTGGGCATATTTGTCCTAGTTCTAGCTCAGCTGTTGAAGACATCTAAACCTTTAATTGAAGCTAAAAGACAAAATTGCACATTGCTTGCAGAAATGAGGGGGGTCACAAGGAAAAAGCAACATGGGAGAACATAACAAGTAGTAGGCGGTTAAAAAACATTGAGTAGCTATACAGTCACTACATCTAGAAAGAGAATTGGTAGCAAAAAGGTGTGGAAGAGTGAGCATGCTGTCCATCCGTTTCCCAGCACCGTGCGTCTGTTTGCAAAGAAAAACTGGATGGCGTGTAAGCCAGACTCTTTTGCTTTTAGTCAACAAATTCCTGCCAGATTAGGCAACAGGCCACTGTTTCTGCCCAGCGCAACTTACACAGCATGACAAACATTCCATGACAAATAGAGCAGAGACCCAAGACGCGGTGTCTCCGCTCACACCAAATCATCAGGTCAGTTCAAATAAAACTGAATGAAATCACACTTAATAAAGACTGCGCACCCAGGCCCTCATTAAGAAGCCCGTCTAGGGCCAGGAATATACAAAAACAAAATTAATTGGAAAGTGATTATTTTTTTTCTTTCCTCAATCATACAGACTTTTATATTGTTATGTATTTTTCATTTATTACTTAAAGCTGCTGTGCTGCGAGTTTTGAAACTTCCAAGAGCTGCACAGGCAAAATAAAAACGCACAGTTTAAAACATAGATTTAACTGTCCGTTTTACAAATTCATGAACCGTGTCAGATGATTTCTAATTTGTTGATAGTGACACATCTCATAACCGTTGGGGAACTGTTAAAGAATAGTGGGAGGAGCATTTTTCTAACAGTTGGGGTGATAAGTGACACGTCAGCGGGATAAAAGAATTCAGAGAGGCAGACTACCAGAAGTAAAGATGTGCAGGCGTTCACCATTCTGTGGAAAACTACATCCAAACTACATCTCCATTATATTTGAATGTCAGCAGCTTGTTTTCTCACGACGATGAACTGAATATACAATATGTTATCAGTGTATTGAGGAATGACACCACTGCCTACTAACATACCACTCATGTCAGGCATGAGATCTTTCATCATATCTGTGTTTCTTTCTCTTTCCTTTTTTTTTTTTTTCAACAGGGGAAAACTTTGACCTGGTCGCCAATTTTCTGAAGCGGCACTCGAACCTCAGATGTCTTGTCAAACAGGGTACGTGGCTTCACGTGTTTTCAGTGAATCTGTCCAAGTGAAAACAGTCAGAAATAGACCACTCAATAGTTCCTAGTCAGCCAAATTTCCCACAGAAAGAGCAAGTCATCTGTGCTGTGCGTGTTGATTTTTTTCCCCCTCACTTGTTTTTATGTCCTGTCCCTACCTGCTCGGGGTGTTGTTGAGAGCAGGCGCCCATTAAGTGGTTCCCTTGAGAAGCTACTGAGAGTGGGAGAGGGAAAGATCGCCTCGCTGTCTCTGGAGAGACGGGAGAATCTATCTCCACGGCCCATCTAGCGCCTGTGACCCATGGCCACCTTTTCATGGGACCAACATGGTTCTCTTCCTGTCAGTAAAGTTAATATCTGCTCCCTGGGGGCCAAGGCCTGGATGTCAGGGCAGCACTGACCTGCTGCGGGCCGAGACGACGGCTTCTCTCAGCAGGTCCATTGCACATCAAATTAGAGCCAGTCTCCTGGGGTCAAAGGTTGTGTAATTCGGTCCACTTGAGCTAGTCGCATATATGCGGTTAGATTGTGTAAAGCTTTCTCTTAGCTGTAAAATGGACTGTTTGAAGTCTTTTATTGCGATTGGCTTCATGGCAACAAGGTTTAAGTTGAATTCTTTAGGAAGGCTGTAAAGCTGCGCGATCGATTAAAATGTGAATACTATAATCAGAATGCACGGCGGGGATATTTTCAGATTTAGCTGACTCAATAGCCATGCTCATGTTAAAATGTACAAGAAAAACAAAGACTTTTTATTGCCGGTGGGGGATTAAACTAGTTTGCTCTTTGGCTGCAATGACAGAGGCAGCCACAACGTCCGTCTTCGAAGCCACTTGATCAAACTCGGGGCTGGAGTTAGTTAGTTAACTATGGGCAGGGTACATCCTGCCCACCACAGAGAAACACATTCACACACTCTCACATTTACACCTACAGACAAACGCTAAATATAATGTCACAGACTGGCGACCTGTCGAGGTAGTACCCCGGCTTTGCCCTCAATCAGGTGGGATTGGATGACGTGGTTTAAAGAGACGGATTAATAATGACATAAAGAGTGGAATCACCCACATCACCTGGAAAGCATTCATCTGCTTTTAAAGCCGATTTGCTCGCCTCGCCTTTTACTTAGCCTAATGTTTCCCACTCCATTTTTTGGCTTGAAGGTGGCCTGAGAATTCATGTTCAAAGGCCAAGAATTTCCACGGCACCATTCAATGGAAAACTGGCAACTAGATTTTGAGCAATCAATCAGCACCCAAAGCCACCCACAACATAATCGTTCTTAGTCACCGTTGTTATTTACTCCACCCAAGGTATACGCAAGTTATACCCAAGCCTAACAAAACTTAAGGGCTGACATTGTTTACAAACCACACAAGTGAGGCAAACATAGTGTATTTAAGCGCGGCCACAAATGGGAAATGTGAACGTTTTCAGACCAAGTGCTTCGAAAACGTTCCAACAGAAGCTGCTGGACTAATTGGAAGAACAAAAGCAGACAGAAATGGATTATCATGTCCCGCCAATGCTCCCGGTCATATTTTGAAGCAGAACGTAACTTTAGCTCACCATCATGATGATGAGGAACATTTCTAGTGCAACCTGTGTACACAAAGGAGCCTATGTAATGGCCTCTGAGGGTTTTCCTGTCTTGACTGTTGAACTCGTGTGACACATTGCGGTCATTTCGTCTGGACGGCCTTCAGACAGTTCGAGTTTTTATTATGATACAGTAACAAATATTGTTATTGTACTGAAAATAATATTTTGAATCTTTAATCTTTTAAAGTCCACGAAACGGTCCTATTATTCCCAAAAGCCAAAGTTGATGTAAAGTTCCATGCACTTCATAAAGTTCAGCATTCATATGTAAACTGTCATTTTCTCCTCGGTCTGAGGGACTGCAAATACTTGGTGTTTGTAAATGTGAATTCAATCATTCACCACAATTCCCTCTGTCTGTCTTTGACTAATAATTAGAGGTGAGGCCAAGTTATTAACCAGCGGGATCTGTGTTGTTTCTTTGCCCGCTCTCAGATTTGCGTGTGTTTCCTGAACGATATGTTGTGTGTGTGAGTCGTCCAAAGGATGCCTCAGCGCACCATGGAAACCCGAGCCCGGCTGTGGTGAGTGCTGTTTATACTCCTCTATTTCCTCTTCCAGTCGCCTGGCGAAAGGTCCTGTATAGGCCTGCGTGTTATTACAGGGATGTGTTGCCAAATTGTGCTCTCGCTTATATCTGCTGATCCTCTTTACAAGGGGGCCGGGCACTGAACCTATTGAGGGTTTTTCTTAGAAATAATAGGAGGTAAACAGAGGTGTGGCGGGAGCTTGTAATGGGATTGAGTGAACCATGGTCTGGATGCTCCCGGGTTATTAGCACAGTTATATTCATTGTTTATCAAACCCAAACAGTACTTTATGTTGTCCAAAAAACATAGCTGTAGAGAACTTTGGTACACAGAATTCAGCACATTAGAATACCCCCCCCCCCCCCCCCCCCCAAATAACGCTAGTTGATTTTTATCTATGTGTAGCTGTACAGTTGTGCCCTAAATCCCATAAAAGAACATTTGCATTTGTATATTAAGGGAATAACAGTTGTGTCTGCACTTTGGGCACCTTTGCTATAGATGTGAACACTTATTGTGTGACGTCCCATTTTGGGCTCCAATTGAAGTACTTAAATTGTGCAGTTTTACAGCTGCAGCCATGTCGTGATAGAAGCACTGCAAAGAGCTCACGCACGCACGCACGCACGCACGCACGCACGCACGCACGCACGCACGCACGCACACGCACACACACACACACACACACCAGCGGGAGACACCTGTGTTTCAGTGTATTGTCTATGGGGATCCAACTGCCAACATGAGGATCAGTGGATGACACTCCTCCACCACCAGAGCTTTAACAGTGGGTTTTTTTTTCTTTTGCATTGAGTTGCTCGTTGAGAACCTGATTTTGAAAGTCTGCTGGCAAGTTCCATGTGCGTTGATTGATTAGATAGGAACACTATCTGCGCTGAGCATAACACACTGCGTTCTTCCGCTGGTGCAAGAGCCGCTACTGTAGATTTGTTTTGCCCATTCATATTATAAGCAACTATCTTTTGGTTCAGTGTTTTTGTGATCTCAAAGTCTCCAGAGCACCCTGGGAAAGGGGCAGCAGAGAGGCTCTCACCTTGGCACTCACATCAAATACGGACAAGTCTCCCATCGCATCCCATGATCAGTGGCCTGATGTTTTTCTGTGAGGTTTTTTTTTTTTTTTTGCTATTGTTTCTCTTTGAAATGTCTCCGCACTCTCCAGAGTTTGGCGCCCAATGAAAGCAGTAATTGTAATATTTTTAGTGGAGCAATACATTCGTCAGTGAAAAGTTCACATTGTGTAACCAATTTTCCAGTTCACAGAGGCATTGCTGTCGATTGCGTTCCCCTCCTCAGGATGTGGTTCTCCGGAGTCATACAGTACAAGTGGAGGGAATTGGAGGGTGGGAGTCTTGTGGTGGAGCACTCATTCGCTCAACCTCGAGCTTGGTTTTGTCAGGCAACGATACCAGACAGAGAGGCTGAGGTTTTTTTTCACATGACAAAAACAATCGCTTGTTTACATCCCTTCGCTCGCCTCTCATCCAGTCAGAACAGGAGTTTTCGTCGTTTCAACGCTGCCAAAGATTGCAGAAATCTGAACGTAAAGAGGTTCATGCTGTGTGAGTCACAACTGATGTAATAAAGTTGCAGACTAAAAATAATGGAGTCTTTTCAGAGTAGCCTGTCAGGACTGATCTCATTTTTAAGAAGGGGTCTTTTATTCCACGGCTCTTGACAGCAAAAAAAAAAAAAGCCTCATTTCCCCGTGTTCTGGGAGGTTCCGGGGTTTGTTGTTGGGATTCAGTTCGTGTGACTTGGTCAACAAAAAAAATCTTCAACCGCAGTGGAAACGTAGATTCATCCAATGCACACTTCTCGTGAGGTCAGAGGGGTTACACAGTGAAGGAAGCGAGGCGACGTCACTGTTGGCCTTTTGTCGAGTGAACCTCAGCCTGTACTCCCACACTTCGGCATACTGTACGTCAGTTGTGTACAGTCCGCTCCTACGGGCCGTGCTTTCAGCTGCGGAGAGAAAAGAGGAGGAAATGTTTTCACCGCGTTTAGAGGGACCTGCGAAACAAATCATTATTATCGCAACTTGTAGTCGCCGCCGAACCCGCTCGTCTTTTTTCTGCACTGACGCAGTTTGTTAAAAGTTTTCTTCAGACGAGCCACATTTCAGTTTTATAGCTCCGACACTGAGTTTTGATCCTCTCCACCTTCAAGCAGCTGTAGTTGTAAAGCAGCTGTACTTTAAACAAGCCAGCTTTCACAGCACGGCATCCAAATACCACTAAACAAGTGTTTATAGTTTCAAGGGAAATTTGCTGTGACATGGAGTATCGAGGCTTGTTTATAAGAGAAGCATTTAAAATGTTGTATTTTATATACCATTTCAGCGACATTTAAAGGTCTGATTAGATTAAATGAGATTTTCTTGTGTCCATGGGCTTGTTGTAGATCGAGGGTCTTTTCTGTATTAGAGTTGTTGTTTTTTTAAGAAATACCCCCAAGTGTTTGAGAATCCTGCAGGTAGAGTTCCCGGAGCTCTGAGTGCCTCAGGTCTGAACATATTATTGTTTTTAAAGTCCTGGCCATCCTGCAGAGCCTGCACGAGCCTTTCTTGTAGAATACTTTGTTACCTGTCATGTTTCTTTTCTGTTTAGGGTGACATTTAGACAGTTAAATGAAGCATAAAGCTGCCACAGCAGAAACCTTGTGCTTTGGCATCACATTTTAGCGTAGCACTACAGTGTCACACTCTATTGTGAAACGTCATGTTATGATGTGATAAAGCGGTGATATGTGACCACAATTCACCCTAAACTCATTTCGCATGTTATCACTTATCAATAAGTTAATGTAATTATGATCTGATGTAATATCTGTATGTGGCATCAGTAGACTTAAGCAATAGTCCCATTTGTAAATGTTGACTTTTTCTTGATTTGATTGAATTGCCACTGTGATGTAGTAAAACTTCAAAAATAATCTGCCCTCGGTAATCTAATCTGTCAAGATCGTTGAAAGCCTTACAAGTTTTCTGTCATTGTTCAAAAATAATTCCGTCTGTGATGGAAAATACTGAGTCCACATGTCTGGAGTCGCTGAGTGAAATTAAACCTGATATCCCTCCACTGTTTATTTTGACCTAGAAACCTAGACTGGGCCTGGACGTTGCTTAATTTGCACAAAGCAGCAAGGAAGGAAACAAAAGGCAGAGCCTCTTCTGCAAACTCTCTTTTCTTTTTTTTTTTTTAGGGGGGTGGATTTGTTAAGTTCCTCAAAAAGGTTCTCATGTCGTGAGTCAGCGCCAGTGCTGAGGACGGCAGCATGGGAAGGAAGAGCGAGTGTTTAGGATTGTGGCCTTTGTTTTCTAGTCAGGCACAGAGTGGGCAGCTGAGGTGAGTGGCGTGCTGGGCTGCAGAAGTTTGGATCAAAGGCAGAGCAGATGTGTTTCCAGTCCCCCCCCCCCCCAACCCCGCAACCCCCCCCAACCCCACCACCACCACCACCACCCTCAACCACCCCCTCCTTCTGCGCTCTGGATGAGCCTGTGTGTTTACTCATGACCTCAACACGCCTCTGTTCTTCACAGCTCGCAGCAGCGAGCAGCGGTCCTTTCCCAAGCGTCCAGCGTCTGCTGACCTCCCCCGGGCCTCGGCCAAAGACACGGCTCGCGGTGCGCGGCCGCGTCTCCTCGTCCCCCTCACGTCCGGGGGTGTTTACACTGAGTTGTGACTCACGAAGTGAGTTCGAGCAGTTAGCAGATTGTCTCAATCTTTTCACATGGGTGGATCCCAAAAAACCTTTGTCATTGTTTTGGGGATAAGAACTGTCCTCTATTTTAGACTCGTATGTGCCCATGCACGCCTGTCGACTTTGTTGCAGCGAAGATGTGGTGAGCTTAGACAAACAGGGCATGCTTCCTCTGTGGGAGCAGGGTGGGTGGAGGATGAGAGGAGGGATTTGCGGACTACATTGACGAATATCTCTGCAGGACGTATTTCTGCCCTGACAGTTAAATGGTGTTATTGTTTCCCAGGACTGGTTTGAGGATTCTGTCTTATTCAGGGTGTCATCGCAAAGCCGTTCGTAGAGTTTCTGGGGGAAAGAAAAACATGATTTCTATAACCATGGACAAGCTGAGCGATTCCAGCAAGTCAAATGGAGATAAAGAATTACTTTGAGGCAGATGAGTGAAAAATTGCTGGATTTTGTGTGTGATAGGTGAGATATGAATACACAAAGGCAAGCAAACAATCTGGTTTTCACCGTGGCAGACCAGAGTCTTCGCTTTTGGGGGGGGGGGGGGGGGTTGGAGAGAAGAGTGTGTTTGTGCATATTGGTGTGAAACTTGACTGTATTTGAACATAGAGTGGTATAATCAATAAGCAATGACTGCAAATACCAAGACAGTCGTCTTCTTCTGCACCAGTGGAGCATTTTGCGCCGCTCAAGGACCATTTGGCCGTATCAGTGCATTACTTTCAAGTGCAGCTGCGTTAACAGATAACCGAATTAATCTCCTTATTTGTGTTCCTATCTTATCTGACATGGCAGAAGAGAAAATGTTCATTCCCTGAATTTTATGGAGCCTGTGGTTGGTTATCTTTTTGAAGTTGTTTCCACGAGTTGGTCGGAGTTGGTTGCAAGCTACGAGAGTCTCCTCTGGTATCCCCTTGAAGCAAATGATTCATTCTCCCCCTGCTCCGCGTTGCCCTTTTGCCAGGCTTATCTCGGCGCTCTGACATCCAGATGTGCCGTCTTTTCCCCACTCCTGTGGTGGAGTCGTGTTGTTGTGTGGAGGCTCCGGGGGCCGTGGAGGGCAATCTCCGTGTGCTCTACATGTCGGATCACGAGGAGCATATTGCAGCTTAGTGTGGGGGCGAGCAGAACGACTAGCCAAGGGGAGGTTAAATCCTTTCTTTTTTTTTTTTCAGTTGCTCGGGGAGAGGTGGCGGCGGCGACGGATAGACGTCCCTATTTACCGCCCCCCCCCCCCCCCCTTCATGGGCCTCTCTCTCCTGGCTATTTGGAGTTTGCATCCTTCCACACAAGATTAGGCCACCTTGATTCCCACACAATACATTCAGTTTTAGCCACGTCGCTTGTGATCATTCTAAAGTTGTTCATGCTCAATCTCACTCTCTCTCTTTTTCTCTCCCTCTCTGTCTTTAATCCCTCCATATATACAGAAAGCCCCTTCACCAGACCCCTGGCCGTAATATTTCAAGCACCATCTCTCCTCTCTCTCTCTCTGTCTGTGTTTTCTTTATCTATCTATCTATCTTTTCTTTTCTATATATAGCCAACCTCTTCCTCTCTTCATGCTTCTTCCTTTCCATGACTCTGTTCATTCACTCTCCTGAGCTTTTGAAGTCGTGCCGACAGGAACTGAAGAAGCACCAAACTTTCCCAGAGAACCTCCCTTTGGCTCCCTGTTGATTCTCCTTTCAAGTTCATTTTCAAACGGCATTTATTCATATTAAACAGATGGAAATACATATCAAGGCATTACAATGCAAACGACGGCACCCACATTTCTCCCAGGATTGTTGTTGTTGGGGTGGGCGTGTGAGTGTGTAGGCAGATGCGAGTATGCATGCCTGTCCCCGTCTCGAATCCAAGTCCGAGGCCGGCTGCAGCCCTGGATGTCAGACGGGGAGTAAAGACGGAGTGTCTGCCCACACTGGAGCATGACTCCATCTGCACACAAAGAGCAGCCTGTGGACGACTTCCTGTGTGAAGATTCTTGCATTTGTGGGCATTCTGGAGAGACTGTTGAGGTCAGGCAGTATGACTCTGAGGGGGTGCGCCTCTGCTTTTGTTATTCCCCCCCTCCTAAATACTCGCTCTTTCTCTTACTCTGTAGTATCTTCTCCCTTCTTTCACGTCAACTCCGCCTCCTTCCTTGTCGCCCAGCCTCTTTCTTCCCTCCCCTCCCTCCGTCTGGCCTCTTTATTCCGTCCAACCCACCGCAGACAGTTGCTAGGACTCGACACCCGGGGCAGAGACACAGTGCCCCTGCTTGCCCTGACAGCTTTGGACAATAACTCCTTTCCTCTGGTGTGTCGGCTTGCATGTTGTCACTGTTGTTGCGACATAATTAATGATTTTCTAATCTGTTTTCACAGCGACTTGTGCGTGCCAGAGTTTACCACATTGGCCTTCCTCGTCTTGAAGTGCACATTCATCATTTTACCAAGCAGTTCAATGGAGTATTTACAATCTGAAAAATGGCCAAATAATAAACATGGTGGCCAAAACCTTGAATGGTCTTCTTCGGGATTTCCCACCGTCACATAGAAGTTCTGATTCATGGTAGTAGTGCCACAAGTCCGTGGATGCCACTGCTGACTACTTTATCACTTTCATATAGATTGAAAACTGATCCGGTGTTCTATAGATAAAGTTGGTGATGATATATTTTGTACTCTCATCATTGACTTCATTAGATAAAGCAAAATCTTACGACAGCCCGGTGAGAACTCCGTTGTTGAAGGGGAAATATTAAATAAGAAATGGCCCTACTGCAAGTCACAAAATGCAGCTTCAGCACCTGAAGCATGGCTGCTGAGCGTTTATGCCGAACGCACCCCGGCCACTTGCTAATCTATAATAGGGCCGTGCAATCCTATAATCTCAATAAAACTTGTGTGTTTGTGGCCAATATGTATGAATCTGAGTGTCTGGTTAGTCTGTGTGTCTTTCTGTATTCCCCTGTCTTCGCCCACAACCAGTTAAGATCGGCTCCAACCTCCCACGACCCTAAAGTGGATAAAGCCGTCCAGACAATGGGAGGAATGGACAAAGAATGGAGATGCAGACCTCATTTTAGTTGGTCAATAGTGCAGTTGCTTTTTTCTTTTGCCTGAGGATAGCAATGTACCTGACCACAAACTTATTTAAAGACCCAGACACCCACGGTATGTTTGCCAGAAAGGAAAATGACAACTTAACTAGCTAAAAGTGCTTTGAGAAGAGTTCTGTTCACTGCTTTGTGCTGAGCGCACCTTTTTTTTTTTCTTTTCCCTGTGTGAAAGTACGTCTTCCTGCAGCCAGTGTACAGCTGCCTGCTTCTCTGGCCTCAAATATATCCATTACTACCCTCCTTTGTGCCGGGTTTAGATGGAAACGCCACTGTCATGTTGTGTGCTCTCAGCATGTGCACAGAAACTACTCCTGAAAACGGGAGTTTCTGATTTCGTTCACCACACTGCTGACTCCAGTCGCACTGATATCATCCCAACATTTTTTTTTTTTTTTTAATGAATTTCTTTTTTTGGGGTGAAATTAATTTCCAATGACTTAATAAGGCTCTCAAGCTTTACGTTCTGCTTAATTTGGCCGTAGCGTCTCTCGTTAGCTCATGAAGCCGCAGTCTGTTCTGGATCAGCCAGTGTTTAACCTTCATTAGTGGCCTGTTGAGGGCACACGTTGGTGGGATCCAATTTTCAGCTCAGTCCCTGTTCTGCCTCAGAGGGTCGCCTTCATCCGTGGTTATGCTGAACTTCGACCCGCTTCAACTGCCCCGGGTGTCTAGTGGTGTATGAAGTACAGATTCTCCGATTATCCGCCCTGCTCTCTTTAAAATAGTTTCACTGATTTAGATTCTTAAACTTTCAGTGCTCTTCCTTTGCCTGGCTTCATCATCTTTGTAATCAGTCGTCATCGTTCGCTGTTTTGACTTGTCAGCAGTCGTCGTTTAGTGATTCTGCCTCCGGCGGCGAGCGTCACCGTACGTGTCAGACAGTATGAACATCCGTCATCGGATGATGAAACGGTGATTCTTTTCTCCGAAGCCTCTGAGGTTGATGCTTGAGACAGTTTGAAGTGGGGGATGGATTCTTTATACCAGCTGACCTGTTAGAAATGCCTCTGAAGACCTCAGGAAACATTTCCTCTGTGAAACGTCACCGTTCCGATAACGAGGTGACAACACCTTTTGGCATTACGGACAGTAGGAAGAGGATGTATTTGAATAAAGTGGAGGATTTTTGCAGTCTCTTAATGTCTAACAGCAGCAGATGATGACAGCACTGTGGAGCCAAACTTTTCCAGTGGGTGCCAGGAATAATATTTTTTGTTTACACCGATTCTGTTTGTCCTCTCCAGACCGAGCTGAGCGAACAAAGCAGATCGGCATATTTTTCCAGTGTGGGAGAAACCCAAGAGCTTTTAAACAGCTCCACAAAAACAAAGAAAACCGTGCTTCAAAAGCTGTGAGTATGATCTAATACAGAACTTTCCAACCCCGCCAGTCGGCGAGGACACTCGAGTATCTCTTCTCATACTTTTATTCTTTTGATATTTTCAGAGCGAAACAAGCGAGCGTTCAGCGAGACCCTTGTGGTTCCGCTACGGGGGTGCAGCAGCACACTGACCAGGAAGCCAGTCCTGAAACCCAGAGCCTGATACTCAAAGCTGGAGAGTCAGAAACGAGCGCAGAGACGACATCCAGCTCCGTGGTGGACCCCGACCACAAGGTGGCTTCCTCCAGCGACATAACTGACGCCGTGGCTCCGGTTGGGAGTACTTACAGCACTCAAGCCGGGAGTCGCACTCCAAATGGCATCAACCTAGATGAGGCCTCGGCAGATCTGTGCCAACACGAAATCAGCCGGAAGACCGGCAAGAGGTCGGAGGTGGATGATGCTGGGGGAGACCCTCACCCACGGAGGGCCAAGAGGACGTGCCTTGGAAGACCTCCAGCCACAACGCAAACCCTCCCCTCCCACAGCTCCACGCAAACATCCCAGCGTGACCTCCCTCCTCCGACGCCCCTTCCTCCCGTCGTAGCCAAGATCGAGTCCAAGGCTTTCCCTGTCTCGGAGCGCAAGAAAACCACAGTGGAAGTAGAGCTGCTTACTCCAGGGAAACGGGCCCAAAGGCTCCCCCTCACAAGCAATAACACGGCACAGACAAACCAAAACAGGCTGGCCGCAAGTCTGAGGGGCCTATCTGTCAAGCCCGCGTCCTCGGGCTCCTCTATTGGTTCCAGATCCACGCTCGCCGAGGAGGCGAGTGAAAACGTACCCAGGACCTCTAGATTACGACGACTGAAGAAGTCCTGATGGGGGGGGGGGAGGGGGGGGGGGGCTGCAGTGAAGATGCCTGACGCCACAGAGATAGAGATGATATTCTGTCAGGCTGCATGTTTACCCCATGCTGTTCGTGCGGTTTCCTCACATGACTTGCATTTGTGCGTGTGTCACTTTTCACTAAAATATTTGCTCTCCTCACATCTGCTGCACACACACACACACACACACACACACACACACACACACACACACACAGACACACAGATCAAATGCTGCGCACATTATTGCAATTGATCCACGAGCGTTTGCGTTACGCTTTGTCAAATACTTGAAGCAGACTCTGCCTCCACCCATAAGTATTGGTGGTCAAGAGAGGCTCGCGAATGAAAGTCAAAAAACCTTTAATTGGAGTTTAGATTTGGTTTTGTGTTGAAGATCGGGGATTTCAGACAGGCAGGAGCCATGCAGTACGTCATGGCTCTCCGTCTGAAACGCTGGCTCCTACGTGTCTGAAAACTGTCCCGTTCCTCCCGCTGAAGCTCTGCCGTGATTGATTGCCGTTTCCAGTTTTATTTCATCACCTCGTTCTAAAAATGTATTCTGTAGTTTGAGTTCATCCATTTACAATTTGTTGCACGCTTAGTTGCTAAGCACCTGAAATTAATCTCTGAAACTGGAAGGCTTCGCGCACGCCGAGTTCTGGATCGAATCTGTGGGGGGGGGGAATGGCAGGACGTCTGCCGCATCGCAGGTCAAAGTGGAGCTCCTGTCGTCGCCGTGACACTCTGGTCTGTGGCTCGACCCCCAAGCGGAGCAAATAGGAAGTAACAGTCGCAGCATAGTTTCAAAACCAAGCTGTCCTATTTGCTGACATGTTCTCGCATGAATGGCTTTCTTCTGTTTTTTTTTTTTTTTTAGATTACTGGAAATGCATTGTTTTTAATGATAAAAAATAAAAGTGTTTTTTTTTTCCTCCCTGTGGAAAACTCCTTCTGATTCTTTCTGTGTAAATGTGCAGTTTGGCAAGTGCATGCAGATCTCGGCGCATTGTTTTCCTCGCAGTCCAGACTGGCTGATGCTTGTGGCAGTTTGACGGGGAGGTCGGTCCAACAACAGCATTAGTGGTCGTAACCTAAGAGGAGTCACTACCAAAAAAGTCAGTTCTGGGCTTCTCAAAACGAGGAACATGGCAGATTAGAGAAAAGGGGCTGTGGCGCTTTAAATCCTGATATGTTTGGGGTAATTCTCAAAGAGGTGTTGCTAAGCTTTTGTCCACGACTTTAATCCTCTCAAGCAGATTCTGTCGAGGAGTTCGTCTTAACGAGACCAACTCCTCTGTAGTGGCGTGTTATGTTCTGTTATTCACAATAATATACGTCTACAAAGATCATTTTAATGAATCATAACAGATTTGTTCACGGTATCAATACTGAACCCCTGGCGAAAGACACTTTGCCCCCACGCAGGAGGAAGGGGGGGGGGGGGGGGGGGGGGGGGGCTTTAGCTCGATTTCCAGTGTAAAAGGGAGTTTAAGTCGTGTTGTTGGCCTGAACACTGGACCAAATGTCAGTCCTCCCTGGGAGGCTGCGCTCAGGGAACACCTAACTTGCCTTTCCTGTTGCAACGCCTGTTTACAGTGTCACGCAAATGAATGAAAACAGCATGTTATTACAGTTACAGGTTACTCTAAATGCCACAGAGCCACTTAGTGATTGTTAGTTACCTGGAAAAGTAAGTGAGCAGCTCTTTAATTACCCTCCCTCAATCAGCCTCTCCTGATAATTTGCACGTGATCAGATTCTCGTTTCGCTGCGACACACTGGCCGAGCCGTCGGTTCAGTGGGGATCAGCCATGATTGATTCCCTCTTTGAATTCAGACGAAGTGACATTCAAACAATCTTTTTCTGTTTGTGTTAATCAGTCATTATGGACGGTCTTTTCTTTAAACGGTCCACTGAACGGAAAAATAAATAAATAATTAACAAATGACAATGAGAAGGAGCAGCAGCAGCGAGAGAACAGCAAACGTAAAGTTCCAACACGCGGCACCTGGTCGGTTTAATGGGCCGAGAATAGACTAAAAGATTTTGGGTAAATATACCAGTAGGACAGAGACACAGCAGCTTCACAGATATTTTAATGTCCGACCATAGTAATGAGTTCGGGGAAACTTTGGTGACCGTCACTGATCAGAAGTTATGATTACTCTAAACTCTGGTTGCTCACGCGAAGCGTGGAATAAAAACACTACTTGACAGCCCCGACATTCAAACAATTTCAGATAAAAACTGGGTTTTCTTTTTTTTTTTTCCATAAAACAAAAGACCAGAACAATCTGCTGCCGAGTCTCCCAACATCTTTGAGTTTAATTTCGCAGCAGTGATTGCAGTCGGAGACACTCAAGGATAATTCATGTCAGTTATCTGCTCTGGCTCACTGGAGAGGCGTTCAAGGACAGATCAGAGTGGATCGCCACGGTTTTGGCATCGACGGAGAGGCGTTTACGGACATTTCTCAGTATCAGACATCAGCTATTAAGATAAAGCGTAAAGCTCCGTAAACAATAATGATTGTTGTGTTCAAAATAAAATGAAAATAAACTCCCTGCACATGAAGACACTTTTTCAGGGATTCAAGCCACAAGAGAAACGTGGGAACTCCAAAAAAAAGCAACTCGAGGGCAGAACAACTGATTTTGTCGAAGCCTATAATCAAATATGTTAAAGTGAAAATGCCCTTATGTAGCTTGTTATTTCAAAAAAAAAAACAGATAAGTCCACAGACTCCATGACAGAGACCTCCTGATCTGATAGATTATTAAAGCCTGCTACTCAAATCAGCTCGACAAGGGAAACATTGTGTGGGACGGCGTGAGGAGGACGGCCCGCTACAACGCAAATTAGCTGCAAACATATCTGGAGAGACCTCGCCGTGCCGGCAAGCTCCGGGTTCCCACGCCGGCGTTCGGCTCGACGCATCACAGACAAGACTCGTCACTCGCTCTCCGGAACAAAGACAACTTTAATTCTCTTTTCATACAAAATATTTAATAAATATGACTTTCAAAAATATATTGCCAGATCAACACAATTCTCAAGTTCATAACACAAAAGTCAAAAATCGGACAAAATGTTGCCATGATCTCAAAGGGTTAACAAATGAGATAAAACATGTTTGTCTTTAAGAGCCTCATTTAAAAAAAAAAAAAAAAAAGGAAAAAAAAAGAAAAATGTGCACAGAAACAAAAGCAGACTCTTGCAGAGCAAGGCAGTGTATTTTCTCTGGTTCTACAGTGTTCCCATCGCCCCCCTGCTGTTCAAGTACTCTCCATCGAGCCCGTGTTAATGATGCCGACTAAAGCGGATGGGAATTCTGCCGTGTCGTTTCGGTGGCACTTTGAAATGCGTCAATGGGGGGGAAAAAAAAAAACTGAAGCCGCTGAAGAATTTTTGTTCCCTTAAAAGTAAATATCCTGTTAGTGGCAAGCAATATGTCTGCCACCGTGTCCAACCCTTGCAGCAGCCGAGATCTCGTAACCGTCCTCACCTCACTTGTCTTTAATTAAGGTCCTGGCAACAAATAATGAAATGTCAAACGAATGGAAAATAAAGCAAAAGTATTCTGTCGGGCCCAACGAAGCCCATCTTTTTTACCTTCTCAGAAACTCCTGTGAAATTTGGCTTTAATAGAACGCTATGAAAACAATTTTTTTTTTTTTTGTCATTGAAAGAAATGGAAAGCTTCCACAGCTATCAAACCTTCAAACTAGACTGAACATATAAATAAAAAGGAATGATATCTTAAGGCTCTCGATTATTAAGTTAATAAATCAAATATACACAATGATTAATAAAAAAAAATGTACATATCTACATGTTCTAAATTGTCACATAAATTCTTCATATAGGCAGCAACTGCTGACATTGAACCCCTCCCCCTCCCCCCCCCAGCCGCCCAAAATAAAAATAAATAATAAAGTTGATCTTTTTTTTTTTTTTTCTTTTCTCATTTGACAGTTGCTGAAGTCTAAAGCTGAAAAGGCACTTTCTCCAAATAGAACTAGGAAGAATTCAAACACATACTAAAAATAATTAGCTCTAGTGTCGAACACGTCAGGAAGTTTTAGTCATTGTACAACAATTACACCAGGAGCCCCTTCCACATGTCCACGAAAACAAAGAAATCTTTTTTTTTTTTTTTTCTTTTTTTAAACTTTTTAAATGGGAAATGAAATGCATAGGAGGACACGTTTACAACTAGTTCTACAGTGAAATGTATACCAGCGCCTTGTGTTTCCAGCCAACCAAAGCAACTGTCACTGCCAGTGTAAGCCAGCTTGTCAAAACTTAAATTAACACGGGGAATATGTGAAAATACTGTGGGGGGGAGGGGGGAGGGGGGGTCACAAGTGACATGACCGTTCACTAACTACACATGCCCGAAGTGCCCCCCCCCCACCCCCCTTGTTTCACCCACCACCTGGGTGTTGTGGCATAAGGCTTGGTTGCACAGCAACACAGCTGTCTGCTATACGATGTAGTCCATCCTGTTTATGCTGTTTGCTGTCTCCAAGTCTCTGTTGTCCTGTTTGTTAGTCCAATTTGCGTGCTTGGAGGTCGAGTTGGGGTTGGAGATGGGCGCCTTCTCGTCCCTCTCCACCAGTGTGTATGCCGGCTGTTTGGCAAAGCGGCCCTTCTGTAAGTGCCTCTCCTTGTCGTCCTCATCCTCCTCGGGATGATTTGTCCTTATTTTGGCAATGATGGAGTTCTTGTTCTCGTAGTCTTTGATGGCCACCGTAAGGCCGACGTGCTTCTCGATGGGGTTCTTGATCTGGTTGAGCTGCTCCCGGACGTTGTTGGTCGTGTTGTCCTCCGAGCCGGTGGCCGACGACCCGTTGTGGTTGCTCTGTTTCCGCCGCCGGCGCATGCACCACAACAAGATGGAGACCAGGACCAAGACCCAGATGACGATGAAGATGGAGCTGAGGAGGGGCACTAGGTAGTCTGATGGGAGAAGAAAATGGCAGGTCAACGAAATGCCACAAATTTAAATGGAACCGTTTGTTTTGGACGTGTGAACGAGGCAGTTTGGTTGTATTTCATTGCAGCATCTCCATTGCTAAATCGTCAGCATCCTCCTGCCAGCAGAGCCTGACCTCTGAGCCCTGAACAGAGGGGGCGTCTCTACTTGGCAATGGCGGCAGTCTGCTGTCACCACGCTGATGAATGGTGGACACATGCGGGAGTCTTGCTACGAGCCCAGCCAGTTGAGGTATGAGCCAGTCCAAAGCCACACAGCTCTACTCTTTCCACTGACACTCTGGCTAAATTCTGTTAAGCTCCATTACAACCACCATGAGGTGGCAGACCTGGGCGGACCGAAGTGAGTGGGAGGGCAGGGAGTGTGTTTTCTTCAGTGCTCAGCATTAACGCTACACATATTCTGGACTGCAATGTCAGACACGCTAAATAAACGTCCTCCTGCTGGTGTGAGTAATCTCCCCAGTAACGTTATAAATAATTCGTACCAGTTTTGCTGGGGCTCGGCACTCTCACTTCGGCGATGGCGGAGATGATGGTGTTGTTCCCGTTCCGTTTGCTAACCAAGTCGATGATCCTGTCTGTGATCTCTTTGATGGGACTCCGGTCCAGGCGATGGTCCTCGGTAGACTAAACACAAAGAGGAAAGCCAGGTTTGTAATCTGTTGGTTTAGCTATGAGTCCTATCTTGTCAGCCGGCGTTCGTGTTTGCTTGCTGTCAACATAAAATTAAGCCAACTTAAATCCATCGCGTATCGCACTGGAGCACGTCTATGCGGTGCCAGGAATGCAGGCTCTAAATCACAGGATCTCGTTTGTGGAGAAGCGGACGGACGTACGGCGGAGTGGGAGTGGGAACTTACGATGCAGACGTGGATCTCATTGCTGGCTGAGAACGAGGGGTCACAGGTTATGAACACAGAATGCTCCAAGGAGAAATTCTTCACTACGTACAAGTGCCTCAGCTGCTTACACACCCCCTCCACAGTCAAGCCCTGAACAGGAAGAGCAGACGGAGCAAACGATAATGTAAATGGAAAGAATTGAAGGCAATCAAGAAGAAACTCAACAACAAAAAAAAAAGAAAAGTAGATTGGTGTTTTGGCAGTACGTTTAAACATCCTGTCTGGTAGAAATCCCCCTCATTTAGATTAAAGACCACAGACTCATACGCTTGTCACTATCTGCTGTCATGCTTGTTAGGCAACTGGCGAGTGATCGTCCCATGTGGTGACAGAGTCGCCAGTGGTCCCGTTTAGCTCAAATCCATATTATCCTGAAACTAATCTCGCCGTGTGGTCGGCTGAAGAGGAGACTGGTGAGACTTCCAAAATCATGAATGCTTGATTCCTAGGAACACTAGAAACTTGGATACAGACAACGAGATGCGGGAAGAAGATAGATAATTGGTTTTTTTTTTTCCCCCCTCGGAGTAGACGTTCATTTATTCTCTGTAGTTGGGAACCTCTGAAACCCTGACCAGTCACACTTTGCTGCTCCCATGTTTTTTGATGTTTTTTTTTGTTGTTTTTTTTAATGGAGGCTTTAACGCCCGTCATCTCGGTCTCCACCCCCAGGAACTCACCCGGGGCATGTTCTCCTTGGTGAAGGTGAAGGTGATGTTGGCACAGCTGTTGTCCTGGTACGTGGAGCTGCATTTGGTGGGCGGCTGAGGGGGGTTGGAGCGCCAGCACTCGCCCAGCTCGGGACAGGGCTTCACGAAGCAGTGGCCCTCTCTCAGCGGGATGCAGCTCTGACCCGACGGACACCCGCCTCGGCCCTTGGCGCCCAGTTTGCATGACTTAGGACCACACCACATCTTGAGGAAGAAGAAAAACAAAGTATAAATATCTCACAGATTTTTCTTTTGGATTGAGAACAAAGCCCAACAGCTTGATGACATCGCTACAGACACACAGTGGATTTCTGCTGCTCTGCAACTGACCAATCATTTTAAAATAACTTTCTTCCAACTCAGTTTTGGCCATTTTTCTGAAAACATTTGGAAGGTCAATGCTCAATTGTGTTGCCTAAAATGCATCTTTAGCACTCCGAGCACAGATTTAACACCCAGCCTGTACACAGGTTAGTGGAAATTGATTCAACCATCCCACGACTTCACAGTCAAGGATTTTAGCAGCCCTGCAAAGACCAACTTGTCTGTGTTGCATGCAAAGGGAGACGCTTCTTTAATCCCCATGAAACACGTGAGCAACTGTGAGAGAAAGCTAAGCTAACACGATTCTGCTTCAAAACTCAGATTCTTTTTTTTTTTCCCTTGGGAACTGCGTCAGCCTCTAGTTAACATGCTGGTTAGGCAAGGCCGATAATGACAGCAGGACTTCAGGTTTTAAGACTGCCCGTGACCGTGAGGGATAGTGAAACGACACCTGGCACAAATTTCTAATGGTGCTATTGTGTTTCTCCTCAAAACAAAATGTATCATCCCTGTATAGAATCTGACACTCCCAAGACAACTCCACCCTATGACACAGAGTGCTGTCGTGGCCTGATGTTGCCCTACCTGCTGATTCTCAAAGTCGTGGGAGGGAAAGAGAAAATACTGAGTCCTAAATCTGCACAGGTCTCTACAGCTCGTCTCCCATTGGTAAACGGTGACATCATTGACTTTCCAGCTGTGCGCAGCCATCGTAAAAACGTCCCTTTTCCATTACTTTTACCCTTAGTGCAGGTGCCGTTTGTTGCACACATACCTTTGTGCATATGACTTTCCCATTGGAACACTGGCAAGTGTTGCAGTCGTCATTGCAGTCGCCGTCCCATTTGACTCCATCCGGGGTGATGTGTCCGTTGACGGAGCATGGTTTTCTTGTCACTATGAAGCACAACGGTAGTGTGAGGGATGCATAAAGACGCAGTGTGTCTCTTTGTTTTAATTTGTCTTCTGGAGCTCGATACCTTCTTGGCAGTGAGGTCCAGTCCTGTCTGGTGGGCAAAGACAACGATAGCCGTTGATCTCATCAATGCAGGTGGAGCCCAAGGCACATGGGGACGACTGGCACTCGTTAATATCTGTTTGCAGAGGAGAAGAGCGAGACGTAAGAAACAATAACAAAACAAAACAGCCAGAGAGCATTCGAATATTGGCTCAAGCTGGCAGCACACAAACCTAATTCCAGGCTATATTCACTGAGGTCGTTTGCCATTTGAGCATTACACACACACAACCACAGCACTTCATAAAAACACAAACAAACATGCTTTAAATCAACAATGGACACTTTTGCCCCTCGCAGATTTCTCAAAAGGCAGCGTCATTAGCAGGTATGCAAGAGCTAAAGGCTGGACTTAGCAGAACAAAGGGTTTGCAATGGGAAAGAATGTGGCCATCTGAAAGCCTTTAAGAGGGAAAACAGTCTGTGTAATCAGTGTCAGAGAGCATGGCTGATTAGCTGTTGGCCTGCTTAGCTGATTTTCCCCAGGGACGGCAGCACGGCCCGGTGGAGTGACACCGAAATGGCTCAGCCTGGCCTAAAGCCCAATGCACAGATAATTGGCAGACTAGACCTTCCATTTGGAGCGACTGTGATGGTCCCCGCGGCCAGGGCATGCTCCAAGTGACGGCTCGAAGTGGGATCAGGGAGAAGCTGGAGGCAGGGTTAATACTCACTGATCCTGCAGTCTGGACCCGCGAAGCCCGGGGCGCACTCGCAGCGGTACCAGTTATCCCCATCGACGCAGGTTCCACTGTTGTAGCTGCAGCAGAACAGAAGAGACAAAGCTTGTAAACCAAGTCTGTTTTATTGACCAACACACATCAGCGTCACTTTCAATTTTATACAGCAATTTTCTAAACAATTCAAGCAATTAACCCTATTCTACTGAAATTTCCCAGGTATGTTTGACAGTACACTTCAGAAAGAGTATGATTGAATATCAGTCACACATGGGAGTTCACTAAAGCTGAGCTGATTGCATCCCAGGAATGAGAGACAGGGGAGGGTGTGTGCTCGGTTCTCAGCAGAGCGAGAGCGAGCGCCTGCAGGTGAGAAACTCCGATAAAAGAGGAGCAGCTTGTTTACATCTGTCCAAATCTACAGGAAATGTTTGGCTTCCACTTACCATGGGTGGGGACTGCAGTCGTTGGTATCTGAAAAAGAGAGGAAAAAAAAAAAAAAGGGGGGGTGAGACACACAGAAAGTGAGTGCATCCCCCCCACACACACATCCCTTCCCAAGGAGGTCTTGTGTACGAGTGTTTACTGCACATGACAGCAGAGAGCACGTCTGAGCTTGCGTGTGCAGAGGCACGTTAGGCCAGTCGGACGTGGAGGAAGTGCCACCTGATCATTCTGCCTTTATACCACAACGTCAATTCTCAAAAATGAGCCCCACTTTCGCATGCCACCGTCATTAACACGTACAACCCCCACCCCTTCAACTGCCACCCTGGTCCTGCTTCTCCCTCCTTTCCAAGAAGTTACCGGAGGAATTCATGTTTTGGAGTACATGTATGCAGGGCAACGATCCCAAGAAAGTCGGGGAAATGGAGGAGGGCTGCAGAACAAGCAGACATGTCACTGTTTGGACAGGAATGCATCGACAAGAGAGCGAGGGAGAGAGGGGTGTGTGTTGGACCAGAAGAAAGGAGGGGGGGGGGGGAAACATCTGTCTCCACTTTCCTGAGCCCTTCTCTCCCTCCTCCTTTTCTTTCTCTTCTCATGGCCGGCAGCAGCCGGGGAGAGACGAGGAAGATAAAAAAAAAAAAGCTACAGATCAAAAGATGATGGGAGAGTCCGTTTTAATCAGATGCAGGACTTCACCTTTGCTCTAAGTAGCACAGAGTCCATCATCATTTGACAGCAATAACTGTCCGCATCTCCTTTATCGCACCTCTGCTGCCCCAATCTACTTACTTTGCGTGCAGGTGGGGCCCTCCCAGCCCTCCTTGCAGACGCAGGTGAACGACTCCCCCGTCACCACACAGGTACCGCCGTTCTCACATGGGTTTGGAAGGCAACTTGAGTTTTTGGCTGCGAGACAAGAGAAAAATAATTTTGTCAGTGAGCTTGCCCCAAACGGGATTATTAGAGAAAACATAAGCCTTAAATGCTTAGACGAATGTTGGCTGCATTTTTTTCTCTTAATTTTCAGATCCCCCCGCCCCCCCTTACATTCCTCGACTTTGAAGTGTACACGTCAGCGCAATCAGGGATTTTAAGCAGGTATCTGTCGCCACTCACAGAAGAGGGAGAAAATTGGCCAGGAGGGAGGGAGCGCTGACAGAGTGACGGGATAAAAACTGTTTGTGGACCTCGCACATCTGACAGATCTGATTAATATCAGAGACGAGACGGTGCTCTCCCACAGAGCAATCCTTTTCTGTGTGTGCACATGAGTGCGTTTAAATATAGAACATTAAGCCACACCGCCGTGGCTGCGTGCGTGACTCACCTATGTTACAAGTTGTACCCTCCCACCCTGGGGAACATTTGCACTGGAATGTGTCGCCCTCGTCGTGGCAGGTGCCACCGTTGTTGCATGTGGCCTCGTCACACTGACTTTCGCCTGGAGGGAACATTGAACATCTGAGTGTTGCTCACATGACTGAATAAACACACGTTGTACAGAAGATTGGGCAATTATATACAGCCATAAGCACATACCATGAGCCTGCACAGACAGAATACGCGGGTGTGGAGTTTGAAAGAGGGCAAAAAAAAGAAAAGAAAACAAGTGAACAAGACACTTACGGGAGTGGCAAGTCTTTCCCTTCCAGCCATTTTTACACTCGCAGAAGAAATCAGTCACCAGGTCTCGACATGTCCCTCCATTATGACAGGGGTTGGTGCTGCAGTCATCTATGTCTGGTGGAGACACAAAATGGGAGACTGATTTATGTGCAACACTTTTTGTTCCTGCGCATAGACACAATGGACCCACGAGATGTGGGTGGGATTGTTTTGAGGTGGCAGGACAAAGGCGGCGCTACTCACTGATCTCGCAGTGGTCGCCCTCCCAGCCGTCGCCGCAGATGCACTGGTACACGCTGACTTTGTCGATGCATGTTCCTCCATTGCGGCACGGGTTACTCTCACAGTCATTGATGTCTGAAATTGTTTATAAGAGATGAAACAAAAAGGTGAGACTGCAGAAGAGAATGTGATTAGGATCAGCTGTGTATGTGTTTTGTTTTTTTATCACTGTAAAATTGGCAAATAAGTGAGTGTTGGACTTTCCATAGTCTGTAGTTTTCCAATATTACTGTGTTATTACTGGTACTGAGAAACTCCTTTTGCAAATGCAAAACATGCTGATGAATCTTGTCTGTGATTTCACGGCCACTGTGAAAGGTCTGGGTATCGCCATAGTGATTATTACACCTTCGCCTAGCTTATTTTCTCTGCTTTCTGTTAACTTTTCAACGTCATAGATTTCATAAATGTCGGAATAACGACCGGTTTGTGGCCGGACGGGAATAAAAGGGTTAAAGTCTGGCCTTACTCTCATGGCAGTAGGTCCCTCTGAAGCCCTCTTGGCACTCGCAGCTGAACTGGCCACCAGCCTGGCTCCGACAGCGGCCGTGAGGTCCACACACATTCGACGAAATGTAGCGCTCTCCTCCCGGCGTGCTGTTTGACGCCACAGCGACCGTGCAGCTGTCAATCACTGCAAAGATTAGATCTTATTAGACTGGGACACTGATGAACGCCTGAAGCCGTAAAGGTCATCTATATCCTCCACGTGATGAAGTATAATAGGCATTTATTTAATCAGTCATTCTGATACGTTATGAAATCATCGAGTCATTATTAAAAAGAAAAGCCACAAAGGCTAACAAGCAACACAGTGAAAGTGTAGAAAAAGAGGGAAAAATACCAGAAATATCGTTATCCCATCTGCTGATGGAAGAAAAAGCCACATCAGTGTGTGAATAGAAAAAAAAAAAAAAGATAAGCTGTTATGCTTTCATAAGCAATTGAGAGTGATCTTTTTCACTCTGCACTGAAATCCCTTCTTTTCCCCCTGTCTGATCAGGTTAAGCAAGCCGAGTGAATTTGCTCCCCTGTAATCACTTAATTCTTGCCAAGAGCAGTGAGAATCTCACCGTCTGGTATCTGACTCTGTGGTTGGTCCACTCACTCAATTACACACATGCACGCACGCACACACAGACACATACCAAAAGGGGGAGGAAAAAAAGAAAAAAGAAAAAGAAGAAGTAGCCCACCAAGTCATTATGAAGAACACACACGGTGCTATCAGCCTTTTGCCAGATTTTCAGGGGAGCTCAGAGAACGGAGGAATCACTGGAAAAGCTTTGCGAAGGAGGAGGGGGGGGGGGGGGGCAACCATCAAGAGGGCTACACTCAATAAATGCTCACCTTGGCCAAGAAACTTGCATGAAACTAAAATATAGGTATTGCCCCCACAGGAAAATGTGGGCAACGTATCCAGGCAAATGGTGAATACCTGGTCTTATTCAGCATTTTACTGGAGCTCGTTACACAGATCACTTTTCAGAGGCTTTTGGGTGAAAAAAAAAGACGTGTGGTTACTGCAAACGGGCGGGATGTACCTTTACACGTGGTGGTGCGGCAGTGGTCTTTCAGGTGGGAGCAGTTTTTGCCCTCATAGTCCTCCGGGCACGCACAATAGTAGTCCGTGGCGCGGTTGAAGCAGTGCGCGCCGTTCTGACACGGGTTCGGGGAGCAGTAATCAATATCCAACTGGAGAGAAAAAAGGTACGGGATAGAGGAGCGGTGAACCTGATATCTGACATAGTTTCTGCTACAGAAAACAGAGCAAAAACCCACAGCATCCTCCCTACAGGCCGTGCCAAGAAACAACACACGCATGGCGCTTGGAGGAAGGGGGAGAAAAAAAACAAGGCAGAGACATAGGAACCGTCCTCTGAGTCTGGGCTTCAGCACTGAGGAATGTATCCCACTGTAGCCAGGAGCAGCTTCAACAAAGCACTCCCTTTTAAAAAGCAGGACTGTGGAACAACAGCCATTTAAGAGGGTGGGGCAGGAAAACTTTACAACAAACCCAAAGATATAGCACTGCTGGCTGAATGAGAGCTGTGGGGAGGCGGAGGCTTAAGATGCTAAACGATAGCTCAGCCTGGGTTAAACTGGACGCAGTGAAGGCAGTGGCGGCCGCGTCTCACCTGGCAGAGATTTCCTGAGAAGCCGGTCACGCAGAGGCACTGGAAGCCGTTGACTTCGTCTTGACAGCGGCCGCCGTTCAGACACGGCGAGCTAGCACACTCGTCGATGTCCCTCTCGCAGTGCTCGCCGGCGAAGCCCGGGGGACACGTGCAGCGATAGCCGTTCACCAAGTCCTGAGAAGACGGACAAGGAGGGGAACTGAGCTTTACCTCGCGCCGCCACATCCACAAATTTGATTAACTGTTTTGTGTGGGTGGTGTCCAAACAATAGCTGTCAAACCGGGAAACAAACGAACTGGGCTGAGTGGGTAAGGTGGGGGCGGGGGTGGGCTATATTATCACAACTCCGCAATCGTTTCAACACATTTTCCTGGCAAGGGTTCAACACAATAATGTTTATGGTAATTCAATCTAGTGTGGTGGAGAAACTTGTGTGTCCCTCCCTTTAAAACCCCTCTGAACCCACTTTCTCTCAAGATTTGATTTCAGAGGAATTTCACTCTCGCTTTAGAGGGAACAGTTTACAGCAGCTATTTTTATAACCACTGTATGTCTGTTTCTTTATGTGGTTTTGTAAAAGCCAAACAAGTTGACAAACGAAGCAGTAACATCACATACCAGATTAAAAAAAAATAAAAAAATCTTCAAGCTTTGACACCTACCTTGCAAGTTCCTCCATTCTGGCACTGGTCCTTGCAGTCGTTTATATCTGCACAACAGGCAAAGAAACCAGAGGATTAATACAGAACAACTTGATTAAATAACCTTTGAAAACAAAGTCTTTGCGGTGTGTTTCCCATGCTAGGGGCCTCTGAAAACACAGTCGGCGCTACAGTGTGCTGTGCTGGATAATGTGGCTTCAGAATCGGTGCAAAACAGGATTGAGCAATCCTGCCTTCTGCCAAGTGAAACTAGTCCTGGGATTGTTTCGAGCCACCCCTAATCACCGCAAACTTGGCCACACACATGGAGTTCTAATACAGCAGATTCATTTACGCTGCAGGAAAAGACTGCACTTGTCCAAGAACTGATTTGTTTTACGCTTTTATGGTGAGGTTTTGATTCAGCTCGCACAATTATTAAAAAAAAAAAAAAGAAAGAGGCTGGAGCTGCTCAGGTCATTCTGCTCCACAGCTGCAGCTGACGGCTTAAACTCACTGATGTCGCAGTTCTGCCCCGTCCAACCCGGGAGGCACTCGCAGAAGTATCCACCAATCAGGTTGCGGCATGAGTTGGCATTGACACACGGTTTGCTGTCACATTCGTTGGCATCTTGAGAGGAAAGGGGTTAAAAAAAGAAGAAGAAAAAAAAAAATAAAAAAACGGTTAGCAACACACACATGTGCGACCGACAGCCATGAAGTGGTGGCAGGAGGCTGCAGACTCACCTATGAGACACGTCTTCCCCGTCCACTGCGAAGGACAGTGACACTTGTAGCCGTTAACCTGATCCTGGCAGGTACCGCCATGATTACAAGGGTTCGGGGAGCAGTCGTCAACATCTGTGCCAGGAGAGGGCGACCAGGTTAATCCACATGTTCTCTCCTATGAGGGCACTGACATTTATTTGGTGCCGGTTGAGTGAAATCTTACTGATAGTGCAGGAGGGGCCGCTCCAGCCCGGTGCACACTGACATTCATAGCCCTGGCTGGTTTCTGAACAGCTCCCTCCATTAGAACAGGGGTTGGAGAGACAGGCATGCTCCGCTGCAAGAAGAAAAACACTTAGTTGACTGGTCACAAAGACATTTTGGAAGGATGTTTGCCTTGACAATAAGTCACTGTAGATGTACTATTCATGCATAAACACCTTCCTCCCCGATGAGTCAAGTCATGTTTTGGCATGAAGACGCTCGTCTTTAGTTGAACCGCTGTACGTGAGAATGCACCAATACCCGTATCAGGTGGGATACTGGACGGAGTACTCGTACTTGGATAAGATCCCGAAAATACTATGCGACGCCATGCGTCAGCAACGTCGGCCACAGGTACCCAAGAGAGCATGAACGATGGCCACGGCTTGCAGAGTATTTAATATTAATAAGAAGGGCAAACGTAAGGCAGACTGCCAACTGTGATCTGCCAAAATATGAGAAGGGCGAATGCCAGTCCATACACCACTTAATCAGCAACTCAATCACCAGTGGCATTTGGACCAGCAGAGTTAGTCCGATGCTGCTCATTAGATTAACTACTCAACACGCAACTCCGAGCAGTGCTTCATGCTAATGAGTTTCGGGGCTCACACACCAGCGATGCTACATGTGAAACATGATTAAAGCACGACTGATACACTCTTTAACGGTGAGCTGGAGCGTGTGTGTGCGCATGCGCGGCACACAGCAAGCGCCATCCCCCAGTGTACAGTATGCATAGAGCATTGTGTAGATAGATGCCTCACACTGCTCTATGCATACGGTAAATTGTTATGCTGTTGGAGGTGAATCGCGGCAACGCATTGCTTTCGCATTGTAATTTGTGTATGGCGTATGAATTAAGCTTTATAGCATTTAATAAGTTCTAGCATCGATATTCTGTATATTAAGCAGCTTAGGGTTAGAATTCCTGCTTGTCCTTTAAAAAAGTGGCACCTCTCTTACATTGGTTTAAGAAGGTGATGATATGAAACTTTATAAAGCTTTGCAACAATATTTCAAAATCATTGCATTACAATTATGTCAATATGGTTTCAAAGTCTTAAAACACAAAATTTAAACAATACTGTGTGTTCTTATGTTAAAAGAACAACACGACAAAAACATGTAGGCTTTAGAAGACTGGAAGATCTCTTCTTCAGATTGGAAATTTCAGTATATCCAATAATCAAATTGTTCTCAAACTGGCAGTTACAATTTTAAATAGTAGTACAAGCAGAAGTGCTTTTCTAAAGTTTACCATTAACCCGATAATGGCTTCATCTCAATACGGACATTCCTAGACACCTCCTCTTCAGCCTAGGTTTACTCAGTAATCAGGACACATCCAGGGGTCATCTGCTTTTCTAAATCATCTACACCCCATCCTCCCCTCCCCCAAAAAGCCCGCTAAAAATCCCCCTCTCGCTCTCATTACCCGCCCGGCAGACCACACCACCAGGAAATCATCTTTCATGCTATGTTGACCTGACCAATGCACCGTGACTTCCCGCTGACTCCCCGCCATTCTTCTTCTGAGAGGCGGCACAAGATGAGAGAGCGGTGAGCGGGACAGCGGGAGACAGAGGGGCAGTCTTGGCCACGGAGTCTCTATTCTATGGGTGAGTTCGGGATGAGTGGGTCCCAAATGATTAAAAAATGAATGATTCACTCAAAAAAATGAACCGGGCAGGTGATCAGCAGGTTCCTCTTGGTATGCCACCAGGGAGGAGGGGAAGGTGGAGGATGCTGCACCGCATCATGGGGCCTCTATGTTACAATAGCCTGATGTATCCCCCTGGTCTGCAGACCTCCTCTCATGAAGGGCACGGTTTCCTGACATCTCAGCAGTTAAGCTGTCAGCACCCTGCGAGGCTCAGATTTAATGAGGAAAAAAAAAAAAAACATCGTCTCCATGGTAAGTGTTCACAGCAGCTGAACCTTCGTACCACACCCATCTGTCTCAAGGAGCAACGAGATGACCGGCCCCTTGAGATCAAACCCGTGGATTACCTGACTCAGGGGCCGCTTATAGTGGTGTGGAAACAGATTATTGCCAAGTTACCACCTCCTCTGATGACAAACTCAAGGCACCTCTGACCTTCTGTCTGCAAGTGAGCCTCTTTATGATTGTCTAAAAATAAATGTGACCTGAAGAGATCTCCAAAATCTTACTGAAAGTAGAACTTTTTCTTCAGGATTTCTTGTTCAAAATAAAAAACTAAAAGCTGTATAAACATGGTTTGTTCCTGGCTCAGTACAAAGAGCATCACCAACACTCACCTCTCTCACAGTTGGCTCCAGAGTAACCCTCGGCACAGGTGCACTGGTACTTGTCAGGTCCTGTGTTAATGCACGTCCCTCCGTTCAGACATGGCTGATGAGTGCCGCAGTAGTTCAGGTCTGGAAGAAAGGCAAAGAAAAAAGAAAAAGAAAAAGTGTTTCACACGGCTTTAGTTTGTTTGGACACAACACAGCCCGCTCCTACAGCGCCTGCAGCTGAAACAAGAGAGGGAAATTAACCTTTATCACAAAGGTGGCCGCCCCAGTTGGTGTCACACAGGCACTGCCACGGTTCCACACAGGTGCCATGTACACAGCCGGGGTGGGGGATGCACTTGTCGCAGTACTGGCCCTGCCAGCCATACAGGCACCTGCAAGACACACACAGGGAGCCGTGCCATTAGCCAGAGAAGGAAAACAGAAATCAGCCACAAACACACACGCACGCACGCAGATAGTTCCCACAAATTCACACCAATCACAACAGGCTCATATGTTAACAACATCTTGATCTTCAAGTTTACTTCAAATTCCTCCACGAGCAACACGGAGATAATCTGGTTTTAATGAAACACACATTAGCATAATACAGCACCGGGCTGCACCAATGAAACAAACAAAGAGGCCGTATTCTTTCCCTCGCAACTGAGCAGAAAAATCCAAACGCCACAAATGAACTCTGAGCAGCAGGGTGTTTATGCAACAGCCTTTTAACAATGCATGGTGACGAGGATATAACACTTTACCAAACAGAAAATGAAAACCAAAAAACACTAAATTACGATTCCAACGGGACCTTTAGCATGGCTAACATTAGCATGCAGCCAGACACTCTCTTTAACAATACTCTGCCTGTGGCTTGGCGGTGGAAACTCTCTTGCGGAGAGGAGCGCTTGGCCCTCCTCTCGGCTCACCGCTCCCTCCTGGTTCCCATGCGTAGCTGGGCTCACGGCCCCGGGGCCCGAGGACAAGAAAACAGCAAGCTGACCGCTGAAATGTCCAGGTCCGTAATTACATTGATAACGCTAACCCTTTTCTTGCTCGGCACCATAATTAAGACGGCAATCCAGCCTGACTGATAACTCCGCTCTTCAAAGGTGGTGAAGTGGCGATACGGTTGCTGCTGTGGAGCCTGGTGACAGGAAACACAGCGTCCCTCTGGGGGGAGCGGCGTGCTGATTAGCCTCAAGAAATGGACGGACTGTAAAAATAAACGCGGCGCTTAAGTAAACCTCCGTCTATGATTAAAGAGGCTATTCTTAAATGTGTGCTAATCCCCTGCATGAGAAGTGGAGCAGGAATCCCCAGCAGGATCCCAAATCATCTACAGGTAGCCAAATTACCAGGGAACGTCCGATCACATTGTGCATCAAGGGGAACATACAGAAAGGCATTACCACACCTAAGAGTCAATATACTGTGTTCAGCAGCTAATAGATCCTTTGTTATTGTTGTACGAGCATAAAAAAGGCTGAGGAAATACACTTTGAGATCCAGGCATCTGTATTGCAAACTTTTTATTGCATTTATTTGATTGTGTCTCGTGTCAAACTACTGGACTTCAACTTTAACGGTTGGAAAATACCAATCGTTATTAGAATTGAAGTGCTCCATTAGCTGCCCCTCGGTGGATATAAAATGAGTGACAAGCAGGTTTCCCTTGCCAGAAGCCAGTGCTGCTGTTGTTAAACACAGCTGACTGTGGGAAACCAGTCGCTGACTACAATAGCGGTAGAGCTTGCTTGGAGAGTTTGCAGGTGGAGCACATATAAACAGAGTTAAACCTAGAGCTTTAAATATAGCCACACCTGATGAGACACTGAAGCGATCGCGCCTCTCGTTCTGCCAGTGGCCACACAAGCACTCACAAGAAACACGGTGACGTGGAAAGCTTGGGAAAGACAACAAAGCTGCGGCACAAAAGGAACAAACCCAATCGTCGCTGAGCTTGATTTATCGCCAAAAATCAGACAACTTGGCAACCATTGCCTCAACTGTGGGAAGAACCGGGCAGAGCAGGGCCTCCTCCAGGATAAGGATGAGATGTAAAAGTTACTGCACACAATACCCCAGCTCTGATATCCATCTGCACCCGGCTTTTCCTCTGGCTGTGTGCATAAACAGCATTAGGAAGCCATTAGCTACATAAACAATACACTTTAAGGCTCATCCGAACGCTACACACGATTTGACTGATAACACAGGCCCTCATTAGAGGGTTACATTTCCAGCACAGCGTAGAAGCAGCCGAGCTTCTCTACTGCTCTGACTGCGAGCTCTGGTCCAAAGCTTGGCGAGAGATTTACGAGCAGCTCAGCGTACAGCTCTGTAAACGCCCTGGTTCTGAGAGTCTCTTGGCCACAGCACCTAGCACGCATGCAGAAGTGACGCTTAAACAAGATCCTGGTACATAGACGATATATATCCAGAAAGCTGTAGTGTGGATATTTCCTATCTCAAGTGAAGACACTTGAAGAAAGCGTTTCTGGCATTTCACATCATAACAAAATCATTGATAACAGACGAATAAGTCAGACAGAATAAACTTGACCACTTACTTGCATCCACCTGGTTCCTTACACGATCCGTGTTCAGTACTGCAGCCTTGCCGACATATCGCTAGAAAAGATGAAAGCGTCATTATTCTTCTGCGCGGTAACTAGATTTGAATTTAGCTCATTTTGCAGCAAATTGCAATTGTATACTTAAATTTTACAATTACAACCCGTGAGGACATTTTTATCTGAACGAATAAACAAACTGCCTTAAAATGGCAGTAAATTATCTAATAAGAAAACGAATACTGTCCAGGGTAATGTTGAGGAGATAATAAATTAAACCTGATCCTCGAGGCTCGAAAAATAACTTTGTGGAGTCGGAGGGAGTTCAGAAACAAAGTGGGCATTCAACGGGAGCCACACAACAGACAGTGTATCAGCATGAATCACAGAATGCAGCCGGGCTGCTAGTTTTACCAGACTCATTCGTGGCCATAAATAGTAATCCCACCGTCTGAACTTGCTGTGCCCAGCGGTGTTTCCGCGTAAAACTGATGCCCTCCATTACTTCATGCTGCCGACTCTGCACCAGGTTCTTACCTGTGTTACAGTCAGGTCCAGACCAGCCTTCCAGACAGGTTTTGTTTCCATTGAAGTCGCACGTGTAATGTCCGAAAAAGTCGTCCCGGGGCCGGCAAAACTTGTTGCAGCCGAAGCCGTAGTAATGCTCATCGCAGCTGACCCGGATTTGGTACTCGAACTGGGCCACGGGGCCGTTGTGAGTCAGCTTCTGCCAGTGCGGGCTGGGATTTATCATGCCAGAGTGGGAGGCTTTCTCCATCACCCTGCCATCAGAACCTTAAAAACAAAAACAAACAAAAAAAAAATCATTCAGTAACTTTCTTTCCCCTGAGTCAGTCTTTATCAGAAGTATGAGCCTGAGGCAGAATGAATGCAGACAGCTTCCGACAATGTGCTCTTGGGTGTGCAATGATTTTTGTGGGAACAAAAATGCCCCTCAAATTTTAACACAAATTGCTGAAGATCCCCAAGTTAGCAGATTATATGTAATTAAAGCAACTATGTGTGCTGGAGAGGAAGAAAAGTACACGGAGGAAATGCGCAAAAAAAAAAAAAAAAAAAAAAAGGATTCTTGTAATGAGCATGTTTAACTGGATTTTTTCTCACGCTCCCATTCCAAGTCTCCCTGGTTTGTTATTGATTCTCAGGTTTACAGCTTGAGGATATTACTGGTCTGGGACGCTGCTCTCCGCATCTCCGCGAGGAAAGAACTGCGGCCGCCATAACAGAGTGAGGACACCGATGCAACAGTCACTGCTGGGACACGTGCCAACGTGCCATCAGCACATTTTACCCGGCTACTTCTCTCACATGCATTTCTGTACTTACCACAACCCAAAAGAAAGTTATAAAATCAACACTTGATGATTCCATCTACACTTCAGATAGGGAGCAAAGCCCCAGTCACTGTTGTGATTGCAAAACACACAGACTTAGACCCAGAAACGGACTTATTTTCTTGTCAAACATGAAGAGGTCACAGCTCTGTCAAACGGGGAGAAGAGCGAGCCGGGAGCCAGGGACTGTAATGAGCTTCACACACACACACAGAGCAAACACACTCGAACTGAGCAAACACACTCGGCCCAATCTCCAGACACTACACTGTCTACATACAAGCCCGCCACATTAGCGCCGCTCATTCACTCGCACACGAAGCACTCGCTACTCCAGGTCTAAATCTTTCACCTGGGAGAGAATGAAAAATGTGTCACAGTGATTATTTACTGGGCTCACACGAGCTGAGGTGGCTGACCGCGAGGGTGAATCGCTCCTGTGTGTAGTATGATGCAATGCAATGCGGCGGGGGGATGGTCCGCTGTCATTTATTTACCGTGTTGTGTGTGTAGGGGCGGCGTGCGTGCGTGTGAGGGGGCCGGGCAGCGGAGTGAAATCACAGTGCCCGGTAACATTTCGCAGTGGTCTGGAGTCCAGAGTTTCTCTGTGTGGTATTTCTCTACCGACTGCCGGCCTGCGGTGTCCGGGGTAGCACCTCCTTACTACCTGCTGCCTGGCCTGGAGCTCAACATAAATCAGGCAAACTTTACAAAGTTTAGAAAGGTCATGCTTGAGGATCACACTCGCTTCATATTGAAAAAAGTAAACTTTGAAGCTACGAGAGAAACCGTGATTCCCCGACTCCAAACGCTATGGAGAGGGAATGTGAAAAAACGGCCGTACTTGCAAATGGCAGTTAAAAAAAAAAAGAGGCCAAAACAAACCAAAGCTTTTTTCATATTTTGATTAGGATTCCAACTCAGTTAGGACAGTCTTAACACATCAAGTGAACTAAGCTGAGGCTTAACCAGAGCTCAGTGTGTACATGTAGGGGGGCTTTTCACACCAATGCCCTAATAGCTCTCTAGGGAGCGGCAAATACAGCAGAAAAGACCGAAACCTTGTTGAGCTTGGACGGACGTAAACAAGCAAAGGGATGAGGCTGTGTCCTTATGTGGAATTGCCACACTGTCACTAAAGTGCTTTCTCCCGTGTTGAGACTCTTGGCTGTTTGTGGTCAAACTTGAATAACAGAACTATGGATTACAGATTTGGCATATCTATGAGAAGAACGCTGACACAGTTTTCTAATGAACTTAACTAAATCTCCAACCTGCAATGATGCTGGAAATTTAAGAATTTAAACCATAAAAACAACATTTGTTTGAAGAAAGTTAATTTTAATCTTCTTCAGACAACCAAAACAGAGAATGTCTGACTTGGAAATGAAAAGCTCCTCTTTCAAAAAACAAAAACAAAACAAAAAAAAAAACAGCATTTGGTCAATTAAGTCTTTTTAGCTGGTTTAGCTGGTTTTAGTTGGTTACTTAGGTTTGGGTGTGGTACATCTAACACTGCTTACTTCACATTTAAAGATGTGAAATCACACACTAGATAAACCTTTAAATCATCAAATTCAAGCTGATTAGTAATTAGTGTGTTTAAGAAGAAATGCTGCTTTCTCAAGTTTGTTTGTCGTACTGTATTCACTGTAATGTTCTCTCCATTGCCAAAATTGTGGATATATTTGTATACTTGTAACTTTGTACCGACTGAAACCGAGGCCAGGTTTCCCTTGAAAAAGAAACTTTTTTCTCAATGATAATTCCTGATAGGAAAAAAATAAGTTAGGAAAAAAAAAAAAAAGGCTCCATAAAATAAATATGTATCCAAGTATCAATACATTTCATTTCCCTCCCAGCCGCTGTAGCGGAGGGTCCCCAGCATTATGACTGCAGGGTGGTTAGCAGTGCCCGCCTGGTGGGCTGGATGAACTCTGCTTCACGCCTCAGTGACAGTGAGACAGTACGACCTCAACCCCGGCTGGCAGCATCGGCCATCAGTCATCGGCCAAATAAAAACATTTTCATAGCGGAGGGGGCAGTGTGGCCTCCCCCTTGAAGAATGCCTCCCGCCTCCTGTAACCTCGCCACCCCACCCAGTTTCCCCCCCCCTTGCTTCCTTGAACCGCTCTCCTCCCTTACAGGCACCTGTCAACACACTTTAACACAGACACACACCCAGTGGACCTTGGGGAAGAGGGCAGGAGGTTCAGGAAGAATAAACTTCCTTTCTTGACCTTCAACACAACTCCTCCCAGGCACAGCCATGAGGAAGGAGGAGGAGGAGGAGGAGGAGGAGGAGGAGGAGGAGGAGGAGGAGTGCCGGTGGGGGGGGGGACGGAAGACAGAAGGAAAGGCAAGATGGAGATGCCAGATATGCAGAAATACTCACCACTGGTTTCATTGTTGGAGTCCAAGGCTTCCACTATCAAAGTGTAAGACCTCTGGGAAAGATAAAACAGAAAGACAAGGAGCATTACTGAAGGAGTCTCTGCATCGTAATTACATTACAAATCAGAAATTCAGTGAAATATGTCATTGCAGAGCAAACAACAATGGAAAGATTAAACGTGTTTGCGTGTTAGCAAACCCTCTCTTTGCACAATATTCAGGCATGTTTACAGTCCATAACATTGATTATTCCATAAAATAAACCCTGCTTCAAACATCTGTAAGGTCTCATGATACATAAGCAATCACATGACAGTTTTCAACACATACACAGTCTTCACATTTAAAGTCTCAAAAAGGGAAGAATCCACGGTCAAGACCGTCATTTCTAATGACCTGACCGACCCTGCCAACCACGTTCCATCTCTCCAAGAGTTGAGGGAGAAAAACGTGGTAGAGAACCCACTGTCAATTTCAAACAACGCTACTGTTGACCCGATTTAATCTGAATAAGTTTGATATGCATGGATATTTGTAGGGATTTGTGTGTTGTTAGACATTCAGGCAGTGAGAAGGCACCTAATGTACCAAAACCCAGCAGCACATAACTGGGCCCTGACACAGTGTCTGTAGTAATGGCTGGAACAACTCAAAATAAGTAATAGCACACTGTAATGCATACATCATCCAAAGAAGCCAAAAACATGTCTTCATATCAGCCACTGTGACCTTGTGCTCCTCAGAAACACTTTTTCCACATGTTTATGAAACGTGGCGAGACAAGTGAGTGGATGACTTCCAGTGACAGTCTGCTCTGTTTTACAATCGAAGTGGATTTCTCAATTTCATACTAATTTGTAAAAGTACTAGTGGAGAGTTACAAACGCCGTAAACGAACCAGGCATAAGCGCTCCGGGACACATATTTGCAGACAAAGTCACAACACTCAAAAAAAAAAAAAAGGAGGGACCATGAAAAAAATAAACTGAAAACAAAAACAACAAAAAAAAGCACATGTGAGATGGATGGTGAGGGAGGAAAGAAATGTGCAGGAAAGGGGAGACAGAGAGAGACTGAATGAGTGCTACACTCTGGAGGGCCTGTCTAGATTTCAGCACTCCCAAAAACGCTTTGTCTGATTCAGGGTCGGTAGCGCTCACACCAATATCGACTTACATGCTCACCCTGCCCTGAGCTGCAGCCACGAGGGGGACGGACAATGCACCGGTGAGGGCGCACGACAGATTAAAAAAAAAAAAAAAAAAGTATGCGATTGTGTGAAAGTGTAATCCACTTACGGCGCTCGGGCATCCACTAGAAACACCGACTTGTTATATTCACACACATGCTTGCCCCTCGCAGCGCGGCTCGGAGGCATTTCAGAAATTTTGCATCGCTGCTACGGCTGCCTTTGTCGCAATGACTTCATGGTAAACAAACCTGCTCAAAGAGGAAAACCCCTGTTCACTTTCCACGAAGAAAAAAAAAAAAAAGAAAAGAGAAGGAAAGCGGTATGACTCACTCCTGAAACTTTTTTTTTTTGGTCAAGGCTTTACCTTGTTTTCTCAGGCATTTCAACTTTACATCTCTCCAGGAGACATCTGTCTCATCCTGTGCCAGCATTTCACTACAATCAGGGTAGCTATTATTGAAATACACAGCTCATCAGCAGCACACTTTACAGTATGTTCTGACGCACAACTGGCTGCAATCACTTGACACGGAGCTCCTGTAAGTGAATCAGTTGTAACATGATACCTAATCACCTCCTACTATCACGAGCCAACTTTCAGATAGTTATATGAACAGTGAGAAACAAGAGTCCTCTGGCCTCCATTCAAGCATTCAGAGGTATCAGGTTAATGTTAGCGTTTGCCTCCTGTGACTAGAGCTCAACGCACCCGCAAAGGAGTATTTTGGCAAATTATCCATAAGGGGAGTGATTTTCCAACGTAATAATCAGCATGCAAACACCGCATGACAACAACTCCCACTGCATGTCTACATAGAGTTTCGAAACATCTGCATCCCACACGTATGACGAGCAGTGAGCTCATCCGAATAATGGGAACACCACCAAAAATAGTTATGACCATCCTTTAAAATTTTGAATGTCGTCGTCACTTCCCTTGTATATTGCTGTGATCGGTCAATTGCTGTAGTACAGAACTAAATCTAATGCGAGGTTATTTTTCCTCTTAACCTCTGAGTCACCCTTCAGTGACCTTTCAAACAATCTTTGCAAACGTCAGTTAGCAACAACAAAGGATCCCTGCCAACTGGAAACATCAACAAGCCGGCTTCACCTGCGATACAACAAAACTGCAACACCGTGTCCAAGAACGATGGGAAACAAATCTCACTCTGTTGTGGATGGGTTAAAAGGTAGAGTTTAATATGCTATTGGTTTCTTCTATTGAAAGTGGATCTATAGCGACAAAAAAAAACAACCAAAAAACTAAAATAAAACCGAAAAAACCACACGCCCATCTCTTTTACGATTTGAACTTGCCTCAACATGGAAGACATAACGACAGATTCACAATGTATTAGTCTTATATTAACGTGAGTAAAGGCCATGCTGTTGCGAAAAAAAACAACAACAAAAAAAAAAAACCATTAAATATAATAGCCCCTGCAGTGTGTTTCACTCTGTACTTTTCTGAAAGTTTTGGCACACCCACACAGTTGCTGTACCGCGGCGTTCACGTCAAGCAAAGCGTCAAGCTGGCTTGATCTAACAAGTAGTCTCCCCATTATTGGGATGTTTAGTTTCAGACTAAATAACTGCTTCCAGAAAGTGAGATACAGCTCGACTCCTCATACTCTAACACTCCATAACTCCTTGGCGGTTATCAGCTTGGAACCGTCTGCCACTGCCAGGTTCGCTTTTCCCAGGCTCCCAGCTGACTCACAGCTTCTCTTTGAACTACAGAGCGCACACACACACACACACACACGCAAGCACACACAAACACACACACACACACACACACACACAAACACAGTGGCCATATGTCTCCTTATCTTTCCTGGCCAAGCAGACACTGTCCAACAGACAAGCAACATGACCGATAAAGATCATTCCAGTTCGAATCACACCGACTTGCCAAAGAACACTACTGAATCTCCTCAGTAGGGGAATTTTCCCAAAACACATACAGACACACAGACGCGCACACACACCCTCTCGTCCCGCTCTGGACTGAAAACGGAGCCATCTCATGTACAGTTACAAGGAAATCTAACACAAAACAAAGAGAGGAATGTCTGATGGAAGAACAGGCAGAAGCCAAAAGGTCTACATAAAGGCAGGCAGAACAGATTGGACTGATCTCGGCCTCCACTCAGCACAGAGGAAACGTAAACAGCCCCGTAACTGGAATGTTGATCAGTTTTCCTCCAGTCACTCATTGTAAATGTACCAATAGTGATTATTGAATGTGGTAAGACACCCTGATTGCCATAAAACTGACTTTGTCTGCAAACTCTCACCAGCCCCTCGGAGGCCACTGGGTGCACCGATGGACTGCCAGAAGGCAACACATTGTTTCCCAAGAGATTTTCATAACAACAAAGGGCTGTGGAAAGACTGTTGTACAATCAACAGCTTATTAAATGTCCTGCAAAAGTGCGTCAGCACTGGGATCTGACAGAACCTCTCCCTTGTCGAAAGAATCTCACCTTTTGCCAACTAAAACACGAGACACCGCAAACAGATTTCTCACAAGGCAAACAAGATCAAAACATGAACCCGAAACCAGGGATGGAAGTCATATCAAGCGTTTCACCAAACACACAGCCAGTCATCTGTCTTCTGCAAGGGTCACTAACCATGAAGGGAAACAAAAGCAAGGCGCAGGTTATTCCAATTAAATGTGTTTTGAATGCATATCATGACTCTGTGCAGCTTGGATCACTACAACCAGCAGCGAAGCATCAAAAGCCATTATTTAACATCACATTAACAAAACACAGCAAACACTTAAAAAAAACAAAAAAAAAAACAAGAAGTCCTTGTTCAAGCAGAGAAGGGTGAGGTAGAGAGTGAAAAAAAGAAAACACGTTTCTTCTCTCTTTCACTGGAGTAATTTGCACTTAACTGCCACATCAGAGCAGACTATATAAAACAAACATGTCATTACTCCCACAGCAGCAGCCGGCAGGGCTTACCCTGAAGGCTGAGCCTACTATTGTTCTGTTACTCACCTGATCCCGGCTCCCTGTTTGCTCTGACTTGTCAATGAATCAATCAAGGGGATACCGACACGTCTCAATGTTCCCGCAACATGACGCTGGCGTCTTTCAGACTTACGTTGTTTAATGTAGTCATAATTACAGAATTAGTGTGCAAGAATCATCTGAGGCTGGAGATGGAAGGAGATGCTGGAGCTTGAACCCTGAGCACAGTTGGATCTATCCAATGAAAAACGTTCCAGGTGAAAAATGGACAAATGTGCTGAGGTGGCCACAGAGACAAGGTCACAGTTTGCCTGAGAGCCAACCTCACTGCTGAGTCTAATACAACTGCTTCCTGTAGCTTGCCCTGCAGTGGCATTACAGCTGCACTGCCTCCATTATGCTCTGTAATCCTCACTGTAGTCAGTGAGGGCACACCATTGTCCCTGCTTGATACACTGCGAGGGCTGTGGTGGCCCGGCCCTCACGTCTCTGTGGATATAAAAGCACCAAGCAGACATTACAGAATCCATACGGGGTTGCTCTGAAACACCGCTGCGTTCATGTTAAAGATGCCTGGCCGCCGTACGCCGTCCGGCTGGACACCTAGCTCTGGCCTTACCTGATCTAAGCACATGTGTGTAGCCTCATTAAGTGCAGCAGTTACTGTGGGTGGCAAGGTTAAAGCGATGAAATGCCTGAGGTCCAACCGAGCGTGACTTAAACAAAGCCCTTGGCCTGGACAAGAGGCCAACTTCATGCAGCTCACAAGAGAGAGGATGAAGGGACGAGGGGTGGGGGGTGGGCTCCATGAACTCAGAGTACCCAACAACCCAATTGCACCACACTGCCATCTGTCCACAACAGCCAATCAACTGATGAAAAGCACAAAGAGTGATATCATACCTAACCTGACAATTGTTAATGTGCACTGAAGTAAAGCACTTGAATTGAAGGATGAGATAATCCAGCAAAGCACTTTTATTTTTTCACCTCAAATCTCAGACTAGCTGGTCCAAACTGCATTTTTATACAATGAAGTCCTATGAGAATACATTACCTAGGGTATCTCAGTTGACTGATTGAGTGCGAACGTAAGAACCTTGTATCTGGAGTTTTTAAAACCAGACAAGAACAGATTTCATTAGTCCAAAGACGTGCAGGCCATGTTTGGAGAGAAAGTATCTAAATTATCAGTGTGTAGGAAAAGAAAAGCCAGTGAGCGGCGTCTTGAGCCTTGACCGGGCTCCAATTCAATGTCAACACATGCCGTCTTCCAGCAGGAATGATTTTCTATCAGTAAGATGAAGCTGGTCGGGCTCCGACAGCTCACACCAACTTAACGTTACCATAGTGTCAACATAAACAGAAACCTTTGTCTTTTAAAGAAGGTGTGAGGCGCCAGTGTCCAAGTGCATAGCAAAAAATAAATAAAAAATACAGACGATATCAAATTGCCTACTACCCCGCTGAGGACACCCTTTTTACTGGCAGATGATGGGCAAAACACAATTTTTAAAGAATCTGTTCTGCCTCACAGGTAGCACACAAAAAAAAAACCAGCGCACATGACAGGAAATCACAGGGCTGTCCTCCTCACTGGCTCATTCAGGCTCGTTTGGTGGCATCGGCGAAATTACAACAAGAACCTCCATCAAGATTAGGGTAAAAATAGCCTTGATGTAATTGGACACACACATACCAGTGGACTGTGCCTTTCACCCATCAGGCACAGTGGAGGAGTTTGCAGGCCAAGCTGTGGGGCCAGTTAGTCTGTGCACAGTCCTTTTTTTTTCACTACGTTAAAATGTGCTCCAGCATGGCAAATCATATCTCTCACAGTGCTGCAACACTCCCACCGGCCTGTCAGGACCATTTATTTACTCTATGAAGAAGAGCTGACACTTTAAGAAGGAAAAAAAGAAAAAAGAAGCAGAAAGTGGGGTTTTGGACTGTGGAGCTGCTGTACTGAGCAACAGGACCAGCTGCCAGGGAGGCAGAGGAGGGGAAGCTGTGAGAATGAGACTCACCCAACTTTTTATCTCAACTTTTAATCTGTTGACTGATGCCTGAGAGGGGGAAATATTTCGTGGGAACATTTCCAGAAAGCAGCGTTTATACAAGATAACTGTTTTTTAAAAGTAGATAATAATAAAAAATGGACCTCTTTGGAGGTAGTTAATGGTGATAGATGTCAACTGAATCAATCCAGCTTTTCTTTACTTCTTATCTTGCCCCAGAGCCAAACTGAAAGGTTTTGGCTTTAAGACAGTCAAAAATGCAAAACAGTCTGAAGAATTGAACCCTATTTTAGGCAGGTTTAGGCCTGATGGGTGAAAAAAAAAAAAGAAAGTATAAGCACCTGGTTAATAGGTGCAGATAATGGGGAGACCTTGGGGGGGGGGGGGGGGGGGGGGGCTTTCTCAAAAGGATAATTCACAAGAGGGAGAAACTCGGTTCTTTGTTTGTTGTGCTTTCTATCCACTTTTTGGGGGGTGAGAATGATTGACAGGCAGTAATTGCCCAGAATTGCACTGCAAACAGACATTTTTCCCTCTCCCTCCCTCTTTTTTCCCTCTCTCTCTCTCTGGGGGAGATGCGCGCGGCAGGAAAAGTGTTTTTTTTTTTGTGAAGTCGCCACTCACCGGCCAGGCAAAACTGAAGGGCAAAACTATCCGGGATTTGTCATTCCTGACAGAGCTCTTCAAAGAAAAGGTATTCCCTCCCAGGACAGGCGTAGTTCCCATTCCGAAGCTGCAGGGCCCCGCAGCAGAAACCCGGGACTGGTATTCCTTCAGGCAAACTTTGAAAAAAGTATCGCACTCGTCCCGCGTGCACTTTCTATCCGCGCTGTTCCGCGTGCCATCACAACACATGCCGCTCAGCAGCTCTCCGTTAACGTTGTGCATCGACAAGATCTGCAGCTCGAACTGTCCGGATCCCTCAGACACCTGTTGGGACAGACACAGTTACCTCGATGCAATGCGGGGAGGGGTGGAGAAGGGGAGGTGGGGGGGTGGGGGGAGAGGAGAACTTCTCAAAATGTGTGCGCCGAACTTGTGTTGGTGTATTACTGTGCACTTGCCGCTGCAGCTAACCCCCCGCGCGTGAGTTCCATGTCACGTTAGCATAGCACTTTTTAAAGGCGACACGTGCAATAATATGTATGTGCATGTCTGTGTTCTGTTCTGGGGAGTATTCCACGTACCTTCGCGACGAACCAGAGGCAAATGGCAGCGAAGACTGAGCCCCGTCTTAAAATCATGCCTCCGGACTGGTATTGCCTCTCGGTTGAACTAGTCGTCTGGCCGACACTCGGCACCAGAGCTCCGCTCTGGTCTAAACATGCACGGGGGGGAGACGACGCTGCGGGTTCATAGAAGACCTCCTCCTCGTTATGTCCCTCGAACCTCTCCGCTGGTTATCCGACAGTCACCTCTGGTTGTTGAAGAAAGTTTACACAGTAGCCATGCGGCGGCCGAGCCCACTGCTTGCTGACTGACTGACTGACTGACTGCTGGTCCGGGCCGGAGCTGCTGGAGTTCAGCAATGAGGGAGTGTCTGCGGAGCCCCGGGCCTCCATATTCATGAGCTGAGCCCCAGAGCCCGCCCTCCTCTCTCTCTCTCTCTCTCTCTCTCTCTCTCTCTCTCTCTCTCTCTCTCTCTCTCTCTCTCTCTCTCTCTCTCTCTCTCTCTCTCTCTCTCTCTCTCTCTCTCTCTCTCTCTCTCTCTCTCCCTCTCCCTCTCCCTCTCCCTCTCCCTCTCCCTCTCCCTCTCCCTCTCCCTCTCCCTGGCAGCTCCACCATGGTGGAAAATAAAAGTGGAAATAAAGTGTGACCTGCAGTCATATTGATACTCATAAGTCATCACAACCACAAACCTAAACATAAATGAGTTATGTTTTCAGACACGCTCCACTTCATATCTCCCCTCCCTCGCTCTCACAGATTTTTTTATTTTTTTTTTATCTTTCTAACATCTCACATTAGTGGCGTGCTACTCTCACCACAATTTCTCCTATGATATTACCTCGTAAAGATTTATGTCAGCTTAAAAGGTGGACAGACCGAGGTTTGCCCTTCTCTGCATTTGAGCCATTAGGTAACATACTAAATCATCTCGACTGCAAAATGAACTTACATCAAGGCCAGTGGACAATCAAGGGCGTTTTGCAAATCAATGGCATGTCAGGCAAACCTTGGATGACGGGCATTAAATTCCAGTTTTGAAACCAGCATATTTTCCCCTAATCAAAAGTAGTTTTCTCTTTTGGTTGTCGGAATTCAAATAATTTGAAGTGTAGCAAATGGAGAACACAGATATCAGCCGACCTGGGAAAGTCTCGTGTTTTAAACAACTTGGAAGTCAATGCGGGCCACATGGTGGTATAGTGGTTAGCACTTTCACGTCACAGCTCCGGTTTGATTCTAATCTCAGGGGCCATGGAGGCGCTGCATGTTTGCCTCTTACATGCATGGGTTTTCTACAAAAACATGCATTTCAGTTGATTAATTTGTCTTTCTAGATTATCTGTAGGTGTGTGCGTTATTGGGTCCAGCACCTTATGAACCTAAGTTGGAAAAAGCACAAGAGAAGGTCGCTACAGCAAGAAGATCGCTCCATAAGACTCCAATCTTGGGAGCATTTCTATGTGGGTTTTCTCCAGGTATACCAGGACTATCTTTTCAGTTCCAGGGTATATCCTGCCCTCACCCATAATCATCTGGGACCAGCTCCACCCCATCACCATTCAATGCCATTTCCATTTACCAATTACAAATGTATGGTGAAACTCAATAGCAAGGTGACTATTGGTTTGAATCCGATTAACAGCCATAATTCAATGATTTTGTGAGAAAAGCACCCTGACAGATTGCTGTAAGATATTATTACACCAGAATCCTTTCAATGTCAAAGGCCAATCGTGGCCAGGTGTATCACTGCAAGAAGGTAATTTCTGAACTGATTACTGACTATAGACTGCACTGCGCGCACACACACACACACACACACACACACACACACACACACACACACACACACACACACACACACACACACACACACACACACACACACACACACACACACACACACACACACACACACACACACACACACACACACACACACACACACCGACGCACAGGTTCATATGAGAAGATGAGAACCTTTTCTGCCCCCCTGTGCTTAGTGATTTGAACGGACCAATTACACAGGTCATTCAATGGGTCAGCCAAGGGAACACAATTGGAAGCTGCAGCTTCAGAGGGTGAGGAGTGTATCAATGAGTAACCGTGTACGGTTTCACCATCACACTTTATAGCAGTTTATGAGGCTGTCAGACGTCTCAGATGTATGCGTCTGCCCCTGATAAGGAGAGATGTCAAGTGTTTCCTCAGTATTTTTGTTGGAAACCATGCAAGTAACCAAGGTGTAATTCATTGTTTTCACTGGAGCAGCAAAGCAAAGAGCTTATCTTCAGTTTAGATGCCACGGTGATATGGGGATGGCTCGTAGCTCCTGCATGTGTCTTTTAATCCACCAAAATCTTGTTAGCGCTATGGCAACTTGCCCTGGTATTCAGAGAGGGGAGCGCGTTTTGGGCTTCCCCAAATCTTCAATCACTGCTGTCAATACTCAGACGTCACACTTCCTGTGGTTGAATCTTGAGACGAAAGCTACAACTTCCTCCCCGCCTGCATCAGTCACTGAACTGATAGACATCTCAGGTTACAGGCCTCATTGAAATACTCTTTCTAGGTAATTAGGGTTAATTGGAGAAGTTTTTAACCCCGAGGACAGTTTCTCTTTTTTTTTTCTTCTTTTTTTTTGAGTCCAGACATCGTAGGCAGACGTGGGGTGGGGGGGGGATGTGTCAGGATCCTGTCTGCCTGTCGTGGCCCCTTGACCTGCCCAGAGGTGATGCTTGTCTTGGGTTGGTTGCGGCAGTTGGGGGGAATGTTTTCATTTCAAATATATATAAATGCAAATACAAAGAACAGTCCATTTTTGCTGTCTTTGCACATTTATTGAAGAACTTGAAAAAGTGGCATTTTTGACAGACATGTCTTTTGTATTTTTAGTCAAACAAATTTGAGCAGGAAAAAAACAAGTCTTCTTGATTTATGCAGCTCTTCCACTTGTCTGCTACTTTAACCGTCTATCGTACAGCTAATAAGTATCCAAGCAGCATGTCCGCTGCTCCCTGTAAGCATGCTCCGTAGTCGTCATGGAGCACAGACAGGGTTTCTCCTCTGAGGCCATGGTGCTAATCTCCTGCAGCCTTAATGTGATTATGGTAATGATCACACAAATGACCCCTGGGCTTTGGGGTGATCCGTGGTTCATACATCCTCACACATAGGCAGCACAGGCACGGTGACTCCACTGGCCCGCATGAGAGACCACCAGACTGAGCCAGTCCTGGTGGCCCGCTCCTGTTCTTCTGTCCTCGCTGAGCTTGGAAGAGTAGAGTGAATGACCAAATAAATTCCAGCCAGGCACAAAAGAGCTGAACGGCCATGAGAGAGATGGGTATCTTTTGTTGTCTGACACTCAATGCCGTATTCCAATCCAATTACCTCAGCCCTTTGCAACCCCTCCTATCACAGTGCATGGCATTGAAGCCTGCCTGAATCCAGACTCAGACCCCAAACAAGAATGGGGTGGATTAGGTGCTTAGTGATCGCTCCCTTCCCCCTACCTTCACTAAAATCTGTGCACTCTCCCTGAAAGAAATTTACAGCCGCTATTATCTATTTAAAAATTTATCCGGTTTAATTTAAATGTCATTATTGTCTGGCCACCAAATACAAGAAACTGAATAATTTATGTTCCTGTTATCCCAAAAGTCACATGGTGGCGTTGTGGCTGGGCAACACTGAAAGCACCGTGTTACAGGATTGGGAGCTTTACTCTCCGGCATAAACGAGACGTAGAGGACATGACGTTGGCCGCTACACCTCTTTAAAAATGTACATCTCGATGGCTATACTAACTACTCTGTCTCAACAAGTGTAATCAATCACTTGTGTTTCAAGTACAGATCATGGACAATAAAGACACTGAGGAGCATCCTTTTTTTCTAGTATTTGCATCTATATATTTGACATTTGTTGTGCACAATATATGCACAGAGCTACACACAGGAACGCTGTTTTCATATGATGAAAGCCAAATATTTCTCTGGCTCCAGCATTAAGTGAGTGTTAAATTGATCAAAATCCTCTAAAAACAACAATACCCTATTTGTCAGTGAAAAGAAAAAAAATATATATCTGAAATCTACAATTATGCAAATTTAGAACTTAACAAAATTGACACATTTGATGTAAGATAGAACCATTTTTATATTTGATTAAGTCAGATTGCAGGCTCGGAATTTCCTCGTCATATACAGTATGTGGTAGTTGCCCAACATATACAGCATTGTGAAACACATCAGGGATGACTTCAGATGTCTCATGCTAGAGTAATGCAGTGGTGAAACATTCAATGATCATTCTGTGACACATTTATATAATTACTGCACTGACGTGCTACTTTTGAGAATAAAATCCGACAAGAAAATGTTTGAATGACATGATACAGCATATCAGCGGCTTTGACTGATGATTCATAAAAAAGGCTGAACGCTGCTGGCTCAACATGTCTTTTTTGGGTCAAGTTTGCATGTTTTCCCTGAGCAGACAGAGGTTTTTGTGCCTGTACTCTGGTTCCCTTCCACAATCCTAACATTTTGTGCGAATTGTTGACTTTAAACTGAACAGATGACTTTGTGTGTCTCTGTGTTTGTCCCTGCAGATGGACTTACAACGCATCCAGGGTTGCAGCCTGCATTAATGACAGCTGGAACAGATTGCAGCCTCCCTGTGATGCCACATATAGAACATTTATACATGGATTATTTCAGACGTCTAAGAGGTTTTGATACTTCAACCAATATGATTTTCTCACTAAACTTGTCAAATCTATTAATCTGTTTAATGCCTCTAACAAAATTACTAGGCAGAGTTATTCCTCCTAGAATCTTCTCTTAATAGTCTCATAATCCCAGGGATTTATGTTGGCACTCTTTGGAAATGGTTCATAATTTGGCTGGGAGCCATAGAGCAGTACAACTATCTAATATACTTATATATATATCTAATATGAGCCATAACAGTAAAATGCTGCTTTTGCATTGATGCATTAGCAACTCATTAAAATCTGGAACGACTTTTCTGCAATAACGGCCAAGTATAAAGCGAATGCTTTGAGATGCCACATTTGCTGTATAAACACATCACTAGTGAAATGCACTGTGCTCTTTAGAGGTACTTGAGAGAGAAGGTGAAAACACAAACACAGCAAACGATCATAAATGGAAACATAAATATGCCCCATTTCTTAGGTGGGTTATTAAAGTTATTTATAGCAGTCCATATCTCACAGAGATAGGTTTACTGGAAGTACTTATGTTATTGAATATAATTGAATGTGCTTTCTAATTATTATTATTACTAATATTGTAGTTATGTATGACTTGAAATGCAACTTTACCTGCATGCATGTACATGTTTACAGCGGGATCTGAGAGTGACTATAAGACATGAGCTTATTGAGCTGGTGCTGTAGCGGCAGTGATAGATTACATCCTGTTATCAACAGGTAATGGTGGGAAGGTCCGAAATGTTGCAGCAAGTGAACGAAAGTGAAGCAAATTTTCATTGCAAGTTCAGTCTATTAGTGGTTTGAGTGAAGGGTGTGCGAGCTGAAGAACTGCGCATGAGGAGGCAATGGGGCTCAGACCACTACAAAGCAAGAGAGGAGGCTCTGTTTGGAGTCTTGTGTTCGTGCCATTTAAAAATATCACAGTGTTTACATGGTGTGTTTATGGGAGCCGCTTTTACTGGACGTGTTACAGATGGTATCAGCAATCGGCACTCAGATAAATATTATTTTCCACTGTTAAAGGTGGCCACTTAGTTATTTTCAACATTTATCCAAAGACTCGTTCTGTGAGGTGATGGTATTTCGATGGTTGAGTGTATATGTGGGAAGTACCTCAATGCGGTCAGGGCATAGGGAGTCCAGCTGCTACGGAGAGGTTAAGTAAAAATTGGATTATAGAGGGTTTGGTTGAGAGCATGGGTTTTGATTTTCATTGCTTCAAACTGTGCTTAATTGCTGTGGTGATGCTGTGGGTGACTCATTTATGTCATGTTTATTCTAGTTGCCTTTCTTTCCGTTTTTTTTTTCCTTCATCTTTTTCTTCTTAAAGTGGTGGTGTATATATCAGTGACGCTGGGGAGCTGCAGGGATTTCGACGGTTACTTTTAGCGTGCACGTCAGCAGCGTCACGGGAGACGACTGGTTCAGCACTCGACGCAAGCACATGTGTCAGGTTAAGAAGCTGTGAATGGATCCTCAGTGCTTGTGTGTCATCATACATCCTTAATGACCAGAGGTGTTTGATCCTCTCAGGGGAGAGGAGACCAGAGAGCTGTAGTCAGTGAGACAAATCAGATTATCCCTTCTTAAGCCAGCAGTCGAGTGTAGCGTTTCCACCTGGTCAACAATACCGGGTCTCATGCCGCTGAGCTGACCCTCGCGATCATGTATTGAAGCACTTTGTGTACTTCTGAGTAATGCCATAGCACTTCAGTTGGAGTCGAATGCGTTTGAAGATTGTGCAGTCGGAGGGTCTGTTTGAAAATAAGATAGAAATCAAACAATTGTTTGTGGCTCAAGTTACTGATCAGGAAGACAAACGATCATCATATGGGAGGATGCAAACTATTCAGGCAGGAAGATTAGATCTCTTACCCATCACGCCATCCAAGGTGGTCTTTCAGTCAGGAGGGGTCTGCGAGCATTGGCTTCAGGATCAGTGAGTTAGAACAGTGCTCTCCTCACACAGGATATTGGTCCTCGCTTGAGGTGAGTGCAGATAATTACTTGAACTTCCTATCTGAAGGAGGTGACACTGATAAAACTCTTCCTCTCTTTTGTCTTTCTTTGTCAATCATGTCACACTGCAGATGTCACTGTAAAGACCCTGTTTTTTTTTTTTTTTACGGTGCAAACCTTTTCTGTAAAAATGACCCGTAGACTTGCTGAGAGGAACTTCACCACAAACATAAGCCCCGTCAGAGCGACATCCATTGCCAGCCGTGAGGGAAAATATTGATGCTGGCAACGTCTTGACGTCCCTTGCACCATGACGTAGCGGTTTTTCCATGACACATTTGATGATTGCTTCCAAATGGGCCTGTCAGTTTCAATATAGATGACCTCTGCATTTCACTTTCCTCTAAAGTAAACAAAATCTACCGGCTCTCCCACACACATGTACTGAATGTGTGATCACACACCAGGAATGAATCTTGAGACAGAACAGGCATTCGCAGGCTGATATATGTTTTCATGTTCAATCTTTGCACTCCTGAGTGAAGCAGTTTGAATTAATGTTGTTTTTGTAAGTTTGGAGATCGAAAGCCGCAGTGTTGTTTCAGGAAACTGGATGTAAGTCAATGTCACGGCATCAAACACGAATAGTGTATAATAAATTTAAAAAAATTAAAAGACCTGAAGATTTTAGCTCAGTGGAGGGATCGTGGCAGAACGTCTACCCTGCGCTTTTCTTCACTGCAATACATTATGAATGAAACGAAGTTCAAGAAAATGCTGTCAATTTCATATCAAAATAAACTAATTTCTTGTCATTTCTAGTCCTGGGCTTGGACCCAACTCCAACATTAGTGAGTCAATACACCAACAATTAGATTATATAGTATCAACGAACAAGGAGAGGACAATCTAGGGTTTGTTTATATATGTGTGAGTGACTGGGCTGCAAGAGAAGTGGAGCAGTCACAAAGAACATGGAAATATGTGGGAACAGCTCAATTACAGGACAGACTGCACAGCTGAATATTGCACAGGTCCACTTCACTGGAGCATGTCAACTACCTGTTAATGTTAAACTAATGAGACCACTTTTAGTCCCATTCTGAAAGTGCTGCAAGTGTAAAGGGTCCAACACTTGGATGTAAATTACCGTAAATAAGAGTAAGTGTGCTCTGTTCAGAACAGGGTTGTGGCTGTGCATGAATTTTAACTTTAACTTTAAAAAGCACGACATTTTGGAGAATATGCCTTAATGCTCTGTTTAATGGAGCAATACCTTAGCCTGACTGACTGTGTAGTGGAACTATTTTATTTCAATCGGATTAAAGAACTGAATTGATAACTCTCCTTTGTACCTCCTCCAGGTACTGTCTGGCTGTGGACCGTGAGGTTTGTGATCTGCTGATGGCTCGTCACCATGATCGCCTGCAGAGAAAGTGCAACCAAAAGTTTGCAGCTCCTGACAACAGCTGCACTGCTGAACAAAGCAGGGAAAGAAAAGGAAGCAGCCACAACCAAAAGGAGTTTGGACAAAGCGGAAGGTCAAACCAGGGTCTGCATCAGAGAGGTTCTTCAGTGATGGCAACTATTGTGGGGGTGGAGAGGGTTGAACAGTGAGGCCATGGTTGCTGCATTTTTCTTGGACAGGTAAATTATCGGGTTTGTCTGACAGGAATTTGGGGAGTTTTATCACGTGTAAATGAGACACGAGGAAGTTGAGCATAAAAACCCATAATTTATTATAGAATTAGCGCTGTGGTGGAGGTCCTAAAATGCATAGGCCAAGTTGTTTTTAAGTTGAAAATAAACATTTCACTTCTATTCAGAGTTTGTACACCAACTTACCACTTACCGTGGCAATGGTTTGTAAAACATAGATGCCAAATCAGCACAGCCTTGATTTATCAACACATTGAAATATCAGACTACAAACCCTCTGAACTATTTAGCTCATGAAAGCTCTCATATCATTCGAAGTGATAGTAAAAATGGATGTGGGCTTGAACCATGTACTTCAGTTAGATCATAAAGTGTGGCCTCTCATTTCTTGATAGTGGTCAGCTGCTAACATGCTCGCATGTTGCCATGCAAAGTGCTCAACGTCCATTTGGAGCTGTTTGGGTTCAGTGTTTTGTCCAACGACACTTCGACATATGGACATGGTGAAACGGGGGATTAAACCATCAATATTTGGATTGGATGAGGACTCATTCTACTAACTGAGCTGGAACTGATGACAAAGCATATGTTAAGTTATATGACCAATATATGAATATAAAAATATTGATTTCTCCTCGGTGGAGCAGTCTGCTCATCTTCATCTCGGTGCTTGTATATTTGTCTTCTTGCAGCTAAATAGTAACACATTTCTTTTAAGGATAGTCACTACACTTTTTCCCAAGGTACTGACAAAGTAGTTTTTTCAGTCCTAATCTGGTTTTAATACACCTCTGTACAACATGATAAGCAAGTAAAACTCCATCTGAAGACAATAGTCTGAAAAACTAACACAAACCATGTACTGTACAGCCTCAGCCAATGTTTCTGAAGCTGAAAATATAAAAAAGGGACTATTTTTTTATTTTACTTGAGCTGACACACTTAAACTTTATATGTTGCTGCCATATTTTGTGTTGTCGTAAAATAATATATTTTTGAGGCCATTTGTGAGGACAAACAAAATGTCACGCTTCTGTTCACTCTGTACAATAGAGGCACACAATCAATGGTAAACCTCAGTATGATTAAATTTCACAATGTCTTAATAGGCAACAGGACAATTTTATTGCCGTCTTTTTTTTTTTTCCTCTTGGCCATGACTCTGAAATGCTGTGCGAAGTGGTCATAAAGCTGTCAGTGGGAGCGATATTTTCCACACAGCACCATGACAAACAGCATGTAGGCAATACACACGTGTGTGTCATTCAGACAACATTTTGTAACGTGTAATAATGTCTTAATTACTGGTGTGGCTCGTTGGTTTGCAGAGGGAAACAACTCCATGAGTGGACAACTACTGACTTATCTTGTTCCCGGTTCTTCTTTAAAATTTCATTTCTCTTATAAGTTGTTTTAGATACTCAGGAAATGAGTTCATTTCTACTTGGTAAAGTTTTTCAAGATTAAAAATGCCCAACTTAATTATCCTCAAGAAAATCCTCCATGTAATTACAGTACAACATGTTGGTTTCATAAGTCTGTTTCCTGCAACACACGAAGGTGGGAAAGTGGTGCGCCCAACATCCAAGACATCATGAAAAGTGAGAAATGGCAACGTTAAGGCTCATAATTTCCTTTCCTATGTACCGCACAGTGTTCCAGTAGTTGAAGGAGGGATAAAACAGCCACACACACAGGTGAAAATAAAATATGAGGAGTTACTTCTGAATTTGACCAAGAGCCCGAAATGTATCACAAATTTATCTTTTATAGTGCTGTAAAGATAAACCATCAATCAATTTTAAGCTTGACAGTCGGAAAGACGATACCTCTGCATGGTTGGCAGGCGAGCAGCCCTTTGAAGACGTATCAAATTTGCATCAAACTGGCATCTCTGCTTCGGTCTTTTTGAGCTTACTCTTCGCTGAATCTTCCAAAACAACAAAGCAAAGCGGAGTAGTAAATGAGAGAAATAAAAAGCCACAGTGATGGGCAAAGATAATAATTATTGAGGTGAGGAAGAATAAAAAAGACAGTTTTACATGAAAGTAAGTCAGCAAAGAGAAGCTGAAAGACGAGGGCGGTGGATCACAGGAACAACAGTGTATGGAAGAACTTCACAAGCCATTTAGCAGTAAAAATGTATGACCAACGACCAGGCCTGGCTGTGTTCTTGTCTCGCAATGAATGAGGAGACATATTGCTCTTTTAATAAGTTACACATGTGTACAAGAATGTGCTGTACACATAAATATGCAAGCGTGGAGGGTGACAGTAACTGTACCTCGCTGCTTGAAGTCTGCAGACTGGCAGGGGCAGACAGTGTTTTGACATGAGGGTGCCTGTCTGTCATTGGCCAAGTCAGCTTGTGCTGAAAGAGAGCGAAACGCTGGCAACGCTCACAGGATCTGTGAATCAAGGTCTGCAGAGCAGAAGGCGCCCTGTGTTTTCCTAATTCACTGACAGACACAGCTTACTCTGTTTACAGCGGCTAAACAAAAGCAGTCCGGAAACCATACACTCAAATGCTTGTTTTAATTACTTTTATTTGATAATGTTCTTCATTCTGACCTAATCAGAACCCCTTGAATGCATTCTTTAATGTGGTGTGCAAATGCTTGAATGCCTCATCTCCCCGGGTGCACTATGCTTTATGTGAATCAATGAAAATAGAAGGGAGATCTTTTGTGTCAGCTGGCATTCCTTTGTGCAACTTAAAGGCTTGTCTTGTGAAGTAAGGTTTCACTACTATTGTGCTCTTTTTGGTGCACGCAAAGTCAATTTGATGAGCTTGTGAGTGAAAATATGTTCTCTCTGAAGGTTGAAAGTAAAAGGCTGTGTTCATTAACAAGCTCGCAATGAGTCCCAGTCTGGAACCTCTCTGTCTGGCTCAAAGTATCCACCACACAAACATATATGGTTTTCAAAACCAAATAACCTACATAAATGAAGGATTACAAGTACATTAAGGCGTGCTTGTTTGTTACAACTGTCAAGTTTCCTTGCCAACACAAAAAACTTCAAATTAATTCTGGCTCAATTAATACAGAGTGCATTCACGTTAACCAGCAATCATTACGCTCCAGTGATCTAAAGGCCATTGTCACACAGGCACTTGAAGAAGTCTTTTGTGTAACAGAAGAATGGCAGAGTGACCCCCGGCAGCGCCGAGCAAGGCCAGGGAGACATTTCTCCAGCCCCACCACCCACTCCTCTCAACAGCCTGGAGTAAGATTTCAGGGTCCGAGTGGCCATGAGTGTTGCTGAGTGATAGGCAGAGAGAAGAGACCCTAAACCAAATAGCTTTGATGATTGAAACAAAACACAGAGTCCCCCCAGACTGCAGCCTGCGAGCCTGTGACTAAGCACTCTGTCATGCTTATATGAGGGCCCAAAGTACCAGCGCTTCAGCTTGTGTTCACCTTTCTTGCTGCTTGAGTTTAGTCTAGATGTGTGTACCTTAACAACTCGATCCCAGATCAAACAACAATCGTGAATGCAGGTGCTAATATAGAGTCATTTGTCATCAGTCAACACTTGTTGTCTTATCGATAGTGAAGAGGCAACCGGACAGTCTTGACAAGAGTGAGTTTGTGCATTCGAAGGTGGATCGACAGGATTATACTTCTTTAACCTTCTATGGAATATGAAGCTGTTTTTGTGCATCAGTTCTGGATCAATCATTAACTCTGACTGATTACATAGTTATACCACTAATTTGCTTTGCTTGAACACCTTTACGGCAAATTGTGGTTTTGGAAATCATCAGCTCATCAAGGTGTGTTTTCATACCTGTCGAGTTTATAGGGCGGTAACTTTTGAACATCTGCTAAGACATTTCTAAGAAAAAAACAGATATTATTGTCAACCAAACTCCCTTAAACACTTTTTCTATTGTTTTTTTTTAGTTGTTGGACAAAAATACCAATGATTAACAAATGTTCATGAAACTTATAAATAAATCCAATAAATGGCACATTGTCATTCCATCACAAGAACCAAAAAGCTCTTGTTAAGAGTCAGAATTCACCACAATCGCAGGAGTTTACCTTCCAACTTGGATTGTGATTTAGCTTTCTTTGTATTTTCAATGTAATCTTTACTTTTTCATGTGGCCTTGAAAATACTACACTGACTGTGTATGCTCAATAGAAAAAAAAGAGTTGTTATCCTGCCAGATTTTAAGTGACATCGTTTTGTCCAAGACTGCTGATGTTAAACATTTAAGCATCATCTGGCTACCATGCAACAGCTTTTCCTGGAAAAATAGTAGTTTTTTTGTTTTAAGACAGTAAAACCAGGAATAACGTGAGCTCGAGGTACTCAAGTTTGCTCCAACAGTCCAAAAAACATGCCGCCGGTGGTTAATTGCACAGTGCAATCACATGGACATGTTGAAATGTTTACAGACAACCTGGTGCAGTTCATCTACAGTTACATAAGAGCAGTGCAACACAGCAAGAGTGTAACCATGAATATCCAGATGAAGTGACATCCTGAAGAGCTTCCAGTTTAGCCACTTGTCAGCAACCACATTTATAAAGACTAAAACTTCTGAACTGATGAGGATTATTTATTGAGTTATGCTGTTCTGTAAACTAAATGAGGGAAATTAAGCCAGTCTCTGTAAACAAACACTTTATTAGGAGTATTTGACAAAAATGCTTTTTAAAGCATTGAACCGGAAAAAAAGAAGAAGAAAAAAAGAAACACAAACTCACTTCCACTTTTTTTTCTTTTTTTTTTTTTTTACAACACATACCTATTAAGCCGAAACCACAATTACACACTGTAGATTTTATGACAATGCAGCATGATGGGGTTTGTTAGTGTCGGTTTCTTCATGGATGTATAAACAAGAAAAAGAAACATATTCACAGACACGGAAAAGGAAACCAAAAAATATCTTTGTATGATTCTTTTGCAACTCTTTGCAAGTATTTAATAGTTTTGTTGATTCATTTCTTTGGCCAGTGAGATATTTAGTTGCATGGATGTGGATGATATTTGTCATACTTTTAAGCATGAACCATGGCCGGTGGGTGGTGTGGCTGGTAGTTACCTGTTTGTGGCTCCTGATTGGCTGCAGCTTTGGGAAATTATAAAATACAAGTGCAAAAAACAATAGTGGGAGAAAAAAAAAAACAGAGCATGTCTATATAGTATTAGTCTCGTGCTGGATGATTGAAATCCTACAGCTTATCTAGATGAGGGGAGTGTTGCAAGGGAGCGTGGAGACACATGAGTGATAAGGATCTTGCTGACTCACAGAGTAAAGTTACATATTCTTTAGGCTCCTGCAGAGTCATGTATCTAGGTTAAATGCCTTTTAATAGCAATTTTTTTTCAGAAATCTTTTTTGGAAATTTAACAAAAAAAAAAAAAAATGCTACGATGAGTACATTCTTAAGAGTCGCCGACTTAAATTTCTGTGTTTTACATTGTAGTGTCTACTCCGTCTTATTAAATGACAAATGTCCCGCATCAAAGGCACAACAAATCTGATTCACTTTGAGGGTTTTAGAGAGAAAATAGCTTTCCGAGCCTTTCAACTCTGCTGCGTGGTCCACATCATCAGGATGTGTGTGAGAGGGAAGTTAGAGGGAAAACACGGAATGGTAAAATGTTCCAGGTTCGTGGGATGTGTTTAAATCTGCTGTTGCTCAATCAAAGAGCAGATAACGGCTCCTTCTTGTTTTATGACCCTTTGGAAACATGCTCAGAGTATTATGTTATCAAACTGGGAAAAAGGGAGGGAGTGCACCGACAGCTGAACAAAGGCACTGCAAACAGCTGTGCCAGTGCAAACAGCAGAGAGATTATTTGTGAGAGAAAAGTTAGGCAGGCCTCACTATCATAATACTGCCATCGAATCTCAGCAGCCTTGAAGTGCTCTTCAGCTGCTGGGAGATTTGGTCGATTGTACTCTTGTTGAGGGTAGTTGTACTGAGCAAACGATCGCTCATTAAACAGGACTTGTATTTGATCCTACATGCCCATTTGCTGGATATCTCATTCAGCCGAACGACGTTAGGCTCATGTCTGCTCGAAATGCGCTCACAGGACAGCTTCACACTGGTGGAGTTTCTCACTTGAGGTGGCTGGCTGCAGTAGGAGAACCAGTGTTGATACAGCTGATCGCTGTTATTCCAAGTGAAATATATGGCCCTGTTTGTTTTCAGAGATAGACCCAATGCTTTGCTTCAAGTTCATATTTATCTATCGAGGGAAATATGTCAGTGCAGATCCAGTTTGTTCTTATTACATTGTCTCTTCTCATTATTATGCTACCGAAAAGGGATTAACCTGAGTGTTCTCCATCCAAAAGAGGCACAACTCCTTCAGAGAAGCGGCATTTATCATGTTCTGTCTGAACTGCAAACCCCCTTGTCTTTTTGTTCTCATGGCTTCATCTAACGTCGATCCACATTAATTACATACCATTATCCCCGTGTCAACTGCACATGAGAGGGGAAGATTTTATGAGCCATGCTCCAGCAGATAGGAACTTTGTTACTGTACTTCTTCTTTTTTTTCCAATAAATGACACTCTCCAAGACCCTGAAGGTGTTGAATACATGCCAGCAGCAGTGGATTGCAGTAATTTTAGAGTTGCGTGCAAGAGACAATACCTCGTGGAGCTGTTGCACACCCATGTGATGGATTTCCCCTCAAGAAGATTTGATTGGTATCTATCAGGGGGAAAAACATGAAAATGACTAAAAGCATTGTTCGATACTCTTGGCAGGAGTTGGGTTAATGCGTTCCACTGCGGAGCTCTCACAGACTAATGTTACAACCAGAGAAAACCTTGTTATATTGCACTGAAACAAATTAAGATGTGACAATAATCCTAGAATTGTGGTAATGTTATTGCTTTAATATTCCTTGGGACAAGCTGGTCTTTGCGTTCACGTTCGCACAAAGTGGTTTGGGAATTTTAAACAATGTCCAGGTTAGACTTTGCAGCGTTCGGTTGAAGTAATGATATTACCTCAGTGGTGCATGAGGCAATACAGTATTCCTCTACGTCTTTGGAGGGAAGGGGAAGTCCCCTCGTCTGTGTGCTGTTGGACTGGACTGGTTGAGTAATGCAGCCTGGGATTAGGTGGAGCAGCCTCACAGCAGCAAACCCTCCCTCACACTGATCTGTCTGGACCCACACATGTGAACGGCGGGATCACAACCACAGCTGGCCAATGTCCTTCCAAGGTGTCAAACCATTCATACACTAATCCTAAAGCCTCGCCATACATGTTTTTTGGTAAATAAATGAACTAATGAGAATTAGTCACGATAATATCAACCCATATGTAAAACAACCTGTAGTTGAAGTCTGACTTATAAGCTGGCTATGTTTTGGTGTAGGTATACAATATATCTAACACCACTGAGCAAAACGTGCATTGTGTTTCCAACAAAAGGCCTGTTCGAAAAAGTGGATTACAATTTCTTTTAAGGAAAAAAAAGAAAACTTTACATTAAAGGTCTGTGCCTCTGTGTGCTTGCTTTAAATTCCCTTAACAGCCATAAAATGGCTTGTGAATGAATGAGTTTCCACCTGTTTTAGGAGGACTTCAAATTTTATAGGAGAAGAAAGGTCCAGTTTTGAGGGAGGAGTTTGTTTGTTAGCTCATAGCAGACGTGATAATAAGCAATATATAAATAGTTAGCACCCTCCCACTACAGCAAGGACCTAAGTTTGATTCATTTTTTTTTTGTGTGAAGTTTGCATATTCTCCCTGTGCATGCGTATGTTACTTGTAGGTACTTCTGTTTCCTGCCACAGACCAAAAACAAGCATGTGAGGTTAATCGTATTCAATTTGCGTTGCAGAGAAAAGCAACAGAAGCAACAAGTAAGAAAGTTTGGGTCTTGAAGACAGATTGGGGGTCAACTGTTAGCACTCTCACCTCAAAGAGTGAATATCCACAGTCTGAATCAGCGCTCCGGGTTCTGGGAATTCTGTGAAGAGTTTGCATGTTTTTCATGTGCACATGTGGTTTTTTTTGTCCAGTTACTCTGGTTTTCCCCCCACAGGCCGAAAGCCTACAATTTATGTTTATTGGTTACTCTGAAATTAGTGCGTGCATGTCCGGTGATGGACAGGTGTCCTGTCCACTGTGTACTCTGTCTTCGCCCATCGTCAGGTGGGATCGACTTCCTCCATTGGTCCCCGAACTTGAATTTAGGTGATGTAACTGATGGATGAACAATTCGAGGTAACCTCATAATGGATGGTCATAGACGTCAACGACAATTAAAATTTACACCACAGTCTATTTTATATCATTGCCTCATTACAGTTACTATATTATGTGTTACAGGAAAGATGATTAACAAAGATAAATCCAGACTGAGAGAGTGAATGTTCATTTCAACTTGTGTAAAATAGGATGTCAGCACTATATGACCTCACAATCACACACATAGCACAAAGCAGCGTGAAATGTAGGATGACACTGTGGGACAGAGAGGTGGAGAACCAAGTGATACGAATCTGGAGCACTGAAAGTAGTTCCTGTATTCAGTCAGATTTTTTGTCATCCCATTGAATAAAATGCATGTTTTCTAAACATATTTTAAATGTAAACCACCTAAAACACAAATACCCTTACTGTAGCTGCAGTGGAGGGCTGCATACACTCTTGTGGACTCTTAGCAGACTTTGCCTGAGCCTCACCATGTCAAATTTAATACAGTGATTTGATTAAAATGAATTACATCTCATTGCATTAAAACGTCTGAATATATCAGTGGCGGGAAAAACAACTCGTTGTGTAAAACGTCAATGGTAAATCATTAAACAGATGTCTAGGGTGGTAGTTTAAGGGCATTGTTAAAAAAATGATTAACGCTGAGACAAGACAGAATGAGAGTTAATAAACCAACCAATCATATAAGTGGTTTAACAAACCTCCACAGACGGGGAACCTCCTTCATTTAACAGCGAAAGAGAGCGGCAAATGCATATGTGACAGCCCTCCTCCCTCTTTTGTTTTCATTTGCTATCTTGCAAAATCACCATCATGGAAAACTAATCAAACAGCAATTTACACGTGCACAGTTGTGTGTGCGGAGAGCTGTGTTGGTCTAGTTATAAAAGAAACAATGATTAGTCCGCGAGACCAAAGCAGAGTGGAGAAGAAAACCTATACCGAGCGTCCTGATGAAAGGATTCATTATTTGATTATTTATACTGCAACAACTGCGGCTCACTCGTCCCACATTGTTTCACGAAGTCGCGCGACACCAAAGGGGGGAGTAGACTCCTCCACTGACTGTGCACCAATCAGCTATACAAAGCAGCGTGGAAATTGGCTGTATATTATGAAAAGATTACAATCTTAGCACGGTGTGTGCATGTAATTCATGCCATATCCTGAGAGGCAGACTTAAGCGACATGAACGAGACTTCAATCACCGTGAGGCTCCACCAGGAATAGAGAGGAAAATTCACCCCTGGAAATATGTTCTCAACGACTTCAGTTTTGGACGGAAATGGAGCTTCGATTACTGAAAATGTGTTAGTTCACGTTTGTGCGGTTCTCAGCTTGAAAGGCGTTGTGGGTTACAAATCCTGCTTTCCTTGAAATTTTACTGCAGTATTGGCACAGCACTTTCAAAAAAAAAAAAAAAAAAAAAAGCATTGGCGGGAGCCGAGAATGATGGGGTGATTGGGTGTGTGTGGCTCACAGCTGGTTTGTGTGTTTCTTCTGAGGCGGCAGTGGCAGCCCCTCTGGGGTGTCTGCATTTAACGTCCTTGGAGAGGCCGAGTCGGACTCGCACATACAGGTCCGGTCTTTAGTGCTGGCATGCCGCGGTGCAGAGAGACAGATTGAATCGCTGAGGGAAGTGTTTAACCCCTGCTGCCCCTCCAATTAGCCAACTTGAGTCCCATTTCCTCAAAGATCTTGCTAACATATTTATTGGAGAGGGGACTTTATTAGGGCATGTCTCACGATGGTTCAAATGAAGTAAAAACAACTTTTAGTTCAACACCTGCTAATACAACGGTGGTCTTTCCTGAAATTGTTGGGTTTTGTTTGAACAAGATTCACGACAACAAAAAAAGAAAGTATATTTTTGATGAAATGAAATATGAAAAATTGTTGTTAGGGTGTATTGACAGGCATCAAGATTAAAATAGAATAGTTTCTAAACAGATTAGTGTTGATTGTTACACTGTAAATAAGTATATGGTATATATGGTATATATTTAGTTATGAGGATAGTTGTTTTTATATATATGTGTGTGTATAAATATGTATGTTTATATATATATATATATATATATATATATGTGTGTGTATATATATATTTATATTTAAAAGGATATGTATGTAGTATATCTTGTTTTTGTAATTATATATTTATATAGATATTTATGACGTGTATATATGGTGTATATTTATATAGATATTTATGAAATGTATATTTGGTATAAATTTATATAGATATGTATCAAATGTATATATGGTATATATTTTAATGGATATGTATAAAAGGTATATATGGTATATATTTATACAGCTGTATGATATAATTATAAGATATCTATGTACAAACGAAAAAATAGGTAATAAGGGGTTGGAAATTAAAAAAAGTTTTGTACTTCTTCCCACTCCTTTTTCGAACAATGTGCAGTGTTTTGCCATGTATTATCTCTATGTTTATTCAATTTTTTTTACCCTTTTCTTTCTTTTGTATGTAGAAATAAGTACATATTTCTTTATACATGTTCGAAATAAAATTCATTCATTCATTCAAAATGTAAACAAATAAACATAATTTCGATTTGTACATTTTTGTCGTTGTTTTGTCATAGGATATGTCACTATTTGTAGTTTAAATATATCCAAAAATATTATGATTTCTCATTGGATTCTTAAAAAATATTGCCTACACTTTATTAAAACTACTGCCATACAATATAATGTCATTTGCACAAAGAATAATTCTAAACATAATTTATTATGTGTATTGGGGAAAGGTGTGAAAGTTTACTTGCTGTCTATTGAACTGTGCTAATGCACAGCTCCAAATATTATTATTTTTTTGTTACTATAAACATAAATAGTCATCATTTTGCAGTTAGCCCAGTGATGTGATCTGTGATTACATCAGTTTACCATTTGATAAAGTGTGAAACATCTACAAGAAATGAAAATATTAACATGTAGAGTTGTGGTCTAATGGAGGCTCACATTAGGTCATTGAAAGAGAAACTGGCAAAAGAGAACAAAAATGTACCTTTAAATTAAGCTTCGTGCCACCACAGTCCAAAAATACAGAGGGAATGCAGAGTTGTTTGGGAATAATGACTCTTTTCTCCAAATTCTTAAAAGCTCCCAAGCTGCCAATCAGCACCTGATTAACACCAAAGGCCTCCCCTGTCCCAGCCCCTGCTTTCATCTCTACGGCGATCGACCCTCGCAGTGAAATGGAGACTACGGACTTGTCAAAACCGAGTCTGTGGACAGTCTGCATCTTGTTATTCGCACCTCAATAGGTTCTACTGAAGCCAAGAAAGGAATAAAACTTGGATGGAGCCATCTAAAGTTGTTTTTTTTACCTTTCTCCTCAAAGCCTGCAGCGGCAACAAAATGATCATTATGCTTCGCTGTGACCCCATTGCAGTTCCCCTGAAAAATCTTGGAACCAGCTCTTGAATTTGGATATTTTCTTGGACTATTCCACCGACAAACACGGCTCCTTTGAAGTTGGATGTCAGAAAAGAAGAAACTCAATCCGCCCCACTCGAATACTTTTTAGCTAACAAGTGAAGAAAATCCTCGCAGGTTAACGATAGGTCATCACTGAATGGGGGAATTAGGCCTATACATTCCCAGGTCCCCCGAGAGAGGCTATCTGATGGTTCATCTGGTTAGTAGGCATAATAATACTCGGTCACAGGTGAGCCACATATGTTAGAGGCATGTGTATCAGTATGTCTCGATCTTAATGTCCCAAATGCTTCATAAACTACTGTTGGAAGGGTGTGGTGTCTCATTTCAATGAAACAGGAAGCATACCGCGTTTCTTTGAGCCTTTTACATGTCTCCAACTTGTTCCAGTCTCAGTAAACCTGTCATACAAACCTGCAGAAACAGCAAACAACACACTTCTCATATTCAAACTATACATTTTGTTTTCACCCACTCCATAAGGTTTCGTAAAGCCAACTCAGTCAATTTTCAATTGGATTCAGTTACACTCACTGTGTGCCAATCAGGGATGGAAGTAACACATTTTCAGTACTCACATTAATGTGATTAACTTGTATTTTTAGGCTGCTTCTATGAAAACATTTCCAGGTATTTTAATTCACAAATGATTATTTCAATGAACAATTCTTAAATGTTGCCAGCAAATGTTTTTATTCAAAATCAAAAGCCTACCTAATGTACGGACGTTTACCATTGTGCCTTTTTAAATATTTTTTGTTGTTTGGCTGCTGACAAATGGGCCTTAACGGCAGATTACTTACAAAAAGATCTTGAATTAAGTCTGTGGTGGTCTATTGATTTGCTTCACCTACTGGCTAACCTTACCAACCTCCAGCCAGATGAAGCAGTGGGACACTTAGTGGATTAATAACTCATATGTACTTGAAAAGTGACCAATGCATTGATGAATTCATTAAATACCATGTTGTAACTTCACTTGGGTATTTCTTTAAAGCAGTACTCATCTTGTAATGAAGTACAATGTCAGTAATGTAGCATCATTGGGTATGATCAACAAACTGCAGTTGTCTTTATACCACAAATACTAGTTTAAGCAGTCTGTTTACTAAGCATGCGATGTGTACACAAACAAACAAACAAACAAACAAACAAAAAGAACTACGAATAACCCCAGCAATAGGAGAGAAACACTTCTTTCAGCTTACTTCAGGATTTTCACACTCACACACAAAAAAACTCCAATTTCAGTAACAGAACAAAAAAAAAGAAAAAACTAAAACATTCCTTTTGGTCATTAAAATCCTGCATGAGTCTGCGTGAACAATGCTGTAATCAAATAAGCATAATTATAACCTCTGCAGAAGTTCAGCCACTATGTCAACAAGCGACAATCACGAGTAAAGGTCAAAACCTCATGTAAAAGTTCCATCAGTACAAAAGAACTGCTCAGCAATAATTGCAACGTTTATTGTCATTAACCGTCATGGGTTGATGATGATGATGACGACCATGTATTGGCTGATTTATTGCTGCGCACAAGCTCTTCAAAACCTTGGTTCATACTTGTGCAGTGGTGTGTCTTAGCTGCTTTGTAATTACATCATCCACATGCATGTACGCTTCCAAGTCGCTGTGTGGATTATACATCAAACAAAGGCAGAACAGATGATGTTGGAGTTCCAGCGAGCAAATATTGGCAGTTTACTCTGATTGAAATTACTCTCACTCACTAGTTGTAAAAATTGGATGCCTTCTGTTCTTGTCCAGCCAGTGAGAGACACTGATTGGACACAACAAGACAGATTGTTCACAACCGTCATCTGCATCACCTGTGCAGTACTAGAATATTTAAGGCTGCTTGCATATCTGTGAAGCTGCAGTCTGAGTCTAAACATCCTGCCCAGGTTTAACATTGTAGTAATCTAGACTACACCAATTCCATACTTCATAAAAACCTCAACCTTCAAAATATGTGCAGGGAACACTCAGAAAAACACACACAAACTGTGGAATATTTCTGATGACTCAGCGCTTTCTGTAGGTTTACCACATTCAAACCGGTTAGGAGCATGTTTATTTGAGTTCTGCCTAACAACACATGCATATAGTATTTTATTACTAAAGCATCGCCATAGGACTTTTCAGGGTAGATCTGGGGAGTACTTTCAGGAAAAATACAACCACTTATTAAAGTCTAGACGCAACATAAAACCATCAGAAGTCCTGAAGTAAGCACTCACAGGCTCTCATGGACAGAGCTGTCAGTGTCTGCTCAGCCATGCTGGGTTTCTGCTGCTGTGTGTGTGGTGCTGGGAGAAATTTGGTGCAACTATCAGTACATCAGTTGTAATGGATGGTGACAGTGCAAAAGAGGGCCACTTTGCTACATGCATACAGTATATGCACACAAAACAAAAGAAACAAGGTCGTAGTCATTGCCTCATCCTCTGGTGGGGAGGAGCACATTGCAAAGGCCACACAACAAGGTTAAGACCCCGTTGACACGACAACGTTTTCAAGTAAAAATTTAAATCTTTCATTATGTTTTGGGCGCCTGGAGCCACTGAAAAAGCAACTTATTGAAAACTCTCCCACTCCGTCTCTGTGTAAACGGGGAAAACGCACATTTGAAAAATGCTACTACTATGCATGCGCACCATGGTCATAGTAAATAGTTTTTCTGCACATGTGTGGGGAGATGGACAATAACAGTAATGGTGGTCTCCAGAGTGGCATGACTCCCAGTTGATATTCTCCCGGGACATGGTAATTCTATAGTTGAGAGTCAGCTGTAAATGCAATCCCACTTGGTCGTCTGTCCACGCGAGTGTTCGTGTACTCGCCATTGTTAATGTTTATACCATATTGTCCAGTGTACACATTTGTAGTTTCATTATAAAAACAAATAACAGCACTCTCTAGTGTCTCAACATGCAAAATAAATCGTTTTCAGCATTTCTGCTGTTGCCATGTAAACGTAATGTGAACATTTTGTGACTGAAAAAAAAAAAGTCTATGAGTTTTAATTTGGAAAATTTCTTGTGTAAATGTGGCCTAAAAGACCAACCAGGAATTCTTAAGTATGGAAACACAGAAGTGTTTGTCAATCATTTTCTCATATTATTAAAGTGGAATCTTGATATTTAAAATTCAAACGGAGGTGAGCTCAGGCATGGAATCCACATCAGATTAACACGCACTGGGAAAAACCCGACTTTTATTCGATTTTTTTATGTTTTGACCTCCATTCCACAAAAAGTAAGCAAGGTTCAATCAAAGCCTTTGTTCAGAAATGATTTATCATCCTACAGCCTCCCACAGGTGAGAACAGAGACTGTGTTTGTTTCCCTACAATGAGTTCTCTTAGAAAGATAAACCCAGGGTTTTAAACAGATCACTCTAATATCATTAGAATTAATCTGTAAAGAAGGAACTTGTTTTGGAGTCTCAGCGGACTGGTGCAGTCAGTCATTTGTGATCTCATGTAACACAAAACATGTAATTTTTCTGATGATCCCCACGCAATCCAACCTCTAATCCACCTCACGCAAACATTTCTTCACGCAAAAAACATAGTGCAATGTCATGACCGCCGGTTAGTGACCCTTGACAACAACCAAAAACACATGGAAAGAGGAAAGAGACGAATCTTTAAGCTCCATTTGCCTCTGACCATGTCAGTATCTTGATGTCTGAAGAGAAATTGTGAGCACTTTTGGAATGAAAGCATTTCTCTAATCTTTTAGCAAGACATTGAGATAGAGAACATAGCAAGGTGAAAGGAATGGGACTGCCTGTGTCTGTGCACGGGAGCGGGTCTGAGGAGTCCGGAGGTCTGGCCCGCTCTTCAAATGGCACAGTGTTTGTTGGGGAATGTGCAATTATAGAGGCCAGGCCTTTGATCCAGGTTTTCCATCAGGGGTAAATTGTCCTCACATTGAGCGCTGCAGTGTATCCTTGGGCACTCCTTTATATTCTGCTGCTCTTTCATGTGCACCCCTCTGGAACTCAAAGCATCCCCTCTTGAAAAGTGAGCTTTGGCCTGTCCATGCTTCAGTGCGGTGGGGTAAAAAAAAAAAAAAAAAAACAAGAACAAAAAAAAAACTGCCTTGTACGTCCACGTGAGTGAATGAAATAACTGAAGAACTGGCAAGACGTCACATCGTAGTAAGAGTTAAAATTGTGACTGTGTGAGTGACACGCTGTGCAATAAAACAGGCTATAAAAAAAGTGTATGGGGGGGGGGGGGGGGGGGGGGGGGGATACTTGGAAGGGTTGAATTTCATATTGAATGTGTGTGAAGGAAGTGCTTGTTGCTGTGCTCACGTGTTTGAGTCTGTGATTTTGACGCTTCTGACGTGCACCCATGTGTTTTCGGTCCTGCTCATAATACTGTAACTCACCCAATTCTTGTAATTTCTCTCTTCTTCCAGAAAGTCACCTCGCTTTTTGTCAGACAAGGCCGAATAAAGTTCTTTATTTGTGTAATTTATGCACAACACATTCACGTGACGAACTGCCGTGCTTGTTAATACGAACGGCTTTCTCAGATCATGGGAGTGGGACCCTGATAGGATGGAACTTATGTTCTGTCCTTTTCGTGTGTCCTCATGTGACTCAGTGGTCTGACATGACACTGTAAGTAAGCCTCAGTAATCAACCGCAAAGTGAGAACACATGTTACATCAGGAGGAAAATAAAATTTCCCAAATAGGTGTTTCAGTGAAATGTTCTGTTCGAAGCCTTCACAGGCAGTTTTTTTTTTTTTAGAATGCCAAACACTGTATGCTTTCATTTACACTCATGGTCTTTGGCAGTCTAAACTTCCTGCATCTGTTTGTAGGTCGGAATACTTTCCTTTGAAAGTTCACATGGATTTGTCAAATTATTGGATTACATGTTAATAAAAGAGGAGAAAATGTCCATAAGTTGTGAAAGTGCATCTCATTAATGTCATATTTGTCTTAACAGTGAAATAAAGCCAGATCATACTGGGGCTTGAGTCTTAATGGTTTTAATTGTTGTGTGTGTTTGTGCGTCCAACGATTTGGTGATTGCTATTCTACTTTGGACATTGCAGGTGTGAGAAATGGATGGATTGTTCAATGCCGTCACCTTTTCTTTTCAACTACGTTTTAGCTGGAGTTAAGCAAGGAAGCCAAATAACAGGCTGAAATCCCTTTCATCAAGTATTTCTCACAAGAGCCTATAGAGTAATTCTACATATGTTCAGATTGTGTTTAACATTGCCCCTCCTGTTGTGAGTTTACGATCTAACAGTGTAATGATCTTATGTTTCTACATGTGTGTATGCATTGCTGTACAAATCCAGATGTGACAAGATCCAACCTGCCTGTGTAACATGGGAATTACATTTTACAATCCAGTTTGCTTACCTTTGGAGTCTTGAGGGTAATGACATAATGTCCTAGAGGGACAGCTTTTTGGTTTGTAATCATAATCTGTCCTGATTACAGGTCAGCCTGTGTCCTATTGTCTCCTTATTGTGTTGCTGTGAGATAAAAATTGATAGCGCACGGCATTTCAGAAAACATCAAGTTAACAAAAATATCTTTTTAACCAGCAGATAGTTCTGGAGGTTTGTGGAAATGACTAGGTTTCACATTTCATATACTTCCTGTGGTTAAGGTAATAGTTTAATCCCACAGTCCCCGCACTATATCAGCCTTTGGCACCCGACACCGGCCAATGCAACTGCTCGCAGAGTTTGTCAGACCTCAGCTGTTGAGATGTGTTGAGTCGCTGTGTTAAATAGCAGCAGGAATGTGTTTTAAGTGGTCACTGGGATTTGAACAAGGCAAGGGACTCCACACGTAAAACTCCGTCTTCCTTCCTCGCTGGTGAGGTGCCAGGCTCTGGTGCAGGGTGGTGGGTCCCATCTGACGGTAATGATGAGGGGTGTACATGCATTTCAAGCATGTCAGTGGGGGCAAGCCCCCGTTATTGCCTCCCACTGTTGTGAGTTCTGACGTGACGCCTCCTATCTCTCAAATCTGGATTCAATGTCCCTCAAATCCAAAATAAACATGAATCTTCTACACACCCGGAGACCAAGAGTAACCTGCACCACGTCTCGAAATATCCAGTTTGACTTTTAATAGATTCTTGCTGTGCTTCATCCCCGCCAGCCGCTCATTACACCCTTCAGACGGAGCTCTGCTGCCGAGGAGTCAAGACAGAGAACATTTCTTCTTTCATGGTAATTTAATTGTATTAAATGTCTATTAAAGGGGACATATCATGCTAAATCCACTTTTTTAGCCCTTAAATGCATTTTGTTGTATATTTAGAGTGTTTAGAAGTACAGAAAAGTTCAAAGTAGTCTCTTCAGGTGCTCCGTTGATATCTTTATATTCTGTTTTGGTCATATTTTGCGATCGGTTTCGATTTTTCTATTCTCTATTACGTTTTTTGAACAATGACGTCACACTATTCTCAGCGGAACTGCCAAATTAGGACATCGACGTTTCGAGCAATCCGCCATTTTTGTTTCTCGCTGCGATTTTGTAGTCCAACCGAAGTTACGAGAGGATAAGTCGAAATGTTCGGTTGTTGGATGTAGTAACCCACAAGCTTCGTTACACCGTCTCCCAGCATCAGAACCTTTTCGAAGTGCCTGGTTGAGTTTTATTTTTCACAGAAATGTACCCACATCTGTGGGTAAGGTCATTTTTGTGTGCGCGAATCACTTTAAGGACGACTGCTTCAGCAACCTCCGCCAGTATAAAGAAGGATTTGCCGAAAGACTTCGTCTGATTGAGCGGTCAGTTCCTTCTATCTATGGAGACGACGAACAGAGCACTTCGGTAAGCTGTATATAACGCTAAAAAGTGTGATGATAAGACGTCCCTGTCATTGTTTTGTTAGCATTAGCAGTTGCACCGTCTTCATATGTTAGCGCTGTGTGCTCGTTTTAGATTAGAATGTAACTTCTGTGTTAAATAGTCGTTGTAATACAGGCAGTATTGTAGTAGTGGGCATGGATGGAGAAGTTAGTGTAAATATAGTAACACACCATTGCGTTACATCCATATGAAGACGTTGTTCTGCAGCTGCATCATCGTCATTTTCATCTCGCTCCGCCGGGTCCGACTCTGGCTCCAACATGTATGGCTGGATGGACAAATCTTCCGTTGTTGACATTTTGTAAATAATGTGTGAATATAAAGTTTCTGCGCCGCTAGATAATTGTATCTGTTCTATCAAACTACAAAGATGGCCGAACAGGGTGACGTTGAACCGAGTGTCACCTCTGCAACCTGGAGAGGAGGAGGGGTATGAAGTGTCTCATTTGCATTTGAAGAGACCGCCCCAAAACGAGTTGCTCTCAGAAGCACATCAGAAAAGGGGTAGAAAAGGGGCCTGTGGAGCTCTAATAATGAGGAATTTAGACCCAAGCATTGCAGTTTCGCGTTGTATAGACCACAACTGTATGATTTATATGTAAAAAGGAAGGATTTAAAAGCATGATATGTCTCCTTTAAGTGGAGTAAATATGCCTTTTATCATAAAAACTTCAGATGACTCTGAGACGCTCTCATCTTGTTTGGATTTGCCAACAAAGCCACAGAGACGAAAGAGATCCCTCAGAGCCTTTGCTGTTGTGCTGAAGGTTTTAGGAAGTGTGTGTGGAAAGAGATATTTCAATCCAATGAGACACATTCCCTTCTGATAAAAACGTATTACTACAGACAAAGGGAGTTGTTTGGTAGAATTAGATCAGACTGGGACCGGTGCCGATGAGAGCTTGGCTGGCTGCCTTGGAAAGCCACACATGAGTGTATTTAATTGCCAGACAGACCAGGATAATTCTTCCATAATCTCAATTTATACAGTCACTTGAGTGGGGCCATAACACGCTGACAGTGCGTGTTGGATATCAAGACAGAGCGTCTGGTGCACATCAGTAGAAGCAGAGTAAGAGCGGAGACAGATAATGTGGGTATTGTTGAGTCGAAGGGCCCCATCACTGTGCTAGTGACTGTAATAGCCATGAACAAGCGCTCGTTCAGAGGCGACCTTCTACGTATCCGTCAGACAGCGACAGGGAGACATAAAAACGGCCCCCAGGCCTTTGACAGAGCACACTTGTCTGGGGACAGCTTTTCAGTCTGGTTATCTAGTGAAATGCAGACGTTGGATGGCCTGGTGGTAAGAGGTAGGAGTGAGAGTGGCCTTGCATCCTCTCAGGGGTCTTCTGAGTACCACGTTCATTAGAGACGTTCTGTCATGAAAGGAGGATGGTTAAGTGTGTGTGTGTGTGTGTGTGTGTGTGTGTGTGTGTGTGTGTGTGTGTGTGTGTGTGTGTGTGTGTGTGTGTGTGTGTGTGTGTGTGTGTGTGTGTGTGTGTGTGTGTGTGTGTGTGTGTGTGTGTGTGTGTGTGTGTGTGTTCTCGCTCTCCTGCGTCGTGCATGTTGTGGTGTGTGTGCCTGTCTGGTGAGGTGCCAACATCTTCAGTGAATGATAGACAACTCCAGCAAGGTCAACACCCCTCCCCCCAAAACGTCCCTGTGTTTATCCTTGACCCTTCGAAGAGGTCGCCTTGCCTTGTTGCATCTGTCCCACTCAGGAGACGCTCAAGGAGAGCGAGTGCTTTTTGAAAAGGCAGGGTGCAAGGCTGGGCTTCTCCTCCAGTTGTAGATCTGTCATGCCCGCATGGCTCTGGCCTTGAAGAGCCATGAAGTATTGCTCTGTGTGGTCCCAAGCTTTCTCTGATGACACATCTGTCGATGCAACGTTTCCTCCAAGTTTTTGGAAGTCCACCAAAATCAGATACTTGGGGGGATTTTCTAAAACTATTTTAAGATAACTGTGGACTAAAAGCATGTGATACTCATTTAAGTTGAATTATATTCAGCGATAGCCAGAATCCCACCTGCTGGCACTTCCGAAATCCTGAAAGACTTGAAAGAAGAAAAAAAAAGAAAAAAAAATCTTACTTCCTTTTGAGCTTTGGCTATTTGCATAAAGGGCTGCAGGATGACATTTAAATTCAATAGTAAACACAGGCCAACACATTTATCATTCAGGGCTTTACTTGATGGTGAATTTATATTTATTTTATCAAGCTGAATGGAATGCATAATGTCTTGAGAATACTGCCCTGATTATCGTTCCGCTAAAATCTGGCAGTCGACAGTTCCTGCTATCCTTAGATTGCTTTAATGCATCCCTTTTCTCCTGCTATCTTTAAAATGTAATTTCACTGAGGCGAGTGGTTCATAGTACAGCTGAGAGTTTTGAATCTTGTCATCTGGAAAGTGCATAATAGAGGTCCATCTGTTATCTACATCCAGCCCAAGTACGACACTGATATTATCTTCCGGATGAGGTTGATGTGTTTTGGGTTTGTAGGCAATCTGCTGATTTTTTGACTTACTGAATGTATTCTCTCCTTGACCGAGGGGTATTTTTTCATCCCTCTTTTCCATGTGATGAATGTTTTGCCCCCGAGTGAGTAATAAGCAGCTTTCATAGCCGAAGGTGGTGAACAGCACTTACAGTTCCACGCAGTTAATATTGCTCAACACCAGCTATTCTACTGTCTGTGTGTTCAAATGGAGGTGAAAGATATGCCAGATTGATTGCACCTCCCCCTTATGCAATTTCGGAGCTAATCTGTCCCCTGAGTACCCGTCCTAATTAAAGCTCACTACCTCAGCTGGCCCATCAGTAACATAATACCATCCCGAATTACAGCTAATTTGAAGATGTGTGACCAGAGGTGACTACAAGCTTGCGATTATTCCATAGAAATGAATTCAGCCCACCTTTAAGCAAATGCAAGCCCTCTTCTGCTCAATATCAAATTAAATTGCAAGCCTTCCATCTCCCAACAACAATGATACGACTCTGAAAATATCAGATATGCACGCTGGTCCTATTTCTGTATTATTGTGGCGAGCCATAAAAATTGCAAAATGTAACTGAGAATGTTCCAGTGTTGTCCAACCACATGATAAATGTGGATGACTTGTACAATAACTTGGCTCTTGGAAACTTCTTTGTAACATTAAGCAGAAATTTGAGGTCTCTACCATGAGGAGATGGTCTGCACGCTGCAGAGGGACCCCCTGCTTGGAAGCAATGTAGCCTGGAGAAATACACACTGTACCTTGTGTCTGTGGCCTGTAACACAAATATGTGTGTGGAGTAGTTTTTTTTTTGTTTCAACGTATATTTTTCCAACTCCTTAGTCTTTGTTATGAGGCGGTGTGTTGAGTCAGCAAAAGTGCTAACGTATAGTGCAAAACTACTATGAGGCTAATGGAAGATTTCTTTTTTTTAAGAGCTAAAACAAGAAATAACACATGAAGAAAGAAATAACACATAAAGAAATGTGGAATGTTTTAATTACAGTAATTTGGATGAGGGATTGCATGCGGCTAGTGCACTCTGGGCAAAATGTATTGTGTGCGCTCCATGCCGAGGCTGTCATTAGTGAATGTGTGGGAGGACCCTTACAGCATCGAGCTGACCTCAAGCTATAATCAAATGGATCCATAGGTTAATAAATATCCACTGCTTTAAGAGCAAAACAAAGGCTGTTTGTGAGCTTCTAAAACCATTTATAAATCCCTGCTTTATCATTATGGAAACCTTTTGGCTTTGTCTGCTGTAATAGTTTTGCCATGGTGTTTTACAGCCTTGACGTGCTGCCCGTGACAGTGTCAAAGTTTAAAAACGGACACAGGATGTCGAGGCTGTGAAAAAGCAATGCATGAGAGAGAATACATGAAAGCAAAGTGGGGTACTGTGGTTCACAAAACTTCATATTGTGATAGAGACTGAGAGAATGAGGACACGAGTGAGGAAACGACAGAGAGGAGGGGAGAGTTCAACAGAGAGGGAGTAAATGGGGAGGGCAGAGGGAGGGATAAAAGCAGGAGGCCCAGACAGGCTAGAACAAGAAAGCAAAGAAAAATATCTAATTGGAATCAAGTGTCCTGACAGAGTGCGTGGGCGCCCGAATTCCGCAAAGCGTGCTGCTTTTCCACTTCCAAAGACGAAGTGCAAGAGTGAACGCGAGAAAGGAGGGAAAAAATAATTGAAAATCCCCTTGCATTTGAGTAATTTTATTTCTGGGCGTGTTTGGTTAAGACAAACGATAGAAGGGCGTGGAGGCTGGCCACAAGAGCGTTTCATTTCAAACTCTTTTTATTGTGCTAACAGGCGTTTGACTGCCTCTGTGGTTGGACTTCAAACAGAGGAAATGCAACTCATTTACAAATTGAGACCACTATTAAATTTCCATTTTTTAATGAATCCTAATTTCCAAAAGGCTAAGTAGCATGTGTTGCCTCATGTGACAAGAAATGTGCCCCTGTGAGGAGGGGTCAAAGGGGTCAAAGGGTACGACTGGATACAAAGGGTCAATTTCTTGGACTTTTTTCTCTCATTATAAACTCACGGCTGCACGTAAATGCTAAAGTGATTTTCTCTGAGCACATGTTCAGCCGTTCATCGCCAATACAATTATGTCCAGCTTAAAATAAAATATGTAAAAAAAAAAAAAAAGGAAGTGCGACAGGTAAGATGATTCTAATCATCATTACAACGTCACAGCCGTCTACGAACAGCATGAAGTCACCTTTGAAATTTGCATCCATCCATCCATCCATCACACAGTCACATCTGTGCTTACAAGCTATTTAGAGTCACCACCAGTTCAGTTCACCAGTTCACCAAACATAGATTTAGGAATGTGGGAATAAACTGGAGTCACTCAAGCACAAAGTTAACATACAAACTTCCCACAGAAAGGCCTATTGACTTAAACTAGGGATATTCTCACAATGAATGGAGAGACAGTCCACCTTCCTTTACCATTGGATTAGAAGATTAGTACCACTCCATGTCTGTTACGATCATGGGTAGGGGGCAGCAAGCATGGCTCTGTCCAAAAGCAATAAAATCTATTCACAAGGACTTCTAGCGGTTCAATAATTAACATGTTGTGTTCTGTTTGTCAGATTTGTACAAAAGGCAAAGAGCAAAAAATTGTGTCCAAGGGCCTTTGTTTTCATTGCAGACTGACATCGTAAGCCAGCCAAATATGGTTATACTACTCTCTTATCCTTTGTGTAACAATGATACACCTCTAAATCACTCATAGGTTTGCAGGACATGCTCACTGCGGACAATTTTGATGTGTTCACCTATGTTCGTAAAAGTAGATCAAGGCTTGGAGTTGTTGAGGGAAATGGATATCTCAGTAAAAGGGACGATGCCTTCTCTGTCTGTTGACCTTTGATTGTTCAAGGCAAAGCTTGCTGGTTGCTTCCAAGTCCTGGCGAGGGACTTGCGGGGGGGGGCACAGACACTCGGCCTAACCACTAAGCAGAACCACAGACTATAGTTTTACACATGACATATCACGGAGGAAGCCAGCTGTATTTAAGCATGATATGCATGTCAATGTTTTTCTTTTTTGCCTGGTTTTCTGTTGTAACTGATGAAAATCAATCTGAGGATGTTTTCCCATCACACTGAACTGTACTATTGTTCCTGCTGTGTGGGCTTCCCCTTCACAGTCCTCTGGTGGAGTGCTGTGTGCTTCTCCGGACAGAGAGGACAGACACAATGTGCTCTGCCTCTCTCCGTTTCTTACACTTTTCCCACTCTTGTCCTTAGACAAAGCTCCTGGAAGAGAGGTTGGTCGTCTACATAGGTGGCTTGTTGCACCCGCTAACTAACACATGTAGTACAGATGACAGAGGGAGAGAAAGTGGGAGAGAGAGAGCGAGAGAGAGAGAGATGGGGGTGGGATTTTTATGATATTTTGTAGTCCAAGACCTCCCAAAAGCAATGCAGGGCCACCTGGGGAAATGCACAGGGTGACAATATCTAAGGTTTTTATAACTTAGCTCTGATTATTAAAATAACTGTTTACTGCCTGTGTTGTCAGTCAACATGAGGCCTGTTCAAATGTTGGCTAAGCTTTTAAACTGCATCAAAAGTAGCACAGATCTTTGAATAAACTTCTACACTGTGTGAAATTCACTGTAATGACAGCCAATTGTTTTCTTTCGGTTTTCTCTGCATTAATATGTTCAACTTCTGAGGACAGGCTTAGCTGCTGTAATTAGTGGGTCGGGGAGCGGAGACATTATTAGTTGGGAGCATGTTGGCGCAGTAGTAGACACATCTGCAACTATAAAACATTCCGAGCAAATAAGACTCATATTCAGTTTTCCCCACACATTTCTTCTTAAATGGAACACCAAGTTTTGCCCCTCCACATACAACCCACCACCTGTGAATGGGGGGGCCGGGGGGGGGGTCAGGGACTTCTTTGAGAGTGTAATTGAAAACCTAAAGCTCTCACTGTGGTGGACACGGTATTTGAAACTCACAGGGCACAGAGGGGAATTTAGCTCCAGTTATTGTTCGCTGTATAACCATAATCAAGGGAACACCCTTTCTCACTATAAAGTCAAAAATAGAGGGATGAAGTGAGACTCTGCTAACAAAATGCATTATGTGCAATATGGAGTTATTTGTGAACCTTGTGGTTCGCTGTGGGATAGAAAAAAAAACAGGGAATGGAAATCTTGGGTATTAGAGGAGCTCCGTGGGGCCACTGCTGCTGCAGCTGCAGACAGGAGGACATTTTTCATTAGAGACGGTGTTGTTGCTGCATTGTTCTGCAGCGTATCTACACTTGACATTCAACTCTGGCCATGAATGCAGGGTGTACCTCCCTTTCTCTCAAAGAATCTCAGCCGAACACTCTTATCCTGACACACCCCTTAAAGTATAAACATCAGGAGATTCCGGGCTGATAGCTAGACAGTCCTTCTCTTGAAAGGCCATCCTTCACAGGTCGTTCATCCTGTTCAGTCGAAGGTCAAAGAAAAGCCTTTGGAAGCCGTAAGTATGTCATGCAACGTTCGCTCAAGAGGGGGCTTAGAAAAAGGAACATGTTCATTTATACCAATAATTTTTTGAGAAATTATGCACTGCATGGTGAAACGACCCCCCTAATATCCCCCAAAAAATCTTCCAATGGGGTCCTTTCTGTTTGGCGTGTGCATGATTTTTTACTGGGTATGATTTTGAGGTGAATTGGTGACTTGAAATTGCCCATATGTGTGAATGTGTACGAGATCATCTATTTTCAAGGCACAAGTATAAGCTCTTTTAGTCTATAGTCGGCTGGGAATAGGATCAGCTCCTCTCTACCCTCAGTTAGATAAAGCAGTACAGAAGCTGGATGGATGGACCGTATGAGGGCTTTTATTTATGAAGAAGCAGCTTTAATTACTGTGAGAAAGAGATAGATTTTATCCCCACATTTTATACAATTAATTGTGCAGAAGAGAACCCCCTTACCATAAAGTAATTTTAAAAGTGTTGTGTTTAGAAAATGTATATCTTACATAATAAGTATTGATTCATTCATACATTCACATGACTGATTAGTGGTTTGAGTCCCGGGGGAGTTTTTGTGTGGAATATGTTGCCTCTTCACAAAATGTGCATTTGAGCGGGGTGGGTGATTAATTCTCTTGTCACTTGTAAAACGACGACTCCCGGAGAGGTGTCATAAATTAGAATTTTTTTTTTTTTTTAATATTTCATTTTAAAAGTCACTGTTGGTGCTCTCGATCAGTCAAGTTTTAATAAAAAAATTTCTGTGTGATCTCTGATAACGGTTACTTAAATTAAGGTGTGTAAATGTTAGTTCATAAGCAATAAAATTAAATAAAAGCCAAGCAGTTTTTTTTGCATGTATCATGTACACCCACTTTAATCAGATTTATTATTCCTTATAGACCATCATTAATATTATTGTCCAAATCTGCAGTTGAGGTGACTTGACATTGACCATAGGAGTGAATGTGAGTTTGTGGTCGTCTGTCACTCTGTTTGCCCTGTGATGGACCGATGACCTGTCTATGGCCATTGACACATTGGACTGACTCATTGGACCACAAGTTGGATGACATAAGACAGATGAGCGGATTCTCGTCATGACATAAGGGCTCTAAGTATAAACTCTTCCCTCTGACCTGTTGCCCAACCACAGTGTCCTGATACTAAACACAATGTATGTTCACACAAAGAAAGAAAAACATTCTAATAAACAGTCTGTGCTACAAGGATGGTTTACAATACTTTTATGAGCAGAAAGCACTGCTTGTAGCTTTTTAACCATCTCTTACATCTCGCACAGCTTAGTCCCTGCTTGTTAAACAGTCACACGTCACCTCTTGAAAATTTGTAACCAAAATGTGCTCATCGTGCCATAGCACATAAACAAGTATGATATTTGTTTCGTGACCTCTGATTCCGGCTTACAGTGTCAGTTACTGTAAGTAATGGCAGAAAACTTAGGCTGCGTCGCCCCTAAACCTGACCAGATGAGACGTCTGAACGACGGTTTGGAAAAGCTGAAAATAGTCCACAAAATAACACTTCATCTATCATTCTCAGTCTTGTGGCAACCAGCTGAAAGAGAGCAAACCACGTCACTTTTTCTCAACACTAAAGGAGATGCTGGAAGAGCACTGACATTTACGGGGATGTTATTTTCTTTTTTTGTGGAGCAGAGAAAAATTCTTCAAACGCTTAATGCAGACCATTCCTCTTTTAAAATGTCAAATTCGAGCATGTAGAACATAGAAGCTTTTTTCACTTTCACAGTGCTGCCTGGAATGGATCTTTTTTTTTTTTTTTACTTTTAACTTTTAACGCTAGCACCTTCTACAGTAAAGTACCACTGCCAAGCAGATTATATTTAAGTAACTGTTAAATTACATGATATTCAGAGAGAGAATTAGGACCCGTTCTTGTTCTCATCCTTGCCTGTAAGCTGATTCGTGCTGAGGTTTTCACAGAGGCTCAGGTGTTGCGGTGATATGCGCCTCAGGCTCACAAGTAAGCCATTTTCAACAACATGCATGTTGCGACATATTTTTGGTACATGGATGGTTGGTGATACATGCAAACCGGCTGTTGCAGGTGTGTCTGCATGTGTGTGGGTGTGTTTAACGTGCTGGGGAGCGGCAGGGAGGAAGCGAAAAAGGAAGTAAGTAGAGGAAAAGTGAGAGTCGGATCGAGCTCACCAAGGTTCACCACAGATGGTTATTGTTTAGAATTCCAGGGTCATGATCTCATGCTGTGCTCTCCCTCTATCTTACAGACCCTGTAGGCTATGAATTAATCAAACGAAACACAAGCCTTGATATTGTAAGTACTCTCCTATCAAATTACCAACTGTCAACAGAAATTGGATTACTTCTGCAATAGGCAGAGACACTTGTGATTATAGTCACAGCCAGCAGTGCTCATGAGAACAACGCCAGCCCTGCCAAAAAGCTCAGGAACTAATCTTTTATACATCTCACCTCGAGTCTATGTTGTAGGGGTAGAGACTTCCTTTCTCTTCCTTTCTACTGTGTTTACTTTGTTGTTAACCAAAGGGGATATCCTGCCAGTGCACACTCTCTGTCTTCTTTCTCTTTCTCCTCAGACAGTCACTCTCTCAGCTGCAGTGAGGATGTCAGCAGGAGAAGCCTCTGATAGATAACGCTCCAGAAAAACCTCTTTGTTTGCACAAGACAACCAGCAAAAAAAAAAAAAAAAAAAAAGCCTTTGATGGGATGAAGTGTCCCGCCTGTCACCCACTGCCTCACACCTCCTATTATCTGCATCTCCTCCTCCCTGCGTGTGATCCCCGTGCACAGCGACGCGGGACTGAAGCATTTAGCTGCTGTCAGTCAGCAGGAACATGGCTACGGAAGAGGACATAGAAGAGCTGTCTTGGCTGACTGCTGGCAAACGAGCCACAGAGGCCCCATTACTTTCTCTGCTTGACAGGAAGGAGTTAACCCCAGGAGGGGGTGGGGGTCTGTGGGGGTGAGGGGGTGCGGGGGTGAGACCAAACATTAGGCTCAATGGTAACTGAGTGTGTAATTAATGCTGCAATGTGTCCAGTCCCCAGGACCTTCCCAACCTCAGGACTCTTTCTCAGACTCTGGAAGAGAGCGAGAGGTCAGCAGGAGAAGAGGGGGGCATCCGGGGCCCCCTTATGCCATTGCATCTGTCCAGAGAGGGGATATAGTCTCCAACTGAGCCTCAGGCAAATGACCCTTGTCAACCACGAAGTTATAGGAGACAACAGATTGGTCTCCAATGACAGATCTGTGGAAGGATGGGGCATTTAATAGTCTTGTGATTTATACGGACTTCTTCCTAAAACTATTGATGTTTGGTGGAAAAGGCTTTTATTAGCTCAACCACAGAATAACTGACCCAATTAAAACACTTGGATAATTGTTTTTATTTGTTATCACTTGGGAGCAATTTTCTGATTCCAGCTGGTGTGTGTTTTTTTTGCCAGCAGTTAATGAGCTCTGCGTCAAAAAAAAGAAGCATTTTGTAAAACATTTCAGAAACATGCATTCTGTGTGAGATAGTCTGCTCCCGGTATGAAATGCAGCTCTATATGAATATTTTGGCCCATTCATTGAGTATAACAAATTACCTTGGCTTTATCTCTCTATGGTATTGATATTAAAATAACAGACGGCCCAATCACTGCACCATCAATCAAGATGAATGGTTTCCCTTTTTGGTTATGGTTTGGTTTCTGCTGTACATCACTTTACACATCATAGATATCGGAAGTTCTTTCAGGCTTGGCCAGCTTAAAGTAGATGAATGTGGGCACATTAACGTCAGCCTCGGCATGAAAGAGACAGCTCGAGCTCAGTTATGTCAAAGAGCCGAATTAAAGACAGCAAAGCTCTGATGATTGCATACTGATATCTTTTGGGCATTAAAGGTGATTGGTCCACTTGAATGTTCTATTGATTAATGCTCTTTCAGCTCCGACTGATGTTATCGTATTTTGTTTGGCATTTTGCACAGATTCCATAAGTGTCTCACTTGTTCATTTTTAGCCAAATCCCTCATTTAAAAAGCAAGCTGAGCTGGAGCTGGAGAACTTCTGGCTCATTGGACTGTGAGAGCATTTCTGAGCTGTACAAATAAATATGGAAAGACATTCATAGACTTGAGCTGGGAAATGTTGCTTTTGGTCGGCCATGTCATTCCATGTTTGTTTCGGATGCTCGTAACTGGTGATTAAATGCATTTCTGGCCACAACCGAGATCAGTCAGTAAACGATAGTGTGATAGGTTGCATTGTCAGAATGTGGAGTAAACAAATAACACGCTTTAGTAAGAGGGTTGAGCCAGAAAAGAAACGAGCATCAGAAACCACGGCCTCAAGTCTTGACGTTCGCCGGCCTCCTATGCTGCTCACTCTCCCAACTCGGAATCTTGATGACCAAAAGCCATGTAACTCTCTTGTCAATGGTGGTGAGAGCCGCTCCACCACATGTGAGCATTCCTGGGGCACCACGGCCTCACCACAAGCTCATATTTATCGTGTGTGGTTGAAACACCACAGAAGAGCCCACAGCCGACACATAGCTTAAGGAACACACACACGCACACACACACACACACACACACACACACACACACACACACACACACACACACACACACACACACACACACACACACACACACACATACACATACACATACACATACACACACACACACACACACACACACACACACACACACACACACACACACACACACACACACACACACACACGCACACTGTCTGGTGTCTCTCTACTATGTCTGTCTGTCGCTTCTCATCTGTAATATAGACGGACTTGACAATATTGTCAATGTCAGCAATCCAACTCCTATAAAACAAGTTTGTGAAGATGTCTGGCAGCAGTGAAGTCACCATTCACACGGCCTCCCATCAAGATCAGTACAATTCTAACTTGCTTGAAGGGTGACCTACCAGGCTGGTGCGGGGTAATTACTACTCTTCCAAGTCTTTTGTATTTTAATTAACCCAAAGTTAATGGAGTTTAATCACTGGCACCAAAAAGTCCCTTTTCGTTACAACACATGGAGTGTAAGTGTATGTGTCTGTATGTTGTAGGAGATATAACGACTGTCAGACAGGTTGTGTCTGATACACACTGGCCATTAGCAGCCAGTAAGAAGTGCGGGGAGTCTTTCCTCTGGGCCCTTTGATTGTGGACTGTCTTAGTAGTTTTAGTGGTGCTCGGCTATTATCATCCTCCAAGGTAACGTGCAACAGTGCTTTTATGTCTTCCCTGAACTTTGGACCCAGCTGGATGTGTTTAGAACTGTTATAATGTAACAGAGGTTCAAAAGATTTCACTACCTTCCATTTAGCTCTCCTGCTGACACTGTTGGGCCACTTTAATATGCTTCCACACAGAGTCTGGATCTCATCAAAGCCATATGAGGCTAGGGGAAAAGGTGGGTGGGTTGACAGGGGGCTGGCTTTACAGGGAGAATCAATGTGATAAAGTACCGATCCATTAGCTGCAGTGGTGGTGAAGCCTGACAGATACAAGTGGCTTGTGGGCTGATTAGTGCAAGTCAAGAGGGCAACTCTCAAATGAAGGTTCAAATTTTCTGATCATTGCAATCAAATGTGGCGCAATAGTTTTGTTTTGACTGTACTGCAGTAGCTTCATTTTGGGATTGAAGGTGTGAGACTTGACTTTGGGTAACGTTTGGATAAGTTTGAAAGAAAAGCAATATCAAAAAAACCACATTTTCACAGTTTTAAGATACCTCAAAGTCTCCACTGCACCAGAGTGTCAGCCCAGGCATGACTACAGAACATTTTCCTAGGCTATGGCGTCACTTTCCCCTGGCCTCTCTGGAGAGTGTGGTGGGACGCTGTAAAACTTTACTGAGGGGAGTAGTGCGACATGGGAGTGTCTCACCTCCATTAAAGTGCTTGCCAGGGTGCTGTGGCATTTAAACACTCGTAAATAAATAACGGTGAGATCTACAAACCCCTAACATAGAGTGGCCTGCTCTGACAACAACAGCAGAGGGGTCCGACAGGGGTACAACTGACAGCGAAGGGTCAATGGAGGCATACTGGTCAGATACCAAACGAAATGACTCCCAAAAAAACTTTACAGCAACCACTAATACCCACTGGCCCTCTGTAGTTGCACAGAACCTCGGCCAAGCCTCGACTCCCTGGGAGAACGAGGCCACCAATATAGTCATCATAACCAGGGTGTTTTTCTTGCTCTTGTTTTACAGGCGAGGGGTTAAGTCACCAGCATCTGGAAGCCCATACTGCAATTGAGGGGAGGTCAGCACAGGAACAGGCTTTCTCAAAACAGTGAAATAAATTGCCAGACTGAAAAGCCATGCTGGAGTGAGTGGGGGCAACTTACACAATGTAAATTTCAGTCAGGTGTGACATTAATAGGCTGTATCCTGGACTTGGCAGTCGGAGTTGGTGCATGTTGTTGAGGAACGCGATGAGTGTGTGGTGCAGAGCCGTGGATTAATCTGCTGGCAGGAGTGACATTAAGAGTGAAAGGGAGAGAGTGGCATAAAGCTGTTAGCAGCAGGGCAGGCTGACATCACCAGAGCTGATACAATCAAAAGTCCTGGTTGTAAACGGGCCCTACAGCGCAGAGTGGAGGGGCTGAGCTATGTCAGCCTCCTGAGGTAATTCACACTGCTGTGAGTCTTGCTTGCTCTGCATGAGGAGGATTTGGAGGGATTTTGGGTGGGCCTTTTGTCGTGGCGTCCCTCTCGTGTCCCAACGGACAACGCTGGAAGTGAGATTGATTGGTGGCTGGAGCCGAGGGCCCGTGACACAGACAGTGAGCAGAATGAGGAATGAAGAAAAATGATCAGCCAACGATCTACATCAGCTGCACAGAGAGACAGCGAATGAACAGGACAAGAGCTAGAGCATAGTGTGTTTACCCAGGTGTGTGTTGTAGCCTGCCAGCTGCTGTGGAACAATATTGAAAGAAGACTGAAAGCTTAGCTCTATGTACAAACCTGTGCTAAAGGAGTATACCCTTTACCAAAACTACTTGGTTTGTTTTTTTCTGAAGGCTGAGATTTATACTCAGTAAAGCATTTGCCCTGTTATTGTGTGTTCCCTCTCCTTAGCGTATTTGCAGTATTTCCAGCACTCAAGAGAATTTATATATCAATATAACAAAAGAAATGAGTTCAGGTTCTGAATGAATCAGAGCAGCCTGGCAGCTCATTTTGAAAAGCCGTAACACCAAATGTGTTTTATTTTTACACCGCACGTGTTCTGCCACTTAATGCTGTTCAGTGAATTAACTTCTGAGATACAGAGGCGGTTTTTGCAAGAAAGTTTCTGGCTTGCCTTGGTAGTGTGTATCTGTAACACAGTGGATTCCTATTCCCAGCCCCAAATTTTCACTCGGCATGAGAGAAGTATTGCAACAGCTATTGGCAAGAGAGTCTGGCTACAAGCTATTTTTTTTGTACTTCAGTGTATAAAAGTATTAGTACGGTTGTCATGCCAGGAAAAGTAAATCCGGCAGAGCCCTGTGCATGCACATACAGGCCTGTGCATGTATACTGCAAACGCACCAGTGTGCACTCACAGATGCGTGTATGCGGATGGAGACAAAATCAATCTCATCAATTCAGTGGGGTATTTCCAGCGAGCTCACTGCTTGTAATTACAATGGACCTTGCAGTCATTGTCTATTTTCTCTTTCTATCATTTGTCTGCCATCAGCTTCATATGGTTGTAGTTTGCGTTAATTCATATGTGGTCCACATTTCTGTTTGTATCCCCAGAAGTTTATTCTCCGACCACTCATAACAGAAAGGTATTTTCCGGATGCTCCTAGAAGCCATCCTATCTGTACCCTCTGGATACAGAAGACCTGAACATTTAAAGAAAAGAAAAGGAAAAAAAATAACTGCACACACAAGCATGCACACATGATTGCACATGTGCACTGTCTTTACAGTACGAATTAGGGAAAATGCAATGTAACTTGTATGAAACAATGTTGAGAATCGAGAGCAGCTCTGTCCTAAAACGTGAAGTGTATCCATATGGCACAGGGGGGTAACTTCCTCATGTTACAGAAAACACTGTGTGGGGGATTTTTTAATACTGCATACATTAAAGGAGGTTATGCCATCTGTAGTCAAGGGTACATATAAATGAAAAACAAACGAGAAAGTTTATTTTGGAAAAGTATATAGTCTTTGAAATACAATGTTTATATGTTTAGTGAACATTTGAGTCACTGGAGATGTTTCAATTTGTACCCACTAAGCAGTGGCAGTGGGAAGACATCTGATTGCAGCAAAACAGTGACGCTGAAATTAATTGCAGAATTCATGAACATCGTTCGCAATAAGAAGTTTTACAATAAGTGGTTTCCATAGAGTTGGTGAGGCTTCTCCCCAGGAAGCACCAGATAGCATCAGAGGAGAAACAAAGCCAAAACTAATTTAATATATGAAAATGTATTGTAAGTGGAATGGAAACAAATTGAAAGAACAAAATGTGTTTCCATAGAAATTCTTACGTGTAACTTTGACAGTTGCAGACTATATGTAAAGACCAAATATTTCAAATCGAAAGAAAAGCTATGCTTCTTTTTTTCCCCTTACATTAACAATCATACCTTATTAACTGAAAAATATCTGACTTTCAAACTCTCACTTTCAACAGGATGTGGGGCAAAGCCTGTGTGGCAGGGTGGTTGACGCTCTTTTTCTGCAAAGCTTTGATAAGCAGAGGACAATATATTCCAGAAAGTGCCTCCATTTGAGAACCAGAGATCTGTGCAGAGCGTTTTGTGAATTTGTAAGTGGTAGAAGTGAAATCATTTCGCTGCTCCATGTGTTTTACTAGCTCCACTGTTTGCCTGTCAGTATGTTCTGTTAAATAAACTTATTCCCATTTATTTTTCTTTGCAATTAAAGCACTTTTGCCCCTATATTCACAGAATGGAAATCATTACAGTGCATGCCAAAAATTGAATTAAGCGTCTGGCCAACAGCTGAATCTTACAATCACAAGAAAACTCAATATTGGCATGAATACATGGATAACAGGTCATCAGTTCATTTGATTTCTCTTTTAATGTAACACAATCAAGGAATAAATGAATGTTACTAGAGCTATGTTGGTGTAATATGCTGCAAATGTGACAAATTGTCTCTTGTAGTAAGTGCGGTTTTTCTACAGCATTGATATGACTTGACATCCGAGAGGGTATTCCTTCTTTGGTGGGGACTTTAGTAGATAATGACTGCCATATTACATCAACATAGTACCATGCCAGCTACTCATCTGATGACACATCCCATGATGCAAAGCAGTAATGCGCTTCCCATCAAGAGTTGTCATCCAGCTCTCAATACTGGCTATTTCTCAAGCGGTGTTGCAACAGACAGTTACACAATCATTCTATTTTAACCCGCACAGAGGGGGATCCAAAGGGATTATAGAGACATCGTATTATATATCATGTCTAACTAATTTGTCTTGAATTGGTATTATTGTGTCACTAAAAATGATGATGACCCTGTTTTCACATAAAGTTGCCATGTGTGTGGTCCAAAATAACAAAGCATCAGGGAGCACTCATTTATCTGACTTCAACGTGCAGGCTTTCAGAGGAACTTGTATCTGGAGTTTTGATTCATCACATCATCAAAATCAGACAGGAGAGTATCCACACCAATAATCAGGATATCATTCAGGACAAAGTGTCATAAATTGCATAAATTTGCAAGTGGGACAATGCCAGCTCTCCTCGTTTCAAAGTCCTACTTTATCCAGTCTCAAATGGAAGTCTGTAATCTCATCTGTAACCACTAACTTTCCAATAGAGTTTAAATAATACTTCATTTTTAAAGCAAATAAAACCCAAATGACTTGGCCGAGGCACATTGATTGTTCCCTGTAATATATATCATATATTTCTGCTGCACAGTCATCAAAGCTACATGAAAAATGATGTACAAAAATTCAGTTTGAGTTTTTCATATTGTAAAAAAACTCAAAGACAAAACTCAAACTATATATCTGGGATTATCAGGTGTAAAGTGTGGGTGGGCTTGGCGGCGCCTTCTCATTCTATTAGCTTCCAGTCACAGACTCCCATCCTGCCAGTTTCTAAGTCACAGCCAGCCAAGACAAGGTGGTGGTCTTGATTACCAGAAATCAAAGCAGATTGTTGTAAGTTGTGATCATCACTTCCTTTCGGCATCCAAAGAAAGCATTTTGGAGGTGGTAGGAAATTATTTTTTACCCAACGCTGGTTGACAGCTTTACCTATCCATCTGGAACACATTACACAACACTACTTGCTGTTATGGAAACACGGCCAAACTGGTCCCAGGATCTGAGTCAGGCCACTGAGCTTGAGATTCAAAGAAAACAACTGATGTCAAAATGTCATCAGAAGACGAAATGCTCTCATGCTCAGCATTATAGCCTCCAGTACGTGTTGTTATAATGAATGCAGCAAAAAACTGCACAGTTGCAACAGTGCAGTCTGTTAGCTCGGTGGCCCTCATGTACAGGCTCCCTGCTGGGTGCAGTTGGGACGGGGCCACTCTGTGGTTAATTAGTGGGCAGTGCTCTGGCCCGGAGAGGGCAAACTTGGCCCACCAGTGAGCTCACTTCCCCTCGTCTTCACATTCACATGCACGGCCGCTCCCCAGCTATGAGTCAGCCCACGGAGCGCGAGTGCACGAGAGGGAGAGCAAGAGACAGGAAGTTATTTTACCCGCATCGGGCCCATCTCCAATCTCGTCGCCTGTCGACTCCAAGCAGTGTGATTACAGGCGAAACTGATTAAAACAAAACAACTTAGCCCAGTGATCCCCCCCCCCCCCCCCCCCCACACACACACACCCCCTACCACCACCACCACCACCACCACACATATACAGTACACATGGACTGTGACACCCCCATTCCTCCCCCCGACCCACCACACACAGGATGCTGGCAGGATCCTGGACGTGATCTTTTTAGACTCTAATGGCATCCTGATGGAACACAGGTGTCTCCTGATAGTTGCAGCACTTAGGCTGAATGCATACAAGATGAGTCAGTGCCCGCTTTCCTTGTTTAATCATTTAATGATTATTATGTCTTTAGGTATTTCCTCATGCTCATTCTTAGAAACTCCTTTGGAGTTGTTGTTTTTTTTTTTTTTTTACAGTTGGGGTTAAAAGACTTGATGAATAAAGTGATGAGAAAGCAGGTCTCTGTGGCAGCCACATAAACATGCCTCTGACTTTTAAAGGATTTTCCCTGAGACATCGGATGCAGGTGCTCTGCTGAGATCAAAGAGGCCAAGTAAAACCTACTTAGTTTGAGAACTCCAAGAGAGCTGATTTATTCAGCCATCCTACTGTAAAAATGCCCTGTAGTTTGCTTGAGAACTTCCAGCTAATGATGTATTCCTCCAGAGCTCTTAGGTTGGGTGTTGAATTTTCACGGAAATGGGAGAAAAAAAATCACAAGAGGAATCTGTTCATCACCTGCACTATATTTTTATTGGTTGGGAACAGATTGCTCCACCTTGATGCTTTGTATTATATTTACTTATTTTTACCAAGATGCGTGGCACACATGGCTTCAATTGAGGGATCAGTAGTGCTTAAAGAACACATCGATATATTACAGCGCATATCACTGCCATGTGCTCACGGCCGGGGAATGTTTGCATTTAGATAGTAATTGGAATCCACAAAATGAACACCAAAATCCCCCATAAGTCTTTTTCAATAAACTCCAGTGACTCTGCCACACCAGTGACATTGGCTCTTAATATAACATTTTAGTGTACACAGTGGACCGGACCACTGGCTTGAATATGGACTGGTTCCAAAGCACTGTGAGCATTTGCCATTGGCTCCACAAATCCAGCAAAAACGTGAGTCCAATCCAAGGTAGTGAACCAGTAAGGTTGAGGAAACCATCCAGCAAACAAATAAGGCTTTCACTGCAGAGCCTTTGCATTGCCATGGGGACCGTGTGTTTTACTGTGTAAATCAAACATAATAAAGTATAATAGCGTGGGTTGACACAAGTGGACTACACATTGCATTAGAACGGGGCAGCGAGGGGACAAGTCACGCCAAAAGGTTCCAAGGTTTAGCATAAAGAAAGCAGCTTTCCTCAAAATGAGAGTTGTTAACAATTACAGAGCAACCAGAGTGTTTAAAATGCAGTTAAGAGAAGGTAGAGTTGAGGACGTGCTTCTCTTGCCAAAAAACATGAGCACGCCCAGCTTGTTACGCCTGTTGGATTCATGCTGAAATTTTGCAAACCTATCTCAACTGTTCAAGAAGTAACATATCATGAAAAGTTAAGTGTTGACACGATAACGTCAACACTGTAATCAGAGAGAGCCCAAAGCAAATTAATAACATAATATGATGATGATTGTATTTTATTGTGTCCTGTCCCCGTGTAGATTTTGCCATGCCAATAGTAATTGTTGTGCCTGGTAATGCTGACGCACAATAACTTTTGACCTGTCGATACATGCTTGAATTTCCACTGAGTCAGCTGGATTTACAGTCCTAATACATCATAAGTGACAGGATGTTAGAGTAAACAGAACTGATTAACTGATTTAGAGAAGGCTCAAATCATGATGGCCGACTCAAAGCTGCAGATTTTTTTCTGGCCGCTAATAATACAGTGGATTAGATTACTGATTACTAATATCTCCATGCTGTTTACTGTACTTCTAGGACTTTATTGTGAATTTGTTTATTTCCACCAATTCATTTCGTTTTGTGCCAAAAGCAAAGATTTCAAATGTGCACAAAATACTGCAATATGTTTCCCATTTATCGCAAAAAAAAAAGAAAAGAAAGAAAAGCCAATCATGTCACGTCACGTCACCTCTTGAACCAAAATGTATCCTTTTTATTCTTAAGTACTTGAAGTTGGCTTCCGTGTGCACAATTTATGTATGAGCAGCTGTCAAAGCAGCCATAAATAATATTTATTTGGTTGTGATGCAGCCTTTTCTTGCTGTAGGCTTCCACAAGGAGATAAATGTCTTACCTAAACTCGAACCTCTAAATTTGCGGCATGTACAAACACAACTATGAACAAACACGTGGTATGCACACACACTGACACACGGGCGCTTTTACTTTCAACTGTTTGATTTCAACCACACACTATGCGTGCACATTTCGGTCACAGACCTGGATACACCCTTCCTCTTACACCAGTATAGCAGCAGTAATAAAGCTGGACGGCTTCCGGACACTCCTTCAACAATGCTTGAGATTGTACTTGGTGCTACTATAGAGTTGAGTTCAGAGCACGGAGATCACAGGCCTCGGCACTGCAAACATAAATGAGATCAGTCCCTATGGATGACATGTACCCGGTCATTACGCAGCTTAAGGATCACAGCTTTGGCATTGTTCCCTTGTCATGGTGTTTTAAGGTTGAAATACGCAGGACTGTGAGTTGTGTCTTCTGACGAGGCCTCCTCACCTCAAACACCATCCAGTCCCATATCATGTCAACATACCTCATCTAATGGTCACCCCAGGGATGAGTGGATTTTCTGCATGGTTTGTCCCCAATGCAGCCTCCTGTAACTGCTTGTATTCCCACTGAGGGGAATGCCTCCCAGACATCCTCGCAGGGAGTTGACAGAGGGTGAAGCCCAAACTATTTTACAAGGGAAGGCGAAGCAGGGGTGAAGCGCGCCTCAAAGCAACAAGAGTAAATATGGGAGATAAGTCAACAACTTTCAGTGCAAGGGCTTCTTGTTTTGACATGCACTGTACATAAGTGAGAACCGAAAACTGAAGCCATGAAGGCCAGGGTGATTGAGCACCTCCATCATGTGTATGATCACCTGAGCACACACAGAGAGGTTTCAGCAGAGTACGCACAAGACTTTTAGTTATGGCTCATGAATATCCTGTGGTCACAGAGACAAAGTGGGACCAGATACTTCTTTCATTTGCAGCCTCAAAACTTTAAAAGTTTTTGAAAGAACTCACCGAATACTGTTACTCAAACAAAGGTCGGATTCTGGGCTGGAGCCCTTCTGCTTGCAGTTTGCATGTTCTTCCTGTGCCCACATCAGGTTTCCTCTGGTTACTCTTTCTCCAACAATTAAAAGACAGACTTATTTTGTTAAATCGAAACTCAAAAGTCATCACAGGTATGAATCCATACGTGTGTGACTCTTTGTAGGTGTTTGTCCTTCTGCGCCAGTTTTACAATGAAGCTGTTACTCAGACTGTTTACACTCATACAATGATACATAGAGCGGCTTTAGATAAGGCCAAAGAAGCAAAACTGATGATGCAGTGGCAGTCTGTTGGATTGCCTCCATCTGTAAACAATTATATGCATAAAAATGTTTTGTTTGTGACATGTACATTTGTAATGGAAATGTTGTTCCAGGCACAGTGCTGTTGTTTCGTGCGGTTTTGAACATTTCTTTTTTATCTTTATTTAAACCATGTTACACTGGGAGCGGTGTTTTTCCCCTCCTGTGGGATTCTAGAGACTATACATTATTAATGAAAAAAAACAAAAGAAATAACAGAACATTTTATTCCAAACAGAATGTTAAAATGCAAATGCCCACTCTATTTTGTCTCTGTAAATGACAATCACTTTAAAAATGTGAACTTTTTCCCACTGAACCGAAATGATCTGTGAGGATTCCCCACAAAGGCTAACGGAAATGTTTGGTAAATCCCTAAAATTAGAGGGGTAAAAGAGGTGAAATCAAAAGTTGAAGGGTTGATGATTCTGGCAGTTATTTAATGATAGAGAACAAAATTACCCCCAAATTATACTTTTAGGAGCTGAGGCAGAGGGGCATATGAAATTTAAGTTGCCTGCTCATTCCTCCTCTGTTTCATGAACAGTAATTGACACCAGCACCCACATCTGATGTTAGAGCTGATGCTAATTCGTTGTAGGTGCAGACTGTGGCTATAAACATAATTGTAACAGGTCAGTCGAGTGTTCATAGGAGACACTTTCTACTATTTCGATTTTTTGGTTTAAAGCAAAGCTCAAATCTAAATTTTTCATAATAAACCATTAATTTGGTGAATCTTTCTTTCAAATCAGAAACAGTATTTGAGCTGAATAATGAATAAATTAAATAAAAGTGTTTAGTCTTGCAACACACAGAACATAACTGCAGACTTGGTCAGCTGATGCATCCTTATATTTTCAGCTGCTCATGAATGTGAGCAAACATACAGCGTGTGTCCATTTATTTGAAGGAATGTGGTGATGAGCCACGATCAGGTGCTTTATGTGGAAGAATAAAATTGATAAAAATGTAAATGAGAATCAATGTTGATAAAAACACACTCCATATGACCGATGATATCAGTGTTTCTCACGCTGTGGCTTTATGGATATAGATAGAATTGTCCACCAGGGATTAATGAAGTGATTCTGATAGTCTGTGAAATTTCAATTAAATTCCCAACGTTTCCATTTGTTTGCATGTATAAATGAAAAACAAAAAAAATCAGGAATCACAAATCTGTTTTACAGTGAACTGTTGTTCTGAAGGCTGATGGTGACCCTGTACCATAAAAGGAATTTTACGTTTTGGGTTTTATGTCTTTATTACGCACTACTTGGCCTATTATTTTTAGACATTTATGCAATCTATATGCAATTATTCAAGTTTATTCATGAATACACTGCATATTTGTTTTCTGCACAGTATACACGTACTACAAGCTTGGGTAATACTGCTTCAACGTCCATGTGCTATTTTCTATGTACATGAGTACTGAGTCCTAAGCACCAAAATCATAGAGTCACATTGCTGCAAATGTGCACTTTGGAACATAAAGGTGCTGTGATTCTGTTTCTCATAGTTTGCACTTAGTGTTTTGTAACAAGATTATAGTAATCCAGTTACGTTAACTTCACAACCCAGAGCGTAAGAATAAAAGGGACTTTTTTTGCCTGAATGAGTAGTTGCCTTAAGTGGGACGTAAAGACAAACACCCAGGCTTGTTTTTGACTTGTGAAACACAAACGCAGAGGATTCAGAGTCCAGACCTAATAGCCAGAGAGACTTGGCTTGGCCACAACCACTGATGTTGTAGTGCAGTGGCGCTTACCGAGAGACTGCAGCCAGTTGTGGTATAAGGCTGCTTATCTGGAGGTAATGAGAGGTAAAATGGGAGTAATGCGGTTCCATACACACATATTTGTCTCCACCTCCAGAGTGTCTCCTGACTTTCCCTCTCTCTCCACTGCCCCTCTGTCAAATAAATCCTTTGTGGCTGTTTTGAAAAATCCTTCCACCTTTTCTTTCTGCCAAAACATTCTTTCTGCCTCTCTTTCTCCCATTCCTCATTAAACTGGTGAAGAAGAAAGCATGTTTAGTGTGAGCTGAGGGGGCCCCCCTGGCTCAGTTGTGGGAAGCGAGCTGTAATGGTTAAATGGAGGGAGGTCTCAAACCGGGGAGAGAAGACACCCGCATTCAACGCACACATAGATCAGAGAGCGGCAATGTTTTTGGATGATGCGGAGGGACGGCAGATGAACAGGAGGAGCGGCGGGACTCCTGATGAGGCTCAGGTGATGGAGGGGAGAGGGAGAGTGGAATAGCCCAGGGAGACTCTGGCGCTTGTCTGGCCTGTTTCCCGGCCTCCCGTGTTGGAGCATGAAAAGGAGCAGGTCGTTTACACCCCAGTGAAAAAAGCCACCATAGCCACAGCAGCACCTGGATGTTATTTGGGCTAATGGACTCAATAGTAATCAACTCAGGGGGGGCTTGTCGCTTTGTTTGATGCACCACCTTTCTCCTGCACTGCCTTCTTTTGTCATAACCCCCCCGTCCTTATCTCTCCCCACCCTCTCCTCTATGTTTATTTTATTTTGTGGAGAGCTGTGTTATGACAAAACCATCACTCCCCGGATGTATGCAGTCAGTGCTTGGTGTCATGCCCTTATGAGGTATGAGGCCCTCATGGTTCTGCCAGCCCCACCCGGCCTGCCCTTTCCAGCCAGGGAGGGCTGGAAAGGGAGGGGCAGGAGGAGGTTGGAGGGGGTGACTCTTACTCACACCCTGTCCTGTCCTGTCTGAAGTTGTGGAAACTTCAAAAAAACGTAAAACCACACAAGAAGATAGACGAACGCTAAACTCACCTGAAGATATTTCTGTTATTTTCCCTTTTGGACTGTTGTAAAAGTTGATGGGCGCCTTCCCGGTTCAGTCCATTCATCTGTCTCCCTTCTATTACCATATAACTTCAAATAGTTTTGGGATTGTTTACCATTCATCACAACGTCCCAGAGGGTTAAACCTTCAGATGAAGTCTCGTACAGCTCCATAGCACAGTATGATAGTTTATCATGAGGAGGGATCATACATCCTCCGCCGGCTCCTTTTCATTCAAACCACCAGAGAGTGATTACTGAGTGAGAATGCACACCTCGGCAGAGGAGTGTTTTCCATTACATAGTTTAAGCCTCAGCATCTCTTTCACCTTCTTTGACACACACATTTCTTTGCTCACAGTGAAATTCACTGAAGTTGCACGAGACACAAAATAGACTCAAGAGGGATATTTTTCCTTCTCAATGAACTTCAGTGGAACGTTGAAGGGAAATAATGATATATTCAATCTTCCAAAATTGTCTTGAAAACATATTTTGTTTCTCATGTCTTTCTGACTTTGCCAGCAACGAAATAGATGCCAGCCAAAAAGTACCACCGAACAAGAAGTCTGCAGAGAGCTCCTATAGAGGAAATAAAATGGGACAAAACATAGATTTAAAAAAATAAAAAATAAAATCCCAGTGTGATAAAACTTGTCAAACATGTTTCCATCTGTCTCATCTTTTCTCGATTTTCTAACAGCTCGAATGTGAAAAAAAGTCTTAAGCAAAATGTTACATTTCATCATTTTTCCATTCTTTAATTTTCACCACAAAGCCTGACATGTTTTAAGAGGTGCAACCTAATATTGCCTGAACTCCAGGACCTACCACAAAGATCTCTGGGTAAATGGGAGGGAAGGAAGTGCACAGACAGGAGGACGGGCGTGGATGGAAAAGTGCGCAGCAACTTGGCTGCAGCACACCCTTAAGTAACAACACATGGCAGTGGAGGAATTCCACATTCGCGGACACTCTACATGAGCAAGGATGGGAAAGGCTGCCCAGCCTGCTCGTACCGAGCGGCTGACCAGTTCCGTATGGGAAGCTGATAAGGCTCTGCCATACCTAATTCCTTTCCATGTTCTCATCCTGAGTAGGCATCACAATGGGCATGATTCATGGGTGTAATTCCGCCAGCTACTGAGTTGGCTCCTGTCTGCATTTGGGAAGAATGTGACCTCACAATATGCCTCTTTCAGGCCCATCCCTGTCTGATTTCGAACTGACTCTCCTTGAAGCCCTCTTCTGTTAGAGGCTGCAGAGCTTGGACAAGGGAATGCAGCAGAAAGCAAAGAAGAGAGGCTATGCTACAAGAGTAGAGACCTTGCAAACACACTCCTCCTTCCATCGATCCTGCTACATCACTCTGTGCCCTCCCAGTCTAAAGTCGGTGTGCAGTGAGGAGGGGGATTTAAAACAATGAGCTTGAAAGTCAACCACCATGAAGACCGCAGGGACGAGCCCTGATTGCACAGGGGGAAGTTGTAGGTGTGATGGCTGTTTTATGTTTCCATATATCAGCCACAGGAACTACCACAAGTCGAGCCTAAGTGATGATTCCCACAAGAACATGTGATGCAACTGTATTTTGTAACTTGAGACCTCTGAAGCACTCTCCATCTAGCGCTTAAACAAACTGCAATCATCGTGGGTAATTATTTAGCTGTATTAGGCCATTTGAAGCTTGGTTAATTCCTGGTTACATTCCATCTGTCACAGACACAAAGACCCTTGTCTTTATCTGCGCGCAGCGCTGAAATATAAATTACACTGCGGAGTGGTTCAGGCAAAATTGAGCCTACAATGGATGGAACATAAAAGTGTATCGTGATTGTTGCCAACAGCGAGTTAAGAAAACATATGATTACTATTGCAGTAAAAATGATAAGGATATAATTGGATCCTTTAATGGCACAGAGCAATGTAATCTTCAGTAATAGATCATATTATTGTCGTAAGAATGTGTGATTTAACCGTACTCGGGTGACTGTATTTTGATTTCCAAAAATGTTTGGCTCAGCCTGCTGATACTTGTAATGATGCTGAACATTTACTCAAAATTACATCAAACCCAACAATGTAGTATTCTGTAGAGAGTAACAATCAATTTAAAAAATGTTATTCATTAATTCATTAATTAAAAAAAAACAAAAAAAAAACCCTTTTAATTCCAACAGGACAAGAGAAGACAACATGTCTGAGAAAAAGAGGACATTTGGTCACCCTGAACTGTATCAAAAGTTTAATCTGAACGTAAGGCAATCACATGAAAAATGATTTAAATAAAAGTCCAAAGTATCTCTTAAATTTCAATTTCTAATGTAAAATGTATATAAGGCTGAACCCCAGTCATCAGTCTTTTTCTCTAGTAGTTCTCAGAAGAATGAGCTTTTCGACCACTAGAAAGTTCTGAGAAAAGAGAATAATGCCTCAGAGGTCCAATAAATCTGCTTTTTATTCAAGCAATTCACCCCTACCCCATTTAACTTCGCTACAGGGGAAAATGACTTTATAGACCTGCACCATCATCAAACGGCAATCATACACATGTACCAATCTGGCACATGTAGCGGCACGCACACACTACCACACACGTATAAAAAGGGCGTCAACATCCCTAACTTTCGTAAGCAGAGGTGGTTTTGTCATGTCACTCTCCTTAACATCCTGCAGCTACACACTGCCTCATAGGATGAGAAAATATGGTGTGATGTCACCTCTGGCATGGCCCCGGTGTCTGAAAACTTTTACATGCGCTGCCCCAATGAATAAGAGGCAGACATTACTCAGAATAAGAGTGAAGACGATCCACTCTCCTCAGTTGGAGCTGGTATTTGCAACCACTCTGAGAATTGAGACGCTGTCTGTTTGTTGACTGCAGGTCGATGCAGAGCAGATCGTTCAGGCTCCAAAAAGAAAAACACTTTGAGCGTGAAGCTGTGCCATTCACAAGCCTTTCTTGCGACTTTTACTCGCTGGGTCGTGCTGCTACAGCAAGCGCCACTGGCACTCTTAAAGCGGCTCCATGGCACCATCTCAAAACCACCAAGTGGGGTTAGTCATAATAGAGTTTGATCTGGCCATCAATCTTCAAACTCTCCCCCCCGTGAGCAGCAACGGCCACGTCTTGCGTTGCAGTTAAAAGCCTTGGCGCTGCTGTACACGGCCTGTGATAAATTGATTGCCGTATGAAGCCTGTGGGGATTGCTGGGAGATCCTGATCCACCCTCGCCAGTTTGTCATTGTGCATTAGCACTGGGCGAGGGGATTCCTGGAGCCTGACTCATGAGCTCCGTGGGCAAGCACCTTTCAAATAACATCCAGCATTCAGAAAAAAAGAAGAAAAAAAAGCAACTGGATATGTAACTTGCACACCCACTTCAAGTTAAACCAAAATACAAATGTTCAAGGCATTTGTGGAAAACAATGTGTCAAGCCTGTTACAGAGACAGAGACAGACTGCACATTGACCAACGCAACAACAGATTTCAGACAATGCATCATGTGAACGTACGATACAATTTTCAACATTTACATGTCATTCTCCAAACAAATAATCCGAAACATAACTTGAAGGTTGAGGCCACATAGAGGTGTTGTGGTGAGCCTCACATGAAAGACTCTTGTATTTGTAGATCTTTCTGTGTGCAGTTTGCAAATTCTTCCTGTGCATGCATGTTGTTTCCCACTTTCCACTTTCTATGTCTGCACACATTGTCTGTCTCTCTGCGTTTTCCCTGTGATGGACTATACTCTAAACCCCAGAACTCCAAGTTGGATAAAGAAGTAAAGAAGGTGGAATTGACCACAAATGACATTGACAAGTTATTTTCCAAACATTACTATAAAATTAGCAAAGCCATCCCATTTCAGACGTCCTTGATCAGATATCATCGCCATTTCAAACAGCATCAACATTTCCATGGTTGCTGACAGATCTATTGAACGGTGTGCTTTTTTGTCCTCCTTTCCCTCATGAGAAAGTACACTCACCCAGCTGACACTCAGCTAAATAGATTCACTGTTGCTATTTCAGTGCCATGTCTAGACATAAAAACATTTTACTAGCAACCAAAAGCCACAGCTGGGGTTCTGCAAAGTTAAACTCGACTTGGTAGTAGAAAACGCTGCAAGTGTTCGCTATTGACCTCAAGCCAGGCACCTTGCTGAGCATACGTTTTCAATCCATAGATAAAACAGAGTTTGATGAAGTCATGTGTTGACTTGCTTTAACATCTTTGCACTGGAGAAAAGATTGTCTGAGGTCTTAAAATGTTTATATTAGTGTCTTTTATAGGATGTTCCTTGTATGGATAATTGTTTGCAGTGTCATAAAAAAACAAAGCCAACAAAGTGCAAATTACAGGGTTTGTGGGGCTACTGACCACCTATTTTCCACACATCAAGTCACAATATCTGTAAACAAAATAAAATGTGTTGAACCGTCGACACACATACACACACACCCAAAAAGTGTGGCCGCAAATGATGTCATTTCAGGCTAATGAACGTTTGGAGCGGAGCTGCACATGCAATTAAAAACAGGGTAGCTTATTATTGTTTTCTTTAAAGCTTTCACCTCTCACAATGGACATTTGGCACGACAAAGGAAACACTGTGAGAATCACAATGAAAAACTGAAGTGACTCTGACTTGGATGTTAAGGCAATCACCGGGCTTCGCTCGACGGTCCTTTAGTGGCACGTCATTGTCTGCACACATTATCGATCGAAATAGATTTGAATTCAACATTTATACTTTATATGCAGCTTTTTCTGCACATGCAGTGTTAAACAAAAAATTATGCACAAAACTGAAAGCTGATCTCTCAGCGATGATGACATGATTTTTTATTTTTTTATTTTTACGAACAGCTTGTGATTCATTGATGTGATGATGCACCACTTCCCTTTTGGGACTTCCTTTACTTCCTACATCTGCTGGGTGAATCTCAAATGTCAGCATCGTCAGTTACATACTTCCCCATGTTTGCATTCATAAAGTGACTCCATTCACTCCTGAAACGGACCGTGCCAGAGGAGAAGTGCTTCTCAGATTGTCACGTGCCTCTTGAAGCATGTTTTCACCTTGATTATACAATGTTGGACTCAACCAACAAAAGAAGGGACACCCAACAGCATGCAGAGAATAAGAAGTGAAGGATTTTAATCAAGGCAAATGCATGCATCATTTTTCTTTTTATGTCAACATTTTATTTTTCCTTGAATTCAACGTTTCTGGTGGACGTAAGTGCCATCATGTTAATATGTTCTGTGTTTTTCAACAATGATTATAGCAGTTTGATTGCATGTTCATTTGAAGCCAGTTTCATAAAGGGTGGATTTTCAATGGAGGGACAGGAGAGCGCCACCGCATGTGTAGCTGCTCAACATGGTATCATGCAAAGCAAACAAAACTTACATCTCAAAGAGATATGAAAAGCAACTGCAGGACTACACTTTGTGTTTTTCATCGTGGAAAAAGTAAAAACTGGAACATTTCAGACTCTGATAACTCGTATTACTAAAGTAATGTTCATGTGGTGACCTCCGTGCAGCCTTTTAACAAAGAGAAAGAAATTGTTAACGAAAGTAAGAAACAGATGATTAACAATTAAAAAGGTACACCCACTTAGTAGTCTCAGACGGTTTCAAATTAGCAGTAATAAAAGGTTTAATAGAAGGTTTGTTTTACTTTTACATAGTGAAAGACATAAACTTTACCCGCTTCTATGATTTTTACAAAACCAGTTTATTTTCTGTGTGGAAATACATCAAACATTTGTACGAGCAACAGACTGGCAGATTTCAGGGAACTTCATAGAAGCATAACTAAAATCTACGTCAAAGTTTAAAAGTTCATCAGCTTTCAAGCTGTAATACAGTCAAATTTCTTTATCTGCAGGCTTGCTGCTGCATTTAACTTCAAAACGTCCTTAAATTTGACTAATTTCTTTCCTCCGGCAGGGCTACTTCTAATCTTGAGGAAACATATTGTCGTGAACAACCTGGTTCAGCACAACAATAATGACCGTCAGTCCCGTCTTGATTAAAAAAACGGTTAAATTGAGCCAAACTCTGATACTGCAGATGGGAAAAAAATACACAAAGAGTTAGCAGGAAGAAAGGGCCTCCATTAGCCTTCACTGCAGCCTCTGATGATTGATATGATAGCAAGCCCATTCAAACTGCAAATTTTACACATGATTGAGGCTGTATTGGATGTAATGAAATGGTCTTCCTGAATATTGCACTTGAGTGACTGTGTGACTACCAGCACAATAGCTGCTATTATAGTTTTGAGCCTTCGACCCATTTGTCTTTCTACCAGGTCCACTGTGTGTGTTATTATGGCAGAACTCAGGGTGAACCCAAGGCTTTGGTTTCTTGCTGTTACGGATGTGACTGTTCCCTCCACCGGGAGCAATTCACAGAGTGTTAATTGACCACCGCAATCACTCAGCAGATTTATGGAAAGTCTGAAAGGTCACAAGAGACTTCCAGGAGAGGCTGTCCAGGGAGCAAGGCCAGCCTCTGAGCTCCAGCTGGGGACTTTCTGGCCTTTGTAGGTACAGTACAGGTTTAGAAACTCTCTGTCCTCTCTCAATGACCTAACAAAGAAGACACGTTGTCGAGAAAAATGTAATTTGAATGGACCATAGAGGAAGATGAGATTGTCATGTGGATGTCTTGGGATGGGATTTTGTGTTATTATGACTTCAATGATGTTACAGCAAAGATTATGATGTAGAAATCTGTAAAACACACACTGTACACATATAATGTATTATCCTCGAATATACAGCCCTGACCCAGTTTGTCTATTTGTCACATACAGATGTGCATCATCTGCAAGGGGAGGAGTTGTAGCACAGGCAGACTGGGCGTGGGCACTGGGGCCCATCTGGCCCGCTATAATCAGCTTTAAACAACGAAGCGACAGACAAATGGATGATGCAAGGGCGCATGTGAAAGAACCAACATTGCACCGTTATAGCAACATCAACTAACATTTAATTATCTTTAACCATATTCAAAACTTTGATAGAAACCAGTGTGCAAGCATCAATGTTGCACAGCGAAGGAATTGACGAGGCTGCGTTCATTGTTTATCCACCAGCGCACTGTGTCACTGTGTCAGAGAATTAGTTTGAACCAATGTGCATGTGGCTCTGCATCTGGACCCTCTTAATACAGTTTAATCCCTCTCTGTCAGCCAGCCAGGCTTGTCCTCATGCCAGCACACCATCTCCAGTCTGTCACTTATCTTCAAACAGAGAAAACAAGCATTCAGTGATATCTTCACAGTGTTCTTCGTTTTCAGCGCACAACCCTGCAATGAGGGCACTTTTTGTAATGAGGTAAGAACACACCTGTTATTTGACTTTAAAGATGCATTTATCTTTAAATCTAGCCTTTTTTATGGTAAGAGGATGTTTGTTGAAAGCTGTGAAAATAGACAGCACAACCACAGGGCTGTATTATTAAAAGATAGTTGGGGGGGGGGGGGGGGGGCACTTTCTTCTTTTTTTCATTTAGTCACACACTGGCACCATTTTGCATTTAATAGCCAGCTTGTGTGGACTGAATGGTTAGGAAATTACTCCTCCAGTTTAACATGAAGCCGTTGAGAATAATTACTTTGGGCGTGTCAATAATTTTAGTTATTATGTGATAAGCTGTATCATTTCTTTTGATGAAATGTGTAACTGTCTTTTTGTGAGAATCGCCTAGGCGTGATGATTTATGGTGCTATAAGTCTGCGTTTTGCTACATGGAGCCGGCATGGTGCATGGAGTCTAAATGCCATGCTCGCTTACAGAAAAACGCAGCACTAATGGGTTTGTGTTACATTGCTAAATCAACTCGAGCTGTGAAGCGGCTCCCAGCAAACCTTTATGATCCATTAACCACCAGGCGTAGTTTTGCCAGGGTTGTCGGTGCCAGCTGGCAGAAACTGACAAGCCTGTATCATATGCAGCCTCCGCCAGCGATAGCTTTACTGAGGTTTGCAGAATTCCCCCCGTTCTCCCAAGCTGATTACATACATGTTGTTTTCTCATTAGCTGGGGCTCCTCGTGGTCCTGTCTTGTGGAAATGTTTGATAGGATGAAGGTAAACGCAGTGCTTACAGTATGTTAGACTCGACGTCGGCAGACAGCTCGGGAGGACAGACAAGTCTGTGGAGTGGTTTGAGTTTGGGTGGAGACAGCAGCATTTACTGTAGAACTGCAGACAAATATGCATGGACCCCACCCCCGGCTTGTGATCAACTCCTCCGTCATCAGTGTCTTTATCATGCAGACAGAGATTGATATCCAAGGATCGGATTCCCTGAGATTCCTTGAAAGTCCCATTTTTCAAACATTTGGAAACTTGAAATGTGCCGTTTGACTCTTTTATTGTCTCATTCATGAAAGCTGGCAGAGCTTTGCTGCACACAAATAAGCTGCTGATTTTCCAAGTCTCCTTTTGACAGTCGTCAATGTGAGGCTTATTTCTGAAAACAAATGACGTTTTTATGCCTGTTTGTGTGACCGTGCAGTTATGCGGCTGTTCTCGTTGAATACCCAAACCCCTCTTGCAAAGCTTTTCTCTCGAGCATCAAAGCATTATGTAGATGACTATTTGTGTCATTTTTCACGACTCATGTTTAATGCACTAGTAAAAGGCCAGGATAGAAGACGAGAGAATTATTATGGGAAGGGAGTGGATTGTATAGGGTAGGATTTTGTTTACATCGTAATCGATAATCATTTGGATTAAACATAATCTTACGGCATGTAATAACCTACTCTCAAATCCTGCTTTTCCCCTCCAAAGTGAACATGATCTACCTACACGCCCATGGTCTCCAACTACATTTGTTTTGACTGCAGTCACATGGATGTGGGGGAATTCCAGGGCAGACTTTTATCAGAGTTTTAAAAAGAAATAGAGAGGCAGTATGGAGCTGTTAAATGTACATGTATTCAGCAAGAAGCCACTCTTATCTAGGTACCAGGTAGAGGAGATAGGTAAATCCCCTAGAATGAGACACTTTCACTGGCCTGGATAGCTGGAGAGCTATCTGGAGCATAGGAGGAGCAGAGGGAGGTGGTGGTGGGCAGGAGCAATAGAGGGAAAGAGAAGAACAACAATAGTTCAAAGCCTCTTTGTATTTTGGTTTGTATTTGATCCATTGTTCTCAATGGTCTTTAGAGACCACCACCAATAAGGCATCATCTTACCCAGGCTGACAGGCCTTTGTGTGGCCAAGATGGTCCGAGAGATTAGGTTCAGGACAGGTGAAGCTAGGGGGTTAAAGGGGAGTTGGAGGAACTTGTGTTTGCTGTATGCTGTTTCTAAAAAAAAAAAAAAAAAAAAAAAGAGTTAGATGAAAAAAAACCCAACATGAAATGATAGATTTGGGGATTTATCTGTGTTAAATGCTGTAATCACATGCAATGTATTGTTAAAGGATTTTAAAAAAATGCGTAATGAGAAAAAAGCTTGATAGGCGGGATTGTAAATCCCTTCCTGGAGGATTATCACAACGGCCCATTTTATTCCTCACCAGATTTCCCTCCTGTGTAATTGCCATTTGTCTCTATCTCTTCCTCCATGGGAAAATTGATGGCTGAAATACCTTGAGAAATCTGCAGAAGAATATCAAAAACAGAAACATATCCGTGGCACACCACAACGAATGAGAATGTGGAGGACGCTAATTATACAACTTTGTGATTTATTGTCATGAACAAAACATCAACCGAATCCAGAAAGCTTCACTTCTTAGAAAATGTAACATCTGGTCAAAGCACTGTTAACTGATTTGCTTCAGTTTGGTTTGCACTGAGGTCTGACTGAAATAAAGTCACGACTTACAAAATTAAAGTGTTCCAGAGGACAGGCAGATTTTTTTTTTTTCCAAAATAACTAGGAGATATGCATGATTTTACAATTTCTGGAGTCATTGGCTACGTTACAGTCACAGTTTTCAACTGCTCATTAAGATAAATAGATGGATTAATGCATTTAGGGTTGTACTGTAGACGTGGTTCAGATAAGCTGCTGGAGATCAAACCGAGCATCCTGAAGGAGAAGTGCCAGAGTATTTTAGATTTTGCTGATTTACTGGGATTTTCCTACTTCTGAGGGAAATTAACTGAAAAGGAGAAAATATCCATCCGTTCTCAATATGAAGGTGCCTTGGAGATATCAGCGGTTCAAACTGCTAATAGTCGGGTCATGATGTGGAAGATACAGTATTTTAGCCACAATTTGTACTTACTAACTATTGTTCAAACACCACATTCTACCAGAGGTGCTGCTGACCCTTCAAAACCACATTATAACCATCGCAACAACGCGCCATGTCACAAAGCTCCAGTCATCTCAATCTGTTTGCTCAAGCCGACCATGAATTCACTGGACCAAATGATTAGTAATGTGGCTGAAACAGGAGATTAATTTCATGGATGTGCTACTGACAAATCTGCTGCAGCAGTAGGATGCCATTATATTGCTGGGATTTTTTTTCCCACCACTTTGTTGAATGTATGCCACAAAGAATGAAGGTAGTTCTGAGTGCAAAAACAGTCCAACCTTCCACTGGTGAGGTCTACCAAATGTTGAATTTCTATCAGATTGTAACAAGAGTGTTTGTTTATCTTCCTTTGGATGTTGAAAAGGTGTTCAAGATAAGTAAACTTTAACAAGCCACACAAGTTTAAACATTGAGTGAGTTTACTGCCAGCTGTCGAGTTAGTTTTCTTATCTTGACAACAACTCTAAACTTTATAAAGCTCTTAAAACGTTTGTTCGCTCTCGAAGATCAAAATTCAAAAAGACTTCATAGAAAGCCTCACGACATTGCCGTATGCAGCACCCCAGGTTCAGAACATGGGCTCTTGGCCAGCTCATGAATGGATGGGACAGAGATGTTATCGGGCCTTAGGGAGGATGTTTGCGGAGTGGGAGTGGAAGGGCTGTGGGCTTCAGTGTGCTAATGCAGCTAACAGCCAGGAAGGCAGAGTGTTGACTCTGCAGATTTAGGCCAGCTACCGATGGCTATGGGGCTAAATAGTGACCCCCTGGACTAATAAAGAAAATCACCTCAGGCACGAGCCACAGGGGTCAGAGGTAACAGTATGGCTGGGAAAACCACAGGCCACAGCTTTCGATCACTCCTCTGCCTAATTGAAATGACAGTTGAAGACCAGTGGGGGTAACCGTGTTTATTTACGTCTTTGTTACGCAGTGAGCAAGCACAAAGATATGCCTGGCCCGGCCAGGGATGACATCGCTCCTGTATGCTGTCTGGCTCCGGGATCTCTGCACTAGTACAATAAGGACTTCCTGTCTGCCATCAGATTCCCCAGCATTCCACCCAGGCCTGGTGTGAGTCGAGGGGGCTGCCGGGGACACGGTTTTGTGAACGAGGACGAGTCCTAATCAAACTGACAATATGAACCTGTTCCCTTCTTTTGACCCACGAGCTGACCCTCAGTCTAAGCTGCTGTCTATTTGACAGCTGTAACAGGTTGCAGTGTGCTGAAGCTGGAGTGTGACAAGTTTCCTGTGTTTAAACAGCCTCGGGGAGACACGGAGCGAGAATGTCAGGACTCCTTTTCATTGTGCTGATATTAGCAATTTTACAAAGGCTCGGCCCCTAGTCCTGCAGCTGTAATGGCTAATATGCCTGTTTAATAAGTGTTGCCGAAAAAAATGTGGACCGCCATGACGGTGCGTTCTTGTTAGCTCCTAATGGTCCCAGTTTAATGCTGATACAACAAAAAGTGGAATATAAGACGGCTGCACTGAACAGGAGGTGTAACCCACCATATTACTTTCAATCACAACAAGGGTAACCCAAGAGAAAAGGAGTGGGACAAAAACAAAAGAACAGCAAACTATGGAAAATGACACTAATGTAACTCTGACTGTTCAGAGAAACAATGGCTTTCCAGTTGCTTCGCTTCCACTGGTGTAAAAGCCCTGATGTTGCTATTTGAAGAGACGGGGGAAGACGGTATTCATGGTCTCCTGTTTCACTTGGGTCAAGGTGAGAGAGCAACCTTTGGCAACCTGAGTACTAAAACAGCCCGCTGCCGTCTAGCGTGACTAGACATTCGGCATTAATGGCCTCCTGAGAGGACCGTCAGCACAGGAGGAAAAGAACACAAATACTCTGCTCGCACACCAGCAGCACAGAGGACAGAGGAGATTATTCGTGAGGCAACAAACTCCACACACAAGTTTGAGGGATCGCAACAAGATTTTAACACCTTAACCTGAAAACAGACACAAACGTGACCCAGATCTCCTGGCCTGGCCTCGAGAGTAGCTGCCACAACAGACGAATCAAAATGTGATGAGGTTTCAGTTTTTAAAAAAAAATGCTTTTCTGAGGAAAGCAATTTCCTGTGCAAAATGACAAAATTGTAATTACTACGAACAGGCCGCGACGCAATTTCAGGTGGAGCAGAAGTTTGTGCCATGCAAATTCTGACAATAGCAATGAGATGAATAAGGATATGGTCACTTTAAAAGTCCATTCAGAGAAGGAAATGAGCCGCTATTGTGCTGCCTTTTTCTCATTTAGCAGCTGAGAAGGTTCGGGTTTCTATCATCACTTGGGCCTGTGAAATTAAAGGATCACAGCCCGGGTTCATCAAACGTTGGCAGCGCGCGCAAAACTTTTCACGGCTGATCAATAAGAATACAGTACATTTGATCCTGTTGTGTCACTGCGTTTCTGTTAGGGCCATTTGTAGGTGTTGATTACCTGTGATAGCATGCTCTCAAAGATAGCCTTTGTCCTGCCGCTACACTGCCGGAGCTTTAATAGCAGGTTTTATGAGAAATAAAGAAAGAGGAAGAATTTGGAGAAATACCATTTCCTTTCCTTTTATAGATCTGATTAAATTAATGATGATGTTACAGGTTTTGTTTCTTTATCAGTTTTGAATGAGTTTCCCTTCACCCAGTAGGTATGTGAAGATACACAGACAAGCGCAGCCATTGTAATATCAAAGAAGGTGCATCGGCTGTAATATGCAAATATGATACCAAATAGTCTTAACAAAAACTTTCTAGTCAGTAATTTGAGGATAATGGACCGGAGAGAAGCAAACCATAATGACCTAATGGAGGAAACCACATGCTCTATTTGATGTTCGCAACATATATTATTATTGTACTAATCACACAAGTCAGTGCAATGAAGTGGGTTAACTGACTGCTCTGCTGACATGCAAATAATTTGCCACATTGATTTTTGAGTTTGTGTTGAAAACAAATTGTTTGCTTCCCACTCACACTTGTTGATGTTAGGGCAAAAACATGCCTCGGTAAAACATGTCTTCTGTTTGTCTATCTATCTAACAAGGCAGAGACATGCCGGTAGAAGCACATCGTAAAAGAGGTGATTCAGTTTGTTTTTTTTCCAGGCACCCCTGATATTTGTAACCCCCTCAACACCAATATATAGACATATGGTAGAGCAGACATCATGAAATGAAGCCAATAATGAGTGATAATCCACTGTGAGCATTAGACTGAAAAAGGGGAATACGGGGTTTATGTTTCAGACCCTGTTTATTAGTTTTAGTTTCATGTTAAGGACATGTCAAGGGGAGCTATACTTTTATGGTATACAGTCGCACTACACTGCTTCATAAACAACTGTAACTCACTTCACTTTCTTCAGGATCACTTGTCTGCTAGAGCGCTCTGGATCTATCCTCTCACTCACAAAGAGTCATACGATTTCTCCGCGGTCCCATTTGTTTTATTCATGGCTATTTCCGAAAAGTAAACACATTCCCCTCTCCTTCAGCCATGGCATGAATCTAATCAGGAGTTTACCCCATGCTCCTTCACTGCCTCTCCAACAGATCCAAATTTATGGACCCTTAAATGGAGGGACTTTATTTGTTTAAATCAAACTTGATTATCATTTAAATGTCTTTGTTGCCGTGCGCGAAGAATCTCAGCCAGCAGACAAATTCAGACTAGTCTTAAGTTTCTCCCACGGACTGCACTGACTAGAAATTAGTCATCTCAATCAGAAAGAATTACTGACCTTTGTAACTTATGACTGGCTGTAACTGGTATTCACATTATTCAGATGATGATTCACACCACGAAAAGATCGTTTTTCCTTTCTGACCCACAAAACTGTTGGTTTATCTTGTCAGAATGAATTGTAAAATGTGCGGTAAAGGAAGTTAAAGGACACTGAGCACAGTTCCTCAGTGGAAAAAATCCAAAAATCAAGCTGACTGAGTGTGCGAGCAGACAAAGCACATCTCTTCAGGAGAGGGCATGGTGTCCGAAGGAGTTAGATAAAATATGCTGACGCGTTGGACCTCTGTCATGTCTTTAATGCCATTGACCTGTTGGCAAGCTTCACCTCCTTGTGCTAACACTTCAATGAAAACCTCATGAGGCCACGGTAAATTTGTCGCAAAGAAAAGAAGTCCCTGAACAGGGCTGAACGCAGTGAGGCCCGTGACTATTGTTGCCATCTGCTCACCATTTCGTCCAACAAAGAAGATAATTGAATCTGAAATCACTTTTCTCTTTAAGTTTAAGAGTGAGGGTCGTGTCTGTGACTGAAGTCGCCACCACAATGGTGTGGGCCCTTATTTGTATTATTTCTAGAGCTATTTCCTTTAGGTTGCCTCTTGCAACATCTGCCCCTATCCGTCCACACAAATATGGACCATCTAATCACCTGCCACACTTAATTAAAACCCCCTTCACTGCCTTTATGAGAGGCATCAAAGGGCACCATGCCCAAAGGGGGTCATGCAGATGAAACTTAAATGATGTGCTTCCCAAAATCGTTGCACAATAGAGGATGCTAAAAAATCTTTAAGCTGGTTTAGTGAAAATAGGTCAATGTTGGCAGCTGTGGGTAATGTGTCCGGGGCTTGGCCTGTGGTCCAGCATGCTGCTCGCCATATTTAACACCCTTTGTGCCATCCTCTCGGCACTAATCTGTCTTTTGACTGAGTGTTAAAATTAATTTGCAGTGATTTCTATGAGGGCACAGGCATCGTTAGAAAACCTCAAAGGGACTACAAATGGACATGTTGCCAATAGTGGGCCTTTGTCCTTAGTCTGCGCCTTTCTAAACACCCATGACAGCAGCTTTGAAATGCCTGCCCGATGAGACTCAGATGCGTTAGCTGTGGACGTCGCAGTGACCATACTTGCCTGACTGTGAAAAACTTCTCATGACAAAGACTAACGCAGCATAGAAAGTAATGAAAGGGGAGCAGATTCCTAAAGTACCCTTCAGTGCTCTGTCTGCATTGGTCAGAGGGGTCTCATGATAATCCTGGTTGCCTCTGAAATTACAGATAAAGCTTATTTTGATTTTCTTTTATTTCCTCAAAGCTATCGCTGTCGTCCCAAAGGAGAACATCAGCTAAAAGAGATAACCATACACTTCAGAGCACTTGGCATCCACACAAAATGGTGTTCCCATGGGAAAATAACAGGCATGACTGTTTCGTTGAGCTTTCCAATAGTGCTCATAATACCATTAATTGTGTTCAGGGAGAGCGGGAGAAAGGGCTCGCCACAGAGTGCTCTGGAGGAAGCTGTATCTTGTAAAGCAGGTTTGTGTGAGCCTGCTGGAGTCTGCTTTTATATCCCCGATTCTCTGGTATACATCCTCTATCTCCTGTAGCAGTTTTTTCTCTGAGAAAAAAAAAATCTTTCTCCCTCTGTATATCTCTCAACTCCCTCCTTCAGATAAACTATCAGGATCTTACTCCATGGTCATAAAACAAGATGGATAAATTAATGACATGTATGCTGTCTGCAGGAGTACAGCACTCCTGTCTCTGTTAGTCTCACTTCAACGCCATTAAAAAAAAAAAAAAAAAACTATAAACATGAAGGGTCGAGACGGTAGAATCAGAGAACGAAGAGGGCGAATGCACAAATGAGTGAGGAGGGTGGTTGTGGGTGGGTGCGGTGAAACTTCCATCTCAGTCATAGACGCGCTCAGATTCCAGCAAGCCAATCAACCAATCTAAGACAAATGATTTTGTCGAGCTTTCCTGCCACACTGGGCGTGGGAACAGCACAGATTCTCATAAAAAAAAAAAAAAAAAAAGAGAGAGAGAGAGAGGAGCCTGTAAATTATTTCCGTACTTCTTCAAAGAGCCGAACAACAACAACCCCCAAAAAAAGTTTGTGTTTATGCGCAGTGTTTCTCTGTTGTTGTGTTTCAGCTTGTCCGTCTCGGCTGGCTTCTACTGTGCATGTGCGAGTGTAAACAGTATTTGAGATCTGTGGGTATCTGCTCACGTGCAACAGTCTGTGGGACAGAACACAAAGGGATGCCATCTTTCATTCTCACAGATAAATAAAACTTTTCAAGGGTCATTTAAACCGGGGGGGGGGATGCATTACGCTTTTCTGGAGGCAGCGTTTTGATCAAAGCTGTTTGCAGGACCTCTTTCCTCTCCTCGCCAGAACCCCCCCCCCACCACACACACACACACACACACACACACACACACACACACACACACACACACACACACACACACACACACACACACACACACACACACACACACACACACACACACACACCACCCTCCCACATCCCCCACTCTAACCCCCCCAAACCACGTCTGCCTTGCTGTTGCTAATCATTGGTGGTCTCCTGACTGCCAACAGTAATTGATTAGAGAGAGAAGGACTGGCTGGCGAAGGGGGAATGGAGGGGAAAGTTCAACCCAGGAGTTCTCAAGGTCACTGCCCTCTTCTTCTCCCCCCTCTGAACTTCTTTTCTCATGCTATTAGGTATCCGCCACAGGGGAAACTGCAAATATTTGGCACACTTGGTAAGACTTCCAAGAGGCGGTGAGAGCAAACAGGAAACAAAAAATGGATGCGTGTGCTTGAGACAAACTTGACGGTGAAAAGTTTTGATTCGTGATGTGTTGACTTTAGGAACACTACAATCGTGGTTGGAAATGCTTATTTTTCCAGACCCCCACTTCCCTCCCCCTCCACTTGCCGCTGAGTGCCGCCCTGTTGTTTGGCCCCCTGTGGCTGCTCAACATACCTGACAATATAAATAGTTAGTGGATGTTATTCTGAAGTATTGGCACTGCTTCCAATCGCCCGATTCCACAGGAAAAGGGGACATTCCTTGCCTGTGGAAAGTGACTCATGCTGCTGTCTTGTTTAGAAAATGCAATTATAGACGGGTTGAAACATTCGCTTCTTCTGAAAATTGGAGTGAAGAAAAAGCCTCCATGTCGTTTTCTTCCCTTCTTTTTCCCCCCTCTCTTTGTGAGGGTGTGTGTGTGTGTGTGTGTGTGTGTGCCTGTGTGAGTTCTCTGCATGACCAAACAGGGTCATGTTCACCACAGAACCCGCTGCTGACTATGGACGCTGACTCTTGATGCCTATGGAAACATGACTGTCACAGGAAATGTTCAACATGTTTCGCAGCGCTGCAGCTGAGCGAGACGTGAGCGTGTTTGAGAGAGGAGCCCTCCCAGAGCCCGGGGCTGGTGTTGATGTTGGCTGCGCAGCCGTCTCAGGGCTGTCCAGAGTTTACCACTCTCCGTTCCTGAGACCAGCTAATAAACACAGTCAGAGCATGCGCAGATACCCACAGACCCACGTCTGGACATGTAGGACTGCTCACAGAAAACCAAAAAGGTCTCGGTGATGCAACTTCATGAATGCAGGGAGAGAAAATCAAACAAACCCACGGGGCTCAGTTGAGGACAAATAATCACAATAGTTGAAAAGTTATATCGTCACTCAGGGAGTGAAGAGTCGTGGGTTTCCATGTTTCTCTCAGTCATCTCTCCCACAAATTGCCCCAGGCTGCAGCAGCAGCTGTGAAGCATTCATCTTTGTCTGCTCTGTCACTTACACTGTCTCTCGGCATTTATCATAAGGAACTTATTTTTCATAAATCTGCCAGAGAGGTCACAGATTTTCAGCTAATTTCAAACATAGCCCCCATAAAGGAGATGGAACATTAATCCTACATACATCTTTTCGTTCCCCTACTGCTTATGTATATTCAAACAACATGTAAAAAGGATTACGACAAAACTTGATATTCCTGCAAATACCAGATATAAGATATCTTGAAAGCTGGCCTCACTAGGCTGCGAATGAAAAGCACTTGTGCAGTTTAACTTTATCCAGACTTGTGAATACCAGCGGAGGTCCTTCTAAGAAGTGGTGGGCTCTGGTTAATGTCCTGTCAGTGGTTCTGCTCTCTACTGCCCCCCTTTGCTGGACTTGAAGTATTGACAAGGATTATGTCACTAACACCCTCCTTCAAATTTCCCCTACACTGTGCTGCTTAGTGGTTTACTGAAGCACTTATGCTCTAAGCACTGCCAAATTTCACTGTTTACATCCATCATATACTTTTCCCTGGAAGGGTTAATCCCCCCAAAAATGAGATCTGTAGTGGTTTTTAAGTGAAGAACAGTTTATATTTCCATTAATGCCTGTCCTCCTCACTTCTCCAAATATGTTATATCTGTCGCTTGAATCAAACTTCTTTCTTTGCTGCTTCGATGGGGTGAACTGAAGCCATGCAGTTTGTGATTTGCAACTGCTGCGAGGAGATCATGTTGCCCGCCTGTGATCACCTCTACTGCCAGTGGGAACAAATATGTGACATGAGTACAACAGCATTTTTCACACAAAAATATTCAGCCTTGTTCTAAGTCATTCATTCAGCTGACCTCGCTGGAATCACGTCACGGTCTCGCCATGTGTACCAAAAAGGTCCGATAAAATTCACCTGATAAGATTGTAGCATTTTAGAAATGTGAAACACTTGATTTATTCCACATAAACTGAATTCTCTGAAGCCTTTTTATTTTTTCCATCAATAATTTCAGTCTATAAGTAATTTAACAACCACAATGTTTCCAAATCATGGAATATTTTACAAGATCAGATGTTTTTTTTTAATTTATTTTGTTTTAAACTGGAGACTCTATATTTTATATAGTTTTTCCTTTTTTTAACAACAGGGGTCCACATCTTTTCTTAATGAACAAAAGAGCTTAAAAGGGTTTGTTTTCAATTTTTTAAAGATTAACAAATAAGGTAATACTGTGTATACGGTAAACATTTTCATGAAGTGTAGCTATACACAAAAACAACAGTTCACTCTTCATTTCAGGCATTAAAAAATTACAATTAACAACTCCTGGTTTATACTTATCAGCCTTAAGCAGAAAACACACACGTCAAAGAATTGCTTAATCTAATTTAGGAATTGTTACTGTGTCTGAGGTTAGCTTTTATATGGGAAAAAATTGTTCGCTGTTGTTAAAATCTCAATTAAAGCAACCTTTCTGTTAGATTTTATGAGTGCAAAGCTGGGTTTCCCATATAAATGTGGCCAATATACTGATCTGGAATTATAAGAAAAACTCTCTGATGTTAATGTGGGTTTTATAGGCTGTATGGAAGGAACGCACCGTGCTGTCGGAAAACTGTTTTTTCAATTTCTCAGAGATGACGAGCCAAACAGCGATGGGGTCGAAATGAAATATGATGAGGCAACAAATTGAATAGTTAAACAAACAGTAGCAGCTTCCTTTTACTATGAAGAGAGGTTGCAAGGTGAGAGGTGGATTCTGGAGGAGGAGTTGTGACTCCCATCGCTCCACTGACACTTCACAGGCGTGAGAAAAAAGCGCGGATATCATCTTCTCATGTGAGTCTTCAATGTGGGTGGTGTGGTGAAATGGTTTTAAGCCAACGCTGGATGATTTATCAAGTAGCAGAGAACAGGACTGGGCCTGCGGAATGAAGGAAATGTCATCTGATGCCATACGGGTCGTATGAGCCAAGCATCCGCCAGCCCATATTCTCACCTGTTACCAAACACACTGCTTGTCTCCAGCAGATGACACCCCATCCCCCCCAGGAGAAATTGAACACTAGAGTCTTATTAATATAACCACAAGGCCTGGCACATGCACAGCCATGCATAGGCGCATGCACGAATGCACTCTTTAAAATCACACAAATGTATGGCTTGTTGTTAAGCAGAGTATGACTGTCTCATTAGAACCCTTTGAAACCAGAATGTATCTGTAATGGTGCTGTTTAACATATCAAAGCATGGCTTTCATTTCAAGTGTTCACCTGAGCTGAAGAGCACAAATAGGTCTGCCCCCCCCCCACACACACACACACTCCTCTCCTAAGCAACACATGTTGCATCCGAGTGTTTTTGTTCAGCGCAGCATCTGCTATCACAGAGAAATTTTTAGCTACCACAGGAGTGTCATTCTGGTTTGCTCTAATCTGGAGAGGTTTGTCTGATCGAACCGGAAAATTGTGTATTTTGCAATATTGCTAATGTTAAAGTCAGGCTGCCACAGGGATGGCGAGTGCAAAGGAAGACGAAAAGCGGCCTCTCGGGCGCCCATGGAGAAAGAGAGCTAAGTGTTTTTCACGCAGAATGCTCTGCTGCTCGTGTTTGTGCAGCGAGAAGGATTCTCTGCAGGAGCAGGAAGAGAAGATTAATGGGGGGCCTTTGCATCCACACTTGGATCAACAGGGATCAGGTGAGAATGAGGCTATCCAGATTACAGTGGAGGATCTGGGGATAGTTAACGCCAGCTTCAGCCTGCTTGACGAGGACCCCCTGACCCCGAGGAAAAGCATGGCCCGCTCAGTCACCTCTGTGTCTGCCTGCACCAGGGCTCTGAAGAGGAACCGGCTGAGGAACCTGTCTTCTCTACCTGTACAGCCCCACACCGAACAAGCAGCCACTGCAAGCAATGCAGACGATGACGAGCCACAGGAGGAGGACCTGTTGCTGTATGACAGTGGCAGCACGGGAAGCACCCCTGCCTCTGGAAGCCTCCACACGCCACCCGTCATTAATCTGATCCCACCCACTCCCTCTGATGTCGTCGATGACGATCAATTCTTTGACAACAACTCAGAGGAAAGTGTGTCGCACACATACGGGAGCAATGGAAATTCTTCTGCTGCCGGTGACGAGGAGAGTTTTGAAGAAAAAGCAGAGACTATGGAGGAGTCAGAGGAGGGGTGCCCGCCGGCTGAGACTGAAGCCGATGCTGATAGTGAAGCTGAGCTTGTCAAGGGCCTTAGCGATGGAGAACAAAGAGAGACTGTGCCAATTAAAAAGGGAGATAAAGACAAAGAAAAGCCCAGATCCTTACGTAGCGTCTACCAGGTGGCTCCTCTCCCTGAAAATCCCCAGAAAAGTGAGTCAAACAGATTTATTGAAATGCATACTTTTGGGAAACCTAGTACATGTTTTCATACGGGAAATGTGAACATGAAAAGACTCACAACAGGCCAGCTTCTGTGTGTTTGAATCGCCTGACATCTTTGTGGCATTTAGTTTTGTTTGACGAAAAAGCATACTTACTATAGTCCCGTTTGAACATCGGCAAAGCTGTTTAATTAACGTTTGGTGTTTTTAACTGCTTTGAGCTATTTCAGATGATAAACTCACAATTAACCAAGTTTGAGTGATTCTTAGGAGCATTACTGGAGACAAAGTGCTGAAACAAGAACAGTTTTTACAACTCACAGTCGGAACGGCACCAGTCTAAATAAATGATGTCAGATGTCTTCTCAGCTGCTTCTTATGGTGTTGCATATTCAGAGAAAATGGGAAACAGCTAAAAATAACACTAAATATAATTGAAAAAAGAGAGAAACAAAAAAAAGACAAAGAAAAGAAAAGAAAGAAAGAATGGAAGAAAGTGTGTCTCACAAACAGTTTACTTCAAAGAAGCAATATAATCATAATTTCAAAGAAACTTGTTTCGTTTCTGTCTGTCGCAGGAAGCTTCGGCACAGGAATTAATCTTTTATCTTTCACTGAGCACATCCTGGGTGAGTTTCCTCGATGTCACGAGTCTTTGTGTGTGTGTGTGAAATGTTTCCGTTTGAATGAAGCAAAACTCGAGAGGTAAATGGCACCAGATGACGATTCGCTTCATCCAGCTGTTGAGCTCATGTGTTACCTCTTCGTTTTGATCTCAGTTCCCCATTCAGATGAAATTGCAGTCATTATGTGACATGGCTACAGTACATCGAACGCCTCCTTTGGGACTTGCAGAAGTTCCCCTTTGTTGGAATCCCTTTTTAGCCATTGTATGAGTATTCCCCATGTGTGGCTGGTCAGGCGGTTCCCAGGTTTTGGGTTCCTGTGACTCAGCATGCTCTCCTCCCTCGGTCGTCTCTCAAAGAACCTACTTTCTTTTCAAACTGGAGCAGGACAATAATACTGGAAACGATAAGCATCGCTTTTGCCTATCCATTACATAAATGTGTTGAAAAGTCTTGACTCGCTTTTTCATTAAGCTTATGAGTGTCTACGCGTGAACAGTTGTCAAACTGTGTCGCGCTCCAGACCAAAGCATGTTCAGTGCGTTCGTTTGTGCGTTTGTATTGCAGACGATGTCGAAGGTGAGAAATCTCAGTTCAGTTCTGATTTGTCAGCAAGATCAACTAGAAACTGATGTCCATTTCTCCATGGTTCTTCAGCTTGCTCAAAATTCTCTTACTTTTTTTAGCTTTGGTGACGCAGGTGAACGGCTGCCCACCATTATTGTTCTCAACAATTCTCCATCTCGTGGCCCGTCTCAGATGCGCGGTCAAAAAAAAGTCCGGGAGTGAGACTGGAAGTGATTTTCTCAGGGTTTGAGAGACACGCTGTTATGTCTGAGGTCAGCTGGAGGAGGCCGGTCCTACAAGTCCTCGCATTTCTCCAGGGCTCATCGCCTTTCTCATTTGTCTGCTCTGGTGAAGACAGTTTTGCGCGCAGTGTGTTTTGAATTTGTGTAGCTCGAGCCCAGACATTTTGATCCTCCACAGAGTGATTCACAGAGCAGCCAGGTGATGGAGAGAGTGCCAGCTCGCTGCCCCCTCCCGCCCCTCCTCCTTGAACTCCAACCGTCTGTCCAGGACCCAGACGAGATTCCACTGCTGACACACATAAACCAATTACACTGTCTTATCTGATTCTGCCTCCATCTAAACCCCCATCCATGTCAAACCTGCCTTTCAGAAACAAGTCCCTGAAATGAAAAACATGCGTTTAAGAAATTAGGTTGAGTTTTTGTTGGGTAAACTATCTGAAAAGACCACGGTTTTCTTTTTTTTATTATTTTATTAATTGTCCTGATGTTTCAATCTCTCCAGTAATAAAACTCAAAGAAGCCACACACACATTAATGGCCATCTGTTGCTTGAAAAAGCTGTGCCCGGGATTGGAAGTCGTATTTTTGACCTCATTCGTCATGTTGTTATGATAGCAAAAAATAAAGATATCTCCTCGCTGACCGAGTGACATTTAGAAAATATAAGAACATGTTTTCTGTGGGAAAGAACTTGGACTGTCAGAAAAGCATGTCATCAAGCAGACAGACTTTACTGTGTCTGAGTGGTTGCCCGGCAACTCCATGTGGCTGTGTCCAGTATCAGCATCAGCTAATGCACTGCAAACAAACCTGGTGACCTGCGCGCCAGAAAAAGGCTGAGAGGCCGAAAACCATGTGAAGAGGCTGGCTTAAAAAGGCAAAAACAAGAGCCCGATTGAGCGGCTTGTTGTATTTACTGACGTACGCGGGACTTGTTGGGATTAATGCTTGTCTATTTACTGATTCCTTTCACCGTGCAGATGACCTAAGCAACAAAGAATTGAGCGACTCCGACATGCTGAAGGGTGAACTTTCTCTGCTTCCCTCCAGCGCCACTATGGACACATTTACCAAAAGGGTATGGCTCTCACCAAAAATCCCCTCTCATGATCTCCCCGTACAGTGCATCACATGCTCCACATGCACCTTTAATGTATTTAAAGGTAATCCACAGAGAGAGTCACCACACATTCCTGTGAGAAAATGTGCTTTATCTGATTTAGAGTGTGGCTGTGTATAAGTCAAGAATACTTGGTGACTGTAAATTGATTAGACGAGGATGTGTGGGGTTTTTTTTTCCTTTTTTTTTTGTCCAACGTGAGCTGAAACCTGTATTACGTGACAGATGCCGCTAACTCGCTCCTGCAGTCTCGGGGACACGCTGACCAGGAGCGCCACTTTCCATGCTTTAACCCAGGCGTCGGACCAGCGCCAAGAGGAGGGATCGGCTCAACAGCGGCGCGTAACTGTTGGTGAGCGTGGCGTCAGCATGTGGACAAGCAACACTGCCCCGCATAATAATCCCCGTTCCAGCTGTTGCAAAACTCAAACACTACCTCACAAGTGTCTGTTTTTCTTTATGTTTTCATATGCAGCGTCATATATGCCTCGCTCTAAGGATCAGAATGGAAACTTCCCCGAGAAGGTATTGTAAACCATCAAAGCGGGGCCTTCAGGGTGGCATCAGCACACAGCCCAGAGCTGCAGCAATTACAGAATATGCTCTGTTTATATTTCCCAGCTCCCTTGATCTGTCAAAGCAATGACTCCGCAAATAGTCTCGGGATTTTAGTCTTTGTTTCCAGGATTTACCAAGCAAGATTGCTCGTATCCTTAGCGATCCATGTGTAAGCTGAAACACAAAATGCTCGTTTTTTTTTTTTTTTTTTAAAAAGGAAAATTGCTCACGTCCTGCACCTATTATATCCATGTATTATCAGTGATTTTACTTTCCTCTGGAACATCATCCATTACATATGACTCATTTAAGTAGTCATGCCACATTTAGCTTAAACAGCCACACCTTTTTCTATAGCCTCACAAAATGACTTTGAATTCTTTGCGTGGATTTTCTCTATCATAATGATGGCAAGATCCCTAAGACAAGGCAGACCTCTCACATCAATTTCTTCATTCCTAGCCACCTTATAAAGCCTCTGGTGGCAGAAGGGAACGCTGTAGTGTTTCTTCCCAGGAACACCATAAACAGAACATCTGTGACTAAGGCAATAATTACACAGAAACCTGTGTTTAGGTTTCCCACTAAAGCAAACATTTCTCTGTCTTCTATAAACATTTATTTACATTTAGGCACACAAATATGTTTTTTTTCTGCTGTAATATGTCTGGACGTGTATATCCGATGTAGTCATACCTCCTTCCAATAAGCTGGTGACACAGACAGGGAGAAGCCTGGAATTTAACCATGTTTTGTCTTGACTCCTTGCCACCAACCAAAGGTGTTTTTACACGCCGCCGTTTGAGTCAGACCATTTTTTGCATCATAGCTTGAACCCTTTACACTTCCCAGCTACACCTTACATTTGAAAATGGGAACATGAGGTACGATTGATCCGATCTTTACCACTTTACAAAAATATTTGCTGCTACATCTAATTGAAAACTTTTCAGTCAAGCAACAAGAAAGATTATATTACGATCCTATATGGTCTTCTCTTCAAGATCCACGTGCAAAAATGGCGGTGCCAGAAAGACGCCATGACAAACAGAAAGCTTAAGCAGAGCTGCAATTTTGTTATAAACTGTACATACTAAATATGACAAGATCTTGTGGTTTAAAGAGTGTGTTGTTTGTGTACGTGACAAATTGAAAAACAGTACATATTTTGTAGTGAGGCAGTGCTTCAAGCAGTTTTCCACCAGCAGCAGGTGTGTAGCCTCTCATTTCCCCCCCCAGGATGAAGATAGGCAAGTGGCCAAATCTCTCAGGGAGCTGAACACAGAGGAAGTCTGCCAGTGGTTTACCAGCATTGGACTACAGAAATGTCTCCCTTTCATCAGAGGTACTGCGCATTCTTCTGTCTCCTATCCAAGCCCTATGGCTGTGCAGCAAAGACAGGCGTTGCCAGTTTAATTTATCTTTACTTCAGATCAAATAAACTTTTCAATAGGAATGTCAAAACTTGAGTCAAGGAAATCCACTAAACTGACAGATTAAATCTGACATGACAGCATGATGATGATACGATATAACGTGATGATGATGATTATGATGATGATGATGATCAGTCTTTTTTGCTGCACCCCTTTCACAGCGGTGAACTCAGCATGCATCATAGGCTTGGATTTTTTTTTTTTTTTCATGACAGATGCATTTTCTGCCTCTGTAAAAAGTCCATCTCAAACTTTAAGGCAAAATAAAATAAATCTATCCATGGAGGAAAGAAAATATGACGCTATTTGTGCTATTATAGATTCTGCTAAAAAAACAAATCTGTTATTTTAATTCAGACTATAATTGAACTATTTTAGATATACATTGTGTAGTAAAGATTTAACAGTGATTTTTTTCACGCTCAGTTGTAGTTCATTATAGAAATTTCTTTCCAGAAAAATCTTTAAAGAAAAAAAAAAAAATTTACTCTTTTACTAACAAGTAGGTCTTCTTTTTAAAGAAACAAATGTGATTTCTGGGAGTTTAATTTTGTCATTGTCATTGTCATCCCTTTCAGAGGCAAAACTCTCTGGAGCAGAAATTGCTTCAGTCGACCTGAAAACTTTGGACATTCTCCAGATCGTCTCACTGGAAGAGAGGGAGCAGTTACTGTCAGCCATTTATAACGAGCTTCACCCGCCCAGCACTGCCTCCCAGAGACTCGACTCTTTGCTCGGTATAGTCTCACCTTTAAGACCCGATAAACATTTCCCGAAGAATAGGGTAAACAAGTTCACTTGATATTTTCTTTGTCACACAGGATCCTTAGGACCAAATAATGTGGAGACGTTCACTACCACACTGGTGTCGATGACCAAGTCCAAATCTTCTCCTCATGTGAGCTGCCTGAGTATGAATCGGCGTTCCCTCAAACTCAGGTAACGCCTCTCTTTACTTTACAAACGAAAAAAATTAATTTAAAATTTTTTTAAAAAAAATAACACAAACCTATAACGTCTTGGCTTATTTCTGTCATAGAAACAACACCCAGAGGAACTGTCAACTGGTAGAGATTACCATCAATGGTGAGTACTTGAATTGAGCTGATTAACTACTGACTATGTTCTCGGTGAAATATCAGTGACAAAATAAAGTACGGGGTTTTAAAAAGTGGGAGGATGAGCGCCCCCTCTCTCACTCTCACACACAGCTTGAACCAAATTCTCCACCAAAGTTGGGCACTGCACATGCTTTATCTCACACCAGCATTGAATGGTTGAGTGCTGGATTTCAGCTATTCATTGTTGAGACAACCCATAACTCTTAAAGTAGATTTTTAAAAAATATATAATATAATCCTTTTTATGGTCTGCAACACAATTAATAAATGAACAGTCTTGCACTAAAGCTCAATTTACAGTTTCAGTTCATTTCTCTTACACTTACAATGAATTCAGTTTCACACTCCAATTAGTTCTGGTTAGCAGGATTTTCATGCTTCTCAGAGATTAGAAGGGAAAATAAATCAAGCTGAGAAAAAGCATCCCCGTGACCTCTAACTTTCTTCCCATTGCTGTGCCCCAGCCCCACACTTTGAAAACCATTCTGCTATAAAGGAAACCAGTGTTATTTTCCGAATACATCAAGTTTAGATATCATACCTTCAGTGATGATAAATATAACATGATGCATTTGTGTAGCTTGTGGGTGAGAAATGTCTTCATTATTGATCATGCACACTGGGCATACCACTGTCTGCCTTACTTATGTTGCAGCTTCAGAGCGGATAGTACATCTGAGAACCCCAAAGGAAACCACAGTGGGAAAAATCATGGAGTCTTGTATTAAAATGCTGGGAGTGAACGAAGATAAGAGCCTGTTCACGCTGAAAGAAAAACAAGGTGCTCAGGAACAACATGCACACTCCATCATGTGTTCTCCGCTAAACGATACTGTCACACTGTACACATTTACTGGCATCTTCACCATGTACAGTTGCATCAACCTTCAAAAGCCTCCCATTCAAGGTAAGCTGAATATGAATACACTGTGCATATGCTCTTACTACTTAGGGTCATCAGAGGACCTCCCACCGGATCAACAGATTGGAGTTTTATTGTCCTCGATGTTATCATCATCCTCTTCATCATCACTGTCATCAGAGAGCAGTCAGCTCGAGCTGCACTTGTGTAAAATGGTAGATTGCTTGGGCACGTTTATTGCAGACTGTTGACGACATGCTACAACATTCACCTGAAATTAATTTTGTATCACAGGACAAACCAACAAACAGTCCAGATGTTAATAGCGTCAATGGCAACATGAATAAAAATATCCAGGGGAGCCAACCAGCTAAAGAAGAGCGGATACGTGAACTAAATCAACAGGTGGATTCGCTACAGAACGTCGTCCTTCAGGTTAATATTACTGATTAACAATGTGTGATAAACTAACATTTAACCGAGGACTCCATGTCATGACCATGTTGACCTCTTTAACCCCCGATAGATCCAGGAGCTACACCACGGCCTGGTAGCTTTTTGTTCTGAGTTAAAGAATTCAGATGGTGATGAGAATTTGGACCAGCTTGGATCCGCCGAGCTCAAACAGAGGCTGGAACTGGTTAACCACCGCCTGAATGACAAGAGGCAGAGCCTCCAGACCCTCAGAGACGACATTAACAACTTCGCTGCTCACAAAAAAAAGTAGGTGAACCATCCATGCTCGTGCAATGCAAAACCACTTTTCCACATTTATTTGAAGACCACAATAATTTATGTAGTTGCACAGTACATAAAAAAAAAAAGAAAGATGGGGAAAGACTAGGTAATACTAGTAATAGTTCGTTTTAAACTTTAACATCACGGAGGTTGGACTATTCCACTTACAAAAAGTCCAAATGACAAATAGAACTTTTGCGGAGAACAACACAATTCATCTAAAAAATAGAGTACAGACAAAAGGTTTTTGTGGTTCATAGATTGTTTTATGTTCCGCTTATTGTGGCAATAAATATCATGCTATTGGAATTCCTCTTTAAAATGGTGCCATGCTTGCAAAGAATCATTCGTAAGATCAGTGAGCAGAGCCGAGTTTGGGGTTTTGCACCCATGAAAACAATTCCTAATCTTCTCTGTAAATGAAAAGCTGCTTTTTCTCTGCAGTTGCTATTGAGTTTTGTTTCGAGCGTCTGGTATCTCCAGGTTGCGAACAATCTGAATGTCACCTCTCAATGCACAGAGGACAGATCTCAAGATGAAATTCTCAATCCCATCTCCCCAAACTCTTCCAAAAGGAAACCAACTCCCCACAGAGCAGGAATTATCACAGACTACCTCCAGAGTCAAGAGGATGTAGCGTCCTGCCATCAGCCCTGGCTTCAACACATTGCTGTCCATTCCAGAGTGATGAACTATGGCTTGAACGCAACAAATGCTGGTTGAAGTGAGTTTATGTTGTCCCACAGCACTCTGTGAGCACACTGGTGACCACCATGAGGAGGAGGAGCAAGGCTATTGTGGCTCCGTATGATTCGTCCTCATGTTACTGAGGCTGCTGGTTGAGAAAGGGATAAATTGTTGTGGACAAACAAACAAACAGGAGTTCGGAGGTTTTAGCAAATCTTTTTTTTATAGGTGCAACCCAATAAAATCACCCCTGCTGCTCATCAAATAAATGTATAGTTCTTACAAATGTTACACCACTGAAAAGAGAAGGGGCAGCTTTACACTGGCATAAAGTTTTGTCATTACAACAAAGAAATAATATAACAAACACAACTTTCTCCCTCTGTGTGGCTCTGGTGTTTGTGCACTTGATAGTGTCTGTTTCTGTGTTTACCCTGTGATGATTTGGTGTCTTGTCTAAGTGAAATGCATTCTCTGATCCCTCAGGCAGTTGGAGGTTCGTCTCTTGGAAAAGATGAAGCTGAACTGCCAAGTTTTTAAGGAGGAAATTTCTATCGTGCATCTCAGCCGACAAGCTGCTCACCTCCAAAATGCTCTGCAAGACAGCTATGTTAAGGTACACTGGCACAATAAAGATTAAGTTGCATGCTGAGGGTCTGAGCCCGGTCAGTGGAGTTCAAGCAGCAGCATGTGAAAAACAGTTACACCAATATGTGGGAAAGCTGCATCGTCAGAGGCTGAGAATGTTTTCATTGCTAAAAATAAAAAAAAAATGAGACGCTGCTATTTGCACCAAAGCATCTCTTGATAGCGAGAAAGGCATGCGTGGTATGGGATAATAAAATCTTACTGTTGCTGAGGACAAAAACCAAGACAAATTTGGTGATTTGGGAAAATGAAGCCAGGAAAAGCAGTCTATCACCAAATCTTTTCATCAGACACCACACATAAATCTAGAGACTCTCCAAAGTTCCTATTGTATTAAATAACTGTCCAGATCTATAAAGATGGTCTCAGATTTCTGGGATGGGAGGACAGTCTTTGACACTCCAGTTCTGTGATTGAAGTGTGTTTCCTGTTGCACTGCAATTCAGTCCATTGTAACTATATGAGTCCTTAGGATGAACATGCATTTTTTTTTCCCCCCCTCACAAACTGATGTTTAGCGCTGACATTCGAGAGCCTGTGACCATACCAACAATGGAATGTGTGTGACAAAAGCCACTGGGAGAGTGCATCGGAGAAATGGGCCAGCATGTGTAAAACTATCTCTACCTATCCCCAGAGGAGCTCACTTCTTTTTTAATGTGGCTCTTTTATCCCGTTGGAGAAGCCCTAACGAGGTGCCATGAAAGGACACACGCGGCTTCAGCTTTTGAAAGGTGCCCCGTGTCACGTTGCCACCCCGGGGCCACGCTTTTTTAGGTGCCGAGTTTGTGGGAAAAGCTGCAGCGCTAATGTTTATCATATGACCTAATCAGAGTTAACACACAGGTCAGAGCTGAGGAGCAGCCTGGGAACTGATAGAGCCACTGTTCAAATAAGGAACAGACCGCCCTGTGTTTGGTCTTGTAGGCTGCCTCGCATTACAGACAATAAGGAAATATTTCATCATCGGCAGCCTAATCTCCAGGATCTATTGCAACTGGAGAGCATCAATAAAGCGGCCGAGCGGGAGGGAGAACAAGAAACAGGCACAGGAGTGAAGGGAGGAGGGAAAGGACAACAAATGATGGAAATGACTTTCAATAAGTAGTTTAGTTTGGACGAGTCAAAACTTCAGACTGAAGAAAGGAAATTGAAAGAATTACTCCTCGGTCTCCTTTGTTCTTTAAGTAAGGCGGCAAAGGGTTAGGGTTAATAAAAAAATTTAAATCCTTCATCTTTTCATTCAGACACACTCGTTCTCACTGAGCTCTCTCCAATGAACGTCGCTGCAGTTGAGGGAGTCAGGGCATCGGCATTCACACTGACAGCATTGAATGTAGATCTACTAACACCTATTATTACAAATGAAATGCAATCCTTCCCACTTAGCAACTACGTTAGCTGGCCTGTCAGAGAATCGTTTGTCACACTCGGTGAAATAAAGTCCTCCCACAGATCAGGTTTTAGCTTCCTGAAACGCAGGTAAATTCATGCGTTTCTGAAATATAAAACTTACAGTGACATTTTCTCACTACTGAGATGAAAAAGGTTGCTTGGGTGACCTTTGCAATCTTAACTACACAGTTATAATTGATCTATTCACTTTGTCTGGTGTGTATGTGCCTTGTGTCTGGCCCAGGTAGGAAAGGATTTGATCTGATCTTGTGGATAAACAAGTAGAATATGAAGAAAAAAATTCCTCGGGTTTTTGGCATGTGTCCAAAATTGAACTAAAGAGGAAAATGAAGTATATTAGAGTCTGCTCCTCAAGGGGCTTTGACTGTGTTTCCGAGGGTATATCCTGTCTGGCCACTTGTCTGAAGAGAGAGAAGCCTTAGCTTTGACCCCTGACCCTGGCGAGGCAGCATGTATTGCTGCAAGGCATTCGCACGCCACGCAGGGGGGGAGGGGAGTATGCCAAGAGGCTGGATAAAGGAACACTGGAATTCAGTGGTTGGGCTCACAAGTTATTCCTGATCCCTTCAAGCTACTTGCGGTGCGATCTCCTCCAAAGCTAATCATTACATCTTGGTGGTCTCTTGGCTTTGACGCAGCCTCAGTTGTTCCAAGTAGCACTATCTGTAATCTTCAAGACTTTGTTCTGAGAAACAACAATAATAAACTTGCAATTTCAGCTGAGGCCAGTGCTTGTTCAGCAGACAACAAATACAGGTGACAAAGTGACCTGAAACCAGCAGCACACACACACACTGAGGATGAGCTTCAAAGTAGTGTTCATGCTTATGGTGCAGCTCTACGGCAAGGGTGAAAGTTAAGGGGGTAAAAAAAAGGAAAGAATTTGATTTGAGTCCAATTCAACTGTGCTTGCACTGAATATTTGAACATTCAGAATGTAAACAAATGTAAAAGAGATTTGAAGAAGTGCCAACAAACCAAAGGCCTGACTATCATACAGTGTGTTCTGTGACATAACTTCAAACGCCTCCCATCAATGCTTTGTGCTAGACTAAATGCAATGTGGGATTAGCGTGTGGTGTTACTTAACGGTGCTTTTACCAGCTGGACATTTGTTTAACACCAACAAACAACATCTGCTGCAAGGATACATCAGTTCTGAAATCTAAATAGTCTTGTGTACGAACTGTGTTGGGATGACTGTGACCGAATTGGTCGAACAAGTCTACTTTCAATCGAAAAGTTTGTGGTACAGTTCCCTTTTATTAGACAACACACTGAAGCCCACATTTCTGCCAATGTGCCAGCAACTTGCATGGCAGCAGCTGTGTGTGCATGAATGGCTGAATGTGTCTGATCATGAGAAGTGAGTTTGACTCCTGAGGGGCTGCGCTACTCTGAACAAGTTAAAGGTAATTCTTGTCTTTGGTCTATTTAAAAGGGGTTTTTGTTTGTGGTGCGATCAGACATCCATCAAACTTTCCTCAAATCACACAAAGTGGAGATTTTTGAAATGGTCCTGCAAAGTGTAAAGTTGTATGACTAGGTGAAACTAATCCAGCAATTGCAGCACAGTTCCTGATATCTGAACCACATCTGAGAAATGTGAACACACCCTCAAGTAAAGTAATAAACATGCTGTCATAGTCATATTTTTATGTTTCCAAAAGGGCGTGACTGACAATTTAAGTCATAAATCTATGTGTTTTAACAGACTGTATATTCCTTCCATTGTTGATTTTGTTTTTCCCCACGTGATCAAAACTGTGACAGAAAGTAGTGAATAGAGAAAGAACAAATTGGCACAGATTATGTTTCGCTGAAAACGTCCACACGTGATGCAGCAGAAATCAGATTCATCGAATTCATGACACCCGTTTGAGTCATAGCAGTATTTTGCAAAGTTTTACAGTAAATTTACCACGCCTACGTACCTCCGGTATTTGGTGCTGTTTGCACTGTAAATAAAAGGTTGATCATGGTTTAATGAGGTTAACAGGATTTCAAATTTTTTACTCTGTTATCGGGAATAAAATAACATATTAAACACAAATAATTACTGTGAGTATAGCACTATACTCTATAAGAGGGGGGCTCGATAAGAACCATGTTCCTAAATGATAAAACTACAGCATTTCTATAGTACTTGTACGTGATTACTTGTGAATGTAGAACTATTTCAAATCAGCTTCAGCTTCAAGAGAGAAAAAAAAGATCAATAGTAATCTATTATCTGTCCTGACAGGTTAGTTGATTCTCAAGTTTTTTATGCTGATCCGTACACATTGTTGTCTTTTTGTAAGCAGATGTAGGAGTGGTATAGATCGTTTTTAACTAAACCTCAGCAAGAAAAACAACAAGTATAAATACCTGTAATCTAAAGTGCGCCTCCTGCAGACACAGTGGATGAGATTTCATTAGAGAAAGGAACATCTATCACAATGACTCGAGGCCTCTGTGACAGGTTCCCATGCATCACTAATGATAGCTCACATGCATGCTTCACCTGACTAAACAGCTTCGATCAGGACACACTAAAAACTACAAACAGGATTGCATCAGAAGGGGTTGTGCCTCTCCTCTAAACTGACCAGGACTCCCGCACTACACTCTACAAGAGAAGCACTTTCCATTCCCCTTCTCATTTGGTTGTGCCCTGTTCCTCCCTTTCCTCTTAATGGTAAAAAAAATAAGCGCACCCATTCATGCATCCTTCTTCTATACCACCTCATCCAACTCAGGGCTGCAGGATGCTGGAGCCAATCCTAATCTCTGTACAGGTTGACAGTGAATCACTTCAAGCGCTGAGAGACAGTCATGCGCATTCACAACTTTGGGCAATTTAGAGTCACCAGTTAACTATAAGTGCATGTTTTTAGATTGTGGGTAGCCAGCCGAAGTGAAGCTGAACTTACATGCGCCACCTTCTCAAACACAGTAAAAAAATAATTTTTTCAAATGTTGTAAATCAAGTTGCACATTAATGTGTCAGTATAAACTCCTCCTAGTTTATGCTTCTGGAACCTGAATTCAATATTCCATGTTCATGAACGCAACAACACGCTAAATGGGAAATGTGTGTTTAACTTGCGTGCCGGTCACCAGCAATCCTCAGCGACCACTCACATTTGTCCACAATATTTGAGCCCATTTCTAAACAAACCTTTCATAGATCCGGCACTTAGTATTTTGTTGTTTGTCAGGATATAGAGAATTGCTTAAGCACTTTGATCACTTTTTCTCAGATATCAATTTTACATGTGAAACAGGAGGTGTCTTCAAAGAAATGAAGATAGAGAGGAAGAAAACACTCAAAACAATTAGTATGAAAGGAACATGCCGTACCCATGCAGTAAAATGTGAAATCACGCCCCCACAAACTTATTCTTGCTTAAATCATCACTGTTTTCCCCTCTGAGCCCTTTTTCCCTTCATTATTGAGTGCATGTGATCTTCTTTCCTCGTTCAGGAGAAAGCTGAAAGAAAGACTTTGGCCATCGGCAGCCTGAGCCAGCTGGTGTCACCGCAGTCCCCTGCCATGCTGCTGATGGTACAGGAAAACCAGAACCCTGATGGCTGTTACGGCTTCATGTGTAGCCAAAGAGAAGGCAGCGGATTAGTTGTCGTCAAGGTGGACGACTCTCATCTCTGCGTGGATGACAGGTAACACCAAAACACACTCAAAGTGCAATTAATCCAGGCTTAAAGACAAACACTTATTTAGTGTTCTTAGCTACAGCTCAGTAAGCTTTCCAAATCCCCCTAATCTCATCTATTTCCTTCATCCTTTTATTTTTCAATGCTTGGTAGCTATGGCGACGCATCAGACATCGGCCCCAAAACAAGCAATGCTGTAATGTAATACTTGGATACAGAAGAGAGTGAAAAGGAGTAGATAAAAGAAGTTTGGATAATTAAGTAATTATAGAATTACAGCAAGTCCATAGATACCAAAGCAATGTCAAACTCATGAGTGTCCTCGCATGCATGAACGCACACATGCACACACACAAAACTGCAGCTATACCTTTATGGGGCCTCACTATAGATTTTTTATTTTTTTTAAGCCCTGTACCCTGATCTTAACCACCACAACCAATGTCTAACCTTAGCTCTAACCTTCATCATGTCCTTAATCCTAACTTTAACCTGCGTTCTGCATTATGGACCTGGCAAGGTAGATGGGGACCGAGTTGGTAGTGTGTACAGTTTTTTCAGGCCACACAAACAGAGAAATTCAAGACCTCACACACAAGCATGCACACACTCAGACTTGCAGCACCACTGGTGGGGCCTTCTCTATGAAGTTGACATCTGTCTCAGAAACAATCCTGCCAAGAAGAAAAGCTGTGAGCATGACAGTGAAGAGACAGAACCACAGAAGCTCAAAAGAGTCTTTGAGGCCCACTGTGTGTGCTCACTTATCTCTGCATCTGTGCCAACACTCTTTATGCAGCTAATGAAGAAACACAAAGGACTGCTATTTGACTGTCAGCCTTATCTGAAAGTCCATAAATAAAACTAATGAAGGGACTCTTTCATGAGTTATGAGCATTTCTCATGAAACATGAAATAAACTTTAATTCCCTCAAATTAATCTTTTAATTGCCTTTTGTTTGCATTTCTATGATGCTACCACAGGATAGTGGAGGTGAATGGTGTGCCGGTCGTCAACTCTACACTGGAAGAGCTTACAGACATCTTGCTGAAGGGACCGGGTGCTCAAATTGTCCTCCTTCGCCAGCCTCCACCCACCTTCACCTCTGCAATGGAACCAAAGCACACTGTCTGTCCACATGCCACGCAAACAAACAGGCCGGAAGGAAATCCAGACACCATGGAAACAACACCACAACGCAAGGTGATGGCAATCTGATGATAAGAGACGCAGTGAGGTTGAAAGCAACATTTAGTGTAAACTGCTATTTATTTGTCATTAACTTGTACATGTGACCATGTTTGCTGTTCTGTCAAATATTGCTTGACTTGCCAGGGTAGTGGTTATGTATATGGTTATTTTTGTTTCCTTACAAGATGTATAAATTTGTTCTAGGTAGTTCGTAACATTTGATCTGTTTCGATGTGATTTTGTGCGGCGCAACGCCAGGGAATAAATAGCACAAGTCAAATGCATTCATCTTTTACTTGTATTTGGAGGATTTCTTGCTGTATGTTATGAGTTTTGCACAGGGAAAATATAAAATAAAAGAAAGAAAGAACAAACAGAGTGTATTGTTACAGGGCTTTGCTCCACTGGATATGTGATAAGGCATTGCTTTTTTAGCACTCAGCACAGTCCTTCCTGGGAATGTAACAATGTAAGCCTGATGAGCTCTCTGCATGCTTCCCCCTTTTTAAGAGCAGATACAGAACCAGATAGAGTCAGAAAATATATGACGTAATGTGAGGACACATCCAAAAGCTTTGGATCACGTCTGGAAGCTTTCTCTCTGCAGATTTGACACTAAGATGGTCTGGAACAGTGTTCAGAGCAAAAAAAAAAAAAAAAAAAAGATTCTTAAAAAATAGGTCATGTCTCCACGCTGTAAGTTTGTAATGTAATCCACTGTGCTGTAGGAATAAACCCCTGGGCCCGGAAATGCCTCATTTCTCAGCCTTGTTCTCCCTCGTTAAGTGGCAGTGGATCATGCAAGTCTGACAGAAAGACAGCACAAACACTACCAAACCCTGACCTAGAACCCAGGGGTCCAAAGAGCCTGAGAGGAAAAATGATGGGACCAGTTTTGTTTGTCAGCTGATGAGAAAGTTCACGGGTCAGTCACCAAACAGTTGCATGTTAATGGTTTTGCAATCAAAGCTAAATGAAGTCCATATAATCCAGATGATGAGAGAGATGGCTTTTTTTTTGTTGCCAAACAGATCCACAAGAAGGGAGGAGTATGATGCTGGCTGGCTGGAGATTTGAAAGACTTAGTCACAGGCCTGGGAAATTGGAGTCAACCGCGCCACGGCATGCTCATCTGCCGCTGACACAGATGAACCATAATGACACACCTCAAGAAGCACAACAATGCAATGAGACGTTATCCAAAACCACAAAACAATGCAATGACATTGTATAGACACACAGAGCTTCAAATGGAAGACGAGGGAGACAAAGAGGATAGCATCAGAGGAGAAGAAACGGAGTAAAAACCGGGGGCAATGATCAGGTTCATCGTCAATATAAGCATGCAGCAGCAACTATGAGGCCAGTCTGGTCTATTCTTCCATTCAGCACCGAGAGAAATTCATTGCTCAGTAAAGTAAAGCCACACAGAGACAGAGAGCAGAGGAGAGAATGTGTCATGGCTGAATTCATGGAAATAAATTAACGCTGGAGAAAATGAGACAAAATCCTATAAACACCACTGCTGGCAAGAGTAAAAAGACACCGTGGGATTCCCATTGACCAACACACACCAGAACACACACTCGCAGGCTTTGATACTCCAGCTATAAACCGCCACAAGTTGTCAATCTAAAGAGCAGAAGAAAACCAGCCGGGTGAGTAATTGAAGTGACACCATGAAACCTTCGGGACTTTTCAGAGATGCTGTTAAGTCAAGAGGATGAACCAGCAGACCCAGCGCTCCTCACTATACCGCTCAGGAACATCTGCAGAGAGTTTTGAACTGTACAGTGGCCTCTTTCCTACACCGCCGAGGCGCCTCAGGTTGACCCGGCCTGTACCTGACACACTGTGGCACAGAGCAACTCAAGGTTGCATCTGGTTTGCCTTAACAGCCTTGTGTAGCTACATCCAGCGCACGGTGATAAGCCCTGAGTGGAGTCCAGTGTGGCTGGATTTCTCTCCTCCGTCCGGCGAACCCAGGCTTCTCACTCCTCAATCTCCCCCCTTTCCTCCCTCCCTCCTTCAACTCTCTAACCACCTCATGACATTTAAGGGTGCCTGGCATCCGTTTGAAGTGGGAGAGGGGGCATTAGCTCTGGTTTCCTGCCCAAATCCTCACACAAGCCAATAAAATGCATGCAGGTTTGAAACCAACCGAAGGAATTCCTGTTCACTAAACGTTAAACAAACAAGCTTGGCACCCAGCCTTATATCATACTGTACTGTAATAAGTTAGCATTTGGTGCTTAATGAGGGAACGATTTCTGTTTCTATAATAACGCCTGTGTGTGTGTGTGTGTGTGTTTGGACTGTCTATCGGCTCCACGAGACCCCAAATTACAGTTAATTAGGTGCTTGGTGAAATGCTAATTGGAAGATAATTATTCATACAATAGAAATGTTTCACATACAGAACTTTCCTGAAGCAAATTGAATCAACTCAACTGGACTTGGTCATACGGTATACCTTAGTATCTACTTTTCTTCACCCTTGCAAGCTGTTTTCTTGACTTGGCTGGCAAGTCTGAGACTGATTCAGTTTGTTTAGAGATGCTTCCGACCTGGACGAATGAGAATATGCAGACACATAAAGATGTTTGTGCAGCAAAAAAAAAAAAGAAAATCTTGCAGCGAATACAACTTTACACTTTCTACTTCGGTACACTCACAGTAATCTCTCAGGAGAAGGGAAAGGAGCTTGGTAGGTCACAGCCAAATCCTGGGGGCTTTGGATTTCATTTTGCTGAGGTGGAAATGGGACTTCTGCCTTTTCCTCTGGCAAACCTCACACTAAGTAGCTGCACTCGGCACTTGAAAAAGTCCCCAGAGGTATTTATGTGTTGACCCTCTCCTGGTCAGCACCGCTGTGTTATTTAACCTTTGTCCCTGGTATATCCTTGCTGCCTTCTCTGTCAGGACAGGCAGGGTGAGGAAGCACTGCCATCTACTGGAAACCTCAATACTGTTTGCTCATACATTCATCTGGAGCTAAGGAGAGGATGCCTCTTGGGTTTGATTATGAAGAGATGCTGATTAGCTCCTGCTATTCATACAAAGCAGACAGTGTATACCAATTATCTTCCATATCTGGATGAACGAAGGTTCGGGGTGAAAACACATTTTGAACGGTAATCACTGTTGCAATCCTCTGGGGGATTCATCCAATTAATGAGCCAGACATGTCTGCATTGTTACATGCAGGTGTTACATCCAAAACAAAATGACAGCAAAGTCTATACCAGGACTCACAAACCTAATGAAGGACTTTTAATTAGTCTTTATTCATTCTTTGTCTTTGGGCTGGGTTTGTAAAATGTGCATATGAATCTGAAGTAATGTAATACACACATTTATACTGTGATCTGCACTATTTTAAAAACGGGCTCACTGTGATAAAAATAAATCACGTTTTTTTATGTTATTCTTGCACTGAAATAGTAAGCATTGTGCTGTGAGATTGTTCAAATTTTAGGTACAAGTATGGCTGTTACAGTAACCAGACTCGTTTTCACTGTGTAACAGTATGATGAGTGAAAACAGTGACACGAAGAGGAAAATAATGAGAACATGAGTGATCGATGACCACAATTTAGTTTAATGTGACTTTAACTATCCTAAATTAATGTGTATGGGCTGTATGTGACATGAGGCTACTTTTCAAAAGCTGTAGAGAGACAGGGTTAGGGTTTTTAACGCTCTCTGTGCAGTTCAATTAAAAGGCTAATGAAAAGGCCATTTAGATTAAGTCGAAGGTGTGCGCTGGATGAGATAAATATGTTGGCGAAATTGCTCTGCATAGTCTTGCCAGAAAGCAGCGGTGAAGAAAGGTCAGCATAAGGTATTAGTCATTTTCCAATCTATTCTCTGAAATATAGAGAACATAATGACCTGTGTCTCTGTCCAATGAAAGGTTTAATTAAAGCAAGATGAAAATGGTGATTCAATTTTTTTTTTTTTTTATTGTGGAACACAATCAGGAACGAAAAGCCCGGATTCTGAATTGTGCAGATGAGTCGTAGTGCCGACTACAAAGGGAGAAAAATTCACAACAACAGGAAGAAATCAAATGAAAAAATGAGGTGGATAATACATCAAAAGGGTTTTAAGCCTCTGATGAGCCATGGCTTCCTTTTTCTTCTTTTGTGTGGTGGTGTTGGGTTTACACGTAGAGGAAAAAGAAATACCTTCCCACACTCTGAACAACAAATAGTTCATTTATAAAACCTCCAGGCAATTTCTGGCAGTCAGAACTGTTCTGGCATTACTTTTGTGCCGGTTCATCGAGGTAGGAAAAGTAAAGCAGGAGAGAAAATACACAGGAAAGTACAAATGTAACACCTTGTTGTGCAAATAATCTCATGTATGAGACTTACATGCTGAATATTCAAATGAACACTGAAAATGATGCGTGACTGAATTATGCCCTACAGCATTTGAGCGAATAAAAGGAGAAAAATAAATGAAAAAGAAGTCAAGATTTAAAGCTAAATCATAAGACCAGTTTTTCCTATGCATTACTTTAATTTCTATTTGATTTTGGACTCCATATTATATTATTGCTCTTGTTTTTGTTAATCTCTGTATTGGGCAACTGACATTATTCAATAACTTTGTTTTCTCCTCATGTCACAATGGTAAATGCAATGTCACATATCACAATGAATACATATATATATATATAGATATACATTATATAGACAAATTATTGTACAAATTGTTTAGGCAGCCAGCATTTTGATAGTATGCATTTAGTTACCAGAAAAACCACACTGTTTGTCCCATTTGTTTTAGCAAAGCATTGCCTACTTTTATCTTATGAATATGTAATAAATATGAAAAAACTGTATTTGCAGTGTACAACTGAAACTGCTACTACAACGACAGTGTCCATTTTCAAACATACAACATAAATCTAGTACTATGTATGTTTAAATCACACATTCTATCGTGGGATAGTATAAATGGAATTTTTAAAGGAGACTTGAGCACATTTAGAGAACTTTTGAGTCAGAAATGGTGAAATATGTGTGATGTGGGTCAATTTTATGCCAGAGATGTGATTGTATAATTGGCATGAGATGATTTAGCTTCTCACTGACTTCAAAGTGTTGAAGTATAAAATATCCTTCAACAACACCCTTGGGCAGAATTTCTTCAAACTTTAGTATATGGACTATAAAATTGTTTGTTTGCGAGGATTCACCTGGTAAATAAAGGCTTGATGAAAATAAATAATTACAATTCAATGGCAACACACAGCCCACACTCTCATGACGAGCCTGTGATTATACTCTAGGTGGCAGTAGAGGTCTCAGAATTTGTCTTGTCAGCTACAACAAACACTCTCAAGGTCTCTCGGTGTAACCCAACGCTTGCAGAGAAGCATGTTTCACAAGCATCCACGATTGAAAGTCTGCCAGATAAATCCTGAGCTCAGGCTGATTATTTGCTCCTCGATGGTTTGGAATGTAGGCCAAGGCACCACTGATTCTGATTTGCAAGAAAGAAAACAAAAAAGACAAGCAATGAAAAAGTATCCTAAATTGAAGATGAGACAACGGACAGTCTCCATCTGATGCCAGGCTGGTGTGAATCAAGACATGATGAGTGCAGCAAGAACAGCATTACGACCCCTGTATCCCCGTCTTCAGCTTTTTCATTGCAGAGGCACGGACATTTTAAGATGCACTAAAAGCTGTTTGCATCCGAGTGTGAGAACAAACTCTGCGGCAACAGGAGAAGTGAAGTATCTACAGGAGACACCAGCAGTGAGACACTTGTTGATGTCAACACTCGCCGTATGAAGGTACAACCCGGACCATAACTGACATGAAAGTCTATAGATTTGATCATCCTGCTTTTTGCCTTAAACTGGTATCACAGTCAACAGCACACACATACAAACACTTAGTAGCAATCTCTGAAGGCAGGTTTTGCTGTATGCACACTTTTAATCTGTTAATCTGTTTCTGTACACGACTCTCAGAGGCAAACACTCATACACACATACACAAATAAAAAGGTTTATGTGGAGAGGTTGATGGTGAGTGAACAGGCCAGAGGAGATGGAAGAAGCACACCGGGGGGAATGATGAGAGGAAATGATGCGCATGATGAGTGCTGAATGGTCGGCCAGTGGGACAGACCCTGTCAGACTGTCTGCTAAAAGGGTGGAAGACACAGAGAGAGAGAGAGCGAGCGAGAGAGAGATGACTGCAGGAGAGGACAAGAAAGAGAGCCAGAGCACGAGAAAGCGGCAGAAAAATGATGATCAATGTCAAAATTCTATTACCCTGTGACAACCAAGGTTTTCCCTGTCTTGTGCTTCACAACCGCTGCACTTCTCCATGATCGCGCTCCGTCTCTGCCTCCCTGCTGGAGCCGGCCAATGGATTATTACTAACTCGAAGGTTTCTGAGTTTGAAAAGCAGGCCAGAAGCATGTTTTATTCAGCTCTTATTACATAAATTCTGCGTTGCAGTTCCAGTTTCTCCTTTGCATGAGCATTTCTGTCGCCCAGAAACGTCTAGGGCTCCCGGTACTGTATCGAGCGTCATTTGCTCGTCTTGTCTTCAAGCTTTTCATCTGCAGAGCGGGGCCCTCACACAGAAACAATGATGACCCAGTTCTGAGTTTGTCTCTGTCTTACAGCCAGTTCTCTTCTGTCCTAATCATACTCCCTCTGCTCAGAGAGCTGCTGCGCTACCAAAACAGGGGGGGGATGGGGGGAATGGGTGGGGGCAAGGAGAGATAAAAAGAGAAGGCAGAAAGAAAGTCCGTATGAGAGGGAGAAACGAGAAAGACCTAATATTAAAGGAGGAAGAATGGAAAGGATGACAAAATCTGGGGATGAATGGATGGATGGACAGATAGAAATAGTAAGACAGAGAAGGTTAAACCAATTTGTTCCCTATGGAGAGCACATCTAACGGCGGGACTGGTGCCGTGACAGGTTGTACAAGAAGGGAAATGGAGGCCTGACGCACCGCACTCCTTCATCTGCACAGATGTCTCGGGAGATACTTGAAATCAGGTCATTCACTTCTTCATCAGGTGTGACGACACAATTGCTAGCAGGGTTGTGGAACCCTGTTGTGTTTATGTAACATATGATGGAGGACCTTGTATCTCTATATGCGTTCCTTCATTCACATCCAAAATATCCAGCTGGCACCTCCAGCTACTCGCTCCCTTTTCTCTCTAATAGGCTGATCTTGTGGAAATGAAAATAGAGATGTTGGGAGGAACATAAAAGCTTGAAACATTACAACCCAGCGAGGAAACTGTTTGAAATGACTGAATTTTCTTGGAACTATTTAGTGTGGAAAAATTGCATCTCAGAGAGCTAATTTCACAGTGCTGTATCTTGATAATCTGCTCCGATGGGTTATATATACTGTAGGAAGGCATGGCCAATTTCACTGGCACGTAACAGGTTTATTCAAGATGCCTGCAGGAGCAGAACAACATGGAGTTCTAACACTCCTGCATGAGTATAGGCAAAAAGGTGCCACTCGGCAAAGGCGAGCAGTTTCAATTTCAGATCATTTGAGAACATCCAGAGTCAAGACGTGTCAACAAAGTATAGAGGCTAAAGTCTTGACTTCTGAGTGGTTAAAAACAAAATTGTTCAACAATTTGGAAGTTTTTCTTAGTTGCTTCCTTGCTCGGGGTCAAACTAAAGGATCGATACGACTCTTGTATCTGTCTGTTCAACTAATGTGAAGCTACAGCCAGAGTCAGTCGATGGTTAGCTTTGAGTAAAGATCGAAAACAACCTGTCTAAAGCTTTAAAGAGAAAACACTTTTGAGCAACGCGATAGATTAAAAATTGACACGTTATGTAGTATTCAGTTATTCGATGTACAAAGGAAAGAAAGAGCCCAAGGGTCATTGTGTACAGTTTGGGTTCAATTTGTTCTTTGTGCACAGCTTATTGATTTCCTCTGATTCCTTTTTTGCTTTCACCAAAAAGTCGTGTCATCTATTTAGCTTGTCTTATAGTCCCTAAATGACAAACTATCATTTAAAGTTAGAATTAGGGTTATATTAAGGTTTTAGATTCAATGTGCAATGTGGTGGCTCGGGCTCTAAAGTCATTACTTAAGCCTATATGGAGCATTCATTAAAACACCAAACCCCTGAGTCTTATATCAGGATTGTCCAATGGCTTAAAGTCAATGCAAATAAAAACCTTTATGTGCCATTTTACCATGGTTCATGTTTGTCTCTTGTTCTCTGCATGAAATTCTACCTATGCCTCTGGTTTCAGGCTTCCTGGCTTTCCCTCCTCGTGTTTGATCGGTTCCCCGCTTTGATGTTTTTCCACCTGAGTGTGTGATTGTCCTCACCTGGTGGATTTAATGTATACAGTAATGGGCTTTTCTTGTGTGTGCTGGTTGTTGGTCTGTCTGCGTTTCTGTGTCTCTGCCACACTGCGCTTCGGTGCTTCGGTGTCTTCATGTGAAGTTCACTATCTTGAACTGCCAAAAATCTAAAAACCAAAGCCGACTTAGGTTTTAAGATTTTTGGTTTTCCTTTTTGACAATAAAATGTGTTTTTCCCTACTAACAGCAGTTTCAGGCATATTGAGTCCACATCTCCCAAACCAGACACATTTATTTACATTAAGGATATTAAAAAGCAATACACTGGTCAAGATAAAACATATTCCACCAAATCTACACTGTAACATCTCAAAACTATATCAATTTATCACTGGATTTCTGTTAAAGTTTGGTTACATCATATGGAGAACCATTGTCCTACTATATCATTTATCATTTGCAAAAACAGTCCACTACATATGACTTAATAAAAACATCAAGCGCATACTTCAAAATTTTCAAAGCATTGCTCAATGACAGTTTATCATAGTTTCATATTTGTCCTCATATTTATTTCATTTTTAAATTAACTTCATAAAATCAATTCACCTGAGTGAAGCGATGCTTTACCAGAGCAAAGGAACAAGAGATAAAAGTGGCAAATATATCATTGTTTAGCCTTTTATGTTAATCCATACTGTCATCAATGCACTATTATTAGTTTGGATGGAAAAGGGAAGAAATGCCCAAGTTACTAAATATGGTCACATGCCTGAAAAAGAATGAAGTGTTTATTATATGTACTATATGAAACCTCGCATGCATCATGTGCGCAGTGAGGAGATGATCTCCAAGATTGAAGAAAAAAAATGGTGAAAGTCTATGACAGTCACTTCATGTTAATGTCACTCAGGTCTACTGTTGGTAATGCAAATGGACTGAAGAGTAAACACTGGACAAATTGTGCATCCAGCATGAAACTGTCTCCCTCCCTCAGACACCCTTGTCACTGGGGTTAGTGCCAGATGGGAACTGTAGGGAGGGATTTGACCTTGCCCGTCTCCCCATATCTGGCTGAATACCCAGCAAGATGAGGATATCAGATGGTGATAAATAGAAGTACCCTTTAAAAAACAAGATCTTTTACAGAAAAGATCTTTTACATTCATTATCATTAAATGTATTATTATAAGATAGGAAGGTTAAAGTGAGAGTGAACTGTATAATGGCTCTGTGTCGCCTTTGTGTCTGGGGGGGGGGGGGGTGTGAATGAGCGGTCAAGGGTGCCAAAGCTGGAGAAGCACAGTTTGGCAACGTGCTGGCAAAGAGAGGGTTCAGGGGGAAGGGAGAGGGGGGGGGGATTTCCTTGCCTGGCAGTGTCTGCTGAAGCGGAGGGACCACATCTCAAAGACTCCTAAGCTGTCTGTATTATGCTAAGACATGTATCCTTGAGGGAGCGCGGATTGGAGTTGAAAGTCACACAAGGACGAAGATTTAGCAGCGCCAATGAGAAGATCTCGGCTGCAAGTCGCGGGTGACATACGGAACTGCATCTGCATAAATTTGTTTAAATAGCCACGTTCACATTGTTTCACCTTAAAATTAAATCAGTACAAAAGCACACGATGAAACTCTGCTGACAATTTACTGCAAAGCAGTTTGAAGTTTAAGGTTGAGTTTCACAGCAGTAAACATTAAATGGACACTTTGTGGATGCAGGGTTTTACCGGGCTAATAAATATAGACATCTGTGCCATGTTTGTGCTCGCGCTATCTGAAGAGTTTAACTGCATGTGTTTCGATTTCCACCATGTGATATATATCACTGACATGAAGAGATGAATTACACCCTCAGCTCATTTCCTCCTCCTTCGCAACCTTTACACAAGGTGACCTTGCATGGAACATAATTTACAACTGAATGACATGTTTGCTGCACATACTCCTGCCATGCTGCATCAACAGTGCATGTGCTGTGACACATTGGCTTAGCCTGCCTATAGGACTGAACGATAGTATTCAATAAGAGGGGAATGGCGTCCATATGCCTTCCATCTGCTTTGTTTACACTGATCCTTTTATTCCACAATGACAGTGTAAACAGTTACTGTGTGTATGGGTGGATAAACAAAGCACAGTTGTCATTGCAGCTTGATCAACAGCCTCCGAATCATCTTCCACTAAATTACAAGACCCACTGCAGAGCGGGAGCACTAAAGATGCAAACACACAAAGGTACCTGGCTTTTGATTACCTCTATATTATCTAAAGTGTATCCTCTCCGTGTAGCCGAGAAGCAGCCACTAACTGGACTGTCTTGACTCCTGCGGTCTGAATCATTGGCTGCACCTCGTCATCCTGTCCCCTTGCTCCACCAACCAGTGGCTGATGATGTGAAATATTGATTTGCATGTCCACCCATATCACCACGCCTTGGCTTTGCTGTCAAGCTCATTTAGAAGAAGCCTCTTTAATGGCCCTTTGATGCCAATCTTGTGGCAGTAGTCAGAGCCGACGTACAGAGGGAGGGGGAAGAGCATCCCCCAGGGTGAAAAACACAATGCAAACAGAGAAGACAAACAGAACACAATGCCGTGTGGAGATGCTCATAATCTAGCAATGGCTTTAGAAATAAATAGCTGTGTAAGACACTGCATGTGAGAACTGTATTCAGGGCAGAAACCTGCAGTTATTCATGCAAAGGGAATAAGTTGCTTGGTGCATCAAATGAGGTTGTACACTATATTTCCCAATTAGTCATTTCAGCATGGATACACTCTTCTGCTTCATGTAAACAGCCAAAAGCCTCGCCTGAATTTACACACACACACACACACACACACACACACACACACACACACACACACACACACACACACACACACACACACACACACACACACACACACACACACACACACACACACACACACACACACACACACACACACACACACACACACACACACACACACACACACACACACACACACAGATTTGTGTAAAGGCTGATACAAGCAAATGCACATACACACCGAGGGTAAGAACTGCGGCTTTATGACTTTCTTCTGAGAGTGATTGGCCTTTGCAGAAAACATGAGGTAAAAGGTTGCACTCCAGTCAAAGCGTGAGGGTCAATGTTCCATCGCTGCTTCAGTGGTCTATAGACGGATTTCAAGCTGACAACCAATGCCACATGAGACCATGTGGGAGATAACAAGGTGCCCTTTTCATGTACAGAACCAAAATGACAAATTGATGTTAATGCTCAGCTCAAAACCTCTTTCAGTGTTCTTCCACGCTGTATTGCCTCTTGGCTTCAGGCCTCTTAGCAAATATGACCATTAATGCCTCTGAAGGTTTCACAGAAATCGGGTGCTGGTGATAGCTCATGTGAGGTATTTTTCACTTTTTTGGCTTCCAGTGAATCTCAGAGCGGGCTTCAGTCAGACGTTGCCAGTTCATCGCGAAACAAGAGAAAGCAGTGGCCTTTATTCTCACTGCTGTGGTCCCTGACATCATCTGAATGGCAGAGCACAGAAGAAAACTACTGAGGCTGCAGTGGGAGGCAGACAGGGCGAGGGGAGACGCAAAGAAGAGAGGCAATGATGACAGAGAGACCTGGTCTGGGGACGAAGAGTAGGAGAAAGGCCATAACATGGTTGATATGAAAAAGACTCCAAAACCCACCTTGTGTCAATGTCAGGTCTCTTGAAATATATACGACCAACACGAAAGCCACTGCCTTCTGTGTGCCGTCCCGAAGTGTTCACAGAGATGAGTCACAATATGTACTCGAACGAGGAGAGGCCAATTCAAACAGCCGCTCGAGGACGGATTTTGCAGGTAGTTCTGTGGGATGGACAGATTAAACGGAGAAGCATTAGAGAAGAGGTGAAGAAATGACAAAGACAGGATTGGTTTTTCTTCCACTCTCAGTGTAAAATCCAAACTCTTTATTGTTATAATGTCATTAGCCCATCATCTGTCCCACTTCTGAAGATTTGCATCGTCTTCTCTAAACCCCTGTTTGTTTATTTATTTATCTGCACGGAAAATATAGGTCATGCATTCATACAGACCATACATTTTTAATAGTTTTGCAGATTTAATTCGAATGTCTGCGAGCCGCCCCTGTGAGCCAATCTGCCACAGACACCGAGTATGAATTAAGCATAAACAGCCCACACAATGCACAGCAGTGCAGAGAGGTTTTTCAAAAGCCCCGGGTATATAGAAATACCCCTGCTAATACGTCTGCGGTGTGGTTAAGAACATCCTCTCTTTGAAGTGCATGCTATGATATTCAAGGTGAAAAGAGGACAGAAAGTGCTGGTTATGAGTGTGCACTGAGCAGATCAACAAACACAGTATTGTGACTGAATGATGGACATGTTTTCCTTGACTTCACCCACTTTTGATGAAGTGGAAAAAACCGTGAGACAGCAAGATTTTGGAAGTACCCAACTGGAACAAAATACCCCCACCTTTCCTTCAGGTCTCGATCTCAAACCACTTCCACGTAACACATTTAGGTACATATACAATGCCCGACTACAGCTGGAGTCTGCAGGAGAAGGGGCTCCAGAGAGCAGCGCAGCATACTGTAGTAAGTCATAACTATCAGTACTTTAAGTCTGATATCAGCTACATGCAGGTGCTGAAATTGACCAAATAGCACTAAACAAAATTGTCCCAAAAGAAGCACAAACAAACACAACTTCAGTGTCCAGACTTTACAACTCCCTTATTGTCACTATTGTTGGAAGGCCACCCAGATGTTGAATGTGGTTAACGTCTTAAGGCTGCTACACACCAGATTGGCCAACCCAGATGAAAGATAACTGCCGTGAGAGAAATCATGACAAAATCTTTGGTCTTGTCGTCGCACTATGAGACCGGTTCATGGATGACCATTGTCATGGTCATACGACCAAATACAATCTGAGATAAAAGTCTGACAGTGACAGAAATTTGTGGTGGTCATGACGGCTGCTGCGACTTACGTCAACTACTAACCAATGGAAATGCAGTATGAAATGACGTCCCGATCAACACAGGCACTGACACTGGCGCTAAAACCAAATAGATGCTTTGCAGCTACAATGGCAAAACGCATATAAAAAAAAAAAAGTATGTAGGATGTAAACAAAGAAGACAGCCCAGTAGAGTTGTGACAGCATAAGCCTTGCCCTTTTTCTCCAAACACTTAAATGCCACAAGGGCAAGGGCTCCATTCATGCTTTGCCAGCTTCCTTTTGGTGGATGAATGGTGCACGCTTATGACGTTTTATGCTTGTGCATTCACATCGACTCACGTACTTCCTAGACTGTGATTCAGTAAACACGGTAATTTTCCCATCATGCCCAAAGTTAGGATTCACGTAGTATGCACAATCCTGTATGCACGGCCCCTCTGACTTTTAGGGATTTAAGCAGGAGGTGTCAGAAAAGTTAACACAGGGATAACTGGCTCCAAGAGTTCATAGTGACGTTGCTTTTTGATCTGTCGATGTCAGCTATTCCTATTATTGTCAAGCAGAATTCACCAAGCATTGGGTTGTTCACCCACTAACAGGGAACGTGAACTGGGATTAGACCGCCGTGAGACAGATTAGTTTTATCTTACCGATGATGTGTTGTTGCAAGAGCAATCTGAAACACAAGTTTGCCATTTTCACTTCAAAACATCGAGTAAATGGAGCCTTTGTCCTCTCAGCAACACGAAAATGTCCAACTGTGAAAAACATTCACATTAACCTGTATTAACAGTGCCTGTGAATCATTAGCAGCCTTAAATAAACACTCGTTCACCTTTATTAGCCCCATGAGCAACCAATCAAAACTGCTGTCATGTCGTTACCAGAAGTAAAATAGAAGTCTTATCCAATTAAAAAGCTCAGGAGACAATGATTTCTCAGATTCAACTAAATTATAGGGTGCAGCTTTGTGCTATTCACGAACGAGGAGGCTTTGGAAGTCCCATCACAACTGGCCACATAAACGGCAGTTATGACTCATGCTGACTGCTCCTCAACAGATGCTGCTGTCTGCATCTCTGTGTTGCTTCTTCTCATCGACATAAATTCATTAATCAGTTTAATTCAAAGCCGCCAAGGCCCTGATGATAGAGGATCTTCCTCCAGCCAACTGACATAACTGAGTGAATCTCCCAGTGTTAATAAGCAACAGCAAAACTACAATAACACAACATAAAGATAACCTCAATGAGATAGTGAAAAAAGTAATCCAATAGTTACCTTCTTAAGAAACTAGTATAATGTCTTTACATTTTTTTCGGGCGTTAATCAAGTACAGCAATACAACAATATTACAACACAATAAAAAATATTCAATTACCAAACAAGCAAACTTTGGTGACATGGCCGCAGAGTATTTCTGTTTGTGCTGATCAGTCAGGCTCCATTTCTAGAAGGAACAAAGGAGCCCCGAGGCTATGAGTAGCCTTTCCCTACGTTTATTCAACATGCTCTTTCTTTCCCACTACTCTCCCACTGAGGAGAAAAGGAGAGAGAGCATTCGCTGTCTACATCTTCAGCAGCAATCATCCCCACTGTGATTATGTGTTTCCAAATACTACGTGCTCAGTCAAATAGACACCTTGTATTAAAAAAAAAAAAAAGTGTCAGGGGAGTGTAGAGGACATTGTATATTTGAATGTAACTCACATTTCCACAAGGATATTCAAACCGTAAAAGTCTTGGAGACTTACAAGGCAAAGGAGTAAGAATTGTTTATGTCAACCATAAAATATGAGCAAGGGCAAGAAGCTAAAGGCAAAAACCAATTTCTGGTGGTAGATCACATGCGATAACAACTAAAGTATTTAAAATACAAGTGGTTTGGATGGTTTAGTTGCACTGAAGAGCTTCTGCCAGAGCCACATTTATGTGGTATTTATGGTGGAAGGGAAAGAAGAGAACCGATATTATGGCTCATTTTACATCTATTTGAGTCTGATCAGAGCAAGATCCAAACCTCTCGGTTTGCTAATAACACAATATTGTCACTCCAGTGAAAATACTTTTTTTTCCCTGAGAGACAGCAACGGTGTAATTGTCTGGTGGATGATACCGGGAAATGAAAATGACGGTGGGAGAAACACATTAAGAATAATTTTTCATTTCTCACATCGGCAGTCTCGTTGGAGCTGCATCCTGTTGCAAATGTCTTTATTTCAATGTCTATGCTGAAACTAAGAGATTGCAAGACATCTGATACCATACATATAATGTATGTATGTACTGTATATCTGTGCATATGGACCCCACAGGTTCTGGCATCTTTATTCAGTGGGGGCACATCCTTTTTTTTGCTAGACAGTGACCGTGTGAATGCAGCGGTGTTGTTACAAATGAAATGCTGGTTGTTAGTTATGCTTGACAAGAGACAGAGTGATTCCTCAGCTCAGTGGAGCTGTAGCATTATATCTTGAATGCATTAACTGGGCAAAATCAATAAACGTCTACACTGTCAGCCTTCCAGAGCGGAAAAAGACTATTTTTTTTTTATTTCACGCTCTGTCTAAAAATGAAATTGCCAAGACAACTGAATTTAACCATGGTTAGGTTAAGACATTAGAAATGGTTACTTTCTCCGTGTGGCCAAGCCGTCTCCCCTGCAATCTTCTGATTACAGCCTCCAGCTCCGGAAACTGAAATATAAATGCTTTCATGACTTCCGAAAATCTTATCACAGTCAATATTTGCATCCTATTTATATTTCTTTTTCCGATGAAGATGGAAACTTTTTCCTGTATGTTTCTGAGATCTTTTTTTTTTCCCCAATAGCTGAAGTTTCCTTCGGTTCTGGGTGAAGCCAGCAGCATGATCAATGCAAAGCTAATCTAAGAGAAAAAGTGACTTATGAATGACAAGATGAAACAAATTACTAATATTAATGCAATAAGTATGACCCACGTACTACCATAGTACTCTACATCAGTGGATTTCAAAGGGACGAGCCGGAGAGCGTAAGAGCCCACCTAAACAGCAGTTGGAAAAATAATCGGGGGGGGTTCACTTTTTCCAGCATGATCCCCCCCCCCCCCCCCCCCCCCCCCGACCCTTTCATGTTCCTAAATGAGTCACAACAGAAAGAAAAAGAGGAAGGTGGAAATGAACTCTCTCAAAAGCTGAATTTATAGTAAATTTAACAAGATTAAATTAAAATTAATTAATTAATTAATTAATTAATTAATTAATTAATTAATTCAGCAGTATAAAACCACAAAATACATCCCAAGTTGTTCAAACTAAAAGCATCTACCGAGCACGAGAAGAGTCATTAATTTTATGTGGTAGTTCAAGCTCGATGAGGGCGGCTCTTCCTATCACACTTTCAATGCCCCTGCTCTAATGGCCTAATGGCTAATGCTTTTACTTGTGTATTGCCGTTTAGTGCCTTCCTGAGTCATACACAATTACCATTGTGACATTTCAACTCATCTCTAATTAAATACCTGCCAGCTTAATGAACTAAAGTTGAATAAAACACGTTTTTATGTTGAATGAAATGTACACTATGACTTCTCTGAACGTGAAGGTGCTATCAGCATTGATCTTCCTTAAAGAGATTACCGTGGCACCTCAAGGTATGTGCAGTTTTAGAGGGACAAAATGATTCACAACCATCAGTTTATCTGGCTCTTTCTGTTTTATTTTGTTGTTGTTTTTTTTACATAAGATTTTATGTGAATGTGAATGCAAATGCATAGTATAATATCGGGTAAATGTGTGACAATTAACCTAAACACACACCTGTGTTTGTACCACAAAAGTAAAATTCCGAATCCTACGGGTGAAACAAGGTATTGTATTCCAAAAAATATCATATTTTTATTTCCAGAGTGTAACACATATAAATGTAGAAAACAGAGGGTGTGAATTATCTCTGGATCTATGATACCCTGCTGCCATTCTGCTCTTGTGGGTAAATTATACTATGAAAGAACTCATTCACACAACTCGTTGTTTGACATCAGTGGAAAGTAAAAGTCTTCATAGCTGATCTAAAATGCCATGTTTAAAGTTGCAGTGCAAAGTCTGGCATGAAGTTCAGGAGGAGGAAAAACAGACATTTTCCAAGTTTCCCCTGGAAGGAATTGTAGCTGTATATAGATAGAAACTGGAATACCTGCATAATGAGGAAGACAAAAGCAGCCTACTTCCTCTCCTCCACACATCTGGCCACATTTTTACAAATTTACAGACATTTTTGGATGCCTACCTCAGTCCTGCGTATTACATAGCTTTAGCACAGCAGCCTGGTAAATAACAAGATATGCAATGCTTAAAACAAACAAACAAACAAACAAAATGTTCTTTATTTTGGTAAAATATATACACATATCTACAGATGAGTAGAAAATGTGTATTCATGTTTTAAGATGCTCGCTCTCGCACACACGCACGCACGCACGCACGCACGCACGCACACACACACACACACACACACACTAATGGATAATGGTCTCCTAACAACAATGCCCTCAGTGAGAAGAATATTAAGTCAAATGTTACCAATCCTGTGAACATCTGTGTCATTATCTGAGACACATTAGTCTTTATTCGCAATAAACAATGTTCATTCATCATTTAATAGTTCTATTTATTTCTAACTTCCCGAAGAAGATTCTCTGCAATTAGGTATGTTTTCATGCTTTGCCTTCACAGCGTTGGTGGGTGCTTGATGCATGTGGTATCCCAGCTGTTGTAAAAACAAAATCTGATTTAGCCAGCTGTGTTCACAATTTATCAGGATACAGCATAACGTCATTATATCATAAGTTAGCGGGAGCAGCTGGAGAGGCGACATCGGGAAAGGGGTTGAGAGAGATTGCACCAATGAAGCTGAACACTGACGCATTGTTGAGGTAGCGCTCTGATTAGGTGTGCTCTCACTGTGAAAGTAGAACCAAGCCTCATTGTGTAAAACTTCTTCCGAGTCAATTGCAATTACAAACAGCCTGTGACTCTAAAAGAGGCTTAGTTTCTGTTTATCCTCTACAAATCACTGGTAAAATGCCACACTAACCACGGACTGATTAAACCAAGATGCCCAGTTTATAAAGACTCCAAATCCAAGAGATTCAACAAGTGTGGTAGCACGTTTGCCTGCATGGATGACTGCCTGGGCACTGCTGCATGTGTGTGTTTGTGTGCATGTTTTCATCTCAGTGGGCGCAGCAGTAAAGCAGCAGAGCTGACAAGAGCACCATCAGCTCTCTGTGGCACATCAGGGACAGCTGGGTGCTGTCAGGCGGCTATAGCGCTGATGGAAATGGGCTGATTGCAGCTCAGAGGCCCCGCCCACATATAAATCAGCTTCACAGCACTCTGGGGTGAACTACAGCATCGGCAGGCAGCACCACGCCAACTGTACAGCGCACGAAAGCCCTGCAGCAAACAGTGAATATGAATGTTACTTTGACACTCCAACCAGGCGGATGTGAGATATTGAATATCCGCTGAGCAGACTTTTGCTTGCTAATTTAATGATGACCTCGTGAATTTAGCTTCACACTATCCTGTGTTGTTTTCCCAAAATGTGTCATATACTATAAATGTAACCCGATTGTCTTTAATCTTTCGCCAAATATGAACACAATGGTGTCTGTACATCCTTTTAAACTATAAAAAGGAATAAAAAAAAGCTTATCCTCAAGGATTTAAATCAATGACATGACAAACACACAGTCTTGTCGGACCTGTGACAACCGTGTTTTTCTCTTATAAGTATGCTCAGTCTTTTCTATTGACATCTTGAATGTGAGCTGCCAGGCAGTTACACCACCCACTGCACCAGCGTCAGACAAATCTGAAATTAGAAAGCATAACCGTAGCACGTAGCTCCAAACGCAGTATAAGTTCAATTAGTCAGCTCTGGCTCTGCTTCAGAGAGAAATTAAGATATAAAAAAAGTATCAAGAAAATGTTTTGGACCCGTGGCAACACTACACTTGATTGATCAGCACTTTTAAGAATACAAAAGCATTAAAATGACATTGCTTCAGGACTGAACCGCACGGTATTCCGAGTAAAAAAAGACTGTATAAGTAAGCATCAGTGCTGAAACACAAACCTCAGCAGCGAGATGAAAGAGATCTAAACTTTTTAACGCTGTCTGTCAGGAAAAATATTCACTTATCTCATTTTCAACAGTGTCGCAGACACACACACACACGGAAAAAAACTACATCTCTTTCTTAATTAAAACAAGCCATAATCCATCATTCACTGCTGACCTTTTAACAAAGTTTACTCAAATTAACCGTGCTAAGAAATTACCAGATGCCCGGAGGGTGGGCACTCACAACAAGAGAGAGAGAGAGAGAGAGAGAGAGAGAGAGAGAGAGAGAGAGAGAGAGAGAGAGAGAGAGAGAACTTATCTTTCAGCTGACAGTCTAACTGGCCCTCTGCATATGTTTGATTTGCATGCTAAGCTACAACAGCAATGTGAGGCCAATTTTTTCAGCTTTTTTCAAGCCAAGCCTTGATGACATTTATTTTTACTACAGTCTCACAGCAGGGGAACTGTGCTCCCTCCTCCTAGGAGGAGAGGTCCGTGCTTTAGCTGGCTTTTCTTGTACATGTCTGGGTTGCGACCTGAGAGTGAGCTCTGTGTTTTGTAAGAGAAGAGCGAGAAAGTTTGTCAGTGTTCTCAGTAGATTTGCAGCTTCTATGTGAGCCTCTACGGTTATGGATTTCATGTTCAGTGCCGTGTTCCTGCTTCACTTTGCTTTCCACTGGCAGACCAGCAGGATGCCTACTGTTATAGGAAATGCACTGTGTCACAGTTAGCAGGTACTTATTACCTGCTCAGGCAAACAACTTTACTTTGCACACACACACAGACACATACCAGCCCCTCCAGTGAAAAAAACACCTTCTCTGGTGTTGTTAGTTTAGCTCCTCAGTCAGAAAACATTAAGCAGCTTTGGGCAAGGGTCCCAGAAATATGATACTCCTCAGAAAACCTTGAATCTGTTTATTCATACGGATTCGTAAAATTGCGCGCAGTCACGATGCTTGCAGGATGTGTGGGGAGAGGACGTGAACCCACAGTGATTTCTATACTTGAGCACATTATTATACACATTATTTAGCACTGACAAGTGTGTCGGTACTGTGTTCGGTAGGGAGGAACTTCGAGCAGAGATAACCACGCAAAAGTCAGATAACCACGAGTCCTGCCTGACAGTGGGTTGTAAACAGCCGGGGCAGCGGAGGAGAGCTGCTCTGCTGGAACTGTGTGTGGTAGCTCGGAGCGGACACAATGCTGCAGCAGCGCGATAGGCTCAGGTCGAGCCCGATAACCTGATGCAGAAGAGGAACGGCAGAGGAGTTGGTGTTGGACATTGAGGGGTTGCTCTGGGATCCCAGGACTGCAGTCGATCCTTACAAGGATACAACGAACCTGACTTGAGGCTAAAGCTGTGGGGAAAAGGTGCTCGCTTCACACACTCAGTGAGAATATGCACATCTAACATCATTTGTATTCTTTGGTAGGGAATAGTATAGTCTGAGTGAAGCAGTATCATCCACTTACACCAAAGAGTTCTGGCATTAAAAACAGCTCCACATAGCTTAAATTGCCCCTGCTTCTCTGATTGCCTGCTCTGCTGAGAGGTTGATGTCAATCGGCTCTAAAGTGGTATTGGGTGCACTCCTATGATTTAGGGCCTGATTTAGTAAAATCCAGCAGAAAGGACGCCGCATTGCACGCTCACACAAATAAGTAGCGCCTTCAGTCTGTGCGTTTTGCAGATGATCAACTCAGGATAACACCGTGATTGACATGAGACGCAAACAGCAGTATTCAAATGAGGGTTTTTTGTTCCTCATGCTCTTTATACATGAAAACAATCTTCTGGGGAAAAAAAAGATATCGCTTCATGGAGTGATTGGAGGGAGCACAGAGCCCACACAAGCTCAAAATGAATTGTGAAACCGTGAAGTCCACGCACGGGGGAAGATAACAAACACATAAGCTTGTTGCTGCAAATACATTTGCTTTAAGAAAAAAAGAAACTAAACTCGGGGGATCATTTACGACAAAGTCAAAGCTGTTGGAAAAAGAAGAGCAACAAACGATATTCACAAAAGATTTCAAAAACCCAATAGGAACCATTACCGTAAAATATCTTTTAATAAAGTCCATAAATAAGAGCTGTGGGGAACCATCAGAAAAAAATACTTCTCACCACAATAACAGCAGTCTGTCTCCCTGCTAAATACTGAGCTGATTTTCACTACAGTTGCTCAAAATGCATTAAAAACACACACGATCAACAGCAACACAAACCATTTCAGATGTTGTAAATCCCACTGCATGTTGTATATTAACTGAATATCATATCAACAGTATCAATACCCTGTGATCTCTCCTTGGTAATCTTTTTTTTTTATACATTTAGTTAAGAAAACAGATTTTTTTTCTATCCAAACTTTAATCTTTTTGCAACTTTTTTAATTCATTGCATGCAGCAAATCCACAGCCAACACAATAATGCACAATCATCCTCAACAATCTCTGAAACAAGTTTAGCACTTCAGTCATGTCAGGGAACAAGCTTGAGCTCTCAGTGTTGCCCTCTACTGCTACAAATTGAAATGGTTCTGAAAAGTACCACAACATTACCCTGATTAGTGTCACTTTGTTTGTATCGCTGATAATAAAATTGGAAAAGGTCATATTTTCCCCCCACTGGGGTTGAGATGCACCGAGACTTCACAGAAATCATGAGAAATTAGCTGTGAGAAGGTTAAACCGACCACTCCCATCCCAGCAGTAGGTAATTAGTGTAAATGAATAAATCTAGGTGGTCGTGGCATACACTGAATTCAAATTGCTGTGAAAAATGTAAATGTTAATGCAGTGTCAGAGATTAAACTGAGAGAAGGAGAAGGGAGGAGGTCTGTGGTGGAAAAGGATTAAGAAACAGCTTTGAAGGGCTTTTCCCATGTGCTCCCCAGAACCATATCTCACTTTTTTTTTGTTGCTTTTCCACGGGTTTCTATAGGGACTGTTTCCACTCAGTTCAGAAAACCCAATCTCCTCTCTGACCTTCTCCTACCCAGCAGTTTCTGCTGATTAACACACACACACACACACACACACACACACACACACACACACACACACACACACACACACACACACACACACACACACACACACACACACACACACACACACACACACACACACACACACACACACACACACACACACACACACACACACACACACACACACACACACACACACAGTATAAAACGATGGAAGGCAGAAACTGACCACCATGCCCCATTAACTTAACAGCGACATTTTATTGTTGAGTAAATTACCTTAATACTTATATTCCCAGCTACTGTCCCTCTGAATGCCTCTCTCTGTATTAATGTGATGGTTATAATCGGGACAGATGAGCCCATCATCATTGTTATCCCTCTGCTAGTCCCCTCCTGCTTTGTTGAGACAGTAACAATATGTCCCCTCCTCCCAAGACAAAAGAGCCATCTATGCAAACCATCTCTATTCCATCTGCCGGCTCCCTCTCTTTGGTTTTGTTTGTTTTTTCTTTTTTCTTTCCCTTCTATGTGCGTGCTCAGCACTCTGCCCCTCTGGGGCTCCTTTGGTGCAGCTTGAACACATAAGGAGCCTGTTTAGACTCTCATATATATTTAACCTAATTTCAGAATGATGTAGGTCTAATGGTAATATGCTATTCCAAAAATGTTTCCGCGGGGCAAATAGCAGCATACATGTGTATTATGACTGGGCATCACTCTAGTTTCTGCATCTGCGTGGGGTGCAGACATGGTAAAGCACATCACAGAACGAGCCATATGGTCAGCCGCTCCAGCACCAGTGGGACTTCATCCAGCACTGTAACAGATTCTTCAACAAATTGCTTTCCATATTTTAGCTTTAGTCGGCCCTGGTACAGTGCTGCACGAATAATCATCTGTGTTCCACATGAGTCAGAGAGCAAGCCGGATTTAGCTCCTAAATACCAGTAAACAGGCTTTCATACAACAAGCACCTCCTGGCTGGTTGACATTAACGGCTGCTGTGATGTTCGGTTCAAACAGAAGCTGGCACATATAAACCATGCAATTAAGTCAAAGCTTTTTTTTTTTTTTTTTTTTTTTAAATTGCATTGCTGAATACAGATTGTTTTATGACAGTGAAAAATTGTAGCCTGACAACGTGCTGCACAAAGGCTTGGAGACTCGAGCCATGATGGATCCACAATATTGACAGGCTTAGTGTTTATCTGATGGGGTTATTCCATCAGGAGTTCACCTAAACCAAATAAGGTCACATTATTAGTGACGTGAACATAGAGAACGGACCGTGTGGTTTGAACTCAATAACTCAATCGCGATAACACGAACAATTCTCACAAGCACAAACCTCCAGCACTTCCGGCAGGTGTGTCCAACTCTATTCCTGGAGAGCACCTGTCCTGCCTGTTTTAGCTCTCTCCCTGCTTCAACACACGCGATTGCATTGACAGGGTCATAACTGGGCTTTGTTAGGTCCTTGGTGATGGCACAATCATTAGATTCAGGTGTGTGAGAGAGCTAAAACAAGCAGGACAGGGGCTCCCGGGAATACGGTTGCACACCTTATAGATGGTGCGTCTGTCAAGATCTTGACTGAGCAATATCCTGCCACCTACAATTATCCACTACAACCGCTGAAACACTCACACACGAGCTGTCACAACAGGTGCTCTGCCCTTTGTGACTTTCCTCTTTGGCTTGAGATCACCGAATTTGTCCAGTCACGTGGGATTGTGCTGCAATGAAAGGCATCAAGGGCAGACATGTTGAGTAAAATGTCTAAGTTGTATCTGGTAGCGTCAAGGATATAGCTGAAGTCACACCACTACAGCACCGTCTGAGTGTTTTTGAAGTGCGAGACAAAGAAAAACTGAGAAGAAAAACATTGCGAGACCGGAAAACACTTGAATATTCTCAACTGGAGAATTTCCACTTCACGCAGCTAAGTGGCACAATGCTCCTGTGCACATCCGCGGTCACATTTATATGAGGGTGAAAGGGTCACTCTCTGAACCTTTCACAGTCGCTGGGTTGTAGTCGGAAAATCTCTCCGTGGCGATGGTAACACATTTTGATGAGCTTTTACTGGAAGAGGAGCCTTTAAAAAAGCAGCTCTGACTCAAAGTGTATAAGAACACTTGAGTACTATCGCCTTGTGAATATCTAACGTCAAAACTCACGTCTGGAAAACATTTTGCATTTCAGCAGCGGCGCTTTGTACACAGCCTCACTGAACCAAGCAAAAGAGATAAGCTGTGTCCAGGCTGGATTAGTGCTGCAGGACAATCAATGTTAGTTATGTAATTTAGTACCTTCCACGTCAGTGATTTTAATGAAGAATATGAGCTCATAAAGTACTACTTCATGACCCTTATAAATTAGTGAGGAAGCATATCCTTCCAGTCAGACTGCTGAGTAAGTCTGCTGCCAAAAGCTTTTGTAATTTACGAATCACATATTGATTAGATGGTTGTAGAAATAGAAAGGGGAAAACGGAGTAGTAACTGTATTTATTATGCTGGACATGTAATGTGTGATAATCACAAACGTCATCTTTAAAGGCGAATGTCACTCATCAAACTAATAGGAATCCATGCTCCTTGAATTTTTTTTTCAAAGCATGAATCTTCATTCAGGGAATAAAAAAGCCTTTCAGAAGCTACTACATCTCCACCAGCTGAGCTCAGGGTGTGTTTTTCAGGTTTGGTTCAAAGTGTGCATTTTGCCCTTCGAAAAGTTTCCCAGACACATTTCTGCATCCCTCTTCACCCCGCTGAGTAATATCCCCACTACTGCTGTAGCTTACCTGGAACTCTTTGAGGCTCTGAAATCAGACACTAAAAATCATTTCCCATTACCTCTGCGAACTCCTCCCACTTGAGCTGTCACTTCTGGAACAGCAGGTGCTCTGGTCTTTGTGGCCTCCCTGTTCCTCTGTGTCAAATCAATAGCTGAACCACAGAGCCTCCGTCTTCTGCCTGACATCACACGGTATTTTTCCACCAGTGTTGGCAGTTTTTTTTCTTCTTTTTTTTTTTCTTTTCATAACAACACTGCAAAGTCAGATATTTTAGACAGTTTTTGGTGCGCAAAACAAAACCCTGACATAGGTCACTACCAGTATTGTTTACAATTTCCTAATCAGACGACTGTTAAAACATACCGTAAAACTACTGCTGCTTTGCCCTTTAAGCTTTGTGTTTTTGCACACAGGGGTTTGCTAGAATAACAACAATAATAATAAAAAAAATTATAATAACAATGCTTTCATTACCAGAAGAAACAATGAGTCCCTTGTTTCAGATATATGGAGGTGTTATCGTAGCAGGATCACTTCGCAATATGTGTGAGGAGCTGGAAATCTGTAATGTGCTGGCTGGCACATGTGAGAAAGTGTGCTAAAATCTGTAAATGTGTAGTTTCATTAGCAGAATGTGTGAAAAAAATCTGCATATGTTTAGAATGTATTGCAAATACGATGAACTATGCATTTGAAAGTGCGACTGAAGCTCTTACTATTGAGTACTGAAATACTAGAATATCCCTCAAACAGGTAAATATCAGGCCATATCACAGTACTCTAACAAAAATTAAGGCTTTATTGACATTTTGCGATTACCTAAATGGGTCAAATGTGAGTTCCTTTAATTGACTTTGAATTTTAGACATCTAGTATTATTCCTTAACAACAGTGAATGAGACAGATGATAGTGCCTCCTGTATTTTTCCATAGATCCTACCTATTCTTTTGCTGACTTATTTTAATGTGGAGGAGACCAAATCTTCCTTCCCCTCTCATTGTGATTAATGCCAGCAGCAACAGCAGCAGCAGCAGCAGCAGCAGCAGCAGAACAGATGCAACACCAAAAAGTTAAGGAATTTGCAAATGCAAGAAAAGTGCTTTTGCCTGAAAAAAAAGAATATCAGTAAAGTCAGAAATGGATTTTCATATATGGTCTTTTTCTTTTTACAGATTTTGCCTCTCTAGTGAAAAATCTGTGATGTGACAACCTCTGCAGCTATTGACATCTTTAGATATACCCTAACACAAGGACACAGTATCTGTATATAATTTGAGGTTTATTTTGAGGGAACAACAAAAACATGTGTCTGAGGTTAACTGGTGCCTCCAAAGTTGATCAAAGGTGTTAACATAGGATTGAGTGGTCGTCTGTGTTTGAACTGCGGTTGGTGATCTTTGCACATAGACAGCTTGGATTGGCTGCGGTGCCCAACACACGCCTGGATTGGATGCAGAAAAGGGTGTATAGATATAATCTGCAAGGAAAATCATTTTTAAGAGAAACACCTCAAACCTCCTCTGTGACAAGCACAAAGCTCTTCAAATTAATTTTGTTGTTTTAGAAAAATAGAAATAGCCTCCTGTGAGGTTACAGAGAATCTCTCTTACGACAGCACATTGCAGATTTTCCAACACGTAGAGGAATCTGAAGTTGGACAGATCTGTCATACCCAGATTTGGTTACTAAGCTGTGAGCAAAGCTTTTAGAGGAAAGTCTTATCCGGGTGAGCTGTTCAATTTTAAAGTTATTGATGTCTTTAGATTTGAGCAGATCATTTATTCCCAGCAGCCTGGGTGCAGCCCCTCCATACTACAGTTAGCAGCAATTAGTAGTTTCACACACACAAAGCGAGAACGGGCAGAGACAACGTCATGTTGAGGGTGAGGGTCCAGGCAACAAACAAAACTCACTGTGTTGGCGTGAGCAAAAAAAACTACGCTGGAAAAATTAACAGTGGGATTGGAAATATAAATACAACTGCCGCGACCACACACAAAACATTTAATCACAGTGGAAATTATGGCTATCACGTACTACATGACAGCGGAGAGCGGGTGAAGAGTGAGCAATGGTAGAAAGTGTGTGGGAGACAGCATGTGAGCATGTAGTGGGCTGAGGTTAAAAGGTCTTCTCTACACTGTCATTACTGTGTCCACGCACCCAGCAGCAGGGTCCCAACACGCACGCACGCACGCACGCACGCACGCACGCACGCACGCACGCACGCACGCACGCACGCACGCACGCACGCACACACACTATACACAAGTGCCAGATAGATGAGATGGATAAACTGATACATTTGTCGGTGGTCAGATATAAATACAAACAGAGTATGTACTGTATGTGAGGAAATGCACGTTGAAATGGTTCTGTTGTCTACGTGAGACTGAGGAGTCTGCGACTCTTGCGGGCAGCCCTCCTACATTTTTTTTTTTTTGTGCTTTCTAGGCAAGTAAAATTACCCCCATACATCTTCTCACTGTGACATATTGATTGTAAGCCCAGAAGAGGCTATCATCTTATCTATAAGTGTAGTTGTACTCTTTGGTCAGTTAAAGTGTGTTCGGCAATTTGTTGGACACATTTACTTTTCTTTTCAAATCAAGTTGAAAAATAGATGATTTTTCTGTTTTTGTTTGTTCTAATGAAATGTTCCTCCTGCCATTGTTAAAGCTTTTGCACAGTCTGACAAGCTGATTATGCAACCCGGGGCTAAATCTGGGATGACAGAGGAAATTACTGCTGCGATCATTCGTGTGAACAGACAGTGAAGATAAATGGGGAGAAAAAAAAAATTAAAATTAACACATTTGTGTCAAAAAGGAAGTTTGGATAAACCACACGTTTCAATTTCATAGTGGGCATTTACTTTTACATGTGCACAAACACCCGCTCTGTTCTTGTGCCCGGCTGCCAGCTCGCTCCAAGACCCTGCTGACTAACAGCTCTCTTTTTCAGGAGTTCTGAACCTCAACGCTGGGCAGCCGCCATCACTTCCGCCCCTTCCACCTGTCAGGTGCCCTTGCCTGCTTTAATGGTGGCAGCAGCGAGGGCAGGCGGCGGGAAGGGTGGTGGTGGTGGTGGGGAGGTGAACACTGGACGAGTTGCTGGATCTTGTCCCTGCCTTCATGTGCCAGGCCCGCATCACAGTTCATTTCCCAGCCTCCTCTCTCCTCCGCTATGCTCAGCCAAGCCTCTCAGCAGGTGTCTTTCTACGGAAGAGTTCTGTCTCTGTACGCGGGGTTCAATCTCTGTGCTCAAACTCGGATCGGCAAGCAGCCATCTCCACAAAGTAAACGACCTCAGTGTTCAGTGAGTTTTGTAGAAAACAAACTCAGATCTTTCAACTATAAAACATTGATTATACATGTTTGTTAAGTAATTGGACTTTAAAAAAACAAAGAACTCAGACTACTAAACAAATGCTTGATTTTGAGTGGCAATGATGTCTTATTGTGAAGAGTATTGTGACTTTCTTTCTCACAATTATCAGGGGTGAAAATATGATAACGATGGTGTTACAATATCAACACAAACTTTAACATCGAATCGCATAAAATCAGACTGTACATTACTATCTTCAACTTTCTTTATACTCAGTGTTTTTTGAATGTCTTTTTTTGTCTCAGCGTGTCCATTGCCACTCAGAGTAAGGAATTGAAGTACATGGAAAAGAACAGCCTCCATCAGTGAAAGTACTAAAACTCAAACCGTATAACACGCCCAAGCTTTCTTGTTTGCATGTTTGTCTGACAAACTACTTCCCCCCTGTGGTGCACTGGCAACCTGTCACATGGATGGATTATTTCAGATAGTAACTATAGTTTAAGACAAGTTTGAATGATAGGAAGTGTCACCAATGCTCACCTCATTACAGCCTCCAACAGACTCCATCAGTTCTATCAAGGTTGGATATCAATGTAAGCTCAGTGGATTTTTCTGACTTTAGGATTACTAAACTCTGTGCACCAGCTTCTGACCGCCTTTCGGATTGTCCCCTGGACACCTTCACTTTCAACTCTGTAAATAAACTATGTCAAAACTCTGCTTTTGGATTCATGGTGGACTTCGACAAAAGCTCCCACACATGCGATATGTTTGCGGTAGTAACACGACAACGACGCCAACGTGTCAGCCGACGTGCGTAAACACTCTCATTGAGTGTGTGTGTGGAATGAGGAGGTGCACAAGTGATATTTGAGTGAGACAAACCTCGCATGGAAAGAACAGAGCAATATATACCAGCTCATGAACGTCTCTGCATTTAGTGTTAAAGTGGCACTTGATCCTTTACACAATATTATCATAAGACACTACTAAAATTTACTGCTTTAATATTACAATTACTGTCAGTGCTGATAAATGGTGACAGTCTTAACTGAGAGGAAAAGCCAGTAATACAGCAACTGTCTGAGATGTATGAATGTGTATTATTTTTCATTCCTAAAAAACCTGTAGATAATAAATTATATTATTTTGGATTTTTAAACAAATTTACAATATATAGCATGGTATAAAACTTTTGAAGCAAGTATGGAATAAAAGCGTCTCCTCTGTAGCCACAGACATAATCAGGGCAGCGTCGTCAAGTTATTTTGCCACAGAGACCAGTCTCAAACATATAACCAGCATCAACAAGAACTATCTTTATCATGAAGAACAACAATGGTGCCTGGAAGTAACAGTGTTGCCTCAATAGAGGGTCTGTCTCTACAGGGTGGGCTCTGTATGGGGTTACAGGAAGAGACAGATTTCTTCTAGCTGATATCCACAGAAGATCTGCAGCCAAAGATGTTCAGAATAAGCTCTCTGCAGAGTCCCTCCAAGGACTGTGTTCAAGTGTACTGAGAAGAAAAAGTCAAATGTTGATCTTTGCATTTGTTTCATATCTGCCTCAAATGTTTGTACAGTCCTGCATAATAGTCTTGACATAAGATGTGCAATCGAGCATAGGTTTAATCATAAAGCGAACAAAAGCACAAGTGAAGAACAACTGTTTACTTAAGTATTCTCCCAGTGAGCAGAGTACCTGACTGTTCCTACATTATCTGGCTTGTATGCGTAGCACAGCGGCTGCAGTTGCTTCTACAAAGATGAAGGTGTCCCGGTCTAACGTCTTTGAAGATAAAGGTCTTGCATTGAGTACTGTCATCAAGAAGCAATCAACAAAGGCCCAGCTGGACTTCTGCCGCTTTTTAACTTTGCCTTTTGAAGTCAACATGCCTGAGCTGGTGTAATGCAAAGGCTTGAAATATGAGGGAACCATTTAACTTCCATGAGGAAATGATGTTGTTTAGTATCCTGATATTATGAGTTTAAAGCTCTAATCTCAAAAATCACACAAATCTCCAGGTGGTTTAGTGGATCTCTTTCAAAAATTCATGATTTAACAAAACATTTTCTTTAAATTCTACATTATTTCATCTTCATTCTTCATTGACTAACAGCCAACAGCAACAACAAATGAAGTTCAGCTCCAGTGCTGATTTGCGTGCTACTATAAGTCGGCTAATGTTTTCTTTTTTCTGATGAAATGGGTGTCCACGTGATGACAAAGTGCAAGACAGACGTGATGCTGATGCTGTGACAACACCCTCATCACTTCCTCCTCTCACTCCTACCTCCGAATGTGTGAATAACAAGATTACATTTTTTCTGCTGATGAATGGATGGCAAACGTAATTAAAGAAAGCAGGAAGCCATTCGAGGTGATATATTGTGACATCCTATTCATCATACACAGCATACGGCTACGAGACCATCATGCCAGATAAATCACAAAACTGTTGGATTAACATGTGTACTTTGTCTGCAGCGATCGGGGCTGCTTCTCGAGCATTACAGCTTTAATTTAGTGGTTAACAGTGACATTAGATTGCTGTTGGAGCTCTGGGAAATTAACAGAGCAAATTTATATCTAAATTAATGTTCCTCACTAAGTGAAAAAAGGCAGAAATATATTACGCCTTTTTCTTTACTGTCATGATTGGTGTGTTTATGTCTGTGCACTACATCTCTGTCCTGCTGTTACTTGCGGATGTGGTTACCAGGGTAACATGTCTAGTGGCCTGCAATTTGAGAGTATGGTGCCCTGTAATGTTGGCTCCATGTTACCATAGCAAATTTCTCTGTTCTACAGCGTACACTGTATAAGGGGGCTTAGTGGGCTAATGCTCCTCAGTGCGGCAAACACTAAGCCAGTTAATTAGGGTTTATGGAAAAATCAATATTGTGACAGTGGTTCAAGGAAGGCTTTCTCCATTAAATTTATTCACCTTATCCTGTTCTTTTTTTTGTCACTTTTAATTTCTCTCCAGTCAATAAAATATGCAATGTGACACAAATCTGACCAACAGCATTAGTGGTGAGATTCAATGAGATTATCAAAGCAACTGACAAGACTGCAGGTGTAGCGTTAAAGTTAAAGAGACAAACTGAAGCCTGCATCTGAAAAAACAACATTTTGTGGCATTTAAAACCTTAATCAGCCCGGGAGCTTTAAATAGAATACCCCCTGTGCACAGGCCCAAAGAAGGACACGGGATATGCATTTGCATTATAAATAGTGTAAAGAGAGCCCTCACTTCAGAAGAGATGACCGAACAAGAAAGCTTTAGTGCTGGCGCATCTTTAAAAGGCTTTTTAAAAAAAAAAAAAAAAAAAAAAAAAAGAGGCTGTGAGAAAACATTTAGCACATTCAGCTTAAAAATGCACAACATGTTCATTCATATCTGGTATTTGTAGAGACGCAGGAATAAATGTTATGTGATCAGATCATAGTAGTATTAAAGCAGCTTGTGTTCGGTATACATTCTAAACATTAGTTTGCTGTGAATCTCCTGAATGTTTGAGTTTAAAAAGCTTTTCCACTCAAACCAGTCCAGCGAATCTTATATGAAAAGCTCATTTGGGAAAAGAATTATGTCAAAGACGATGCATGAATTAGGCAAATTATGCCCTTAATGAAGTTGCATGTACATTTACATTCCCCTTTGAATTATAACAGGGAGTTTGTATTTACTGGAGTGCAAACTGAATGCTGTGGCTTCAGGTAAAAAAGAGACAGCAACTAAAGCTGAAGATGAATATATCATTCTTATGGGGCATGGTTGTCACTTTAATTGAGACGTTGACTATTGCATATTCAAGTACGTGCTGAACTAGGATGCATTAGCCAATGGAGAACGCTGCGCGCCGCCATTGGCTGAGCTCCGGAGAGAGCTGTGGTCTGCGCTGAGAGGGGGCGGGGGGGTTGGGGGGGATAGAGTGAGGGAGGGAGGTGGGGGGGGCTTTCGCTCTCCTCTGCACTCTCTCATTCAACCTCTATAGTCAGCAGAACGAGTGGCGGAGCAGAGCAACGCAGCATCCGCGGCGGCCACAGCATCCTGCAGATGACTCCGCTCCATGGAGGAGAGGAGGGAAGAAAACGAGAGAGCGCCGGAGGGAAAAAGGCAGAGCCGCAGATAAGGAGAAGCAGCGAGAGGAAGAAAAGCACAGTGAGGAGTAAGAGTGTGAAATGAAAGGAACTGAGTAAACACCCCTGCGTAAGGACCACTGCAGCTATACTAAATCTGGAGCTGTCAGGCCAACCCTCAGCGAAGCAGTGAGTGAGAGAGGCGAGGGAGCAGAGGAGGAGGAGAAGAAGAAGAAGAAGAAGAAGAAAAAGAAGAAGAAGAAGAAGAAGAAGAAGAAGAAGAAGTGATCTAAAGAGCTGAACTCATCACTTGAGAAAGCAGGGATGGGAACCCCGAGAGCCTCTCCGTCAGCAGATCAAACTTCACACAGGAAAAGTGCCTTTGGATCACCGGTCTGAACCTGCCGCCGAACCGTCAAAACAAGTTATTTTGGTAGTTTTGAACGGGTCGGACGGACCTCATACATGATGTCCCACTAGTGCAGTGGTCAGCACAGCTCCAGCCTCTCCTGTCCTCACACCCCCTGGGTCCCCTCGGCGCACCTGCCTGCTCCTGGCGAATGTCTTCTCTGCATGCACTCCCACTGCTCAGCAGTTGAACACACTCATGGTCGATGCCAAGGGAAGGAACATGAAATGTCTGACTTTCTTCTTAATGCTTCCCGAGTCAGTGAAAAGCAAGTCGAGTAAAAGCTCCAAGAAGGGGAATGCCAGTGGCAGCTCCAAGCTGCCCCCAGTCTGTTATGAGATTATCACTCTGAGAAGCAAGAAGAAGAAGAAGATGGCAGCAGACATTTTTCCCACCAAGAAGCCGGCATCCACCACCACCGTGCAACAGTATCAGCAGCAGAACCTCAACAACAACAACACCATACAGAACTGCAACTGGCAGGGACTCTACTCCACTATACGAGAGAGGTAAGGACGCCAAGAAAACCTTCGAGTCATCACTTGTGATCTAAACTGCTTAAACGGCTTTCATCAACGAAACAAGACTGTGAAGTTTTAATTTGACATGAAAGTGAAAGTTCATCGGAGTTCAATAACATTTAAATTTTCTGAGCAGAGCCTAAAAGAATTCTGTGAAGTAATTACTGTGTGTGTGTGTGTGTGTGTGTGTGTGTGTGTGTGTGTGTGTGTGTGTGTGTGTGTGTGTGTGTGTGTGTGTGTGTGTGTGTGTGTGTGTGTGTGTGTGTGTGTGTGTGTGTGTGTGTGTGTGTGTGTGTTTCACTCGGCCCTGCCCTCAATCTGTTTGAGGGAACCTCTGTTTACACCCTCTCCTGCTCCTGCAGACTTTGCTGCTCTGACATGACAGAGAGCGGACCGGCACCGAGTGCGTTTGATATGCACAACAGGCAGAGGCGGATCTGCACTAAAAGCAAAATATTTACTTTGGCCAATGAGTAAAAGACGCCAGCTGTCCATAGCAAAACGTGTGCTTTCCGACCTGGCTTTGTTGTCTCTCCAGAACATCATGGGGCTGTTTACCCACCCCTGTGACATGTTCCACCTCTCAATAATATATGAACGCAGTTTTATTGTTGGTCCCATTCTTTCACAGAGGGGATTTTCCATTGGGTTTGTTGTCTCTCATTTTCCTGATCTTCTGAAGAAAGAAAAAAAAAAAAAATCATGAAAGTCATAAAGGAATTAGGAAGGACTGAACTTTCAAATCATTTTCATGTTTTACTGAACTATGAGAGAGTTATTATTCAAAGGGCAGAAGTTTTGTCAAAGGCACTCCACGTTCACGATTTAGCAGAAGTGTGAAGTGCCAAATACATAAAACTGATTTGCTTCTGTTTCTTTCTTCTTCTTTTTTTTTTTTCTTTCCCCTTCCAGAAATTCTGTAATGTTCAACAATGAGCTGATGGCAGATGTTCACTTTGTGGTGGGTCAGACTGGGAGGACCCAGCGACTGCCAGGACACAGAGTAAGAATTTCATCGATCATTAAAGTCACCATTAGCACGGAGGAAATTAACAAACATGCAATCAGCAGGCCCGGGCCATTGTTGCTCATATCATAGAGGATTAAAAGTAATCTTCCTCACAGCCAGCAATAATGGAACTGAAGTCCTTTGTGCGCCACTCTCACTTCCACACCATGTGTCTTTTCGAGACAGTCCTCAATTATTTATGTAAATGAGGCTGAAGGATAGAGGCGCAGAGTGAGCGAAGGAGGAAGGGATATCCTCTTCAGCAGTCATCTCACACAGAAAGCATCACCTTTGTGTCTGGTTTCGCTCAGCTTCTCCAAATCGGCACTGCAATCATCCAACTTTTAATCAGACACGCCCCACAGCATGGAGTGACAATGAAAAGACACAAAGTTAAGTGTATTTTCGTGAGCGCCACACACGCTAAACAAACTTTTGCACTCATTCACTCAATTAGCATTTAAAATGTGGCATGGTGGAACAAATAATCCAGAGTAACACTCATTATTGTAATTGCAGGTCTTGATCCTGACTTCTTTGTTTAGCCCGCCATCTGACCTCATTGCTTTTTCAAGGTGCAGACAAGTAATTTAGCTTCAGCGACTCCTGCACCATGTGTCTCATCTAAATCTACTTTAATCTCTACTCAATAGGAATAAGTAACCTTCACGTAAATGTGGTAAGTGAGTTTCCAGACATAAATTTGCCCTCCAGCCATTCATTTCACATCTACGAGCTCAGATCAGCACTGCCTGGGCCCCTTTTTTGTTCCTCACGTGGGACCAAAATGTATTATCTATGACTGGTGGCTGCAGAGCACTTTGTGCATTTAGAGAAAGCAGTTACGAAAGGACACAGAGGATAACTCGCCTGCACGTTATGCCGAGACATTATGGTGATGGGATATAATGGCATTCAATGCTGCAGTCTATATTGTGTCCTGTTGGTAGGAAATTACACGTGCATTGTGACCTAATTTATGCATGTAGTATACAGACACACACAAAAGCAAGCATTAATGCAGATATCTAAAATGCAATGGGTCATGGGTAACCATATGCTAATATACAATATTTGTGTACCAGGCTAAAAATCCAGATAAAACATCTTCCGTCTTCTCGACAGCATGAATTTCAATAAGCAAGGCAACCAACAACAATAACGACAATGATATTGTTTCAGAAATCCCTTGTTCAACATGCTTCTTTTTTTATCTCGGCTTCCTGCATTTTACTTTAGAGAATTCCCTTTTTTGTTTTTTTAAGAAAAATTATACCACCCACATCCCCACCTAAACATACTTGTTCTGCAAAAACACACACCTACAACACACAGACATGCACTATAAGATCTAAAACACAAACGCAGCAATAATACCGCCACTCATAACCTCGTGTACAGTGCATAATAGTGGAAATATTATTACATCTGATTTCATCACAAAAATCTCATAAGCCACTATTTGATTAAATTGAACTTTTGCTGCACTCATTTCAGTTGTGTCAGAGGCAATGTTGTTCATTAGAAATCTTCTCCTGTACTCAAGGAGGGGGTAAATAGTAACTCGATAGCCCCTGCTGAGAATACCAATGGGTACAGTCTCTTAAAACCTGAAGCATTTGTTCAATATTAAGTGAGAGATGTGTGTTTTAGTCTAGGTTAGTTTGGTATTTCATAAAAAAATCAATCAATCTGAGTTTTAAATACCCTTTTTATTTCTTTAAATTTTTTTTTCCATTTCAAGTCTGTTGTATTCCTGTGAACTCCTAGATGAGCTTTGTTTTCATTTCTCTTTTGGGCCGGTCACATTGTTTTCTCTTCTTCTTTTGGCAGTATGTCTTGGCCGTGGGCAGCTCAGTGTTCCATGCCATGTTTTACGGTGAACTCGCTGAGAACAAGGATGAAATCCACATACCAGATGTGGAACCAGCAGCATTTCTGGCCATGCTAAAGTAAGATTTTTGCTTTGTCAAGACTTTACTGTTCATATTATGGTGCATGTCTGAAATAAATGGCATCTTACATAACTGCTGTTTCAAATTGATCTTGTTAAAAAAAACAAAAAAAACAAGATTGGTTTATATCTGGCACATCTTGGACAAAACTGTTCAGCACTTCAGTTGACAGACAAATGACTTTCTCGTTCCTGTATCTTCAAGATAAAATCTCTCTTTTTCACTATCATACGTTTTATTATGAGACTCACTTTTTCTTTCAAGTCCCTTGATAGTGTTTTCTACCTCCTCGCTGTCATTCGTTCATCACTTTTATCGCCCAGTTTTCTTTTCTTGGTCCTTGTCAGTGAGATATAGTAAGTGGTCAACAACGATGTAGGAGGAATAGTACTGTTATTGGTTTTTACAACCATTTTACTCGACTTTGAATGTTGTTTCACTGTTTTCACTGAAGTTCTTTTTCAGTAGACGCATACCACAAATCAGTTATAACTAGTTGTAAAAGCTTGAAATATGCACGTTCATTCTCTCCCTCCATCTGTTCTCACTATATAATAGTCCTCTTCATAGATAAGTGTCGCCCGTTGTATTCTAACTCATTTCTCCAGATCTAAAAGAAGTCCTATTTTATATCTACAGGTACATTTACTGTGATGAAATTGACCTGAGTGCCGACACCGTGTTGGCCACCCTTTACGCTGCCAAGAAGTACATTGTCCCTCACCTGGCTCGTGCCTGCGTCAACTTCCTGGAGACCAGCCTGAGTGCCAAGAATGCCTGCGTGCTGCTCTCACAGAGCTGCCTGTTCGAGGAGCCGGAGCTGACGCAGCGCTGCTGGGAAGTGATTGATGCCCAGGCCGAGCTGGCGTTACGCTCGGAGGGCTTCTGTGACATCGACGGCCAGACCCTGGAGAGTATCCTACAGCGGGAGACACTCAATGCTAAAGAGATAGTGGTATTTGAGGCTGCTCTTAACTGGGCTGATGCTGAGTGCCAGAGACGGGAGCTCAACTCGTCGACTGACAACAAACGAAAGGTTTTGGGAAAGGCGATGTACCTGATACGCATTCCCACAATGGCTCTGGATGATTTTGCCAATGGAGCAGCGCAGTCTGGTGTGTTGACGCTTAATGAGACCAATGATATCTTCCTGTGGTACACAGCAGCCAAAAAGCCGGACCTGCAGTTTGCCAGCCAGCCCAGGAAGGGCCTGACACCCCAGCGCTGCCACCGATTCCAGTCCTGTGCCTATCGAAGCAATCAGTGGCGCTACCGGGGCCGCTGTGACAGTATACAGTTTGCTGTGGATAAAAGAGTTTTCATTGCTGGGTTCGGACTGTACGGATCCAGCTGTGGCTCTGCAGAGTACAGTGCCAAAATCGAGCTGAAGCGTCAAGGGGTGCTGCTCGGGCAAACCCTGAACAAATACTTCTCCGATGGTTCGAGCAACACCTTCCCAGTGTGGTTTGAGTACCCAGTCCAGATAGAGCCGGACACATTCTACACGGCCAGTGTGGTTCTGGATGGGAACGAGCTGAGCTACTTTGGACAGGAAGGAATGACAGAGGTGCAGTGTGGGAAAGTAACATTTCAGTTTCAGTGTTCCTCGGACAGCACTAACGGCACAGGAGTGCAGGGCGGGCAGATTCCTGAACTCATCTTCTATGCTTGACAACACATGTGCAAACGTTTGATGGATTTTCTTTTTCTGTGCACCTATAGAAAATCGAAGTTTATCACCTTGTGGGTAGTGCCACTTATTTATTTTTGTCACTGTTTTGTAAAAAATATCTCAGACTTGACAGAGGCTAATATGTAGTTTTGATTTTAGTAAATGGTCCACTTGAGACGGACCACATACTGTATATTCTGAAATGTCCAAATTTAAGGATAAACTGGTTCCAAAGTCCTGAAAGATAAAAAAACAAACAAATATCTTGCACTAGAGGTGCTTGTAAATATGAATATATGTAAATTTCGACATGTATATGAAGCCACAAGTGTGGTCCATGCTGGCTACAAAGATATCTTATATAATGAATATGCTACAGTTTGTTTATTATTTCTATGCTTGCATAGAATGGGCACATATAGCAGCAATACTTCACACTATATCCTACAGTAATCATCACATTCAGCCTGAAGCATACGCATCATACCAGACATGAAAAAGGATGTACGATATTCAAACCCAACATGTGCACTCCGATCATGATTACAGTCAAATACACTGTTTATCTGATTGTAGTAGTGTGCAATACTCGTTTGTATTTGAATGGCTTCAAATGAATCTGCAGCTTTTAATTCTTTGAATTGACTGACATGGCAGAGAGAGAGAGAGAGAGAGAGAGAGAGAGAGCTATTAGGTTAGGGAGCACTACATATAATGAGTCACAGAACTCTGATATTGGACTGTAGCATGTTGCTCTGCACCAATGCTCATGTTACTCACTCAGCGAGTTTCATTAATGTCAGTGTCATTATGTTTACAGTGAAAAGTAGGACTTGAATAGATTGCCATTCACCATTTCACGGTAGAGATTTCTATTGTTTTCAGAACCTGTCTGCTTTACACTGGTTCTGTTTCATCTGATGTGTACTATTAACTGTTCTGGCACCTTGGTTTTGTTTACAGCAAAAAAACAAAACAACTAAAAACAATTGATTCAGCGTTTAAAGCTGTTTATCTTGTGGACTTTTTCTTCTCTCTATTAAAGCCGCTGTGCACTCTGAACTGCTGAGCACTCCCACCTAATGTGATTATACAGTATCAGTATTTGCAAAAGCATACTGTATATGCTAAAAACTTGCACTGATGCTGGTTCATAAATTAGTTTGATATGTTCTTTCATTTGATTATCTGAATTGGGCATTTTAAGTTGCTGTGTTATTGATTTTTTCTTTTTCTGGTGTAGGATAAACATCCACAGGCTTGTCTGCTGATGACAACTGATAGGTAATCTGGTGTTCATGTCCTGTGTTTACGTGCAAAAGTGCTGGGAGACTAACAAATGTGTATGGTTGTTGATGATGCAAATAAAAAAACTAAACAAACAAGCAGCACATATTGGTTTTTGATCCCATTTGTAAAATATAATATCACTACAATGTGTGAAGTTTGCGTTGGAGACGGGGACAGATGATGCCCTTCAGCACTGTGGTGATTTACAATCCCAACTGGCGCTTTCTGTTGCTTGATGACAAATGTCTTCATGATGATGATGCACCCTGCTTTTCGTCTGTCAAAGTCTAACTCTATTCTGCACCTTCCTTAAATATGCAACATCCTCCCCCTGCTTAATAAAACTTTTAAAAGGAAATCTATTCTCTTCTGTGAAGGGGCGAAGAAGTAGAGAGCAAGGCAGACAATGTCTACATTCTTACATTTTTGCAGAATGCTGTCATGTAGAACGCCTCCTTGAGAAAGCTGTCACATCGTTTTCAAGTTGAAAAAGATACAGAAGAAATGATGTTCTACTTTAAAATGTGCAACAACCCCAAAGTGTTAAATTCCCACCATACCAGTCACTGTCTGACCCACAGTTTATCTCGATGCGTCTGTCACTGATAAAACAGACAATGAGTCTCCTAAGAGGACTTTGAATTCCTTATACTCTTCTTTGTGAGAAACAAGCCTTGAAAGCAGAACACCTATGCTTTGCCCTTCTCATAAACCAACACAACCACGAATGAACAAAGACACTTTTTCCTCCAACTTATTCTCATTACCGGATCTGATGACAAAACTTCAAAACATTAAGTAAATCCCAGGACAAATCATATCTCCTCCAGGACCCTCTGCTAAAAAAGATAATCACTCCTGGGGACTTACGGCAGGTACTTGATTACAAAAGCACTCAATAACGCTGAGACCAGGTTTGACATCGCCAATGAGCATGAAGCCCTTGATGAATTGAACTCAATATGCCGGGCTACTCGGCGCTTCAGTGTGATTTTTCATGATTGTGGCAGTAATGTTGTAAGCAAGATCATTAATTGTGCTGAAGGCGACAGGGGACAAAAATGTGCCAGGAGTCAAACTGAAGGCTCGTTGTCAACAGACAGTGAGAGAGACACACACACACACATGCACATATTTCTATTTTGCCACCGTGACAGCTCTATGCAGAAATAATTATCCAAGTAGAGTTCAAGTTTAGCGGAAAGAATTTGAATAATATCATGCTTATATGGAGGACTAAATGTGCCAAAATTAAATAACTAAATAAATACACCATTAAATAACTAATTAAATGTGTCATTAATTCATTAAAATTTGAATGAAATATATAAATGTGTCATTAAATGTGTCATTATTCATTAAAATAGCAATTCATTTTATTAAAAAAAAAAAAAAGTTATCTGTAATCTGTAAAATGGCGGTTATGTTATCGAAGGATCTGCAGGAACTTTCTATGAACTTAGTGAGAGATGTTTTAGAGTCTAAAATATCTCTAACCACTGCGCCTGGTTTTTGTTGGTTGCAAATAAAGGTTTTTTTTTAAATAAAGTATCCAAACCAATGAAGAGATGTATAGTGGAGCAATGGGAACTATTGTTAGTTATGTGTTGAGACAGGGACGTGTTAGTGTGCAACACCTAGAATACCCAACCAGGCTGAACGTAACCTCACGCATAGAAGTTAAGAAATAAAAGTTCTACACCAGTCGGGCAGAAACAAGATGAGTCTGGACTTTCACTGTGCGCAAGGAGCCAACTTTAACATATAACACCACCCAGTGTATCCGATTATATATTCACTAGCTCGGCATCAATCCGTTATCTGGGATCGATCTGTTCTGACTTGATGTGCAGGGGAAACAATCAGGTGTAAGGATCCAACCCACTGACTATGATGGGCGAGTATGAAGCAATTCATGAAGCAGTGCAACACCGGACCAAGAAATAATTAATTAAGTAGTGAAATAATTAAATATGTTTTTCACATAAAATGAATTAGTATTATAATGAATTAATGACATATTTAATTAATTATTTAATGGTGTATTAATTTATTTAATTTTGGTCCATTTAGTCCTCCACATGCTTGGGTCACTGTTTACTGAGCACCTGTGTTATTTTTGATGAAAGATATTTTCATAACCTTTCCTCATTTTGTTGTCCTGGATCCCCAAGCCTATACATTTACATACTTTTTGACGTGTGTCACAATCAATCGAGAAGGTAGGAGAGCTTTCAGAGGCTTGCAGAGCTGTGCTGGGAACTACTTCATGGTGCACAACACCAAGAATGTCATTTGAGTCATTGCTAAGACTAAGTCGTGTTGGGAGCTCCAATTAAATTCCATTCCAAGGTAGATATTCTAAAACCCTCCAAGTTATAAATGATCATAGACTGATTAGGGGCTTACACTATACTTAATGAAAACACAGTATTTTCACTTTATGAGATGTGACAATTATTGTAGGGAACCATTTTAATTATGAGAATGAAATGCAATTAAATCCTACTGGGCTCAGAATAAAATGCATGGTTAGGCATCTAATTATAATTAGTTTGTCAGTAAGGGAAAACAAAAGGGGAACCATGTATCGCTGATTAGGAAGTCAGTATGAGAACAAAAAGCAAAAGATGAATATCAACCACATTTTCCAAGGATCGCTTGATAAGAAATACAATGCAGAGAAAGATTTCAACAAAACAAATGAATATGTGTTATCTTTTTTATAGTTTGTGAGGGGATTGAGTGTGATATTCCTGATTGACCTTGAAGGCATGAGACTGTGAATTCTCTCTTTAACATGCATACTTTCGGCACATTTTGCCTAGAAAACTCTCTCAAAGGGTTTAATTACTGTTCATCAGTACAAATTAAGGTTGAAACGATTCAGTCTGGCTTGAGGGAGGATTCTGGATTACTACTGATCAACAGTGGCAGCATTAATACGCTTTGAGATTGATTGTGAAGTGAATATAAGTCTGTGAACAGAACCCAAAGGTCTTCTGGTATCTTGGTTCACAAATTGGTTAAACACGCTGCACAAAGATATATTTCTGGCCACTGGGCATAGTAATATGGTGTTAGATTAAACAATTAAATCACCATAACCTAAAAACACGACTGTTTACAGGTAAAATTGGAACAACGGTGGTGAATGAAAATACATTTTGTTGTTTAGCTCCATTAACCATTGCTCTGCAGGCAATCGCATATCTACTCCTCTACATCCTGATCATTTCCATTTCAGCAAAATGTCAATGAATTAATAATAGCCACAGAGAGCTGGGAAACACATCTGTGGGTTTAAAGAATTCATCAAAGAAAATAATTTAAAAATGTGTTTTTTAATTCAACAAATCTCAATGGAAATCCCCCATTTCCCTTACCTCTCCTTAAACCATATGTTAGCCATGTATAGCTGGGTTCAAAGCACTGCTTCCAATTCACAATGTACTGGTGAAATGTGAATGCAAAAACTGCTAAGTAAGTGTCATGAGAGCATCTCACAAGGGCTGTTGGAGGTTAAATTGAATTGCCAGTTGTCTTGAAAGGTATCTGCCCCCCCAATGAGTCTTGATGCACTTACCTCCACCTACTAGCAGCCAGTCAAGGAGAAGTAAAGTGAAAGGAGACTGAAAAGAGGTGGACTAAAGGAAGTGGCAAATTCGGTCTGTCTTGTATTCAGGTAAAGTAGTCGGTCCCATGATAATCATCACATAGATTATCAGTAGACTGCCAAAGTAGCAATTAATCACAGGTGAGAATGGCAAAAGGTCAGTGAGTTCAGCTGCGAGGCGCAGGTCGAAGTGGAGACAAGACAGGAGCTTGACTGATGAAAGTTGGTGCCACAGCTTTGTCATTCACATTCCCAATCTAGCTGGGCTAAAGACATGCGAAATGCAAGGAATATGATTTCCAGTACTCTCCGGCACCTCCAGTGAAATGTGGTTGGGATGCACGGCGGGACTAAGCCTGTGATTGTGCGTTTCATATATCTATTTATTTATTCATTGCTACCAGCCGGAGTTAAATCGTTTCAGCGGGCTACGACACGGAGAGGCCAGCTTTTATGTTAGATTAGCTTGTTTATAGTGATGTTGTTCTGCTACAGATGGATCAATACGGCTCGGATTTCTTGAGGTAAGTGCTGCACGCGTTTCAGGTGAATTATGATTACTGAAAGGGAACTGAAACACACTTTCGGTGGACAATGGGGGCGACGGAGCGTATTCAAAGCAGGCAAAGATACAGACAACATAGTGACAGGCACACTGGAAACAAATTGCATTATCCTCCAATGGTGCAGAGGTAAACACCCTGTTTACATAATTTTGTATTTGTCCTATGAAAGGCAATCCCAGAAGGTGTATGAATGCTGCAGTCTGGCAAGACGAAGTTCTTTCACGCAAACTGAAAGCAAAATTTGTTGTGGATGCATTATGCTAATGAACGTATTTATTCCCCCAACTATGGGTTCATTTACCTGTCACCCACAGCCAATCCAGCAACGCCTGATCAAAACCTTGAATGCTGACAGCGTCCCACTGAGAGAAGATGATGAGGGCTGAGCTCGCTACTTTCTGTACACACTCCAGAGCAGCGGTTCATACTGAAGCATGTCCTCTATGGCAGGCTCCATGGCTTTGATAGTGTGGAGTGTGAGGGCCCTTCTCTCCCCAGGGTCTGATATAATGAGAGTGAGCTTACTAAACATGATCTGCAGCTCTCTCAAATAAGCTACTTGAAAGGGCTCCAGCCTGAAACAGTACAACAAACAGCACTGATTCATTTGTACACATGCTCTCCCTCAGTCTCTCTCTCCATGCACCAAACAGAGACATGGAAGGGGGGGGGGGGGGGGGGGGGGGGGGGTTGTCCTAATATGTTTTAATGGGTGATAGAGAGTGATACGGCAGTGGAGAAAAGAGCACACCGAGGCTTAGGAGTCTAGCTTTATGTGCATTCATTCACAACTCACAAGGGGATTCCGGCTTCCCAGTTTAATTATTTCCTGTGAGCACAAAGAAAATGGGAAGAGACAGATTTAAAATGATTGCAATCCCAGTTTGCATTTGTACATTTGTACACATATGAAAAGAAAGGCAACGTGCCATTATTGTTGGGATAATAGCTTAACTGTGCTATTCCTCATACTGAATTCATTATCAGTGTTAGGATCTCATTGCTTGGAAGCCGGAAGTCTGGTAATCACCAGGGACATTACACTGGCAACAAGGTACTTCTTTTGTCAAACAAATCAGAAATATCAACTTGGCTGGGAGTCAGCACTATTCAACACCGCTGCACGAAGGCATTTTGGCTCCCTGAAAACACTTTTAGGAGTGTGAATTTTATTTGCTGAATGCCCATTCCTCTCTGGTTAACCTTTGTGAGACGAGACATTCTCAGACATAATAGCATCTCCAGTACGGTGATATGGGAAGGCTTCTTTAAAACTGAACTCAGCTCTCACAGCCTCCTTTTGTGGCCCAATTTAAGAAGTGGAGCGCCATCCCCTGTTCCTCTGCCCTTTTTTAATGTCCTGCTTACCACAGAGAAAACCAGTGGCTGTGGCTTTAAGTCCGAGCATTGTTCAAAATAGCATCACCTAAGCAATCGCGGTCTCGTGCCAACTGTAAAAGCTGATCCCACATAATTCATTATGACTTTGAAGCCAAAATGTAAACTGCACTCAGAGTGGGATGGTGGGTGATACGCCTGCATTCAGAGAAGCTCTGCATTTATCAGATGTGTCTGCATAAACATCTCCACAGCTGCAACGTCTGAGACTAATTGCCAACTTGATGATGAATCTGATGTTGGCGAAGCAAAGAATCTTTTCTCATCTCACCATTAACGCGAATAATCAAGTCACAGCTGCCTGGATTGTAAAAGAAAAAAAACAAACTAAAATCAGTTAAATCAAATTTTTAAAAAAAGGGTTATCCTTTTATGTTAAATCACATAATAAAAAGTAGCCTTGATGGGCTGACATTCAATTTATCCAATTGCTAGGTGATGGTGATAATGATATTACGGTTTTAGAGAATTACAGAAACTGCAGCCAGTGTTCTTCTGACCTAACTAAAACTCACTTTCTGCTTTCTGTCTGTCCTTTATTTTTCTTTGAGTCAAACCCCAAAGAATTCCCTCCCTGCCCTCAATAATGGCCTCGATTTACGCTTAACCGTGCCTTACCTTTCTCTTATTTCTGCTTCCCTTTGAGATATTAAAGCTTTTCCTGCTCTGAGCTGCCGGACACGAGATGAATGGAAATTTCTATGTTTCGGTAAGTTTCATTGGCTGTCTCTGTGTGTTTTGTGTCATTCTGGAAGCGGCCTATCTCCAAAGCATATGTATTGAACTATAAATGCTTGGAAGAAAGCCAGGTGACAGCTCTGATAAGTGTATGCGACGATAACAAAAGGTTTTATAAAAATAATGTAATTATGTTCAGAAATACAGATAAAAAAAGACTTTTTTTTTGTTGAAGCAAACCCACTGTTTATGATGTGTGCTCAAACTGGCAGCCCATCTTTCTGTACAAGCACACAGCCGTGGGATGAACATTCAATCAGGGGAGGTTCAACATATGCTTAATGCATTTTTCTCTTTTTTTTTTCACACAAGGCTGTGAAAGACAGAGCAACATGTTCATGACTGTCAGTGTGTGGGCAGATGTCATTTCAGCGGCACAGAATTGAGTTGGGTGAAGGGAAGCATTACAAACAGACATACAATTTCAATTACAAAATCCAATTTTATCTATACTGACAAAACAAAATTAATCTGCTTGATCGCCCACAGGATCTGAGCATTTTTTTCACATCAAGAAATATATACCATTTTTGTTGCTTATGTTCAAGTAATAGATATGTTTTGGATAAAAAAAATAATTAAAGAAATCCTTCAGTTTCTCTAGCATGTGCAGCAGATTATCTTGATTGCCTCAAGGCAGCAGAGACTAAACAGAAAGATGTAATATCAACCAACCAGTAATACATCTAATTTCAACATATTATCCTTGGCTATCCATTATTGCCTTGTCACCCAAGGCAGCACTAAAATAAGCAGAGCAGAAACAGAACATTCACAAGCATTCCATACTTAAGTGGAATTTCTAGTAATTCTGCAGATTTAGCATTCGTGTGAAAAAGGTAGAACAATAGGAAGTACTGAAATATGCTCCAAAAAAATTGCAAGGTCAGGAATGTGCATGGGTACAGTGAATAATTCATATCTTTCATCAAAGCAGCATTTGTAACATCGGGTTCAATGAAAAGGCTCATTGAGTACTACTGTCACAGCATTCTCAGTTTGCTGTTCATATAAATGGGTTTAAAAGCTGGTTTTCCAGCCCTTCAGCATCTTCCTGTCCATCCCTCTCTTGCATAGTGGAGGCACATCAAATATCAAAAGGCCAAATACGTCACAGCTCATGAGATTGCAGCGGAGGGGATTTTCCTCCAGTGTGCAGCGCTGCACCTCCAGCTACACTCAAGACCGTGGGGAGAAGGAGGAGCAGCCAGAATTTCATTTCTCAATGATGAAATTCTTTTCATCATGCCTCTTTTGCATAACAAAGGTGTATGAAATTCATTATATATGGCAAAGTGTAAAAGTAAACAACCGCATGGCGGTTCCTCCAGAGCGGTGCTGTGTTTTCAGGAACAGTAGCCGATCGTGACAAGGTTGCCCTGGAGAGGTTAAAAATATCCCCACCCACAAACACCGCAACATGACAAGTGTGCCCGAGTCACCGACCACGCATTTAATGTGATTAGAGCACTTGTGTGATTTCAAAAGTAATTTGTTCGGCGACTACATCATGTGAGGACCGGACTCTGCCGTTGCCTCATGTGATTCATGCCTTTTTGAATACATTCATTCAATTTGCAATATCATTAAAGCCTCATGAACCAATGACTTGTTTCTTTCACACGGTGGTTCAGCGGGGCACGGAGGCACTGTAGGTTGGTAATATTTCATCAGAGGTCTATTATGCTGATAAAAACGGATGGGATGAAAAGAAGGGGCCATTACAGCAGAGGATGCATGCCAGGTGTCACTCTAATTTAATCGAGCCACTAAAGACAAAGAGGCGGCCTGAGGGAAGCCTCTCAATAATAGGCCTGACTGCAGATGACAAGCGGCACACTAACCTGTGATTGAAGGGACAGACAGCGGGCTTTAGGGCAACCTCACCCGGCACAAATGATGAGTGAATTTACAGGCTCCAAGATACAAAATGCGTTTTTGTATGAATACCCAGAGACATAAGCTGATTTATGGGAACACATTTGCACCTGAGAAAATGTAGAAAAAGAGAAGCAAATGGAGCATCCCATCCCCAGACAAAGAGGAGAGGCCGTGTGTTTTCTTGATTAACATTAAGATTGTGAAAGCTCAGGCATATATGTGCGAGCTTCACCCAGCTTTTTAATAAAGGAGATATTTCACAATGCTTGTGCCATATTGAATTTTTCTCTGACTCAACCAACTGTGATCAATAGCCTCTGATGTTTTTTTCTGTCTGTAGCTGTGTATAATTACGATTTAGACAGGGATAATCCATGATAAGGTCGGAACGGAACAAAGTAGCCCTGGACACAATAGTCTTGACAAGCCACAGATAAAGCTGCACACATTTGAAGTTTTTGTGCCACCGCCTCAGTGGGAACTGCAGCTAAATGCGTTCTGATGGCAGAAAGGTCGACTGTTCTTGAGAGATTAGCAGGCAGCAGTATGAATGAATGTGGACGCGGGCAGTTGCATTACATAAATTATGCTTAAGCAATGCCATCCAAGTCATTCAGATACTCAGATATTCAATACGGCACTTCAGGTGCTCAAGAAGATTTGCAGGATTAGAGGTTGTAAGCCAGGGCAGTTCGATATATTGATCACCCCTCACTGAGAGCTGCATTCAATTTCCCAACAATTAGATGCACCTGAAGGTTAATATGGTGCTTTGTTAATCTGTTGTGTTGTCTAAAACTAACTCTCCCTCTCGCGCTCTCTCGCTCTACAGTATACCCCCTCCCACTGCAATATGCTGGACCCACTGCTGCCAAACTGTCGTGCTGACAGACTCACGCTTCAGCCAGAGCTCAGTGCATTCGGCCATTTAGCAATTAGTGATGCCTCAATATTAAAGCATTAGATAAGTGGCTCTCTTTGTCACACTGCTGCCAGGTAAGTGCTATAACCCCAGCCCTGTAGACCATTCTGCTGCAACATTACTGATCAAAGTAAATTAGGTTGGGTCTCGCTATGACCTTGTAACCACACAAACTCCCCCCATGACCACAGTATGTTTTAATAGGGCTGCACTGTATATCCTCCCAGTGGCAATTTTGTTTCCATCCCTGCTGTCTGAATTCATATTCTGAGGATGCCGCACGACTTATGGCCGTGTGCGAATGAAATTTCTCACATGGGATCTGAGTGATATTTCTCTGGTGTGGCATACATTGAGCTTGGAAAGCAGAAATGACAGCAACATTACATGGTTGAAATGAAACCCCAATGATGTTCTACATTTTTATTCATAAGAGACCGTGGCAAGCTTGGTTTCTGGGTATGAATGCCGGGTGGTGGAAGGGGATTTTGTTGCAATTCTCAGCTATTAAATCATGGATAATGAGAATTATGGGGTCAACAGAAATATAATGCGATGGCAAGTCTGCGGATGTGTTGCAAGCATAGCGTGATACAGGGCTCACGTGTGTGTTCATTTCTAACTACTTGAGCCACAGCAAGCCCAATGAATTCATACATCCTAATCTCTGCTGAAAGTGAGCAGCAGAGCGAGCAAAAGGGTGTTATTCTCCAACGAGGAAGGAGAAGATTAGCTACAGAGGTTTTTACTACCATCTGCTATTTTAGGTGGAAACTAATGGCAACAAAAAAGGCAAACAATGACTCCACGTCGAGAATAAAAGGAGCTGTGCCACGCCTAAGGAAGAGAAATGTTCCTCAAAAGCTATCCAGGTGAAAATATAAGATAATAAATATAGTGACTTTCTCAAAATGCTTCTTTATAGTTCTTTCTCTGGCTGCATTATGACCGTTAAGTTAAGAACTCACTTTTCCTTCAAAGAGTCTTTTCCATCAACGCTGATACTTCAAGCAAGCAGGACCAATAGTGCGTAATAATTTTCTCCTTTAAATTTTTTATTTTTTTTTCCTCCTGTTCAGGCACTGTGTAAGGGGTTCACACAGAAGCCACAGTCATATCAACGTTCCATATCAGCACTGGGAAGCTGGAAAATGAAGGGGAAATATTAGGCCAGATGGAGAAATTCCTAATTACATTTTGGGGTTGTTGTTTTTTTTAGATCTTAAGACAAATTAATAATATACATTTGTATGGGTATTCATGGTATTTCATTCTCTGTTCTGTGGTCAGCAGTTTACCTCATACAAAAGTGACTGCACTGCCTAACAAGTGTGGCAGGTGTTCCCCCCCTCCTTTTTTTTTTTTTTTTTACCACAGAGCAGCATAAACCTCTCCCCCAATCACAGTGAGAAGGTGACCGTAGTGCGCTCTCCCTGCCAGGTTTCAGTCATTTTCACCTTCACCATCCCCTCGCCACCATCATATTGTCAGCTCCACTGCAGCTGATTCTGCAAAACTGAGAAATGAGATAAGGTGTGAAGGTGGCTTCAGTGCATGTGTGCACGTCCGCGTGCATTTGGCAGCAATCTGCAACATGAATGTATGGCAGGGGATGCGGCAAAACTCAGGCGACATTAATCAGTCATTATTTCAATAAAAACTGATCTCACCGCGTTGACACTTAGAGACTGCTGTCTTACCAATAACTGATGATCCCTGAGCTACTTGGTAACTCACATAGACAAGCGAAAACCCAACACAAATGCAAAAATCCATTTGTACCCTCAAGGCAACTGATTCACACCATATACTGCTTTGGTTGCTTATTCAAAGCTCCTTTGGGAAAATATCTACTGTAGCATGTTTGCTTGCGCTCGCCAGAGAGAGCAGTGAGAACATAACAATGGCAGAATATCTTACGATCACTGTAAGGTGTGAATAACATATCTTTCTCCTTTAAGTTCACATTATCCTGAAGAACTGCTAATTTGAGCCATTAATTCAAACTCACACTGTTCTCAGAATCCCTCCAATTTCTCATCTCCTCACACACCCTCCTCACTTTCCCCCCTGGTGGCGGATGGGGAAGCAGCTGGGGGTACTGGCTCAGTAATTGGAGAAACCTTCTGAAAAATGCAGATGAAGCAGGGTGAGAAGGAGAGGAGTGAAAGTGGAAAAGGAAAACGGACCAGATTCCTAATTATCCGCCCCTTTTCTCTTATTCCCTTTTTCTTGTGCTGACAGGGTTACAGTCATACGGCGGCGGCTTCCTCTACTTCTCCTGCTGGCCTGTGCATAATTAGGCCGAGTGTACAGGGCTGAACAGGGATTGATGCGCACATAAAGGCCTGAGTGAGGAGGGGGTTCAGAGGAAACTTGAGTCTTTGATGAGAGGGTTAAGAGCAACGTCAGCACATTCACACTTACACATGTTACAATGAATCACCCTGTCAGCTGACACACAAGCTGCTGTACAAGAAACTTGGAAACACAGCTGGAGTTTAAATGTAGAGTAAATACAAAACTTGTTCTCAATGTAGTCTGAGACCTTAAGGCACCTCAAGTTAATGGGGGGCCAGTGCTATTCAGTGTGATTTCAAAACAGAGAAACTGAAAAAAGTACATCCACAACTGGAAAGGAGTTTCACTGAGGTCACATTCATTTCCTTTTAGCTTGTAAAAGGAGGATGAAATAGGCTGTCGGCTTTTTAATATCAAAATATGTCCCTGGTAGCACATTGCGGAGGCGCGCTGTAGTCAGATGTGGTGGGCTGTTATTCCAGGCAGTGTGCCGAAATTGTTGCTATTTGCATAGACGTACAGTACAAGGTGGATACCTGTCACACTGTGAGTGGGGTGGCGGCATCTCTACTTATGTGCTCTGCAATTGGTGCATTAGTCTCCGGTTGTACAGTTTCTGTTGCAAGAATTTATTGAGTCAGAAAGAAACAAAAAACTTACATATAGTTTTCGAAACATAAAAATGTATGTGCTGAGTATTATTTCTGAATCACTAATCTAATTTGTAAGACACAACTTATTCGTACAAAATCTTTTTTTTTTTTTTCTTTCCAATAGTATCCCTCACATGAAATTCTGTAAAGTGGGTTTGGTGTGGTTGAAAACACAGACTTACAGCCATTGCTCATTAAAATACAGCTAAGCCTCTAATTTCCAGCAGAACATTATTTAACTGTATTTGAAAAAGTAAAAAAAAAATTTCAGAATGAAAGACTTACAAGTCACACAAAGTTATTCAAAGCACATAAAGGCTTCTTAGTTTCAAGTAATCATTAAATGAAGTTTTCTAAGTGGGCAGAGAACAAAAACTCACAAACTCTCTTTGGAAACTAGTTCAGTGATATCCACGGCAAAGTGAACACAGCCTCAAAAGATTATTGCATCAAGCTTTGTTCGCAGAAAGACAGCAAAGAACTTCATCACAGATACAGAAATGGCTAAATAATAAATGCAATCCTCCAATTAACAAAATTACTGTCAAATAAACGCCTCCTAGCTGCAAGTCTCAAAGGATAAACAATATTTCAAACCACTTCACAGAAAGTGAGAGGCAAAAGAACAATGAGATGAACAATCATCAGTAATTAACAGCGACAAGAGGTAAAGGGCTGCTTTATGATTAAGACTAAGCTAAAAGAAGGATGTACAGTATGTGATGATAGAGACTCACAGGAATTAATACTAAAATGAATCATTCCATGACTGAAACATAGTGCCGAGCTATAATTGCACAGATGAATTGAATCAGACTCAGACAACAATTATCCCAATCAGTGAAATTCAGTTAAGCAGTCTACTTACCTAAGCCAACGAACAAATAAATAAAACACAAACAACAACATATCATCAGAATAAGTGTAAAGTGTGTGGATACAAGGCACAATAAAGGTGCATACAAAATCCTTACTTCACCTATACTCTCCAAAGTTCTGAAGAACGGTTGAAGGAAACAAGGTTTTAAGGAGGTCTGTCCTTCATGGAGGTACTAAAAAAAGAATAAAAAAAAAAAGATGGGCAGAGAAAAGGGTATAGTCTTTCTGGGCAACTATTTCCTTGCCTTTCCTGTAGGGAAGAGAAGTATCTCTGCTGGACTCCAATTAACCCTGACCACAGTGGCGGCGCCAGATTTTTTTCATTTATGCTGGTGTTTAGGGGGAGCTCGATCTTTCAGTGACGGTGCTGGGGAATTTAAGGATCACTAGTTTATTTTCTACTGTAACACCGACAATATGCGCACGCCACACCGCACTCATACCGGTCACACACTAACAGTAAAAGCTCTGCTATTTTAAAACAATATTATGTGACACAATTCACATGACATTTAGTCAAAGTGATACAGATGAGAGGTTTACAAGCCGGCCACTTAAACACACCACTGAATGGAAACTTTAACACAAGAATGTCAGTGATGGCGCCTCAACAGCAGCAGGAAGCAAAACACACAGCAAGTTTTCATTTAGGCCTTAAACACAAAGACACTAACTGCTGCTGCCAGGCACCAAAACCTCCACTGAAAGAAACATATTTGGTCAAACAGGCAATAATCATCACTCACCATGAGATGTCATAATAAAACGATACGTCGGTTGTTGTGGTTTAGAGCAAAGGCATCAGTGATTTTGTCACTATTTATTTATTTATTTATTTTTTTAAAAGCGCTCCATGTTTCATTACTATTAGTAAGTCACTCAGTCACCAGGAAAAATGAGCTCGTAAGAGGAAGTTATAAGTTGAAAGATTAATGCGTGCGCTGCAGCGATTGGCTGAATCAGATTACACTGCTTTCTAGTTTTAAAAAAAATACATAAATGCATGTTTTATTGGTGAATATATTAATTAATCAGGCAACAAATTATAAACTTCACACATAAAAAAATCTAAATAAACCACTTAAAAAAAAAAAATCACATTTCTTGGGGGTGCTATGAGGGTGCTTTGGCTATCCTAGGGGGAGCTGCAGCTTCTTAGTTAAGTGCATTTTTAGTTATTTTGTCTTACCAACAAAAATTACAAGTACACAGTAGCAGTTTAAGTATTACTGAGGAATTTGGCATTAAAAGGATCCAAAGACAGAAACTGAAATTATTTGGTGCGTCTGTGTGTTCTGTGTTTTATAGTGTGCGAAAAGGTTTACTCTGCAAAAGGAGGGGACTATTCCTTTCAATGATGTTAAAGGAAATGTGCAGTTGAAACAGACGTGACAGAAGCCACTGGTCCAGTACCTAAACAACAACAGTTACGTAGTAGAAATAGCTTCAGCATTCCTTCCAATAAGAAAAACATAAAGAAAAAAAACACAACACTGTGTCAACAATAACAAAGTTAAACTAGTTATTAACCACAGCACTAATAACCAAAAATATAATGTCCCTTTTAATTTCGATTGCAGCTTGATGTGCATGTTATGTGTGTCGTATCCCGGATCCATAGGCCCAGACCTGAATCATCTCAGAGATAAAGTTTTTATGTTGTTTTGTTATAACAAAACAAGTTACCTCTGAGTTCACAACCATCATCATAATACAATGTTGGTCCAAAATTAGGGTTGGTTTATGTCCCAGGAAAGAGGTCTAAAAAAGTTGTGATGTCTTATACCTGGACCAGAGTATAAAATGTATATGTTAAGATGAGTTCTACGCCACAACAAGTTGGGGGTTCCCCAAAATAGAAGGAACATACTGGTTCGAACACCTGACTGAGCCAGTCAAACACTGCGTTTGCGTAATAAATGGTGTTCTGATAATTACATTGGGAGGATGAGAAGTCAGCTACAGGCACTGACAAATGTGGAAAAGCCTTTAAAATGCTGCATCTCAAATGCTTTGAATGGCAGAGCAGATAGCGTGCAGTGGGCCCAGCAAGCAAAGTCAGAACATGGGAGTGATAATAGCTGGTGTGAAAGCAGCGAGGCAGGAGATCTGTAGGCGAAATAGCCTCAAACATAATGTACCATGTTATACAGGCTAAACTGTGTTATGAAACTGTAACAAAGATGTACCGTATGCGCATTCCCACAGCTATTTGATTCCATGTGCTTTATATAAACAAAACAAAACAGCTAAACTGTGTCCAAACAGTGAATAGTCTTATAATCGAGGTCCTTTTACATTCAGTCCAGTATGGTATTTAAAGTTATCGCTATCAGAATTGGTGTCCTTCACATTTTGAGACTCCCTGTATCTTTCAGTCAAACTATTATCTTCCAATAAAATGCATGTTTAACAAATTGAAAAGCCATTCTTGATTTCTTCACTGATTCCCAAGCTGTTTTCAGTTCAGTGTGTGCTCCAGAGTTCCTCGCAGCGATGTGACAGTCTTATTCTGGTTCATTTTTCTCCATCCAATTTCACCTTTAACAAACACACTCACATCTTGGCAAAAGCTAATTCCTGCTGAAAGCTCTGTGGAGCATTCTTCCCATGGTTAAGCCACCTACCGCAGCTAAATGAGGCTCAGCACTGTCACTCTTGCGGTGCGCTGGGTTGCTCTTATCACCCCACCATGAGGCTGTTGAGGGGTAATAGGATTGTGACTCACAGAGAAAGTGCCATGCTCACCAAGCAGGGAAGGGGTGAGGCACAAGTGTGAACGGCCACTGCAACTGTCCAGCATCATGAAAGCAGAGAGAAGCAGGAGGGGTGTGTGTGTTCTCCTCGCTCCATAAATAACTGTGCTAAATTGCAGGCTTTGGAGGGTCAGTGGGACACTGGTCTGCCAGTGTATATCTGTAGGCCTGGATATAACCTGTAATCCCGCAGCCCAGAAAACGAACAGCACAGCAGTTACAGCAAAATGTATTTTCTCTAAAATGGAAGCATGGGCATTTATGAGCTTGGGGAAGCAGAGACAGAGAAAGAAAGGGGTGAGAAAGGTAGTTGGGGCTTGGTGGGGGGGATTTCACAGTTTTTAGCCAGTATCTGAGTGGTAGACTCCTTCCTTGGCTGGCTGGGTCCCAGCAGCAGCACAACATTCACTTTGTACCCAGAGGAGGAAGATGAAAGCAGCACTGGGTCAAATAAATAGGGATGGAAGGGGAGGGAGAGGAAAGGCAGATGAGAGGGGGTTTTCATTTGACAGACAGCCACATCCCTCTGGTTCGAGCTGCAGCTGGGCTTGACTCTTCCATTCAGCAACTCTTGGGTTTGATGAAGCGCTCAGAGATTAAATGCTCAAATTCAAAAGTTGATTGGATTTTCTGTGGTGATTTAAAATCAGAATCAGGGTGCACTAAAGTGAAACAATGCTGGATTTTCTTTTTTTTTTTGTCTTTTCTCCAGTGTTTGCCTCTCTGTGGTGTCTGCAGTGCTGCAGGGAAAATCATACCACCTGTCTGCAGTTAAGTGAGTGGGTGTGTATTTTAGTTACATCAGCACCATGGCGCTCATGTGAAGGACAGTAAAAGGCACTGCAGGTGGTGGAAGACTAAAATGGCCATGGTGGATGTTTTGTTTTGTGTTTGAAAATATAAGTGCCTGCGGCAGCGAGGAGTGAATGAGGGGCTATAGAGAAGATGTAAGGTTATTATTGAGAGGCAGGCATAGTGTGACACTCGAGGGTGCACACAGGTATGGGCTTGACATCGCTATCAGACTGGTGAGAAAGCAGCTATGGTTGGACTTGAAGTCTCGCACTTGGCACACGCTTTGTTTTTTCAAAAACAATGACGGGGGAAAGATGATTTGTGCTTAATTGATTTGCTGTATCAGATAAGCAAGATGACACTGTACTGATTAGACCAGATTGGTAAATTGGCATGCATGCAAGCTTTGGTGTATACCGCACCCAAAGAAATACATTTTTGATTAGATGCTGAGTACCCTCTGACCCGCATGTCGACAATACAAAATAAGCTGATGCCTTTCCTCTCTCACTTCGTATGATCAATGTTTGATGCTTACATAAAACCATGACAACAGTTTCATTCACTTCATATATACTGAATGATGGCAATAAGTGTCTTTACATCCATCTTTTATAATGTCTTATCCAATGTTGGGTTGTTGGCACTGGAGTCAATCACAGCTGACAATGGGCGGTGGTGGGGTACGCCATGCATAGGTCACCAGTCCATCAGCGCACAAACACAAGGAGACAGACATTCATGCACACAATCACACCTACAGGCAGTTTCAAGTCACCATGTAAAAGCAAATGCATGTTTCTGCAAACCGAGGTAGCCATAAAGAAACACACATACACAGGAAGAGCATGCAAGCCCCTGAGATCAGACTCGAACCAGGGATTTTGTTTTCACAGTGAAGTGACGGTGATACCCACTACACCCACCGTACTGTTAAGCTCAAATGTCTTACTGCCTCTATACTCACAAATAAATAACATTTTGGTCTAAAAATACCTTCCTCCTTACATATTATCAATCACTCTTTAAAATCACACAAGATTTGAAAGGACAGGGAAAAAGTCAGAGTTACTTTTGTGAGCAAAATGGTTTAATCGGTGTGGATGACCATGAATGTCAGGCTGAAGAAACATCTGGAAGACAACAGTACAGGGAGGGATCTGCACCATCACCTTCTACTCGAAAGTTTCTTTGAAACTTTATCTTCAAATGAAAATATTTTTGCAGATATTCTTCCCCAATGATGGAAAGCCCCTTTTAAGTTATTTGACAACCAAGCACTTCAAGACACGTGTAATACTTAAGAGGGAGTAAATCTGAAAAACACTGCTTAGAGATTACAAGCAGGCAGGAAAAGTGTGCTGGAGGGTTTCAGGCAGTGAAAACTGGAGCTTGACGTGTAATGGGTCTGCTGATTATTGAATCCAATATTCATTGTTTTGCCAATTATGGGAATCTGTAGTTTGTCTGATCTGATTGCCGATGGGATGAAAAATGCTCTCCCTTGGCTGCAGTGCAATAGCCTCTTTCCGAGTGGTTACTGCTGTAATCTGACTCTGGTGTCTTGCCTACAGCATTATCTGATTTATACATCACAAGTAAATGGGCAATCAACGCTAAACTCGGGAGAGCTGTGCTACAAAGAGAAGCGTCAATGTTACTGCCTCTGTCACAATCATCATAATCTACTTTGAGTGACAAAAGCCAGTTTGAGTTACTGTTACCGTTTGTGATAATGCTGTTAATGCCACTTCTTATGTTTGGGACTAGAGCATTAAACAGACCAAACAAGACATTGATTGGCTATTAGCTTTACAAATGTCAGCGTGAAAGTTGTAATGGTTTTCAGTCAGTGGAGGTAGAAGTATAAAATGTTTTTCTTTTACCTGAACTTTAGAAGAAGGCAATGTCTAGTTTAAAAAATTTAAAAAAAAAAAGAACAAATATAAACGGCCTATGCGTCTGCACTTTTGGTGTGTTAGATATTTGTCCATCACTGTGCTCAACAAGAAGGTCGCCATTTCTTGTATATTTATAGTTGAGATAAAAGATATATATATATATATATATGTATATATATATATACCAGACATATCATCAACTAATGCAGCTCAAAAGTCTGAGGAAGGTTGTGTTGCTTTTATTGCATTCACTCAGAGAGCGAGTAATTCAACACCAACGGCCTTGAGACATGTACAGTTGAGTTCGACCCTGGACATCTGTACAAGGCTGAGAGAATATACTGGATTTACTAAACGGAGCCAGGAGTCCTCATATTTATGTCCAGAGGACAGAAACCATCTACTAGAACCTGGAGGTTCTGCACTGGCCCTGGTGCATTTCTCCAAACATCCTAACTCTCTACAAACAGCCATGTCCCACTTAAACATTGATCAAATTAGATTTCTGATGAATAAATAATAGTTTACCTTTCATTTATTTCTTCATTATGACTTTTTATTAAAAAAAAAAACACTAACCAGGGTAATGATGTCACTGCATCATGCGGCATATCAGAGGATAGCCATTAGTTTGACATCAATCTGATTAAAACTGGCTACGGTGTGCTGAAAATACTTTTTTGACCTTTTCGTAACCTGGACCTTTGACCCTTTGACCTTTGACCCTATCGCTCTCAAAATGTAATTGAACCATTCTTGGATAAAGACAAATCATCCCTGAAAATTTCATGCAATTAACGTTGATGGTTTTCGCGAACGATTAGTGAAATACATTGTTGGTGAAGGTAAAAAAGAAAAATCTGGAAGGAAAAGGTATCACTCTGACCCCCAGATCTTTCCTACTGCACTGCCAAGGTTCATTTGTGCAACCAGGGAAAGCCCATCATACACATTAAAAAAAAAAAAAGGTACAGATTGGCTACATTAATACACTGCAGTAAAACATGAGCTAAGAAGTTAAAGACTATAGATATAATCTTAATGCACACATGTCTTCACTGTTTTACTATTAGGTCAAACTCAGTCTCACCGGTATCAATACAATCATATTTTACCCAGATTAAAGCCATTGATGCAACATCATCACACCTGAGCTGTGTATCACTTTTCATTTGCACATGCATGAATCTATGGACTCAATCACGACAAAACATGGCTGCCAGCCAATGTCACATGTGTCACGGTGGACGCAGCTTCTGTCTTCCCAGCGTCTGCTGTGTTCTAATTTACTTCTTGTCAGGCTTGACGAGATAAAGTGACGAGTGGTAGGCGATGGTCGTCACATGAAGGCAGTTTGTTTCTTCTCTGGGTCTTTTTTTGGCAGCTATCAGGGGTTCCGATCTGGCTGCGAGCATGCCTGTCACACCAAGAGGGTCAAAAGCCCTCACGCTGCAACAAAACCTGTTTTTGTTCCGTGACTGACACCCACTCACCATATGTACGGCTGCCGTTGAGGCTTTACGCGTCTTAATAGTAAAATTATTTGTCAAAGTTGGATTTACAAGACTATGCTTAAAGTGATGGACTGAAACTGTATGAAATGAAGTGTGTGATGGTAATCAGTCCAGCAATAGTGGGGCATTAAAAGACCGACCGGTGTGCCTCGGTGACACCGATTCAGACGCCACCTCAGAGATATCATTGTTATCTTCTAACACACATGTAGCTGGATGACAGGACCTGCAATGAACTGCTACCAGGCAGGCGGCACAGCTTTTAGGTATCACATGAAAAAAAAACACGTTGCTGCCAGTGGAATTTATAGCTTTATGAAATAACAAGCAAAGCCACCAAAGCAAAAAAGTGTCAGTCAGTCTCTGTGCACTCATGCAGTTGATTTTATTTTCACCATTCAAATAATAAGCCATCACACGACAGCCACTGTCAATGTCAACATTTCAAAATTGAAATGTGGCATCTAGTTTGACTGTATGAAATCTCCATTTGAAAATCCAGTTTCTATTTTGCACACCTTGCAATTGTTGATGGTCACTTGACAACCTGAGGTATCTTTTCTTTTTATCATCAAAGGATTCAGCTTTCTTTGCACAGATTCCCTTTATTCTAATATTATGTACGGATTTTTTTTTTTTCCCTTTTCATTTATGTCTCCTAGCTTGTCACATGAAAGGCTTGTATCTCGTCCTCCTCTGAATTTTTCTTCAGTCTAATGTCTGAATGATCCACTGGTCTGATCCATGGGGTAACAGTAGGTCTTTGATATCCTTTGTACAATATGATATTTTAACGATATAGTAAAAATTCCCTTTATATATTCCAGCTTGTTTTCACACTCGCACTTCCTATTTCTGGATTTCTCTCCTGGTTTGCAACTCTGCTTCCTTCTCATGTGCAAGAAGTAGACATACTGTACTTTGTCACTGGGCGAGCTTTTGCTTCAAAACACACAATCCGGTTAGGGATTGGCACAGCTACGATCATTCGGTGCCAGTCAAAATATTACAGTCTGTTCACTGATATAATGAGGAACGAGCATAATGCTGCCCATAATGAGGCTTGTTTGTATGTGTACCTGCTGCAGTATGCATTGGAACAATGCCAAACCGATCAGCCGGCCAGATCTGTTTATCTTGTTTTACACTTTTGCATGTTCTCGCTTGTTTCTTTTTAAACCTCAGCGGCAAGACAGTGTTTCTTTCATGACAAAGTAATGGGTTTAACTAATACGGGCCAACCGTTTGATCAGGATTCAGCAGGTGTTCTGCGTGGAGGAGACTGACGTTTGCCTGGGACCATCCATCAGAGCTAAATGGCAGATGGTCCTCTCTGTGGCCAGGCAGGAAGTGCACTAACACAATTGCTGCAGAAACACAGGGAGCACTCTACCTGCTGATAATCCACTTATGCACAGACAAAGCCGCTTTAATCTGCCTGCTCCTTCGAAGTGCAGCCCCTCGCCACACGACAAGGCCAGGCTGCACACCGGAGAATCACTATTGATCTACTGCATGTATGTGCTCAGGCTGAGCCCTGACAGGCCACCTTATAATGAATCCCTAATCACTCTCGTATGTGACAGCTGCATCACGGACAATGAATACAAAGATTCCAGTAATTACAATTTCAGTTCTGCTTACTGTTTGAGAAAAAAAAATAAATGAAGACCGTGTGTCTGATTCTAGTGATGGGAGAAGAAAAATCAAAAGTGAATTACAGATTAAATCAGTAGTGGCAAAAATAAATGTGAGAGAGAGGTAGGAAACACTTCTTACTAAGAACTGAATTCACCTGACATTTTATTGTTAGAGCAGGATAATGATACTAAGTACAACACAGTAGTGCCTCAAAAAAATCTCAGGTCTTCTGCTTTGCATTATTCAGTAAGTTAACCCCATGCTATCTTCAATCTGGCTTTGACACAAAATTCAAAGGTGAATCAACCAATGTCCGCCGTCCCTGCTCCCTGAGGCTGTGCGGCAACGGCAAACTAGAACGTTTCAACCTTGTTTCACAGCGAGCACCGGGTTCTCAAGAAAAAATGCTTTTGGTATGAGCCTAATTTGTGTCTGAGACATCGAGTTTCGGGAAAGAAGGGACAAGAGCGAGTAACTAAAAGTTTATTCAAATCCCACTGCTTCAGCATGTATTAGAAAGGATCGTGTCAAATGACACGATTCACTTCCTGAGGATCAAGCAGCTGAAAGACAAAGAAGAAAAAGAGTGGCCAGAGACCTCGGCGGTTCACTCTTTACCTGGATGTTTTCTGGTATGTGTTCTGATTGAATATTCTTTCTAAACTGCAAACACATTTAATCGACTCTTTTTCAATGCAAGTCAAATTCAAGAAATCATTCTCTGATTGTACGTGCCTGAACTTTAACATCAACAGTCATGAAATGTATCCTCTTAATCTCTGCTGACCATGGTCAGAAAAAAAAAAAAAAAAACATTTTGTTTTGTTTTTAATATCAAATCCTCGTTGGGCTGGAATGGTATGTGATTAGATCAATCTCTCGATCAAGATTAATAGATTTTTTTCTATCCAGCGCTGGATATAAAGGCTTAAAAAAATATTTTCCCCAGATAGGTTCATACAAGATTTTTTTGACTTTGGAATCAAATCACACAAGTCACTTCAATAACAAAATGTAGATTTAATTTTTTCTCTTTTGAAATGTTTAAACCTGAGAGGGCTCACCTATTATTCCTTAGGACGTTATGAGTGCTGGCTCCTCAAATAAATATGACAGTATGATAAAGGCTACAATTAAACAGTATTACCAATTGACAATGATCTGTTTTATTAAAATGATCACAAAAACATGTTTACTTTATGAATAATGTTTTCGAGAATTTCTCCTTTATTTTATAGAGAGGTTGATTCACGAAATCTGTTGGAGAAGTCGGTTTTTACCAATAATTCAGGTATTAAGTCGGCTGAATTAACTGTGCTAATTAGCATTTGCAGGATGCTTATTAGAAAACCTGGACTTGGTGCCAGATTCAGAGATACATCAGGCCAGGACCTGAAAGTCCCTCAGGGAGTCATTATATAAGAAAAGAAAGCCTGATTGAAATGTTTTGCCAGTTTGCCCTCCACTGATTGGGCTTCGTTAAACAACACAGATTTGCTGGGACTGAGCAGGAGGAAGTTATCTCCATCACTCTGGTTTCAGAAAGCTCGGCAGGTTTAAATTCAGCCCGGATCAAAACAGATTTACATCAGAGTTCCCCTTCCCTCCACCTCGGGTGCTGAGGTGCTTTCGCGGAGGAACACATCTATTCAACAGTTTGAATAACGAGTTGTCCTCCTTTCTCCAGGCGTGAGCAGTGAAGCTCTACAGGGAGGAGGTGTCAGAGCGGAATAAGAGGGAGAGAAGAAATGAACAATTAGTGCAGAATGGTGGAGCAGCTTCACGACAAGGCAGAAGCGAGGGGGGGAAGGGGGCTGTGAAAGAGGCCAGGTGCAATATCGCATCCTTCCTGTCAGAGGGCTTAAAAGGAGAGCAGAGGAAGAGCGTTTAGCTCCGAGGGACGCAAGTGGAATGCTGACCACAGGTTGGAAGAATCAACTATTCAGAGTGCGTCTCATGCATGTGCCCTGATGGGCTGGGGAGGTATCCACCAAGTCAAAAATGTTGCCAGTATTTTCTGAGGTGCTTGGAATACCGAGGAGGAAAAATCAGGTCTGGAGGATGAGAGCTGACCTTGATCGGAGTAACCATGGTACTCTGCTGAGACTACATGATAGTCAAAAGAGTGATGATACTGTACACGCCCGCCACATCTTTTAAATCTTACAATCTTAAGAATGTTTTCAAAGAGCTTTTTTTTTCAAACATTTTTGTTTATCTACAAATGTAATTAAAAAATTTACATTTTTCTTTCATAGAGGTTTTTTGTGTGTGTGTGTTTCTTTTCCTCCATTCCCTTATGCCTATACATAGAAATCAATACAAATGACAATTCTGGCATGTCCATAGGCTACATTATATTTTTCTATACCGTGGTCAAGCTGGTTTATTTTACCACTGTACCGGCACACCTCTGCTTCAGCTCCCTGTCTTCACACATCGGCATCCCCGAGGGAACATCGCATGCATGAATTTCTTGATTTATTGATAGAAAGTGTGAATCTGATATATTCAAGTAAAAAAAAAAAAATTATATATAAAGGCTTTGGCTGAACATTCTGCCTGAAAACCAACAGAGAGTGACATTTGAAGTGTTAACACAAGAAGATCTGAGGGGACAGTCCAGGGTGAAATAAAATAATTCATGGATGGAAGGGTTTTTACAGTTTTCTGCATCTTGTCAGTCAGACCAAATCGCTCCCATTAGAAACTCTTGCTTTTTCAAAATTGGCAAAAGTGATTTCTGCCTCTCTATCAATATTCCAGTGCGTGCAACTTATAACATGACACGTTTCAAAACAACACGTGTTGGGTGAAAGTTAGTAATTATTGACTATTTGAGTTACATGTCAGGCAGTTGTAATTTTTAAACTCTGCAATAATTCAGAAATTTACATTTGGAATTAAGCTGGTGATCTATTTCTTACGGTCAGCTGTGTTTGACTGTACGTGGGAAACCACACACACTCGCATTCAAACTTAGGGGCAATTTAGGGTCACCAATTAACCTGACGTGAATGGTTTTGGAGTGTGGGGGAAAGCTAGAGTACCCGGAGGAAACTTACACACACACATGGAAAGAACATGTAAACTCCACACAAAAGGCCTGAGCAGTATTCGAACCCATGCCTTCTCGCTGTGAGGTGAGAGCACTAATCACTGCTCCACCGTACAGCCATACATTAGCTGTATGTGTGACAAATATATCATTTGATACATCAAGATATGTGCACACACACAAATATGTAGAGGGAAAAAGCTTGGAATCTACTGATTCCTAGGAATGTAGTAACTTATCACTTTCCATCATCCATCCATCCATCCATCCATTCATTCATCCATCCATCTTTTACTGCAGGATAAAAACCCTGGCCTATAAATTATAAATCCCATTTTCCAGAAAACTCTCAGATGTTAGAGACTAAATCTTTCTCCAATTCATTCTGCAATTGCCATGAGCCCCACCAAAGGCTAACATTTCATGGTCTTTTAATTTCTGTTTTCCTGTCTATTTGATTGGTCTTAAGTGCTGGCCAATTTCCATCCTGGGGTGATTACTATGACAACTTGTCAGCTCACTTGGTTCTATTAGTGGATTTTTTTTTCTTAAAAGGGTTTCCTGTGTCTCTCAAGGGCAGCAGGTGTTTAAAGAAAAACACTCCACCTTTCTAACGCTAGAAAGAAAAGACTGCTCGCTCCAAATTACTCCGATTCAGGCAACCCGATTGTAAGGACAGTTACATAATCATGTCCTCCTAAGGAACTCAAACAAGTTTTTGATTGGTTTTTAAAACCAAAGTTATTGCAACTGTGGAGTTTCAGTTGTACGTTCAAGCTGGGAAATGTTTGAAATTGTTTCCTGAATGACAAAAGTAGTTTTTAATCATCAATGCGTTTTAAAAGATGGTGGTATCTTTTGGTTTTTCTGAGAGAGTGCATCACAGGCTGTCCTTGCTTGGTCACTTTTGTGACTCAAAGCCCCCGCCGGGATTTCGGCCTGTTTGCCCATCATTGATTAGGAGGTCTGTTAACAGCATGCACTAACATCTCAATTCTCTGCCGAGATGAGTGCCACGTTCAATAACCACCCCCTGCTCTCTTAGCGAGAGTGTCGCTCTGCTTGTTACAAGTATGCAAAGCATTGTCTTTCAGTCTTCATTGACATTTTTCTTCAAAAGTCAATATCAGCCTCTTACTCAGCCAGTCACAAGTAAAGAACAGGTCCAGTGGGTGTAAAAAAAAAAAAAAAGGACACAATGTTCTTTAAAAGTTTTGCTTATTAAGACAGCACTTGCCATTCTTTAAAAGATAACCTAAAATTATGTTCTCCTTTTTAAAATGCGGGTGAACAAAGAAAGGGGCAAATAGAGTCTGCAAAAAAAAAAATCATAGTTTGATAACAGACATTGACATCTGCAGACGTGACGACAGGAGACGAACAGGCCCAAGTGAAAGACCAGAATGCTTTTGATCAATCTACTGTGCTGAAGTTGGTCCCCAAAAGGCTCTAAAAAGGTCAAGGGTAAGGTCCCATATCAGATAGTGAAGCTTGCTGGAATCTAGTTTTAATGTATCTCATTAGTCTCGTGCTTTGGACAACAACTGCACTGCTTGTGGTACCTCCAGGAGGTCTTGTTTGTCCTTGCACAACCTTTTTCCCACAATGAGTTTCAAGCACAAACCACTTTTAGTTCGTAGAGGTGAACTGTCGTATATTAAAGCACCAAGCAGGATACAACTCAGGGTCTATCTCTTATGACAGCCATCTACCTATGTTTTGAGTTTCTCAACATTTAGGAACACACTGTCATCACAGGTAAAGCAGATAATTAGAAAATAAATATTCAATGGACTCGGTGACACAGTGAATAAATCTCTAAAATCTTTCGCAGGTACAACCTGCGACCTTTGGGAGGTCTTGGCTAAATGTCAAATGAACAACAAATATTCAGAATTAATCAGCCATGTATATGCTTAAATAACAGAAACCCTGCTTTTTCCATCCAAAACAACTTGCGTTTCACAGACAATAATGCCACTGTGGATGTTATTTACATGAAACAACTTAAATACCTTTCTGTAGTGCATTTAATGAGCAGCAAAAGTGTAAGAGCAATTTTTTTCTGTGGCAATTGAGGTGTCTGCAGATGTTCTTTAAAGCTCTCTAATGAATAAATGACCAGGCAAATGCTGTCTGACTTAGGAACACACTGCTACCAAGCTCCAGAGTTAAAAGCCTAAAGTGAGATTAATCACCACTGCTGTGGGGGATGATATTCTTTGTTTCTTGTTAATTTATGGTCTCTTTACAACTGAGACCCTTAAATAGCGTCACGCCTCTCACATACTGTACACACTCCATCTCTAATCATATACAGCTCTTTAGGTGGGTCTTTAGCAAATGTTCACAGGTACAACAAGATTAAAGGTACGTAAACAAGAAATAGGGGCTAATACCCGGTTGCTTCCCTTCCAGTGGAGATCCTTGGAGATGTTAGTCTGCTATCTTCTCTCTCCCTATTGATTGAGAATTTCTTTGCCCATTTGGGACTCATCTAACACAGAAATAGTTGGTGTTGAAGCAACACAGAAGGATGATGCCAGGGTAGCATCTGTAAAGAAGCAATGTATATGGAAATGGTTTGGCATGGGAAGAGACAGCTTTTAGTCAGGAGTCCCAGCAGAGGATCAAAGTGAACAGCGACTTCTCTTAGCCAGGTCTGATCTGAGAACAGGATAGTCAAGCACTGTTCTCCCTGCAGCCCGAACATGACTCATGGTATAGTAAATATTTCATGGCAAGCATCACAGAGCTGACAGCAGCGCCGGCCACGGGGCAGCTCTGATAGACAGAAGAAAGCTCGTGAATAGCAGGCTGTTGGAACGGTTCATTAGTATTCATACGGACGAGTTGGACTGAAAGTAAACACGCATGTGCTTACCATACAGGATGAAGTGCAACAAAGTATCCACGCACAATCTAAGAGAAATTAAAGGTTTATTCTTGGCTTTATGAGACCACCGGGATGTTTAGTTGTGATTTCCTCATAAACAAAACCCCATTGGCCCTATTAAAGAGCCGCATTGTCTGTATTTTAAATACTGTATAATACAAGCATGCGACAAATTTATCTGGTTAATAAGATGCCTTATTACGAACCATTTCTTTTGTCACCCACACATTTTAGCTTACATAACAGAGTGGCATTTAGCCAAATCATTAAAAGCATTGTTGGTCTTCCAACAGTTTGAGGGTGCAGCATTCAGCTTCAACTGAGCCGTGATGGGCTCTCAGGAGAGACTAAATCATGTAGTCTTATTATAGAGGAGACAAATCAAGTGTACCAAAACCCTCCCCTTCAGCCCTACTTTCTCAAGGTTATTTTCAAAGATAGCTCATGTCTTGGTACAGTATGTGGGTTGGGCTTTAAGTAAGCCCTGCCACTAGAGACCTGGAGTAACCCTACACAGTAGAAACAAGGGGACTTCAGAGGCCACAAAGAGACATGGGTGTAACTAATTTAAACCCCGGGGAGGCTTGGATGGGTGCTGGCTTTTGTCCCAGTGAAAAAAAAGTCAGGCCACTTTAGTTCTGGGCACAGTGGGCTTCACACATAGCAAAAGCGCCGTCGACTTGTGTGTCAGCATTATAGCACTTAAAGGTAATGAGATTTAGGCTTTCTGCATCATAAACTATGACCGCCTTGGAAAACCCCCGAGACTACGGTGCCCATGTTCTGCCTAGGAGAACAAAACAGACTTACATCATATCACAATCACCACATTGCACAGTGAGGAGTGATTATGAACTCCACAGAGGCATGTTCCCTCTGTCAGTGATACTGTAGCCGTCACACAATATATCTCTCAACAGTGCCCTACTAGCTCCACGTCCTCTAGCAGTGAGGAATATGATTTTTACAGCAGTGTGAATTCAGACAAATGAATCTCAGCAAACACACTGCCCTCTATAATAATGATACATGTATTTACTCAATTCAAAGCCATTCTATGGCAAGATTGTATACATGTGGAGCACTGTGAACACGAGAGTGAACTACTGCAGCAGTATATTCTGTTTGGTGGGAATCCAAGCGTCACTAAAATTCATTTTCCTTTTTTGTATAGTGCAGTATAATGAGGTATACCTTCAGTCAGGATCTGTCACCAAGGATTACTGCCCGACCACAACAAATGAAAGCTATGCTGCCTTTCAGGCACTTTTAAATGTAATACATTCAGATAGTTACATGCAAGCAGGCAGAAATGGCCACCTCTGCCTCTTCATCTCATGTGATGAAGATCTGATGTTTATGCGGTTTTATTTATTCCACATATAGGGGGTTATTTTGAGAGAAAGCTATAAAGAGTAGCGCCAGAGGGTATGAAGTACAAAGACGTTTTGTTTTTTGATGTTACATATAGTGGTGTATTGCAATATATGCTGTGAGACTAAGGCAACATTAACCCTATCGGAAGATCTTTCCAATAAAAATATTACATTTTCCTTCAGTAACATCATAACATAAAGACCTAAACTGATTAACTTTTTAAATGGGAGATCATTATCATTTTAAACACTTTAGCTTTTTGTCTCCTCAATGAGAGAGATAGGGGCTTTTCAATTTTCCCAACACATTAGGTAATCAGACTTCAGAAACTCCAACAGCCGCAAGAGTTACAGGAGCGACCGTGTGTGGATCTGTACGTTAACACACCAGAGCAAACTTTCCAGAGGTGTCTTTAAGAGCAGAAGCCTCCAGAAAAAAGCGGAAACCTTAGAATAGTCAGTTCCAGAGAGCGGAGGAATCAGAAGGCTTGAGTGCATCCGTTATGTAATGTTCACAAAAGGAACAAATTCAAACTATACAGCATTTAAACTACAGCGGGGCAGCCTTCGTATCAGCCCATCTTGCCTGAGGCTCGAGATCAGGAAACATCCAGATGGCAAGTCTTTCTACTTCCTCCTCTCTCTCCTGCTCCCTTTCTTCTCCATCTTTGAGTACTCACTGCAGTTCAAGCCAACTTAGCCAACTGGATTACACAAATAGCAAAAGAAGTAACATTAGACCAATACATGAGAGGAATGCAGCATCCCTAATGGCAGATTTGAGCTGGATATTAGTGTATGTGCTACACTGGCACGAGACCTCACAGCAGATGTGCTGGCCCCTTCACATGCACACGATAAGCAGGAGTAGAGAATCATCATCCAGGCAGGTAATTGGCTGCTGTTTACATTGCCCTTGGCGTACCCCTCCTTTCCTGCTTGACACATCTGTAGTATTCATTAGAGTTGGGGAGCGCTGTGTTACACTGTGTTAGCAAATCTGGCATCTCAGGCCGTTCACTTCACAAAGCGCATTACCAGAGCTCACTTTTTAGATTGAGGTGGAAAAATCTAAATATTAAGTTCAACAACCCTTTTGAGCACTATTAGAAAAGCTAATGTGACATTAATTGATTGATAAATTAATTAAGTTTGAATAGGTTTTTGGTGAATCCATTTAAAAATGTGTGCTGATGTCCCCGGAAAACCTTTTGTTTTGATTTGATTGTGTGTGTGCAATAATGACAATTATTATTAAGCAGCTTTAAAGCTAATATTCTGTCTGAAGCACACACCAGAGGGTTCAGAAGTTGATATAATGAAGCAAAGAGAAAATGAAGGAAACGAGGCATGCCAAGCTCAGTTTAGCAAAGGAGACATTGGGAAGACGGGCAAAAAGCAGTTTGTAGAGGAAGATTTACCCCAGGTGCTCCAACGCCAGATGGAGAAACAGCTGAATCAAGTCCTGGGAAATACACTCGTCATCAGCTCCAGACTCAAAATCTTCATTAAAACCTTAACCAAAGTGAATCGGACAAAAGTGAGCAAGAAGGAAAGACAACAGCTTGTGAAAGGCTGAATTGAAATTCAAAGTGGTTTCACGGCAGAGTGACTTAACTCTGAAATCTTAAATTAAATCACAGAACTATGTGCATGCCAACCTTTCTATTAATTACCAATTTCAGAACATATTAATTATACATGCGCAGCCCATGCATGTGCAGTAATCCAAAGTAAAGGGGATGAGCACTCTTTATCATCTTCATTACGTAAGTTAAAATTATACTCAGCAAATGCATCCTTTAATGAATTACGGTATTTACATCATAAAATTAGGGGCAATTGTCACACCACATTCCTCCCTCTTTCCGCATTGATGACTCGGCTTTAGCTGCAGCTGTTAAAGCAAGAGCGCATGAAGACTGTTACAGAGTTCTGCTTCTATCATACCTAAGCTGTGAGCACGGAATTCTGCTTTTGTTGGAGTCACCACCATACCGCCTTTGAACCTGACTTGTGACAAGTCTTCAATCTGTTTCTTGACACATGTCTGTCACACTTTTCAGCACCAGGTTGTTCGCCTGTGATTATTATGTCCACAAAGGTGACGCAAAAGACATGTAATAGAGGAAAGTTTCATTCTGTACAACATGGCTGATGTAAAGTAACCTATAGCTAAAAGGTAGGAAATAAAAAGTATGTATGACGCGAGACAAACTTGTGAAATTAACAATGTGAAGAGTTGATTATTACTGCAGCTGATAAGACAAGACAAGACATTACTTTGCGTGGTTGGCTGTTTGATGCTTGCACAAAAAAAAAAAGGCTCATTATAAAGTATTTCATTATATTCTACTACTGAACGTGAATTATGAAGCTTCATGTCATTCACAGATCAGTTTGTGTTATATCAGACAACAATAAACTATCAAACACTTACTGTGGACTACAAGAACGGTGTAATGTCCCCAACATAAGCATCGACATGGGAGGTGGGCAATTCATTGGAAAAAGGGGCAAGATGTAATACCAGCGGGAAGTTCTGCTCAGTATAAACACACCTCTTAATAGTAAGTTGAATCTGATATTGGTGATAAACAAATCTTAAAGTTTAATAGATAAGGGCTTAAAAGATTGTTTCTCAGTAAAAAGGCCCAAAAAAGCACAACTAAAAACGGTTTACATGATGTCCTACACCCTTGGTCTGATCTGCATGAATGGATAGTCTCTGGGATCCAATTTCTGTATAATCCATTTGTAGAATCTAATTACTGGTTACTCAAAAGAAATTGCAAAATGTAATAGAAAAGGCAAACCCAAAATGTGCTGACTTGAATAGACTTTATCTTGTACTGTACAATTACTTAATATTCGAGATGTGCCTGTATCTTTCCCATCTACTTTTGCATCACCTCATTTTAAGCTAATTCATATTCAACGGGCGACTTGGACATCACTTCTCTCCTGTGTGGTGGTGGGAACACAATACGTGCACAGTACACACTACATGCAAGGTGTGAGGTGACAGCGAAAATGCTTTCCAAGTTGGTTGGTCACAGTTACATTAGCAGGGGTGCATCTGTGTTTTCAGGCCGAGAGCGAGAGAGAGCAAACCATGTAAAGATTTTATTATAAATAGCCATGCATTCATGTTTAAGGTTGTTTGTGGATACACGTTGGATACACATGATGTGTATATAGGTTAAGCTTTAAAAGGTTTAACAAATACACAAATAAATTCACATCCTCATGAACAAAGCCTTGGTTTTTGAATGTCTTGAAGTCGGCACTGTTTACACTGACTTGCTTTCTTTTTCATTTCAGGGTATATTGTGAATTTTAGGGCAAATTAGTGGCCCATTTGTTCACACATTGTCCTCTAATAATTAAATACAAGTGTATAATTATAAAAGATATGGTGCATTAATGGCTCACAGCTCATTCACATTAAAAAATGAAAATACTCAAAACTTTCATAATATCCAGGAATCTATGACACTCAAAATGATGTACACATCATGTACACATAATACTTGGTTAGATTTCAGGTTTGAATAAATAAGAAAAAGATTTGGGGCACTGCTACGAAGGCCAAGGTTGCTTTAATAGCTCCTTCAGCTAACCAGTCTGGTGTCTTTTATCTTCTTGTGGACAACAGCCCATCGACTCTCAACAGGGTGCAAGTCAAGCGCAGTGATACAAGCTTTGAATGGTTTTGGCAGAGTGAGCAGGTGAATAAAGCGGGTTCAGACTTGATAAAACACAGTGCACCAACAGCAGCAGATGGCATAACGAACTCAATCATCATCTGTTGAGACTTCACATTGAACCTCATGGATTCTGTGGCTCTTCATCTTTCCTCAGACGGTAAGATCGCTGACTATAGGTCAATTGTTTTGTTTGTCTTTGCCCATGTGCAACACCTTGAACATTGTCTCCAAAGTAGCTTGAGACTAAAAAGATGCAACAATTCTAATTTGTTTTCATGGGTTTCTGTGTGTGTTGGCTCTTGAAGCACTCCTCAGTCCACTGGTGATCTTAAACTTTTCGGATTAACTTCTTTTGGCAGTCTGCTCAAGGCCGGGCCATCCTACTTGTTTGGCTCTTTTTCACACCCCATTTAGTTGTTCCAGTCAACTTTACATGGATCTGCCTTTATATAGCACTCTGTGAACAAGCAGCCCTTCTGTGGCTTACTGTCTTTGTAGATGGTTTCAGTGAGGGTTTTCTGGACAACTGGTCAGTAGTCTGCATATGTTTGCTCTCATGTGGACCAAGATTTTCATGGTATGTCCTTTAGAAGTGATCGATTACTGAAACAATATTAGATATAATGAGATAAACAATCAGAAACACTAAAATTCCCACCTACGGGTAATGCTAGACTCACCAATTGCTCTCATACATACGGTAGGTTCCTGGACTGTGGGGGGAAACCAGAGTACCCAGAGAAAACCATGCACAAACAGGGAGAACATGCAAACTCCACACCGAAAGGCCCCCACACCCAACCCCGACTCAAACTAGGGACACTGACACTATGCACCAGAGCTACCCACTACACTACTGTGCAACAAATCTAGAATATGGACTAAACGTTCAGACTAACAAACTAAAGCAATGAATATAAAATGTTTTTGTATACGGCACATAAAAATGTAAAATAGCTTAATATGAATAAAAAAAAACACAAATGGGGATCAGTTCTACAGTCTCTGTATGAAGTGACTAAACCTGGCAATTCCAAGAGGATTGAAAGGATATTGCAGCCAGTTGGATTCTTGTATTATCTCCACAGGAACCTTGTATCAGCACATTTTTAGCCCCACTCCTGCGCATCCCTGTTGCTCATCAACACTAACCGACACAAAAAGAAAAAAACATAAAAACCCAGTCTGCTTTATTGCCACAATATTGTTAGTTGACGTCTGCACTGCAGATCACTTTCAAATTCAAGCATACAGACTTCAGCCATGCTGGCATGTATCTGTATGTTTCTTTTTTTTAATCAGATTGGAAGAAATCTGAAGCGCCTTTTCTTCTGTGCACAGCCAAGACAATATCCCACAAGAAGTGTGTGGGTGGGAGAGCTGGAGAGGAGACATTAAAAAGCGTCCCTGAAAGTGGTTCCATGTCTGCTGCCATCACTACTGTGTCAGGCCCTGGACGGCCCCACACAGGGACCTCTCACTTGTTCTATTGCCTTCCTGATTGCCATGGGAGATTAGATGACCCAAGGACCCGAGAAGAACTGGTATTACTCACCTTGACCATGCCCTCTCTGCTCTGTGGGTTTCCCAATCAGAACCGGCGCCAAGGCCCCATTCCCCAGCAACCACAACTGGAGGTCATGGTTCTCTGGAACATCTGCTTGTGACAAATAGCTGGTGGAGGGTTGGCCCAAAGAGGCGGGATGATAGGGTCTCTGTGAAAGTGAGAGGCAGAGAAGGCGCAGTGCGTGAACAGGACAGGCCAACAGAGTGGGGAGCCCCCAGGCAGGGGAATGATCCCGCAGGCGGCTCGTGTACAAAGTGGTAAAAGGGAGAAAAACACTGTCATAATGGTGATGTAACTCTCAGCAGTGCTTGTACAGGAATGCTAAGTAAAACACAAGATGCTAATATGGCCGTGCTGTTTTTCCAGTTGCTACATGCATCAATTATTCATTTTATTTGGTAGGATGAAGGCACTGAGAGATTTTATTCTGAGCAAACAGGCCTATAATTTTAATAGCATCAACAAGCATTTCAATCCCGAGTCTCTTTGATCATGCTTGCTCTGCATTCTCACTCTGGAAAATCTGTGATTATAGCCCCGTTTGATTACCATCTTAGCATATGTCTTACCTTCAGTTCACCTCAAAACTTTCAAAAAACACACTTGGGGAATGAAGCGGAGTGAGCGCGAGGGGAAAAGAGTGAGCGTAAGCAAGAGACATGGCGAGTCCAAAGATGTTTTAAACATGAGGGGGTTTTGTTCCCTGTGTTTTGCTCTCAGCCATAATTAAATTCTTAATTAGCGAGCCCTCTGGAAGAAATACATCAAGATGAAATTCAATTTAGAGCCCCCAACTCATTTGGCCAACAGTGAAAAAAAAACTAAACAAAAGGAACTAGAAGAGACAGTGAGGAGGTAAGGAGGCGAACCTAGGGGCAACGACTGAGCACAGTGTTTTAACTTGAACTCACAGTGAATTAATGTTGCTCCTGCATAAGAAGCTGTAACTGCAGCTTAATTGCAGTGAACCACTGCTGCCCACATTACCTCCACCACTGATGATCTGAAGAAGCGCGGAAAAATACTCATGGCCCGCAAGTAACTGAAATTTAATAGATGACTGTGAGATCTGTAAAAAGTAATGGCATTATTTTACTAGTAACTGCAAATATAAACAGGTAACTTCGGATTTTGATCGTCTTAATCATGTGGAAAAAAACTGTATCAGTAGCTGAGCTGTCAACATTGTATGGGGCAGTCTGACTGATTAGTTGGACGAAGATCCACTAAAATCTGAATAAGTGGGCTTTGAAAGAAACTGATTAATGTACCAATTAAGAAAGGAAGCAACAGCAAAACAGCTGTGATAAACTAGACAGCGGCTAACTATTTGAATAAGTAAGCAAGTGTCAGACTCTTGGCGTATATTCCTCTGTTTCTGGGCAGTAACTTCATGTCAAAGTCAATTTGTTTTGTTTTTTAAAGCACAGTTATCACAGCTAACATAACTATTGCTTGTGCATTTTAAATGATGAATTAACAATTCCCTTATAAAGAAAAGGAAAATAACACCCATATACAAAATAACCTCAATATATTAAAAAATAAAAATAAAGCTGCAACACCAGTTAAAAATGTGTATCTTTTTTTTTCATTATTATTAAAAGTGACAAGCGTGGGCTTAAGTGTTGTTGCATTATCTGGCCAAAGGAAAGATATTTAACGAAGAGAAAAATATCAACATATCTGCACCTAATGGTTGCAGTTTTGTATTATTGTGTACATTATTTGAAAAAAAAAGAAAATAATATTTATATACAGAGAAAAATTTACATTTTATTGTAATCCTCTGACATTGAAGTGGCTCCCAGCTCTTTAGAGTTTGAGACCTCTGGTACATGTAACTGCATCAGCGGTATTGCAGGTGATAAATAAAGATGTTACTTCATGTTACTGTTCACAGAGCTAAGTTGCTTCAGGATTAATGAGGCACTCTCTATCCAGTAAACGGGAGGTTAGTGAAAAAGTAACATTGCTGCTTTTCACAAGAGACAACAGGTTGAAGCAGGGGGTGTCCAATACAATTTTAACCACTCTGGTTCAAGGGCTATCTAAGCCTGCATGTTTTCAACATTACAGTGCTCCAACACACGTGAATCTAATGAATGCCTCATTACAAAGCTGAGAAGAAAGGCTGATATTTGGCTGCAATTTCAACCAGACGTGTTGAAGAATGGAGTCTTAAAACTTGCAGGATTCGCGAGGCTAGTCAAGATAGAGTGACAGTATAAACTAGTAAAGCCACTTGGTTAAGTTTCTTGAAAATGTCTTCTAAGACGTGTGACCAAGTCCAGTTGACCTGATTCAATTGCTTCAAGGATTTTGGATTCAACATGCGGACAAGAGAGGCAATTAGCAAGACAACTCTTATAAAGAAGTGGTTCTGCAGGTGGTGACCACAAAAACCATTACGCTGTTCTCGTCGTTTCTGGCTAATGTTTTGGTCACTTTTGAATTTTGTTAGTGTTCTCAGTCCTCGAGGGAGCATGAGGCGTGTCTACAACCAACACAAGTTGCTCAGGTTGTGCAGCTCATCCAAGATGGCACATCAATGCACACCGTGGCAAGAAGATTTGCTGTGTCTCCCAGCACAGTGTCCAGAGCATGGAGGAGATACCAGGAGACAGGCCAGTACACCAGGAGACGTGAAGGGGGGCGTAGGAGGGCAAGAAGCCAGCAGCAGGACCACTACCTTCTCCTTTGAGCAAGAAGGAACAGGAGGAGCACTGCAAGAGCCCTGCAAAATGACCTCCAGCAGGCCACTAATGTGCATGTTTCGGCTCAAAATGTCAGAAACAGGCTTCAGCAGGGTGGTATGAGGGCCTGACGTCGGTGGTGGGTCAGTAATGGTGTGGGGAGGCATTTCTTCGAATGGCCGCACACCCCTCCATGTGCTAGCCAGAGGTACCAGGACTGCCATTAGGTACTGGGATGAGATCCTCAGACCCATTGTGAGACCAGATGCTGGTGCAGTGGTTCCTGGGTTCCTTCTGATGCAGGACAATGCCAGGCCTCATGTTGCTGAAGTGTGTCAACAGTTCTTCCATGATGAAGGTATTGATGCTATGGACTGGCCTGCCCGTTCCCCAGACCTGAATCCAATTGAGCACATCTGGACATAATGTCTCGTTCCATCATCCAGCGACACGTTGCACCACAGACTGTCCAGGAGTTGACTGATGCTTTGATCCAAGTCTGAGAGGCCATCCCTCAGGAAAACATCCACCGCCTCATGCCCAGACGTTGTAGGGAGGTCATACAGGTAGGTGGAGGACACACACACTATGATTCCAAATCCAGACCTCCATGGGATAATAATTTTGATTTGCATTGATCATTTTTATGTTATTCTGTCTCTCAAAGTTCTCTACTGTATATTGAATAAAGACTTTCAACTGCAATATTTCATTAATTGAGATCTAGGATGTGTTATTTTAGTGTTCCTTTTATGTTTTTGAGCAGTGCATACATTATATTGATTTCTTTTAAACCTTCTAACTCCTTTTATATATTTATACTGTGGCACAGGCACACTTTTTATACATTTTATTGCTCTCGTTTAAATTTTTAATATATTTCTGCATATTTAATAATGTGGCACATACACCGACCGTCCTTACAATTTCACTGTTGATAACAATAACAACAATGACTATTCTGATTCTGATATTTGCTGGGGTTTTGTTAAATTTGGATCGCGGGCTGCAGTTGGCCCATGGACTGTAATGTAGACACCACCAGTTACAGTTAACAGTCAGCACAATGAGCACGGCAGAGACGGCAGCTCTGCGGCTCTACTTTTATTTTCAGCAGTGACGTACCAAATAGTGAGTAATGACATTTCAGTAACTTCAGAATAGTAATCCCATACTAACCTGTTACTGCCGAACACAGTGACACCACAGCAAAGCATTAGATTTATACCACTGCTCAGGAGACTTCACTTTTAATTATTTCTCTTCTTATGTTTCTTAAGCTTGTGAACTAAAGATCTGATTAACTGTTATGTATGTGCTTAAGGAACAACTTACAGCTTAGCAGGCTGTCCGGGTGCATTAGAAAATAAACTTCACAGACAGCGAATAGATATTTAATAGTAAGTTCAAGCCAAAAAGCAGGAGTCCGTGAAAGTACTGCATTAAAAAAAAAACTTATCTACAGTGTCTTACACATTTATGATCCAAATCATTTCTATTCTTAACCCTCAGCGTTAATCACTCTGGACCAGGGTACCTCTACCCACAGGCCGGCCGATAACTTTGAGTCACCGGAGTGGGAAATAGAGAATCCATTTTTTAATGTGTCTGCTGAGGTCTTTAGTCATGCCTGGCCTCGCCCCACGCCTGTCTGGCCTTCTCCGTAACGGCTGCGACGGAGCAGTGAGGTGCTGAGGAGGAGAGCAGATTTGCCGCAGCCCTTTGATGTGTCAGCAGCGCGTTGGCGGCACACCTCTGTGAAATATTGAAATGTGATGCAATGACGATAGGTAAGGGTGAGGAACTGCCAGGGGCTAACTGAATATGCTCTGCCCTGCATGGTATTACTTGGCTCCAGGTCCTCAATTCCCCCCCTTGAAATTGGCAGATCTGTTGTGTGCTTGCAAAAGTGTGTGTGTGTGTGTGTGTGTGTGTGTGTGTGTGTGTGTGTGTGTGTGTGTGTGTGTGTGTGTGTGTGTGTGTGTGTGTGTGTGTGTGTGTGTGTATACAGACACACGACTGTAGTACAACCAGATGGGCGTCCATCAAACGTATTACAGGTTCAAGTGAAATGAGGAAAACAATGACTCCAGCTGATTTCTGGACATCATCCCCACTAAAAATAACAGGTCCTTAAAATAGAAGCGATGGAGTGCTCCAGTGGCTGCTCCCAGGTGAACACTAGTGTACACTGACAAATCTACTCATGGCCTGACCTTCGCAGGCACTGCAGAGCCCTGCTGATCTGGAAGTAAGCAGCCGGCATCCAGGGAGCGAGGAGGCCTCATGACCAGTAGTACAGCTCCGGAGTAAGGGGGATGATTGTGTAGTCAGAGCAGCACTGCGGAGGCTTTAACATTTAGAGGCTTTAACATGTACGCAGCACATGTAATCCCCAAGCCCCGGGGTGGGACTGTGTGCCAATATGATTCTCAATAGCGCTGCCAATCTGACAAGGACTGAGAAAAGATATTTTATCGTAAATGCATTCGCTTGTTTACCGGTAATTCCTCACAGTCTGGGGTGCAGCAGTTCTCCACAAAGTCCGACAGACAAAGCACTCTGATGTTTATCTTTTAGCTACATCACAAAATAAGCCTGGAGGCTCCGCTTGTCTGCTTGCATCTCAACCTCTGAATGGGTTTGGTTTGACTCATCAAACAAAATCAGCAGGTTTAATGAGAGCATGTTGAGATGCTGTTCTAACCTTGGTGAGCCATCACCACATGATAGCCCCATCTAATCAGCTTGCTGCATGTACTATTCAGCCTATCAGGGGAATTGGATTTACTAATTCTTCAGTTCCCTTAGAAAAACTGCAAACTCTGATCTCCAAATGAAAAAGATGAGGGCATGCTGCGCATTGAAGTTTGCTGTGCTGCACTTTTCCCCGCCTCTCCTTCAGCCTGTGTCTAGCCTTTTCTCTCCCCGGTTCACACATCCCAGAGGGAGGATGAGGAAACAACACATCAGGACTGACGCATTGTACCGGCAAAAAGTAGGAATGCTGCTGTCTTGTAAGACAAAACCACGGTAAAAGTTCGTTTTTGTGCAATGTCTGTGACAGCGCACTCAAATCTGATGTTCAAGCTGACATGATGAAGTATCATTAACAGCAGCAATTTAGATGTTACACCAGTCCATAAAACTAAATATTTTGTACACAGTGAAACAATGGTTGGTTGACCTAATAATAACAGTAATAATCAGAATAACTTCTCAATAATCATGGTAAATTTGTGTTAACAGTTTGTTAGCACACACACACACACACACACACACACACACACACACACACACACACACACACACACACACACACACACACACACACACACACACACACACACACACACACACACACACACACACACACACACACACACACACACACTGTAAAATGAGAGATCACACCTTGGGATTAGAAGATGACCTGGAACAGACGGTTCCTGAGACTGACCATTTCTCCCAGTGTTACTGTACCAGACTAGACCAGCATGCCTCCAAATCGTTAGTTACTTCCAGCTCAGTGCCGTTCCTGAATACTTTCTGCATAGGCACGGATGGAGCACTGAAACCTGCTTTTGTTGCTCTGCAGCACTGAACACAATGTGAATGGAATAAACTCACCATCCACAGACCACAAATCCTATTTTTACTCACTGCAAAACTGAAAGAAAAAAAGATATGGAACTCGCTTAGGGCTTCTAAGCTTGTGCATACAGCTGGGATTTCTGCTGTTAAAATAAAATCAAAAAAAAAAAGACCCAATTGTGTTCGTGTATTTTTCCCCAACCATGAGTAAGAATACTCTTAAAAGTGAGCTAATCAGAGCCCCGGGCTGCGTTCATTTTAACCTCCTTCTGTAAAACTAAGTATGATTTTAAGACACCAAATAGCAGCCAAGAGTGCTGTTTAAAATGAAGTAAATTGAGCCTGTTAAACTTTGATTAATCATTGTGTGCAGTTGATCATGTCTTTTCAAAGTAGCATTACATCTCTGCCTGTAATCATATCAATCCTAATTCCATATCCTTCAGTTAATTTTCCCCTTTTCTGACTAAGCAGCCACTTTATGACACACTGCATGTTGATCGACCTCATAAATTATGCAATCAGCTACATGCATGAACTACTAAGAGGATTTTGATCTTCTAAGAGGTTCTTCAGATGAAATCAATCTCATGAGCACGTGAACACCAAAGAAAAGACTCTGCTCTGATCAGACACAATATATGAAATAACTACATCATCCATAGGTCACCCTGTAATTTTAAAGGAAATGATTTGAACGCAGTGGGTCTCTCACATTGATATGCGTGAACAAATGAACGGTAAAATTAAATCAGATAATTACATTAAATTGAAAGTGTAATCAGGATCTTACGCATTGCTGAAGATTCTTAAAAGTGTTGTGTGACGCGTGCACTCATTCGGTTCAAAGAAAATGAGGGGAGCTGCTTAGTCAATGGAAAATTACACCTTATAATGTTTTACAAGTGGCTATCTGAGCAAGAATAAATTAAATTAGATTCTCTCTCAAGCATCTCTGTGTCAGTGCTGCCATAGAGGAGAGAAAGCCATGATTCGGGGTATTCTCTCTTCTCTTGTTTCTCTTCTTTTCAATGAGCGGGTGCTCATTTCTGCAGCAACACAAGTTCCTGTTTTCAAAGAATTCCTGCATTTCATGTAGAGTACCTGTCAGCCGGGGCACTGCCTTGAGACAACCTCATTCATGACATCGTCTGTCTCTTACGTTTCTCTGAGTACTTGCCCTGTGTGCCGGGGGGCTGCAGGGACCCCATGATATCTTCCTATATTAAGAACCTGACTAACACAGGGAGCAGCCCCATGCTGACACCAGGAGCAGACTGATGGGCGTTGTGCTCTTCGTGAATACATCTTATGAAGGTTTGAGGAGTTTTTTATATATATATATATATATATATATATATATATAGACATATATATACACACACACACACACACACACATACATACATATATATATATATATATATATATATATATATTATTTTTATTTTATCTAGTTATTTTTTTACTCTTCTTTTTAAATGCATGGATGCTTAAACCACAGGCGGAAGTCAGGAAAAAGCTGTAAACACAAAAAACAATTTGCATGTACGTGTGCCTGTGCAGGCAGACGCATTTGCACACAAGCGCACAAATACAAACACACACACTGCAAAGTGAATCCACAAATACTACATTTAGAAGCCTCCAGAGCGACTAAGCCATTGGATGGATGCCTGGAAACTGGGTCATCTAAAGCCTTAAATGCAGACTCTTTTTTTTTTTTTTTTTTCAGAATCCAAGTAATTCTTTTAATCTTCAACATCTTACATTTGCATTTCAGCTCGATGCTGGAGAATATCTTGAGCGGTATAACAAGCAAAGACGGCAACAGATTTACGGCGCGAGCAGAAGCCGTGCTCCATTACATCGTGGCAACATATGAGGACCTCCTGACCAAGCAAAAAAGCTGATCAAAATGATCCTGGCTAAAAGGTGCAGCTCAGGTAAATGCTGAACAATGCATGGGGTGTAAAATAAAGAGAATCTATTGAGGAATAACTTTACATCATTCAATCACAGCATATTGCACATGCAACAGCAGGTAAAGGCTCGTACCAGATATGCTCCTTCCTTAACAAATGTAAATGCTTCAAGCTATTTAATACACATGGATGTTTTGCATGTAAAAAAAAAAAGATGAAATAGAATATGAAGATTTCTACTGTCTCCACTACACAAACAAGGCATCAGCAAGCAGCTCCAACAGATGGATGTGCAAGAGCAGATACATGTAAATAAGAGGACAACAATCAGCTATCTGGGCCAGTAACAAATGCTCCCTCGTTCACGCTGCCTTTCAGAACAACCACACATGTATGTGTGCGCCCTCATTCACGCTGTCCTCCTCTTGAGATAAATGTGAGCCCTCTTGCTGCCGCACTATAAAACCACCTTTTTTTTATTAGGTTTTCCGAGCTATAACTTTCTTCCCACACAGTGTCACCAAGATAAATGCAAGTCACTTCCTCATTCGTGGCAAATGAATTCGGACTCTGATTAATGGGAGTCAACGCTTTTATGTTCACTTGAGCAGTTTCTAAACAATGCTCCGCAACTTGCTAAGTGCACAAATTTTAAGAGTGCAAATATTTTGTCGTTCAAGGCAGCGGGACTTATTCTGAACTCCTGCTTGATCTAAATAGAAACGATTCATCAAAGCAGTACCTTCAGCCATCAAGTTGTTTGAGGGGATGATGCTAAAATACATTCATGTACGTGCTTAAACTGAATAAATATTGTATATTTTTAGCTTTCTCCTTTTGTGCAGTTTCCCATTTGATCCAGCGCCAGGACCCATCATTACCACTTAACCAAGAAAAACCTTCAACTTTTCAAATTAATTAAACTAAAACAAGTGACCCCGATGTCCTCCAACAAACTGAAAGTACCCCACTAAAAATGTGCGCTTAATTAGCAGCATTTTAATTAAAACAAAAGCTCCTCACTCTAAGTTCTCCAGCAATTTTGAGTCAACTGTAGTTTCAAAATATATGCATTTCAGTTTTGATGGCTTCCACGTGCAAACATCTCAACACAAAATTGGACATTTTTGTCCTCAATATAATGAAAATCTTATCTCATATTCTTTGTCATAACCGAGAAAATGTAAACAAACTATGGGTCTGGTTCTACAGAGTAAAATGGCAGTCGTCAACTCACTTGATGTCGAGGAGTGTGGTTCGACGATGCTACATTGATTTCTGCCTTCACTTTTTTTTTTTTGCCCGATCATCAAAGTCCTTCGACCCAGTATAAACAGGCTGGTTGCCCACTTTGGGGTTGCGACACACCAGTTTAAAATCACTAATCCTTCAAAAATGTAGCCTGATCTAAAAACTAATAGCACCATTTTAGCCTGGAAGTGTCAAGATGACTTTAATGAACCTGCCACAGGTTGGCGCTGATGAGCATTGGCAGTGTCCTGCAATTATTTTCTTCAACACAAGTAATTCTTCAACGTCTGACAGAGTCCTATAAAAATCAGGCAAGTCAGCAAACAACAATATCAATATTCATGGTGGAGAATTTGAGCAATTCACTGATGTGCTCCAAAAACATCTGCAGCATGTGTTTCTGGCTGATCTCTGATTGGGTTTCCTCAGCCATGAACATTCGATGGTTTCCTAAAAATTGAAAAAGTATTTGTAAGTTTGGTTTTTCTCTGACTTTTTAATTTCACCCGTCAAGTTTTGACCTGCATATCTGGACAATTCAAGAGTCACTGAGTTACATCATAATGGTTCAATGGGAAGACTTCTTGCTTTCCTGGATAGAATTCATATTTTTTCGCACGTACGTCACATTCTTAGCTTTTTTTGATACAAGATGAATTCTAATCTGACTGAATGTCAATGCTTAAAATGAAACATCCGCACTGGCATAGTGCCACAATTAAAATAATGGCTATAATCTGTGTGCATGTATCTGCAGCCCCTCTAACACGGCATTATGTAATACCTCAACATCATGTACTTTTTATTACATCATACGATAACACCCACATTTTGAAATAAAAAGCCTGAATGCAATATAAAAAATTGCATCATGTAATAAATTCTTAAATATTGCAGCGGCTATTACACTAGGTGTGATTTATTTTGGTGCTCATCACTCTGTAAAGCGAAATTTAAATGTGAATAGTTTCTCATTTAGAATTCATGCTGAGTAACTAATCTGATATGAATACGTAAGGTTTTAAGATGTCTTTGAATATTTTGATTCTAATTATGTGTTCATTAACAATGGAAACATTAGCTCGTTAGTTTTTGAGAGTTTCTAATGGAAAAATGGCATTTTCCTTCACTCTGTTTAACACCAAATTATTGCATTCACAAAAACAAAAGTTTATATCAGTAGAAACCACTGTAAAAGGTAACATTAGGAATGATGTCTTGTATTTTAAATTTATATTCACATCTAAGGTCTGTGTGGATAGAAACTTAAGTTATATTACAATATATCTGGTAATCAAACATTCAGGTAGACCTTTAGATGTTCTCAAAATACTTTCTTATGAAAATAATCTCTCCTCTACAGTGGGACCAAAAATAATGATAGATATAATACCACCTCTATGTCTCAATAAGTATTGGTTCTAATCATGTTTTATCCATAATTTATGCCATTTTGACCAATTGATGTTACTTATGGGATATCATTCACGCCAGCATGCATAAAAGTAAAGTTATTTTAGTGTATTTTGATTTTTATGAAGACTTTGATCTCGGTTAGTGATTATATGAAGCAACATATTTAATTTTCATTTTTAAAAAAAGAACTCCACCACAACATGTAACTTAGAATCATTACAATTAGAAAATGCGAGAAAACATATCAGGTTCAGGTTTTTACATAATGCGGTGTTAAAGCCTCTCGGAAGGTCAACTGGAAGAGCATACAAATTATTTTATTACCCTCAACCGCAGTTCGGTCCTGAAATGAAAAACAGACTGGACGCATGATTCAGCCATTAGTGAAGTACAGCTGTTTCTCTGAGAAACATCACCGTTTTAACTCCACAGTGACGGTGGCCAGTTTCCAAATGCGACATTCAACTGGATTGTCATTATGCTGACACTGTTGTGAGTTCCTATCTGCGGGTTCCAGGCACACCCTGGAGTGTTGCATTATTAGGTCGCGCCTCTGATTTATTCTCACTGATGCTGTAGATCAATCTAAACGATGCCTTTCATTTCTCGGTTGTTTGGAATGATGCATGTTAGTGCTCTTTAATTGAGATGTTCAGACCCTCCCCAGTGTCCCTTCCTGACATTTACTGGCAGTTTCCGTGAAAAGGGAAATTAGCACATCAAACACTGGTTAAACTATTCTGGGGGGAATTAGTTTCCCTCCATATAACATACTTGTTTTCTCTGTTTGTTTTCTTTTTGCATAATGACTATTTGATTACTTTAAAATGATTGTGTCAGAAATGTTTGGAGAATGAGGATAAATGAAATGAGGAAAGATCTGAGCTGGGTGGCTGTTTTGAAGTTCACCAAACCATTTGAAGCACATGTTGAGAGGAGGTTATACTTGCGTTAGATTTTGGAGGTAAACCCAAATCCAGTTATCAACCTCTAAAAGCATTACACACAGAAAGGGCAACATAAACAACATAATAACACCTGATGTCTCAGCAGATGACTGTTTGTGTTCCAGTTGTATAAAAAGCAAGAGATTTTTTATTGTTTTTTAAACAACAACAGTCATTCTTTTCTCTGACAATGCAACACCCCATCATATGTGGAAGGATCCCCCCTTTTCCACTAGCCTTCATAAATAATTAAAGATTTAATCTGTGATATTTTCAAAGGTCAGATGCACAACAAAGAGAGAGAACTGCCAGTCCTTCCTCTGCAGGAGCACGTTTGGTAATCACTCCACACTGGCTTTATGTTTTCACCTGAAGGCTTTATCAAGTGGGCCAACAGATATGGTGTGTGGAAGGAGGAAAGGGCGGGGAGGCCGCCGTAACCAAACAATGTTGAATTTGGCGTTGTCAAAAAGATGCCTCATGAATGCTTAATTCTTTTGTCTGGAAGCAGAGGGGGAAGGATGTCTGGGGTAGCCACTGCGACCATGAGACCTGAGCGAACCGTGCCCAGAGACAACCGCAGAGGACAGCTCCACTTAGCTCGGCCGCAATTTCAGAGCGAGAGGCCACGTACACTTTCATGCATAAATGTCGGCTTCATGCATTTAATGGATGTGGTCCTGATGGATTTTTTTTTTTTTCCCCCTCCTGATGCATTATCAATGAGACCCGCTCTCCGCATCACAGCCCCGGCACCGACAGAAAAGGGCTCTATCATCCATTTCCCTCTTCAGCGCTTCGCTAAACTTAGACCCAATGGAAATTTAAAAAGACAGCTCAAGGTGATGTTTGAATCACTGAGTATGATGTGTCATTGAGGTAATTTAGATTCTATATATCCTCTATATGTTACGTGCAAGTTATCAGAATCAGAATCCTTTTATTGTTATTATGCAAATGCTTCCATGCCCATAACGAAATTGCAACAAATAAAACAATCAACCAAAAAAATGGGCTTTTAAGAAAGTGTATAGAAAAATAAACTCAATATAAACATTCTAAATACTGAAGTATAATTATTCTACTAAGTTAAAAAGTGAAGTGGCTAAGTTATGATGAGAAATATATGCAATATCAGTAAAGGCCAGTGACTAAAAAACAAGACAAGTTGCGTCCACGTCTGTAAATCTCATCCTCATTTAGTTGTATTATTTCCATAAAACGGCATACTGTTTATTTAGCATGCAATTTGTGAAGAAATCAGCACAAGGGACAAATAAATAGAAAATTACAATGAAAAAGCAACAGTGAACAGGCATGTAAGGATTTGAAGTTGATTTGTCATTCAAACATGCCATCTCGGTGGGAATGTGAACGTGAGTGTGTGACTGTGTCTCAGCGTTTCCCATGTGAAGGACTGGCAACCTGATTAATGTGTATCCTGCCTTCACCTACAGCCAGCTGGAACCGACTCCAGCGCCCTGCGAACCCGACTCGGATTAGATGCTGTAGCACGTATGTCATCTGCAGGCATTTAAAGAAAACCTACTTGACTTCCACTTATAAAGTAAAAGCTTTGAACGAGCTCCCTCCCTACTATGACTGTTACTGCCTATAAATCTCAACAGCTGTCAACAATATCTTCCATCATGAGATTCTTCAGGAAGTCCAACCTCAACCAGAATGAGCTACCTCGCGTAACACAAGTTCATGTCGGCATTTGATCTTAGACTTGATGGGCCTTTCGTACTTCTTTCATGAGAGTGTACAGCTGTTTTATGCAGACACATTTAGGCTCCTTGATGTGTTGTGTTGTCAGGTCTCACAGTGAAGTAACTTAACTCACAGAGAGGAACATCGATTTTATCCTCCCCAGCAAAAGGTGGATGCGTGGGGGAAGAGACCCCCACCGTCACCACCCCTCTTTGTTAAATTGCACCCTCATATATAAATGCGCGCGCGTGTGCACACTCTCTCACACACACACAAATGACTCATCTACCTGCTCTCTCCCTCTCTCTTTCAGCTCCGAGCTGACAGTTTTATCACATCACACCACCATGGCAGTAAAACGCAAGGCTCCACCAAAGTAAAACTTTCCCTGCTCTTGAAGGTGGAAGGTAGCCTTTGTCTTTCTGTTTCTCTCTGAGACACACTCACACTTCATGACACACTTGACTAGTATTCCCTTTGTGCTGTCTCCTGCATGCAGGTGGAAGAGTGTGATGCTGTCAGACAGAAATGAGAGGCTGATTGTGTTTATCTTGCAAACAGAGAGTGCAGGACTTTGATTTGATTTGATGCCGTTTGTTCCTTTATTGTCAAACGTGGCATCCACACACCAGTTGGGGGTTTGTTTCAGGGATATGATGGGTTGTGTGCTTTTTTTAAAGATATAAATTCAGTAATTTTTGTACACATTACTGTCCGCTTGGCAGATAAGTTCCTCTCCACACATTTTTTTTCTCCACAGTCTCATGTATCACCTCAGTTCCCTCACAAATACGGGTTCTTTTCTCAACTCCTGTCACTGCCGTGTTGTTTTCTTTGTGCAAGCTGTTCCTTGTTGTTGTCTTATTTTCAGCTTTTACCTTTAAGATGTGTTGAGAGTATATGCTGATAACTCTCCACCACATCCTGTTGTTCCAGTTTCTTATTCTATTGTGCTCTACATAGCTCTCACCTGTGCTTGTTCTGTGCCTGTAGGACTAAACAGCACAAGATAATCAGTTTATGGATATTAAATATGTTATCAAATTACACAAATGTGACAGCAAAGTGGCCACTTGTGTCTCACCTGTTTTGTATGGGTCTAATGGGGGTGTTTCTTTGTCAGGACTTGTGTCTTGCATCTTGTGTTGGTAGCACCCGCTGTTTTTAACCTCTGCTCTGCCTTTGAGTTAGCATGTTCCTGTCAAGCAGCAAACTCAGGCTGGCAGGCCCAAAACAGCCAGCCTTTCCATTAAACATTCATGAACTGCAGTGCAGTGGCACCAATGCAGAAAGGTCACTCAAGAGTGATCGGTTTCAGCCCATACAGCGCCACACAGCAACATGCTTACCTATAATACATTAATAAATTCCCCACAGACCTGAACCTGGCGGCCTGCTCCTTTTGTAATAGAAAAGAAAAGCCCAATGGTGTTTTTCACTTCTCCTGAATATGGTAAGCAAAAGATCTGGCTCAAATCACTCAAATGCAGCACCTGCGTCTCTGTATGTTGAGGAGAGTGATTGTAAGATTAAAGCCATAGTTCATCCAAACGTGTTTGATTTCTGACAGTAGGCAGAGTGCAATTTATTTTTAAGGGTCAGAGGTTTTCACCATATGGGAATATGAGAGTCCCCCCACAGAGCGAGAGCAGCATTGCATTAACTGAAATTGAAGAACTGCGCTCCAGGTGTCCGTCTGTCTTCTGTACCACTTTATCCAACTGGCACGTTACACTCTGGACATGACACCAGTCAATCACATTACAAGCACAGAGACAGACGATCAAACACTCAGGTTTACAACAATTTCAGAGTCACCAATTCATCTATAATACATGGTTACTGACTTTTGGAGGTAACCAGATTTGCAATAGAAACTCAGGCCCCTGGAACATGCAAACTCCAGGCCCAAAAACCTAGACTTTAACCTGGGATACCCTCACTGCTAACCACTACGGTATCCTGAGGCTTGTGCTCTAGGTAGCTTTGCTGTTATTTGAACTGTTCAGGTATGGACCTTAGTTTTGAAAGTTTGACTGATACTGCATTGTCACATGCATTGTGAAGAGAAGCTTCTCCTATTTTCATGAAGTCAAAAAGCTTGCTGATGTGAAGTAGCTCCAAGTAAATTTATCACGACAAGGTCTTTGGCTTTCCATGAATAACTGCGTCCTCAGATTTGACAGGACATGTGCATAATGATTCTTTGCAGCTGCAAGCGAGAGGAGCACATTACATTGATATGAAGCCATTATAAAATTAACAGACTCTACCAACTCACACTGCTGGGACGCATAATTATATTCTGGGAATGATGACGTACAATTGCTTCAGGCTTATAATGAACTGAAGAGAGGACTTTTAAACTGTATGACCTAAAGGGAAATGTATCTGTTCCTGCTTGACGAATGCTGACTGTTAGTTGCCTTTTGTTCACAAAGCTTCACCTGCAATGCTGAGTGGCTTATTTGTTACCTGTCATGCAGTGATGCACAAAAATATTGATGTTCACCAGATGCTAATGTTACTGCTCCAGCGTCAGCCCTGTGGCTTCACATCTGTTTGGAAACAGCCTTTGTGTTTAGGCCCAGCTCTCTTAAATACACTGCAGTGGTGCCGTAAAACCACAACTGTTTAAATGGTTATTCACTTTGCATAGTGTCACTGCAGCATTAACCTTATCATTTTATCCTTAGCAGTTGTGGGTTGTTTAAAGCACACAGACGTAACCAAGGCCATTAGAGAGTAATCACGGGGGGATCTGATTCAATGGACTGGGAAAGTCTGCTGGAAGGGGCCAGCAAAACAAATCACATTACACCTCAATTAACACCATGGAGGCCTCTGGAGTCCAGTTTCATTCGCAGCAATAAAACTCTCTGTCTCTCACCAACACATTGCCTGCATACAAATAACCCACAAACTGTACAAGTGATGGAAGTAAGAGTAAACAGACTAAGGAGGACAGACACATTCCTTGTTCATGTGAAAAAGCATGATGGGCATACAGCTTGTTGCAGTACACGACTGCAGCGTCTCTCTGACCGTGCCTGTCTCACACGGTGAATTATAAAAAATACTGCATGTGGCTCGGAGGGCAGTGAGCTGATAAGACCGCCCAGTGGAGTGGCCGGTGTCCCCATCAGGAGACAAGGACAGTCCCACAGAGAGCCTACCGCACAGCTCAGGGCCAATTACCCACCTGCTGCATGACTGCAGTTCATGGGTGTCATTTCATGCTAATATCACAACCATAATTGCTGTTGTTTTCCCAGTTAGAGGGTTATGAAAATGAGATCTTAAAAGCCACTCAAATTAAACCATATAACTTTTCAACGTTGTTTGATTTGTTAGATTCAACAGCAGGAATTACAAACAAGAGGCTCTGCCATGTCCTAGTAATAGATCTCAATTAGAAAATACCCCAGCATCAAGTTAATTATGCAACAAATTAAGCTTAACTATGTCTGTTTGAACATAGTTTTAAATCTATTTGAAAAAGATTCCCACAGCGTAAGGGGGAAACACAAATAGACTATTGTGCAGCATTAAATCATGTTGTCATCAGACCAGCCATTTTCATGTTGGCACAATCGCTGAAGCAGCATCAGTGTTATTCTGCAACATTGGTCAGGGAGGACTACAAAACAGCTCAAGAGTGTGTTAAACACAACAGTAGCAAGAGGACTTATTGTGCCATTACTGGATTTGTTATCGCTGTCACTATCTGTTTTTCACACTGGTTAAGCAGCATGCCAGAGTAACACGTTCTCCTGTTAATTTCACAGTCGCTTCCAGGGGCTGCTCTCCACTGTCCTTCTCTTTGCCATCATTTCCCTCAGGACCGTACACGAGGGGTCCTGAAAGAAGGGAACAAATCAAGGTCAGGGGAAAATTATAGAAACGGGAAGGCCAGGACCTGTACTCCATTATGAACATTATGACAATCTATGGCACCGGCAATATTGAGCAAGTGATTCACTGTTGGACGGGTTGTAGAGAAATATCAGTGCAAGGCTTGGTCTCACAGGGCTGCTCTCTGAAATTGCCTGGCAAATTAAATGTACAGATGTTCAATAATTAAAGCAGGCAGCGCTCTATTCAGCAGCACAGTATGGCACCAATCTCATCAGTGTAAGAGCTGTGTCCAGAAAAGATGTTTTGAGTAGAATTGCAGCCTTCACTCAGCTGCCCCCGACTCCAGTGACTGATCATTCACTTGTATGCTTCAGCTGGCTTTTGCCTCCAAACATATTAGTGAAAATGATGATGAGTGACAGCGACTTTTACGTCTCGCCCCAATTAGCGAGCATCCTTGTCCTCCCTCTGCATTTAATATAGGAAGAGGGTTGACACATACCCGCTAGTCACTCACCTCACTTTTCTCCCCCTCTCTGCCTGCACACAGGGCCCCGCTAACCCCTCGCCTTTCAGACCCACAGGCCTGTGGCCACCCGTGTCGCAGCCAGACAGCATAATTTTCCAATGTCACTTTTTCAGAAATAAATACAGATACGGCACAGCACAAGCCAAACTGAAAATCACCACATGCCAAAATCCAATCAGCACATTATCGTTTCAGTCATGAGGTTGTTTAGGGTTGGCTTTCTTCTTTTCAAGTGAAATCATTTTATTAATACTGAATAGCAGAGAAGAGTTGAGATAATCTAGTCGACTTTGTCTAAAATAAACATGAAAAGTGAAGTGCACCATTATAGTCACTAACCCCAACACTCCTGAACAAGAAGTATTTCTCCAACAGGTTTAACCACTAAAAGGGTACGCAGCCGTCTTTTGGATGCTCATGGTCACAACGACGTGAGCAGAAGGAGCACAGCTCCAATGCTTTTCTCAGCTTCACAAACAGAAGCATTACTCAACAAATCTGTGAAATTTTAACACTTCAGCTTTTAGCACCAAATCCAAGGCAAGATTTTTTTTTTAAGTGTTACCTAATGGTGAGTTTGTAGTGCAGCGCCCACTCAGCAGTGATGTGACCAACAGGGAACTGAACCTTATGAAATTTCATCGGGTTTTTAAAACGGGAAGCTGTTTACAAAGCACTTTTCTACAAAGTCAAGTAGGTAAATTTCTTCTAAACCTTCACAGCAGAATCCAAGCAACTGCTATATTTACTTAAAGAATATACTTGACACTTGAAAAATAGTGTTAAATGCCTCCATTTGTTTTATTGATCCTTGTTTCAAGGGGTAAAAGTGAACCATTAAGTCCTTTCTTTGCTCTGGGAGTTTCCTGTATCGACATTTTCTTTCCCAGGACTCTTGCAAAGTGACAGTACTGTGAGAAAAGTGCAGTGTAGCCACCCACTGCAAAGTCCACAGATCAGACCAGAAACATCAAATAACACAAGCATATGTGAACATGAAAAAAGCAGGTGATGTGATTAGCCAGCCGATACCGTCTCTTTTCGGGAACACAAATGTCATTCTTCTTCTAAAAATTGCTGTGCTGTGAGGGCAGGGGTGTTGTAGTGATTAACACAACAAGAATACTTCTAGTTCGAGTCCGGTTGGGTGTCTTCCTATGTGGACTATGCAGGTTCTCGTGTGGGTGACTGTCTCTGTGTATTTGCAATGTGACCGACAGCAGATGTGCCTTTCGCTCACTAATATTGAAATCCACTCCAGACCCCCACGACCATGAAGAAGATGTATGTATGAATGGAAATGTAATTACTTAAGCACAAGCTTGTGCCTCCAAGTTCGCAATTGCACATTTTACAAATATAAAAGGGGCGACTGGCAAGTTCTCTCCACGAGTTGCCTCGCACAAGCCAGCACAAGCCTTGCAGTGAAGAAAGCTCTGCACAGCTTCCAAGGCTTATTAACAATAATCTCAAGTTGAAGCTGGTAGAGTATAAAACAGTGAATGTAACTTTAAAATACAGTAACAGCAATATTCCCATTGAGGACAGGCAAAGTGTTGTAAATGAGTGGAACAGCAGTGCGCTCTAATGTGGATTGATACTCTCATAAAAACTGTGCTCCACTATGCAGGCTTGAAATAAAAAGCCTTCAGCGATCCGTCTCTCTTGCTCTTTTTTCTCTTCCAATTTGATTGCATGGCAGACCAGCTCTGAGCACAACTGGTCCCACTTATCGTGCAGCCTGGCACAGACACACGCACAGCTGGGAATGACTGTACGTAATGAATCTGACTGCATATGCTTTGTCATTGTTTCAATTTGCTGCGTGTTTTGTACACTGTCACTTCAATGTCACAAATGAATTAAGACTTCGATTAACACACAATGAACTAGTCTCACTAGTGACACTGTACAGAGAATAAATCAGCCCATCTCAGCCTCCTACAAACTTCCCTGACCTGGATAAAGCTCGACACAAGATGGATGAAACTTATAGAAAATGTAAAAAGTTCATGCTTGCAGTCATGTTACATCATGAAAGGAGGTCATGCAATGGTTGATTTCCTCATCTCACCCAATTTAATGAAACAATGTATTTTTGTTCATACAGGGGCACATTGACTGGATTCACGATGTTATTCAGGTAGTATGAGCTTGTCACTGCACAATTCATTTAGTGTCGGGCAGCTCTGTATTGACTAGACCTGCCCACAATGTAACACCACCTCCAAAGGCTCGTCTGGTGACAACAGTGGCTGATGCATAGCGCTGTCCTTGACGTCTCCAACACCGTTGGCGGTTATCATTTCTGCTCAAAGTGAATGGACTTTCATCAGAGAACAGCATTGAGGCCCACTGGTCCCTCCTTCAGAGTAAATGCTCCTTGTTCCATCAAAACGATGACGACGGGTGCCTGGTGGTTTGTTCAGGTACCTTGCAGGTGGTCTGGCACGCAGACCACGCTGATGTAAACTGTTTCTAATGGTCTGACGTGATGCTTGGTGCTTCTCACCTTCCTTAAATGTACCTGGAGTTCAGTGGCATTCATTATCTAGTTCTACAGGGCACTTGTTCACCATGAAGCAGTTAACAGTGTGGGACGTGACCAAAGGATGTCGACATCTATACTTTTTCAGTGTCTCTGTATCTCTGCTCAACCTGCTGAAGACACTCTGTGACGCTCTAAGTTCAGAGGGCCCATCTGTCTGAGAAGATCCTGTTTAAAACCTTAAGCAAGCGAGGTTCTGTTTATAAATTGTTAGGTGTTGTCTAGGTCTCATGATGTCAAAATGTGAAGAGCATGATGAGGAGGACTGTTTAAATACCAATTCTAATCGAATCAGGATATTTATTGGTCGATTCGTGGATCAAACACTATGTTGGGGAACAACAAGTTGTGCAAAAAGTACTGAAACACTGAACAGTTGGACATGCACATTCAAAAGTTTAGAGAAGGTCACATTAAGTTCACCTGTAAAAGTTACAGTGCTTTTTTCGTTCATCCTGAAATCTCCCCCAAAAACTGAATGACCCTAACTTATTGTGAGGAGTGTATTCGTTTACTTTTAGAACGTTTTGCTATTGTCTGCATGTTCATGGTTTATCTCAGCTATTTTCTTGTTTCAGGTCATAAATCGGTTTCTTTTGAGAACATGACAGCCACATAATAGAGCATTTTTCTCCAAATGACTTCAGCCTTTTTTTTTAATGAGCAAATGACTTAGTGCGTTCACTCACACAAAGCTGAAAGCTCAACTAATTTGTCACAGCAACAATAAAATAATACAACTATGTGTATTTAAAACAAAGGCACTTAAAAATAATACAATGGTTCCCATCATCAAATAACTAGTTACATTGTGACTAGTGACTTTATTCAGTTTGTAATTTTCACACAAATGGGTCACATTGCTGTATTGACCGTTCTCAAAATAATCAATCCGACTGACTGAAATATTCTCTTTTTATAATGTGTGCACTAACCATACACAGAAGAACAATGAATTGCATCTGAGCTGTAAGTAACACCTCCCACCACATATCCTCATCTATTCCTCCCCTTGACAGCTGGGCTTCTATAAACTCCTTCGTCTTTCAGCAGGAAAATGGCTGTCAGCACCACTGTGTGTCTCGTCAGGGAAGACAACATTTTTTTCCACCCTGCTCTGTACACGGAAAAGTCCCATCTATCCTCCCGGACACATTTGCCCACTGTGACAGTGACTTTCGAATGGCCCAGTGTGGGAGGAGACACAATCCGTTAAAATCTGCCCACTGTGGCCCATACATCAATTACCCCGGCAGTGGCGCTCACCTCCAGGAGGCCCGGCTTTTTTATTTTTTGCCAGTCGAGCTACCTATCTGGATAGCTAACTGACAACATCAAGAAGATTTAGTGCAGAGTCTCAGTGGGCCGGATCGGGCCAATCCCACTAGATGGGAAACAGTAATTACAGCTGAGGGGGAGGCTCACTGGGAGTCTGGAGCCTTGCAGAGTCTCAGTGTCACAGGGCCAATAGATTCCTGGGTGCCTCCAACAAATGCTTTCTTCAGTTGTCAGCGATGAAAAAAGAGCAACAGATTTGGAGAAATTTTACTTCAGAGGAGGTAATTTACTGGTTTAGCTGTCTGCTTAGTGACATAATTCTGCCCAGATGGGAATATTAGGACTTTGAATTCAAGCTCTGACTTATGTATGAGCGATTCAACATTAATAAAGGTTCAGAAAGCGCCGTTTGCACTTCAGCTGACTGTGCTAATAAACTGAGCCACCTATATTATTTCTGCGGCATATAAATATTTCAAAATCTCTCATGGTGCTAATAATCTTCTGTTAGCATCATTGCTGTGAAGTAACGTTATAGAGGGTGGGGTGGATGAGGCAGTGGGGAAATAATGGGCATATAAATACAGGACATACACTAAGAAGATATTTCCTCCAGCCCTTCGGTGACTCATTCACAATATCTGCAGGACTTAATTAGGGTCAACACAGACAATAAAGTGCTAACCTGACCTACAGAGGCACAGCGATTTACAGCCGCTTTCGACACAGCCTCTGGTGATGTCTGCAGCGTCATCGGCTTTTACACCGACTTACTTCATCTCTATTCTCCACCATCTCCACCAATGTTTCACTCAACAACTCTGTCATTCTCCTCCTTAGTCATTCTGCCGCTCCCTTTAACCTTTCAAGCCACAATCTCACTTTCTCCCACTCTCTCTATAAATATCCGTCTGTGAGACTGTCTTTTCTCCCCCTTCGTCTCTTGCTTGCTTCTGAAGAAGAACAGGGGACTCTTCCATCCCCTGTGGATCCAAACACCCACTCAAGGTTAGAGGAGCTGCTGCTTTTCTGGAGCCAACAGACCAGACCAAGTGTCACGAGGGACTTATTGACGACATGTACAGTCCGTAGCATTAACAGCTCATGCTGTCAAATACATAGTTAAAAATCCTCCCAAAAAACCTAAGCTTTATGGAATTTTTTTTTGGGGGGGGGGGGGGTCTATGAGATTGTAACAAAAAGTGCAATTTCAGTCTGTTCACTCTTTCCCCAAAATAATACAGCAAAAACACATATAAAGTTTCATATCATGGGCTGCTGAGTAAGAAAGACATTTGGTATTCTTGTTTGCCACAAAGCGTAAGAAGCAGTGCGGTCGTTTCATGATATCAAACGCATCCAAGTTATTTGTCTTGTTGGCCCAAATGTACCACTGGCTTTTGAATGCTCCCTCCTGGCAGCTAACACAAACCAACACACAATAATATCACGCACAGGAGCAGATGGACAATAGTGATGCTGCAAAAGACAAAAAGGCAAAGTGTTTCATTCATTTATATTTCTAAACCCTTTTTAAATGGCACCCCACAGTGTTGTGGCGGTCAGCAATCTTGCCTCACAGTGAGAGGTTCAGTGAGAGTTTGCATGTTTTTCCTACTCTGCATTCCTTCCACGGAACAGAAATACAAAGTTGAGCTAATGGTGATTTGAAATTACCCATAATAGAAATATGTGTGTGTGTTTGCACTGTGATGCTGTAACCTGCCTTAGTCTGTAATCAGCTTAATATAGGATGGATGAAACAAAACCATGGACCCAGAGGTATGCTGCATACATGCCCCGTTTTTCCTCACCGCAACTCTTTTAGGATATCTCTATTTCTCTGTGCTGCCTGTGGTCTCGTTGCTATTTCTGCAATGTGTTCTGCATGTGTGAAAGTAAAAATGCCTCAAGTTTGTTTTCAATTGTTGACATGAAGAAACAAATCAAAACAAATTTTGATAAATGGGCCACATTCATTTGTAATTGTCTGAGCTGTTGAAATTCACTGGGTTTCCTGCTGGGAGCGGTTGGCTATGTCAGGGCCCCGGTAATACTAATTGTCACCAGCCTTCACTAATCACACTCATCCTGCCTTCCCTACATCAATATCCAAAGAATTTGAGCATATTCCGTTTGTAATTCCAACACGACAGAAATGTCTGAAACTGTGCTTATATTTAAAACTTACGACGGCACAGTAGATACAAATTCAATATTCCACTTTTTTTAATGTGTTTTTTTTTTTCCTTAATGCTGTCTGATGTGGGAATTAAAATGAGGTCAGCCAGGCCTGACGAAGAAATTACATGATTTAATGGCACCCCAGGGGAAGTTTAAATATAGCTCTGCATTACAACTGAACTCGTACAGCACAGCATGACATGAGTTCATCCATAAACAACAGTCTAAATCCTGGATAGGGCCGGGCTTTAAGTATTACTGTAAGCAAATACGTGTGAGCAAAGGCCTGTCCATCTGCTGGTGCAAACACGTTTGCTCATTCACTCATCATTTAATTACAGTGAGAGACAGTGTGGTGCGTGTGTGAAGACAGGGCTGCATGTTTGTTACTGTGCCACAAGATGGCAGGACATCCCATATGTGTTGGAAGCGACTTTTCAAAAATCTTTCATTAGTGTGACTTGGACTCAGCAGTGTTTTAAAAACACAAACTTTTTATTTATTTTTTTCTTCAGGAGCTAACCACAAAAATAAATTTGCGGCACACATAAATCCATGAAGAAAATAGATAAGTCCCCAAGCTCGCAACATTGTGAGTGTAAGTCTATTAAAAACATGCAGGCAGATCAAATATGGATTAGTATTCATCATGTATTTAGGGAAAGCCCATTTTACATAAAATTAAGATGAAAGCAACGTAGATGAAAATGTTCCACTGCGCACTGTGGGCAGCTTATTCCCCATACACTGCATTCCGCCATTCATCCATGTCCATGCTCAGAAATCTCTTTCATTGAGGATTCAAAATAATTGTTGCCATCTTAAACAGAAAAAACAGCATCTAATAATCATAAATGCGGAAGGGAGAAACCAGGGAGGTGAGGTATATCAGTCAGGAAATGAAAACATCAATCGTGATTAGGAGGATACTGTTCATGCAAAGAAATGAAGTCAAATCTTTAATCAAACAGTGAAATATAAGTGATGCTTGCTGAAGTATAAAATGGAGAATTTCCCTCTGGAAATTAGCCTAATTTTAAGATCTTCCTTATGGGTCGATCAATTTCAGTTAAACTCGGGAGTGGCAATATGTTCATCCGCAAGATAAAATTTATAACTGAAACTTTAGCAGTAACTCATTTTCCAAATGTGTGAGCTGAATTGTAGAATTAAGAAAGACAAACATTTGTGAATCCAAAATGAACAATTCTGTGGAGATGAAGTAGCTAATGAAGCCTGACAGATGTAGGTTACATCTGGTCCCAGTGGTGAAAAGCAATCCTACGGTGAAGGAAAGGAGGCACCAGCCGCTGTGACGGCTCCGGCGAAGACTCCCAGCTACGCTACGAGGCACCGAGAACTGCGAGTACCTTTAATTTACGAAGACTGCTGCATGCTGCCCTCCATTCAGTCATTCTCTCTGTAACAGTTGGATGCGAGCCGACTAATCTGGATTCATCAAATGTCCTTTTCACTCTGCTTCACTCAAACTGCAATACCCACAATCTCCCGGCACTCCTGTCAGTTTTCCTCCTTTACCCCCATGCAAGTGTCAGACTGCGTTTTCCCCCGCCGCCCTCCCCGACGACGGTCTGGAGTTATTAGACAACACCAACCCTCATCACTTAGTGTCAAGTAAATGCAGCTCTGAAATGATGGCAGATGACACGTGTCATCCCACAGGGCCTTAGTGTTTGCAGCCAAAACATCACACGATGCATTCAAAGAAGACCTGATTCTACCAGCTCTACAATTTAAATGAAGATTTCAGAACTGCAGACAGACGTCAAGGAGACTGCACAATTTCAGATTGTTTCACGGTGGGAAAAGGTTCAATTGATGCTTGTCCAACTGTGAATGCATATGCAGAATAGACTTGTTCAAACCACCAGTGATAAAAGACTTTATGTTAAAAAAGAACACAGAGATACGACATGGTGTAAAATGCTCAACGCACTTTGGGTTGCATGATAAAATCTGCCCCTTGTTTTAACACACAACAGCAACAAAAGCCCCGCCCTCCAAAAATACAGCACAGCAGATACTCTGATGCAAATGTTTTCACACAATAACGTCAGACATGCGCCTGCATTCCTAACCAGTGGTTTACCTTTGATACCACTTACACCGTATCCTTCTTGCATCCTGCTAAACAAAGCCAAAACAGGTCAATCTCAGAGTAAACCTGTCACACCACCTTGCACTGAATGCACAGTCACGGAAGTGCGTGTATTCAGATTCGCAGCTCACCCACAATCTCTCAGTACGCCACAAGACCGCGGAGTAGACGTTGACCTTTTACAGCCAGACTGTGTCTATGTGTTTGCCCAAAAGAGAACATCTCAAAAATGTAGGCGGACACCGGGCTGTAAGCAGCCTGCATGCAGATGTGAGTTTACAGTGTTATTTTGATTTTGACCTATGCCAATAAAAGTGCACGATTCATGACACATCAGTAAATCATCAACTCAAAAGAGTAACTGCAGCCACTGCATATGCTGGCACATTTCCTGTCTCAGAAGTGGAACAAAGCCAGAAGCAATTTATGGGGGGGGATACAAAGTGTATCATTAAGCTGAGCTTCAAGGTTACACATTACTACTCAAAAGCTGGAAGTTGCCATTTCCTTATTTCGTACTGCATATTTACTAAAATATAGTTCAAGAGTGGGATTAAGACTATCAGATCCTGGTGTTGAGGAACCTGCCAGTTGACATGCCAATAAATAAAGGTACATTAGTTTATTTATTACTGTTGCATTGCTAAACGAGTGCACACAGTTTCAGCCGCTCCCTCCAATGGTCACATGATCAGCTAGTAGGAAGTTGAGGGCCTTGTTCAGGAAACCACAAGTGTGACAAGAGGGATTCAAACCAGTGACCACGCCTGTGTCCTTAACTTGTAATCCACCACCGCCAGTTGTATATCAGTAAATGCTGGAACTACATTTTCTGTGATTTTATGATAAACTTAATACATTTTGATACAAACTACATGTCATTGTCAGTGAACATGCTTAACTAATTCCTGCAATATGAATCAAATTAATTCCTGGAATAATTTAGCTCAAATATCTCAGAAGGGTGCAACAATAACAAAAGCATTCCTTACCAAGGAAGAAATGAGGGGAATGTGCCTCCTCAGTTCATCTCAGCTGTTATCTCACTCTCTTTCACTAAAAAATACAAATGTCATAAATCCAGTTCTTTGGAAAACAGGTGTTACTCCACAGTCCCCTCGGGGAACATGGGCAATGACTATTATTGTCAGATTAAGTGAAACACACCGAAATAGCATGTGCACGCGCCATCGTCTCACTAGACCAGCTGAAGCTCATTAGTACAAACTGAGCTGACACGTGAAGCCTGCATGTCACTTTATGTGCACATTTCATGTAAAAGCAACACATATGTTACTTTCCCCATTAACTGATTCTTAATTTACAGCCACCAAAAGTATTAATAAGAGTTTAGTATTCTGGTTGGACCAGGATTCGAACCTGCATCCCTCCACTCATGTTTAGGACGTCTTAATATTTTCACAAAATTAAGTCATGTGCTATTCAGACATGAAAATGACCAGTCTACATTATACTATTTGTCATATTATAATAGAAGTTATTAATAAATTGGAAGTTAATTGTGTTGCTCTACTTTCAGGTTGGAGTGGCTTTTCAGCTTCACATCTCAAATATGTGTAAGAGCTGAGGTTTAAAAAAATTAATCAACCATTCAATAAAAACAACGATTATTAATTATATATTAATTAAAAACACATTCAAATGCATGATTTTTGTCTCTTTTTTAATCTTATAATATGGAACTGATGTAATTAAATTTTAATGTATTTTTTAATCTCTTATTCTTTTTAATTATGAAGCATTCTAATTCGGAAGATGCAATATAAATACTTTTCCCATTTTTTAACAAGCGACATTCTGTTCGGGACGTCACTTTATATCATTTCAAATAATGTGCGGATTTTTTCTAATAAAAGTTTCACTCCAAGAACTTTGAAAAACATTTTCAAAACAGGAACTTTTTATTTTGTTTTGTTTTTTTGCGTGAAACTGCAGAGTCAGGACAAAATGCATTGTTTCATATAAAGGAGAAGTTGCACATTGTCAGACATCCAAAGCGAGAACTACCAGAAGTGTTTGGGTTTTTTTTTTTTTCTTTCCTCAACGGTCGTAGTTTTGAACACGTGCTTGGGTTTCAACGTTGCAAAAGAGGCTGAACCGAAACAGAAGGAGGAAGTCAAGTCACCTTTGGAGGTAGAAACACACACCGGCTGTGCGTGACAGTCACACCGAGGAGAAGCGTCAAGCTGCAGGATTATGGAAACGCGTGACGTCCAGCCTGAGATCGGCCAGAGCGGACTGAAGCAGACTGCCGGGCACCGCAGGAATGGCCATCACAACAAGACAGAGGTGTGTGTGTGTGTGTGTGTTTGTGTGTGTGAGAGCTGCTCCACGTTGATTTTCAAAACGCAGTCATCTTGTGTTTCAGCTTGTTTCGAGCGCCTGTTGCTTTAAGGTGCGGCTATTTATCACCTTTTAAGTATGTGCAAATGCTGTCTCTGTCAAGATGAATTTGAATGTGTGGCGTGAACAAAAACTTTGAAACTTCCAGGGAAGGATCAGCTTCTTCTTCTTCTTGCAATCCCAACCAGATCTCACAGCCGCACAAGGCTTCCACGGAGAAATGCACTAGACACACGGGTCATCAGTCAACAGTTGAATGGACAAATGACACTTGGTTGATGGAGGTTTTAGTGCAAACTATGCGTAGAACGTCCAGTCCCTCATTGTACATTGAACATTGTAAACAGAAATCACCAATGGCCCCTCCCTGAATCTGTGTCCTTTCTGCCAGAGCAGAATTTTTCTGCCCTCGGGCTGTGCAGGTAAAGGCTGTGTTTACTTGATATTTTTTTTTTTTTTTTTTCTTTTGTACATTCCAGCACACACAATTGCAATGTGCTAATCGCTGATGAGGGGCCAGTAGATATGGGCAACTTGAGATAACGATCTGTTCTTTTAGAGCATCAAAGGTGTTGTAAACAAAATATTTTGCTGAGTTGCATCAACACATTCATGTATTGTGCAGCCACCAGCACCGGATTTTCAGGATTAATAGTTTAAACATTTAAATTCGATATCCAGCACTTTTGCCTGACGGTGATAATATTTCTGGTTCATGTCAGGGTTTTTAGGCCTTTTCTTTGTGGAGTTTGCACGTTCTTCCTGTTTGGGTATTCTAGTTTCCAACACAGAACTTGCATTTGAAGTGCTGGCTCTAAATATGAATGTGTGGTTCCTCTGTGACTTAGCTGGGATTGGCTGAAGTTGGTTAAATACAAGAGCTAAACCAAATGTGTGGGACAAAGCATTTTCACACCAAAACAAATGTAAGATTTTTGTAGGCCTGTTTTTGCTTCGTGTCTTGTCTCATTTGCCATTATCTCAATCACACACCTAGTGTAATCATTACGCCATTAAAAAAACAAAAAACAGGAAGAAAACCAAATGAGATGAATGAACTAGTTTTCTGTCTTATTTTCAGGCCTGGTTCCCAAAACCAGACAGGCTGTCTGAATATTTGACAGATTCTGTTTTTATACGAGACTGTAACTGAATTACCCCCGAGGAGTAGAACAATGCTGAATCTGAAACTGACAGCCCACCACCACCACCACCATGTGCATAGATCACTGCCTTTTCTTTTTTTCTTTTTTTTCCACAGCTAATTGAAGCAGTAAACACAACCCTTCATTTGAAATGGAGGCACTTTTATTCAGACAATATTGTGCTCTGTTGTCCCTCATGTCTGCAATGTAAGACAGCTTATGTGTGCCGTTTTGTTGTATAGATGAATGGCCTCGGGAATGGCGTCGCCTCCAGGCAGCACAGGCAGGAATCCTTTGACCAAGCTCCCATGTATGTGGCCGTCATGACATACCTGGGCTTCGGCATTGTCACCCTGTTTGGCTACTTCAGGGACTTCCTCCGAGCCGTGGGCCTAGAGAAGTGCCACCTGGCTCGGGAAAGACCGGAACAGAAGGTAGGTAAAACAGGAAATCAGCACAGACGTAGATCTATTGGAAGCTGATGAACACACACACGCGCACTGTTTATACGTGGTGTCCCTACACACTTTGTTTTCCTCAAATCATTTTAAAAAAAATCGTTCCTTAAGCTCCCTTTCTGTGCTTTCTCTCTGTGTGTTCTTCTGTTCTGTATTGTTGCCACGGGTGAGACAGGACACCACAGAGAGTATCTCCTGAAGATCTAATTAAATCTCAGAGGATTCGTGCTCTTTCGTTGTTACTGTGCTTCAGATTTCTGAGCACAGCCTTTTGGGATGTGAGAATAAAAAAACATCATGGAAACACAAAAGCTCATACGGTATATATATCGGTGCTATATATGGTATTTTCTTTATTAAATTTTTTGGGAGTCACTTTTGTCTCAGTCAAGCCTGTATCAAAAACACTGATTCCCAAACTGGGGTCTGGGACTCCCTTGGGGCGGCGCCAGCGATCACAAGAGGGGGCCCGAGGGTGTGCCTGCTCTGAGGTTGTCAAAATTAGATTTGCACAAGGGGAAAAAAAAAAAAACAAGACACTTTCTAAAATCAAGAGCAGGCTTGGGAAACTGCACATTGATTTATTTTGAACACTCCTTCTTTTGGATGTTGTTGAGAGTCGATGTGTCCAAATCAGAGGTCGGAGCGGGTCGACAGACGTTCTTAGAAGCAGTTCAGTGTGCTACAATGAAACCAGCTGGGGGAGGGAAACTCAAGTTCCTTTGCTATGTTTTATTGTTATTTTTCTGTCTTTATTCCTTTCAGTCAGTATGTCTGTGTGTCTTTTTAGAAAGAATACCATGCAGGTTTGCTTTCAGGTTTTAAGATCATGAATGGTTTAGAAACGTCTTTCTTCGAAGCCCCTTGAAATTGCCTATAAGGAGGGATGGAGACCCCCTTCTCACCAACACACAAAAATAGAGGCTTCCAAAAAAAAAAAATTAAGAATGCAAAGGGCAGTTTTTCCAAGTCTGCTCTAGAATCGGAAGAGCTTTGTATTTGTGTAGAGGTTAGCCTCTGGCCTCTTTGCAGGAAGGTCCCCAGTTTCTATTTAATTGGCTTTTCTGTCTCGAGTTTGCATTGTGTAATCTCCAGATAAACGACAACACAAACTTCTTTACACATTCCAAAATAAAGAATTTTTGAAGTTAATTGGTGACTTTGAAACGGCGTGTTTTTCCCTGTGACGGGACCGGCGACCTGTCTGGAATGTCTTCCTCCTTTCGCCCATACTCCTCTAGGAGTGGCTCCAGCACAAACACTCCTAAACTGCCCGGAGTGGTATTCAATGGGATGTGCATATCTAATTTCCACAACCTCAGAGCAGTCAAAGCTTTGGGCGTGCCTTGATCTCGGACCGGCCTCTAAAAGGGACTTTGGAAGGGAAAGAAGAATAGCTTTGAACATTTCAAGTGTAAAATTGTGGACCGTTATTTACAGAGCGGGCAAAACGGACAGAAATAATATCAAATGTATCCAGATTTACTCAGCTCACTTGTTTTCAAATTGAAAATCGTTGCCCGAATGTTTTTGATGGTCTAAAGATAATTAAAGACTACATCCATGTTTTTAAACCTTTTGTTGCTAATGCTGAGCTTGCTAAATATATAAGCCCTCTCACGGTCAGGAAAATACATCATATTTGCCCTTTATGTTGAAAAGTGTGTCTCCTTGTCCACAGGATTTTATACCTCTTTACCAAGACTTTGAGAATTTTTACACGAGAAACTTGTACATGAGGGTACGAGACAACTGGAACCGGCCCATATGCAGCCTGCCAGGACCCGTCTTCGACCTGATGGAAAGGGTGTCTGATGACTACAACTGGACATTCAGGTACTGTAAACTACTCGCATATAAAGTATATACATCTTGTGTTGTGTGTCTCTTCGGATCCATACCTAAGCTGGCTCTGTATAACCTGTGCTCTCCTTTCCGGCAGCTCCTTCACCTGTGATTTCATAAAAACAATTGGTATGCATATGAAAATAGACAAAGATCTGAGAGACTTTAGCTTGTGAGTTTCTATCTCCCAGCAGTGGCGAGTTCCTATTAAAGCACAATTGTCGTATGTTTAGCAACAAGTCTGACCTGTGGTCCTCCAACTGTCAACAGGACATACGAGAAGTGTTGCATCCTCTGAGCTGATGCCGCAGGGTACATACCAATGTCTTGATCATGTTTGTTGTGTCATGTTTTCATGCCGCACTTGACTTACTTGGAACTTGTCGTAGTAAACCACCAAGTTTCGCTGTGTACACATGCCGTTTCAGTCTAGAACAGCTTCCCTGTAAACTAGATGGGTGGTTAAGATAGAGCCATGAATATTTGTCATTGCCAAAGATATGTCATTTGCCGAGTTTTAAGACCACAGTTGATATTCCTCGGCGCTGCACAGCAGGGTCAGAGAATATATTATGAAAAAGGATGTGAACAGAGCCACGGGGAAGGGAAATGACATTATGAATTGGTAAAGAGGCGAGCGTGGATTACATGTTTAAAGAGATTTAACGTGACTGCAAAAAGTAGAAACGGGGCAGTCGGCTTGTCTGTTGTGGCGATGTGCGATGAATGGGTAAAGAGGTGCAGATGCCCTCGGTTTACAGGAGCTGCGAGAAGTGGGTCAGTTGAGGAAATGGAGAAGTTCTCCTGAAATACTTCAAAACTTTTGGTAATGTATGCTGAGGATGGGCACCCTTAACAGACTGTGGCCTATGTGGTCTTTTACCAGGGTTTGCTTTTACAGCGACACTCTTTTATCATTGCTTAAACATTACGGGGACTGCTGTCGCTAAAATACCGTTTGATATCATTTACATTTTACAACATAACTACACTGATTACCCAATCCATTGCACATTTGCCAATAGCCACTTTAATTGAATGTTTATCATTTTTCATACTCTGGTAACTTGCTTTTAAAATTTGCAATTGTACTGCAATGATTTTTTTTTTTTTTTTTAGTGCATTGTTATTATAGATACGCTTCAGCAGTAATTGTTTGCACCATCATGTGCAAGTCTGCATGTTGGGAATGTTTGCAAAGTGTTTGTCTCGTAGCAATTTTGCGTTTTTGTGCACCTTTTTAATGATTTGTCGATGAGTTACTTTTTTTGTAACGTAATGCAGTAGTTTGCCTTGGATGGTATGTAAATTCGTTTTTAAGCCTGTAAGGAATTAGACGGACCTAAATCGATTTCTAATTGATCCATCTTGTCTTCGCAGGTTTACTGGGAAGACGCTGCACAACGTCATCAACATGGGCTCCTACAATTACCTGGGCTTTGCTGAAAACAACGAGGATTTCCTCAAAACCGTGGCCGACAAAACGCTCCAGTACGGCGCTGGGGTTTGCAGCACACGGCAGGAAATAGGTGAGTCTGACGCTGCGGTGTTCAGTTTCGAGATGAATCAAGCTCGATGACACTTGTGGCTCAAAAATACCAAGAAATGGAAACTTGGGTAAAATGGGTATTTCTGCCACATCTCACGTCTTATAACTCATTAGATTTCTTGTAAATTATACTGAATGCATGTTTAATTGTATCGTAGTGGCGGCAACGTTGCATGAATTTTTTAGATTTTTTCTAAATTATGCACGGTTTGATCTTGGGTTCAGATCATTACATGCTGGTCCATTTCGATGAGTGAGGTGTGCAAGAATGCAAAAAGGAATATACATGAATTTATTGGAGGATGATTAGAGCATGGGATCTGTGGCTTTTTGTGAATTATGAATGATGGGTTTTATCTTTTTAACTTCATAGGGCACTCTTTGAAAAATGTGTTAATGGGAAATTCCCTGTTTTTGTAGTGAAGATATCTCGTGTTTTGTTTGTTGATTTTTATATTGTGAATGTCTATGTACCTCTTTGCAATAATCCAAGTGGGAAAGAATAAGTTATTGGTATTAAAGGTTATAATACTTTAATTTTAATGACATGGCTCTACTGAGGTCCCTCTGGGACACCACTGGTTCATGTCAACGGTTTAATAATTTACGTTGTGATTGTGAAATTTAGTATGAATAATTTGGGAGAAACATGATGAAATGATATTGATCCAACCTTTAATGTTGCAGGAGTTGTTATAAAATGTTTGGCCATCAGTTGTGGGTTTATTGCTTGAAACCTGCCGATGAGTAAGCATAATGCAGGGCTGCAGACGAGGCAGTGTTTGAAAAGTTTACTGGAGAAACTGGTTTTTCTTTTTTCTTACCGTCGACGATGTTTAGTTTATGACACTTCTGACGCCGGCACACTGTATATCTGCTGAGAGCAGGCTGGCAGACGGTGAGCTGACAAACAAGCTCAAAGCCAGTCGAGTTGCTCGATATCAGCAGTTCGACAAGAACAGAGGAAAGCAAAGGAATTAAAGGGCATGTGATTGTTAGTTACGTGTGTGTTTGTCAGACTCACGCCGCCCTACACTCCCACTCGTGCACACAGACCTCCGCATCCATTATTCATTTATGCGATTTATTTATATGTTTGTTTCTCTTTCAAAATGGGACTGTTGTGGCCGGGGTTTCGCTGGATCACCAAGAGGGTTAAGAAATAACAAGCACTTCTCCCACGAGACCCTGTTAATCATAGATTATTAAATAGTCCAGCTTTTTTGTAAAAAAGTGGTAACACCCTCATCATGTCATTTGTATTAGGGATACTCCAAATTAAAATATCCTGGCCATGTGTGTCCTTTTATACAATTCGTTTTGAATGTATTAAAAAGAATCACAACAGTAAGAGTAAACAATCCTTTATGGTTCCCATTTCACTCTGGTTTTTGGTCCTAACAGACTTTCAAGAATCACATTAAAACCTTCCAGATGCTTTCTAGTCCACTCATGCTGCTTCGATCATGTAACAGGAGTCTTTTATAATATCTCGCTGAAGTTTAAGCTTTTTTTTTTTTTTTTTTTGAAATGTTTGCAGATTATGATGTACACAATGTCGCCTCCAGTTTAATCGCGTTGAGAGAAAAAAGAAATGGAAGGTTTTAATCACGGTTTCACAGTTCATGTAGATTCTGGAACAGTGATATTTGTTCTTTTCTTATTACTGAATTTGCTTGTAAGAGTGAATGCAGAGAGAGCCCTGAAAGCACACCCTGTGAATAAATAAGCACGTCAACCATTCATGGATCATCCTTTAATGGTTTGCTCATTGTTCCCTTGGCTCCTGCGATCGTTAACGTACAGCAAATCCGATAATGATGTCAAACACTGGAATGAATGACAAAACACCAGGTGGAGCTACCAAGCACCGAGAAGGTTGGCTCAATGCAAACTAATATACTAAAGAGGAGTGTCCGTTTTGCATCTTTAGGCAAAATGCTGTGCTCGGCTATTGTGACTCCAGACAAGGTTAGGGAAATGAATGATTGACTCCTCCACACTGAGAGCCATCTTGTCTTGATTCAAAAATCTTAGAGAGTAGCCTCAGCCACATGTTTATAATAAAGGAGACCGCTTTAACTCCTGCAACAGTCACATACTCACTATCTTTATGGTCTGGCTGGAATAATGCCTTTAACCACCTGGCAATGATAATTTGGTTGTTTTAGTTGTCTCATGATGAGACTTTGATCTTTGCAGTGGCAGAAAAGCGATCTTGTTAACTACAGATGACAGGTGACCAGGCTGAATGAGGGAGACGTGTCATATTTTTATCGGCTAATTGAGGAAAGCATGCTGAGCCGGACGTACCATCCACTGGCTGTTACCTGAGCAGTGTCAAGACCAGAGGCAGTGTCCCATGATTCTGCAATGGCACAGCTTGTGTATAAAGACGCGACTGAGTGAAATATCCAATGAAGACAAGAAATGCCAATGCAGCCTAATTAAAAAAAAAAAAAAAAGGGGGGGGGGGTCTTCACATGCCAGCAGGGGCTGAGTGGTTGAGGAAATGTATGAATCGATTTGACTTGGCTCAAGGCCTGATGGAAAGCATTGAATGGGAATCATCATAGAGACAGAGTGGCTTCCCTGCATTATGGTTTTCTGCACATCACTCAATATCCATTTTCCGGCCTTTTAACTGAAACATCCACTCTGTTTGAACTTTCAATGTCTGCTTGCAGCGGCTTCTGATTGCCATTGATCATGATTGGAATTCCATGTATACGCAATTAATGCCCTATTTTTTATATTAAAACGTAAATGCACGTAAGGATTTATTGCGCAATTAAAAGACTCATTGACTGTCAGGCATCACTGAGTTAGAATTATTGATCAAATAACTTTACTTCAGCGGTATAGAGCAGCGTATCATTATAGTAAGTAATAACTGTGAATTCTACTTTTAAAATTCTCATGTTATGCTTTCTACTTTGAACGCTGCACATTTAATATAACACTGCCAAAAGCCAGCAGGAGTTACAGACTGTGTGTTAGCTTTTTACTGCCCACCTTTCTCCTTGTAGCTCACAATTATCACAGTCATTCTTTCATTTAGCAGGTGGCCACAAGGGCAGATACCTGAAAACTCCAACATTTATTGCACAGCTTAGAAAAAAAACACCATGTCAGGCCCCAGATTACAATCTGATCAATTTTCTAAATGAAATCTGGTCCTCACCTGTCACATCGGGTTATAACCAACTGCCTGAGCTCCCCGAATGTGCTGCAGAACCATTTTACACCTTGTAGAACCCTGTCTTCATATTACCTGGGATGAAAAAAAGGGTAGTTGGAGCTAAATTACAAATTTTGCCACATCTTGAGTCTTTCTAAGTCTCTTCAAATCCCCAGAGAGCGAGAGGCACCGGGGCTGATCCGGGCAATTGCCTTTGGGGTCTTTCACTTTTTATCAGGAGACATTCATCTCTGTCAGGTTTTGTGATTGGATCACAAAGACCAGCAAAACCTCGGGACTAAAGGACTACCCAATATAGCAGCAGGTGACTCATCCTTTTTTGTGATTTCCGTCTTGTAGGTAACCTGAGCATCCACGAAGAGCTTGAGGAACTTGTGGCCAACTTCTTGGGAGTGGAATCTTCTATGACGTTTGGGATGGGTTTCGCCACCAACTCGATGAACATTCCAGCTCTTGTTGGCAAGGTATGGGATTAAATTAAATGCTACACACTTCAAGCAGTAAATCCTGTTGTATATGGGGGTAATTTTCACACTGGATATTAATCTAATTAGCCGAGCTTTTGTTCCTTTCTTGAATGTGGCCTAAATTAATGAATAACAGTCAACTAAACTCCCGCTCCTCTCCTGTTAATTAAAATCATAATTAAGCGTTACAGTAGCCAGAAGGATGAGGCTCCCGACATACATGGCTGCTTTCCGACACTTAGACGAGGAAGGACGGGTTTTGTTGAGAGCACTACTCAAGGGTGTGATTACCCATACTTCGGCCTCTTGGCACGCCAGTCCGGCTCACGTAGAGGGCGGCGGGTTACCAGGGGCAACACACAGCATGAATATCTGTGATTGGACTGGACAGGGGGAAGAGGAGGTTCGCCTCTTAAGCAATGAAATGAGGGTCGTTTATGCAGCTCAAGAGGTGTAGTGGCCCCTTAGGCTGCAGCCCCCATAGTAACCCTGCAGAGGATGAGGAAGGGGGAAGGGGGTGGGGGTCAACCTCGCTGCCAACTCTGTCCTACAGGGACAAGCTGCGCCCAAAACGGGCCTCGCCGTGCAGGCAGAACGACATTAGAGTGACAGCTGCTGGTAGACCAGGGACCCAGCCAGCTGGACCTTAGGCCAAAGCAGACATATCTGTCACTGAGATGGTGTCAACATACTCTCTACAAGACTTCATTCAGACTAATGCAGTCAAATGCTTACAGCTCCAGTGTTATATATGCTAATGTCCTGCAGAGACTTTTGTGAAACAACCGAATACATTTGCATGCTGATTTTTATGGAGTAAGAAGTGCTTGTATTTCCCATTATGAAAATTGTAATGTGTCAAAACTGTATGAGACACGAAAAAAGTAAAGATTTGATAGAAGTACAAGTTATCGTCTATGGAGAATGTAGAGATGGTTAGGATGAAGGTATGACTGCAATTTTCCTTCTTCATCTGGGTCATTTCTTATTATACAGAATTATACACCTCACAAAACAAACGATAATCTTAAATGCATAGAAAACAAGCAGTCGTATGCAAATGTTTTGGATCAGGAGCACCCAATTGTACGATTTCATCCGTTTGGCGTTATAATAGGGTTAATCTATAGACAACTCGGGAGAAAATATCATCAAAGCATATCTATGGAAATTTTCAATTCAAATAAATGATTACTACATTGTGATATTGAACAGTTTGTAAGACCTTTAAAATGATACTGTGGCATGCTGCTTATTTACTGGCACCCAGAATCCTCCTGATTACAATCTAAATAACAGCCTGAACTCTCTGCTGATTTCCAGGGTTGTTTGATACTGAGCGATGAGCTGAATCACACATCTCTCGTTTTGGGGGCCAGACTGTCGGGAGCGACCATCCGGGTGTTCAAGCACAACAGTGAGTCCAGTGGCTTTTATCATTTCCTCATGTTTGCTTTTTGTCTCCGAATGGAAAAACACACTATTTTGTGTTGAAAGTGTAGAAATCGATGTTGTATTCATTTATCAACATCTTTATATCATTAACACTCACTCCCTGTGTGTTTCACCACCATATCCACCAGCACCGAACCTTCTCTGATTTGTGCGACCGACTGCTGATGAAGTGTCAGTTTCTTTTTACCTGCTGGAACGGCTTGCGCTATCGAGTTTTGCTTGTCTTCAAGCCAAAGTGTTGCTTCAGTGAGAAACACTTTATTTTTCGTTCAGTATAGAATTTGCCTTTGGCACGACCTCCTCAGGCCATGCATTGGTATAGTTGATAGCGCTCTCGTCTCACAGCAGGAACTCCTTGGTTTGATTTCTGGCTCAATGTTTTTCTGAGGGGAGGTTATATGTCTTCCTCTGTGCATGCATAGTTGTTGTTTTTTTTAACCCACGTCGTCTGGCTTTCTCCTACTATCCAAAAACAAGTATGTTTGGTTTAATGGTGACTCTGTGAGTGTGAATGTCTGGGATTGTCTGAGTTGTCACGGCGATCAGCTTTAGCCCCTCGTGGCCCTGGTTGTTAAAACGGAGTATGAAAGATGGAGGGATGTATGGTGAAATTCTCAATTTTCTTAGTTTCAGCAGCAAATCTAGCAGCTTTAAGGAAAAGAGTTAATTTTACAGTGACGAATGTGCTTTTTGCATCAGCAGCGGGAGAGCAAAAATATTTATTCATTTAAAAATGTCACCTTGGTCGAACATCATTCTCTATTATCTTGTCAACTCATTCAACGTAGAGAAATATGAACAGAACATATTTATTACGGATGGTTTGGCTTGCAGGAAAAAGGGTAACATCCCTTTTCCGTCAGTGCACTGGAGGAATGAGCCAGTCCTTCACCAGCAAATGTGTCCTGACAGGTACAAGCAGAGCCGGTTATGGGTCCTTCAAGGAGATCCCAGAGGCCTGTCTGAAGGCAAAGAGCCCTCAGGCACCTGAGCCGCTGACCCCTCAACACCCCTCCTCTAAACCTCCAGCACCAGACTCTCCAACCCCTTTATCACAGGCAGAATATTTACGAAAGAGGGTTAAACCAGGTCAAGTCAACTGCAAAAAGTGATACAATAATATTTCTGGGTCATGTGCTTTGTGAAAGTCTTTGGAATGACTCGTTTCGAGCACGAGCAATGTTATAGGAGTGACCGAGATGGAATTTCATACCTGTGAGTGGGTGGACCGGTTCCTGCAGTTAAACATTGTTGGAGTTCCTTGTCGGAACATCAAAGGGGTTGGAAAAGATACCTTTTCCTTTTACTCATTTGATTTATTGTACTGATTATTTGGCAAGTAGACTGTATGCCAGACAGGGTTCACAGCAGAAAGGATATTTTGATATTCATGGATATCAATAACAGCATTGATAATGATCCTTATGATACTTTCATAATATCTCGTATGAAGTTATGGATTACAAGATAACTGTGAACATTCACAATGGAATTCTCCTTTTCTGTCTGATACCTTCTGTCGAGATATTGCAAACATTAAGTGTGCTGTGTTTTCCTCAGCTTCGGGATGGCATTCTCTCACAGCGAAGCAGCTGCTGCCTCTAAAGCAAACCTGTTTCTGTGTTGAAGCAGCAATATCAATCATCTCTGACAGATTATTAGTTATGACAGGTTTCCCTGCTGCTCAGCAGGAAATGGTTGGATTGCTGTCACACATCCAATGACATTCTATCAACTACAGCTATTAAACACTGCCATCTGCTGGCCAGCAATGAAGGTTATAATAGTTTACCTTACTTTCTGAAAAGCTACAAATCGCTCTGGAAAGTTCTTTCGCTGTGGCCAAAACCCAGGTCATGATTTTAAGCAGTCATGCAGACTGGATTGCATGTGTTTGGCCATATTTGGTGCAATTAGTAACACTGTGTGATACAGACATTTCAAAAGTATTTCCTGTGTGTTGTTTGTGGAAGGCGTTTCTGGCACATAAAGCTGTGCTTTGTGTGTGTGCTATGTAAAATGCCTTGCCCTGTGGAAATTAGCGCTTTAAATACTGATGTTTTCTTTGAGATGCAGTTCCCTGAGAGCTCTGATTTGATTGTTGCCACACACATCTTTGTGCATGGAAAGAGTTTAGTTGTGCCTGATTTCACAGGACATGATTAAATCTCGGTCGCAGCTGCCATACCAATTTGATTTGAGATTATTTTTGTTTTGACTGCTTTCTTCACTCGCTTGTTTTTCCCTGCCTCACTGTTTTGTGTGCGTTTGTGTGCTCTGTGTCGCTTTGTGCATCCAGACATGCATAGTCTGGAGAAGATGCTAAAAGAGGCGGTTTGCTCCGGGCAGCCTCGGACCCACAGGCCCTGGAAGAAGATTCTCATCATGGTGGAAGGAATCTATAGGTCAGCTGATGTTACACACAACCCACACATTTGTGTAGTCGCTCTCACTGATGCACATCGCTGCTCCATCGAGATCTTGTATCAATCTCTGCACGTTCGGGCTTCCAGGTGGTTTTGTAGCTGAGGATTGCTTGACAAAACTCAGGTACAAATCTTTATTAGTTACCTGAGGTGAGCCCGTGCTTAGCCATCCCTGTAATGGACTCTTTTTCAATTGCTTCCCTTTCTACTCCTGAATAACGGTGTGTTTCTTTGTGTGTATGTGTGGTTGAATGCTGTTTGATTACTAAAGAAAGGAGAAAGGTATTGTGTGGCTCTGCCTGCGGTGAGCTATCCTGAGTCTTAGTGACCCTCTCCATCTGCTCATTAGCTCCAAATCAAGGCCAAATGGAACCACAGAGATTGACTTGGCTACACCCCCAGCTCCAACTGTTTATCACGGCCATTTTCCTTTCTTCTTTCATCCCTCTTTTCGCCCTGATTTGCACCAACATTTCAGTCTTTCTGACTGGAAATGGGACACTGCAGAGATAATTGTTTTACGATTTTATATATATATATATATATATATATTTTATTTTTTATTTTTTTCATATCAATAACAGAGAGAACTTCAAACATAGTCATCAGTTTTAGCATTACTATGGTGCTTAGATGCACAGCAACCTGGGTATTGTCGACCGCAAGACATGAGAGGGAGAGCAGAATGTCTCCTTTCAATACAGCTCTGAAAAAACTAATTCTCTATCTATCGCCTCCCGGTAACATCAAAAGGCTAGGATAAAGACTAAGCATACTTTAGCTATATCCCGGGCCTGCCTTTGATGTCCACCTCAGTCCTGGTGAAACCCCTGTCTTATGTCATGTTGGGCTGCGGACTGTCTCAACCATACCAGCTGTAGCAGCTCGGAGATTGCTCCATTTCCCAGCTATATAATCACTCATGCTGTCTATTTGTAGCCCTAAAAGGTTTGCATCAGAGGGGAGGAAGAGATGGGAGTAGTGAGGTGGGAGCGAAGTGAAAGATTCTTTGCAGGACTGTGGCATGTCAAATTATGTAACGTGCATGTACAGATGAAGAGATGACACGCAGCAGACGCAGTTGAAAATTGATGGAATGTGTGTGTCCATGTGGACGTTTTTTTTGTAACTGCGCTCCTTGTTTTGTGATTCTCTGTCATCAGTATGGAGGGCTCGGTGGTGAGGCTACCTGAAATCGTTGCTCTGAAGAAGAAGTACAAGGCTTATCTGTATTTGGACGAAGCCCACAGTATCGGAGCAGTGGGGCCATCTGGGAGGGGCGTGACGGAGCTGTTCAATGTGAACCCAGCTGATGTGGACGTGATGATGGGGACCTTCACAAAGTCTTTTGGGGCTTCTGGAGGCTATATCGCTGGGAAAAAGGTTCCTGTGCATCTTTGTTTAGCTCTCTTGTCTGACATTTAACCCTCTGAAACCAATGCGTTTATATTCCCATAACAAAATGTTAAAGTTATTGCACTAATTTGAAAGAGAAACTATAACAGTAACACTTCTTAACCGATTGTCCAGAGTTTTTTGTAATACAACTCACAGTGAAGCAGAGGGGCTAAAGGTGTTTTATATAGTTTATCTTCCAAAGATACAGGGGACACAGCTCTTTGGCTTTAGCATGATGTAAGCAGACACAAGAAACAACCAGGGCTCATGAAGTAGGTGATCCAAGTTACATCAAAATGCATGAATTATTGTTGAAGCTTAGAAAAACAAATCGCCATTTCAATTCAAAAATTTCTGATGAAAACAAATGAAAAGTAAAATTTTCTTTTTCACCGGCAAAGTAATGCAGGATGTTTTTACCTTGCTATTCTTAAAAACCATGGAAAGTTTAAGACGACAAAATGAACTTAATTCAGCCAAAACGAATGACTTGAAATTATTCATTATTTCATACAGAAATGTTAGGCTTTGGCCACGTCCTTTTTTTTTTTTTTTTTTTTCAGCTGATCCGCAAATAATCAGATTCATGACTTAAAACCCAAAAGTCTTGTGATCTTTTTTTCCCCTAATAACAAGAGAAGCAAATCAATATACTTGAAGGTTCTTGTCAACTAGAGGATTTGAAGAGTTTTACATAATAAAAGACATTTATAAAACACAACACAGTGTTATTCTAAAATGGTAAGGTTTTGGAAGCGAGCTTGTAACTAGAAGTTTGCTGGTTTCAATCCCCCTGACGAGCGGCCACCACTGAGCAAGCCCCTTAACTACCAACTGCTCAGGTTGCATCAGAAATGGCTGCCAAATAAAACTGCTGCCAAATAAGACATACGGCTCATACGATCTGCTGTGGCGCCCCTTCGAAGGACCAGCAGAAAAGCACCAAATGTTATTTTCCGTGGAGTTTGTTCCAAAGGGGGAGATGGCAACCAATAAAAGTCCCCATCACAGTTTCACAGCAAGCAGACCATCAGTTTGCCAAAACAGCCCAGATTCTCCACCTTTCTGACAGAACCGCCTAATTGTAACACAGCAGATACACAACATGGCCCCGTGCAGCACAACACAGAAGTGCAATTGTGCCAGAAGGGACAGTGCCATCTTTTTGTTCTCTCTAAGAATAGCAGCAGTGTGGTGTTACACTTATTAACAACCCTGCCCTCCCTAAAAGGGAATGCCATCCATCACTGCTGTTTTCATTCCCTCACATATCACCGGTTCATAGCACACCACCTATAAAAGAGTGAACTAGTAAACACTGCGGTAGATGTGTTGAGTTTTCCAGTTAGGCAGATACTCGCCTGGTTGCTATGCTAAAGTAATCCGTCTGCACCCAGAGAGGCTCAGGAGAAATGTCAGGGAATAAAAAGGTGGGATTAATCACAATGAAACAATTCCCAAAGCCTGTGGTGAGATGTTCTGGCGGATAGTCAAAACACTACACAAACTTCTTGATACCTTCTTGACAGGGTTTGTCTGAGTCGAACCTTCCTGCTTCCAGAGCGGGTTGAAACGCGTCCTGCAGAGGATTTTGTTTTAGCTATTGAAGACAATGTGTAAATATTTCTCTGTTTTAATCATTGATTAGAAAAGATTTTAAAAAAGAGACGGTCATGTTGGCTTTATTACATACCACAATGCTCCGAGTGCTCATGTGTCCAACAAATGTTTCCCAAGCTGTGAATCCGGGCCTTTGTAATTTCTTTTTTACTCCATTAAAAAAACTACACTTTAGTACATAACCACACCGGTTTTTGTAGCAGTTGATTAGAAAGCAACAGAGCAAACGGCCATGTTGTTTGAATTAGGTATTCAGAGAACGAACCTTCCTCCCTTTCGCCTGATGTTGGCTGGGCCCCGCTCTGCCATAATAAGAAGGTAAAGCTGGCGGAGATCCAGCCTCTTCTTGTGGCAGGCATCGGAACTGCGCTCCAGATTTAACAGGATGACTTTTAACAAGCATGATAATGTTTGAAGTATGAACACCCTGCCTGGTTTGACAGCTGGCTGTTGTAAACTCCTGAAAGAAAAAAGAGGGAACCTTCAGATTTGACGTATTTGTTGTTGTGGTAAAATCCACCAAGTCCTACATTAAGTGGATTCGGGTTGACCAACAAAAGACTCTGCAGATGTGCTCTGGAAAACAGTCATGTTATAGCTATTTTATGAGGGAACCAAAAATAAATGCCCCTATGAATACATTCTAACTTCCTTCTAATTCACTTTAACCTTGTATGTAAGAGGCGGCATTAACCCTTCGCTCCACGCCTGGGCCGCACTCAAAGTAGGTTATTAAATGCATCCGCTGAAGAACCAAGTATGCACAAGCGAGCGTGCGCTCCGTGGCTTTGTGGGCCGTGTATTGCCACATCAGTATTGCGGTCACCGTGCGGCTAAGGAAACACTCTGAGCTGTCACTCCCTGCCCCCGGCCTGGGATGGATTTCGGACATGTTCTCTTAACTGGTTTATCTTGGTCGCACCAAAATCCTGCGGGGCCACAAAGCTGTGAAAATCTCCTGCCATAAATGAAAACAGATGTCAGGTTGTTTCAGGGTTCTTATCCTACATTTGAGCATTTCCCACTAAAATCCCTCACCCGCATGTGTGTTTGTGTGTGTGTGTGTATGTGTGTTTGCGAGCCGCAGGGACAGATGGTGGTGGTGAGTGGAAATGCTGGCCAGACAGCATCTCCGGCTATGTGTCATCACCCTGCACCCGCTCTCCACTGGGTAGCCGCCGAGCAGCAGCCCGTCATAGCTCCAGGCCGGCTCCCAACCTCAGACCACTTACATACACTCACACACATGCTCCAGGGATCCATGACCAAAGCAAGTTTTTGGAAATCCTGCTCCTCTCTTCACAACCGCTCACAGAATCCATCTCCTTTTGACATTTCCAAATAATGAGGATGGCAGTCCCGATTCTGCTTCAATTGGTTGCTGGTTCTTTCTTCTCCAGAGTGGAGAGTAGGAATTCCTCCAGACCCATTTTGCAGTCGGTGCTAAAATACTCCTAGTGACGGAGGAGTCACTTGGAGTATTTTAATTGCATCTCAGGTGTTGATTAGACATGAGCTCTCTCTAGTGGCGCTAAGAGAAAACTGCAGTGCCACACGTTTGTCCAACAGATGATCTGAAGCAATCAGTCCTAAGGTTTACAGTGTGGTTTCTGTATTGATTGTCTGTTTTCCATATTGCAGGAGCTGGTGGATTATCTGCGCAGTCATTCTCACAGTGCAGTGTACGCCTCAGCCATGTCCCCTCCTGTCACTGAGCAGATCATACGCGCCATGAAATGCATTATGGGAAAAGACGGGAGCACAGTGGGTAAGGATCTGAGCTCAGGATGACTCCTTCCAGTAAATGCCACACTTTTTTTTTTTCTTTCTTTTTTTTTTTTAATCATTATACTTCGGAAATCCTCTTAACTCAGACAGATATTTTGTCTGGCTTGTAAAAAAGTTTTACACATTTCTATGATTTTTTTTTATGGAAACAACAGCAAACTAAATCCAGAGGACACTACCGATGTTAACATCAGCAGCGAGACCTGCAGGGAAATACAAACAGCTGCTTAGTCAGGAAATGTGGAAGCAATTACAGGGGTCTGCAGTGGTAAGGAGAAGGGCGACATGCAGTCCCCGAGCACACGTGACCCTAACGTGAAGGAAATCATTCTCATGTGGTGTGCTGCGTGGAACGCTGGTCCTCTAAAAAGTGACTGCTGTAATAGCATCGGGCATCAGGAAAAGGGGAGCGGTCGTTATCGGACCAGTCGCAATACCACCCGAGTGACTCCTCAGTTGATGTCGTTCTTGTAATGGAAGCAGTACTTGTGGGAATATTAGTACATCTAGTGGTGAGCAATTACAGATCTTGCAGAGTTTTATACACCCATGTTTACGGTCTTTAAGCATGCGCCGTAAGGCAAAATTAGTCCGCCACGTGAACCATGCAGCGTACAAAACTATCCATATTTGCGTTGCTGCAGAGCACCGCTACACAGAGGGTTAATCCCTGCAGGGGCGAGAGCCTGGCGCTTTACCCGGTGAGGTGCATTGTACTTCCTTGCAGAGATGAGTAACTTCTTCATCTGGCTCTGGACCAGACATGCTTTTCATCTGACGTAGCCCAGTGATATAGCTGTTGTGAAAACATCAGTCTTGACGTGTCTTATGGAGGAGAGGGAACACGGCAAACAGTGTAGTCTTTCAAGAATCCAGCATCTGTGTCCATCATAACCAAAAAATAATCACAATGACAGGAAACAGCAGCGAGCAAAGCGTATTACTTGTTTGGTGCAGTTTTACGGAACTTAATATCAATCCATCTTCCCACCTACGACAATCAGCCATAACATTATGGCCGGGGAGTGAATAAATGTGGGTTCCTATTTATCATGCCACTCGATAGTGAGTGGAATATAAGAGGCAGTGAGTAAACATTTTCTCCTTCAAGTTGATGTATTAGAAACAGAAAACTGGGCAAGCATGATGATTTAGTGAGAAATAAGCAAATGTGGTGCCCAGAAAACTGCATCAGAGCGTTTCCAAAGCTGCAGCTCTGTTTCTGGTCTGCAGTGGTCAGTAGCTATCAGAAGTGGTACATTAACAGGTTCAGTTTGTTACAACTCACAAGCTCCTGGAGGCCTGATAGAAATGTGCCAGAATTCATCATGCATCATTGTTGTTTCTCCAGCTGCAAAAGGAGAAGGCAGGTTGTGGTATGAGAGATTGGTGTACAGTATACCCACTGTATTGAAATTCGGGCCATTATGGCCGCAGAGGATGAAATGCAGAGAATGATCGCAAAAACGCACATAAATACAGCCAATTGCCTCAGCTAGTTTTTCAAGAGCAGTGAAAAAACTCAGGGCTCAGGGAGCACATGCAAATCCTACTTTGAAAAACCCTTTCAGCCGTAAAATCAGCGTCCTGGAGGAAACTACTACTACACCATGCAAATTACAGTAAAACGAGCAAGTAGCAGGCCTGGCTCGAGTGCTGCACTGACATTTGGCTGAGATAGATCATTATGGCTGGAGCTGTGACAGGACACTTCTTGAGTTTGTGCAAAGTAGGAAAACAGAAAAATAACAAAGCTTCTGAGTGAAGATCTCAGCCTACTGTAATATAAGATGAGAGCTTTGAAGAAGGCCCAGTCACAAAGAGCTGATTCAACCTGTCTCTTGTTTAAAGTTGTTTCCATCTGTCTGCAGAAGCAAGATGCCAAAATGTGAACAAGGGCGGCTTAAAGCTCCGCCTATTCCAGTTACTACTTGCCTTTTAACTTTTAACTCTACCTGACTCTGTCTTTTCAAGGTATATCTTAAGTTTATATATTTTATCATATGTTATTCTTACCTGATGGTATTATGATCTGCTGTTGAGTATGCACCAGATATGAAATATCTCCTTGTTCTATTATCGTTGTTATATATGCAAGACAAATTTATCTGGTGCAGATACTTGTCAACTGACAGAGCAGACTTGAAACACTCATGTGAAAATAAACATACGTTTGCCGCAGCAGCTTCAAAATGAAAGCCTCTCACCCTATCCACTGACGGGAAACTACTATTGCAAAAACTTTTTTTTTTTATCGTTTTTAGGAAAAGGAGGTTTTAGAGTTTCAACTAAATAAGCCATAATTTCTCTTTTCTCTCACCTTTTTCTTAGTTATCTTTCTCTTTGATGTCGAATTTCACACTCCTCTGTCAGACAGCAACATCCACACACTCTCGCCCACTCATATGATTTGGGCGTCTGGCAGCAGGTTTTCGACCTCCGTGCCCTCTACCTCAGCAGAGAGAAACAATTTACAAAATGGGGCCCATGTTTTTTGGCATATGTCCGAATGTTATGTTTTTTTTTCCCCCGCTTTCTCTCTCTCTCTCTCTCTCTCTCTCTCTCTCTCTCTCTCTCTCTCTCTCTCTCTCTCTCTCTCTCTCTCTCTCTCTCTCTCTCTCTCTCTCTCTCTCGCGCTCCCTCTCTCTCTCGCTCCCTCTCTGCTGAGATAAGGGGATTTAAAGTGCTCTCTTACGTCCCTTTGAAGGAACTGCCAATCTGTTCCCAGGTAATCACAGGGAAACAGAGCTGTGCTCCAAGGCTGGCCAATGCCAAACTGCACTGCTGCCACAGAGAAACAGACTCCCCAGTGATTGTGATTGTCCGGGAACACGGGGGGTCGGCAGAGCACCGCCTGCCTCTGCTGTTACCGATTTCTTTCCTAATACATTTGTCTGAGAGACATCTGATATTTAAGCGTTATTTGTATTCAGTTTCAGTAATGGCCGCATTCCAGTAACGGTCCGCAGTCACTAATTCTGTGCGAAATCCATCACATGTAATTTGCAAGCCCCCCTATTCTGGCATCGTAGCGAGTGTGTATACCATGCCGTCAGGCGAACAAAACTGAACCATCTGCTGCTGCAGCTGAGTTGTAATCATGAGCAACTTCATAGTGGAGGCTGGAACGGCCCAGATGGAGGCGCGGGACTGGGAATGAAACGGCTCTGTGAGGAACTCACACTACATTAGCTACTACTGACAGGTGATGTCCCACCCTGCGGTGGGCAGCGGAGACGTGGGACAAGGGGGGGGGTGGGGGGAATTCAGTGAGTAGGTGATTTACTCATGTACATCTGCTGGTGTTCTTGTTTTAATTGGAGGCATTAGACGCATCCGCCAACTGGCAAAGAACACCAGGTACTTCAGGGCTCGGCTGAAGGAGATGGGCTTCATCATCTACGGCAATGATGACTCACCTGTGGTTCCCGTCCTGCTCTACATGCCGGGCAAAGTGGTGTAAGTATACTTGAATTCTCGCCACACCTGCCTCTTTTAGAGTCTTTTTGCCTCTTTCGACTAACAGAAAGTTGTGTGTGTGTGCGCTTCAGCTTTTTCCCAAACAAGTGAATAATAACATCCGTTGTTTCGAAATTTCCCACCGGCTCGCCGCGCACCATCTCTGAGTGACTTGAATAGCAGCCATAGTACTTTCTCCAGATTTTCCATGAATCAGTAGGTCAGACTGTCGCTGTCTGTAACCACTTGAGAGACAACATCAGGTATTGATTAGTCATAACCTCAGACTGTTTCCATCTCCTAGGTATATAATCAATTGAGTATAAAGTGTCTTTCATTACCAGTCATCATTAATATCCATAAAAAGACAGATCCTGTCTTGTAATTGCTATAATCAGAAGGGACTCTCATGTAGCCTGTGATTTTACATGGCTCTGTTAAAGTCGGTGCTGATGGTGGTTGTACAAAGCTTAAGTTTCATTACTGCCATTTATTATTCCGGGAAACAGGCATGTACTAGATGATTATGGTGCTGCTTGATTTTAATATTTTCAAGATCTATAGTATTTGACACTTGTTTTACAATAGTATTCATAGCATATTGTGTCTGCAAGTCCTCAAGTTAACTGAAACATTCTAAATCGTTCACAGCTTCATTCATTAAACCACTTTTTTATTATCTGACCACATTTTTAAGTGTGACTTCTCCAAATCGCCTCCTTTGGCTTGAAATGACCCATTTCCCCGTTCTGGACTCATCAACGATGCAGTGTGGTGCTTCTAGGCCGTCACAACTCCCAGCTATAAGCTCTTTTTAATTCACAGTGCTTTACAGAAATCATCACGAGTCATTCAAACCATACATCCCGGCTGCATGCTGAACGGCTGGAAGGAGCCTCGTTCCTCTGGAGTTTTAATGTGATGAGGCGAAGCAGCAAATGCTTCCTCGTACTAATGTGGATCTCTGCGCTCACTTTGGAGACTTCAGACCTCATAAATGTGAAATGGGCAGTTAGTTAGTTTTGTATTCTCGAGGCAACTTCTGATTACCCTTTGTAGAGGTGCGGGGAAAGAGCTTATTGCACAGTGCAGTCCATTCACTCTTTATACAGACATGCAAACATATTTGCTCAACATTGTTCACGCCGACCACAAATGAAGGCATATTAAGAAGGCATGATCAGCTTTGATATTGGTAAATTAGATTTTCTTGACATTTTTATTGAGATATGTAAAAGCATAGATTGTAATGACATCACAATCTAAAAAGACACCAAAAGAGGAAGTTAGTATTGATGTATTTACCAAACCAAAGTTGTGTTAGCTGGTTGGGAAGAATTATACTTGCGATATCAACAATGTCTTTTGAGGAAGTATGACTGAAATGATTTATTTAAGTCTACATCCTAGAGTTATGTTGAACTAACTTAACGTAATTTGCTTGTGTTCAATAACGGATGGTTGTTTTAACTTGACATTTCACTTGTCCAATTAGGCTAAAATAACTTAAGATTATTAACACTCTATATTTCTGTTAGTTGTACATTAAACGTGCTCCGTCGAGATGTCAGTTAAATATCGTATAAGTATCTCAAACTGTATTTTCAAACTCATGTTTCCCAAGACTTTCACACGAATTTCACTTGAATTTAAAAAAAATAAAACTACCAAACTGGACTTCACAGGTCAATTGACCACACAAGTCGTAGTAGAGAGTGAAACACATTTAGGTTTTGTCTCTTAACCCTGTTAAAAAAAAAAAAAAAGGCACATTGAGTGAGTTCTTTTGGCAATTTTCAACAATTACTGGCAGTTATTCAATATTACTGTGTGTTTTTCACTATACTGACAAGCTCGTGTGGGAAATGAGGGACATGTTCGTGAACCTTGTCTGTGATTGGACAGTCAAACTGCCGAGGTCCTGGAGACCATTGTGATGACTACAATTTGGATGCAAAGCTCTTATTTCTCTGTTTTCTGCAAGGTTTTGACTCTTTTATTGTAAATCATAAAGACTGTGGGAGTTATGAGTTGTGCACATGCCAAGTCCTGTCAGCAGGATACCAGTAGAAAGACTTCAGTGTGGTTGCGTGCTAAAACGGGTATTTGTTCCCTTTTTTTTTTTTTTCTGTTGCTCATCAGGGCTTTTGCACGAGAAATGCTGCAGAGAAAAATTGGGGTGGTCGTCGTCGGATTTCCAGCCACTCCGATAACGGAGGCGCGAGCCCGCTTCTGTTTGTCTGCGGCGCACACCAGAGACATGCTGAACCAGGTACGGAGGTTTCCCAACAAAACACTTGTCAGGCTTTTCTTGTTTGTTTGTTTGTCTGAACAAAACGGTCACGCGGCGTTTTCCTGATCCTCAGGTGCTGCACCATATGAACGAGGTGGGAGACAATCTCTGCCTGAAATTCTCACGACGAAAATACGCCTCTCGACCCGACCTCTGTGAATACACAGACTTTGAGCTGGACAGCTGATGTGACCTTTGACACCTTCACTTCCCGGTGTCAAAACAAGGCGTCCATGCCACAAGACGCAGGGCGACACCCATATCTCACAGCAGACGAGGGGACAAATGTGTGGCAGCTGGTATTTATTCTTCTGTGACACATTATGATTCAACATCCTTTTTGTTTTGGGTTTTATTTAAGAAAACCTGGGATTCTGTCAAATAGCAATACCTAATATGTTTGTAAAACATTATTGCACAAGCACCGATGGACTGGACTACAACCCACTGCAGAGTGTAAAATAATATGTTCTGTATAATGAGATGAGTTACATCTTATTAGTTCTGTCATGAAGATGATTTCGATATCTAGTTCAAAGGTTTAGTTCAGTGTTTTAAACTATTGTTTATGTCTGTATTTGGACATTAAATATGGTCAACTTATAAATGTATATTAGTCAACAGTCGTGCTTTATTTGTGTTGCTAATAATATGCACCCGTTGACGAACGGCTAAAAGGAGTTTTGTGTTCTATATTAAAATAAATAGAAACTGTACTTTTAAATCAGCCCAACAAGTTTACTTTTGTTTACGTTGCTACCTTCCTGCACTTGATTATGATTTTTTTTTTTTTTATAAGAAAGCACAAATTTAACATGACGAGTAACTCTCTAAACTATCATTTAAATTTCCCAAAGATTCACTTTGCGTTAATTTCCCAAATGCAGGGTAATTTCCAGAACCCGCGGTCAAACAGATCGAGCAAAGAAAGACAAAGGTTTGGCGTTTTTGTACAAATCTGTTTCTCTTATTAAAGACCCCCCCCCCCCCCCCCCCCCCCCCCCCCCCCCCCCCCCGCTCAGTAAATTATAGGCTTCCTGTAAATAATAGATCATCCTGCAATTACTTCTTTGACATGCAGTTAAATCTCGACAACGGGCACGCTGAATAAAAAAGGTGTCATGGCTTGTTTTGTGGCGAGACTGCTCATATTTGCCCCGTCTTAACAGCTTAATTGTTGATGTTTTAAAGACCTGCTGTTCTCTTCCACACACAAAGTGCCTTACAGTTGGGCAGGTAAGCATGCCGAGTATGCAGCACCTGAGCCAACAGAAACCTTACCTAGCAATTAGCACTGAACTCTAAATTCTGGCGGTATGGGGTAATCATTTGATTAACACAGGAAGGATTATAGATGGATGATAAATGTGCCTTCGCAGAGTGGATCTTGTCCACACTCGTTTTTTTGCACCAGCACGTTGCCATGTCTGTGTTTTCCTCCCCATAAACATCTTAGTGATAATATTTTACAATGTGGAGATAAGGGGAAAAAAAAAAAAAAAAAAGCTGTATATGATTCCTGGTAAAGTAGAAAAACTCCTTTGCTCCCTAAAGGACAAACCCCCTTGAAATGTGTTCTTTGTATTTGGTCGCTTTATTCTGTAAGTGAATATTGCACATCTGGCTCTTGTAGATGGAAACAATAGAAAACTGTGTCTTTAATCCTCAAATCTGTGACTTCAGAGCAATATATTCCGGTATGAAGATATGGAGGAGAGTTTGCCTCAAATGTTGCATCAGGGCGCACTAACATACGGCTGTCTGTTATTAGTCTTTGTTTATGGCCACCTTTAGTCTAAATGTGAACATTGTTAAACGCAGCGTGGGTTTAAAGCAGAAGACAGATGTGCGTAGCCTCAATTGATTCTCATGGATTGTCAGAGACACTAATCTGCACTGAGATTATTCAGAAAGCCAAATTCTTACTGGCTGAAATTTACCAGAAACTTGCTTTTGACATAGAATTTTGAAAATGAAATTAAGCTTAAAGAGATTACGACACTGGTGGCTTTTCCCATTTCACTCTGTGAAGAAATGTTAATGATTTTTTTTTAGTTTTTGCATTTTTCTCTGGTGTATATTTTCTGATGGATTATTAAAAAGTCCGTTGTCATAAATATATGGCCTTTGTTATTATGTCATTACTCTCCACTATAAGGTTTTGAGTTTCAAATAGACCCGTCGGGCAAAGTGACAGCGTTGGTGATACTCCCAGACTGTCGGGCAAGGTGGGAAGCATGAACCATGCCAAACTCTCCCCCAGTCACTTGTCGGCGTCTTCAACTTCAGCACAAGTGGCAAATGGTCAGTGTTGGCATTCAAAACATCTGTGCAGCCAGACTACTGGTGGCTAGGCCCCAGAGACCTGCCTGCCTGCGCCAGCCTCTTTTGAACTGCGGATCCAAATACACTGCACTTATTGGAATGGCATGTAGCTGCTATTCTGAAGGGGGATCCTCTGCTACGCCTTTGATGTCCACCACTGTGTCCAAAGCAGGCAAGCCATTCTCACCACTCTCTGTTTTCCATTTAGACAAGAGATTTTTCTACTCCGCAAAGAGAGTTTTGAAGTGAAGCAGGCAGAGGACAGATTTACATGGCTTGGACAGCTCTAATACGGTGAAGTCCTTTTTTCCTGAAACTGCTCTTGTTAAACTACGAGTGCAGTGAAGTAGAATAATGTTCAGTGTGTTTTATCAGAACGGAGGCTCATTGGTGGTATATCTGTATGCCTTTGATCAAATGTCTGATTGGGTTAGTCTCGAGAGATACTTGTGAGCCTATTTAGACCCTCTATTAACTAAATTATACATTCTTTATTCTATAAAGTATTTCTATTCTATAGTTAGCTCTGACAGAAGAAACCCTTGACTTGTTAACTTAAGGCCGACGATTAGGGGATTTTTCTCTGATTTCACATGTAAAAACATCATGTTTGAATAAATGTACATGATACTACAGTAATGTGTAAACACAGTAACAAAAAAACCTTTGTTTTGGATAACAATCACTTTATGGTTCACTTGTGTCACTATTTATGCTGCAGGAGACAAAACGAATTATGATTTAAGAAATAAATCAAACTAAATGTTTCAGTTGTCAGCAGTTATGATTCGCCCTAAGCTGTGCTGATATTCTGTACATTCAGTACATTTTTTAATTATCATGTATCATGTTTGAAAAGTTGAACTTTTCCATGCTGCTCATTGTTTACTGTTTGGCAGTGTTTATCTGTGGAATAAAGATTTATCTACTGAAATAAGTTAAGGAATGAGTTTATAAATCTTCTGGAAGTTGGTTTCTCAATGAAAAATAACTGCCTTTTATGGGAGACTCAAATTCCAGTGGACAATGAGAAATTAAATTGTTAAACAGGGTGATTTGTTTGGAAGAGATTCATCTCTGTCTGCTGAATCATTTGTATTTTCTTGGGAAGTCACCAGCGGACTGGACAAAAGTAATCAAATAAATGTGTTTCTAAAATGTGTCGACTGTCCTGCGTCGGTGAAACTGATAAACTCTGTAAACTCACTCACGCTGGATAACAGTAGGGGTAAATGTTGGATGAAACTCAATAAATTCAAAGGTTCCCTCAAGCCACCACTTTTAGCTACAAACCAAGTAGTGAATGATCGTTGGAGGCCAGAGCTCCAGAGTTTTTACCGTAAATATATTTGAAGGAAAATATATAAGCAATGAATGACATTTGTTGAAGGATGTTCAATGTATGCTTTTGAAGAGAAAGCTAATAACCATTTATTATAAAAATGCATGTGAGATGGTTAAAAGGACATTCTAGTTAGTTTTTTTTCTAAACCTTAGTTTGTTTTAGCTTTTTCTTTTGTTCAAATTTATATTATTTCCAGCATCTGCTTTTTAAACTACACTTTTTTTTCCCCCGGATTTCTCTTATTTTGTCTCATCTCCCAACATGGAAGTTTGTGAAAAATAACATAAATTAGTCCAAATATTAGTTGACTTAAGTAGTCCAGTCTGGGACTGTGTGCAGTAGGAGACGTTCCTCTTCATTGGCAGTTTTATCCTTTAATTTGTGCCCAAACTATACTGAGACATCAACAGCAAACAAATGATCCTGGGTGTGTGACTTCCTCCTCTCTGTCACCCACCCGTACGCAGGAACTGGGTCCCTGCTTGGTGCCTGGTTTGACACAGCGACCTGCCCTTTGAAGAGGACGATAAGTCTAATCACATTACGCACCATTTGTCTAACTTAAGTGAAGTGTTACCGCACCTTCCGTTTCACGTGACGAGCAGACTGCGCCTTTACACATGAGAGGCAAGGAGAGAGGGAGACCCCCGCCGCGGCGCCCACGGGTGTCTGAGCTGCGACGCGCCGCTGTCGTCCCCGGTGTGCCCCCCGGTGCGTCCCCGGGAACCACCAAGGACACTTCGTCTTGATGGACTAACTGCATTAAAAAGTCGGATGTTGGAGTAAACGATGTACCTATACACATATAAACACAGATTTACAGGCACGCTCCACGAATAATTAACCTCTATATGCATTTTTTTTTTTAGACCGGGTTGAAATCCCACGCATGGAGAGTGTTAACCACTACACCACTCAGCCCTACTATTAAAGTTGACCGCTGAAAATGAAGCGCAGCATATTTAGTAAAGAGAAACAAGGAACTTTGCTAATAGAAGCAGTAATAACTGAAACGCTTGTTTCCACTTTGTGGCCTAGTTATTGAAGATAAATCAGTTGCAACCTTCATTTTAGCCACCCTCAGGCGTCCCTCAAATTTAATTCTACTTTGTGACTGTTGCGTTTCAGAGATGCGTCTGGTGGGACTTGAGTGTGTTCGGGGACCGTTGGAGAGGAACGAAAGAGTTAATCAGGGGGAGGGAGCCTGCACAGGGGCGTCTAGTATAAAACCACCTCAGGAGCGCACACAACAAGAACAGCGTGTGTCTGGCTGGAGCTGGAGCCTGAAATGGTTTGACTTTCTTCCTCCGGCAGGACTCTCCAGAGCCTTCGTTTCCACGGGCGCACAAATCCACACCAGCAATGGATGAATACTGTTTTTGAAGCCGCTTGACCTCCATCGTGAAGCTTTAACTAAGGGGGGGGGGGGGGAATCTATTTTTAAATACCTGTAACTGCTTTATTTATTTATTTTACCCCCTTCTTTAAATTTTAGTGGCACTGGGAACGCACAGAATGTGGACAAAAGCAGAGATGCGTAAAAGCGGGTGAAGGTGGACGTGGAGGAAAAAGTGCGGCGTGGGGGCTGCGAATGTGGCGGGGACACTTCGGGACAACACAGGGCTGCAACTTTCCTGAGATTTGAAGATTTGAAGAGGGCGCAACAAGCGGAGAGTGTCAATGCTGCACGCTGGATCCGCCTGCAGAGTCCAGTGCGCTCCCATACCTGCAGTTCTGCGCTCAGTCACATTCGGCTTTCATCAAACTTTATCATAATAACTTGGAGCGGATACATATTTATTTGTATAGTAACACATTTTTAGAAAAAGGGGAAACAAAGTCAGCAAACTACATCAGTTTTTGTGATTGTTCGGTTGCCCAGCTCCGATCCGTTTCCCTTCATTTTTTGCCATTCTGATTCCCGAAGTGGCTCCGAAGTGGTGTTGCGGCTCCTCGTCCCCGGCGGATCCGGAGATCGGAGTCTGTGCACCGGGAGGAGGCGGAGTCGGAGCTCCGGCCGCAACGCAGGCTCCTAAGAGCGGCCGCGTCAAGAGGATGGTGCGGCTGGCGGCGGAGCTGCTGCTTCTCCTCGGACTCCTTCTCCTCACCTTGCACATCACTGTCCTGCGGAGCAACCCGCTGCCCCAAGGGAACGTAACCGTGAGCCTGGACCAGGACGCAGCGCTGACAGAGGTGAGTCAGGAAGTCGCTCTGGAAATGTGATATCTGATGGCATCTCATCTAGTCACAGATGGGTTTGATAAAGTGCTGACATGAACCCAGGTATAATGGAGCATCCATACCCTGAGGGAGGGTTCCTGTGAGTCTGTGGAGATTGACACATGGATGGATCTCCCAAAGGTGTCCCCCGGGAACTGTGGTGAGCCAGAAGGGCATAAGGAGATGAGGCAGGGTCAGAGGTCATCCCCCCCTCTCACAAGACACACACCTCCCTATTGTCTCGAGTTAAATGGTGCCCACAGGCACTTCTCTGTCATCATGGGCTCATCACTGTCACCCCAGCCTTCATTTGATAAGGCAGCGGGGTCAGAGCCGAACCCCTGGAGCTGCCCCCTCCGTCACTACCACCATTCTTAGAGCGTGATGGCAGAAGAGTGGGGACATAAACATGTCTTCAGTGCTTCCTCAAGATCAGGCCCTTAATGTTTTTATCTGATCCTGCAAGATCATGCCAAATGATCAGAACGGATTGATGGTCAGCAGTGGAAATGTGCTTTCGTGATGGTTCATGTTCCAGTCATGATTGTGCCTTCACAAAGATTCACAGGGGAGACATTTGTCAACATGACACCACTTAAGCACACTTTTAATGGTTTAACTGCTCTTTTTAACATCAGCATAAAGCACACTGACTCCAGCTGAACCCAAATCCGGACCCGAGGGTTAGGACGGGCCTGGGATCAACAGGCTTTTTTCGAGGGTGTAAAGCATCACTCAGCTGCTTTTTGAAGTATATTTAGCTTGCTACTGAAATACTTCTTCTGCCAGTGATAAATGGGTATTTATGCCCAGTGGAAAGGCTTGCTTGTGTAAATGCTTTATCAGGGCTTGTGAGAGATGAATGGAAAGAATTTTTCACTCCATCAGAGGATGGTGAGTAGTAATTTCTTTTATCTTCGACTATCACTGCCAGCACTCTATACCTCTATGCAACAGTATTGTTGGATATGAGGCCATGCAAAGCTGGAGAAATATTCCAGGAATTTATCGAATATTTGTCACCCAGCCAAATGTCGGATAGGATGAGCAGGATGAGGAACGGCAGGGAGTTTCTCAGAGTGAAGAAATACTGAACACATGCCTCCTATTTAAACTCTGACATCCTTTTTGTCAAAAACTCAAATTTACAAGAGGATTCTGGCTCGTGACGGAGTCAAAGAAAGGTCTTCAATAGTTTTTCTTTTTTTTTTGCTCATGAATGCTCTGATGATGTGCATTTACGCTTCACTAACCCTTCACTGAAGACGGTGATGTCATGTTTCAGTCGTGCTTGTCACGGGCCAGGGGGTGTATTGTCATCCCAAGGTGTCATATTTAAAAAGCCATTCAGGGGAACACAAACGACAGGATGCAGCTCTGTGCACCTGAAGTGGAGGGAGGGAGGAGAGAGAGAGAGAGAGAGAGAGAGAGAGAGAGAGAGAGAGAGAGAGAGGGCAGTCTTTGGTGGGAGCTTCATTCAGGAGGGCAGTCAGCCACTGTGTCAGTGTAATAAAATATTTAATGATGACACACAACACAACTGCTGACACTTTACAGAGGATTGTGATTTTCTAGACCGTATTTGCATCTCATCCCCGCATGGCATGACACACACACACACACACACACACACACACACACACACACACACACACACACACACACACACACACACACACACACACACACACACACACACACACACACACACACCACCAAACCCAAAACCAAAAGCCATGAATGAACACAAGCCACCCCACCCCACCCCCTCCTCACAGTATCTCTTCTTCTTTTCCCGCTTCCCCCTTTCTCACTTTGTGAGGGCTGCTTAAAGGGGCATGACTCTATTTTCAATTGGGAGCAACTCAGGGGTCCGTCCCCCCGGGGAGGCTGGCAGGAAATGAAGGCAGTCCACATTGTGCCAGATGCTTTTCAGCGCAACACTCATGTGGGTGGGAGAGAAAAATCATCCTTTGCCTGTCACATGCCTTATACTGGGGGTACGCAAATGTTTATTTATCTACTGAGGACGGGTGTGCCACTTCTGATCTACAAACTATAACAAGTTTCTTGTTGGGCCGGGGGGGGGGGGGGGGGGGTCTCGAATGGGTTATGGGAACTGCAGTAAAGGAGCTTGGGATCAAAGGGAGACAGCTGAATTTTGAAGATTTAAATTAGTTTGCTCCCATGCTGAGTTTCAGTCCTGTTAACATCACAGAAATCAGCATATTCCGCTCATTAGCCTGTGTGCCACACTCCTCTGAGGACTATTTTGAAAAGTGAGATAGAGAGGTGTTTCTGTCTACAGTAGCAGGAATTAAGACTGCACCACACACCTGTGGCTCAGTTGGTACATCCTAACGCCCCAGATTTCATAGTATGCAAGCACCTTGCACTGCAGCTGTGTGCACGATTCATCACACTCATTTACACAAAGTGTGCTGCAACTGTGGTAAAATCCCTACATAAGCAAAGTCAATTTACCAAAGTCCACATAATACGAAACATAAATGGCCTGTGATTTGAGTTCCAAGTCTCGTGTTTCTCCTCCAAAGTGTTGCTAAAAATCGGATCAAAACAAAAACAGACACAGTCAGAAACTTCAAAACATCGCCATGGCTTCCAGATTAAAATGTAGGTTTAGTGAAATGGCAGGGTTTGCGGTGTAAAGCCACTTGGATTTCTACATCTGACAAGTGATTTCATTTTCCTACTTTAATCACATATTTAGGATTACGTACAGTACCAGATATGAGTTTGATGTATCTGCAGTTGGAAAATCAGCCTCTGTTGGCATCAAACTGAGTACACATGGAGAGTTTTCACTCATTTCAACTAAGGTTGGTAAGCAATGAAGTATCTGTACTCCATTGCTGCGCTCAAGTAGATTTTTTTTTTTACTTGTTTTTATGTTTCCTCTTTACATAAACATCTGAACTTTCTCCTCCTTATATTCCTATATAGTACATTACTTATTTTAACCTTTACAGAGGACATTCAGAGCTACAACAAAAGGATCGAAGCTTGTGATGGTAGCAATTATTGATAATAAAGATCAAATTACATCTAAAATTATGATACAAGTTTAATCTCAATCGATGTCATTGGTAATGAAGCTAACACTGACAAACATAGCATTATTCTTACAACAGTTAATAGTTATTCCCTGAAAAGGGCTGAAAGTGTCAATAAAGTTGGGTACATTTTGAAGCCTATATTTCTTACTTTCACTCCTAAAGAAGTTGAATCTGTAGTTTTACTCTCACCAAAGACATTTTTTTATATTTTTTTTACACAAGTATCTGGACCTCTACTTAAGTAAAGAATGGGACTGGTTTTGGCAACTGTTATTTGAGCACATTCATGAAAGCAATTTGACATTGCCTGAACTGACTCAGGGTGTAAGCTGTGCAGTTTTTACAGGTGACAGAGAACACATGTCAAACTGCTCATGGTCGGTCTGGAGTGACCTCAACAGCGAGGACAACATAAAATGAAAAGACCTGCCTAATTATGTCTGCAGGACCCATGTTGTGTGGTGTCAAAAAGGCTCTTCAAAGTTTGTTTGGGTTCAGTTTAGTCACAAATGCTGAATAAAAAAATATGGCTTGTTTGAGATCGATTTTAAAGTGAGTGGAGGCATAAACGGTTACCACAAAGTAAAAAAAAATAAAATAAAAAAACTTTTAATAGAAAAATCAACAAAATATGCTCTGTTGAAGTTCCAATATATCTTCAAAACACCTGGAAAATACATATGATATCCTATTTTTTGACACAAGATTGAAATGATCATTTTCTGAGCTAAACTGAAAGAACGGAGCAGAAAAAGAGAGAAGTCAGAGTTAATTTTGTTGGTGTTTTGGGAGGATCTGCATTTCATTATCAAAATGTCTCATAAACCCTTTTAATCAGTGCACGTTTTGAGTTCAACTAAAGGTTTTTTAGGGATACTAAAGGACACTAAAAGAAGAAGTCAAAGTTAAAGCTGCAGAATCACTCTGGTTTATTTAAATTTTTCTACTTTTTCTTAGTTTTTCTGAGTTGATATTTGATCTTGAAAATGTTTAAATACGTCAATAGGTATTGACAGATGGCTCCTAAATGATCTCAACCTGCAAGTCCTCAATGAAATACATAATACAATTTGGTCCTGGGAAAATTCATGTCGAGACTGAAGAGAAAACTGTTTTATTCCGTTAAATTCTAGTTTAATTCATCAGAGCTCCCACTTGAGATGAACCACAGCAGCTGACTTTGTTTACAGATATTTAAACCTGTTAGTGGTCTGCTGGGCTTTTTCTCCCTCAGCGGAGCCTAATTACAGCCCATCAGTGATATCTGGAGACTTGATCCATCAAAGGTTGTTATCACAAAGCCTGAGTCCTTGTGATAGAACCAAAGAGGCTCCTGTGATGTTCACATGAAGGGTTGATAACTGATACACAAACTGCTTTGTGAAAATGATGTTTGATTCTTTTTAAGCACTTTTCTTTCTGAGCCTGTAGACTTTCGTGGTTATATCTGGAATCACGTTTTCCCTCAATTTGTGTGATTTGCAACAAAAATTATGATAATTACAAACTCATCCAACCCATCCCTTATCTACAGTAGAAATTCCCTCCTCTTCTTATTCAGTGGTAAAGTTCAGAACCAAAAACAGTTCTTCTCACCCGCTGTGTAATCATTTGCAATTATGGCTTTTTTTAAATTCACTTTAATCCGTCATATTACCTAAATCTCGTCTATAGCTGTTAATTAAGAAAAGCAAATGGATACAGAAGTGTTTGTGTACGACCTCCTCTGCCTCTGCTGTTCCAATACAAGCTACATGTACATTTATAACCCTGCCTCTCTGGCTGTGCGGCTCCATTTACAGCGTCTATATTGCCCGAGAGTGCACCTTGGCTGGACACAAACAGCTCCACTGGGGGCTTTTATACCCGCCACAATGTGGCTGAGCTGACACTTTGTCTGTGACTGGCCACCGCAACCGTACAGCCCTGCTGCCATATTCTCAGGCCTCAGGCCCGGCCGCGAAAACACTGGGGAGGAAGAAATGGGACGTGAAAAAAGAAAACAAGGATCATGATTGATGGCTTTCTTTGATCTTATTTTCTGCCACCCCCAGAATGGATGATTGCTGACTACTTTTGGCTGTCCAATTGAGGAATAATTGTTCCGTCCGTGCATACCTGATCGGGACATATGCCTCGACTGTCCTTGCGGGACGGATTTACAGCACCCCTGTCAGAAGACCAAATGTTTTTCTGTCTACAAGAAGGCAGATGTAATTATTTTGCAATGTTTGCTTAGGTTTTCTCAGTATAGCCCCAGTGCAGGAAAACCATGTGTCTTGCAGGGCTTTTTTCTTCCAGCGAGCACCAGCACATGCTATATATGTCCACACCATTTTGCTATGGTAAAGCTGCAGAGTAGTCCGTGTCAGTTAAAAATGGAAAAACAATATACAGTCTAGCCGGGACACTGGTTTAAGATAGATTATAGTTTGGTGGGAACAGACAGAGGCACGGAACACAGCGAGATGTTTTGTCCCACAGTATGGGCGACTCTGTCTTTTTGAGCTTTGAGGGGCAAAGACTCTGCTGCCTGCAGGATTTATGACAAAGGTCAAGGCCATGTGAACCTCTGTCAGCAAGAGAGATCAATCTAATTTTGCAAAGGGTGCACACTCTGCTCATGCCTAGGAGTTTTCACATTCATTCACTGTTAAGAGAATTAAACTTTTTTGATTTGCATGGAGTTAACACCACTTTTTTTTCTCTCCTCAGCAGAACAACATAAATGCTAAAAGCAGCTCCTCGGCAAAACTGGCTCATGAAGATCGGCGGTCTGGTCCAGAACACCGGTTGGGGCATCGGCCTGCGACGTTCCCCTGGCCGCAAGGCAGCAATGTCCACAAAGATAGTCCCGGTGCTTTCCTCCTAGATCTGCACAATTTTCCAGATCTCTCCAAAGCCGACATCAATGGACAGAATCCCAACATACAGGTGACCATGTGTGTCTCTGCACCTGTCAGTGCACTTTGAAGCTTTAGCTCTCTGAGGACATGACTACTCAAGCACAGAAGCCAGGAAGAGCAAACAGGAACTAATGAGAATAGTTTGGTGCACATCACTACCCCCTTTTTCTCCCCTCCCATCCTCCTTCCCACCCCCTGGTCACACTTCCTGGCTGGTAGTGAAGCTTAAGATAGACACTGAAGCCTCATGTCAATCATAATGACAGCTGAAAGGCAGACGCTAACCAGAAATGTGCCACTACCACTAACTCATGTGCAGGAAGACAGACGGCAGCTTATGTAAATGTGTGGCGAGCCTTTGCCCATAAGGGCCCTCAGTGATGCAGATGGTTGAGTAACCGCTGCCATGTTTAAATCATCCTCCTGTCTAATCCGTATAAAAAAGGGGGTCTTTCCATTTCTGAGGCCATCACTGCAAAATTTGAACACGAACAAAGTGTATTAACATCTCAAGATGTGGGAAGAGAGTAAAGCAACCAATTGAACGAGGGCGCGAGGGTGTGGGGAGCAGGGCAGGAGGTGGGTGGGAGGGTGGGGGGGTGTCTTTGATCCTGGGATTCATCTGGCTTTCATGGTCTGGAGGAGGCTGAGTAGCCCTTTGAACTCTGTGTTTAGGTGGAGAGAGCCCGAGAGGTGGGAGGGTGACTGTGGGGCAGGGGTGGTGTTCCCCCCTCATCTGGAAAGCACATGTGTTTGGACAGGGGGGGGGGGGGGTATTATGTGCAAGGCCAGGGGTATCAGACAGTGCCCCTCCACTGCACCAGATCCAAGAGTGTCAACTTAAACTTGGTTTCTCTTGACACAGGTGACCATTGAAGTTGTGGACGGGCTGGAGGGCCACGAGCCAGAAAAAGGCCTCCGCAAGGAGAGCAAGCCCAGCTGGGCTTCTCCCAACTGGAGAAACTGGTGGCCCCACACGTCTTCATCCACCTCCTCTTCCTCCACCCATCAGACGGAGGAGCATGATCGGTCCTACGGGGGCAACACAGAGGACAGCAACTTCCTCAGGCCACCGGAGGACTGGGACAGGAGGGGCAGCAAAGCTCAAGCTGAATATGGTGAGACTGACAGGAGGCAGTGCGTGTGTTTGCGAGGAAATGAATGCACTTAGCAGAATATAGAGCTGCATCCACAAGCACTTATTTGAGTGCCGGTCCCCGACGTTTTCCACAGATGGCCATGGTCTGATGTGGAATCTGTAATTTACAGATTTGCTGATTTAAGCTGTCACCATAATAAGTGCAGTCATCCCGGGCAAGCCTTTGGGAGCCCCTGATTGAAGCCTTTAACACGCTTTTATGAGATGGATTCCTCTGTGTTGTGGAGCTCGCTACGTGACACAGTTTAAACGCCTCGCTACATCAAAGTTTAGCAACAGGAATGGAGCCAAAAGTCCTGTTAAGGCTTCCTCACAGTTCTCACAGCACCCTCCAAAAGTAACCCCACAGATAAATCTGCTCTGAAAGAATTTACACTCACTGTCGTACTGTATGCGTGTGGACCATGTCGTAGCATGCCCAAACCAACATGGTTGAACAGGAATGCTTGTGCTGTGGAAATTTTCAATTTATTCACTTGCGCTATAGTGGTTAGAATGGATATTTTATAAAAAAAAAAACTTGTGCAAACCAGAGCCCACGCTTAATGGTTCTGGCTTATCACTGTGGTCAGCCCTCATTTATCCCTTATTTCATACCCCACTAATGGACAAGGAAATATTTTATCATCATTATGGTCTTGGTTTTAAGCCTAATAATCATTGTGGAAAGCCAGAGAAGGTCACCCATCATGGGCCGATGATAACACGCGGGGCGGTTTCATCTGTGGTCTGAGTGCAGGTTATTATCAAGATTTCCTAATATGCTTTTGGAGAAGGGAGGGGAGCAGTGGTAGATGGCTATCTGGCCTGTATTCATACAAATGCTCATAATGAGGGGCAGATGGCAGTGGGGGGTGTGTAGGAGGAGTTGGAGCCAAGCCAGAAATACTTCCATCCCAAAATGCCCACATTAATTCTTCTCATTGATGGAGTGCGGCTTTCAATATGTGTGTGCATGCGTGCGGTACGGCAACAGCTTGGGCAGTGGTGGTGGAGCAGCGAGGTGGTGGTCGAGCCTTTGACTAACTGCCTCCATTTATACATTTATGTACTCAATCATTATTAGGGTTGAAGAGGATTTCTTGCCATTTCAAATTCTATTTTCAAACCTCTGCATCATGAATGGAGAATGAAGAATGGTGCCATAGTTTTTTTTGGGGGGGTGCTTAACCAGCAGAGAAAAAGATTGTGTTTGTAATTTGTCTCCTGGATCTGTGGTGGCACTTTTTTGAAATCACATAAATACCATTTGGTTACTTCACAAATTTATCTTAGAAACTGGCGAATATGATCTAAACTTCGTGATTCACCAGATCTGCCTTTAGTTAATTGTGTATGCACTTTCTTTCCTTCATTCTTTGAGACTCCAGTGTGACAGTGAGGACATGGTTCGAGGATTAGGAATTGATCTCACATGGGGAACTTAGTCTTCAAAAGGTTAAGTTATAATAAGGGGACAGCAAATTCTAGCATGGAATCTGCATTGAGCTCTCATTTTCCCATTTTTTCGTAATCTATGGAAACAGACCTTACTATATCAATTTTGTGGCATCAAAGCTGAGAATCCTTCTTCCTTTGTGTCTGATTCAAGACTACATTGACGGAGAAGGGGACTGGAGTAACTGGTCGGCCTGCAGTGTCACTTGTGGAAATGGCAACCAGAAGAGAACCAGGTCCTGTGGTTATGCCTGCACAGCCACTGAGTCCAGAACATGTGACATGCCCAACTGTCCCGGTAAGCAATTGTTTTACTGTAACAGGTGCAAAAAAATAACTAAGGAAAAAAATCTGCATCAGTAAAGATGGCCATGATCGGTATGCATACATGTATTTTAAGCCTGTGTGTTTGTGCCTTTGGATCCTTTCACTATGCATTCATCTCCCTAAAGGTATTGAGGATGCCTTCAAGACAGCAGCCACTGAAGTGAGCCTGTTAGCTGGAACAGATGAGTTCAATGCCACAGAGCTCTTTGGTGTTGGTAAGAGTTTGCCTTTCTCCAGACTATCCCTCATTCATATGTTCTTATACTATCAAAGGCGGTGGCATCCATCTGGCAGCAGTGCTCCTGCGCTGAGCATTCCTGCTCCATGCGGTGTGCTCCATTACAGCGCGGGGAAGGAAATGTGCAGCAGGGCAGGAGCAGCACAGTATGATGCTCCCTGGGCTCTCTTTGTCTGTCGAGACTTAATAAACTCAGTGAAAACACACCTTCATATTACAATTTCTCACACTTGCGGTTTTGGTGTCGAATGGCTATGACAGAGCTGTGGCATTTAATAATGTCTTCATTTCTTCCAGACACAGACAGCTGCGAGAGGTGGATGAACTGCAAAAGCGATTTCTTGAAGAAGTACATGACCAAGGTGGCAAACGACCTACCCAGCTGCCCTTGCTCCTACCCGACCGAGGTGGCCTACAGCACGGCAGACGTGCACGACCCCCTCACACGCCGAGATTTCCGCTGGAAAGACGCCAGCGGGCCGAAGGAGAAGCTGGAGATCTACAAGCCCACAGCCCGCTACTGCATCAGGTCCATGCTGACCCTGGAGTCGACCACGCTGGCGGCGCAGCACTGCTGCTACGACGACAGCATGAAGCTCATCACACGCGGCAAAGGGGCCGGCACGCCCAACCTCATCAGCACAGAGTTCTCGGCCGACCTGCACTACAAGGTGGACATTCTGCCATGGATCATCTGCAAAGGAGACTGGAGCCGCTACAACCAGGCCAGGCCACCGAACAACGGGCAGAAGTGTCCAGACAACCCTCAGGACGAGGACTACTACAAACAGTTTGAAGAGGCAAGGGAATTCTAACAGGAAAGAAACGACACACTGCTTAAATACCCTGCTAAACCTCAAAAATGGCGCTGAAACCATTGTTATGCTCTTTTAGGTCAAGTAACACATGAACTTTTAGGCTCTGAGGAAAGACTTACTGCTCTTTTGAACCAAGAGGAATTCAAATCTAACAGAGTCGCAACCCATACTTGCTCACATGGAACTTTTACAACTTAATCAAAACCGGGTGCAGAAAGGTTGCTTTTTCTTTCTTTTCTTTTTTTTTTTTTTTTTCCTCAACAGGCTTCTGTAATTTTGCCAGTCGTTTTCTTGCAAACTGTACCTTTTTGGTCACTAAAGGGAAAACTAACTTCAGATTTTTAAAAGGGAAATTTATATTACAGAAATGTCCTTCCAGATAGTGTTTGCATAGATGCTTTATGTGCGAGTTTGTAGAGTTTTAAAATCCCTCAGGAAGGTTTTGAGGTGCCCAAACACAATTTGTGATTCACAGTATGCAGGTCTTCATGTAAGCTTGTGAGTATGTTTATTTAGCATGCACATTTTATTTTATTTTTTAAGAAAATGTCATTAATTTAGCCCTGTAATTTAACTGTGTCCTTTGTGTCTCTGAGGCGGACCTTCATTGTACAAAGCCTGCATTATTTTTGTAAAGTATTTATTAAGTCGTAGCTGTGTCTGAGTTGGATGTCGATGTCTGTGGTTTCACATGTGGCTGAATGCTAATTTGAGATTTCCTCTCCAGCTCATCCTTTGCCACCAACGTGCGTATTCCTGTGTTGAGTTAGAATTAAACCGAAATAGAGCGTAAAGAATGTGTGAATTTAAGTGTATGGAAAGATTTTTGAGATATAAATCTATAAATAAATCCTTTTTTTTAAAGTCACCTGATGATGAGATGTTTAAAAAAAATGAATACGTATTGGTGTGTTCTTCACTAAAAGATCTCTTGAAGGTATAAAACAGAGGGGCGAAATCAGCTGCTATTAATTTCCTCTCTTGTTGCTGGAAGGAAAGTTCATCTGCAGAAAAAAAAAAAAAAAAAGAAGCATCTAATTTCATCAATTAAACTCCTCCATCTGACTTAAGCCACCGCACAAGACTTCCATTAGTTCCATACAGCGTGGCTCTCGGGCCTGGCCTTTTGATGGGATTGTGATATTTCTTCGGAGGGTGAGGAGAGTACGGTTCCTTTGAATACGACTCAAATTCTTTGTCTTTGGCATGTCTCCTCACATTCCTGAGTAATTTCTCAGTGTACACACACACACATACACACACACTTTCTCTCTCTCTCTCTCTCTCTTGCACACACTCATTGCTGCGTGTCCGCGGCAGAGACCTCTGACCATTCCCCATCTCTGCTGAGTGCTGCAGTCAATGTCGCACAGAGAAAGCCATTCATGGTGCCCTCATTCCTGCAGTCCTGTGTGCGGCACAGCTGGCTGTATGCAGGGCTCATCTTTATCAAGCAGCAGGCCTCAGCACGTCCCGCACCCCTGAGGCGCTCACTCGCAGCCTCCTAGCTGCTTCACTGTTCATACAAAATTCCTCTGCATGCATCTGTCGCCCAGTTTATCCCAGACACAAACTTTTTTTCTTAATCAACAAACCCCCCCTGAAATACTTACAGTGAATCACACAGGTATGCTCTTTTACAACGTGCCTTCCTCTCTGCAGCGTCAGATCCCGGTTGCGTAAAGCCCTTTTTTTTAAGCCTCTTGCTCGTCTCTTTTTAAGGCTAAGATTACAGTAAATGGTGTGGATGGTTATCTCAGCGGAGCGTCTGCTGAACAGGCCGCAGAGATCAAAGCGAGGTGTTTCGTCTTTATTTTGAAACATAAGGGCCAAGCTCAAATTGATGACATACCTCCACCAGCACCACCTCACCCCGGCCCAGTATCTCTTCTCCAGACAGGCTCCACGTGTCTCCGGAGCAGGCAATTACTCGTACACTCGCCTCACTTTTCATCTCTGGTTTCGTCTCCCCCCTCCCACACTAAACACCAGCACATTTTGCACCGTGGTTCCTGTGCCAAGGTGCTGGTGTTTGTGTTTGTGTTTGTGTTTGTGTGTGTGTGTGTGTATGTGAAAATTCCAGATTTTTAAAGTCCACAGTTGTAATTGCTGTGGAAGTGCATGGGAGGAAACTGTAGACCCGCTCGTACAGAGAGAACTTGTTGCGTTGACGTGAGGGCGTCAGTGAGAGGCCTCACTTTTGTGTTACTATTTCTGGGACTCTCTACTCTGGTTTGTTTCAAAGGACGCAAAGCACCATATTAGTGGTATATTGTCAAGGATCCGAAAGGGCTCATTAAGCATCACCAAGATATGATTGTTGGTATTCTGCCTCTATTTTTGTTATGAGAAGGGAATTTTGTCTAGTGTACTCAAACGGTTTTAGACCGAGTTTGACAGAGTTGGCTCTGGGACTTCTCAGTTTATCTCCACACAAGGGCAAACTGTGGGAATAAAGAGAGCTTAAAAAAAAAAAAGAGAGAGAGAATAAAACTGTGGAAACTTGGATATGTGATATGCAATAAATTAAGAGAAAGCTTTGAATGTTCTGCTTTTCATTCCGCCTGAAATAGTTCCCATAAATGGTGTTCAGGTGGTTTTGTTGTCCGCAGTGTGCGTTCCAGTAGGTAAATAACCAGGGTGCATGATGGCAATCAGGCATCTCTTTGTTTTGTGGTGTGTTGCAGATGTGGTAAAGCCATTTTTAGCCACCCTCTCTCCTTCTCTCTCTCTCACTTTCTCTCGCTCACTCCCTCGCTGCGCTACTTTATTGGTGGTGTAGCACAATGCAGGAAGTGTCTGGGCCACAATACCGCAGGGCCCTAACTGCACTGAAAGCCTAATTAAAAGCTTTTGCTCTTCTAATCTGTAGGAGCGGACCTGCAACAGGAGTTTGCTTGCTTACCTCGGACACACCCACCCAAAGCCCCCCACATCTCAAACCTTCACCCAGAATGCACCCCCCCTGACAAAAAGGATGGGGGTGGAGGGGTCACTGGTGCTCTTTCTCTACCATAGTCTCACATCTTTTGGCAGAGTGGGTCATTGTGGAGGCAGGCGGAGGGAACGGGCTTATACAGCTGAACAAACAGGTCAAGGAGACATGGGACATATGAGTGGGCACAGCACCTTCCCTCAACCTCAGGATATCGCGGAGGTGCTGCTGCAGACCGCACCTACTGCAGAGTAATGCCAAAACAATGTCAAATACCACCAGAACATGCAGAGAAGAGTATTTCATTAGAGGCACCTGTCCACAATCAGTGTCCTTGTCATGATTGGTAGATCCAAAATGAAGATTGATATACACACAGTGTTATGCAAGGTGCTTAAAATTTGTACTTGCTTACAGTGAGATACTTGGAAGAAGTTCTATAACCTGAATTGTGACACCACAAGTCCTTCCAATACAGGCTAATGTTTGATTTGTCCAGGTACGAGGCATCTCAAAAGAAAGAAAACATCTTCCATGATACATGACCTTGTCCGGTTGGCCTGATTTTATTACTCCAGGATGTTAAGGCTAATAGTACTAACTACTGGACATATTTCATCTTGCTGTCAGGAGGACAGACTCAGCTCAGGATTGACGTTTCTCCAGTGAATAAGAGTTTAGTGAAGCAGTAACCATTAGGACAAGTGCTGCAGTTATAATGCAAATGTGCCCTGAGCTGGACAAAAAAAACTGAAACTCTAAAATAGTTTTATGTGTGAAAAAGAAACACATATGTTTACTGTAATGTCAGTTTTAACTACCTCACTAGTTTCATAGTAATCATTGACATGTGCGTTACTGCAGTGTTGCAGTACTTTATGATACATCACACCACAATGTGTGTCATGCTATGGAAATTAAAATCTAGGCCTCAAAAATGACAAAGCCTTTGGAAATAAATGTAGGAGATAAAGCAACACAGTGAAGTCCGAAGAGGTTTCCATACAGAGACCACTGTAACACAGCTGAAACCCGGCTCAGCCTGACAAAACCTGAGTTCCCTGCAGCGTCTAGTCCGAAGCCCACCGTGTGCGAGTGTGTTGATGTTTAAGGATGGTACAAACTGGCAGCAGCGGTGTGAAGGTGGCCAGGGAGGTTTTTTTTGGGGGGTGTCAGTGTGTGAGCACAGGAGCTGCATGGCCATGACTCACTGTGACAGCACCGCTTGGCATGTGAGGATAGCGGGCCAGACAGGCAAGGCTGCTGCCTTTGATCTTTATTTGCTCCACCGTCTGTTTTGCATTTAAGAGCCTTGCTGAGCACGAGGCATTGGATACACCTTGAATGGCTCAGGATCTTATCCACTTTCTTCTTTTTTTTTTTTTTAAAGACCAAGGATCCATTTTCAAAGCAGAAGGGATCCAGGACAAAGAGGGACGATGTTTGAAGAGGAGAGTCTCCAAGCAACCCAGATCGTTCTGATGATATGAAGGTGCTCTATAATAACACATAATCAGTCTAATGGAGAATAGTGCGCATGTGGGTGAGGGGCAAGGTAGTGTGCCTGTTTTTTCTCTCTCATGTAGGTGTGGAACAAAAAACAGACACTTCGCCAACCAACCCCACGATGCTCCTCCTGACCTGTCAAACACACTCTGCCCAGCCACCGCTGTCGAGCCACTGTGACATGTTACACCTGAGAGGCAAACTGGCTGGATATCATCAATGCTCTTCTATCCAACAGCCAGGCACGGAGCACTGACAGCGAGGCATTTCTCTCTTCAAACGCTGAATATATTTATCTTCTTGAACAGCTCTATTGCACATTCCACTCAGACAGTGCAGTGGCCGCCATCCAGAGCCAGCAACTGGGCAGCCCCGATACAACCGATATAAATAACTAGCCTCTCTAATCAGAGTCTGTGGGTGTTTATTTGGAAGGAATCAAACTGACACAACTTAGAATAACAAAGCATTTTGCAGAACACGCGACAATTTTGATTCCTCTACAAACACAGACTTCACGATTTCCCCTCTCGTGTTATTTCTTTTCCTTCTGCTGAATTCTTTTTTTTTTCATTCCAGTTACTGTCCAGCATGTAATTTATTCCTAGACTATACATTTTTGGCAGTCTACCCTTCAGATTATATTTATTCTGTCAGTTTGGGTTTACACGAACTTGCTCTTCAAATAGAGATGAAAGTCTCCCCCCCTAACAGTTGGAAGAATGCAACAAAAGGCAGAAACGGAGATGTAGCAACGTAGATTTTAATTTGTATTTCAAGCACGGTATAGAGCGGCGCACATAGGATTTTCATAGCTTATAAGATTTTATATTAGCTGTATTTTCAAATAAAGAATAAAAAAGCGTTTACTGTGGTTTCTGTTGGGACTGTGATTCCTACTAAATAAGGAAAAAGCTAAATCTGAGAAGTTGATCGTCCCAACAAAAGTCTCAAATCAGACTTTCGTCTTTTCAAGTACAATTATCAGAAGCACCATTTCATGGGCTTGACGCATACGTTAAGTCTTTCGTTGTATGTTGTTGGAGGTTTTTTTTTTAACAAGAAAATACAAATCTCTGTGAATGGGGCTGTACAAATATAAACTATGATTTGATTTACATGACTAACAGTCCTGCTTGGTGGCTGGGTTAAATGCTGCTACCTGAGCACTATATATGTATGTATAAGCTTCACTCTGGAAGAAGAACAGAAAGTGGCTTCCAGCTTCTTTGTGTACATGCAGGAGATATGTGATCACATTTCAAAACAAAAAGCAAAGCGTCCTATGGTGGGAAGATAAAACTCATCATGAACCTACGATGCACAATATGCTACATTGTACAATGTGCAGGAGGAGCAGTAACAGCATGTGTGTATGTGGAAGTCAGCCTGCACGCATTACCGCTGAACAATTGCCTTTCCCATCACTGTTTAAATTTCACAGCTACAAATTCTTCACTCAGAACAAAACAAAATTGACAGGGAGGCTTTCCATAAGGTGCATTTTGATATATTGATAAGGATGGGAAAGGAATTTAAACTATGGCCTCACGTTTGAAATTCCTTGAAGTTTGAAAACAGTCGCATCTGTTCAGTAATACAACATCCACCCTGTTTCCTTGAATCATAGCTCATATACAAAAAGAATCATGCCACTTCTAATAAGGAGAGTAACAAAAATGAAAGAAAACAACAACAACAAAAAAAAAACATCAAGGCAATGGTGCATCAAGTGTAGTCCAAGTGACACCGAGGGGGATTTAAGAGGGGCATAGTGTACATGCTGGAGGCAGACAGTGGCAACAGGAAGTCTTGTAAGTGCACTAAGTAGAAGCTCACACTCCTCCCTCCTTCCTGGACACCTGTTAAAACAGCCACAGCTTATTACTTCTGGCATCACAAAGGCTCTGAGGAGGTGTGTGTGTGTGTGTGTGTGTGTGTGTGTGTGTGTGTGTGTGTGTGTGTGTGTGTGTGTGTGTGTGTGTGTGTGTGTGTGTGTGTGTGTGTGTGTGTGTGTGTGTGTATTGCTGAAGGAGCCCAGAAGGAGGGAGAATGGTGTTCACTCCACAACAGCCATCAGCCGACACACCCCTCCCTCGATGGCCAGAGACTGTCCAGGAACCGTCCCTGGTGGTAATCTGGATATGTGTGTCTGCAGGCAGTGAAAAGAGACACAATTAGAAAAACATGAATCCAGAGCAACCAGCAGTGCATCTCTGTAAGACTTGGCAAATATTGATATTGATGTGCAAATCATTATTACATTTTCCTTGCGAGCAATAACGGAGGATACAATAAGAATCAAATGGGCATACAAGAGGAGTAGTTGAGTACATTTACTTCAACAGGTTTTCAAACAGTGTTTGAGGAATACAACTGTCAGTTATAAACTAGGTGTGATTGGTAAAACATGCATAGAGGAGGTTAAAATGAAAGGACATAATTGTTAAAAAACAAACAAACATCCTAAATAATAATAAATGAATGAGGGATTATATAGCCAACACTGAGTTGCTCCCTGGTTATAAGGGCGTAATATCAATGTCGTCTTAGCATTTTATCTCTCTTGTTAATAATTCAAAGGCCATTCTTTAAAAGTTGGTGCGACACGACACTCACTCAAACCGATTTGTTTGTTGTCATTATTGTGACTTCAAATATCAGTACTAGCGGGTGTTGCTTTCTCAGTTTGATTAAAATATATGAGATGTTGAGAACTTCAAAATGTGATCAAATCCTGCGTCAAGTCGAAGCAGCCCAAATATCATAGCAATTCCCTAGACTTGTGACAAATTCTGTGTTGCCTTGCAAATAAGTTTGATAGCAAAAACCATTTGAGCCAAGTTACTTCTGGAAGTAGTCTGATGGTGAAACTACAAAGTCTGCCGTTAATGATTTAGTCCAAAGAGTTCATGGACTAAGTGCAGAGTCCATGGCCAACACACAAAGCCCCATAACACCCCTGCAACCCTCCTGCAGATTTCTATTATGACCCAGGTGGTTTGGGTTGCCCAGAGAATCTGTTCTGCCTGAGAGTACACAGCTCCTTGGTGTTGTGGGGGCAGCCCTAAGCCACAACCACAATTTATGTTTTTAACTGCAGGGTTTGTAAATAGATATGTTGTCAAGAAAGGTTGATTACACGCGTGCGATGGAGGTAAATACAATGTGGCTCGAGGAAATGAGAGCACCGCTGCTGTTGGCATCACGATCCTGCACCTCTGAAGTCCTGAGCTGCTAAGTCAGTATTTGAAGAGAGCCGGCGTGAATGGGGAAAGAGAACAAGCTGCCAGTGTTTTGAGCAGAGACAGAGAGACGGAAGAAGAGGAGGAGGAGGAAGAGGAGGGAAGGGACAAACACAGCTGTGAAGACAGGAGTGATACTTCCACCGCCGGATCAAAGGTGACCAACCCTCCATGTGCCAATAATGGCTGTCATTCTCCTTCCCCTCGTTTGCTCTCTCCTCAGAGGGTAACACTGGCTCACACCACTGAATTGACTTGACATCACTCCACCAGGATCGAGAGTCTACTGGCCATTTTTTTTTTTTTTTTTGCAGATCCTTAAGACCCTGAGGGCAACTGTCACTACAGTGGGACAACAGCCAGACAAGGCCATGCACACATGGCAACACTCTGAGAGGCTATTACGCCTGCAGTGCACATTTCTGGGTTCATCCTCTTCCCTTCATCTTCAGAGGATGAGGTTAAGGAAAGGCCTTGGTGAAACTGTTCTGAGAGAAGGTCCATAGCTGAGTCATAATCAACTAATGGTGACATGGTGAATGTTTTTCCTTTTGAAGTTTGCATGCCAGAGGGAAAGAGCTCAGCAATGTCGTTTTAAGTCCCTCCCGCCATAAATATGCAGCTGAAAATACACTTCTTGAGTCCCATTTCCAGCGAGCTGTACGACACTGGATAATACACAGTCCCAAGTCTAACTCTTCCATTCAGCCTTATGCCATATGTTAAGGCCTTCATTTACTTTTAGGCTGACAGGATGGACGGCATGAGTGAGTAAGCAGGAAGAGTCAAAGGCGACTAAATCCTACGAGTGTGCAATTACACCACCACAGTGCTAAGAGCATCACACGCTATGGGGCTGGTGCATAACAGCAGGTTACAGGGACAGAGTGGTGAGGACAAGTAGTTCTTCAGGCGGGGGAAATCCATCAACCGATATAAAAGACCTAAAAATAACAATAAAGCATGCAAATTAAAAGTTCAAATGTAGTTTTTGGGTCTGTGGTAGTCTGTAGACAGTTTCAGGTGACAAAACACTTTACGGAAATACTGTGTGTTGTGGTTTCTTGCAGTTTAATCAAAAACAGGTGGCTGTTTATATTCGACATGGCAGTGTCAAATATTGCAGAAGAATAATTGTTGATGAAGTTTGTTGAATAAATGAGTTTGGAGCAAATTGCTTCTCTTTGGTCGCCTCCACCGCACAGTTCAAGCAGCGAGAGGCTGGCGTCAAATGACCCATTTTTGACGTTACGTTGCAGCAGCAAAGTTGAAGTGAGAGGCTTCAATGCAAAACAATCATTTATTTTGTTTGACTGTTAACCAGAAGCAACTCAAATGTGCCTAATTGGAAGTATTACGGAGATGGTGCTGTTATTAGCGGGATACTACTGAGCTGTGCTCAACACTTAAACTGAACCATAGTCTGATTGTGCAAGTCTCAGTAAGCAGGCAATTCATTTAATAACCGTTTAAGATTTCAGTGGGTGAAAATGACTACAAATTATAATCGTCACTTCAAACACTGCAATTATCTCAACATTTCACAAGGGATTTCTTGTCATTTTTCTAACTGCCTGCTATTGGGTGCAAGCAGCTTCACACAGAATCTGAGCTCAATGTAGTTTTTGAATACGTCGTCGACCCGACGTCCACGTTTACAGAAACGGCACGTACAAATGACAAATTCAGTGAGTGAGGTTAAAAAAAAAGAAAAAAAGTTAAAGAATTTCAAGTTATATGATAGCTGAGCTACATACAAGGACAAAATGAAGACATGCAAACCTACACTGAGCCTGTTGTCAGCCTGTTAGCCTCTGACTGAAGTAACCACATGACAGGACTACGACCGAGTCAAAATATACCATGAAAGACACAGATCCATTGTATCTGTGGGAGAAAAACAACATTCTTGGGTGATATGAATGTGTTTAGGAGCACGAGAAGCCGCACGTTAACGCCACCCTGTCGACCCAAGGATAAATTTAGCGTCCTGACTAGGCCGTTGTGTTTGTGTTGTGGTTTTCACATTCTTTTCTTGCAAAATAAAATCTGAACAAACATGCTATTTATTCTTTTTGGAAAATGGATAATAAAAACAGCGTGTCACGTAATAAAAGACATTTGTCATTTGATATACAAAGCAGACAATGACCAGGCCTGCGCTGTATGCCACGTGATTTTCTCCGGCGTTACGCAATTTGAGGAGGAAAAATCTTTATAGTGGTAATGATGTCCAGGAGTAGGAAACTGAGCCATGGCGGTGGTGTTTTGGAGCCTCCATTGCTCTTTCATCTGTCCAATCACGACAATCATAAAACAATAGTCTAACTGTTTCAGAAGTGCCGCCACTGGCTTGTCCATGCAGCTTTGTGTAGCTCTGTAAAACATAGCTTGATGTTTTGATGTCAGTCCAGTGCAAACACAGGTGAGTGCGTGAGTAAAACCAGATGTTCTCTCTCTGCAGCCCTGCTGCTATTTTACAGTTTAATGTCAAAAGGATTAGGATACAGACTCAACTTTCCTCAGAAACAACATCTGACTGAAGAGAAGAGAAACCGTGAGGCTACCCAACATCGGGCATCAAATCCAACATTTCTGACTTGGCTCCTGCATGTTTCAATGTCTTCCACATTGGTCCCTCAAATACATGTATGAGCACATTTTAGAAGAAGGAGCAGAGTTGCTAGAACAGAAAGACTGACCTCTGTCCTAAATACTCGAGCTACTGTGTAGCTGCCCTTTCATGTTCTTATCAGTGAGAAACAGTGGGAGATGGACTCTGGCTGGTAAGAAATGCCCAAGCTAATAGGAATGGCAGGAATGTCTGTAGAAGAGCAGCTGAGGCTGTGGATGCCGGATGCCTCTGGCTCCATATGCTTTGTAATCTCTGCCGCCGACTGACTGCACAGAAGTATTTGCACATGCTCGAATCTGGATGAAATGGTCAAGCAATCGATAAAGTGCACCAGGGGTCCTTGTCACGTTTCCACGAGCGAGGATTTCTGACAACACAGTCAAGAAAGTTCCCCCTCGAATGCTTCATTCAAAGTCAAAGACAAAGATTTTGCAGGACTAAAGTTTCCTTGCCAAAAACTTCCCCATTTTTTAATACAACAAATTACCCACACATTTGGGAAGACTGCCTCAGTTGACAGGGTGGGCTGTCTTCCAACCCCAAATCTGGCAGTACCATCCACCATTTTAACCTCTGTGCTCTCCGAACACCTTGCACGGTTTGTGTGAGCTTATGTGATTGTGTGAACAAATGAATGAGAGTGACAGATTGTATAAAGCCCATTTAAACTGCTCAAGTAATAAAACATGCTACAAATATGTTCCCTGTACCATAAAGGCTGTAGACATACAAAAAGCCACATCCTTCACCTCTATCGCAGACAGACCACAGCAGACACGACTGAAGCTTGGTCATGTTTGAGTTCCCATCTCCAGCTTTCTGAACGGCACCACAAAATGTGCCCTGAGGAATCCTTCAATGAACAAGATGTATGAAGTGAGCAGAGGCCAGCTGGAGGTGAATGGGTTGCTTAGCACCCAGTCTGACGGCATGAAGGACACAGCAGCCAGCTGCACGGGTGCACAGATGGCAAGGCAGGGGCACATCAGAGCTTCGGTGTGTCAGTGCTGCTACTAGCTACTCAATCTCCGCTGGAGCAGCGTGAGGTTTGGTGGTGCAGCTGCGCTCTTGGCTGCTCTCTCCAATATCACTGTGTCACCAACTGCCCCTCAGGAGGAAGTGGATACCCTCCCTTGAGACGTCCAGAAACCACTACTGACAGATGATATTCTTGGATCCTCACCCACTGAGCACATTAATTTTGCATACATATCTTAATAAAGTGATGTTGGGTGACGAGTTCACCACAATAAATATTTATAGGTACTTTAGTGACTCCGTGATACTCACATCCAAGATACTTCTGTGGCTTAGTTTTACTTTTAGCCTGCACGTGGTTGAACCAATTAAGATTTAAAGTAGTGCCACTTCATTACACTCGAGTCAAACAAGCTTGTTATCACATCCATTAATCAATACAGAAATGCAATGAAGCTCAGGATGTACAATAGATTTTCAACCCACATTCATGAACATGTGCCGTGCAGCTGTCATTTTGTTTCACATCGTTTACCTGTTTAAATTGTGATAACCATTGTTATAAAGTCTATTTCACTCAAATGACAAGATTGTTATACTTTATGCCTCTGAAGGTGAGCAGTACACAGAGCAAGAATATAAGAATCACTAAAACTGTTGCAGTGTTTAGTATTGTCGGACATGCTTTTGGGAGTTCCCTGAAACCTCCAACTTTCCCAATGGGAAGCTAACAGTAGGACAGTGTTCGAATGGATTTTGCTCAAAGACAAAGTCGAACCTTTCCCAACTCCCAGTTACTCCTACATGCAGCATTATTCCCAGTATACCCCCATTAGTGGTCTGAGCAATCAAACATTGTTTTGTTATTAAGAAATATAACACACCTTCTTACTCACCATAGAAAATATATAAATATGATTGTTATTTAAATGATTACACTTACATCCCAATAACATAGCAGTTTGCATTGTATTATCAAATGATGTTGCATGCTCACAGTGAGGCAACTTGCGTATTAAAAATACTCTGCTTTACTAAATCTCCAGTTATGCACATGTAATACAACAATGCAAACAGAACTTGATGAGTGAAAGTACACTGTTCACTGTGTTACGCTCATGGCTGTGCCTGCACGCTCACATTCCACCCCAAACCCCAATACACAGAGCGCATCTGACAAATATGCAGATTGATACCGATATCCCCAGTGAAGCATGACTTTCAGTAAACTTTATGCTACTTTGGGACCAGGTAGTGGCCGGGGGGGGGGGGGGGGGGGGGGGGGGGTGATGAGAGAGTGAGACCATGAGAGAGAGGGGCGGGGTGGGGACAAACTGCAAACACTTTGAAATCTGAACCACACTTGAATAACAGTTCCTTCTCTTCATATCCTCGTACAGAGTGACAGAGATACATTAGGCAAACAAATCAAGGCCACATCATGTTAAGGAGCAACGTAAACTGGCTAAAATCATATAATTCATCTGTTACTACTAGTATAGCATGACAACAATATATTATTCACCCTGACAAAATGTATATCGACGTAAAAGTGTTTTTTATCTGACTAATCTAATCAGTAATTCTGCCAGTTAATGGCTGTAAATTAGTACAGGCCCCCACAGACTGTAAGTTAACAATAATAATAAACATCATCATACTTTATTAATCCCTTGGGGAAATTGCTTAAAAGGTTACTTGAAATTGTATTTATAGCTATGTACCTCAAACCTAAAATCTGCCTTGCTCTTATCTGTTCTTAGTAGTTATTGGATCTCAGTTCTTTTGTTAGTTTTTATATATCGGTGAATATGTTGGTGTACTTGTATTATTCATCTTAGCAGACAGGAACTCCACAAGAAAAAAGCACATTGGTTATGCTTTTTAAATTTCAGTAGTTTATTATTTTCATTTAGCTAATATTTTTTTTAATTTCATCTATGTTCTTGTGTAACCTGCATATTTAGTGTATTCAATTAGCGTATTTAATGTTTAGTATCTTTATCTGTAAGTGACATCCATCCATCATCTCATGAATCTAGAGAACAAATAAAAATAAGCAAAGAGGAGTGTGAAGAAGGAGTGTGTGAAGCTTTGGTTACCATGCTGGTCATAAACTCACCTTAGCTTTACTATCTTGAGCCGACATGTATCCAACGCACATGCTCTCCGTGGTGTGGCTCCATAAGAACTCCACTGTGAATAAACCCACATAAAAATGTTAACACAGAAAGTTATTTACCGTAAGCACACACACATATATAGACTTCAGGATGTAAAGAAGCCTTGTGACTGTAGAGGAATTTCTGCAGGTGAGTCATGAACTAAGAAACTGTGAGCGGGCCCATGATCGTGAAAAAATAGGCCTGGCAGCAGCGAAAACTACCGAGCAAAGCTGAATTGGGAAAACCCAATTCCAAAAACCTAACAGCCCAGTTCATAAACCGCATCAAACTGGGCCCAGATATCAGCAGGTCACTATCACATGGAAACATTTTACTATACAAGCTGACATAATGGGGAATATATACCCCAACTCATGAGCAGTTTAAATTTGTGCTCAATGTCTATGCATGTAAAACCAAACGGGCCAAAGAGCACAGAGAGTGAACTCAGCTGTAAAGACATGTGGGATACATTTTTAGAGAACCTCAGACTGAGTGGAATTCCACGACAAGAGCTGTGCAAAGAGAAGGAACCATTTCAGCAGCTCCAGGTAGAGAAACCAGATCCATCAATACAATCAGCCCAACAGGGCCGCATTAAGAAAGCCTCCACTTGTCCGAAGATTAGTGGTTGATTCCACAGTGGGAGGTCTTCGTTTAAATCGGAGATGAAGGGTGTGAAACCAGAGCCTGATTGTGCGAGGTAAAACACGGACCACCTGCAAGGACAGCCACTGTGTCTCCTCCCCTCATCGATTAAATAAAAGATTGATCCATATTCACAGCCAAGGCTTTGCTGACCATCATCTGTGGCATTGAGGACGATCACACATGAAGGCGTCTTACCCAGAATACCCTGAATATTTTGAGATGGCTGAGCTTCTACACATCTGCAGCACCGCAAGACAATTACTCCACCCAAAACACGATCTTCACTGGCCAGAAAAGGGGAGCCTGGACACACAGAGAAAACAAAACATGTGTGATGAATAAACATAAACATTAGGGGGTTCTCCTTAACAACAAAAAATAAATGTCTTAACTCTATAGGGAAATGAATAAGGGCAGAAAATGGAAAATTAAATAAAATACAACTCCACTAGTAAATAAATGCAATCTAGAACCTTTTAAGTAAAGTTTTTTTTCCCTTTTCCTGTTAAAAAAAACAAAACAAAAAAATGACAATGAAAAGATTACCAACAAAATAGCAATAAGGTGTCTTTTAGTTTCCTTTCACACAAAAAACTGAAATAAATTCCAATTCGAACAGTTTTCAAGCACTTCCACTGAATTTCAGAAGTGGAAAAACTTGAATGAGGTGTTGTGTATGAAGAAAAAAAAAAACTTGGATAGGGTGATCAGTGTGGTGCAATAAAAGAAAAAAAAAAAAAAGGGTGCTGGTTTGGAAAAGAACAAACTATAAACAGCATGTCTTGAAATGTCCCGACACAGCAACAAGGAAAAGGGAAAAATCGGAGCCAATTGGTGCATTTGATGGAAACGTGCCGGAGCGCCACTGTTTCTTTTGTTGCATTTCACACAGATTCTGGCCTCATGTTGTAATGTTTCCATCACACCATAAAACACTTTTCTTTGGAGGTTCATTGGACTACATTCACAGAAATGATGGATTTTCGTTCAACATTTGCAAAAAGGTTACGATTTCCTGTCGTAAACGTATAGCAAATTAAATCAATTCAATTGCAAAATGCATCAAGTGGTGAACTGTTCATTTTCAATAATCGAAAACTATTTCGAGTATGGATCAGTTTCTCACATCCTTAATGGATGTGACCTAAAATGTAGCACAAAATGCAGATGCAGAGGAGGTGGAAGGTCTCACTGAGCTTCCATGATACATTTAAGTCCTGGACGTGACCAAGAATGTTCCTGCTCAGGTCGTATTTTTCATACTTAAACATCTTGGTCGGTCTTCATTCGGCGTGACAGATATCCTGCATGAAGCCAAACTGGGACGGAGCAAAGGCCACAGCAGGGGCAGAAACTACCACATGGTTGCACATTTCCTTTCTTCTTCTCTTCTGGGCTATCCCAGTGGTCACCGAGACACAGCAGACACACTTAACAAGACTTTCTAAAAGTGACCACTTCAAAAAAAAAAAAAGAAAAAAAAAAAAGACATCTGCGCATAAACTTTCAAGAAAACAATCGTGTTCTCCAAAATTATTTGCGGGTGTCAGCTGTGATGTGTGAAGCATTTGAAGGTCAGAGCAAAGAGAGCCATAAATCAAACGCTGTCTCGCCTCATCCTGTTATTTCCAGCAGCAGTGCTCATGCCGTGCGTTACGCAGCATCTGTTTGTTTCATTTTATCAGCGCGTTTGTCACAGACGCGCTCTTGGCCCGACAAACCTGCGAAAAAGGAGCGGCAATCAGGCTACATGCAGGTGACTCACTGATGAACTTGTTTTGCATAGCCTCCAGCAGAGCTTGGTGAGCATCTTCAGACTGCATGGCGGCAGAGCATTCCCGCGCCAGCATCGTGCGAATCAGATGCTCTCCACAGCCTGGAAAAAAAAAAACAACAACAACACACAGGCGACAATTGTGTTAAATTACAGAGAGTTGTAAGCGCCAGAAGTTCAAACCACCATGGCACATACAATATACATACACAACTGTGTCAATGACAATTTGAGCAGAAACCCAATACGATAACATCGTTGTCAAGTTCTTCGCACACTCAATGTTAAGTTTTGAACCTTTCAATAATGTGGCAAATATCAATGTCCTCCATACGTACCTACATAATAAAGCCCCTCATGTTTGAAGTGAGTCTGGAGTTCCAAGTAGTTTTTCAGGCCCATGAAGTATCTCATGGAAATTTTACAATATGAATCTTAATTTGGACAAAGTGCTTTTTTCTGTCCGTGGAATCAATATGTGGGGATTTCTGAACTGGATCAATAACACATTAAAATAATAGAGGTTTCCTTTCAAACTGAAAAGACAAGAGATATCAGTCATTTCAATCATGAAGAATTTAGTGCTTCCTAATAATATGTGTATATTGTGTTTTGTATTTTTTCATTGTTTGGACTTTGCACTGTGTTTTTGCTTCAGTCAGGGCTAATGTTGAACTTCAGGTTAGACTTTCTGTGTGGAGTTTGCATGTTTTCCCTGTGCAAGGATGGACTTCCTCCCACAGTACAAAAAAAACATGCGTTTAGTGACTTTTGGTGAAGGTGATTAGGTGTAGTTATCTGCCTCTGTGTCTTTCCCTGTGATGCACTGACGGCCTGTTAATGTTGTATCTCAACCATAGTCCAGGAAAATCACCTGTTGATTATTTGATGAAGAAAATGCTGAAAAGCTCAGCATGAAATGAAAGTTCCCAACAGTTTTCCTGGATAATAAAATGTGTTGATATGACCACTTTTTTAATGGACCTGCCAATTAGGTTACACAATGCAAAATGTATAATATAAAAGTTTTTAATGGTTACAATACTAAACACCTCAACACTACAGCACATTTTTTAAGTCTAATTAAGCTTCATTATTTCAGTTCGGTTTGACTTACAGCTGCCTTGCTCAAGGGCACACTGACAGTAATTGCAGGAGGAGGGTTTGCGTTACAATTTTCCTTGGCCAAATCTCAGCCGGTCTGAGAATTTGAAACAACAAACCACCCACTAATAATTCCACTTGTGTAAACGCTAAGATCAAGCTGGCGTTCTGTGCGACTGCAGGAAAACACGCACACGTGTAACATGTGAACAGCACCATTACACGTTTATACATCTTTAACTTTAGTTGTTACTGCAATGGCCATTAAAAAAAAAAGTTATTTATTGTAAGGCTCAACAGCACAAACATAAAATATGATTTATACTTTGGAGTACAAACCAGTACAAACTTTTTTTATTAGACCGCTGCACAACAGGGGAGTTAGGAGTGGTAGGTGTGTATGCAAAATGGAAGAACAGAATGTACATAAATAAAACTGCAGTGGAGTCATTGCTTTAATTAAAAACATATCAGCATTTTATTACAGTGGAAGATAATTCCCTTGAATTCATTTACATGAAATCTGAGAATTGCAGGCAGGAGGTTGACTCCAGTTAACAACTAAATCTCTCTGATGTTGTTGATTCACGCCGCATGCCGTAAACAGCCCAGAGATGAAAACCAAGCATTTAGTGAAGCATTCAGGGAAACCAGAAACCATAAAAGACATGAGCATCCTGCACAGTGTCCTACCTTCTTCTACACAACTTCCTAATCAAAGCATAGCAGGTGTCCTTTATTGTGCAACAGAGAATAAGATGCTTATTGCCTCAGAGCCTCGCTGTTTCCTAGGAAAGATACATATGCTCACTGTGTGCTGATACATTTTTGCAAAATGTATGTTTTTTTTCCTCGAGAAAAAGAAAAAACCCCAAAACAAAACCTGAAAGTACGAACTAAACACATCTGGCAAAAGATCCTGTGAAAACCCATAAAGGCGGAATAATATGGCCTCATTGTTTCTGTAAACACAAATGGAGCCTCATAAAATATCAGGTAACTACAACAGAACTGAATGCAGGTTAGTAACTGTGGAGACAAAAAAGCCTGGTGCCATTTGAAGTCTTTCTTTAAAAAAGAAAATTTGAATTAAAATTGGAAAACACAAAAGTGTGCCTTGTGTACTTTGCAGACTACAAACCTGAGAGAAAGTGGAAGCTTAAATGTGGCTTAATTCAAACTGAAAAAGAAGACCTGGGCAGTGTGAAAAACCCGCAGCAACCAGAGTTTGCACTGATAGTTGTGGGTTGCTTTCCAAATGGCTGCCGCAAAGTGGATGCCAGCTGAAGCAGTGAGATGAAGATCCACAAATTACAACACTGATGAGTCGTGAAGGGCTTGAGTGGGGAGGTGGGGGTGTGTGGAGTGAGCCGGCAAAGTGGTGGAGTAAAGGAAAGAAAGAGTGACATGTACGGTGAAGGTCGTGGTCCTCGTGTCGGGATGAAAATGACTGGTTTTTTTTTCCTGCTTCTTTTGATGGAAACGCCTTTCATGTTCGGAAATTAAAAACAGGTGTTGCACTGGAACACACATTATGTTTCTCCAAAGCCATGAGGCCGCCGTTCTTTTTTTTCCTGTGACATCAAAGCAAAACCACAATATAGGAAGACAGGGCGACGCGAAAAAACATACGGCGAAACATCCACAGCATACTACCCGCATAATTAATACAATTAAACTAAAGCTGGACGGATGTGTTGAATCGACTCTGGTCAGGTCGAATTTATTAAAAGACCTTCATACAAAAACTGCTATCTTGTGTATGAATAAGAGCAGTAAATCTAAATAAAAAGTGATACATTGTCGTTTGCATGCTTTGAAATGTAACAGAAAACTGCAAAAACACACAGGTTTTTTTTGAGGAGTCCAGATGCATCATTAAGTTTGTTATTTCAGTTTTTGCTTTTTTTCCACCTTCATAAATGTCTGCAAATGATAGAGATCATGCATTGAAGTGAGTTTCAACACAGTGCACAAAGCTGGCTGTATCAGTATGCATAACTGAAAGTTTTTTTTTTCCTGACAGATCAGACCAGCTCTTCTGCCCTGAGACGCATTAGGATACAGATACACATCAAAAGGGTTTTAATGTTACCCAGAAGCCATGTCGCAGATGCATCGCAGAAGCTGTATAACTTGTCCACCGCTCATTCAAAACCAGACAGCTCAAAACCAGAAATATTGCCTTCAGCTAAAAGAGGCACACGTCCTTTTTTTTTTGGAAACAACGATGGTTGAGTTGTATATAATGTCCAAATATGTTCAAGAAGAATGACGCTCCTTTCCAAGGGGGCAGAACAGTCCTGACAGGGAATGATGTCCTTGTCCAAATAGCAGTCTCAGTTTAAGCCTTTAACGTATGTTTGAAGTCATGTAAAGCTAATTTAACCCTTTATTGGGCAAGAAAACATATTTGGAAATGTAGCCGTGCCAAAGATTGATGTCTTACCCGACGGTGCACCAGATTGATGCGGCTATACAGAGAAAAGCAATGAAAGGAGTCCTGCCTATAAGATGTACTTTTGACCAATTTACCAATTCTCATTCAGACGAACCGCAGGCTTTTACCCAGGAGATCGGGGATCACACCTCCACCCTCGGTACTGGAAGATGACCTGATCTGACAACTGCCACCTTCTAGTGCAAGTAACAGTAGGTTTATGTTTAAAGAATCCTCAAATGACTCCAGCAAGTCCAAGTTTGGTTGCTTTTTTCGCAGAGCAGTGTTACTCAACAGCTTAGAAGAGATGCCAATAAGATTATATAACATATCCCATGAATCCTGATTAGAGACGTTTAATGCCATTCAAATGAATGATGTTGCTCAGTTTTACATGCCTTCAAAAGACTTTATTATGAAAAAATAAAAACGCAATATAGCAGGCACCAAAATAACAAGCTGCATCCAGATGACTGCAGTCTGCAAAATGTCACCAGCCTCACGCTGCTCTCCCAACAGGTGTCCCATGTCAAATGTCATTTCAAATCCAAAGAGCTTTGCAATGCACCTGGCATGCAGCTGACTAACAAAGCATAAAGTATGATGAGTCAATCAGTCGAGGAAGTGACTGATGAGAATCACTCAGCAGAACAGTTGGAGGTCATTGGAAAGTATTGTCGGGCTTTCTGTGGTTTGCTCCCGGCGACTGACTCATATTGTCTTCAAAACAAAAGGCATGCTTGTGGTGAACGGCGACAGCCGTGCAAAACGCCACACGGGCACACAAGAGGACAAAGTGGACTGTGGAGAGTGTGCTGGTATACCTGAGGTACTCACTGCTGTTGAGTAAGGGTTCATATTACAGGCATTTTCAGCCCAGCAGCCACATCCGTAATGAGCAGCCTGAGAAAACGCAGAAAAACAAAATGTTTTGAATGAATGCATGCATGCATGGGAAAAATTACAATTATGACACAATATTGAATACTGGCATCGAACAAGCTGGAAAAAAAACAATTATGTGGGTTTAACCGCACTGGAAAAACATGCCATATTCTGGTCTCTGCTGCAATGAGGTGCAGCTTCAACTAACGTTACAAGTGCTAATTAGGTTAATCCAATAAATTGCACGGATTCAATCTTTCTTTTAGCCTCACGTTGGTGTTGTTCCCCATTAAACTACTTTTAATAGATTCTCATTACCTCCCATAGCTGCTAGAAGTTCCTGTAAAGAAATGTTTAAGGGAACTTTTATTAACATTACAAATTAGGGCCAGGAATATGAGTAAGTGCTTGTGCAGTAGGTTGCCTCATTAGTCTTGATGCTCTGCACTGAAAAGTCACAGCTGCTTACTGATTCTATGGGGGGGGGTTTCCAGGCACATGGATCAGGTGGTGTCTGACCACTGGAGGGCATCAGAACTCATAAGCACGCAGCCCTGGCACTTTCCTCATAATAGGTTTCCATGTGTACTTCTAGACACCTGGTAACTAAAGGAAAATCCAACACAGGATGTATTTTTGACACCTGTCACTTCCTCACATCTCAAACTATTTAATCCAGTGTATTATCAAACTACAACGCTAGATGATGCAAACATATAAGCCGGATGTGTCTAAAGTAAAGAAAGCGCTCGGTGACATGAATATAATAAAGTTTCCCTTTCTCTTATGATGCCCATCAAATCCAGAAAATGCAAAGCAACTCTCTGATCTAGTTGCTAACTAGTTTAGCGGGACAAAACTGGAGAAGCTGCAAATCATGTGTTTTCGTTGTGCAAGAATCATTTTTCTTATGAGCGCTCAGAATGTTACCTTTAGAAAATGCGGAGGCTAAATATACATACGTAAGCATCTCAGCCATATATTTGAACAAGCGAGCTCTACATAGTACAGTAGGTAGAGTTCTGCTTCCAGATAAGTTGTCAGTGATGAAAACCTGGTCAAGCATTACCACATGTACATTTAAACTTTTTGCTGAAAAAATCAGCTGTTCCCTTTAGTAGTGAAGTATTGTCATGCAAAGATTTTAAATGTAAAAAAGAAAATATATAAATAAAAGTGTTAATATCTTGAGAAGGTCGTGATACCATCTGCAGGTGACTTGCAAACGCTCACTCAAACAAATTTTACCTGTGCGTGCGATTGAGCTACATGAGGGAACAATCACGACAAAGTAGTTCAACAATGGGGAAGTTGCAGAGGGGAAAACACTATTGAGAGGCATGATAAGAGACTTTGATATGAATCATTACCTGGCCCACCCTGCCGGGATGTTTCATCGCCAGGCCTCCACTGGACACCGCTGCCGCTACGTTCCCTTCCAGGTCCACCACAACAGCTCCGACTGTGTCGAGGCACCCGGAGCCATTTTCCTAGAGACAAATAGTCAGACGCCACATCGAGAAACAATCATCAATATCATGTCAAAGTAAATATATCACGGGAAAAGATTAAAACATTAACTTTTGCACCGCTGACACCATGTCATGTGCGACCGAGAAAACTTTTGAAAATAAATAAAAGTACGGCATGAATTCATGAATCAAAGGTTGTCTAATTTCACAAAAGTGTGCTGGTATAATTTTAATCAGCTGCTTCCTTTGCTGATTGCAGTTTGCATTAGAAGTGATTTGTTTTCGAACCATCATGAGTCAGACTGCATGATAAATAGAGTTCTACAGGGTAAATGTGCAAATTGGCATAATGATGCATAATCAGGACTCTGCTTCTACCAGAAACTGAAGATCTTGATTAAACCCTGGACTAAAAGGGAGGAAGGGGAGAGGGGAAAAAAAAAAAAAACAACAACAACAATGGAACAGCGTTTCTCATCTATCGTAGGCTCTGCAAAATCAGCCGGCTTCTGAGGCCAAACGGGACCAGAGCCAGCTATTACGAAATGCTGCAAAGACCTTCCTGTCAGACTATATGAGTGTCTATAAAGGAAAAATAATGGTTGTAAAACTTGAAGGGCACCTCTGGAATTATGCTGATATGCTTTAGGTTTCCCTAAACAACACTGGCAATATACAATCATGAGACAGGTGTCAGTGTTGCAATAAAAAAAAGAAAAAAGAAGAAGAGGAAGAATAGAGAGTTTAGTACTTGGCAAAAAGAAAGATAGAGCAGCACAAAAAGAACGCTGCATGAAAATTAAAACCAGGTTGCAGTAACATTTTTTGGTTGGGGCCAATCTCTAATAGCCGTTTTGTAAGAAAATGAGGTTATTTCCTTTCCACTGACTCCGTGGCTGAAGAAAATTAAAGATAAGGTAAAACACCCCCTAAACTCTGCACATGGCAAGTGTGTGAACGGTCAATGTGGGAGCATTAGTAAAGTCCAAACCCCTCTATACAAGCCCAGCTGCACCGAGCGGTCACACAGTCATCTTAAACAGGTGAAGCAATACTGCAAAGAAGACGGATGGAAACACCCCACGCAATCTTTTGAACAATAATTATGCCAATTAACAATTTGACACCAATATCAATCACGGGATGATAAATCATTTGAATCAACAAACGGTCCGTCTTAGTTGTTAGTGAATCTCGTGACGAATGCTTTATGATTATTGAGAACTGATTAACCCGAGTCAACCTTAAAAACATTCCAATGTTGGTGATAATTTACATACTTTATAAATCACAAGTGAACCAGGAACAACATTCCCACCCTGTCCCCATGAGCTCAGAGCAGAACGACTGTGCTCTCAGCTCAGCGCGCCGTGAGCTCACTCTCCAGTTGCGCTGCTCAGGACTCTGAAACTCTAACTCACTGACTCATGTCAGCGCTCTAATCCTTTCTTGGAACCGTCTGTGCAGCCTGCTAATGCCATTTCCTTTGATAACCCTGTGAGAGCGTGAGATCATAACTGACAGGATAGATCTTATATCAGGGCTGTTGAGTCGTACATGGGCTTCCTTGTTTAAAAAAAAAAAAAAAAGAAGAAAAAAACTACATATTATTCCATTTGAAGCTTTCTGACTTTTAAATTCAGTTTGATGTCACACATCCCGGTGTAAGACTACAGATTATCTTAGATTTCTGATAGCCTGACAAATGAAGCATATCAATGAAGAAATACATTTTCATTCATTTCTACTTCTGAATTAAGCATGTAAGACTTGTTCGTTCTCTGCTAGAGGAACCACATGCTCTCACTCTGCTGGACCCCGTCACCTTCTTTGGTCTTACGTACGCAGTATTGTTTCACATGCATGTAGTTTCAGCTCTTTCTTTCTCACGTCATGTTCTGTATTCTACTCCTTCTGTCCCTTTTCTCATTCTGTGACAAGGGCCTTTATTAATTTGTGGGGAAAACATTTGGAACAGTTGTGGAAAAATACTTTGGTAAAAGTAAAAGTTCAACTTTCATTCATTAAAGTTTTTATTTCTAATTACAGTAATTGATACTTAATATCTTTTTTACGTTATCTTTGTGAAGGATATTGGCTGGGTGGGAGGGAGGGGGTCACATGTGCATACAGAGATTAGAACTATTGTTTTTATAGTACTTTTAAATGTGGATACGGCTTCATTAATTGCAGGGACATAAGTGATGCTTCAACTCGTATCACAGTTTTGAGTCAAAGTTGAGTCAATCATTTTCTAAATAAAAACATAAACAAAAACAGGAAGTCCTGGAAGCTTCAGCTTGGAGAGCTCATCAACAGATGCTTTGAACCTTTTCCTGACACACAGAATCCTCATCCATAGAGTTTAAAACAGTTAATGAGCCAGTTTCGAGAAAGTACAGTTATTCGTTTTCAAATGTTAAAAAAATAAGTAAGTCAACTCATGATGGGCTGCATGTGATGAACATCACCTTTCAATAAACAGGAAGAGATCCATTCTCACTGAAGTGGTGCACTATTTATCGAACATGTTTTGAAGGGATGACATAAAACTCACAGTTTCACTTGATTGTCGCCTTTTCTTTGTCTGATTATGTCCTGCGTCCATTTTCTCCGCCAGTTCCATCTTTCGCTTGTTCCTCTTGTATGCCGATAAACTGAACTCTGGTTGGAGTGAAAAAAAATATTCTTATTGTAAGACATCAACGTAACTTCAAACATGTCTTGTAAAATCCTTTTGGTGACATAAATTGGATCAGTAAAATATGCACTTATGTGGTTTGTTTGTTTATTTATATTTCAATGTATATTTGTAAATCCAAAGCCTCAGTACTCACTGGTAGCCATTTTATCTGAAGGGCACGGTGGTATACCATGGCTGACTGCCCAATCATGTGCTCCTCGCCCCACCAGAAAGCTGAGGAAAAGACGAAAAGTGTAACCACTGCATATAAACACATCCAATTTCCATGAATGAATGAGCATGGTAATCACCAGGGTGGTATTCTGCCAGCTGAAAGCTTCCCTTTCTGGGCTTCACTCAGCAGACGGTTTGCGACTAAGACTGGGTTCCTAATACCTGAGGGACAGTAGTATAGAGTAAAATCAAATCCAGGAAGTGCAGCGTGGTTACATTTTGCCACAGAGTGAATCGATCTTTCAATTAAGAGAGACATCCTTAAAATGAAAGCATGAGAGAGCCTCTTGGAAGCCGCTTTGTTTTCAGGCTATTTATACACAACTCAGTGAATACTGAGACATTACGAAAAAAAAACAACAACATCAAAACTTGGCAGGTACTCATTTAGAAATCTAAGCCAACCAGAATTTCCCTCATAATACACAAATTATATGGTTAACATCATGCAGATGTGGTGCTAAAATAACATTTGTCTTTTGGACTAAATGTTAAACACAGGCTTTCACCACCTGCCTGCAATGAATCACAAATTCTTATAAAAAAAAAAATAAAAAATACTGAAAGCTTTCAAAAAAACCGAAGGACCAAACACAACGCTTCCTACAGATCAACCACATTTCTTGATTTTCCTCCAAATTAAGTAGCTGGTCTCCATTGTCAGGATTTTTGAGATAGAGGAAAGTAATTCAACATACAATAAATCATACAATAAAGACTTATTCATGTGACCGTCAACACTCACCACCTATCGCTCCTACGGCGCCAAAATGCAGTGACTTTCCATCCATGATGCTGGCATCACATTCGATTTCTCCCGACAAATTGAGGTTGGAGCCGGTGCCAGCGTTTGTAAAGGGAGAGTCCTGAGAGCAGTTGAAACAAGCAAAGCTTAGACTAAAATAAAAACAGTGATGAACCCTACTGTCCGTAATATGATGGTGGAGGAAAAACTCAGACTTTGCTCTGGTGTACAATAATAGCATATAGTGTCCCATGTGCTCTTATTTTTTTTTTTTATATCAGAAGACTTAGATTAACAACAGTTGTGAATGGGTTTTGTTAAATACTACAGAAGAGCTCTGTTAATGATGATATTTAACAATATTTTCTTACACAACAAAGTGGGAAAAGTTGCTGCTAGCATTCTCCAAACTTTCAATCACACTCAACAAGACGTCGATTGTCTTCAGCCCAGATTATGACAGAAACTCGGGCATATGGCATAATGACCCTGGCATCGATATGAGACTTTTCAAATTTCCCATAATTCTAGTTGAGCTGGACTGTTAAGTTTAAGCCAATGTGGCTAAACAAGCTTCACCTCATCTGTGCTTTGATCAGTTGGAAAGACTGTGACAATGTAGAAAACATTTAGTCAGAATATAAGACAATGAGTACTTCAGACTAATAGCTCCCAGCTACTTATTGCCTTTATTGCTGCATTAGCTTCACTTCCTAATGAGAATACTTCGCTGTGATTTGCATGCAAGTGTGTACAATCCCCATCTGCCTTTTTCTGCATATTTTGAAACAGTACAGAGTTCATGAGAGTCACTGCTCTTTATTCCAGCCTGAGCTTGAAGAAATTCATCTCTTGCATCATTCAACAGGATGTGCGCACATGCATCACAAGCTGGAGCAGACTGAAGCTGTTTTGGATAAACACATACACATGCTGAACTGCAGTTCTTGTCCTCACTCAAAGGTTTTTGGATGTTGTTTTGTTTCTTTTGGGACAGAAAAATAAAGATTCACCTGATTTATACAAGGCGTTACTTATTACTTAGGTTAATAAACGGCCGGAGATGGAATGAGAGAAGATGACCAGAAAGAGAACAAACCTCGAGTTCAACCAGTGCTGCGGTCACTGCTTCCACTGCGAGCGCCCCAGCTTTGAGCTGATCCACAGCCTGAAACAGATACACTGAATGACTCCAATTGACTGTTTACTGTTGTTTCCAATTTTATACTTAATCACAACAAACTACAATGACAAACAGAAGCAAAGTCAATATTTCCTGATAGATATGTGTTTATTGCAACTATTTACTGCCTGTAGTTGTTGACATTCCAAAGTTAGATGTCTTAAAGCCTAAAGAATCAAACCTTTACAATTTTTAATTTTGGAAATGAACAGCAATGGTAATCATTATGTCTCTAGTGTAAGTGTTAATCATGTTAAATTAGTAAATTCAGCAAGAAAACAATTTCTACCCACAATTAAAGAAAATATATAAAAATTTTAAAGAAAACTTTATTGGCAAATATCTAAAATGTTGTAACAGGGTAAGAAATGAGGTATATTGTTGAAAACTGTATCCTTAGGGAGCAGGCACACCACCTTAACCTTCTCACACTCTTCTTATTGGCAAAGCTACGGCGTGGCTTTTCAGCAGTGAGGGAGGAAGAAACAATGAGTGAAACTAAATATGAGCGCACTTTGGAAAAGAACCCGCTTTGAGATGCCAAAGAACAAAGACTTCCCCTCTGTGAGCAAACGATCTTAATACAGCCAAATGAAATCTGGAAGGACTTCAAAATACAGCCATTAAAGAGCTTGAGTAGTACAGCCAAAACACACATTGGAAACCTGCTGAAAAACATACGCAATGACAGCTGTTTTCAGACAAGCCCAGTGTGACCTGGTCCATTTGCACAAACCTCAAAGATCTCCATCTGAAAAGCTGAAGATGAATCCGAATAAAGTTTGGAGAACACTCCAACTATCAGGTGAGGCTGGTAATAAGATAAATTAAGACCTTCTTGACCTCTTCTGAAGCTGTGCTGTATGAAAGTATTCACATAAAGCATGCACAATTCAATAGCCACAGAATAAATCCTCTGTGTGGGTTTTCTCCAGGTACTCTGATTTCCTCCCACTGCCCAACTGCTGCATTTCAACACGTCTGCACACGTGTCTCCATTTGTCCTGTGATGGACCAGTGACCTATCGAGGATGTAGCCTGCCATCACCAGTCAGTGTTGGATAGAGTGCTATCGATGCACTGATAAGGAGAAAGAGGCTGAGGATAGAGCAAACAGGCATGAGGAGAAGAAGAGGGGCTGTGAAGAAGCTCATGGATGCACTGAGGGAGGATGTGCAGGGGTGATTGCTGCGAGGAGACTGAGGAAAGGAAGAGGGTGATCTCCTGTGGCAATCCCAGGGAAAGGAGAGATTTGTTACTGAACCAGAGAAAATTACCAAAAGGGAACTCTAAACTGAGCTCATGGTATAAACACAATTTTACTGATAAAAATGCATCTAGAATATTTACTCTACTTGAATCTAACGGGGGGGGGAATAGGAGTCTAATCAGAAAGGCTCAGTGCTAAGATGTTATTATTCTGTACAACTACATTTTTATATAGTGAAGCAACATTCCCTGAATGTGTGGGTGAAGGTAGTACAGAGGCATGTATTGAAAGTGCAATTTTTTTAAATTGAATTTAAAGTATGAGTCCAATTTCAATTCCTAATTAATCAACCAACCAACCAACCAACTAACAAAGCTAGTTAAAATGGCTGAATCTTTGTAAAAAGTAAAGAAGAGGAGTCGAATATTTTGTAAAAGAATACAAATCGGTGCAACGAGACAAGAATAGTCAGCGTCAGTCCAACATTGAAAAGGCATATTGCCATAGTACGGTAACATTTGTCCCATGGGAGTTTCACAAAAAAAAAAAATCTAAAATAAAAGTGCATGTCTCATAATACACAAACTGTGTTTTAGACAGGCATTTGACTATAAAAATCAAGTTCTTTTTGTACATATCCAAAGTCCCGTTCGAAACACTGTAGGACATTGATTAAATAATTTCCTCCTGGGATCACTTAAGTATTCTGATTAGAATATTCAAAGACTAGCCAAAATTATTCAGATTCACAAAATTGAGTGGTGAAAATCAATGTAATTCTCAAAAAGCTTTTTCAAACATAACTTTCGTAGTTTTTTTTCCTCACTGCATTCAAAATTGAAGTACTATGGGGACTCCAACGTCAAACTGTCTACAAGTGTGAATCTGTGTGGTTAGAAGTTTCCCTCTGTTAGTCCTGGTGATCTGTTCAAATCTGCAAGGCCTTAGTCTGGATCAAGCAGATGTACATAACAGACAGATGCATTTGTTTATATTTACATTTTAAGCAAAGTTCAAAGTTCATTTGTTTTTTTAAAATATGAAAATGTAAAAATTCAATCAATACAGACAGGTCAAAAACTCCAGAAGAACTGAAGGAAGTTGTGAGGGACAGAGACGTGTGCGCCCAGCCCCATATGGACTCAGCAGGAACAAAGATGGATGGATGGATGGATGGATGGATGGATGGATGGATGGATGGATGGATGGATGAACCATCCATCCATCCATCCATCCATCCATCCATCCATCCATCCATCCATCCATCCATCTTTGTTCCTGCTGAGTCCATATGGACTCAGCAGGAACAAAGATGGATGGATGGATGGATGGATGGATGAACCCCCCCCCCCCCCCCCCCCCCCCCCCGAGAAAAACATGTGTACTCATGTGTACTTTCAGTACATTATTGTTCTTGGACACACACAGTGCGGATACATAAAGCACACTTACTCGTTGACATGCCCTTTTGCACACGTGTTTGTACTCCTTGGCTTTCGATTCAGAATGGTATCCTGCACCTGAAAATGAATTGCCAAAATAAACAAATCAATAGAGGATTGACCATTTCATTACCCGATTGTGTTTTATGGATGAGCCATGTGCAATCAGAAGTCTCTATAATGACCAGACATCATGAAAATGATGATGCGTGCACCTACCTGCATGCACCAAAACAAATCCACCCACGCTTCTTGGCTTCAGATTGTTAATGGACTCCTGTTTCCAGGTGTTGGCGAGGGGAGAGGCGGGCTGCTGTTCTACAGCAGAATTCATTGGACTTTCCATAACCCCTGCATAACTTGACATGCCTATCATTGCCAATGAGACAAAGGCAAGTCAGTCATTGTGGTGGCACACCTGTAGGAGGAAAGTGGATGGAAGTGTTACTGCCGATGGAAATATTACAGGACAAAGACATTCTGAAAATTCAGTAGGGCATTTACAAAGAAAGTGTTGTAACTTACATAACAATCACACACCATAGTTTATTTTATAATGGCACTACTATGTCTTCTGCTTGGTGTCTTGCTCTCTCAATTCTTTGCAAATTATTTGTTGATATTTGGTATATACAGTATGTATCTGTTTAAATGAACCTAATAGTAGTAGTTTACCTGATATATGCAAGAGCAACTGAAAATGTGTATTTCTTTCAAAATCCAAAAATGATCTATCTTTCTAGCTAATGAAGAAAGAAGGTATTAAATCTCGTCACATCATAATAGCATGGGCATACATTGTTTTGAGTTTTTTTTTATATATATAAGATACATAGGCAACTAATGCTGTTATGCGTGCAATTAAGTAATGAAATTGAACATTAAGTACCGAGTGAACTTATAACCCCTTGATTATTGATCACTAATTAGTTTTTCTCCATTACGAAACAATGTGCCGAAATAAATCGGTGAACTGATTTAAGTATATCATTTCAGCCGAAGAGCAGTTGTCACAGTAATCCTCTATTTAGATGTAGCCCACAATGCTACTGACAAGAATCAAAGCTCTCAAGTTCCAGAAACACATCACCAACCTCGTAACAGAGGTTTACCTTTTCCACAACTTTATAAATCATTGGACATGTCAGTTTACAGTTGCTAAGCATACGTCAAGTCGTTTTCTGTTGTGTACATTGATGAAAGACAGACAAAAAAGCACTTTGTGTCAAGAGAGCAGTTCTGTGTTCGTTAGCCTGTTAGCCGAAAGCTAGTTTCCCCATCAACAAAACAATCCCAACTTACAGTCTTTCCTCCTTTGCTACCGGCGATACGACTGCCTTCTGATCACGACGTTATCCGGCATGTGTTTTAAAGACATGGGCAGCAGCTGAACGCACACGATTAACCGAGACAAACTTTACTGTCACACATTTCCACCCTCCTGTGCTACAGCAGCTAAAGTGGAACACACAAGCACTTCCTGGTTCAGATACACGTTGCTAAGGAAGTGCGTGCACGGCGCTCCACGTGATGAACGTCAACAAAATAATGTTGACGTCACTGAGGAGCCAAATAGTGGAATTTCACGAGGAATGTTGATGTTATAGTACTTACGAAATAAATAAACTAAATTAATGAATGAATAAATAAATAATTAAATAAATAAATAAATAAAATTAATTTATTGTCATTGTATGTCACATATGATGAAATTACAGTTGTTCCCTTTAAGCATCAACATACAGTGTAAAAAGTAGACACACTGTAAACATAATATAAATATATGAATATAAAGTGTGTACACATAAGACAAATTATAAGGTAACTTGAAACATGATTGCATGTGATGAAGATATAAGAACACTAATGCCCAGATCCGTGTTTATTTAATGATCTGATAGCCAAACACTTCAAACAGGTGATGGGCAGAGTGAAAGAGGGGTCTTTGAGGATGGACGTGGTTCTTCTCAAGCATCTGAAGCTGCCAATCTCCTCCAGGGAGAGCAGAGGGTAGCCGATGATTTTCTGGGCTGTGTTTATGACCCTCTGCAGGGTCTTCCTGTCTGCAGACAAGCTCCCAGTGTAGCAGGCTGTGATGCAGTATATGAGCATGTTCCCTATGTTATATATTCTGATACAGTTTGTTCTTCCTGAGAACGCTCAGGAAATGGAATCTCTGTAACCTTGGACCTTTGCTATCACTGACTGAGTGTCAGTAGACAGGTCAGCTCCTAAAGAAATAAATGCCAGTAAGCAAAGAAAGGGAATTTGTCTTTTTTTTTTCTTTTTACAATCATATAACCGATATTTTGTTTATTATTACTTGTTACTTATTATGAGTATCAGAAGTACCTTTTCTTATTAGATCATCCAAAAACCAAAAAATTATATCTATGACATATATCAGGTTTTGAAGAGTTATTGATTGTCAACACCAAAATGTTTTTTTCCACATTTATTAATACTACAAAGTACCATAAGCTACTGCTTTGGCAGAGCCATAGTCAGGGCCACAGATTGTATTTTGCAGAAGTACCACCCAGATAAAGATTTAACAAATGAGATAGACATGCACTCTAACTAAACAGCCTCTCTGCTCCTGCTGTCTTTGTCACTGCTGCCAGATGATAAAGAGTGTTCATGGCAGGTTAACAAGCTGGACACATTTGGGCCATTCTGCTAACAAGGGGTATGGCAGCCTCCCTCATACAACTGTCAGCAATAATACTACACTGGCTTGTATATCTGGGCTATGAAGGGAAACAAGTTGCGCTGATTTATGTATTAATCATATTACACAGTTGTCAGGTAAACTAACAGAAATGATCATGAATTGTGTTAGAAAGGATTGCACTGCGTCCCTGCTCTATAATAGCCCATCAATCTGCGACCTTTCTCTCTCCGCAGGTCTTGATGCTTCTTCGTCCAGAGAAAAGGTTCCGGGGAAATTATATTTCTTTTTGTCTTTGTATATGCTTTTTCCTTTCATGAATGTCTTTGACTACAGTAAAAGTCCCCACCATGACGCTTGTGTACCTCTTCCTATGTATTCATTGCGGTCATGAAGATATGCAGCTCAGGTCCTAGTTTGTTTAGTTCCTTCAGGAAGTTGCTGGACATCCTTCTGGGTTATTTTCCTTGTGTGGTTACGTTGTATGATTTTGTCATCTCAGTTGTTTGTGCCTTAAATCTGCCATGCCATGTTGTGTACAAACATCAATTACACGTCTGTCAGTTTTGGTCGAGGGCTTTCTCCTCACTTACGCTTCTCCAAGTGTTTTTTTCACGTGGAATGCATATTGTGGGTGGGCGTTTCCGTTTACCAAAATGAAATTAGGACGCATGTTATATTTTCATATTTTGTGCTGGAAAGCCCAGTTGACCAAACCGTGTGATTTTTAAAGTTCTCCTACATCGAATCGACTTGACATGACCTCATTTTGCTCTTAAGGGAAAACTTCCTAAAATTACAAAATATTTGCCAAACATTACTACACAAACTTTTTAATCATGTTCCTGCTTTTGCTTATGAGATATTTTGATACAGGTTTAGGCCCTACAGCTCCACTTTAAGTGATAATCAGATCCTTCCTTACGAGAACAGCGATGGAACTTGGGGAAAAGAATGGGATGTGTTTCTCCCATTATGTGACCATTTAGACCAAATCCGTAGAGAGCCTGTCAGGCAGATGGTAATTAAACCCCAAAGAAAAACATCCTGAATGACTCAGTGTTGCTTCAGACCCAGTAAAATACAGCATCAAGGACTACGGTTTGCGCCTACACTTGTGTAGTCAGTTATTGTGATCCGGGGAAAAAGTCCCCTGTGTTTTTCCTCCTTAGCTGAATGATGAAAAATAGTTTATCAATACAGCCTTTTAAAGAAAAGTAAATTGCAATGACGCCAATCTCACTGGTTATACACACAGATTAGTGGTCCCACATGATGTTCAAGTATTTACTGTCTGAAAGAACAGTAGCTTTTTAACTGACTTCTAATTGTATGTTTAAAAGCAACAAAACACAGATTCATCACATGAAATTTGTCCCACATTAAGAAATATTTCCACCAAAGTGCTTAAAAACCTTTATCAAATATGCAATACCATGCCTGACTGTAACCGAATAGAGGATCTATAGGACTACTGAGCCACGTTCGTGTTCTTGGCCGTAGCAGAAGTAGGCAAAAAGAAACCAATTCATTATGTGCCGTGTTTGCTCTGGATCACGTCAACAGAGATGAAAGAGTAAAGCTGAGCAATTAATGGTAAGAAAGCTGGAACCAGGGGGAAGAGCCGTGCGTGCTGAAGAGGGGCCAACAAGCCTTATGAAGGGAGTTGAGGGTTGATTTCAGTGTACACCTTCAAATCTCTCTGGAAATGTCTGTGTGCTGTCTGTAATGATTTAAACTGCCAGAACAGAAAACCACACCAACTGAAGACATGATTCAACCGATACATTTTTGACTTCTTCCTCCTGAAAGTAATATCACACTTGGACTGTTTGTGAACTGATAACATGGTTTTGACATTGTCCCATTAAAGCCTGTAGAGCAACTTACCTCGACATGAATGAAGTTTTCAAAAGATAACTGGAGTATACCAGAGTGGACGTGTGGTGCATAGAGCTTCTTTGGAGGCACCGAGCAGCAAAATCTATGTACTTTTCAAACATTCGGAATTCCAGAAGTCCATCTAAAATGGTGCTTGGTTCAAGCTTCAAATAGATGACCGGTTTATCATACTCCCCACACTTTGAAAAACCTGGAGTATAATATTATACCATGACAAGAAGATGCAGTTGGGAGCACTAAAATAAAACTTTCTGCAGAGTGTATGCTGAGTAAGTTAGTTTGTGTGATTTGTTTGTGAACCTTTAAATCGACCTCTTCTTGAGTATTCTGCTTCGTCTTCTGTCAGACCTGACAGATCCTCATTCGAAGGCAAAGAAAAAAAGAAAATTGTACTGTGGACATTTGCACAGTCAGAGGGAACACCTCATTTTTCATTCTCTCTTTGATGTCTGACACACAACAGTAAAAAAAAAAAAAAATAAAGTTCTACCTTTTCTGGTCAGTGTTTCATTTGAGAAATGTAGAATGCCAGATGATATTTGGAGAATTATCTTGCAAATGAATCAATGATTCCCTGAGTGCATAACGGTTTGAAATAATTTCACTTTAAATGCTTTGAACATCTGAACATCTTTCCACACTAAATCTATTCAACTCGAGTTCAGCCAGCGATCAACAAGGAATTCCTGCTGTACCGAGCCAGCAGAAAGCAGACCTGCTCTGGTGTGAAGAGACATGCTGGATGAGAACTTTATTAAATAAAGTAAAACAAGCAGAGGGAGCCTTTGCAACACATTTTGCTGAATGTAGAATCCACAAGAATCTCCCAGAAAAAGAGCACTCAGAGTTTGATGCTTTTATTAATCCAAAGTCAAGCCCATTCTGAAGATGTAGACTAAACACCGTACCACAGAGTAAGCCACTGTGCTCATATGAGAATGCAACTAATGGCAAACCAATCAGAAAGTCAACAATTCATAAAGAAAACTGGAGGTACGGACAGAAATATGAAATGCTGCAGGAAATTCATTAATAGATCAGCTCCCAAAGCAACTGGATACACTGCAGAAGAAAAACAGACTATGGTCTCTGACTCTACTGGGCAGCAGCCTGCAGAGCTGAATTATTGTTGCCAACAGGGGAGCTGTTTTACAAATAAATGTATATACTTTGTCTTCATTTCATACTACTTGGGCAGCCTCGACATGTTTTCATGAAGCAGTCAGATCATCAGACACATAATAGTAATATTGAAAACCTTATTTCACAATGAAAGTACTTGAAATGTCTGCTTGAAAGTTTGCATTTGGGCATAGAAAACTGATCAGAAAAATTTAAGAACATCCATTTAAAAGGCGTATTGCTGTGCTCACTAAAAGATCAGTTGAAAATATTTAAAATGATTTACTTGTTGTGAAGTTCAACATAATAAGATGATGTATTTATTGTTCAATTTCTATATATTTCAGAGATCGATATAAATCATTTGTACCACTTGTTGGTTTGAACCATTTAAAACAATCATCATGCTTATTTAATTTGTGAGGCATGAAAACTAGCCACGGTGCAAGTTGCAGTGACATGATGTGGTGAGCCCTGAAAATGGAGCAGTTATTAACAATTATTATTAATCCGTAATGAGTTTCTCTCTTGATGCGCAAATAAGATTGTGAACACTGAAACCAACATAATGATTACAGATGGGTGACAGGTTGACTGGATGTATAAATGAAATGGGCAAATACAGCAGAAATAATAGATCTTTACATACACTGAGGATTCTTCTAAAGGCCTCAGGTGACAGTTCCACATGGCTTCAGCCTTGTTTCTATAGAAAGTATTGTCTCTACAGTAATAGACTGAGTTGTGATTCTAAAAGCTCAACTACACCGACGATCATTTGTGTTATCAGAACAGACATGATGATATAATTCTTTCAGAGAAAAGATCAAAGAGAATATAGGTATTGACATAAGAATGCGTTCAAACAGCAATTACAGAATTATACAGTGTTTTCTATAGCCTTCAGGCTTACTTTAAATTGGGAATCACTATGTGCGTTTCATAACTGTCTTATGTTGTGCTATTATAATAAATGGGAGATGAAAGACATATGTCTCAAGCCAACAGCGATTAGATGAGGCTATGTTCTTGTTGGTGACTTGTGGCTACAGCCACAGGCCAAATCTCCCTGTGCTGTAACCATGACAATAACAATAGCCTACGCAAGCTTGCATAAATAGATCCTCCTCTGTTTGGAGTTTACAGATCGCCCTGCAAAATCAAAGAGTCACTGCTGCCAGCCAGTTGTTATTTTTGTTGCTTATCAGTCCCTGTGTTGTTTATATTCTACCTGACAAATAAAACATGGTGGTCCAAAATGCATTGCTAATCTTACCCTAACACAGCATATCTCCATACAAACAGTAACTTAAAGTGACTTAATCCTCCAGAAGAAATACTGACCATCTTTTCAACCTGCTGCAGTTGCAACTTATGTATTTCAGTAAATTTGTAAACCCTTTTGGGTTTTTATGCTACTAGTCATTTTTTTTCTCTCCAATGATTCACATCTGATAATTAGATAGATTTCATATCATGACACAGCTGCTGACCATTGGCTTGCAAACCAGTGAGACAGTGAGAGACAGAAACTAAACTAAACTTGGAAGAGCCATACACAAATGTTGTTAAAAGTAACAAAATACAGATTTTTGGTGTCTATCTAAGGTAGTCAACAATTTCAACTATGTGTGATTGAGTGAGTGAGTGACTTAGATTTGTTTCCATGAAGAGTTGGTTACAGTTAAACAGCCCAGGTATACGTGAACTGTCAAGAAAAAACCTGAAACAAAGCACAGTACAAACTATTCAATAACGTCATTCACAACTATGTGAAGTAGAGTAACTCAAATCATTGCATACGTGGATACAAACTCAATGGTTATACTAGAATAGATAAGAAATATATATGTTAAACAATTAAAAATAATATCTGAACATTTTAATTATAATATATTTATGTAGCAAATTGTATAGCAGCTGAAGAAAACAAGTGTTCTTAGGGAAATGATTATGGATATCCATCCATCCACCTAATTCTACACCCCAAATTCCCCAAATATGCATCTGTATATGATGATTAAAAAAAAAAGAAAATCACCAAGCCACAAAAATGTTTAACAACAACTTTGAACAATTTTAGAGTTTCTAAACAGACCAGACATATCACTTTTAGTTACACAGAGTTAAGCTGAGAATAGTTAGGATGATACGCCAAGATTGATGCAACAACACTGAAGAGACAAAAAATGGGGGCAATAAAAATGGTCTCTCGCACATTTTAGAGCCGTTAAATGCCTCAACTAGACAACACAAGTGGAAACACTCAGGTGAGTGGACTATGACTGGGAAGGTGTTTTACTCCCTCAATTACAGAATTTACATTCGTCTGTTGGCGCATTGATACAGGAAGGTTTCATATCACAGAAACCCATTAGCTTTCAATTTCACTTTTTTGGGGGCAAATAATAAATCATTGCTTGTCAAAATACACGATGTGGAGTCATTGTTACACTTTCTGGGTTTCGTAGTCTTTTGAACAATCCAACAGCCGAAGGAAGACATGCAAATAAATTACATTAATGCCACTTTTGAGAGTTTTAAGTTCTGAGTTACTAACTGGATACCTTAAGTACTGCAAGGTTGACATCTAGTGGTTTGGAGTGGACATTACAGGACTGAACCAGAAAAGATCACTTTTGAGTTGGAGCAAAGGAGACTTCATTCTACTAATCGTCTGTTGCATCAGGAGCGCTGACTAGAAATGGGCAGGGATGCTTTACTGAGGTTTTATATGATACAGGTGCAGATACAATACAGCAACACTTTATATACACAGACTAGAGACTAATGAAGGTGCTTTGGGAGAAAATACAAATATCTTTGCAGATTGTGAAAGTTGAGTATCATGTCCTTATTTCCTAAAAGGTTTTGCAACTTAATATGATTATGAACTTTAATCTACATGACCATTGGGGAAACAGGTGAACTATTATGTAAATCAGGTTTGTAGATAAAATATAGGCTACTCAATAATAATAGTAGCATGACTTTTAGCTGTACATTTCGTTTGCTTCTAATCCAAACATTTCACTCAGCCATGTACAGTGTATATATTTCAGTAAAATAACTATCCCCCCCCAAACAATCCCCAATAGGCTTTAGAGTATAGCTTGCGTAAAGGACATTTGCTATCTCTTGTATAATATCGGCGTGTTCGGAGCAGATGGGTCTGCACAAGAGCAGGGCTGACACAACAGATGACAGACGGTGGTCTCTGGAACCAGCCTCTTGCATATGACAGCCTGACACACGGGTCTGATCTGGTCTATCCTGTAAAAGATTCTCCTCCGCCTCAAACAAGGACAGGAAACTATTCATCACTGTGTGTTTGTGTGAATAATCACTGTTGAAATGACATTGCGATTCTTAGAAACCAGTTTACCAGGCTGTCATCATAAGTGACTTTACTCTTGTTAAGATCTACTCCAAGGCCCCACAGCATGATCATCTCCACATGATCTTACTGCCATGGTTTCCATATACAAGTTTACTAGTAATGATGAATGAATGCATCCTTATTTGGCAGGATTGAACCAGCTTTTTGGTTACATTTAGAATGCATGTATTTCATATACTAGTATTGCAAAGCACACAAACCCTATGGCCTATTTTATGAGTTGAATCATGTGTGCCCATGAGAAGACTATGGGCAACATATATCTGCAGGAGGGCATCCATCCGTATTTGCTGTACTGATTAATCCGACTTAGGGTTGCAGGAGGCTGGAGCGGATCCCAGCTGGCATTAGGGGGCGGCAGGGTACATCCTGGACAGGATTCCAGGCCATTACAGAGCACACAGAGAGAGACAATCACCCAGTCACATTTACACCACACTGATATAAACTTAAAGGGATGTGTTTGGACGGTGGGAGGAAACTGGAATACATGGCACAAATCCATGCATGCACAGGGAGAACATACAACCTTCACACAGAACAATACCCTGGACCAGATTTTGAATCGGGGATTGACTCATTGTGAGGAAAGAGTACTAGCCACTGCACTAAGATGTGGGATACAATCATTCAAATACATTAGTAGCCTATAATATTTTCATAGGGAAATATGATTGAACATATTTAAACCCTTTTATCCATACATTTGAGGAAGCTATGATTTCAACAGGTGAAATGGAAGGTGACAGGGCTAATTTGGGGAAATCCACACCAATTTGTAAATTTTCACTTCACCTATATTATTGAATTTTACAGTTCTGCAATATGATGTGCTAATGACAAAAAAAAAAAAGAGTATGTGAAATATAACTTATCACATGCTGGATGTTATTTGTTGTTGGGGAAAAATCTGATTCTTGGTCTCATTTTAAGTGACATTCATCATTCAAGTGCACTAACCGACAAGTTATCAAAGTACAATAGTGTATATATCATTTCCACTTTTTGTATAAATCCTGCACAATCAACACACACTTAATGCAAAAGTATTCACCCATCCATCCATACCCCCTTTATCCTGTTCAGGGTCAATCCCAGCTACCTATGGGTGAGGTACACCCTGGACAGATTACAGTCCAGCATGGGGGGCACACACACACACACACACACACACACACACACACACACACACACACACACACACACACACACACACACACACACACACACACACACACACACACACACACACACACACACACACACACACACACACACACAGTTGGGAGAGAGCTAACCACTGCTCCACGACACACAGTTAAACACTCATGTAATCACTATTTGAGTGTCATCAACTCTACATAATTAGATTTGAAGTGGTTTAAAGAAATTAGACGTTATAACATTTTTATTTCGCAATATATATTGTCTTAGTGTTTTTTCAAATTAAGAAACGCAATCACATGATCACCAAACTACATAAATGAATGGAGGCAGTTGATCTGGATGTGGAATATGTGTCATATCCCTGTGTCCATGTCTACCCTTGGTGGAGGTCAGAAACCTGATTACTCTTGTTGTAAATAATATGAGATAGAAGTTTTCAAGTGACAGTACAAGTCAACTGGAATTATACATGACATCACTTGTTTTCAGCACTTGACTCCACGAGCTCACTAAAATCTTTCATTATTGCATAATAAACAGAAACCGATAAAAGAAACATGACCGTTTTCAGTTTCACTTTTGTTTACTTGCAAGTGACTTGAGTCTCGATTGGACTTTGTGCAGCCTGGAGGATGAACCTCTGCAAACAACCTACCCTGCCTCCGCACGGCCAGAGCCTCGTCCGATTGACACGTCTGATTCACCAATCGCTCGCCCACTTCCGGGTCCCTCTCATCCAATCGCGTAGCCGGGATTCGTACACATAATTTACGGCGCAGTCAGTGTAGGTTGAGCCGGCTGGTGTCCATAGACATTTGACAGCTTCACAGGTGAGACCAGCGACCACCGTCCAGAGGCTGCTCCACTCTGCTCCCCACTTCTTTTCACTCTCCCGGAACTCCGTTCACTGTGAGCCTGGGGTTGCGACAGTCAAAAAACAACCATTCGAAGTCTAATCATTCCGGCAGCATGAGCAAAAAGAAAAAGGACTGGAAGACTGAGAAAGGTAAGGCTTGTTTTGGAGGAGGTGGTTGGGGGGGGGGGGGGGGCGCGGCGCTCTTATCATGTCCATGGCAGACAGCGTGAATCCCACCATGCCAGCAGATTGACAGGCGCTCTCTCTCTCTCGTGTCCTCCGTGTTGCTTACTTATTGTCTAGACTGCACACACAGAATGTAATGATGTTGCCCCGGTGTTTTAGCTGCCGTGGTGTCTGCCTGACATTCGCATCAACACGCAACACACACACATCAACACACACACACACACAGCCTGCTCATTAGCGTCCATGGGGGCAGACGTCTTCATTTACCTGTCACGAGGAGCTCCAGGTAGCCCACCCTTGTCCCCCACCTGTACGATGCACCCACAGATGCACACTGAGCTGTTCCTCTGCTACCAACGCTTCCTGCAGCCAGAACATGAACAAACACCTCGGATTGACAAAGGACTGCCTCAGTGTACGACGTGATGGTTGTTAATTGAATGCACGTGTGGCGTCAGAGGGCAGGACAACAGTTGGAAGCTCACAGTGAGAAACTGCTCTGCTGTGCAACTTTGACTTCAAGTGCTCCTGCTTCCAGTAACACGGGGTGACGAGAAACCAACCCTAGGAAGCAAAAGGACACAAGAAGAGTAGTTTAGCTGTACAATGCTGCTTCTGAGCATTTTTCCCTCTGAGGAGGTCCAATATGAGTGAATGATTTCCCTGCACATGTTTCATCTCTCCCAATGAGTGATTGCCAAAAGGGAAACGACTATAAAATGTCATGCCATGTTATTTGACATACTTTGGTCCCACGGTCCCTAAAAAGTCCTGCACAGTTTAGTCCACAGGGTGTCAAACTTATTTGTGTTCAGGAGCTTCATGCAGCTGGATCTTTAAAATGATTATATTTTAATGGCTTATAGTCTTATAATTATCAACACAGTGGCACAGTGGTTAGTCTTACCACTAAGAACATAGTACCTCTTCGCTCTCGCCTCACAGTGAGAAGGTCATAGGTTCAAATACCGGCTGGGCCTTTCTCTGTGGAGTTTGCATGTTCTCCCCGTGCATGTGTGGGTTTCCTCTGGGTGCTCGTTTCCTCCCACAGTCCAAAAATGTGCACGTGAGACTAATTGGTGACCTTAAATTGCCCCCTATAGGTGTGAGTTTGATTGTCCTGTGATCCGGTGTATCCTGCCCTTGCCCATAGTAATCTGGGTTTGGCTCCAGCGCCCCGTGACCCAGCACAGGATAAAGCGGTATAGAGGATGGATGGACACATGGGTTTCTCCTGGGATAACATACATGGGGCAGGTTTCATCTCTCCTAATGAGCGATTGCCAGTTGCGAAATGGAAAACTACTATAAAATGTGAACTCGTCGTCTGCATGCCATGCTATTTAAAATACACAGTCCCTCGGAAGGCACAGTTCTGCACAGTTTAACCCAGGGGTGTCTAACTCGCTTGACAGCTGGATCCTCCAAATTATAGTGTAATAATGGCTTATAACTAAATATAACTCCAGGTTTTCTCTTAGCTCTAATAGAAGAATGTATGAATGCCTTCTAAAGATGTTCAAATGTAAACATTGTTTTACAAAACCTGACATGAGGGGTGTCCAAACTCGGTCTTCAAGGGGCGGCGTCCTGCATGATATAGGTTGCAACACACCTGATCGCAATGAGGGGCTCGTTATTGGGCTTTTTCACGAGCTTGGTGATGACGTCATCGTTAGATTCAGGTGTGCTGAAGCAGGGAGAGAGCTAAAACATGCAGGACGCCGGCCCTTGAGGACAGAGTTTGGACACCACTGCTTTGCCTGGAGAGCCTGAATTTATTTGTGAGAACACTTGCGATCTAGAATTCTATTATACTACTACTTCAGACTAATGTTGGCTGAGGCTCATTGTTTCTCACTCCGCATGACTTCATTTTTACAAACTCACCCTCCCAGTTTGCAATCAGCTGTTAAGTTTTGCTTTGCAAAGTTGCAGGTTTATGTAAAACTTGGCCGGATTTGACCTGGTGACAGGCCAGATGTGGCAAACGGGCCTTATGTTTGACAACCTTAGTTTGGGTCTTACCCATGTTCAAACACATTTGATTCAACGAAGTGCATGAAGTGAAGGTCTGCTTACGTAAACAGAAGCAGAGAAACATTTGGAACAAGCTGTGGAGAGGCTATCCTCCCCTTTTAGACTACGATTCAAGAAACTCCGGCCTGGTGGAAACAGGACTTTGTACTAGAGGCTGATTTTTAGTCAAACATCCTTCTCTGACATGCCATCTAATCAGTGACACTTGCTAGACCCTGAGTTGTTTGAACACACGTGTGTTTATTGCTGTTTTAAAAAAATAAAATTGCATGAATGTTTATAAACAGTTTATAAATGTATGAGGAGTGTTTCATTTATTTATTTAGTTTTTGGAGATCAGTCAGTGTCTGGTCAAAAAGCCTCTTCACTTAATTTTTCGGGACTATATTGACACATTTTTGAAATGATAAAGTTCTTCTTGCAAAGGTGATGATTAGTCATTAGCCTGTCATTTCCAATTCAAGCAGGTGACGGCACAAAAAAAAAAAAAACCCATCAAAGTAAATTGTAATTAATATTCAGAGCATACATCCCTGTAGTTCAAATTGCTTGAAGAGGAGATCAAGGGATTTCAAAATGTTGGATAAAGTCTGTTATATTTTTCTACTTCTGACATTCAGTCGCTCTTGTTTAAACAACGCTTTGCCCAGGGCTAGTCTGTGGGCAGGGTGAAACTGTAAAACATAGTCGCACCAAATCAGTAAATTATTGTTGTTATGTTGACATCTGTGGTGACTTCAGGAATGTGTGAAAACGTGCAGTTTTCACACAACTTTTTAAAACCTGAACTATATGAAGAAACACAATGACATTCAGTATTATAAGATGCTGTGTGACTGGTGGTCGTGGCTTTTCTTGTTTCTTCGATGGTGAAGATTTGCCCGAGGGTGGTTTGCAACATTACAGTGAGTATAGTGGAGCACAAGGATGGCTTGACTTTGGTAAAAGACAATTATTTTATACGCCACAGCGACAGACCACTAAGTTCACCCCGTTGATCTAACATGTGAACGGATGCCAGATGAAACCCACATCATTATTGAGCGTTGCGACTCAACACAAAGGTTTTCTTGCTGTGGGGCAGTAATCTCCATCTATCCATCCATCTTCTATAAGGCTTTATCCAACCTTAAGTTGGTGGCTTGAGCAGATTCCAGAGAAGGCAGAAAGTTGATTTTGAGAAATTAACTTCAAGTTTGTGTTTCTGATCTGGTGGCAAGAAATCAGAGTCCCCTTAGACAACCGACGACCGCACTGGGGCAACAAACTTTGCACAGAATCGACCCCAAACCCGGACTCAACCGTGGATTTACCTGCTGTGCGGCAGTAGCGCGAACTACTGCATATGTATGTAAACAATATATAAACACAAATCTGGAACCAGTCCTGATCTCTCTGAGCTTTGGGATTTTCCAATCTCTGGAAGTTAGCAGAGTGACAAAGTGTTTCTGTGCTGTTCAGAGAGCTTTATCGTGTTCAGTTTCAGAACTGTCTTTTTATTCACCCATGTAGAATAATAGCAGCTTTGGGAACAACAGAAGTGGGCAACCGCCAGCAAAAGTACATAAAGGACATGACGGATATTCCACACAGCAGTAATGTTGCCAGAAGAAGACCTCAGAAACCTTGCGCTTCTTTCCAAAATATAATCATCCCTTGCTGCCTTTTTAATATTATAGGCTTTCATTTTTTTCTTATAGAAAATTCTCTTAACTAGCAGTCCCTTTAAAAAAAAAAAAAAAAAAAAAAAAAAAAAAAAGGGGGGGGGGGGGGTGCAGAGTTCCCATGGTACAGGGTGTTGTTGCTTTTGTGTAGCATCAAATCACATCGAGTTGATTTAAACTGCTTTAAAGAGGGAGTGCTTTTGAAGTCCACTCTGCATTGTGTGTCCCTGCTTTTTTTTTTATCTGGCGATGATTTCAGAGTGAAGCGCATAATTACAATGAAGCTTCTTTTGCAGAACAGCCCAGTGCTGTCTAAAAAAAACAAAACCCCAGAAGCTAGTTGAGGCTTCTCTGTAGTCAGTGGAGATGAGCATAAGAACCCAGTGCTGTGAGGACTAAAGTAGATCCTGCAGGACGGAGGTTAAAGCAGCAGCTGTGTGATGTCAGACACTAAAGTTTGGTTTAAAACCAAGCAAACTTGGAATGTAAGAACTTTCTTGGTTTGCATTTTGCACACAGACGAGGGAACACATGGAGGAGCTGTAATGTAGGTACTTGTGACAAAGTGAGTTCCACACACAGAGTTGGTTGCATCATAGATTCAAATCAGTACAAACAAACAAGAGTGAAATCTCAAACTGGAAAAAAAAAAAAGATTTGCATGACAGTGCTACAGCTGCAGAGGACCAACAGCCCAGACTTGAATGGAATAAAGCACCAGTGACATGATGATGTTCAGTAGTTTAGATTCCAGACCAGGAGTGGGCAACCTTTCCATCTAAAAGAGGCATTTTGCTTTTCCTCCAAACAAATGCAACATATCTGGAGCTGGAAAACATATTTAACCTTCAAAAAGAAGATGAAAAGTGTAGTGGTTTGGTTTTTTGCTTCACATTGAGAATATCCCTTGTTAGAGTCATGGAGTTTGCACATTCACCGTGTGTGAATTTTGTTCCTGGTACTGCCTGACCCACAGTCCAAAAACATGTATTTGAGGTTAATGGTTGACTCGACTCCAGTTTCCCATAATTCCAAGTTGGATAAAGGAGGTACATAGGCTAGATACTTTTGCTACATATTCTACAAGACTTATCGTTTAAGGCAGGAGTGTCATACTTATGGTCTGTGGGCCAAAACTGGCCTGTGGGATGACAAATGTAAAAAGTGCAAAAGGAAACATCAACTTTTTTTTTTCCATTTTTGCAATAAAAGTAAGTGCTGTTTCTGATTCAGTAACTGAGGATCACACAGGGCTAGTGACTGTAACACTGTGCTGAGCCCCGAGCACACACATCTGTGATGTAGCACTGAAAGCCAGCTCACTTCTTCTGTTTGTGCTTGAGCATCCAAATCATATTATTGGGGAGAATTTGTAAAAACATGGACATTGAAAGCTACAAAACGCAGCAGTTAGTGGCCATGGCTTTTTCCCATTGCACTGTGTACCGTTTAGGTTTTGAAAAAGATGTAGAGAAAAATGGTTATCATGCTATAATTATACTGGCATGACCCAATAAAGATCATATTGGGATGTATGTGGCCCGTGAACAAACTTGGACACTCCTTGTGCAAAGAATGACAATAAGGAATAGTTGGCATTGTATTGCTGTTTTACGACATCACTAGTTTGTCGCTTGAGAATGTCTACCCACACATCAAACATTCAGATAAACCAACATTGCTGACAGTGAAAGCAAATAAGTCTGTCTACATGCAACTCAACGACATCATCTCAAACTTTTAATTTTTGAAGGAATCATACATGATTAGCGTTTGGAAACTTAGAATTATTCAACTTCAAAGAGAGATGCTAGACATAATAGTGACATAATAAGACATAATCTATATTCAAGTTTAGCACATATTGAAGCTTTGTTTTACACTGCATCAAAAAAAGTAAAGTTAAGCTGTTTATTCACAATTAAGTTTGTGCAAGCCACAGGCAGTTGCTACACTAAGATTTTGAAAGCCACATGTGTCAAACACCTGTAATTGTACCAGATTGTCTTGCAGGTATTTAGCCTGCCGGAGAACTCCAAGTTGTTGACTTATAGCTGGTATCAATATCAAATCTCTCCTTTAGTGGAATACACATCTTTATATCAAGTGTAAAATCCTGCTCTTTTTAACACAAACTCCTGTCGCAGAGGGCCAAAGTACTGATATTAAATTGGGCTACAGCATCAACCAGGTGCTGACGGACTCTGTCAATACCGAGGATTGATTTTGACAGGGACAAATAAAAGTTTAAGGATCAAAATATCGAAATGTACTGTTAGAAAGGCTCGAGAGGGCTGGGACAGGATCAATGAGCAGGGCACGACTGGTGATATAGTGTGGTTAGAAACCGGAGCCCAGTCCCAACAGGACCTGTTACGATTGCCTCTCGAGGTCTCGTCAAAGTAGGAAAGTAGCTTGAATATTGACAACATAAGCACTGTTGTTCACACAATAGAGCTCACAGTAAAAGTTTAATAAAAGTTGCGCTATGTGGGAGTACAGTTCATGTTTCCATTTTACCATATTTACAAACGCATGAAGTGTAACTCAACTCCTCTGTTTGTTCGTCCACAGAGAGACTGCTCCGTCTAGATCGAGAGGAGAGGCGTAAGGAGTATCGTCGTCAAGATTTCATCCCCGTGGACAAGATCCCATCCTGGAGAGAGGAAAACAGTTGTAAGATACCGAATCTCTTTTGAATTGGATATGGATGATAAACCTACGCATTATGATCGTCTTTTGTTGTTGTTGTTGTTGTTTTTTACACAAGTGAGCCAGAAGGTAGAAGTGTTTAGTGTCAGAAAAAAGCTGCATCTGCCCCGAGTTTTAGCAAAAGAACAAGCTCTTCGAATAAAGCAGGAACCCAACAGATAGAAGGCAACATGGGACAGAGTTGTCCATCCAGACAGTCGGGTTAAACTATAAAGTATGATTGAAGTCTTTTGTGAAACAGACTGCTTGAATTTTGGTTCACTTAAAAAGTTTATCTCTGATAAATGTATGACTCATAAAGCGTCTGACTTTAAATGCCAACTGAAGAGATTGAATGACTTTCCCTTTAAAGGGATAAACATCCAGGTATTGTTCTTTTCTTTGGCTGAATACAGCAGAAAAGATTAAATGTTGTTACTTTCCCTTTAAATGTGTGTATCAAGTTAAATATAGCTTGTTTTTCAGGGTAAAACAATGATTCATATTCTTTTTTTTCCGTACATATTTCGTCACACGTTTCTTGGAGCAGACAGGCACGTTTATTGGGTTTGAACTAACTCAAGCCCAATGTGACATTGACACTGGCTGCGTCTGGAGCTGCAAGTGTAAAACTGTGTAACAGACCACATTATTATGATAAATTACAGGCTTTGGTTCAAGTACTATCAAATGATCTTTGCAAATTATAGAATTAGATTTAAATAAACAAGACGGGGGTGAGCACGGAGGACCATTTTAATTACGCTGAAATAAATTTGTAGGTTCACACAACAACCTCATGGGCTCAACAAATTCATTAGGACAAGGAGTTATTAACATATTTCATAAATTCAATCAAACCTCACCTTTTTTTTTTTCTCAAGAGTTATTTGTTGAAGGTTATTTGGTCTATTTTGAGTTATTTTCTTGCTAATTATTTGTATTACCATGGACACTAATTATATCTGATAAATGTAACTTTGAGAACATTCAGTAAAAAGTTGAAATGAAAGCGCAACTATATCTGATGAATAAAAAAAACAGACTCATTTTCCCGGTCTCTGCTGTATTTTCCAGTTCAGTTCTTAGATATAATATTTTATCTTTGTTCTTGGTATCTGATTGACATTAACAGACTCTTTTTTTTTTTCCGTTTGCAGAATAATTACAAACATGATTTAAGTGCTCGCTCCGTGATTGATATGTGACCTGTCTAGCGTTTTCCCGTCCGTCACCCTGCCAGCCGTGATGAGCCCAAGCCAGCAGCTCCTTTGAAATTTGTATGAAGGAAGTATAGAAGATGGATGAAGAGATCATTTGCTGAAAGAGTCAGAAGCAGTTGAATTGGGATTTAAACCAAGCCAAAACTAATAACAGAACATGACTTGTGCTAGCAATGGGAGAAGGCAGGGTACACCCTGGACAGGTTGTCAGTCCATCACAGGCAAAATGCAAAGAGACGGACAACTACACTCAAACCTAGGAGCCTTTAAGGGTTTCCCCCAAAACCTACGCACAGGGAGAACGTGCATAGGCGGTTTGACCAGGACTCTAACACAAATGCGACATGTCACGTGGAGCCTGGAACTTTCAGTTCAGGTGTGCAAAGGCTTCCTGTGCCCCAGAGTCCACTACCAGACTTATAGAAGTGCACCGAATATTCCCAAATGTTTGTGGTGGCAGTTTAGAATATTCAGAGATGAAAGACAATCACCCAAAAGAAGAGTGGAGCGAAGGGTCTGTCCTCAGAAAGACTCTTTGAGCTTCATTCGGTTCCAAATGATTTCTCTCTTGTATGTAGATGGCAAAGCTTTCTTTAGTGTAGTACCACAGAGATTAGCCGGCGACCAAGAAACTGATGGCTTAAAGGAATACTGGTGCAGAAGACAGAGATACTAAAGTTAGTCGGCTGCTTAAAGCAAACTTGTAGCTGCTTAAACCTGGTGCTCGATCATACAAGTGGGAAAAAAAAAGACCTGTTTATTATAGTTTTGAATTTGGTTCAGTAAAACAAAACCTTATTTGAAGTACTTTTGATTATTTTAGTAGTTCATGTTTTCAGAATAATAGGCCGTGTTCAGGTCTGGTAGGTTTTACAACAGGTTAGCAGAGGCAACAGCCTGGTATCGCAGAGGTACATCATTTCCAGAGTGTCTAAGTGACTTATAGGTGGCAAAAGATGGCAGAATTGGATCAGTCATCCACTGGTTGGGGCTTATATAGATGACGTGACACTGAGTGACTGCAATAGTACCATGCATAAGGCTGCTACTAGAAAAAATATAAGGGAACCTCAAGTGAACGAGCTTGAAGATAAAATTTATCAAGTCTAAAAGTTAAGAGGTTTTTTATGGATAATAACAACGTCTTCACAATTACATGAAAGTTAAGAGCTTAGGCAGGCGACATAATGTGGCTTTAAATCAGGGGTGTCCAAGCTCGGTCCTGGAGGGCCGGCATCCTGCGGGGTGTAGCTGTCTCCCAGTTGCAGCACACCTGATTACAATTAAGGGCTCATTATTGGGCTTTTTCACAACCTTGTTGATGACATCATCATTAGATGCTGGTATGCTGAAGCAGGGAGAGAGCTAAAACATGCAGGACACCGGTCCTCCAGGACCGAGTTTGGACACCCATGCTTTAAGTGATGGTAAACAGGAAGTGTAGTTTAAGAAAAGTGTTAAAGAATGGTCTGCCAGGAAATGTTTAGGTTAATTCCTAGTTTAATGTGTTCACTGTCAGTTTATAAAATTCAAGCGTCTGTTGCGAACAGGATGAGCAAATTAGTTAGCCCCTGTATTAGGAAATGGTTAAGTGCTCTTTACTTGTCTAGTTGTGTGGAATTGCTTGGGAAAGGCTTACTTCCCCTCAGCTGCCAGTGTTTAATTAAACAAAAGAGTTTAAGTGGAAGAAGATCAGGCCAGTGCTGTCGTTATTTAGCAGTGAGGATATGGTTCTCGGGATTTTGGATCCAAATTGGACCCCAGAAGGGCGTCCAGGATACAGAAGCAGCTCATGCAGAGATTGTTAGCAATGTTCAGCTTTGCTCAGGCAAACCTGGGGTGGAAGGGAACAGGTCCTACGGGTAAAGGAAAGCTGGCTGCGGAACAGATGTGTAGACAGGAGGAGGTGGTTCGGGGTGCAAAGGCAGTGGCTCAGGTCAAACAGTGACAGCAGTTAAATTGGGAGGATGTAAGAAGATTAAGCTTAGCTGGAGAATGAGATTCACATTAGATTTATTAAAGGGGGCAACTCATGATGTCTTATCAAACCCTCAGAACCTACAACTCTGGCTAAATGTGGAGCCATCATTCCCATTGTGTCAAAGTACTGCAAACTTTATACAGATCGTTTTCACATAGTAACATTAACAACAAAGTATTGAAGTGTTTTATCTGGGGGGGGGATAAGGAGCCAATGGGTCAGTAGACAAGGATTGCAAGGGGTTTCTACTTAGGAAATACACTTAGATTTAGAAAAAAAAGAAGCTTGTTATCCCCCAGGAAATATTTCATAGTAATTTGAAAACTGACATAGTGTTATAGTCAGTCATAAAATGACATTGAGTTTCTTTCACCAACTGACAGCTCCTATGGAGGATTGATTAGAAGACGTTGTTGAAGGTGAAAAAGAATACTTCGATTTGCAGACCTAAAGGCTGAATTTGCACCCTTGTTGCTCCTCTTCAATGTACCACTACTTGGGTTGAATGCAGAGGGTTTGCCATCTTTCTTGCTCCCGGGGGAACTTGAGAGTCAGGGACAGAGTAGGAGGACAGTGAGGGAAATGTCAGAGGTAACAAGTAGGTGCAGCCAATGATTTGGTTCATAAGGAGTACTGTTGGAGGCCAGCAGGGGGACCTGCTGAATCTGTTTTAGAAACTAGTTCATCTTTCTTTTCTTTAACTTTATGAAGTTTAAGCTTTCTAAACCTGAGGGAGGACACTGGCTACGTGAAATGCCCCCTCTAGTCTGGTGGAGAGAGTTCTTGCTTAACCTGGCTCTTCTCCGTGACGTGGAATCATTCAGGTCCGAGGGAAAGATGGCATTGTCATGGAGAGCTGTGGTCTGGAACCCTGGATCTGGAGCACCTTCGCCCTGTTTTATCAGTCTTTCTGCTTCAACAAACCAGAATTAATAATTAGTTCTTGCCCAAAAAAAAAGCCAAAAAAAGGGGTATTGTATTTTCCAGACTATTGAGTGCACCTGCATTTAAACAGCACTGGCAAAATTTTAAGAGACAAAAAAAGAAAGTATATGTATAGGCCGCATTTGACTATAAGCCGCAGGTGTCCACCTAGCAACAGGGAAAGAATTACAATGAGAGAGAGAGAGAGAGCGAACTAATCTTAAGATGGATGCATGGAATTCTTGGGTGAATCTGACCTGTAAAGTCAGAATTTGTTTATCTGAGAGTCCTGTAATGTTCCCAGCATCGTTCATATCTTATAAGATGTTTTAACTTTGTCATCGTTTTTGGTGCTTGAACTGTGGTGAGAACATTAACCAACATTGTAAATTTGAAGAACCAGTTTTCAAAGTGAAACTTACTTTCCAGCCTGCATTAACAATGTGAATGTACCAGGCCTGGTGGGTTTTTAAGCCCCAATGAGGCTCAGTTTTGGATACAAAATGTGCTTGTGCTTCAGTACATAAACACATTCTACCACAACATTAAAATAATGTTAAATTAAAGAATTGAATGAGTCATAGTTAGTGTAGTTTAGTGTGTAACGTCAAGTCACTTCTCTCCGATTCTTTATGTTAATGTGCTGTAAACAAATCGAGAGAGTGACAGATTCTCACTGAGCAAAGAATATGCAAATTATTCCTTTTTCCTTCCTTCTTCCTGTTCCATGGCTAAGGCAGACAATATTATGTAATTGAGAGCAGGGGTTTTAAAACACACAATACTTTGTGATATTTTTTTTTCAATTTAAACCAAGATAGACTATAACCAATCTTCTTTGGAATAGAATAGTACATGTACACATCCATCTTCAATTTCATTTTATCCAACGTAGGGTCGCAGGGGCCTGCAGCAAATACACAGAGACGATCATGCACTCTCAAACTCACACCAACTAGCAATTTCTAGTCATAATGTAACCTAACTGACTGTGGGATATAGGAGTACCTGGAGAAGCTGCATACACATAGGAAACATGCAAAAAACACAGAGAAGGTTTCCCAGGCCCAACCTGACTCAAACCTGGGACCTTGCATGATTAACCATATCTGATACCTGCACGACTCATAACAGGTAAAGGCATACGTTTATGAGCTCAGGAGCAGAAGTATCTCAAATGTATAGCCACACACATAAAACCATTGATTATGATAAAAAAAAAAAACGTAAGAATACTGAATGTATCACATTCTAATAATTTCCAACTTTTGTCGAACAAATGTGCTTTGATTTGCTTCGGGTGAACTTTAGTTAGGAGCCCCTCAAACTCCCCACACTTTGAAAACCTTGGGAGAACAAAGTGTTTTTGTTTGAAAACCAGTGTGAAAGACATCTGATTGTCAATTCAAGTATATTGTCATGGCTGAGCTTGTTTTTTTGTACTCGCTATAAAAACAAGTTAGAATTTAATTTCACAGCATTCATGTGGATACACTGTCTGAATGCTACGGTTTCCACATTTAATATAGTTTTGATTTAATTTACATAAACTTTGAGTAAACTTATGTGCAACACAGTGATATTAGTGGAATTGCTCATCATATCGTCATGTTTGATCGCGGAAATGTTTTGATTTTGGTAAATTTGCCAAAGTCTTAACAAGATGTACATTGTTTTCCCTTTCAGCCAACGACAATGAAGAGGGGACGGAATTGACAGGCAGAGGAGGAGTGAGTGATAAAGTGTCCCTTTACAAAGGAGACATCACTGTCTTGGAGGTGGACGCCATCGTCAACGCTGGTAGGCATTTTACCCTCTTGTTGTGTGGTGTTGGTGTGTGATGATGCGTAAAGACAGCTCAGCTATTAAGTTGGACTTGGCTGCCCTCTGCTGTTGAGATCCAGGAAATGCTGTTTCTCGAGGCTTCACACAAGCAATGAGGACGACTGCGACTAATATTAAAGTGGACATCTGCTCTCATTGACCTGCCTTCCCCAGGGCTGAAATACAGCGCCATTTAGAATACAATTCCAGCTCTCTGTCCCACCTCATACCAGTGAAACACAAATTTTATTTATTGTTTGTACCTTTTATGAGGCGGGTCTCCCTTACTGATGATTATCTTCATCTGTTTGGAGAAAAACAAAAGGTAAAGATCATTTATCGTGACTACAATAAGACGTTGGAACAGAGAAGGTTAGCAGAACTGCTTTATTCTGGGATGCACCACTGTTATGTAATCATCTGCAGTTTGCTGACAACCTACACACTCTGAGGTGCTAGAAGATTACTGTACCTGTTGCTTCTGAGGACCATTTCTCTCTCTCTCTCTCTCTCTCTCTCTCTCTCTCTCTCGCTCTATCTATGAATAGGTGTATGAATTTAATCTATTATGTAAATACCCATCCTGATGCAGGTAGGCATTGTGTAAAAGTCAAAGATAATGCACTAAACGGGTACCTGCCAGCAACTAAATGCCAGGGTAACTGTTTTGCTTTATCAATATTTCGACCTTTATATGTGCGGTGCTTGTATTTTAAAATGTTTGTTAGTATCGTTTCACCTTTGCAATAACTGAATATCTGAATAACATTGCTGTATGCTATTTACTTATATGTGCCATACACTGGTCAGCCACATTCTTACCGCCTGTATTGCTCTTTGGGTCCTGAACCATGAGTCAGGTTCATGAGACATCTGAAAATGTGATGTGGTATCGGATATTAAGATGTTAGCAGATTCAATATTTCCTCCAAGTTGCGAAGTGAGGCCTCCACAGGGCCAAGTGAAGCAGCCGGTGTGCCCTGGTCACCTGTGACCCTGTAGCCGCTTTGCCACTTTTTCATTCTTTGACCACAGCAGACCAGGAGCACCCCACAGGAGCTGCAGTTTTAATGATGCTCTGACCCAGTATAATGACCACAATTTGGTCCCGGTAAAAGTTTCCCAAAACTCTCCCTTATGCTTGCCATTGCTTTTCCTGCTCTAACACATTAAGTTAGATGATTAAATGCTCACAGCTGCTCAAGGATATAGTGGATAGCGCTCTGGCTTCATTAGAAGATCTAAGTTTGAGTCCTGGTTGGGCTTGAGTGCCTGTCTGTATGGAGTTTGTAGAAAATGCATGCACACATAGAGAGAACATGCAGTTAGTCCAATTTTCTCCCACAGTCTAAAAAAACATGCATTTCAGGCCAAGCGATTGATTGATGGATCCATGGATGGATGGATGGATAGATCGATAGATACTTGATGCAAGGGAAATTCAAGTTTTGAGCAGCCCACATAAATCAACCAAATGACAAAAAATAACTGCCAGGCTCGTAGCCATATTGGCATCAACACTAACGGTTAGTACACAAGCACTTCCAATTTGAAAATCTATTGAAATAATACATTAAAAGTCAATATTTACAGTATTTACGCTGGTAACTCTAAATTGTACATAGGCGTGAATGTGAGTGTGTGATTGAGATCGTCTTTTTGTTCTGTGATGAGCTGGTGACCTGTTCAGGGTGCACCTTCCCTTTCCCCATAATCAGCTGGGATCAGCTCCAGCAGTCCTCGACACGGACCTGGATAAAGTGGTACAGAAGATGGATGGTCAGATGGATGGAGGTTGACCTGCCGCTTAATGTGCTCCACCCTCAACAGGTGCCATGATGGAGAGAATCCGTGTTATTCACTTCACTTGTCAGTGGGAATAATATTATGGATGATCAGTCCGACTTAATTGGAAAAAAAACAAAACGAGGTTGGTACTTTATTTCTAAAGAGAGAATGTGAGACCACACAGGATTTCTTATTTCTCCTGCGGTATAGACAGACATGAAACCCACTTTGATGGCATTTTAACTCACTTTTATTACAAACCTATTTAAAGTCTATGTGTCCTCCAGATATCTTTGCAAATCAAGGTTAAAGTGGTCGATAAGTGAGCCAGTGTTTCTGTGGCGAGGAAAATAAGCCACATGAGAATGGAAATAAGGTTCAGGATGGGATGTTGTGTTTTTTTTGTTTTTGTTTTTGTTTTAAACTGTCGAATACTATTTAAGCGTAGGCAGGGAGTTTGCTTCATCAGTTAATGCTGCCAGGCGTCCAGGCTCTGATTGAACCGCATGTTGGCCAGGAGGCAATCTGTTCTGTTTAGCGGGGTGTCAGAGGGCCTGAAAGGTTGAAGGAACTACCGAAGCCTTTTATCATTTAAAAAAAAGAGCCCAGCCTTTAGCCCACTGTTACTCTATTCCTCCGGTTGTCTTTGTGCAGGTGGTGGGACCGATAAGGACATATAGTGGTGGACTTTGCTCTCCCACTTTTGTTTACTGTCTGCCGGTGCTGCCGAGTACCGTGAATGTAAATTTTAATGTGAATGCCACGTTGCAGCCCATGTTTTTGTCACGGTTAACAAAAGACTCTATAGCACGACATTATGTGATATAAATGGGGTTTCCAAACTATTTATTGGCCGAATAGCTCTGGCTTTAGTGGCTCATGTCCAGATTCTGGTGAGTAACACCGCTCCGAGCAACACTGCGGATGTTGAGCAACATACATTGATAAGATCTTTGGATGGCTTGTTGAACTTCTTGCCTTTCATCTATTCATTGCTTCCAATCTCTTGCCTGCAGTACTTCCATTTTCTCATGCTGTTTTTCATTTCAGCTTGGCACCAGTGGACTGCTGTGTGCGAGTTGGGAGACTTTTTGAGCACTGTGAAAGCATTAGTTTGAAGCTTAATAAACTGTCGGAATGGCTTTTTCTCACATGAGTCAACACCAAGTCAGGGATATTTGCGTAAATTGTAGGTAAATGTGGTTTTTGGTGAGACGGAATACATTTTCCAATCTTCAAACATTGAGGCATGTTATTGCACTTTCTGTGTTTTTACTTCACATGTGAACAGAATGATGACGACCGACCCTGCCTGTTGATGTACCGAGATCAGTTTGGACTTTTAGTTTAACATCACCGTTGAATATATTATTGTATCTCATGTGCAGGATGCCATTGTTATCATGATCTTTATTATAGCAGGTATAACCTTCAGAGAGTATTAGTATAACATTGTCTTAAATGCATAAAGTACAGCTCATTAAAATGAAAAGTTACTTGGGGAATGAGAAAAGCCTGCAGTCCTGCGAGCCTGGAGCTCACGCACTCTTCCTATGTTACATCTCAAGTGCTTTTTATATCCTAAAGACAGTAAAAATCCATGTAACAATGTTTTTGTCAAGGCAGCAGCAATATGTGGGCTGCAAAGAACTGTCCAGCTTAGCAATGCTGTTATGGTTTCTGCCTATAGCTTTAAGAGGGTGTCAAGTTGCTTTATGTCCCCCATTAAAATTTAATTATTGGGCTCATTGAGTTTTTAATTCTTCTTTAATTCTGTTTGGCTGGAGGTTGCACAGGAGGTGCTCAAACTGTCACCTGGGTGAGAGCCTGGAGAGAGCAGGACAGGAGGGGCTGCGGAGACGAGCGGTAAAGTGTGAGGTTAGGATGCTACATAAACAATTTGTGACAAGCTAGATTGTGCCTGCAGCATTCAGTCCCGCCAGATGGACCCGACTCAGCCTCCTGTACAGAATAAGCCAGCGCTGTTCTGCCGTCTCCGTTCATACTCCTCGTAACCCCCCTCTTTCTTTTTTCTTTTCCGCATGATCAAAATGATAGGGTGTGAAGACGAGAGGCAAATTATCCCTTTCTACTTTCAAACAATACAACTGTATGGGAAACAAATTGAAAATGACAGTAGTTATTGTCATTCTCTGTACTCTAGTTATGAATTTTGATGTAACATATTATTTTAAGGAATAGGACAAACAAACATTAACAGGAACATCATGGCCAAACATTAAGGCACAACCTCTCCAGGTGCTTTTATACATATGATTTAGGTGGTTATCCTGTAGTAGGATTTATCACCTGCAACAGTGACGGAGATCTCTGTCATCGGGGGATTTGTATTGCATCAGCATGTCTTCATAATCTTCTGATTATATTTTTGCCTGCATGGATCAGCGACAACCCCACAACATAACAAACCTGCAGTACAGTGCTGAGCACTCCTGCCTCATACCAACATGATTTGAGTGCCAGTTGGACCTGAGGGTTTTTCCTGTGTGAAATTTGCATGTTTTCCCTGTGTATGTGTGGATTTTCTCTGGGTGTTCTGGTTTCCTCTCACAATACAAAAACTTACGTTTAAAGTTAATTTGTGATTTAAAATCATTGCCTTATTTGTTTATAATTTTTTTTTTTTTCATTTCCCGTAGGTGTTGGTGTGTATGTGGTTGTCTGTCTGTGTGCTTGCCTTGTGATGGACTGACTGCTCGGTCAGAGTGTAAGCTGCACTGCCCTGCGACCCTGAGTTGAATGACATCGTGCAGAACGGTCCTCCTCAAACTTTCAGTGTGTGCCACCTGAGAAAATATCGAGCTCTCCAAGTACCACCTTTATGGCTGATCTCAACATACAGTAGCGGAGGCTTGCCCTAATTTATACTATGTTTTTTACTGTTTTAATAATTGTATAATATTATCAAATACGTTTTCTTAATATTTATATGGATATATATATTTATGACTTGCCCCTATATACCACTAGAGGGCGCTTGCTTACCACTGGTGGCACACGTACCACAGTTTGAGAATCGCTGTTGTAAAACATTGATCAATGACTGGCTGTTCTTTGATTGAATACTTTCATTTATTCCTGCAAACTTATTGTTTTTCTCATAACATTATTCCATGGATTACATTTTCATGCAGAAATCCCGATCTTGTCCTCAGATTTATTGATCAGCTACTTTGTGTTATATGGACCTTTTAACTTCTACTTGAATATGCTCCTGCCTGGGATTGTTCAGACAACTCTCCTCTTTTCTTTTCATGCATAAGTTAATGCCATTTCACGTTGTGATACCAAAGATCACAGTGATTATTTCCATCCTTTCAGAAAATCTGACGGACTAATTATAGGATGTGGGACCCCAGTGATAATAATTGAACTCAGTAAAGCTCCTGAAAATTAATATTTTAATTATTTAGTAAGGACAGATTTTTGTACACTTTTGCACAATTGTTATAGCGCCGTGTGAGAGACGGTACCGCCATGTCCTGTAATTTCAGTCACTACCGAGTTGTCCTTCTGATTACATATTCCCTAGCTATAGTAGCTGATGTCTTTGACATAAATAAGCAGAAAGAGGACAGTATCACGCTCAATCAAGGCATGTTTCAAAGATAATTGTAGACTTCAGTAAAAATTGAAAAGATGCTGCTCATAGTGGATTTTAATTTAATGTATATCATTACTGTTGCTTTTTGGTGGAAAACGCTGGATAATACCTACCATTTCCTCCTTGTCTTTGTGCTTAAACTTTATGTGGGTGTCACTATCCCTCTAAGATCAGAATGAGGTTGTGTCGATAGCGGTGTGAAGTAAAAAGGACTTTTCTTATCAGGATGCCTGTGGTAATTATGCAAAGGGGTGGACTCGTAATCCAATACCTGCAGTAAGCCTTTCCCATCTTTCTGTATGAGATCTTTTTTTTTTTTTAACAGGAGCCAATTTAGTGTGCAGAGGGAATCTGTTTATGAATGCTATAAAGAAGCGGAGAGGTTGAGGCGAGTTCAAGAAATTCAATTGGTATTCAGTGGTATGGAGCCACTTGTACTGTAGTCATCACAGGTTTGATGAGCGCAGTGACCCTCAGAGGGCAGAGGATCATGATCCAGTGGAGATTGACTTTTATATGTTTTTTTGGCATGCAGTCAATTCAAACGGAGTTTGCCTGTGGGTTCGCTCGGCACAACGGCAGTATTGTTTACCTTCTTGATCTTTCATGCATAATGTATGGTCCACAACTCTATATGTCCTGCTCTGGTCAATACTTAATAGTGTACAGTGTTGTTCTGTGGTCAGGGCAAGGTATCATGTGGAGGGGAACTTTATTATTTCAATATCATGCGACGATGCCTTGTCACGGAGTGAAATTTGAAATAGGAAAGTATGCTTACAAAATTTGAATCATGTGATGTCGTTAATGTGTCATGAAGAAGAGGAGTGGCAAGCCTCGCTCTGTTAGCTTTTTAATGGGTGAGGAAGGTCCATAGTGGTTCTGGTTCATCCCTCCTGGCTTATTGAAAACCACAATACGTTTGGCAGCACAGCAACACCGCGGGATAATAGTGTCTAATGCCCACAGAATATTATGTGCTTCTCTGAGTCACAAGCCTTAATGGAAAGCCCTGCCTTATTTATTAGGAAATGACTGCATGTACTGTGGTAATATTTTAGCCTACAAAGCAGAAGGCTTTCCACAATGAAAAGTAGAAATGGCATTTTTATTCTCTCACACTGTTCTTGGTCTATAGATGGTTTCTGAAATGACTGACTTTTCATCGGTCCTCTTCCCAACTTTAGGGTGCCTTTAAAGGTCTAGTCGTAATATATGACAAGATTTTCTGCTTTTCTACTTTGTGAAATTGATTTGCTGTTCCAATTCCTCTTTTATTGCATCAGTCTAAAATGTTGCTGGGACTCTACATTGCTCTTATGGAATGGGGGATTGAAAAAAAAAAAAGAAATCATTTAGCTGTGCAGGTTGTCTCCAAAAAGCCCATGAAGATGTAACACCTGACTATTGCCGGGCATACCAAACAATGGTGTCAAATTTACAATTCACTTTTTACTTTTCCATTTCCCTTAGAGAGGGATAAAGCGCATGGCATCTGGTTTGGCTTCCCACTGTTTAGGGATCTTGTCAGCATAGACTCTCCATTAGATTTTCTGACAGTCCGCCGATGTGCTGCACAACACACTCAGCCCCTGGAGAGCCCGGCTAGATGGGCCTATCTGTCTCTGTGCAGACTCACACCCTGTACCACAGCCTCCCTGACTGATGCAGCCATGCTCCCGGCAATATGACTGCAATTCAGAGTCTCTCACTAACTCACCCTGCCGCTGCTTGTGTATGCTTGCAAGTACACTCGCCACAGACAGAGACACGCAAACACATACATTAGAGGGCATGGCAGAGAACTGGTAAGTTCTTGAGAAAACTTGTGATTGTTGCACCGTCACACAAGAATGAAAATCAATGCCCCTGGCTGAGAGAGCTTGCTGCTCTGATGAACAGTGAAATGGCTGTGGTGAGTGGGTTGCACTGGATCTTGCACTAAAAGGTCCAGTTAATCGTATCACCTCATGGAGGTATCGCATGAGGACAGGGTTTTCCCTGCCATCACATTGTAAATGGGAACCGAGGTGCTAAACCAGCTGGCGAGTTTCCCCGCTTCTTTTTTTTTTTTTTTTTTTGTGATGGCAGTGTGATTTCTATCCAGTGTGGAGCCTGTCTCAGGGTTTGGTCAGCATCAAAGTTGTTTGCCTAATGTGTACCAACATGGCCAAATAGTCATAATTTTTCATGAAGTGTTGCTAATGGAAAGTAATCATGTGAATCTCTGCTGTCAGTGTGCGACTGCGTGGCACTTAGAGAAAAGTCTGAAATAGCTTGAACTGCTAATGGACTATGACCGTATTGAGTGTTGGGGAGAATGACTCTACCCTTCCCTCCTCATTCACACATTTTGTGACCCGGCTTCTATCTTGCACACACTCTCCGTTTCGGTGTCTGTCTCCCTGCTCCTCCCTTTCCCTCCAACATGAACTCACACTTCAAACATACTTACACTCTCACCCCCTCCACAAAGTGAAGGTCGTGAAACTGAGCTGGGGTCCTCGGAGACTGTTGCCAGTGCTCATGAAAAGTCCCGTCATTCAGGTCAGGTCCTCACTCGTCTCCGCCTGTGGACAGAGAACTTAAGTCATTGTCGTCAAGGTCAGAACGTCGCTGTTTGCATCTCTGTTTTTCCCCTTCTTGCCTCTGCTTCACTCCCCCATCCGGAAACAAACCGTTCAAAACACTCTACCTTATGCTGCACACACACCAAATCCCATCCATCAGGCCTGTGAGTAATTGAGAGGCTATTCAGATGGGAACAGCAAGAAATAGTCTCTCGCTACCGTCTGTCTTTATTTTCCTGTGTCCCACACAAGTTGAGGCTCCTTGAAATTACCTGCCATTTATAAAATATTGAACGGGAAAAAATCTGTTAAACAGTGGATGTGATCATAGCTTTCATTCAATGAAGACTATGCTGCCATGTACTTAAGTGATATAGAGAAGGCTATAACTAAACAAGTGGGAACAAAACAAAGGATATTATTTTATGAGTAGGTACAGAGAGTTGGTGCTTGGAAAATGAGTCACGTCCTCCACCTACGCATACAGTATGAGATGGCCTGCCAGTAGGAATGTGTATGTATGTTGCTGGAGGGACTCATAGCCTCTCCAGCGGATGAGTTATTTTTTATTTAGCAGTATAAAACAGATAAAGCTTCCATTTACCAAGTAATGTTGCAACCAGGACACTGGCAATATTGGATCCAGTGCTTCAACAGCTTTAGTACACAAAAGGGCCTGTAGGGGGCACTGTGGCTCTATTGGAGTATCACTGACGTCTCTGACAGCAGACTAAGTTTGAGAAGTGGGATGACTGAACAATTTCAACATCTCAGATGGATAAATCCCCTGTTTTTTGCTTTCCCTTCACAGATGTTCCCTTACAAGTGTTTGCGGTGACAAGTAGAAACTCCGAGCTATTCTACGGATATTCAGCATTTGCTTTTTCCAGTAGCTTTGAAAAGCATCCAAGTTTGTGGCGTTTATGGAAACAAACACTTTTTTTTTCTTTTTAAAAACAAAGGAACCGCTTTAGTGCTGAGAAACAGGTTACAGCTGTTATACTATGATACGATTACAGATGTAAGAGTGTGGCCGTGCAGGTTTCTTTGGGGTGGGGGGGGGGGGAGATAGTGCTTGTGAGGAGTTGCATGCACAAAAGATGGGAGAAGTAGTTCTTTTATCCAGAGGACGAGTTGCGGAGGTCCCGTCTGAGACTAGCTTTTCACTGGCTGAGTGAAGCCCGGGTGAAAGGAGAGGGCTGTAGAAATCAACCCCTGACTGCTGACTGTTTCTCTGCGCAATCTCCAGGCAGCGTGTTCGGCATTGTTGTCAGCAGGCGATTCACTGGTCTCCACAATGCCCCTCTTTGAGCGTCAGTTCATTCTCCCCGGTTCTGCTCCTATGTGTTCCTCTCCTCTCTCATTTCGGTTCCAGTTTGTCTCAGTTAATCTCTGGTTTTGGAAACGCTGTACAGCCTTGCAGAAACAAACAAATGCTCGCCCTGTTCACTGCGAACCCAGGAAAGTGTGCACCCCAGCAGAAATCCTGATGAGCTTCTAGGTTACACTCCTGCAGTGGCAAGGTTTTCTATAATAGCTTTTTATGTATAATGGCAAGGTAATGGTAATGGTCCAGGTAATGAGCAACATAATGTTAGAAGTAAGTAAAGGCATATAAGGTGCTCATTTTGGCGAGGGATGTCATTTTCTTTCACTCAACTTTCCATTTGGTGGTAATTTTATGCTCCACTTTCATAGTTGTGGTTTCTTTAGAGAAGAGGCAGTAATTCAAATATAGGCATATTCTATATATGTGCTCATGTAGTAGCAGTATTAAAAAAAAAATTACCCACGGCAGTGTTTTTCTCACCAAGTCTCATTCAAAAGTCCAGCTAATAAAGCAGCACTTTATGGAGGTTAAAAAAAAAAAAACACAATGGAGAGGAAAAAAAGAGGGCTTTGCTATTTCTGCTTTTGCTAAACAAAAAAAGTAAAGAAAATCCGGCTGCATACGAGACCCTCTTAGCAACTAAAGCGAAAGACGGGGATGTTTTCAGAGTAGTTTAAAAATGAGAATATTTGCTATAACCCTGGGCAGTTCATTCGGTATTTGGGAGATTATACAAGTTTTTCTGAGCGGCATGTTCATAAAAGTAGCTCTCAGCTGGCCATTTGAATACAATTCAAAGTAATTGCTTTCAAACTCAAAGTTTGAAAAGTTTTACTTGGAAGTAATACTCGGTGGAATACGTTTGTTCTGTTATGTTTCCACTAACTTATTCTATTGTGATATTTAAGTGTTAATTAAGTTCTCAGTGAGTTGTTATTGTCGGGAGTAAACATTAAGAATAGATGCCTTTTGAGAGTATAAAATATTCCTCTCATGGACGTTTTAAGTTGTAAGTACTCAGGCGTGTACTTAACATTTCAATTGAATGTGAAATGAATGAAACTCCCAAGAACCATTAGAGAAATTTGGTTCTCTGTACATACTAAACAAAATGTTCATCTGTGAATGGCTGTATATTTCACTAATTTACTGTACGTCAATTGTTTCTTCCTTTTTTGGGCTTACGACCTCAGTTTGTCCCGACTTTTGTCTTTAATATAGCAAGTCATTGGTATCAGTTTGCAATTGTAGGGAGTGATATTACTATTTTTATTGTGATATATCAAACATTGTTTATTTAAAAAAAGATAACATGGGTGCCTATTTTTTTTTATTTAAATCTTTTCATACTGTGAAGAAAGTTAGAGGTTGAAGGTGAAATCCAATTTAATATAAATGATAAATCACTCATCCATTGTGGTGATTCTAATAGGAGAATAGTCTGATAGAAGAATCACCACAATTGAGTAATCTTTGAATTCTGGGTTTAGAAACACGCTTTTTATTGTAGGCTGCATTTGCAAGGAAAATATGAGGAGCTACTTTGTAGGATCTGTGAATGGAGATGCTCTTGGCAAGAATTAAATCTCTGAGATTGTGATGCCTCCTTTGCTGAATTTCCTATTAAGTTGTGTGAACTCAAATGATGCTTTATTGCAGCACTAAACCAGAAACTACACACATTATCCTGGAGAATCAAGCAAGGTGCTTGGAGAGACCTCTTCCATCTTCTATAATGAACTGGGTTCATAACAAGAGCAGCCTTTCCCAGAAGAAAACAAATGAGGGAGAGTTTTCTCGCAATATAACTTTTGAAATTTGCAAGTAAATGTGAAATAAGAAATTGCGATTTTCTTCGGCCCCGTGTGTGTGTGTGTGTGTGTGTGTGTGTGTGTGTGTGTGTGTGTGTGTGTGTGTGTGTGTGTGTGTGTGTGTGTGTGTGTGTGTGTGTGTGTGTGTGTGTGTGTGTGTGTGTGTGTGTGTGTGTGTGTGTGTGTGTGTGTGTGTGTGTGTGTGTGTGTGTGTGTGTGTGTGAGATTTTGCATTGTTTTTGCACAATTCAAAGACACAGCTCAATATGCTCTCATGATAAATGGACTTGTAATATCTTTTGTTGAGTTTGCTTTAGCTGTTGTACAGTTACACTGAGCTCCGCTCTATAAATACACCGAGCGCCAACGTGCTCGCAGCTCTCAGAGGCTGCTTGTCTGCACAGTTGTTGCCCCAGCGCATGGTAATGAAGCTCCGACTGGACGTCCTGATGAAATGGATTTCCCTTCTGTTGACACAAGTGATTGTGTGGTTCCTGTCGGGCTCAGAGAATGTGGACTCATTATATTCAAAGACCTGGAACAGTAACCGAAATGAGGCCGAGGTTCTGTTGGCTATGATGAACGGTTAGCTTTATGTGAAATGTCCGGAAGATATGATTTTATTAGGCATGATGGAGGTTTTATTTTCAGACGCTTTACAACTCACCAGTCGGTGTTTGATGAAAGTATGCTGCAAACAATACGCACTAATGAACTCCATCAGTTTCCTAAAACTGGATCCCATTTGGGCTCATTTATGACAAAATGATCTCAATTGCAGACCGTTAGGGCAAAGTAGTGTATACTGCCGGATATTATTTCTCCACTTAGTCATTTAAGACATTTGGTGTGATTACAAAGCTCCATATATTAAAAATGTTCAGTCTAATATTTTGACATGTCATCCATTGTTGGCGTGATTGGAGATGTGACCACCAAGTTAGATTGGTTTTTCATTTCCAAAAGTATGTTGTGCGTGGCAGGTTTTTTTTTTTTTTTTTAAGTGATAGAGGAGGCTGAAAAGAGAATGTCTTTTTTTTTTTTCTTGAGTGAAGAGGTGGTTAATGCAGCAGGGTTCACAGGGTTGCACATATAGACAAGCTGATGATTTATTTTTTGTGATGTACATGGAGGGGGATCGGAGTGGGACCCGACTCGGCGGCAGTGCGACCTCAAACAAACTACATTTGTTTAACCTCGCTCGGCTGTGGCGCCGTAATGGGATGATGGCTTCTGCCATTAGCATGATGAAATGGACAAATAAGTGAGTCTAGTGAAACCCACTCAAGTAAGGGGCGGCAATTTTGCTGGCCTTTGATGCTCCAGTTGGCTATGGAAACAATTTTATCTCTTTAATAGAATCTTAGTCGTCCCTCTGCTCCTGCACAAACAAAGCAGATTAAGGTTCCCAATAAGGCGAGGGCTACGCTGTGATGCGGCTGAATTCTTGATACTGTGGGTGGTAACCGCTGTGTGCTTTTGTCGACCCTAGCGAGGAACTCCCCGAAAACATTACCCACTCTCCAAATCTCTTCCCTTGTACTTTCCTCGGTTCATTTCAGCAGGGCTACAAACTGTTTATGGTTTTATCATAGATACCACATCAACAATGGATACTACGGCAACATCCAAACTAATTAAATCCAAGTACATAGTTGTTTTTTTTTGACTGTGGGAGAAAACTGGAGTAGAACCATGCATACAGTAGGTAGATGATGGGTATGAAACAGGTAGAAAAATAGGAAAATGAAACACAAAGCATATTTACACATAGAAATGCCATAATATGGCGTCTTACCTTGTCTGCCTGCTCTACAAGCTATATGTAGGTTGCAGCAATATTGTGTTGTACTTCACTCTGATGGTGAAGCTAATTATATCTTCTGTGGCTGAAACTCTGTTTCAAATAGTCGACTTCTAAGCAACTTCCCCATAAGTCCCCGCTTTGATATGAGCACTAAGGAAGAGATTCTTCGTCTTCCTCGCACCTCCCCTGCTATGAGCAGGCGTGGATTGATCTGAAAACACACAATTTGGTATGGCAAAAGAAAAAGTCAAGTTAGGAGGGCCTTTTTTTTTATTATTATTTTTTCATTTTGGAGATAAGAATTATAAACACTATATAAGTAGAGTGAAAAGCTGCCAGGTGAAGGACGTAAATGGAAACAAAGAGACATGATGGCGCTAAGAGAACGAGGGGAACTAAAGTAGGAGGTTGTTTGGTGTGCAGATTTACCCTGACATGTCCCTCCTGATGATAAAGGCAGCACATGGCCATTTCCCGGCCATTCCACTCCTCGGGGTTCTGCACTGTGGTGTTAATGAAACGTATCACATTCCAGCTGATAGAGGTATGTTTATCATGTCATAGTGGGCGTCTTGACAAATGGCGGAGAAGATTGAACAAGCTAGTTTTATGTATGGCCACAGGGTGGGAAAACTTTTCACAAGCAAAGTCAATTACACTTTTTGTTGCCCGTTTTATGGCGCGATATCTGCTCGGAGTATAAGTCCAAACTGACAACGCAGGGTAAAAGCGCTGATGTCTAGATTCGATAACTTTTGCTAAGGGATGTTCCCGATGACAAATTTTTATTAAGACGGGTTTAAAAAAAACAAAAAACAACAACAAGAAAATGCTGTGGAAACAGTGAGAATTCAGCACAATTTATTGTTGGGTATTTTAAACATTGACCTCAAAAGTATCAAAAGTTTACATTTGCAGTCTTTGAAGCCTTCAATCACAATCTGTACTTTGCGGCCTTCTGGAGGTCATCATTTTTCATACTCAAGGTATTCTATTACCTTCCTGCAGCAGTTACCTTCAACAAAATAAAGTGGAAGCATATCTTGTGAGGTCATTCATTGTCCTGATGTGCTGTTAGTTTCCCATGCTGTGACGGGGACTCTGGTGTGAAAAGGCTATCAGATTGTCGCGTGCGTCGCTGAGCTAACGCTGCTCGCAGCTGCAGCGCGGATGTGATTCGAGCCGAATGTGATTATATGCTTACATGTAACTTTTTTTTTTTTTTTGATTTTATGGTTGGAATTAGTGGCGACCCCTGGAGTTTTACATGAATAAAACGTTAATTGTTTTAACTGGCTGATGTCAGGTGCCTCCCAGCGAGCGGTCGGATGTTTTCTAATGGGGCACATCCCGAACACAAATACTTTTGCTTGGAGGAAATACGTCAATTTTTTTGCCTCATCGCACAGGAACATCTGATTACATACTTGTTGTTGGAGAAGTGACTCGGTGACCGTTCCATCAGCTGCCAGTATTTTCTACATACCAGTAAAGTAAAGACGACGGCAGCCAAAAAAAAACAAAGACAGAAAAAAACAGTGTTGGCATTTAGAGGTTGTCGGCATTTTACGTGACGTTCGTGTCTTTTCTGGTCCTCTCACTTGACGAGTGATTGGCAGCAGCAAAATTATTCAGTCGTGGTTAAAAACCCTTTGTCTTCAAGCCGAGAAATAAAATGACAAAGCCTTTTTTTAAAATGTATTTATTTTTTTACATTTAACATCATGATATAGGCTATTGGCTCCTCAGTAAACATTGTTTTGTTGGATCTCTGCTTTAATGAGCTTCTTTGTTTGTCTCTGCAGTTCAATTGTGACTTTATTGCTGTTGCTTGTTAAACACAACTGTAGCTCAAGAGAGCGGCGGGGTTGAGTGGGTAACGTACACACTGCTGCATACAGAGGGGGAAAGGATTCATAAAGCACTGCTTTTTATACGGATACACTTTGCATACATTCATGCCGCTGCAATAAAATAAAGACTTCCGTATGCATGGTAATTTTTTTTTTTGTGGGCACAATAAGATGCATTTATTGTTGTTTAGTTCTTTCCACATTTATTGGTGTTGGTTGGGAGATGGATGTTTAATGAGTCAAACAAACGGACATAACTGCATTTGCTTACGACACCACACCAAAATGTAATTTCTCTATTAAAACAGTGCATCACAGTTCATTTCTCTGAGAGTTTATTATAAGTGAATGGGAACACAACTTCATGTATTCGAGAAAAAGACGATCCTTTCTGTCATCGAGCTGTCTCGCCTGAATAATTAATGGATTGCAAATGGAGGCAAAACAGTTAAAATGATATAAACACAGTACATAGCCTCCCTTCCTGTGTTTTACTTAAACACATCCTATCTGTGCAAGTTATAGAGCAGGTAAACAGATGAAAGGTAACAGATGAAAGGTATGTTGAACGACAAAGGTATGCTGGACTTTAGTGTCAAGTCAGCAATCTTCACTCTCTGCAGAAATCAATGTCATAAATTGACTTCAAAGACTGATCTTGTCTCACAAGACAAGATTAATGCACGAAAGGTTGTATAGTTGGACCTGAGTACTTGTGTAGTCGTATTCCAAGAGTGGTATTTGTTTTTTATACTACAAGTATGTTGGCCCGTTCTGTAGTACAACACTTGGCACTTTAAGCTACCGTTTTACATCCTACATAATAACACTACTGCTGGGGTGTCAAGTAAATCCATACGGCGAGGACTAAAACCGGGTCCGCTCCGGCCCACTGCATGACATTGGAAAGTGTAAAAGCTACAAAGAAAACTTCAAGTTTAATTTTACTTTAAATCATGCAGTTTACAAGGACCGACATATAACAACACCAAGGTCAGTGATGCAGCAGTGAGAGCTGCGTTACTGCAGAACAAACGTACTGTGAGAGTGGATTTCTGAAAACATGTATGGTGAAGGCTGCATCACAATTGGAGGATGTGCTTTATATATATATATATATATATATATATATATATATATATATTTCATTTCATGAGATTTCATTTTTTAAAGACTTTTCAACATGTTCAGGTTTTGTAGACCTTTTTATTGAATGTACTTGTTTGCCTAAAGAAAAAGCTTGACTCTGTAATGGTTATCATGCTATTATTTTAATTGTCAGTTCCAGTCAAGATTGGATTCTGTTATGTGACAGCCCTGCAATACAGTAATGCAGATTTGTCATACAGTTTATGTATTATTATTTTCTTTACTCGAAGGTGTTTATTGTTATGCCTACAAGCTTTCACCAGTAAATAGGTGATAGATAATTCTGTCCCCCACCCACCCACACACACACACACACACACACACACACACACCATTTGACCATTTGCAATGTAGACTAGGGCAATACAGAGTGGACACAGTACAGTGTGATAATTGCTTCTGTAAATGTGCTTAACATTACACTGTAACACTGTTGTGTTAATGGAGTTAAGTCCTGCAAAGAGTTTCAGTGATTTTCATTTAGCAGACAACTCAATTAGCTGCTGGCCAATTAATGCTGCCTCTGCCGTGGAAATTAATGAAGAGGCAAGCTGGCGCGGGCCAGCAGCAGCATAGCACAAGCAGAAGGTCAGGTGGTGTTTTTATCCGCTTTCTCTGGTCATGATGCATTAAATGTCTAAAAATTGTTAGCAGCGAGTCCGTGCGTGTGTGTGTTAAAAGACAATTTAAATTAAATCAAATCAATTCAATTATAGGTTACTCGTCTAATTTGACTCTTTGACTACGTGTTTTGTATACCCGTTGATGCAAGGGTTTTCTTTTTTGTTATCTGTTATCGCATGTGTTTCACGAGATTTCAGTCACTTAAAGAGATGTTTTGCTCTGCTATTAGATGGACATCAAGTGGTCAATGTGCAAAGCATCTTCACTCTTCAGATTACTTAATATTATTCTGTAGCTGGTCATTGTTTTTGAACAAACTACTTAAAAGTCGCAGCAGATGTGTCTCTACACAAGCTTTGAAAGACAAAATTGCAACGCAAGGACACAGTAGAGTTGAAATCAAAAGAGATATAACTGATGACACAACGGGAAGATATACAACATACCTTGTAAAGAACCCCACTTTCCCATTCTTTTTTTCTTTTCTTTTCTTTTTTTTTTTACCAGTAATAAAGTGTAACTTTATTTTTCACTCTCTTTGTGAAGAAACAGGCCTTCTCGGCTCGCCTGAGGCGGCTGATTGCTTAAAGACAGACTTTCTGACTCTTTGGTGAGATAGTGTTTTAGGATTTGACAGAATGAAAAACCTCAAATATGGATTTTGTGTCCTGGGACACAACAACTTATAGGCATTTTGCCGATCTCGTAAAAAAAAATCGCTCTAAGAAGCTACGTTTGATTGATTGCTAAACTATTCCCCAAATGAGAGTCTTGGCCTTGGCTGCCTAAAACCACGTCTATGATGAAGCTGACCTGAAGTGGCCAAAACACGGGAGGCGAGCTGAGGGTGTCGGCTGGCAGAAGACTGATGTGATACAAAACAATGAGTAAAGCCCACTGTTCTACTGTGGCGAGTCCGTACAGCCAAGACTCCAAATGTGAGAGAGAGTTGCAGGATGTAATCATTAAGGGCAAAGAAGAGCAAGGCACACTCGTTTTGGAACAGGCACTGTATTGCCTGCTGTTAGCCATAATAAGCACATTTTAATTGAAGTTTCTCTCTTCTAACAATCTTGGAACAGACTTTCTTTCCTGAAGATGCGAGCCATAAACAAACTATGTCCAGCAGAGAAAGGGCAAAATCATGTTTACCCATCTTCAGACAATTTGGCACCCCAAAATGATTTCTTTTTTTTTTTTGTTGTTGTTGTTGTTGTTGTTGTTTTTAGACGCATACAAGTTGGCATCAAAATCTTCACTCGTTAGTTTTGCGGCGCTCTCTCAAGCTGTGCAAACACACCCAGCACCACTTTGTTGTGGCGACAAGGGAGATCTTGTCCCAAAAATCCATGTGTTTATGTTTCAGGTTCGGATGTGTTAAGGAGCCAAGTGAAGCAAAATGGCATGAGGAGTGCACTGCCTCCCTCTGAGAGCTTCATTATGGTAAACTAGGTTTAGGCTTTCACTCCAAACACCAGCTGGTGTCTCAGTCACAAGCGTCTGCTGTGGCATGTCAACATATTTAGATGTTAGCACATTTTCTTAATGACAGTTTCTCTTCGACTTTCTGCGGTAAAAATATGAAATGCGTGATGTCGTGCGTTAAATTTCATCAGCGGTAACAAATCATTTCGAGTTCCCATTGTTGGATATGATATTTTGATGCATTTCTAACGTCACTCTCAGGACAACACATTGGAAATATTGTGACTGTCAAAGGAACAAACACCACGACGAATAATTGTTTATATCTCTGCATCTGTGGCCGGCAACTATTGGATTTCCTTGACTATATAAACAGCGGCGTTGTCAATATTCATAAAAATACTGATGTTATTAATGCCTGAATCTGCTCAATTACTCCTGCAATGTGAAGGCAATTATCCTGTGTGCCGCAGCACAATCCAATTTCATTTTGATATCCCTCATTTATCCACGCGCTTTCTGTCACTTAAGGTCAGCGAGACCTCTGTTTGTGCTGCGTGTGCAGCATCTCGGTCTAACTTTAGCCTCTTCCTTTTTCACGTGACGGAGAACTGTGAAGTTATATGCTGTCAAAAGATGAGTTGTGGAAAAAGAAGTTGTCCGAGGTTGATGAGTCCGAGTACAGCTCTCCTCAGCTCAACTTAAAGCTTTTTTATTTTTTTTTAACCGTTCTAAAATTTTGGTTTCACAGCTGAAAACAAATATTATTATAAGATGTTCCTATCATGTTCTTTTTCTCACACATTGAAGAGTTACAATAATTCATAACCGTGCATCATTATTGAAGGCCATGTGTTAAAGATAATTGAATAAAGCAAAATAAATATTTGCAGATTTTGAAATGCACTAGATGTTTAGTGTTATAATTAAGTTATTGGAAGGCATTTTTTTGTAGGCAAATGGTTCAGAAGATAAGTTTTTTCTTTTCACCCCGATCTGTAATTCTTTTACCTCAATTTCATTCCAAACATAACATACAAACAGCAAATTACACGCTCATTATGTGTGAAATCTTCGCGGAAATGGTTATGGCTGCTATTACCGAGCAGGTTTTTGTGTTTCGTCTACCACTGTTGTAGCTGTTACACTCATGGCTTTGCAGGTTTTTCTTAGAAATTTAAACTAGCATCTTGTAATAAATCCTCTAAAAATGTATCATGATAAAAAATTGTTTTACCATTCACAGACTTCCTTTTTTTTTCTTTAATAAAGGTTTGTCTAATTTCATACTGAGAAAAGAAGTTAGATTGGTGGCAGATTTCACAACAGCTACAACTTTAAAAATGTGTTTTTCCTTTCGCGGATGGGTGAAAAAGGGCTCTCGGTTATCCACAAAGCTTACAGGACACATAATAGTTCAGTAATTATTCAGTAATAGTGATTGGGTCAAAACAACCATCAGAGGGACTGAACATTCTGTTCATTTACTTTATTGTCGGCAAAAGATTAGCATGAACCGTGTGTGTGTGTGTGTGTCTTTCTGTGCGTCTGTGTTCTACCATGTTGTATACAATATGTTCCATTTCCAGATCCATTAGGCTCCTAACTGCTATATGGCCTGAACAAACTTTGTGGGTAGAGGCGGAGAGACTGCTTTTATTTGCTCCAACATCTGGACTGTTACTCTAAAACGCAGGCATACTTAGACACTTTATAGCTGATCGCAGTACCTTCATCATCTTTGTCAGCATGTACTTCACAGTGGCTGTGGCTTTGTGCTGGTAATGTTAGTTAAAGGCCCATTTCATCCACTTAGTCTTGGTTCTTACGCTTCTTAAGGTTTTTATAGGGACAATGGGGGACTGCTGTTTGTTTTTCTATCTTGTAACTAAAGAGCGAAGGAAAACTTTGTCAACTTTTCCCAGTGACTGATGCTGAGTTTACTATTTCAGGGGGAGCCATAAACGTATTGATGTTGTTCGGTTAAACCTTCCACCGCCATATCAAAATAGCTGTAGAATAGTTTATAATAGCTTCAGAATAACTCTGACTTTACATGTTTCTTTTCAGAATCTGTAACTACTTTCCCCCACTAAGCTATTTAAATGTATATTCCCCCTCTAGGTTTGTTCTTAAAGGAAGCAGAAATGTTCTAAGATGAGAGGTATTATTTCATATGTGAGCTGCCAGATGGAATGGTTTTTGGTTTTACCTCTGTTTTTTTTTTTTCTTTCTTTTTTTTCTTTCTTCTTTTGGTTCTCTTTTCTGTGAAAAATGTACTTAAGAGCCTTGTCCCTTGTGAAACATGTTCTGTGTTCATACTAGGGTGTTAGGAATGAGGACCGGATATAGGTACACATTGTTTTCAGGCTTGTTCTTTGGTTTCTCCACCCGGAGAGTTGATGGAGAGGTCTTGGAAACCTGTGTGCCTGCAGATTAATCATCATAAAAGACAACGGGGCTGTGCTTTTTACTGCCAAATGGTGCATGAGAAAAGTCACCACTCCTGCCTGTAAGTTTCACTCACCATTTTACCTTCTCATCGTGCAGTATTTGGAAAGAAAAAGAAAAACCCTCCAAAACAAAATGCAGAACTGTGAGCTATTAGTTTATACCAATGATATAAGCAAAGGTGAATGTTTGAAGCTCTGTGAGAAGCACACACTCATTGACACATGCCCACACAGTGGTTCGTGCATTAGGGTCAAGTCTTGGCTTCATTAAGGAAATGCACTCAATTGCAATTAGCGGTAAACATATTCTTCCGTTCACTTACCCTTTGATTGCATTGTTATTGCACAAAGCCAAGACGGATAGCTGTATATTTGACGCTCTGCACTTTTTCAATTAGCAAACTTTTCTGGATCTGTGGCTATGTGTCCCACGGGCACTGTACGAGAGTCAGACAGCCCGAAGAGAGCAAAGTTAGCTTTGAATTCATTAACAGTTACTCCAACTAAGAACTCATTGGATGTTACAAATGAAGATTGGATAGTAAGAATGTGGGTTTTTGTGGTTTTTCCACAGCTTCCTTGCTCCCCACCTTGTGATGTAACCTGCCCCGAGGTCCAAATGATTTAATAAAGTGTGTTCTGCAAAAGTGGCCAAACTGAGACAGTTTTTGACAAATGCTCCATGATTATTTAATGTTTCAGGGTGTGAGAAGCAAAAATACATTCAATAAAAAGCATATTCTGTGGTTGCGGTACTCATAAAATAATTTCTTTTTGGGGGGGTATTGATGGAGCGACATGAGATTTTACCCATTCATTTGTATGTTTATGACCGTGAGGCAACGTCCTCCCAGTCTGGGCCACAGCAAGAGGCCAGGAGGCGGAAGATGAATACCTGATGGCTACACTCCCCAGACATTACTAAATGAGCAAACTGGCAGTTTACAGCTACCTCTCAACATAACCTGCATGTTTTATAGATGAGAAGAATCTCACTAACTGTCAGAGAATGAAAGCACCTCTCAGGATGGTACCATAATGGCCTCTCAGTAAAATGAGACCGGGCTTTATGGGTGTTTATCATTGCACATTTCACCAACTTTCTTTTACAGCCCAAAAGGAGATGGCAGCAACGCTTGAGAGAATGTCGAGGCTTTTATTTCATTAGCCAATATGTCAGATTGATCAGAGAGGACGAGGGAAGATCCGGTGCTTTATTATTCAGACTGCAATTAAAGTGAGAGCACTACTGTAAAGAGATCAAGTAAATACCTACTGGTGTCTACTAACTACCCCATTCCCCACAGGACTTTTAATGTTATGCCTGTTTCATACGCTATTTCGATGGTCAGAATGAGGAGCCATGGCGCTTTTCTGAAGAGATTGCTTTTCTCTACCCTGCCACTCTTGTCACTTGAGAGTACTTTGCCTTTATTAATCATAAGCATCAGTATTTGTGTGAAAGAAATATAGATTTTTTTTTCTTTTTTTTTTTTGAAAGATCAGATGCTCAAAGTAGTATTTTATTCAGTTGAAGATGGCTGGAGTTTTGAAGAAGTTCCCAAAAGCAGATTTCAGACTATCAGCTGGTTTCTCTTCAGGGTGAAAAGATGGAGACTAGTATAGTTTTCCTTGGACTTTTATATATAAATGAGTGTTCATTGCAGTTAAGGCCTTGCTAAGTGAGCTCACACAATACACGAGATGCAATAGATCACCAAAGTAACGGCTCAGATCCGGCTACAGTTTCGGAGTCACTTTTTTTTTTGTCTGTCTGTTCTGTTCAGCAGCTATGGCGTGCAATATTACATGATCGAGAGCCTTTCAGTACTGTTACAGTTTTTGCTCTGCAAATGAAGAGACCGGAACTCCTGTTTTATTAATGAGACATTTTTATAAATGTCCACAGAGATAGAACCACATCCTGACATCTTTTTATACTAGTAAAGTAACTCCTAAAAAAAAAAAGACAACACCACCAATACAACAAAAGGTTTGTTTATTGGGTGTAATTCGTACAAGCCCCCCTGCGCAGACAAATCATTATCATTGCTGCCCACTGGACCACATATCCAGAGACCACAACCCTGCACCTGACCCAGGAGAGCACCAGAGGGAGGATCAGCAGTGGCCTGCCCTAGCCAGGAGGAGCCCGCAGGAGAAGAAAGAATTATGGATGCCGTTTGGGAGTCACTCATCACGTAATTAGTCAAAACAGTAAGATAAAGACTAAATCAAAACCTGCCTGGACTATGCTCAGAATACTGGATGGCTTTGATGACTACGACTAGTGACTGATCACGTGTCCACTGACCCCTGGGGAGTGGTGATTTAGTGGCAGAGAAGTGGGTTGGTGATTTAAGGTCAGGGTTTAAATCTGCTTTCAATGTGGGTTCCTGAGCAAAGGCCTTTAACTTTAAAGTTCTCCCCAAACTCCACTCAGTGGCTTCCCACTACCCCACAGGGATGGTTTAAATACAGAGTACAAGTTTTAATGTACTAGTGTGTGTATATGGCTTTTTTATTTTTTTATTTTATACTTGATACTTTTGCACTTTTGCTCTTTAGTCTCATTGCCATTCATATCTCAGTCAAATGTTTTTTGTGATATTCATACATGAGCCAATTGAATGCATATCGGTCTCAAATACGGGGATTTCAACCCAGGATTCACATCCCGACATGTTTTGGATATCTCTACGCTCCAGCTCACTCCATTGGGTTGTTTTCAGGCTTCAGCGGAGCATGAGGACCTCCATTTATTTAGATCAGTTGTGTTGGAGCAGTGTAACATCGTAAACATGCAGCACAATTGCTCCCAAAGACCTGATTCTGCACTGCACTGCAGCTATAAAGCAAGAAGTTTGGTAATTTGTGTTGCCAGTTTTATTTTCTCCTACACAACTTATTCAAGCCTTTTAGCATATTGTTGTTTAGTTGGATATGAAAGTGAGGATGCCCCAGGCTTTTTTCTTTCCCCCTCCATAATTTATCCCAGCCATTTTACCTTAAATGACCCTGTATTAAAAACTATGCAGGGAGTTCCTTAAGCTTTCATGAAACATGGCCACTAGTTTCAGGTGAAATCACAAGTTTTTACTGTATTTTTCTCTGTACCACTGGGAGGTCATCAGGGGCTCCTGTGCCAGAGAAGTGCTGAATTGGCTTTGAGTGGACAAAGATGGAGACTTACAAGGAATTAGCAAGCAGGTGGAATAAAAGGGCTTACTGGGAAGCTAACAGAGCTCATCAGTTTTCTCAATTAGTTTGCTGCTAGGAGACAACCACTGAAATGACTTTGGCAAAGAGGTTTTATTACAGTAACTTGGAATGGATGGCCACGAAGGTGAAGTCCTTATAATTCCTGTAATAGATTCTGGTGTAATGCAAGCATAATCAGTAATCAGTCTAATGCTGCCATTGTGTGCTAGTATTTTCTAGCCCTATCTACTTTTTTACGAGACTCTTAATATTCAGTTATTTTCTTCACTCTTTGCCATTATCAATCATCAACCCTGGAGCCCGGCTCGGTGTCTCTTTTCCAGTGTTAGTGTTGCGTGTAAAGACTGAGATTTCGTTCAACTTCAGTTCTCAGCCGCGCTGCTCGAGTCAGGTGCGGGAGGGCAGGTGTCACACGCTTGCAATGCAGACCTGGCACCGGTGGGAGAAAGACGAGAGCTGCTGGCCCTATTATTGCCTTATAAATGCCTCAGGCCATCAAGCAAACACGCACCCCAGCCGTCCCCATCAGAGTAACTCAATAGCTCTCTTCACACCACCCTTCAACGTCTCAACACCTTTCCAAGGTTGAAAAATACCTCACACCAGTTCTCTCCCCAGGACGTTGACCCGGCAGCACAGGTCATCACTTTGAGACAAAGAGATTCTTATCAGCCCAGTCGCCCTCTCCTCACCCACCTTCGTTCCTTGCCCCTCACACGGTGAGCGATGACTCCTCTGAAACTTAATATCAGTGATATCATCAAGGTGCTTCTTTACACCCCTCTTAGGATTCCGAGTGGTGTTGTGAAAAAAATACCGTCGGGCACTTGGCTGACGGAGGACGCCTCCAGGGAGCTTCGGTCAGTTTGGTGCCATTAAGTGGTGTGTAATACAAGACTGGGAAAGAGACACATAACCAGAGAGCGGCAGGGAAGCAGAGGGATAATTGTGAATGAAGAGGTTAATGCCCCATAACTCATTTTCCTCTTTTCTCCACCCACTAATTCAACAGCAGGACGCAATTGCACACTGCCCTCCTGCTCAATCCATTATGTTTCTCTTCAAAACTGTTTTCGGTGATTGCTTAGCTCGCCCAATCTCTTTTGCATGTGATGGACATGGGAGTTTTTCATTTGCAGAGATGTACAAGAGATGTGTATATTTTACAACATCACTGCTATCTTTTTATGTGCTCTACATTTTAGATACCCGGTAAGGATTTATATCAACACACAGTGCTCCTGTGAATAAACAAAGTTATCTGAATATAACTACATAAATTTACATCATGTTGACCATAAAACACAACGGTAATTGGACTAAAGTGTTTACACGCCTCAGTTTACCAGATAATAACCCGGCTGTAATTTTCAGGTTTTCTGCAACTGGGATGTGATCTTAACTAGGTTATTATAAACGGGGCATGGTGATTAGAATACGTGAGCATCCTAAATATCAAGCAGAGTCTGCCGTGCATGTAAATGCATCCACACAATTTCAATTAAATTGCATCTTTGCAAGTAATTTATTTTTTTCTCTCCTGTAATTCCCCATGGTAAAAGAAAATACTCCAGTTGGATTATTAAAGTTCATGACAAAGAGAAATCACCACGAGGAAATTAATGTTTGGAGTGACAAATGAAAAGAAATTGTTGTTTATATGGGGACTTTGTTTTGTATTTTGCATCAGTCGTTTAAAAAGCAGATTGTAGTTTACCCTTTCAAAAAGATAAACTCTGACCATAAACTCAAACAGATGGGAACAGTCTGTTTTAGCTACGGAACAGCTTTGTTTCCTTTCATACCAATTCAGATAACGGTGTCCTTATTATTTATCAATTGTTTAGGTTGACAATATAATGTTAATATGGAAAAAAAAAAACATGAGGATATTAGAAATCTAATGCATCTCTGCTTCCTCGATGTACTACCATTCTAGAGAATGTGCACATTTATATTCAGTCCCTCAGAGTGTATTCATAAAGTTTTCATGAGGGGTGAATTAATTTGATCCCTGAATGCTTCGCTATTACAACTCTTATTGTGGCTGTCAACATGCATCAAAAGCACGGACGGAGGAGATGTCCAAGATCCAAGGAACCTCATTACAAAGCACCGAGAGCTCCCATCAAGGTTATTGTTTTTTATTGCAGTCATTCTTATTCGCTGTGCAAGGTTCATTTTCTTTTTTAGTACGTCCAAAAGAATTAAAACAATCTGATAGTAAATTTCAAAGCATGTCAACTAGCGGCTCATCACAGAAGATGTTTTTCCTCTTCTCCTGTCACTGCCTGTTGCAATCACTCACATAATTTGATGAATGGACTTTCTCCTAGTCAATCAGCCAAGCTCACAGATTGTGTCCCATGCCCATTCCTCTATAATCAAATAATCAATGAGCCATTTGACCAGGTCCAGTAATCCAGCCTCCGTAGCTGCCAATTTAGGTAGAGATTTATCAGCCTGATCTGACACTCTGGTCAATGAAACATCCTTTTATTCTACACGACCTAATTGCATAATCAGTTTGCTTTAATCTAGCTCTGTCTGCTAAATAGACAACTGTCATTATGTGACCACTTTGTTCTCCAAAGAGCTTAAAGCGGAGGGTGTGTGTGTGTGTGTGTGTGTGTGTGTGTGTGTGTGTGTGTGTGTGTGTGTGTGTGTGTGTGTGTGTGTGTGTGTGTGTGTGTGTGTGTGTGTGTGTGTGTGTGTGTGTGTGTGTGTGTGTGTGTGTGTGTGTGTGTGTGTGTGTGTGTGTGTGTGTGTGTGTGTGTGTGTGTGTGTGTGTGTGTGTGTGTGTGTGCGCGTGTGTGCGTGTGCGCGTGTGCGCGCGCGCAAGACACACTTTTCTTACCTCTGAGATATCTCTGAGGATCAGTGAAATGTATGCTGCATGAATAGCAGGATGAGATTATACATTTTTAGCTTTTAGCTGTCACACTCATCAAGAATCGCAAAGATTTTAAGAAAAAACAGCAAAAGCAGGAGCCTCAGTGAGTTGTTAGCCAGTGTTATGAAGAGCATGGTATTTTGAGAAAGCATGGTCAAAGCTGAAGCCCAGTGAGCACAGGTAGGGTCTCAAATGTATCTGCAATATTCATATAATAGCGCAGGTGGAATAAATAAGAGCAAGGCAAAAAAAAAGTGATGTTATTCCTTCTCTTTTATCTTTTCCCGCAGAACAGAAAAGTGGCACAGTACATCAAACACATGGCTATTATGTCCCCGAGGCACTAGACAGTTCTGAAATTGAGGGAAAATAGCAGACGCCCCATCTTTGAAAGCTAGCCTCAGCTGTCTTTTCGCATGGCAGGTCTTGACATTGGGATGTTTAAATTTGCCTTTAATGAACACTGCTGCCTACTTTGGTCGTGGGCCTGGAGGTGGTGCGGTGTGGATGGAGAGCTGGTTTCATTAGCGGGTGGTGAATACCTAAATTTAAGGTCTCTGATGGACTGTGACATGGAAGGCCAAATTTCACGTATTGGGCAACACAGAGTCTGAACACTGTGGAAGTAAGCTGCTGTCAGTCCAGATGGGGCCTGGACACAGCAGATTACCACTTCCTTCACTAGACAAGTATTGGTTCAGAAGAATTATTCAGAAAGTAATGCAGTGTAATCCCTCACTTCACCATGACATTTGCCATTCGTGGCACACAATCCCTCTGACACCTGTCAATAGTTCCTAAAACAAGGCACAGTCTTATAAAATCCAACTTTTAGATAAATGCTGGGGGGGGGGGGGGGGGTTCCTGTTGGTATAAGATGCCAAGAAAGACTGACTGATTCCATTTTGATTTATTTCTCAACAACAAAGGCTTTTGAATTCCGGGAGAAGTACTAATGGTAGATGTGAGAGTATAAAGAAAGGCTCAGATTAGTTTCCTCTATTCATCCTCCTATTATCAGCAGCAGAGACAAGGATAGTAATAAAAAAGAAACAGTCCTAGAAATATGACCCAGATGGGCTCTTAAAAAGGACTTGAAAAATGGGATTTCTTTTAAAAACCAAAATTAAAATGAGTTGGGAATTTATCTAATGGCTCACACATATATTGTACACACCCTGTACATATGTGAAACACTAATGAAGTCAGGTTAGTGGTGGGTTTAAAAATAACGTACAGACATTATTTTCTGGGGATTCTGAGCTCGCTGTGCACCCTGAAAGTCGAACATTTCTCCAGACAAACTCCCAATACCCCAGATGGCTTCTCCACTCTTATTCAGTGCAAAGTGAATCAGGAATTTTGAGACATATGGCTCATCCCTTGTGGATGCACTAAGCAAAGATTGAAACAAGAGCTGGACATGTGTCATTGTTCCCTGAGAGTGCACACTTGTTTGATTTTCGTCTTGTCACCAAATACACCCAGACAGTGGAGGACTGTGTGAGGTTAAGCCCCTCAAAACAGATGGCTGAAATCTGCTCAACCCTCTGGGTTAAATACCCTCTTTATTTCCTTAGGTACCCTAAGTGGTCTTTGCGTTTTACAGAAAGCTAGTGACACTGGGGTCAAACTGTTCATAAGTTGGGTTTTTCTAAATACTTCAACTGCTTCAAGTTAATCTTGGCTTTTATTTCCTCGTCACTTTGGTCCTGGAGCCATATGGCCAGGGAGCAGCATCAGAGCTAAATCCACAAAATAAGTGCGAGGATGCCTTGTGCCCACATCAAATACCACCCATAGTCTTGTGGAACAAGAAAGCACTGACCACCTCTTGGGGGAGTTGTGAGAGAGCATCGTTTCTTTCTAGTGGAGGGGAGTGTTGGCAGGGCGAGTGGCTCAGACAGCGAGGTTCGGAATCCGTTATGACGGCAGTGCATCAGGGAGGATGCGTTGTGTTGGGGTGGTGGTTCAGGGAGGGGGTATGTACTTTTACACAATCTGGGCTTAAGGCTAAGAACCTGGAGGATTTTTGCAGATGCTCCTCCACATTAAGTACTTCACTGCATCCTTTTGTCATAACGCAGGATAGAAAAATGGAGACAACTGCTGGCCTTAGTCCCGACCAGTCGCTGGGAAAGAGACGGATCGTGAAAGACATGGACGGAGTCCCAGTCATGCTGCTGCACGGGCAAAAAAAAGGGGAAGATGAGTTGGAGAATCTGAGGATTTGTCAGAGTGGCCATTAGAGCCAATTGGACCTTTAGTTTGCCAATAACCATGATTACTGGTTAGATTCTTGAGTGTGTGAAGTGACAGGGTGTTGAAAAACACTACAGTTATCATTCAGACCAGCCTGAAGGGTAGCATTTATTGCAGTAGATGTTTGTGTTACAACTCACTTGTCTATATTAACTGTAAGCAACCGATCTAAAACCATTTTTATTCAGGTTTTCTATATTAATGTGTTTTAGCAGCTCTTCTCCAATCTCACACAGCAAAGTAAAAGCACAATCTTTATTAGGCACCGAGCAGTCTGGAGGTGAAACGGAACAATAGTAGTGATCCTCACCCGCATTAATCCTTCCAGCCCGAGATCAAACCAGTTAACTTTTGGCCACATGCCTGTTTCTTTAACCAGGCTACAACTGATTATTTTTTTTTTTTTTATAAGCTTTTTTTTTTTAATGTCTGAAATGCCTGCATGCGGCTTGCAGCTGCAGACTGGTGTAAAATCCTTGAATCAGATTGGTGATAATAAATGTCCTTGTGATTTGTGTTTGCGTGTGTGCCAGCAAACCTCCGCTTGTTGGTCTTTTCATTTTATGTCTGTGTGTGTGTGTGTGTGTGGCGCTCCTCCGTCACAATTTGTCCAACACATTTTGCTAGTCATCTTTAAGGTGGGAAGTGTGTGTGTGTGTGTGTGATGCTGCTGCTTATCCCTCCCTACCCCGATCAAGGCAGACCCAAAGGAGGGACGTGAATGATTCCTGTGAGTAATCTGTCTTGGAACATACATCATTGTCCGACGCGGTCCTGACGAGTGTCAGACTTGCAGAGCTTGAGTGGGAGAAGTAAAAGGTTGTCAGGAAAGGTCTCTGCTCCATGAATTAAATAAATGTTTCATGAATTTTAAACAGCTTGCTGTTTGTCCGCCTGTAGTTTTTAAAAGACCAAAGGTTTTTTGTCAAAAACACAGAGAAGAGGCTGATAGAAGGAATCTGCATACATTTGCATCCATTTTGCAACATGTTAATTTGCCTTCTCTTAGAAGTGCATTTACAGCGTCTGTATCTCTTGTGCGTCTTCCTCCACCGCACCTCAGTATTGGGGGGGGAAAGAAAACTCTTTTCATTGTTATTTTCTTCTTTTAATTTCAGATCTTTAATACGTTTAGGGAATGCAATCTTCCTCTACTTTGTCTTTTATTTGACTGTTTAAAGAAATGCTGTTTTCTTTTACTGTCAAGGTAAAATCCTGGTTTGGCATGCAACTCAAGTGATAATTAGTTTACTTTTTCTTTTTTTTTTTTCACGGTTGCCACTTTGAATAATCACCGATGTTTAGTTTGCCAGATTCAGAAAATCACTGCAAATTAATCTCTGCCAGTAATTGCAAAAAATTATCTGCTTTTATTCACAATCGTTCTCATTTTTTTTTTTTCTTTTAAACCAGGATCAAGGTGTTAAAACCACTAACATTTCGTGGGCTGCAGGTACTTTGCAGACTACCACAGTGACTCAATACACAAAGAAACAAATGTAACTGAACTTTAGGTTTTGTGCTCATATCCATAGCCTCCTCCATCCTGCTTATCTCAGCTTTTTTTTATTTTTTATTGCATGTTGCTTCTACGGCGCTTGCCATCCAACTCTTTACTGAAGACTTCAAGCTCTGTGACCCAATTAAGTTTGAAACATTGCCTGTCGGGGAAAAAGTTATTTGCCCCTTAATTCTGCGACTCTATTCTGGGATGCTTAGTTTAGCTACTCATTCACTTTTCTTAATGGTGAGTGCTAATTGGATGCATTTCATATTTCTTGTAAAAGCACTGAATTAACCAGCAATGGTTGGGTTGCGAGTGTGGCAACCTGAGTTTATTATATAGAGCGAGACGACCCATCTCAACAAGCCAAAGTGAAGCTGGCCCAGTACACAGCTTTTAGAGATGCCTAAATATACACTGAGGGCGACATCTGATAATAACTTTGAAGCGACAAAAGTGGTAATCATAAGGATCAGTTTAAAGACTATTTGCAGGAGAGATGTAGTTTTATTGCTGCCATGGCAGCTCTTGGCTTTCTTCGTGTGTCGTCTGGTAGTCAAATGAATGGCTCTGACCGTTTGTGGCAGCAGGGCGGGGGAGGCCGACGCAGAGATTGCACTGATTGCCCCTTGATTATAAGATCTGCAGCAGGTGGAGACGAGAGTACTCATTTTCTGCTTACTTGAGTTTTCCACAAACTATTCTAATCCTTAATAGCTACATTTACATGCAAAGGGATTCCTGATCCTTAATCTGTGACTTTAGCATCAGACTCTTTAAAGACGTATGCAAATGTTGTCGCTCAATTTAAATCTCTGGGACATTTTTTAGTTTGTTGCTCATCTGGAACGGACGGGAGCAACTGGTAGCTCACGGGCCACATATGGCCCGCGTCTCCATTCTCTGCGGTCGCACGCTAATTCCCCCAAAAGGTATAAATTAATATGCATTTTACCATATATACTGTACTACTGTGGCGGTGCACCCTGGTTTTTGAATTTTGGTTGTGGCATTAACAAGAGAAGTAAAAAGAAAAAGTGTCATACCTATTTGCACGTTTAATATCTTAAGACTCCTTCTCATACGATTCCACATATTTAACCACAGCAAAATGATAAGATCGTTTAAAAAAAAAAAAAACTGACCTTAAAGTGTGATTTGTGAACATTGTACTCCTGTACTATTGACTTTCACAAATGATAATAGTGACATACACGATCACGCCAGTGATTATGGCTTTAACATATTTGTATGCCAAATTTGAAGCATATCAGGCTGTTGTAAGGCGACTTTTGTCCATCGAGCTGTATTGGGCCTGTCTCTGAGGTTTTTAGGCCTGTCTTTTTAGTTTTTTTTGTGGTAGAATGTGGTATTACAGAACTGGACACCATTGGGTTTGTTGTCTAGCATGCTAACTTCAGTTTTTAATCCCTGCATCATACTATATGGACATCTCAAAGATTGCTGAGCCGCTTTAAGTAAAACATCTTTCACCTTTGTTATTTCTTGTCCCTTTTAATACCATTTAGTGGAGCATGGTGTCACATGTCTTTGTGTCCTCTCAGTTAAGGTTTCAAGAGCATCATGTCAACTAATAGTATGGTTTTCCTGAAGGCTTTGATCTCTTATTCCTATCTGTTTTTGTCCTCTCTGCCCAAGGGACAAAGGATAAGTCTGAGCGGGCCACATTGAACCCTGACACATCTTACTCTTATTGGGTAATGGCTTGAGACAGGCCTTATTGACCTGCCTGACTGATGCAGCCTCACAAGGTTTTCATTACAAACCGTCCAGCTTACTAAAAGGCCTTTTATATGAGCTGGGACTCTATCTCTATTTGGGAGACATTCTCGTAATAACTGTTTGAGGGGAAATAACATTACTTTATTGAACCACAGGTTTAATTCAATAGCTTTGTGTTGACTGAACCTGTAATTCTTGCGTCTTCCGATGACCTGACATTGAATATGCTCCAGTGCCAGGCTGCGAGTAATACAACTGTGACATTGCAGGTGGTAGCCACTAACCGCTTATGTTTGTGTGTTGAGCATCTAAACTATGTTACAAGTTACACATTATGACAATGACGCCGCTTGTTCTTCAGTATGTATTTGTTTCTAAGAAAAGCAGGTTCAGACATAGCATCTGGAATTGCTCTAAAATATAATATGAACGGTTACAGAATAAGTTAAGGGTGTTTCAGCCATTGCAGTTATTCTTTGCATTTATTTCAAGATTCTAATATCGAATTGGCTGCTCCAGGAATCAGTACATCAAACGGATCACTTTTGTTTCCTGTGTAGTTTAGTAGCCGCGTTCACAGCACAAAAAGTCCTAACACGCCCAAAGAGTGAGGCATCCAAGTCACTATTCCTTTTTTTTTTTTTTTTTAATAGATATGTGCATTTGTGCATCTGTCCCTCCTTTTTTTTATGGCTCCACCTGGTAACAGCCAGAGGCCAGAGCTGTTATACTTTAGGGTGTCCATACGTCCCTCCGTCTGTCCATCCCATTCTCGTTAGCACAGCATCTCCAGAACTCCAATAAAGGACCCCCCCCCCTTTATATTTGGCACGCTGCCCACTCCGGATCCACTGATTAGGTTTGAGGAGCAAAACTCAAGGTCGTGATGTCTTTAAATGTTTTTGTGTTCGTATATCTCAGGAAAGCACACACATTTCATCATATTTCTTAAGTCTTCATTTCATGTTTTTTTTTTTTTTCGTCGACTAGACTGACCTCCACTCCATAAATCTTTAGTTCGGACAGAAATAAATGTCAACCGCAGTTTTGCTGATCGACGGCAGCACACAACCATGAGGCACTGGCTCTCGTTTAAGCGTACAATGGGAATGCCATGGCATTGAAGAACACACTGCTGTTGGGATTTGTGCTAACACAGATCATCTGTAGCTGTTGCATGTTTTTGGGTTCATGCAGAAAAGAATTGAGTATTTGATTACAATCCCAAATTTTTTCCACCTCAACGTTTCACATTGTCTTTAAAATGTCGTATCCATTATTTTTGTCATACAGCGGTCAATATACCTCAACATCTTCTTTAACAGTAAGTATAACATTTTTCTAAATGGAAAAGGTATCTGAGATGATGGAGTAATAGTGATAGTGGTACTGTACGAGATCAAAGTTCACAGTTTAATAATATCTGCAGGAGTAATAGCGAGGTTGTTAAGCCAGATCAAATATCCCTTATGTGCCGTTACTAAGATTTCCTATACACAAGCAAGACAAGACTGACAACTACAATATATTTCAGTTTGCAGGATTGCGTCTGTAGCCACTATTGTCAGATGACTCAGGTTTCCTATATTTCAAGTTTTCTATATTTTTATGTAAGTATTAAAACATTTTTGAACTTTGCTAAATTCCCTCTTTGAATGAGTAATAGGTGGGTTTAATCTTAAAGCACTTATTGGCATGAGTTACAGTCACACTCACACTGCCACAATCTCAGTTTTCAAAGTTTTAAAGCACATGTTGGTAATGAAGATGAGACGCTGCAAGCGTTAATGAGGCACAGATGCATCGGGTCTCTTCTGCCTCTCGGCACCCTAATTGTAGGAGGGCTTTTGTTGACAGTCCGTGGAGGAAGATTGCAGGCACTCTCTGACGCTCGGGCGGCCTGATCCTATTACCTGACTCCTTGCTAAGATCAGCTTCAATCAGCAGGTAGAGAGCGCCACATATTCCTCTCATTCTACTGCTCTTTGTCTGATAGGACTGACATTTTGTGCAGAGGAATAAGAGAGCTGCTCTTAAAATACAACCCACTCAGTGCTGGAGCTTCAAGTTTTACATAAAGGCACATAAATGGCTACTTTCTCTTTTCTTTCTGTATTTGGCACATGGTAAATTATTGTGGATTCTCAAATAATAATTATTTATTACAATTAGCAAATATTCCATTGTTGCTTATATTTGGAAAGTGTATGCAATTGAAAACCCAAATCCTTTTACATTATAATGGAGGAAAACAGGTAAAGCAGACATGTGATTGTGTGTGAATAACAGGAAATTAGTAATTAAAGTATTTATCGTAAGTCATTTGTAAATGTTAGTATGCAAAATGCCTGTTTTTTTTTTTTGTTTTTTTTTAACTTCATGACTTCATAAGGCCATGTGGCTTAACAGCTTGGCATTTTATGCTTTAAACACCACCAGCCGCGCTGAAAACCTCTTTTTTATAATTAGGCTTAAATTTAGGCATTGTTCATAGCACCTAATGAACAAATGAATAAAATTATCTGTTGAGAGTCTTAACTTGTTTTGGAGTCATCTACTATGACCTTGTGTGACATTTACAGGTCATCCAAGTCAACATTATATACTAAATTTACAGCAGATACTAATAAAAATACAAAAAGCCTTGTTCAAACAGAAGACAAGAAAAGGCAAATTCATCTATGAAGCACCATTCAGATGGACATGAGGCAATTCCAAGTCTTTTCTGAGAACTTGGAAATAAATACAAGTAATGCAATAATCGAACATTAAAATTCAGTTCAGGAGCATTAAAACCAAACGCTAAAAGCATGACATTAAATTGTTCAAACAGAATAGAGATGGCATTATAATAGCAACCATATCTAACAATAGCCTCCTAAGAGGAAGTCACATATGTACTGTTCTTTACCAGTAAATAGTGGTGTTTTAAGTACTGATTTAAATGCACTGACCTGAGATAATCAGAAGGACTTCCTCTTCCAACGTGGAAAGATTTTTTTGTATCTGTAAGAGCGCTCTCTGGAATGGTTGAGATTTGATTAAGTCAAAATGAGATTTGACAGTCTTACTTTTCTGGTACAAAATTAAATTGAATATATTTGATACAGTGTTTCCAGCTTCAAATTAAGGTTGATAGTCATAATGCTCACCCTGAATTTTATTTGAATGTTTGTAATTATGAGATCTTTTTTAATACCTTTTTTTTCCCCCATCATCCTTTTCTTAGAGATGATTCTTCTATGACAGCTCGCAATTTCTGCATCGGAAAGTCAGAAAAAGTTCCGCAGTTGCAGGACTGAACAACTGCGAGTTAGATGACAGTTCTTTCTGAATTTTCCTCCGAGCTGCCACATTTGATTTGTCGGAATACTCGAGAAAAGAAATGTCTCAAAACACTCATGTTATGTAAACCTTATATAATAGAAACTTGTCTGAAAAGGTGACTCTGCTGTGGGATACAATTTAAATTTCCCTCTTTATAATTCCCGCAAATCCTTCCATTAATCATGAGCTCACTTCTATGAAATATTAAATGTGGATTCAGTTGGAAGTGTTGGGGCAGAACTCCCCAGCTCTCCCAGGGCCCGCTCCTTTTGTTATTTGGTGCTTGCTTGGCATAGACATCCAAGATGGTTTAAGACAAATGGACCAAAGGGGAGGCCAAGTAATCAGCCATGAATTTCAGGTTTGAAAGAGTGAACCCTAATTAAATTTGGCTTGGCCTGATAAGAAATTTAAGTACGAGGTTAGCATGAGGAATGAATGAGAAAATACAAGAATTCAATCTCTCCCGAACCCGAAGGGATATTTAAATACCGCTGATAGTGGTATGGAAGGCATTTTTCTTTTTATCCTTTTAAATATTTTCTGAAGTGATGATGACGATGATGATAGCAATAATGAACCACGCTGATGTATCGCAGCTTGGCGATAACATCTGAGCACATCTTCTTTTAAGCCGATTTTGAATATCCTGCTTCTTTTGAACCCTGTGTATGTGTGCACAGAAGGTCTAGTCAGCCACAAAACAAATGGGTTTGTTGCGGTTATTAGCCAGACAATGTGCTGCATGTCATGAGAAAATGCATTTCTCAGATGGGGTGTCTTGAAAATATATGGCTTCTTTCTCTCTGTGCAGCGATGAGTCAGTTAGAACAGTAATGAAGTTATTTTTCCTCAGAGTGAGAAATGGGAGAAAGAAAGGGAAATCAATAGTGATATCTTGAAGCTAGACTCTGCCATCTAATCTCTCAGTGGTACTGGAAGTGCTTCATTTGGCCTTTTTGATGCTTCCCCACCCACTCTGCTCACAAAAACACCTACTCCCCAGTGTTTCCGATAAGTAAACATGCATAAATGGACCCCATACAAGCTCCAAATATCAGCTTACCCATGCACTAGAAATTTAAGGGAAGTGCAGACAAGTTTCAAATTAAACTCTTGCAAGATTCAACACAGACTGGGTGCTAAAATATGAATCTTTTTTGCCCTCAGTTAATCATATTTTATTTAGTTTCTGTGTTTCCACTTTATTCATTTTAGTGCTCAGCAGCAAAATTACTTATGCTGTATTATCAAAGGGTTTTTACACATGGAAGAGAAACATGGTGTTGGGAAGAAGCATGATTTTCGTAGTAAATAACCTGATGTAAGCATGTAGCACCTGTCTAGTTTATATTGATTAACCCCTTCCCCGACATAGTGGCTGCTTGTGATGAGCGGGCCTGTGCACAGCTCTGGTTACAGCATGGTGCGACCTGAGGAATGTAAATCAGGGGTTATGGATGAGGGCCCATAAAAGCACCTGCACATGTGATGTTAATGCTCTGCTTCACATGATCCAGCATCTGAAATGGTGAATCTAAAGGCCATGAATAAATCACACGCTTTCCAGCAGGGAGATCTTTTTTTTTTGCGTTTCACATTTGTGGGACTTTTTTTTTTTTTTTTTTTTTCCATTGCTAGAAAGGGCCAAGTTGTTTTGGTTCTCTGCCGTCACACAAACCGGAAAGTGGAAGGCCAGTTGTGTGCATTGGAGGAGAGACCTGGTTGAGCTGAGGCAGGCAGCCAACACCAATGTAGCCTTTAAGTAACATGACACGAAAGACGAGCAGATCCGTTCTTAATCTTTGTGGCTGGAGTGGCTGCGGGTTTGGAAAACATGTTTGACGAGGAAGCTTACTCAGAGGTAAAGAAATATGGACCGTTTTCACAAAAGCCCGTTTTTACTTTGAGGACTTCTACCTTGTGACTCCGAGGATGAACACTGTGCAACTATATACCCAAACAGTGGATTATTTGACTGCGATATCACAGAAACACAGCTGCTATGATACCAACTGTACTAGGCTTATTTATTGACGTTACTTCGGGCTGCCTTGTAGCTTTCTCAAGGGATTCTTGAGGTATTTCTCTTGATTTTTGATCCCAGAAAGCTAACACCTCCAACAAGACCTCATTGAACATCTTGTTTATTATTAGATCCACAGGCATGTGGTTTCAGTCAGGAATTTCCTCTTGTACATATTCATCAAACAAGACGAGGGGACAATGCTTGTATTGTCCGATTTTTATATATATATATATATATATATAAAAACAACATGAAAGTTTTGCTACATGTAGCAGATCAAAGAGCTGGATTGAAAAGAAGCCTTTTTGTCTGAAATGCTATAATTGTGCACAAGGCCACCTGTGTGGTGTCAGTATGGTGCTCAAAGATACCCTAATGTGAGCAGGCAAGCAAGTAATGTCTCATTTCCCAGTAAAACCTTTCCATTTCCACAGCAGCTTTGAGCGTACATTCCTCTCCGCAGGATCTGGAGTCACAGGAAACGCTGCTCTTCACAGTAAAAGGCAACTAGGAAACACAAAAGAAAACAATTCAATTTCACAAGCGCCAAAACACACAAGCGATGACGTCCTGGATAGTGAAACTCTGAAAAGTCGTCTGTTTTTGTAAAGGCTGCTCACTTATTTTTAGACTGACATGGCTGATTTATGGTTTGGCACAGAGGGTCCTCCTCAACTTCGGTGTGCATAGAATTGGTCGCAAATTATAAATAGTGCAATATCATGCGACAATCTCACATTGTGGCTTTCACAGTACGTTATCAACACAGTTAGAAGACTACTCCCTTACTGTGATGTGCTTTTGATTATTCCGTTATCGGCTGAAGTTAATGTTCCATTTTGTGCTTCATGATAAAACCAGCAGTCAAGAACATCAAACAGCCCAAGATAAAAAATGTGCTACTTTTCCAAGTCATATGTTTACTGTCCTTCTACAGAAAGTGTAGAAGGACAATCATTTTCTTTTTTCTCTCTCTTTTTTAAAAAAGAAAAATCCGTAACAGTCCACTTTTGTTGTCTCGGTTTCTCACCTTGTGCTTGTTGTTGTCAACCTCACAAGCGAGACACACAAAACCACCAAGACCACTGGGATGTTGTCAGTGGACATCGAAGATTTTTATCCGCTGAGATAAACTGAATTGAGCTGAAAACTGTGGCTAATTGCTCGGCAAACGATTTACATTCAGCCGGGGACAGTTGGTGTTCACTCATTCATCAGAGGCGGAGCGACACTAGTGAATGATATCAACTAAAGCAGGATTAGTCAGCTCAGGAGGGGTGCACTCCAATCAGAACAGGCAGCCTCCTCATTACTGATTAGAGCCACAAGCTGTCAGGTACATGTCGTTTAAAGGAGCAGGTTAATATTCATGTCACGGGGCACGTTAATATACCTACTGTTGGGGTCAGCGTGTGATCAGAATATGCAAATTACCCTAGTGGTAGGCTACCGGAAGGTTCTACCCTGTCAGAGGTAATTTACATATAAACGAATCGCCAAACAGAAGTAAATTGTTATTTACGGGTTGACAATTACTGATCACTAGCGGTAGGCCACCAAAGTAATGGATTACTGGAGTAATAGATTACTAAGGTCATGTACCAAGTGTAAGTTATGCAAAGCTATAAAGGTTGATTGGAGTAAATAGTCAGTTATCGGCCAACAGCTTTGAGCTAAAAAGGGTCGCCTGACGGGAGGAACCTCCACGGGGTCCAATCGCGAAGGCGGTCCACCAGTGGCACGACCGGTCAACAGGCGTGACGGGTCACTCCTTTGTTGACAACTGCGGGTCAGTGGCGTGACCTACCGAAGCGCCTGTGGACCCACAGGAGGCGACTCGCTGGAGTAACCGGGGAAAAGCTCAAGCTGCGAAGGCGTCACAAATGGCTATTGACCTATCAATGAACAACGGTACTTGATTACGAGTGATGATTAAATTACGGAGAGCAACCTATGATTCAAGTTATCAATGAAACAAACCTGCGATTTGTAAGTCAATAACTGAGGGGAGGCTGAATTACTTCGGTGGAGTGGACCACCGAAGGTGATCTGCAAGTAATTTAGAATGGATTGTTAATCAAACAAGTTTGGTTATTTATCTAATAACAATCGGGAGTAATCAAGGAGGAGTTGGAATTAATTAAGTAAAGTCGGGGTTTACTAATTAAATACAATGAGTTATTTGAATGAGCTAAACCATTGAAATTGAATTAAATGCAGTTAGGATTATTAATTGGATAAACTTGCGCTTTATGAATTAACAATACTGGATAATTGGATGCTGAGATGCACGAAAACCACTTAAAAATGATTAAAAGCACTCTTGAGTATTAATTGAATAAATTGACTAATTTATTAATTAATAAAGCATACAAATTATCTATCTGCAACAAAAATAAATGAACAATAGCTTAGAGACAATTCAAGTTGTGATTAGGTTAACTGGGTAACAGATCAATCAATAATAGTGCGGGTAATTAACCACAGAAAATGCGATGAAACACTTAAAATTATTTAAAAGCAATGCGGGTTATTCCCGTGGAAAACCTGCATTCATTCGCCAACGCCTCCTAGGTGTGTTAAATTACCCAAAGCGTTAAAATCATTGAAATTGATTTAAACCATTCAAACTATTAATCAATTGAATATTACCGTTACTTAATCAAAGTCGGGGCACCAGCTGAAGTTAGGGTCTTAAACGAAACATCAGTCTTAAAAAAGAAAGTTCAATTAAAATGTTTAAATTATTATTTCTGATTGAAATGATAATCGCAATTTAACTGAAGCAGGAAAGGAAGGCTGTAAATCCGAGCACTGACTGTTACAACCAGCAGTTGTCGCTGAAAAGCACACAAAAACCACCAAGAATCGTTCAATTCAACTATTAAGTGTTTATTAACAAACGTCTATTCCTAAATCATCAATCTATGAATCACATCTAATCAATAAACATCAAGCAAGATCTCATAAAACAACACAATACAAAACAAAGCCGGCTAATAAAGTGTGTGTGTGTGTGTGTGAGTGTGTGTGTGTGTGGATGTGTGTGTGTTCGAGTGTGGGGAGCGATGTGTGTGTGTGTGTGTGCGGGTTTGTGGAGCGAAAGGGGCGTGACTTGGTGAGAGGGTAATGACCACGAACGTCCACCAGAGGGAGGTAGACGTCGGCGGTCCGGTGTAATCACCCGATCTGGCCACTAGGTGCGCGTCGGCGCGCGGGGCAGTTGTGATGACTTAATGCAACCACCAGATGGCGGTACGAGCGGTTGCAATTACCCACGCGACTACCAGAGGGCGCCAAACGGCTCGGCGACCCGGCGAGGAAATCGATGTGATTACCCACCCGGTCACCAGAGGCGCTCGGCGTGCTCTGCCTGGGATAGCGTGACGTCACTGAGCTCCGCACGGGCCGTAGCCGTCGGGAGCGCGCCGGATTCCTTGTGGCCGAGAAATCCGAGCCGCAGTGAACTACACACGGTCCCAGGGACGCACTGAAAGGAGGCGCTTGGAGGCAGCGGCGGCCGTACCGTGCGCTGGTTAGTGAACAGGGAAACAGAGGAGAAGAGGAGAGAGAGAGAGGAGAGAGGAGGGGGTGTCTGACTGTGTACACTGACGCGACCGCCTCAGCTTACACGTACAGAGTCCAAAAACGGCTGTTCAGGCAGATATGGACTCTGGGAGCAGAAGCGTGAGCTGAGGATGAGGAGGCTCGCGCGTGCGTGCGATGATTCGCGTGGATGGCCGTCCACGCGTAGACACAAAAGTACTCAGAAACAGGGATCGGCGTCCCAAAGTTACAAGTACCAACAATAAACACACAGCAATAATAATATCACGTTATTCTAATTCCTGCCCAGACTCTAAGCCTTACTTGGTTGGACGAGGGGGAAACGTGCTTCCGTGGCCAGGTGAAATCCGTCGATTTGTGGCCGCGGGCGGTTCTCTGGCGTCCCAGAAAATAGAGACCTGACGTGGACTACGGAGGGGAAACCCGTAGTGTGATCCGAGGGGCGATCAGCAGCTTCTTGCGATGAGGGGGGGAGTGAAGAAGCGATGCTCAGGTCGGTCTGCAGACGAGCGTGCGGTTGCAGCGCGCGCTCGGGGTCCGGATGATGCAAACAAAAAAAAAGGAAGAAAAAAAAGAAGGGGAAACCAAAAATAAAGGGAATTCCCGCTTTTCTTGAGCTCGTCCAGCGAGGTGAAGAAAATTCAGGCCCGGTCCAGGTGCGTTAACACGAGGCGCTTTGTCTCCTTACGAAAAGGTGCGTCTGGGTTGACGCGATTTCGTTTTGGAAGAGGCTGGATCTCTTCCCGGGCCTGAATTTATACCGTTATGATGTCTTCCGGGCTCCCCGCGGCGTTGGCCGTGGTTCAGCCAATCCACGCGGGGTTGGCTTGCGCGTCACCGGGCCGGTGACCCGGTGATGACGGGATTTTGGGTCCCCCTGCCGTCGAGCTGCAGTGCCGCAGCTAGAGGAGGGGGGACCCGGGGGCCCCCCAGGGGGGGGTCATGTGATCAATGGCGAATTTTCCAGGGTTGAGCACATGGTTTCTTTGTTCTCAAAGAAACGTGGCTCACCCCCCTCCTCGCCCCCCCCCTTCCTCATGAGGGTGAGTGAACAAAGGATTTTGGCTCCAACACTACTATTAATCCAGTGACAGTTTAATTTCTTAACTACTCCTAATGGGAATATTATATGTGCAGTGTGCTATTGTTATTCAAATACAGCCAAATAGCATTCTGTTAAAATTACTTGCATGAAAAAAGGGGGTGAGTGAAGTAGGTGAGGCAATCAGCGTGAAGGCTTTATTCTGTCAGGTGCTGCCCATATTAACTTATTTAGAGGAAGAAAGGCTGTCAGATTTGCCTGCGCCTGTCCCATAAACCTGTCATATCTCGCCGACTGTCAGTCCTTGTTTTTAAATCTTGGTGACGTATCAGTGGCAGAGGAGCTCTTACCTCCTCTGGGTGTCAAGATGACGTAGTAATGAATCAATGGGAGGAAATGAATAGCGTGTACAGCTGAATGCGGCACATTACTAGGTGCCAGTCCTAAGCTAAAACTCCATGCCCCCGGGGGGGATTTCAGACACTCACAGTGAAGTGAAGTTCTGGGCCTCTCCTCTCCTCGGAGCCTCCCTCCCCCTTCCCCGATCTCTCTCCACTGCGTTTTTCACACACTACACCTCTTCGCCTCTCTGGTTGCTTGCTCTCGTGAAGTTCTCAGATCCAGGTCAGAGGGAGCTGACAGTCTGCCTTTGGCAGCTATTAAAGTAAGGTTCAGCAGATATAGGCCTCCGAGGATGGCCATCCATCAGGGAAGGTGAGAGTGGGAGAAGTCCGTCTTGTGCTCTCATTAGATTGGTGGTGATCACCAAAAATAGAATTGTTAAGTTTAAATGCCCTGACCCTAGAGTTTCAGTATTTCAAGCAATATATCCTCCATTTCCCCAACCACTGCCAGCCCAGTGGACTGTACATTTGAATGTCATTAAGGTCCAATCCACTGAGCTCCATATTGCCATCTCCTATGAGCCACACAATATGCCTTAACTGGGGTTCTTGAGGCCCTTGCCTCTCTACTCACGGGACCGAGGTGACTCCTTCTCCTCTTCCTTCAGGCGGCATGTTAACTCAGCTTCTCTATCTGACTAAACTCAATTTCTTCCTCCACTGCCTCGAACTGCATCATCAGAATAGGGCGCGCTAGTGTCACAGCATATTCCCAGTGGTCAGATTTGCATACATGCCACTGTACAAAAATCCACTCCCTCTGAGAGTCGTTTCAGAGGCCTGTACCTCTGCTTCTCTCACAACACCGAGCTGTTCCCTTTTCTTCTTCTTTCTTCACCTTGAATGTTTACACTCTTCTGACAAGCAGACTGTGTGTGAACTGGAATGAATTAGTTTTTAAGGGGGAATTCTGTCTTTACTTTTTTTTTTTCCTTCTTCTTCTTTTTTACATCTAAAGACATTTCGTGACTGTATTGCAGCCACGCCACCATAACAGGAAGCGGACTGGCAAGCAAACAGCAAAACAGGATGTAAGCCAATATGTGTAAACACTTATTGCAGGTGCTGCATTAGACTGAGAAAGTCTGCTGGCTACTTGCCTGGGAAAACCCCAATTAGCAAGCCATGCTTTGTGTATGACTCAAAGCGGCTGAAGTTGACAGGCCTTTTATGGAACAAAAGATGACCACGTCACGAGCTAAAGCAAACTTTCAGACTTGTGCTGATTCATTTAACTACAACACTTGTGAGTGCGATTTGCACGCACCATGAAGCTGATCTGACAGCTGAACCTCCACAAGTCAACCTAATCTTGATGGATCATTACAGTAAAGTCTGCTTTAATAAGGTTTTAACAGGCACAAGATGGCTTTTCTCTGTTTTTCTCTCTGCTGCCCATGCTTAGTATAAACATTTGCACTTGATTGATGTTTGGGAACACTTTTTATTGTATGTCTCTGAAATAATTTCAGAAAACAACGACACCTCCTTTGAGGCAGAATAAAACCTGATGGAGCATAAAGGGTAATGTGATTTCTACTAAGGAGCTATCAATTTTGTTAATCTGTTTGGGGTCCTGGGTGCAACCTGGAGGAAGTAGAGATCTCCATGCAGTTGCGATTGAGCATAGCATCAACCGAAGTGGCTGCAGTGGCCAAAGTGATACTGGAGTGAAAATCTTTCATGGGTAGTCACAAAAATGGCATGTCAATTTTATTATACTCTATGAATACCTGTGAATGTGGTAATAAATCTCATACCATTGGAGAGCTGGGGCCACAGTTGTAAATAACATTAATTTGTGGGATTCGGCAACACAGTTTTTGCCCATGAAAATGTTCTTCTCTGCCAATGCGAAATGTCCTTTCTGCTTCCGTTGTGTCTTGTTTTGAGCTACTGATGCCCAAAGGTGATTAAAAACAGCTGTCTGATTGGTACCTTTAAATTTACAGATGTATAAAAAGCATATTAAAAGTGAATTCATTTGGGCAATACTATTGGTAATTTAGAATGTCGGGACAAACACCAAGGAGATCTACTTTATGGTCAGTTTTGTTCCTTGAAGCTGACATCTGTGCAAAAGTTATTGCTTATGCTCATAGAAAATCTAAGTAGCCTGTTTGATTTCATTAGACTTTATCAACATTTGCAGTTTATTCAATTACCCTAAACAGTTGGTGCCAATGGGTACATTACATCACTGTGGAAGACTCAGGTATTGGCTGTTTTGATAGGGTCAATTTCTAAATCATAACATACAGTGTGCATACATTTTTAACTGTACTCACATCAACACTAACAAGATGTGGTGCACTGATGCTCTGACCTCAGACTAGTGATCACAGCTTGAACCGGCTGCACTCTGTGTTCTGGTCAGGTCACATTAGCTGCAAGCGCCGTAGGAAAGCCAAACTACAACCGTGGAAAAATAAATTGGTGAAGCCTTGAGTGCTCAGCCATCATTTGGTGATGGAGAGTCATCTGTCGTAGGACGTAAGGACCTCAAAAATTGCTCAATGTCAATTGTCATGGAGGAAATGCAGTTTTGTGCTTCTAAATTTGAGCAGAATGCTCTGCGGATTCATATGTGCTCATGCCTGCAGACTATAGAGTTTGGCCTCACAGAGCAAAGAGATATCTACACACAAAAGACAAGAAGAGGGGGTAGTGACAGGATATAGAGACGGTAGCAACAGGAGGCTCACAGACGCTCAGACACACAATTGCTGGCTGCATGGGTGGCAGTCCCAGATGCAGTTATATTTTTACAGCTGCACCCACATCCCCTGGCGTCCACAGATGCTAAATAGGACTCTTCAAAGCCTCCTTTGAGGTCCCAATTGTGTGAAGGAACTCTTTCTCTCAAGGCACCCCACAAACTACATCTAATTTGTATTATTTTCATAGATAATTGATAACTATTGATCATGACTGAAACAAATTTGCTCAGGTTGAATTGTAGTGACGCTCAAATGTGAAACATATGCTTAAGCAACCGCTATATGCTATTCTATTTGGTTACAATTGAATTTGCTCAGTAATGCAACTTACAAGGACACATTTAAGCTTTGATTTGCTCATCGATTTCCTTGAAACAAAATATGCTGCATCAGACTTTTGTGTTTCCTGATATCTGGCTGAGGGTCTATACCTGGATGTGGCTTTTTGTATTTAACAAACTCCAAAGCTTGCTCACTCAATGGGATTGGAGGGTAGGCAGGGGAGAATGAGATATGAGCTCATAAGAGATTAAAGTTTAGTTTATTTGATTGTTTCTCTGCTGTGGTAGGACTTTTACAATGGGTCCGGCCAGACGAGTTCAATCTGAATTAGCCTTAGCAGGAGGGAGAGAAGGGGCGCTGAGAGGGTCTGCAGCTAATCCCAGGATATTGAGCAGGATTCCTAGGATGAGGCTTTGCTCCTTTGCTTTCCCAAGTGTGACGATGGGGAGTGTTGGGGGGTAACGAGGGAAGAGGGGTGGATTTGGGGGTCCTTTTCTGTTCTCAGTCCCCATTGTGAGGAGAGTTTTCACAGTTTAGGGGCACAGTGTCTGGGATTCTCTGCCCACTGAAGTGAGTCTTCTTTGGGGGGGAATCGGGCAGGCAGCGTGGGTCCCCGAGGATTAGGCCCACTGGGATAATCAGGATCAGTTCAGTGTCCTCGAAGGGGGTCTTAGTCTATGTCCAACAGAGTATAGGAGAAGGGACGCCACTGTCCTGTGTCGTTGCTGGCTCTGCTCACATCCCCCTCACATCCTACTGACATCAGGTTCCCACATCTCTTCTTCACTGTGTAGAACTCCTCAAGTGTGACAGCTATTCAGATTCTGCGTTCAGTCATTTCTGGTTCACCTTTATTGTTTATATCAGTCCACATATGCAGGGAATTAAACTAAATGATCCAAAATATGTTGAAGATGGCTGATTTGCAACATTTTTACTTGCCTTGAAATTAAAATGATGCATGATTTCTTATTTTTTTGTGAAAACATAAATAAAAGACATTGATATGAAAGTGCTGACATAAACTTCCTTCCATGAGAGGAGAGCTCTAATTGTCATTACATGTGTTGTGTTCCTCGGGACGCTTTGTGTCCTATGCAGTCATCTGGATCTAAAGGAACAAAGCAGTCACAGCAGCCGTAGTGAGGGGTGCCATTTTGTTAGCAGCCACATCTGCTTTTCATATTTATTCATACCTTTTTATATCTTCACTGACAAACTCTGGTGAAACAAAAGCTTGGGAAATGGGTGGAACTGAATAAGACAGTCGCCGAGCGTGTACAAGAAAGGGTACGCTGACGCAAACGCATACCCAGGTGGTGCAACCATTCTCCTTTCTTGTGGCACAGACGTCTAGAAATAAATCAGGAAGGTACACCTTTTTGTTAGCACCATTGTGTTTTGTTGTATCCTGGAAGAAAAAAAAACAAAAAACGGCATTCACACAGATCGGGTGTGCTGTTGCATTTGATTAACATATTCATAAAATGTTCTCTGATGTGTATCAAGCTCCGTCTTTTGTTTGAATATTTCACCCTCACTCATATCTACAGTAAGACTCTCCACAAATCTTGCTTGCGTTGTGCCGTTACCAAGATACAAGTGCTAATAGCTGCAAGTATGCGGGTGAGCTGGTGAGCAACTCCAGCACGCGCACAGACAGAGTAGTTCATGGCACAAAGGCCAACAAATAAGCGCTTTCATATCTCCCCTCCCCCTCCTCTTTGGGACAGTTGAGGGGTTGAATGGAAAGTAGGGACGGGGGGGTCCGGGGGGGGGTCTCTGGTCAGTAAAGGGAAACCACTGTTTGGAACATCATGTTGTGGGGTTTCTTGGCTCTGTTTTCGTCTTTGCTTATTGTCTGTCCTGATAAAGTGACGCTTGCTGTGGAATCCTATTTATCCGCTCATGTCTTTGTCAGACCTGTTTTGCAAGTATTAGTTAGTGCTAATCAGAATTAACACTCTTCTTGTGACACTTTTGTGATTGTTCTGATTCTGATCTTTGCAGCAATGACGTTTCCAGTTTCCCCTGATCTGACTTTAACTTTGGTTACCAGGCTTAGAAGTTTTTTGGTTGTTTTTTTTGTCAAACAAGCATCATTTGATTTATTGTGGTTGCAGTTTATTGTTATTGGGAAAACGGGCTCAGTGAAAATGAAAAGTCTCACTTTTACCAACTAGCAAAATCTATAATCCATCCAAACACATGGAGAAGTAAACTTATTAAGTTTGGAGTTTGCCTCCAGTACATCAAGCCAGAGTCCGACTTGTTGCAACTGTCAGCGTATGCTGCACTTTGTGCCAATATGTCGCAACAACACATCTTTGTAGTGTAATTTCATAGAAGTATTGCCATCCTTAGGGGCAAGTGTAACAATATGAGCAGAAATGGCAGCATGCTATTAGTCTTATGCTCTTTTGGCAGGCACTCTGTCTCAATAGACCCCGTTACAGTCAGACGGTGTCGCGTGTGCTGCACTGAGAAAGGGTTGGTGCTCCCTTAACACACAACATCTTTTCTATTCCCTCTGCTCACAAGATGAGACCCACTTACTGGAGGGTGTCAGATTCACGACGGCCATCGCCAGTTTTTAAATGCTGGGCTTTTTCTGCACTTTTGTATAATTTCTTCATAAACAACACGGCCAAGGTCATTAAAGTAAGACATTACACGTATAATGTATCACTTCTCGTCAGCGGCAATGAATTGAATTACATTAACAGTTGCTCCTGGGAGAAAGATGACTTGCCTTTGTACTTTTTGCTCTGCAGTAGGACTCATGTAATCTGTTATTGTTTCAACTTGTAGAAAATTCAAGGCGGACTCGCATACGTGCACCCTTCATTTGTTATCACTACCGTCTGACATTTCTCGTCCTTTTCATGTCATTGTCTCTCAAGTCTCATGTGTATCCTTTGTGCTTGTTATTTAAACATGTGTAAACAGGAATATGACAAAACAAAAGCTCTGGCTACAACATGTTTTTCTTCATGTTAGAATTGAGAATCTGTAGAGTAAAGACAGAGGTCTTGATGTTAACAGGTCTGCAGGTTTGAAGTAGCCAACCCGATTTCTAACAATTATGTGCTCTTCTCTTTGTCATGTTCCCCCCTATACTGATAATATCTCTTATCATCTCAATAAACACATATCTTATATCTCCGTCAGCTCTCCAATATGAGATTTCATATTTTAGCCCTTCTTATTCCCCATGTAATATATTTTCAATTATTGTTTATGGTTTGGGCCATCTCCCTTGGTGAGTATATGCCGTAGGCAGCACCAAATGTTATTTCATCTTGTAAAAGCAGTTTTGGTTTGTACCCATTCTTTTCTCACACTGTGGGAATAACGGAGAGGGCCAGCCTCTGTGTTGGCCGCTGTGTGATGCACAGCTGCTCTACTAACGCTTTATTAATGGGATTCAGGAGCTCATCTGAGCGTTCCGATAATGGAACAATGGAGGACCCCGCTTTGACAATCCTTCATCTCTGAGATGCTGCAATTGATCACCAATTGAATTGCTAACTGCAGAAAATTGAATTTCTAGCCCTAACATTGTTCGTTAACCACGGTGCCGATGAGATGGCCATCCAGATTAATGATAATGGGACGCTGAGATGGCCTGTGAGACGGCTTGTGAATTTGATTAGCTCGAGACGGCTGTGGAGACAAAGAGCAGCCAGTCAGACTCTTATGTGGAAGTACTTAATGAAAACCTTGGATGGAAGGTAATTGGGAAATGTTTGTTTGGCTGCACGCGTCTCGGCTTACTGTATTCAGTCTTTAAATCTATATCTCGCCGGCTTTTAAACACACACCAATATACAACAATACATCTTCGTTTTCTCTAATAGCATTATCTTGTTTATTCAAAGTGATGAAGCTTAGTATCTTCAGATATCTCACAGAGAAATAGCAACACACAAACATATCTTTGTACATTCTAAACAGAGAAAACCAAGTAAATAAATACATATAGTGACACACTAAAAAAGGAGATATATGTATGAGAATTAATACATTTGTTTATATAGAATGCACGCACGCATAATGAAAAATATCTGTGGTTGAGGCGTTTTATGTAGTAGTTGTCTATTGTTAGCACGTGTTGGTTTTCTATGGGTTATTATGGATTCCCCCTACATTTTAAAAACATGTTTCACGTTAATTGGAGACTGAAATTTGTGTGTATGTTTGTCCTGTGATGGACTGCCGACCAGTCCAGAGTGTATTCTTCCTTCTCCCAGAGTCAGCTGGGCTCTGTTCCAACACCCCACGAGCTTGAGTTGACAAAAGCGGTACAGAAGATGGATGGATGGATATAGAGCATATACATGCACACAGAAATGAACAAAAAAAAGAAAACATATATATATATATATGCTGGATATTTCTATAGACTGGTGCTTTCTTTTTTGATGATCCTACTCGTGTCTCAGTACTGACTGTTCTCCCCGGCTGTCAGCAGTACTATTCAAACACTGCCAATTAACAAATGGCTCATATTCCCTGTCCTGCCCCTCTCATCAAAGTGAGACTGACTCATCGAGGCTATTGACTAGACAGTGTTTAATATTAATATACCTGCCACAGTGTCTGATAAAGTAGCGCATTGCCTACCCTCACGGTTATCATCTCAGTTGTATGTGGGGTAAGTAGCTTAAAACATTTTTCCTTTGACGTCGTTGACAGCAAATAGGGCAATTTGCCAAAACGCGATAAAGAAGAAATATTTCTTTCACATATGGCAAGACAAATGTTACTGTTCATAGCTAGTAGCTGTTGCATGCTTCTGTTACCCTAGTCTTTACAAAAAGAAGATTGATTGTGTTCTAAGCCATTAAAGATGGGAGGATGGGTAATCCATGTTGTCGAAAGTGTGCAATTTATGCCTTAAAGTCAAATTCCACATTTTAAAGGAGGCCATCTTTCTTAATCTGCACCTATGGATTCACTAATGGCAGCCTCGCATGTCCCTGGAGCTGTGACGACTCATGTGTTTGTGATTGTTTGCATGACTGTGCGTTGATTTTGTTTTTGTTCTGACGGAGCAGATGGACACTGCAGAGACAAATGAAGGGGGTTGAGCGGGGATGAAGCTGCTGTGTTTCCTGATGATGAATACCTGTAGACAAACATCTATTCTCCTCGGAGTAGGATTTGAGAGCCTGGGGGGAATCCCTTGAGAGTGTCCACATCGTACATTTTTGGTTTTCTCTTTATTACATTCATCTTCAGTTTCTCCCATTCAGGCCACGCATCAGCTGCGGTTTGACCATTGTGTCACAGGACACCAGGGGATCCATATACTGACAGTTTCTGTGAATTGAAAAAACGTCTTGTGGTCGGGAGATAAGTATTCAGCTACTTTGTTATCAGCGCACACCTCATTTTGAGCATCATTCTTCTTGAAGCTCACAAATGTGCACCAGAGCCAGCATTGATTAGAAACCTGTTACATTTTGGGTGCAAAAAGCAGCCAAGGTTAATTTACTGGATGAGGAGGCCGTTATAAGTCTCCCTTTAGCAAGTCTCTTCATTGGCCTATTTTAAATCCCCCATGAAAACTGGAGTTAATTAGGAACACCAACAGAAAAGAAATCCAAGGCAAGACACCAGCTTTCAAACTGAAAAAGCACAAATGCCTTTGCATCCACACTCAATTACTTGCCAATGCATTTTTGAAGTGCCTTCCCTGGACACTGTGTTGTCTGTGCTAATTCATGTACACGGGGCAATATTATAAAAAAGTAAACACAATAGAGGCTCTTTGTGAGGTTAAACCTGCTTCTAATTAACAAAGAGTTAATTTGAAACGGGAATTAGTCTATGAAAGGGTGGTTGTTAATGAAGTGTGTGAAAAGAATGAAAGAAAATGTGGCCTTTCCTGATGGAGAAAGGTTAATGATTGTATGGAGTAGACCGGCAGTGTCTTCCCTTCATAGAGCTCTGGGTCTTGATCCTCGGGGTGTCCCTTCTTGTTGCATCAAACACGGCAGTACGGTCGAACTGGCATTTACATGCTTTTCATTGACAGACTGAAGCATGTTGTACTTCCAGACTTAACTAAAACTAGTGAAGCCAAACATAAGGCTCGTGGGCCAAAACTCTCCCACAGGAGGCTCCAATCTATGCTTTAAACCACCAAGCAAATTGTCAGAATTTCAAAGAAACCATTGACTCCTTTTAACAAATGTCATTCAAGTAGTGGACACAACACAGCACCGACATCAGAACTGAGATATCGGTGATGCTGATGGGTACCTTACTGCAACCAAACTAGCCTCACAGCTTTGACGGAGGGTGCATTTGTATAAGCATGCATAAGGCAACAGCTATAGGAAAAGTTTTTTGGGGGGGAACAGTTCACTATAGTTTTTACCAGAAGGTATAATTTAAATTGTATGTTTAAATTGTAGTAATTTTTCTCTACTAATTGTTTGGTTTTGCAGTGCCACAACAAAGAAAAACTTAAATGTTTGAATTTAAATGTTATCATGTTACTATTTTACTGGTCTGGCCCATTCAGGATGAAAATAGTTTGTGTGTGGCCTCTGAATTACCACGTTTGTGACATTCCTTGCTATAAATTATGTGCAGCTTTCTGACTGACTCAATTGCACAGTACATATTAACCATGCCTGGGCTGTGCCCAAATGTTTCATTCTCTGCAAAAGTGACCAAACCACAGTTGCGTTTCAAGAGTCAACCATTAAAACATGAATGGATTGCCATGAAATCCTGGATTTATTGTGTTGGTTTTGATAACCACTCCTATCCACGTCTAATATATATATATATATATATATATATATATATATATATATATATATAAACTGTCCTGTTCTACTCAGTATTTCACAAAAAGTGAAACCTCTGTGGACTGGACTGGATATTGGCATATTTTGTGTTATGTTAACATTAGCATATAACCACAAACAGTGCTCTGTCATGTAGAAAAACTCCATCGATACTAGTGCTTTTGACAATGTGGTGTCTCTTATGGTGTACTTCCACATCTACAATTAATATTTTGAGTGTACGATTGGCAGTTTTAAGTGTGTTCACACTGTCAAACAAGCCAAAATGCTGTGCACTGGACCTGATCACAGAGTTCAGGAAAATGCTGCATAGTTTTCATACTCGGTGGTGGCCATATTGGGGGTGCAGCAGAGGGAGAAGATGTCAAAATACATTTTGAACCATAGGAAACAAAAGACTTATTTAAATCCCACTTTGTTATTTGTGGAAGTTGCAGTTCACAGATAGCTTGAATAAGTGCACTGATACGTGTGATGTGTCTGTGGGTGATTAGAAACATGCTTGAGTTTGCTTGTCAGTAAGTTTCCATATTTGTTATACCTCAAGGAAAACAACTTTTTTTAGTTCATCGCGTTTAATGTGAAATGTGTTGATCGGCTGCTTTGAAAAACGGAACAAATAAAGTTGTTTACACATAGTTTTGTCGTAAACACATTTCCTGTCAGGCTTTAGGCAAACAGCTGTTGTATTGGACATATTCCCGTTCTCATTCCCATACTCATGACTTCATTAGACCAGCTACACACACTCATGATCGTCACATTAGAATATGAAAGTATTGCTTTTTAAAACTGGATTTCTTCAAAAGAAATTTGATCTGAACACTTAAACTTGTAAAAAATACATAAAACATCAACTTGTCCTTGTAGATGGGAAAACGGGATAAAAATACAGTTGTTTTCCCGAGGTGCCTGGTCTCTGTTGCATACGGCTGCTAATATGAGACTGTTAATGGTAGAAGTCTCTTAAAAGTAAACAAAATCATTAAAAGTATTGGTAAGGCCCAGGGGATGGTGTGCTTCGGAGTTGCGTAAGTGGTTGCCTCGTGAATAATTCTTTTTTCTGTCACTTGGAGATGTAGATGTAATGAAGGGGTCGCAGGAGACCGTTTAAGGATAACATAATTAGTTTTTTCGATGGCAAGATAGGTGTTACAGTTATAATGCTAATGTATGTTTATAAATTAAAAAAAAAAAAATCCTGAATCGTATGTCAACCTCTTTGCCTTTCACTACATTAATTCTACAATCCCTGTATTTAATGAATGCTCCATGTCAAAACGTTGCTCATTTGACTCCAAGCACTGTGTCTGAAGTCATGCCAAATGATTTTAATTGTCTCAGACTTGAAGATTAAGGGGAACAAAGACAAAGTATTGAATTTTCATCCTTCATTTGAAACAATATAGAGCCACTGCGGTATAGTTTTTCATTAGGATGATGATTGATTCAGGCCAGGTGCCACCAGCATAAGGGAGGGCTGTAATGTTTGCATGTCAAATATTTTTTTTGCATGTTTTACTAATTTAACACGATGTACATTAGATCAGTAGTGTCAAACACATTTTCATACAGGCCAATTTCATCCTGAGTTGGTCAAACAGGGTTTTTTTTTGCGAAGACATAGACGCAGTTGTTTATTATGGCAGTCCCCCCCCCCCCCCCCCCCCCCCCCCAAACCATTACTACCAAAAATGCCTACAATATCAACATAAAGGCAATTTTATTGAAATCTTCTGGTACAAAGTACAATGAAATATCAAAATTGTTGCAATATACAATATGTTGGTTTTTATTTTTGTTTTATTTAGAAACTCACCCTGACAGCATGGTTTTGAGGCTCATGCTTTGGCTTTCGATGATATCAAGTCTCGGTGTTGTGTTGTGTCCACTGCGCTATATCAATGGGGTTTTTTTGTTGACATGTTTTATAACTTGCGTGGTGGTTTGGCAGGCCAGCTTGGAGCCTGAAGCGGACCAGTTTTGGCCTCCAGGCCTTATGTTTGACATCCCTGCCCTAGATTAAGTAGAAAAAAAAATACTACCTTGAAAACACAGTAAATTTCATGACATTTTTGTATTGATTCAGAACGACTTAATTCTCTGTAGTATATTCCTGATGGGAGCTGGAACACTGCTGTTTTTATTTACTGTGCTTGGGAAAGCAGGCCAAAGCGTTGCAGTGTAACAGGTGTCGGTACAAGACGTCCCTGCTCACTCGCACACTCACTCTGATTTTATTGCTAATTTCTCATTTTTTTTGTCTTGTACTTCATGTCTCTGCCAAAGCCTCATTTGAAATCTTTATTTGGTGACATGTAGCCCCGAGCTTGTGTTTTTTTCTTTTTTTCAATACACTCTTTAGCTAAAGCGATGATTCAAGGGCTTTTGAGCCAATCAAAGACCCTTTAAAAGGCTGGTTGTAAATCCAGAGATTTCATCTTGAGAGCTTGGCACAATCCTTCCCTTGTATATGTTATACCTTTTTTTTTTTTTTTTTCCTCCCAGCGTGCTGTTAATCATATCCAAGAATACAACACGCATGCTTTCTGTATTGGACTCGAATGTTAATTGTACAAAAAGCCACAGTGTGAGGCGAGAACCGGTAAAGGTTCGCTTGCGATCCTTTCTTTCCCTTTGATACACTTTCACCCTGGTTTTTCCGTGTTGGCAGGGAATTCTTGCCTCTTTCAGAAGAACACGGTCACAAAACTATGGCATGTGGGGCGCAAGGCTTCTGGGGTTTCACTTGCATCTTGGCCCACCTCTCCATCAACCCTCATACAAACCAAAATTGACTCCATAATTCATCCCAGCCAATCCAACAAGAATGTAAATAAAGAACAAAAGTTCCCTGTTCCACATGTATCAGAGGGCCTCTTCGGGAATACGGCTTTCTTAAAACTGATCCTGCTGCAGGCCTGACCCTGGCCATTTCGCTCCACTCCATTTTCTAAAGCAACAGTACAAGGCAGTGCGCCATAGTCTGCTCGCTGGCCTTATCTCACATTGGCAGACACTGGGTCTCCCTATAGTCTGGATTTCCGTCTGAGCCTGAGCTCCTGAGGCCCGACTGCTTCTGTCATCTGCACAGCCATCTCCTCCTTCAGTCTGCCTCAAACTAATTGACTTTAATTTGTCTTTTTTGTCCTCTCACTAGCAAGTGTACCTTTTGAATCTGTCAGTCGTGGCAAGTGTCAATTAAAAAGGCATCACCCAATAAAACGTGTGAACAACTGAAATTAATTAATATCAGAGGTTTATTGCGTGCGGTACAGGTCCCGGCATGGCTCTGAGCACTCGATAACCATTTTGCCGTGCGGTTCGAGGGCCAGCTTTGGAGACCGAGACTAATGAAGCCGATTGGTTAAAATGAAACCAGTTTGTGAAATAGCCTCATCAGGTGTTTTATCCTCAGCACCTTCATGTGGGGCCTCATTTTGATAAAACCATTAAAATCACATGACGGAAAATTAATATTGAAACTATAAATATTGGTTAATGGTGTGTGCATTAAACATAACCAAAAATATAACATGAGCGAAGAACCCTTAAGTATACTATTCATCATACAAATACCAATTTGCCTCGTTTATTTTTTGCATTCCTCTTTTTGTTGAATTGCTCAACTATTTGTCAGACATCCTAAAAATCCAAATGGGTCTTGTTTTGTTTACTAATGATTCTGCAAAAATAGAAGGTTTGACAAACGTACTCTCAGTGCATCACAAATCAGATTCCAACATCTTAAAGTTCTCAGTTTCTGTTATAGCATCGCGGTAAGAAGTTGACGTCTTCAGTGTTAATAAAGCACCTTCAGGTAAAATAAATGAAAGAGGCTCAATGCACAATGTCGCATAATAGTTCAAATGATGTTAGGATTACTGCTGACAGGGAATATAATTTAGAATCATTTAGAAGGGCTGACCCAAACATTTATTGAAAAAAATCAATTTACTGGCTTATTGAATAAATTAGAAATTCCTTCTTGACTGTCCACTAATTTATGTAATGAATTGCTGTGATGAATTTGGATGTAACCAAGGTGGAAAACAGACATCACAAGGCCCATTTTTTTTTCTTCAGGTTTTGCATGTGCCGAGCAGTTTTGAAGTACTTGCACACTGTAAGTCTGAATGCACGGTTTATGAAGCCTGATGTTTTCATTTTTTGGGGGGGGTTTTAGTTCACCTGAATGAAGGAGACACTTTTGGAATCTGAATAAGCCACACTTTGTAAAAGCTCATTTCAGACTTTGTAGCATTCAGTAGGAGTGCTCTATTGATTGAAAGGCTCCAAAAAGAATCTGCGAATCATGCAGAAAATATAGTTTTATATTCAGATGTGAGTGAACTATTGTTGAATATATATTCAAGGTCTACCTACCTTCTTTGATATACCAAACATGCTTACAAAATAGGAGGTTACTGTTAAGACATTTTTCACATGCCGTTCTCAAAAATGTTGACTATAATTGGCAAGATTAAAAACGAATACCCACAATAAACAATCAGCCTATTTTTTTTATTTTTTTTGCATTTACAACCTGAAATGAAAAAGAAGTGCTTTTAAAGGCGTGGAAATTTGAGCCTCCTCTGCCAGTTGCAGGCAGTCCACCTGGCATCTGCATTGCTGGGAAAAAGCCACTGTGTAGTGCAAATGTGCCACTTGTGTGTAAAAATCCAGGCAGCATCCGGCAAAAGTTTTTTTTTTTTGTTATATATCTCACATCCCCCAAAGAAACGAACAAAACAAAAAAAAAATGCATTATTGGCATCTGTTGCTATGGATATCATACTTTCAACAAGCACAGAATCAGTCGCTGCTGCACAGGTAAATTATGAAAAATCACAATGAATTCCAAATAAAACAAGTCCATTTCTAAAAGATGTCTCCAAGCTTAGAAGCAAGGCCAACCATATCACTTAGTCGTCTTTTCGTTCTCCTAACATTTTGATTTTAGCAGCTTCTTGAATTGAGAACCTCTAGTGGATAGGTAATCCTCCGCAAAGAAAAAAAAAAAAATGGTTTTGCTGGCTTAACCTTTAAAATGCGCATGCCTGGGGGGAAAACCTCAATGATCGACACGTAGAACATGTGGGATTGCTACTCATTATAAACTTGCGTTTTTAATTTAGTTGTGTGTTCACCGGCTTATGTCAATTCAAATTGTAGTGTTTGTAACAAAACCGGTGCTCCTGCAGCCTTTTCTCCACGTGGAAACTTTCAATTCTGGAGGCAATTTATAATTCCAGATTAAGCTAACTTAATTAACACAAGGAAGCGGAAGACAAACCACATAGGCACACAGAGAACATGTAAACACTAAAAAGCCTGGTGTTGAGAGCTAAACATTTTCCTCACACCTGCACACATGCTTCTGTCTGCAATGACGTTCAGACCAAGAACCAAACTCCAGTTTGTATCGTTTGTTAGCCTAATTATACAATAGTTAGATTTTCTTCTCCATCTTTAGGGCTGTTTCCTTCAGGGGTCCATGTCGCCCACAGGGGCCTCTTCTACTGTTTCCAAGCAGCTTGTTGTCCTCCTTCTCTACATCCATTTATGTTCATCTCGACACGGGTGATGAATTAATTCTACTAAGATTAACTAGGCCACGAGTCTCTTTTCAGAAAGTATTACCAAATCAGCTTTCAATACTATTGACACAGTCACTTTGATCTTGCATGGCATTTGAATGTGACTGATAATCTGTTTGTTTTACACATTTTTTAATCTCTGTTCACCGCTCCTGTTTTTTTTTGTTGCTTCTTTTTCTATGATTCAAGAAACCACAATGGCTGTTTGCTGCTAAGTTTAAAAAAAAAAAAAAAAAGCCACATTGACTGTGCTGACAACTGAGACTCCCAATACAAGATGCATCACAGACATCTCTCTGCATCTCAATCATTTCAAAACCGAGGGACCTTGCTCCTTTTCAGCAGCCCCTGCGAGCTGCTATAAAACCCGCTAATTGCTGTGTCTGAAATGACAGGCGTCCAATGAGGCCCATTGTCTTGGTTCGGTATCCAGTCAATATTTCATCTATTTGTTCTTCTGATTGGCACTCTGCAGCGATGGGCTTTCCAATAATGAGGTAGGCTGTCATAATCACTGCTCTTATTGCAGATGACCCCAGTGTGTTTCGCTCTACCACTGAAACAGTCCTCAGGGATGGAGGGGCAGGTATTATACCTTTGAGTATTCTTAAGCTTTAATATGGTATTCACCTATTTATCAACATGGTTCTGATGGCCAGAGACAACTTAGGTACCAGCACACTTTAGGGTGAGGCTCATATTTTGGTTTAGGATTCTTTTTGTATATCCTGGTCTCCCCTTTTGTCACCGAGGTTGAAGTCCCATTGACTTAACGCTACATGTGTCGTAATGTACGGAAACTTTGCAGTTCTGCCTATACCACACTTATTGATTAAACCGTTTCTCATTTCGACTCCGAATTACAAATTCCTAATCATTACATGGTCACACTGTTTCACCTTCACAGTGTTTAATATTCTGTCCGGAGATGATTAAGCATGGACAAGGTGCTTCATATTGAGTTTTTCCCACCAATGCGCAGTCAACCACTCCCGGCCAACTTTGCAGCACAAAACAATGGTCGCCACATTAAAAGTTTCAATTAATCATCCTCAAAGGTTTCCATTTCTCAAGGATTCTGTTAGATTGGGTAAATGTGTGACCAACTTTATATTCAAATCACATTTAGTGTGAAATGTGAGCTCTAATGGTCATTGAAATGACAAATTTCACAAAGCAAAGAAACCAATAGTGATAATACATCTTCTACGGTCTGTCAAATTCGCATTAAAGCGGCTAAAATTAACTGCAGGAAGAGACCAAGAGCCAGGGAAATAAGTAGTCGATCTAAGCAAATCGCTACCTGCTACAATTTGATCCTGTAATGGAATAGGCTCCAACTAACGCAAATATTGTATTTTTATTGAATTCATTAAAAATGTATAACGTTCACCAGAGTCAGTTGAGGCCATGTGTTTCTCTGTTTCTGGCCACACGGGTCAGATTTATGGTGACAGACGGTGGCTTTGTGTGGTTGGGGAGTTGGCGGGTGACCCCAGAAGGAGCACCTGTCCAAAAGTGGACCTGCTGCTTGCTGTGTGATGCCTTTGGGTGGGTTTGGCATTAACCCCACTGTCATGTTCCTCTCTCTCGCCACTACCCTCTAACCCCAGCCCTAAGACATACATAACCTGCCAGATCCACTCTGTCATCACTGGATTAATTAAAATGCTACACAGCTAAGGCACTGGATCCCTTTGGGGCTGTGGTGTATGCATGAATGACATGCACACGTGTGACTGCCCACACACACGCTGGGTCCTCTCTGACATAGTGCCAGGTTGTTGTGTTTGCGTGTCTCCTCGGGGGAGGTTTAACAAAATGATCACCGTGTTTGATTGATGGACAGATCTTACATCAGAATCCCTTTTGTACATGTGTTGTCCTTTAATGCATTGGCTATATTTATAATGTGAGACATTACTTATGCACGTCTAAGTGAATTTGCCCCAAACTATGACCATCTGGCTCATGCTGATGATTTGCATTTGCATAGTTTTTTTTTTTTTTCCCCCTCTCTCGCTGTGACAACTATGTTTTCAGTAGTCCCAAATTACCTTCTCTCATTGTTGCATTTAATTCATGCTCCTCTCACAAGGCACACTATTCATTTGAAGGGATTCAAATACATAGAGTAGAAAAGGGGGTTACTTATTTATCCCGGACCTCAGCGATGCCCTGGCGAAGGGACAATAGAAGTGAGGGATACTGAATGGATTCTGTTGTCCTGTGCGCTTTCCCTGGCTATCACCATAATTTGATTAGTGACCTGGTAACTATGAATGTATAGATCCTCTTCATTCAAGTCCATCGGGGCTCCCGGGGCACGACTCCTTGCTACAGGACTCGGCCCCTTTCCACCACGACCCTGCCCTCCTGTCATGTATGCACACCGCTGAGTGACGGGGTGATTAATGACACAGCTCGTGGTGCCATTGAAAAGTTGTGATGACTCGACACAAAAGCCATCACCCTTGTCACATTAGCACCAGTCTGGACACATTCGGCCGCATGCAGCCTGCCTGCGACAGGCAGACAGATGTGTGTATATACACAGAATATATCTGCCTCAAAGAAACCCACAAAGTAGTGTTTTTTTTTTTTCCTGCACGTGTCCTCTGCATCACATACAGTAGAAATCCTTTATAATCACATCATTTACTCAGCATGCATTTCCTGGCAGCTTCTCATTTCATTAGTGTACTGTTTCCATCAATGTATGTCTTCTTTGTCAGTTGAGTCTCCTGCTAATAATAATCCAGCATAATTAGGGGATGAAGAATGGCCCTGCCAGCAATCCCAGCAGTGTTGTCTGAAAGTAGAAACTTTCCTCTTCTGCTTAAGTTTTTGTTTAAATGAAATGTCGGCACATTAAAGGAGATGAATAATTAGTAGCCTTAAAGCTTCTGGATATATTAAAGTTTTATCTCACTCCTGAAGAGCTTTAATTTGTGAGGTGCACACAATCTTTGGTTTATTAGGTGGTGAGGGGAAGAGACTCACAAGTGGAAGGAAAAAAAAAAAAATCATTCAGTGCGTGTTAGTATTTTTCTCCGATAAAAACAGCTGCCAAGCTGAGATCGCGTATATGTAAGTACTTTCTATTTTACAAACTTCCACTGTATTTCATATCCGCCTTCGACAGGTTCAGTGAAGTGTGAATAAATAAGTCCCATTGCACTGTTCCTCATCTACAAGATCCTGCCATCACCTTTAATAAGAATAGTTGTTAATGACATCGACGCTTGGTGTGTAACCTTTAGCGCTTCAGCATGATTGCTGTATGGCTGATTTTCACAGCTCTCAGAGCAGGTGGGATGTCTTTCAAAATATACTGGAGCATTTCTTTTTTTCTTTTTTTTTTTCTTAACTTGTAAACCTAACTCTAAATTAACTGATGTGATCTGTGAATCAGTTTCTGTAAAAGTGCAGACATAAGTGTTGAAATCTGACACATACAGGTGTCAGCTGCTAGCAGTCTAAATCTATCTTAAAGGAGAATTCAGCATGCAGCTTTGTTTCTCTTCTGGCTGTAAGCATGACCAAAGTTCTTGATGCAAAGTTGCTCTAAATTCAGCTCAGCGACCAAATGTTTTCCATCCCTGATTTTCGTTGATTGTGTCAAAGCAGAAAAAAGCAGGCACACAAACCAGAACTCCTTTATAGTATGATGTAGGTATATGAATTTGATTAAATGTTCAGTGGTGAGGCTCTATCATTTGCACCTCTGCAGACTAATCCGTGTTCGTGTCAAGTTTTAATGCAACCATAATGCTGCAAGTTTTACAATAAATCCATTTTTAGATGTGTGTAGAAACTGAACAGTGATCACTGACTACAGTTATTTGCCGTTTTTAGTTAACATAAATAAATACTCTTTTATTTGAAGAGAAGTGATACACTTGAACACCCTTGCAAGGGATACATTTGCATGCACAAGAGCTGTTGTGGCAGACAAATTTGATAATGACTACATTTCGCAAAGAAACTGAAGGCATGTTAATGGCATATTAAAATAATGTAGAACATGTCGGCTTTGTAATTGAATAGTTTGTTTCACGGATGACATTAAAATACAGATGACTTATCCCTAGTTGAATGCTATTTTTGTTTAATTTCTGTCCCTATAATTTAGTTATTTTTTTGATTTGTTGAAATAGAGCACTTTTTCTGAAATACAATAAATTAGTAGATAAAGTAGTTTTTTCACACAGTATAAATCAACAGCGAATATAAAGTCGATTTTGATCCATTCCTTAATCCCGTGCTGTTCTATACGAAGAATTTGACATCAATTATTGAACTCAGCGTCTATTTTGTCCCCTAAACATTTCCTTAAAGCTTGGAACAAGAAACTCGTGTTGACACACTGGATCACTCTTGAAATGTGCATTTCACAGGTTAACTACACTGAGTTTGGTACCTTTAAATTCTTTGATTGACCACTCAAGTTTAATAAGATCAAACTCCTGATCAAATGCACAGACAATGTTTACTGGGAGATTCTCCTGTGGTTACTGTTGCTTTATCCCTTCTTTAGAGGAGAGTTTTCTCTCTGTTGGACTTTAGAGACACAGTTCATTCATGGGCACGGAGTGACATGAGGAGTGATATGCCCTTTCACTCGTAAACAATCTTTGGCAAAGTACAATCACCAGCTGGGAGAGAGCACATTAAACAGCAGATAAGCGTTTCAGTGTCGCTGTAAGGAAATCAGAATTAATTAGCCACAGCTCATATAACCTCCCTTCTGTGATGTTGGTCATTTAGGCACTGAAAGCAAAGGTTAGTGCAGGCCATAAATGAGAAGCTCAGCAGTATTACCTGAATCTATTCAGCCTTGGTCATTCATGATTTGAAAAGAAAGAAAGAAAGAAAGAAAGGTAAAGCATTTCAAATCAAGAAAAGGATCTTAATGTCAGAGCTGAAACTAAGTGTTTTGCCATCAAGCGCTGGTCTCAAAAGAAATACTTTTCAATAATAATTACTGATTATAAGTGATTGACCATGGGTTTTACGAATAAATATTTAATTGCTTCTCTTTATATGGGGTGTAACATTACATTTTATATGACCCATACTGTGCTGGACTGCAGACAAACTGAAAGTGTTGACTCATCACTGCCGCCCCAGATTCAGAGGGCTGGTGTTGTTGTGCTTTGATAATTGCACCACGATATCACTCGCAACAAAAGGATTACTAAACATGCCAAGAAACAAGTGCAAAGTTAGACAGCACCATTGCCAGATGTTAGTTTAAGCTGCGTGAGTATCAGCGTTGTGTCTATAGGGACACACACACACACACACACACACACACACACACACACACACACACACACACACACACACACACACACACACACACACACACCCTGTTAACTTGAGCAGGTTTTAAGCAGTGGCAAGCTCAGGATTACAGTGGCTTACATCCTTTGACCCCCCCCCCCCCCCCCCCCCCCCCCCCCCCCCCCCCCCCCCGACACTCACAAACACACACACCCACCACCCCACCCCGCCCCACCTCCCACAACACCCTGAGCATCACTCAATTGAAACAGATTCAGTAGATGACTATTCAAAAGCGAAAGAATTTCACCTCATCCTTCTTCTCCCACCCCCACCCCCACCCCACCCCACCCACCCCCCCACCCACCCCTTTCTTTCCCTTTTCAAATTCCTAAATTCCTCTCGATGAAAAATGAATCTCTCTTCTTTGGTATTTTGTGTAACAGACGGTCCCATTTTGTCCACCCCCCTCCCTACTTCACTGGGGAGGAAATGAGTTGTGGGAGCAGATTCTTTTCACACAGAGATCTCTTTAATCGTGTGGCTGCGTGTCACCAGCACACCACAGTGACAGCAGCTTTTAATTAATCCCACAATCCACCACCCTGCCTTGCCCATCGGTGGCTTCTCCCCCAAACTTCTCCATCTTAACTTTCTCTTTGTATTTGGGCCTTGCGGTGTGGGGAAGTGTTGTTCCTCTATCTCCACATAATTTGAATACTTGCAGGATGACACTGATATAACTTTCATACACTTCTTAAAGTGTAAGATAGCTTGCCGTCTTTGTTCAAGTGATTTGACCTCACGGTGTCGGCTCCTCCAACTCTGTGAAAGAGTTTGGCAACTGTGACTGAAACTATGTAAAATCAACTCCACATGAAAGGAGGATAACACTTTCTTGTGCACGGCCAACACTGGGTCAGGGATGTTACCCTTTGCTGCACTGCAGTGATCTTATGTCTCGGCGCTTGAGGACGGTGAAATAATGAGGCCCTGAAGTGTCTTGCGTTCTCTTTCCCGTGCCCTGATGAATTGTGACAAGTTGTATTTACTATCCTAAAAGCTGCTGACGCTGCTGAATTTGCCACCTCTTGGAGAAGTACCAAAACATTGCTACCCTTCAGCAAATGTCTGCACTGTAGCTGTGGCTGAGGTATGGAGGAGGAGCGTCTGTCTAACGTCTTTGGAGAGATGAAATGAGCTTTTGCCCTGAAGGTCAGACTGTCAGGAGGGTTATGTCAGACCTGCTGAGGTAGACTTCTGCCCTGCTCAGTCTACATCCCCAAAACATCTTTGGGGTACAGAGTCACGCGTTTGAACAAGACAATCTCAGCCTCAGCCTGAGATTGATATAATTTATACCGGCCTTCCTATGACATCAGTGTTATTTAGGAGACTTGGTTAAGGCTGTCCAGTTTGACGGTCAGTGTGGAACGTTTCCTGTCATTACGGATGAGCTGATTATGCTAGGTTGCTGCTTTTTCCTGGGTTTCTTCCCCTGGAAGCTAAAGTGAATAAGACAGCTGCAGACGAATACTGCAGAAACAAACCTTCATTGGCTATTCAGTATGACTTGGCCGTAGTGGCCATTAGGTTAGCAAAGTGGACTAAACTTGCATGCGATTAGGCTGTCAACATCTGAAAATAATGAGCTGCAGACAGAGCCACATTGGCATGCAAATACTGTACTGACATTCAAAGCTGGCTTGACATAAATGAGGGAAGAGAATGGATCGAAGAGGCGCTCTGGCCTCCCACTGCAGAGCAGCAAACCTGCTGGGGGTAATGGACAAGTTGGACCCCTCAGAACCTTTAGGAATGAAATAATTATTCCCCTGCATCAGACTTTGTGGACAAATGAGACTGAGGGTCGATTAAGTTCTAAAGGGGAGGTGGTGTTGATCTCATAAAGGGCATCAGGAGATGTATGGCCTCTTACAAGATCATTTAAACCACTTAATGGAGGACAGGAATTAATGGCTGCCATAGAGCAGAGTCAATTATATGGATATTTTCATAACATATTGTGTATAATTCATAGTGTGATGGCATCAACACCAATCAGGTCCAATGCTTCTGTTTTGGTTATAGCCTGTTTTAAATGAGATTATTGACTCTGCATTCCAGTGTGCACAATAAGTTGCTGTCTTCATTCTGTGATATAGAAGCGTTGTCACTGTCTACCATCGTGGGGTGGCACAATCTTGATGGTAGTGCCTCTTGTTAATTTGTATTAATGTCAGATAATTTAGAGTTGCGATGGATATATGTGCCCGCTTTGTGCTCTCAGGCAAAAAATTGGATTCATTAAGAAGACGGAGGAGCTGGTTAAGTTTTTTGGCCCTGTGGTTTCAGGTCACTGAGTAATGTGAAGAGATGGAGAGGTGGAGAGGGGCCTGGCCTGGAGGCTGGGGAGGGGTTCTGGTCATAGATGAGGGAGGGACCAGCACCCCCACATAGGACCGCATCACTCACAGTGACACATCTCTTGCCTTACACACTCCTCTCACCCCTTACTGCTGGAACAGATTGTGCTTTTGACTAAAAAAAAAACTAAAGTCACATGACAGTCGGAGGACAACCAGAGGAGGAGAAGCGACACCTCCGGGTTACGTCGCCGGAGTACATATCAATCAGTACGTGTGTCTGTTTGTGTTAATTAGATGCATGAACAATGTGCACTGGTTCACATGAACGCACACATCATTATTGCTACTGTAATATTCTAATTGCACACAGACAAAAGCAGACTCACACATGCGTGCGTTCGCACGGGGTAGCACAAGCCTCTCACTGTCAAATGTAATTATGATTGAGTGACGAAAAAATGGCTATAAAATCCTAAACATCCGGATGCTTTGTTTCAACCTTCTCTTGTTTGTGGCTGCGTGTGCAGGGGTAGTTGGGGACTCTCCACAGACTGCACATCAGTTTCAACACATTTTTCAAACATTCATAAGATGAAGGATGAAATCAACCATGTACACCGAGAATAAATGTGAATAAATCAGGTGGTTGAAAACAAAGCCATTTTTTTTTACTTTTTAATAGCTTTTAGGGTTGCCATGGAAACTTGCAGTTTTAGATTAGGGCAGAGTTCTTGTGTGTCCCTGGGGTCTTGGTTTGGCTTCTGACTTTAGCTCTGCTCACCATTAGGAGGCCATTAAATTATGAGTCTGTTTGATGTGCAATCTGTGTTCAACCGGGATGTAAGGGAGAGGAAACCACAAGCTCTGCTTTTATTTCAGTTGAAAGTGTTTGTGTGTGACACACTCTACTCGGTGTTGACAAATCTATACTTTTTTTAAAGTTTAACAGCCAGTTAAACTTTTTCAAAGTGTTTGAAATATATATGCTTATGTTTCACAAAACAAAAAACCTCTTTGTTTTTTGGAGTCATAAATGTGCTGCCACATTTCTATTTTCCCTGTGTTGCTATGTGTGAACCGCATGTGCTTTTGTTGAGGTGGTCCAATTTAAAATCTCGTTTAATAGAAATCAAATTCATCTATTCACAATAATCAAGCAAATTAAATCCATTAACTAAACATTCAACCTCTTCATTCTTCTGTACTTGCTTTTCAATATTTATGCCAAGAAAGCCTTTTAATGAATGGCAGGGAGGCTTTCTCAGCACAGCTTCCACATGGTGAAAAGGTTTCCTGTAAGAATCACTAGTCACTAGGTCATGTTTTGGGGGCAATTATATGCATCAATTTTTCATCACTTGAGCTCTCTGAACCAAATCTGACCTGACCCCTGCGACCTCTAATCACTCACAGGGTCACATGGCGTTTACTTTTTGATCCCGCTAATGGTGTTGATTGAAAAAAAAAAACACTCTCGGCTACTGGCAATGGTGAGGTCATTCAGGGGTGCTTTGATATGAGCATCTATAGGAATGCAAATGTGACCCGCAGCCTGACCATTACATTACAATAGGAATAACAGCAGCCTGGGGCAAACAGTGCAGCTGCCCCCATTAGTTTTAATCGTTGGGTTACATAAAAGACAAACATAATTAGGGCCTGTGTGTGTCACTCTGGAGACAAATGTATTGGGTCGAGTGTGTTGTTTAGAGACTTTTCTGACCTCTGTGGGAACTTAAAAGTGATTAAAGTATTGTTTAAAGGGCCACTTGGGTCAGGAGTCATGAGTGATAAGTGAGGGCACGCAGCGGTTAGGGTTCATCAATTTTGTCTCATAGTTGGGTCAACCAAAATGCACAAAGCAGCTTTGTTTTGTTGATTGTTTTCGGTTAAAGTCACAACAATGGCATGCCCTTTTCCCCATTCAGCCAAACTGTAATTTATCACTCAGGTGAGTGAATTTGTGAGATTAGCTTGAGCTTTAACGTGAGCATCATTCTTCAATCACTGCAAGACCCATGTGAGTAAGTTATTCAGTCCACAAAGCCATCAATAAAACACAAAACATTGCAGCATAAAGAGCCAGCAGTGATTGTATTGATGGACCAAATGTGAAATGTTTCTGGCTCAAAATCAACCCATTTCTCTTTTTTGGGATTGTAGAAGCACTTCATTCATCTGAGAGAAGCTGGTTCTGTGAGGCTGCCTGAGTTTTTAGCTTTTGCATTTTAAGCAAAGCCATTGATTGTAAATGACTAGGAATGTAATTTTGTGAAATCACAAAACTCTATTTTGCTTCTATAATGTGGTAGTTGACCATGGTTTCCAAGTAATTAGTGCTAATATATTAGAAACAAAAGTATATATAGGGAGTAAAGGTTATTGGGTTACTGTATACTTAAAGTCCAAGGTTTGAAGCACTTGTGCTGCTTTTAGTGACTCCCCTTACTGTAATTAAAGCTTTCATAGTGCTAAGAGCTTGTGGGCATGTGTCTGTGGATATGACATTTTTTTTTATGTGCTCACTGACTACACATGTGCTTTTGTCTTTGAGAACGGTCAATGCCCACAATGACCAAGTACAATCTGAAATGCATTAGCATTACGTTAACTTCCACAACAGTGCCTGCTTTGCTTGCTTCTGTAAGATGAAGCACTATACCATTTTAATGATTTTGATATGTACCTTTTCATGGGCCTGCTGGAGGGAGAACTGCAACCGTGTCATTAAGTGTGCTGCCTGGAGCCCAGTGGTGTGTGTGTGTGTGTGTGTGTGTGTGTGTGTGTGTGTGTGTGTGTGTGTGTGTGTGTGTGTGTGTGTGTGTGTGTGTGTGTGTGTGTGTGTGTGTGTGTGTGTGTGTGTGTGTGTGTGTGTGTGTGTGTGTGTGTGTGTGTGTGTGTGTGTGTGTGTGTGTGTGTGTGTGTGTGTGTGCGTGCGTGCGCACTCTGTCCTCTGCAGAGACGGGCATCCTCAGCAGGGTCTGCCCGTACCACCCTCCATATGGTCCCTGGTTATTAGTTTTCTGTTGCCCTGGTGCCTGGGAGGTTCATCAAGCCCTAGAGTCCAATGTCTCCTCAGCCCCATTTCTACTCTGATATTTCTCTCTGGCCAATCGGATAAGTAACACATGACTTCACCACACCAAAGAACAATCGCAGCCTTAAGCAGATGTTACTCCATACACTGCCCGTTGAATGGGAAAAGGGGCTCCAAGAACAGAATCTGTGTTACTGTTAATAGTTCACTGTGTCTTGGAAAAGGTGACAGTGGTCTTAAGGCTATGATGTAAGGCCTCAAAGTTAGGATAAAATGACTATAACCTATTTCTTTATACTCCAATTTTAGAATATGTGCCTTCTTAATAATTAGATATATTAATCTATGAAACAAGTTTCCGGTTGCCTTTCTTTTACTTGATGGTATTTATTTTTGAGCACCAAAAAATAAATCGAGCCATCACACCAATGCATGGTGAAACCGTATTTGGAAAATACCAACATGACATGTTATTTAAAGAGCAAACTGCTGCACTCCAGGCAAGAAAGAGCAAAGTTATTTTTTGTCCACTTTTATTCTGTAATATGACCAATATTTTTCATATTCAAGTGTGTATGAAAAAAAGTCACTGGTTTCTTAAAAAGCTAAATACAATAAGCATTGGATCAAGGCACATACAAGACTGGCCAAAGGGCATACAATGCACTTTGGTTTTCAATTGTAAAGAACAGTTAACTTCAAATTGTGGCAACATAAAAGTGTGTTCATTTGGAAAATAATACAAAATAATACTCATAACAAGGAGTTGCTGACACTGTGGTTATTCTACTGAAAGCCAACACGTTTTGTCTTTTTGGCCCGGTGACTAGAATGACGTATGGTACATGGTACTAAAGAATGCCGCCATTGTCCTGTGGCCATTGTTGGCTTGTACAAATAGAGATAGTGGGGGGTCCTCTGTGTCAGCCTGTCCACTTGTTTTTAGGAGCAAAGAGCTCCTTAAGGTCGGTGTGCTTTATCTGCCCTGTGCTGTGGCCTACAATCCTATGAGAAACATTGGAACCCTGCTTGGGTTGCTTTGCTGTGTTTCATCGTCTTGCAAACGAAACAAAATAACACACGGAACAAAGTGGAGATAAAAAGCACGGCACCTCATCTTTAGTTAATCGTACTCCACACCAGGTGAATACTAGAGTGAGCATCTTGGTCCATTGTGTGTGGGAGACAGCTACTGACTGCACATTCTTCTCAAGGGCAACATGCCTGCTTTGTGAATTAAGTGATCAGCTGTGCCTTAGTTTACGTCATTTTTTTGCCTTTTTGTTTTTATGACAGCCACAAAGTTAAAAGAATGACCTGTGCTTATACTACAAGGTTTCCTAAAGTCTGATTGTTCAACACAGCAATGAAAACCCACTTTCACAGTTGACAAGTCATCATATCTTAGTAGAACACAGAGTTTCTTTTGTTGGTCAATAATCTTAAGCAAAGGAAATACAGTACAAATTACTACAAATCCCTAAAATATAGAATTGCAGTTAGTTACAATACCCACTGATGGTTCAGTGACGGGCTGCAACTGGAACGTTCGTCATCTTCATAAAATGTCCTTAAATATAAATTATATGGCAAATGTACAGAACATTGCTTCTTTAGTCTTATAGATCCAGTGTTTTGTAAAAGTCTTGCCACTCTGTTGAAGTCAAACACTCGTCATGAACGTCCATGCGCGATATCATGAATGGGAATGGTCTGAATCTGGTATTCCACTGTCTCTGTAGCTCCTGTTATTGAGGTTGTTTTCACTATGCGGGCTTTTGTATAAACTCAGGCCATTGGGTGGGAAAATTGTGTGTATCACAAACTCCTCCTTGGACACAGGCAGATGGTTTATAGGTATCATTTGAAAAGACGTCTCTCGAATTTCTAGGATGGAGTTGTCCTTTTTAGTGCCAGCTTCAGCATAGTCATCCTTTCTCCGACGACCTTTGTTATAGGTGCAGTTCCTCGAAAATAGTGAACCATTCCTGTGCACGTACCAACACACCAGAGCCAGCATTATTATTGCCAAAAGAGCCACAGCCCCTCCGATGATAGCAGCCAAAGGCAGGCTTGAATTTTTGTAAGGCTCTTTTTCTTGCTCTCGGTTTAAAGTTGTAGTCGGATTGTAAGATTTGTGAGAACCAGTTTCCGTCTCGATGCAAACAGGGGTCTCGTCTGACAGGTAAATGTTGCTGGTTTCCATGGGAACCATGCATATTCTATAGGAAGACTCCGGCTCTAGCGCAGTGAGGAGATACTCCGTCCTCTCCCCCTGCACAATGGTCTCAGTGATGGAGCCAAAGGCAGGGCTGTGTCCCAGCTTTAGCCAGCTGAGGCGCAGGGCAGTCATCGGTTGTGACACTCTCCATGATATGTGTATTGTATCTGCACTGGTGGACTTCACACTGATAGTGATGATCTTTCTGCCCGAAGAGGTGGTAGTGCTGTGGTAATTCTTACTGATGTCAGGTCCTTTCACGACAGGTCTTTTAGTCACAAACAAGGGCCACTGAGGCTGTGATGGGTGTAAAGTGTTGGAGACTGTGCTTGTCTCATATGTAGGGATGAGTTCTGAATCTGTGCAGTCAAACATATCCGTAGTTAGGTCCTTAATGGCCATTCCTTTGACCTTATCAGGACCCTGGCACATGAAGCCACGAACATTCACCTTCGATGGCAACGACCGCAACCAGTCACGCACCCATTTCATCCTGCAAGTACATTGCCAGGGGTTGTTGCGTAGCAGGAGCTGTGTGAGATTGTCCAGATCTTCAAACACGCCCTGTGGAAGGCTGCTCAGGTTGTTCCCAGAAAGGTCCAGACGATACAGCTGCCTAAGGAAAGCAAAAGCCCCAGGTGGCACCCGATTAATGTGATTATCTTGTAGCTGCAGCTTTTCCAAACTGGTGCCCGGCAAGTTGGCTGGTGGTGACGTCAGGGAGTTCCTCACTAGTGAGAGCTCAGTCAGATTGATTAGGTTGATGAATGCCATCTCCCCAATCCCACGGTTGTTTAGCAGGTTACCATCCAGGATCAGTCGCTTCAGGTTAATGAGATCTTGCAGCGATTGCTCTGAGATGGAGGAGATGCGGTTGTCATCAAAGCGGAGCTCCTCAATACTCATGGGCAGGCCTGACGGGATTGTACTTAGGTGGTTTCTGGAGAGAAAAAGTAGTCTGAGGTGATTACTGTCCCTGAAGGCCCCCTCCTCTATGCTGACTGCCGATACAGAGTTATCATCCAGGTGCAGCTCCTCGATGTAGGGAATTTGGGCTAAGGAGGAATGGGTAATCATCCGAACGTTGTTCTCCTGAAGGTGGAGCTCTTTTAGCCCAAGAGGGAGGTTAGTGGGGAACTCATCCAGGTTGTTGCAGTACAGGAAGATCTTCTCCACATTTGTGAGCCTCTGAAGCTCTGCAGGAATGCCCGAACTCTTAATGCGATTGTTTTGCAGAAAGAGCACTGTGGCATCCAGGGGCATACCAGTAGGGATGGAAGTCAGGCCACGGTCGTTACAATAGATGAACGTCCTATCGCAGCGGCAGGCTGAGGGACATGAAGCGGAGGTCACCAGGGGGTTAGCAAGGCCCAGCAGCAGCCCGATCCTGATGAGGAAGAGGATGAAGGACTTGCATTGGCGCACCATCTTGAAGGTGTGTTGCCTGGCAGTCTAATCACTCCAGAGCCCCTGGGTAGAAGACACAAGTGTACATTTAATACACAAAGCCTTTAAATGTGAGCCAAATTCCTGTTCTTATAATGGCTGCGTGTTTGAAAGGCTGCCTGCAGCACTTTGTAAATTGGATGAGTGCTGAAAAACCTGGTTGAATGCCTCTTGTTACACTGAAACAAACTGAACACTGTATGACAATGTATGATATGTTTTTGCTCGTATTTGTTTTCGAGCATGCCTTTCATATTTTATCTTATAACATTTTTTAAAAAATCCTAAAAATATCAGATAAAATGCCACCCTGCCTTCTCTTTGATACAAAATGTTCCACCTCTTCAGCTTTGAATTAAGTCTGTGCCTTGACTTTTTGGCCGGTGAAATGTAATACATTCCCTAGTTGTTTTACACGTTTCTTAAACTCAAGGCTGTCTTTCATCACTGCAGACCACTAGGGTGAACAAAGTCCGGCTTTGTTGATGAACTGTTGTGAAACCGACATAACTTAAATCCTTTTACATCATTACACAAGTCTTTTTTCCATTTAAATTCAAGGCTTCACTACTCCTTTTCATCATAGTACCAAAATGTATTCTCTCACTTTGGAGGTTCGATCAAAGTTTAAGCACATTGAGAGTATGTTTTAAGATTTGTTTTTAGATCACAACAGGAGTCTGTGAGCTTCACTTATTCTTACACAGGACAAGGGTTGTTTTTCTTTTTTGCAACTGTCAGCTGTTATAAAAAGGGCACGTTATTTTCCGAAATGAGACATTATTTTCATAATTCATCATGCAACAACAGCCACAAAATGAGCAAAACAAAAAGGCAGAAGGTGTCTGTCGCTTTAATGTTTTCCTTTTTCATTTCATCAGCCGTGCGTAGTTCCATTTTAATTAGCCTAATACTGAATTATTGCTTTAATTATGTATTCCTGCCGTGACCTGTCCTCCTGTGCGTCTCATTAGAAAATGGTGATCAGGTCAGTCAAGTGGAAACAGACAAAGCCATCTGTATTTGTCATACCTGATTTATACGATGTGGTAAATCCTTTCCAGGCACCAAAAATCCAATCAAGGTTTCTTCTTGAATGTGTCCTTATCCTCTCTGAAAGGGAAAGTTTGTCCAGGGGGATTCTTGTGATATCCTGACCTGGTCAGTGTTTGCTGAGCCAATCCGTGTTTGGACGATGACCTCCTCCGTGTTGTCAGAGGCTCATGCTTTCAATGCCTTTACCATGGCAGATAAGCCTGTACAAAAAACATCCCCTCTCATTGACAAAGCATGCACTCTCAGGTAATATTAAAAATCCTAATGGCTGAAGCAGTTTTCAACCTCAACAGCCATAACCGCAAATGAGATTTTTTGGGTGTTGTATAATGATCCGAGAGTTGGCCGGGGTGAGCTTTAGCAGAGGCTCCTTTCTGCAATCAAACCCGGCAGGCATGATGAGTTGACACAAAGCTGGTCTGAGCCATGCCAATCCCCTCTGCCACAGGCTCAATCCAGGCCTGTTCACTTGTGTACTCCGAGTCTTCAGGTAACCCAGAATCCGCTGCTCCCTTGTTGAGCCTGTATATACATTAATCCAGGGCTCTGGTCCCTTTTCCTAAAGCAGATAACCAATGTTCTCCCCTCAAAGGAGTGGAAAAAAGGGCAAGTTGCTTATCCCTGTGAGCCCAGTCGCTCTCATGCATCTGCAGCGTGTGTCATGCTGTGGCCTCCTCACACTTGGGATGGGGCTCTGAAAAAGACAACAACCAAAGAACAATACATTTAGTAAAGATAATGACAGTATAATAATGGATCATATTGCAACTTTCTCAGCTGATGTTTCTTATTACGATGCCTGGATGCATTTAAACATTTCATTTTAGCATCCCACCCAGCGAGCTAGACATTGATACCTGGAAATCTAATTGCATTTAGTAGTGTATGTCGGCTTATTTCAGAATTGTGCAACATTACGTATTTAAATATAGTCGCTCTTCTGTGTGATTATTTGGCCCGTTTGACCTTTTACAGCATTGTTGCTCTAACAGGCTACATTTCTTTTCTATGGTGATACAAGAAAGAATGTCAGTGCCTACAAAAGACAACACTGATGTAGACCCTCAACTCAACAATGGCTGAGGGTGGAGCTCCTGTGCACTTCTCAGTCCAGTTCAGTGCGTAACTGAGCTTGTGGCGTTTTACATGAGAACTAGTCCCGTGATTTTTCAAAAAAAAAAAAAAAAAGGCTTGTCTGGATTCTGCACATGAGAGGAAACTCTGGTCCATTCAGAGTACAATGAATTACTGGCATTGTTGGAATAAATAAAAAAAAAAGCTCTTGTGAGAAATGAAGCCCATTTGAATTTTGCATGAAGGAGAGGATGGCCCTTACATCCATCGCTGTCACTCCCAGCTCCTCTCTTTGACCCCTTACCCCCGCCCCATCCTCTCTTTACCTTCTATGAATGCTGTTTCTGTTAGTAAAAATAGAAATTCCTCTGCCAAGGAAAATGTTATGTTTCCTTTTACAACACAATAGCTTTGCATCCATGCCACCGTCACTGTGACCTGTTGGCTGCCACTGTGTGCTGTAAGACATGTAAAGGTAAATTAGGAACAAGAGACCCAGCCATTTAACAGTTGTAACCCATGACAAGGGGAAGATTAGGGAATGAGAGGCTTGTAACTTGATTACAACTCCTGAGATGCTGTCTCATAATAACACAGCCTCCCCCTTCCTTCTGTTCATCTAAACATGGGCTCTCAGTCCAGTATCACATTAGTAGTAGATTAGAGTCTGGGAGGAAAAAAAAAACAGCAGATGTGACCTCTCCTAAGTTGTAGAATAGGAGAGTCTGACATGAGGGGGGAAAAAATAGATGAAATTTGGTAATGGAGTTTTACAAAATGGCGGGATGATGGAGGGATATGTGCTGTCTGTCTGTTGGAATGAACTTTTAATGCAGCACTTAGGCAAGCTATTTCAATTTTAAATAGCCCCTTTTCAAATAAAAGTTCTCCATCTTCTGAATATTGTTAAGTATGGAGGCTTGATTCGAATCCTTAAAATCTTAGCATAACATAAAAGACAGAAATCACTGCTGCATGTTGGATTAATCTAGAGAACCCAGGAGGACCCATCAGCACTCATAGTAAGAGACTTTGAGGGCTTTGAGGCAGGATGATTCTCTGAATGCCCTCATATTGGATATGGCACATTTTCATTCATTTTCCCTTTCTACTGCCACCAAAATGACCTAAAATCTGAATTAAATTCAAGCCACAGGGTCGGGGGACACAATCATTCATCCAATAACAAACAGTGGCAACATCTTTCACAGGCCTCGGTGTGTTCAGGTATACTGTGTTATCGACCAGAAGTCTGCTTTGAACATTGCGCATTGTACTTTACAGGAAGCATAGCTGAGCCCCGATTCTTCACTGCCCCCCCCCCCCCCCCCCCCCCCTTTTTCTTTTCCACGCTCATCGTATTTCAGGAGAGTGGCCCCTCTCTATTGTTCATTACAAGGCAAGCATGTGGACCATGTAGGCTCACGGAGGGGGCTTAGGCTTGAAAAAAGTTTTAAAATGTAAGAAAGATCTTCCTTTCTAGCACAGTCAACACGAGTCATTTACGTTTACATTATAGGTTTTGTACGCTTGTACACACGATACTTTACCGTGCATCCAGCCTTTTTTAACAGCAATGAACGCTGATTTCAACATTTTTAGTGATGGATGTCTTTTTCCATCGTCCTAATAGGCTCCTCCGGCAGGACAGGGGGATTTCTGTAGCAGTCAAAGTGGATTCTGCTTCATTTAATCTGAACTGGCAAAGTTAAATTGAGCATCCTAGTAAAATTGTGTGTGTGTGTGTGTGTACAGCTAGTTACTTCTCACTGGCGAGCGTAGGAGGCTCACACAAAGCTGGACACTGATAGCCATTGTGAGCCCAACACGCATAAATGCACATTAGTGTGCAATAACAGAGCCCAAGACTTTGTGCCCTCGAGTCATACTCTCCACAAGAAAGGCTTTGGAAAGAAACGGAAATAGAAACAATTTCATGCCTGTCAAAAGTATTGCAGATTATAATGACTTTTTAGTCCAGTAAAATACAGAATAATATTACACGGGCTTCATTTAGGGTGGAAAGAGCTGTAGAAGTTGTAATGGCTGACTGTTAAATTATTCATGAGCCCTAAAATTAATTTTGAACCACAGTCGAGCTCTCCTTTGGGAAATCAGTGTTGTTTGTATCTGCTGTTGATTATTCGTAATATAATTTTGATTTATGATTGATTGCACATAATATAGTTTTTTGAGGTTTTCGTTTTGTCGAGATTTCGGGTCTCGAATGCGAGTCTGCCACTCCAATTGGTGAGTCGATGGGTTTGACGCAAACAATCAAAGTGGAATAATGAATTGTTGATGGTTGAGGCTCAGTAAAATAGTGGTTAAATGTTCCATTATTTCCTGCTCTTAACGGAGATGAGTTTTTCTGCTTCTGTTTTAGTGAGCTGTGAACCCTTGTGCCCTCCATTGATTAACATTTCAGCCCGATATATGTCCAGACACCTGGCAGCGGCCTACTGTGCTGCTGGGACACAATGGAACATTCATGGTCACATCTGAATTCACAGGGACACAGGACACGTCTGAGCCAAAGAGGGGAAAATGGGTAAAAATCTCGGGCAGTTTCGCGGGTTTGGTATGTGCCCTCCTGGTGCTGTCTTTAGACGGCCTGAACAGATGATACTTTTGCCGGCCCATTAAGAAGAGCGCATAGAGGCCTGCGACAGACGGGGGTCTCTCTTTTGTAGCAGCCTGAAAGGAGAGATCTGTAGCAGCTGCAATTGTTTTTTCCCCACATGGGGGTGGTAGGCACTGCAAGATGAAATGCGAGTGTGTCTGTGTGTGACAAGCAAACAGCAAAACATGAAATACTCATGTTAGGCTGCAGGACAGGCCAGACACCAAAATACAGGGATTTGTTAGTGCACCTCCTGGACTGTCTCTGCAGGTTATTTCTTGAACTTCGTCTGTGGTGTTTAAGCTTTGCAGCCACGTTCATGCTTTCCCTTTCAGCAACCAATATAAAATGATTTGTCTTTTACAGCTTGAGATGGATGGTAAAAGACATGGGTTAGTGGCTAAATAAATGATGAAAGGAGGCGAATTAGGCCTCCTCCGAGTACTGTGTTGAATCCGAAATATATATATTTTTTTTTTCTCGTAGAAGATGTGGCAATCTTATTACTTTTTTCGTGACAAATACATTATTTAACCTCTAAATTTTCTGGCTAGTGCATATTCTATGTGAAGTGACCTGGTTAGTTATTAATCTGCATTGTGAATTCCCTCTGCATGCAATTGACTGGGGACTTTTTTTTTGCCTCAAGCATTATCAGTGAATACAATTGGGTCTGTCCTCATGCCTCCAATGTTTAACAGGCAATTCATTTATTTCCTCTCAAACACTGTGAACAACTGTGACAACTGCTTGACAATTTCAAGTCAAGTTTGCCTCTCCTGTGTTGTTGACATGATGGAATGGTTCGGTGCAGTCTGTCATTGTTTAAAGCCTGGATGACCTTATCGTCTGATGAAGATAAAAACGCTGCGTTAAATTGGATTAACAGCCGTCCAATAAGGTGTCCAGTTCATTGCATTGCTCCGATGGGATAAATATTCGTTTGTATGAGGGGGGGGGGACGAAGCCAGCTTTCATTTGCACCACAGAGTGACATTAAGAGTGAGAAATCTGCTGACAAGCGGCCATATGAGCTCACAGTATTACCTTACTGTAAAAAAGCGCGTTTATTTCTGGTATGCTTCTTAATACAGCAGTCACAACAGAGCAGCGAGCGCGCAGGAAAGCCAGCTGTTCGAAGCATCGTTAATGTAACGTTACAGTTTGATGTGTGCACGTAATGAGCCGATGATCGCGTGGTGCGTATTCAACTTAGATGGGTTTTATTTGGTGCCGTTCTCTGCGCCCCCGCTGCAAAAAAAGAGGGGGGAAAAGAGGGGAGTTTTTCTTCTCTCACCAAGCCAGAGAAAAGCTGGTGCTTCGTGGAGGATTGGTGGGGAAGGGGGGTGTCTGTACATTTCGGTGCCGTTTCGGAGTAACTCGTAGGAGAGTTTGAGTTTTCTCCAGCTCCCGTCTTAACTCGGCGGGATGCGCGCCGCAGATCGAGCTGCGCACCGGGGCGTCTGCTCGGGCTGCGACACCAAGGAGGCTTCACGCAGCCAGACAAGTTTGCATATTCACCACGGACGATTGTCTCGCAGTTTAAGCTCAAATAAGCGGGGGTTTAGGCGCTCTTTTGATTGCAGCTGTTTTAAAACCAGAGCATGGATGTGTTGAAAGAGATCTGCGTGTCGGAGGAGCAGAGCCGGTGCGTAAAGAGGGACGCAGCAAGTTTCCGCCACGAAAAGGATTGAAGATGTGGAAGATGAATAAATTGTTTTTATTTATTTATTTTAATCCACCGAGAAGATCAGTTGGTGTTTTCCCCCATGTTTGGATGAAGGGTGTTCAGTTTAGTTATCTGCACTAGAAAAAGTGCACTCGATCATTCCTATCACTGTGAGACCCCAGAAAAATCTAATATCATCCGCCTGCCTTGAATATAAAAAAATAAAAAAAATAAATAGATGTTGGAAAGAGGGTAACTAATTAGATACGAGCAACTCCCGAGGATTCCGCATTACTTCAATTCCCTTCAGCCAGAAAGAAGATCCAGAGAAAAGAAAAAGGAAGCATTCCCAACAGGAGTGTACCAGCAGGAAAAAAAAACGCACTTACCTCTCTAACCAAACAAAAATATGGAAAGTAACAGGTATCCTCATAAATTATGGGTCGCAACAGGAACAAAAAAATTATAATAATCCAATCCAGGCTATGGAGAAACTCAGATCCCCCCCCAAAAAATGCTCCTCTCAATCACAAGGCTATGTGGAGTTTATCTGTAGCAGCACTGCTATGTTTACTGGTCCCCCCTCACACACATACACAATCTGTAGGCTGTGCGAGGACATAGGTGCACGGGTAGATCTCAATACAAATGTGGAGTTGTGTTTGCCTCTAGCTTTGCTTCAATAGAGCACTGATGTCATCTGGAGGAGGGGCCTCTCTCTCTCTCTCTCTCTCTCTCTCTCTCTCTCTCTCTCTCTCTCTCTCTCTCTCTCTCTCTCTCTCTCTCTCTCTCTCTCTCTCTCTCTCTCTCTCTCTCTCTCTCTCTCTCTCTCCTCCTCTCTCTCTCTCTCTCTCTCTCTCTCTCTCTCTCTCTCTCTCTCTCTCTCTCTCTCTCTCTCTCTCTCTCTCTCTCTGTGTTTTGGAGATGCAGGATGCAGTGTTGGTGGGATACACTAGGGGGAGTGGAGGAAAGGGGAAAGGCACTCTCATCCCTGTCAGATGTGTGCACTTAAGATGAGCGAGTAGTCACTGTGGAAAGCGATGCTGGCTGGCATGAAGAGGCAGAGAGACAGAGAGCGAGAGAGAGATGTACAGTATGTGTGTGTTAATGTTGGTTTAAAAAAGAAGAAAGAAAAAAGGAGATACAAACCAAGCTTTTAATTGTTGCGGTTTATTTTCTGCAGCATTTTTAACCCTCGTTAAATTCTAATTGTGCATTTGTTTTACATGTGTCAGGATATTTTTAAATGGTTTTTTTTCCACGTAGGGCTTTTGATGTCATAATTTTCAGTTATCTTGGCTGCAGTTTATTTTATTCATTGTTATTTTTACCAAAAGAGTCAACAAAATCCAGTATTTACAACACTACAGGACACGGCGACAGACAGTTTTTGCTAAACAACAAAAGCCCCCAAAAAAATGCTATTAAAAGCTTTGTCTTTTTCTCCGAGTGAAGCACATATCATACAGGCTGTTTTCAGTCTGACAGGTAATGAATATTTGATGATGTTGTCACAGTGAACCAGAATAATTTATAACGCAAATTTAGACTTGTGCTAATTCCTCAAATGTGAGCGTGGAAGCTTCACTTTCAGTCTGCACATGGAAACATATGTGTGTTTGTTGACGCGTGACACGCAAGTCTCGGCAACACACCCGAACCGAGTCTTGACCCTCTTCACGTCTGACCCTCTTTGGTTTCACGTATACACGGAGCCGAACCGTGGGTTAGTCTCCTTCTAGGCGCAAAGCATCTGTGAGTCAACCCGTTAGTCAAAGGGTTGCGTGGCCAAGACGACCCGGCCACTGCTCTCCCCTGCCCTGCGTCATCGCCTGTGTTTTCAGCCTCTGGCTACCTGACAGGGCAGCAGGCACCGCAGCCGGCCGCATTGAGCTGTGATGAGCAGCTCTGTTCATCTGTTGTTTGAAGGCCGGGCTTCCTGTTGATCCCGGTGGGTCAATGATCAGATGTGTGTGACGTGTGCAGCTGTTTGTGCATTATGGAGTTTCCTCTCTTACTTGTCATTCACTCCCGCCAATACCACTTTCTGGTAATTACCTCAAGCCTATTATACTATTCAGCGTTGAATGCTTGGAGTGTCTGCATTCATTTTCAGTAAACAAACCGCTTTGTTAGAGAGGTGTTGTTCACTTGTTCTTCGGGATAGTAAAATATTCAACTGAAGTTTGTCATATTTTCTATTTGTTAAGAGAGCTGTTTCTCTCCGGTGAGAAAAGACAGTTTAAAAAGCAGTGGAGTTAAAAGTCATTTGACTAGTATAAGGGAACTGCTATTGTTTCACTGTGATATGTTTAAAAGAAAAGATAGGCTGTGTAAGACTTTCTAAATGAGCCTAGACTTAAATGTTTTTTTGTTTTTTTTTTACATTTCAGTCTTTAACTCTTTAATTATTATTCTGTCACAGTTGATCGGATTGGTACGTGTATTTTTCCTTACCACAAGTCCTAAATCATGTTTGCTTTCTGGTGGTATATGACATTCCCAGTTATCAGAGAAGTAGAGCTTGGCACCCTTATATTAGTCGTTACAGTAACCCCTTGTATTTTACAGTATGACCGGTAAATCACAGACCAGCATTGCCAGTGTGGCACAGCTTGGTTACATGAGTTTTCCAGAACTCTCAAAACTGCACAGTGATAGTGGAGAACTGCAAGATCTTGAAAGTAGGCAGAAGAACTCACTGCACATATCATGTTTAACCATAAAATCAAAGATTAACCCAGTAAATAGACAATATGATGATTTAACTCTTTCCCTCTTTGATGATGATGATGGGGATTATTCTGATCTTCTCAGAGTCACTGTAACACAAGATATGGTTGAAGGGTGTGACCGTTTGACATATCATGTCGACTTTTTCCTAACGGGACAGAACATGATCCAACTACAGTTTCAACACAGGAGCCCACGGTTAAACCGTGATTGCCATCTTTACACGAGAGCCTAATTGAACAGACACTTAAGCGTGGAGCATCTGCCAAAACTACTTAGACCTCCAGTGGAGTTTTTCAGATTTGTTTGCTTTCCAGCTGGAGTGGCTCTCACTTTTGTTAGAAACACAAAGGGATTTTTGGAACGATTATAGACTGGCTGCCTGTATATTGCTCATCTGGAGGCAAATTGTTATGAAATACATTTATTTATTAATTTTTTTGCTGTGTTCTATATAGTCGTGTTTTCACTGAAGCTTTTTATTTGACAATATTGTCAATAAGTTTAACACGCTTGGTTAAGTTGCTGCACGTTAAAGACTGAGTTTAGGAAAGGTTTGTTTTGGACATCCTGACATGATCCTTGTCTTCCTTCTAGAGAAGTCTGTGCCTGACCTCAACATGGTTTCCTCTCCTAAATCGACTGCAGACACATCTGTCAGCGGCTGCTGATTGACCCTCTCTTAGGCGTACAAAGAGCCCCGCTGGAGGACGAGGGTGTTGGGTTTCTGTTATCTCAGGACCGAGGAAAATCTGTTGCTCTGTTCATCTTTTGTTCAAGGGGATAGTACTCTCCTTTCCCAAGGACGCACTCCAGTCTGTCTGGCCAGTTGCAGTGTTTAGACAACAAACAGATTGTTTCCTACTTTGTTGTACCGCTTGATTTTTCCTAGTACTAGTTAAAGTGGCTTTTGACTGTTGTGTTCGCAAAACAGCTGTAAAGGGTGCTTGTGGTCTTTTCCTTTGTCAAACTCTCCTCAGGTCAGTTTTTTTGTCTCTTATGACAGGCAATCTTCCCAGACAATTGATTTACTTTTTTGGTCTTGCTGTGGTCAATAGATGGGACTTGCAGTTGTCTGCGGTGTGCTGCCCTACATTCTGGATATCGCCCTGAAACCAGAAATAATGGCTTGCTTTTACTGTGTAAGGTAGCAAAGAATTATTGATATTATTTTAATCTTTCTCACATTTTCCCCATTCATTTGCCACTTAAGCTTAGCATCCACTAAAAAGCCTGTGTGAAATGCAATAGACCCCCAACACAGCTTGGGGGCTCACATGGAAAAATGGAGGCTGATTTCCCCTCATATCGCCTTCCGTGCTCTGACTGGAATTCATTATTGATAGACTTTCTGTGCTCTTAACCAAAGCCAAATTAAAAGGAGCATGTAAAAAAAAGCTGCTGCCAAAAACATCGCTTTGTTTTTTTTTTTAGTTTTTTTTTTTTACCTTCTGCTTTATTTGCATATCCGGCCTCTACAGGCAACCGACAGTGATCTTTGCTGTGGGCCTTCCATCTCTGCTTTGCCACCCTGACAGAAAACCTTTCAGTATCACAACAGTGTTACTGGAGTTTGTGGATGAAAAGTGCTGTTGGTTATGTTGGGGCATTCGTGGGTTTTGAATATGCAGAGGAGGTAATGTGTGCGATGGGGGTAGGAAAAGGGTTTATAGGAATAAACATAAAAGTCTGAATAACGACATACAGGAAAATGTTGAATTTCATTAGTGTGGGCTTGTTTAAATGTAAATGTTGGCATCGGGTTTTTGCCTAAAATGTTTGGCAAGGAAGCCTCGACTGGTGGAGCTTGGTTTATCTTTATTCATGTGAATGCAGATGTCGGTTGCATGAAACAGAGCCCCACCATTTTCATTATCGCCAGTAGACCATGCGATAAAGTACCAGCCTTTTCTAATGCAGATCCCAGATGTTGAAGAATGACTTGACCCCTTCATCTCTTGAGACTGCTCTGCAGGGCCAGGGGAAGACGAGGGCCAACAAAAACAACAACAACAGAGACTAAAGGGGCTGACATCCTGCTGCTCAGGCAAGCTCAGCAGCTCCGGTCAGGAGTCATCAGGACCGCTTTTTTGTTTTTTTTGAAAGAATGACAAACCATGCAAATAGCTCCATCGGCTGTTTTTTCCTCCGTCTTTTGTTTTCTTTTGGCTGTTTTTGTGGTCACTTTTGTGCTGTCGGCACAGATAGAGGATCTCAGGGATGAGTGGGTTTCATGAAGGTAGAGGGGGGTAGGAGCTGACTTGTCAACCTCGGGACCTCCTATAGGTTAATGACCCCCAAACACAATGCGCTGTGATCAGATTAGGTAGAACACTCTCCCCCCACAGCACTAATCAGCACAATGAAGGAGGTAAGAAATAGAATTACCATACAGTGTTTCCAGAGTTCAGCATACATCTGTAACGTAGCTCATTTAGGCCCTTTCCTTGCTTTCTAACTGCTTTACTATTTCTGCACGAAATCTGTAATTAGCCAGCTTAGCATCTTTTCACCAGCCATGGTTAAAATGGCAGCGTTTATCTTTACAGGGATCTCTACACGCTTGTGTAAGTGACAAGGAATCTTAAAGACAAACATGCACGTTTGTGGTAATTTAACTGAGCGACTCATTCCTCCAGCGTCGGTGTGAGTTTAGTGATTCAGCCGTTTGAGACGAAGCTTTCGGTTGCCTTTATGAAAGGGTCAGTCAGGGTTTAGAGTTATAAGAGAGGAAGTCAGCACCAATGTTATCTAGTGAAACAAACCGAGTCGTTGCTGCTCTAGATAAGATAAAATAGATTAAACAATACCTCAAGGGCCGTAATGGCCCCGTTGAAGGGAACACGTACAGGAAGTGTGCTTCTTAGGCAACAGTATTTTGGGTAAAGAGAGGGGGTAACACCAAAGAAGGGAGGTCTCGTCACACAGAGCTGCCATCACAGTGATCAAAGTCTTCGCTTATCTGTGCCAAACACTGAATCTGACTCTGTATTCTCTGTGATCTGAACCACTTTGTTTACTCTCATGAGTCATATCTAAAAATTACCCTTTTTAATGATTTCTCAACTCTTTGTTTTTCCACGGCTGAACACAATAAATAACTGTTCAAAAAGTACAAAACAAAAATTCTATTTTTTTTTTTCTGTGTTCATTGCACTTTAGAGAAAAACTTGATAACTCATAACTCGGAGCCGACGCTTCAATCATCAGCTTAAAATACACTCTCGTTATCCAGACCCACACCTGTGTATGCTTGTCTAGAATGAAATAATTCGGTGTGCATCATTATAATGTTTGCTGTCTAAACTCGGGAAAGTTCTGTTGCCATTTTTGACTGGGAGAGAGGTCATCACTTAAAGCTATTGTGAGAGCAAGAGCTACTTAACTAGCCTTAAATGCCACCCGAAGGTGATTTCAGGTAACACCTCTGTCCGCTCCAGTAAAAAGGAGGCGTCTGTGCTTCAGTGTCTGACTCCAGTGCTTCAGCACTCAACCTGAGTGGCTGGATATCAGATGTCTTATTTCTCTGCAGTCAGGAGCCACAGTCAAAGAAAGCCTATAGAAAGAAAGGTGATGGCGGAATAAAAGGCCTGCTTGAGATGAGAGGACATTTATGACTTCACTGAAAGAAATGTTTGAAGACTAGCCACCCACCTATTAGCGCAAGACTGTAAGGTGCTTGTCGAGGAGTTGTGAATGACACACAGGTATAACTGGGAGTAACTGGAGTAGACCCTCTTTATCCATTTATATTGGCTGAGTGTTTCAGGGGTTAAACTTCAACCAGACAGGATAATTAGGCCTCTGTTATAATGGTGGTGATGGGGTGAGACGTTGGAGGTTTTCAGTGTGTGTGTGTGTCTGTGTTAGGGAAGTGTGAATCTACATCTGCATGCCTTTGAAAGGTGACATGAGCTTCACATGGATACATTAGTTCTAAGTTAAAGCTGTGGGTCTATCACTTTTTTCTATTCTGTTTCAAAGAAAGATCTCTATTCATTGTTTTCTAGTCTATCCCCATGAGGAGCTTAATTTAATTTATATAATTTTAAACAAAGAAAGAATCACATGATGATTTTCCTCCCTTCAGGCACACAAAGAGATGTAGCTCAAATAGAAGCTGTGCTTGTATTGACATGACTATGGTATTTTGTTTCTGTATATCTGTATCATTAAGAACATGCATTGCTTGTGAAATTAGCACCATGTTTGGGCATGTTTAAGCCGTCTGAAAGCCTGTCTGTACAGACACAGAACCAGAAGTAGAAAAAGATGTTTGGTAAACGGTAATAACTCACTTCGGGGAGACTTTCTTTCTTCCAGATCGGAGCCTTGTAATAAACCTTCCCTATGCTCTGGTTTCACAAATGATCTATAAAGACAAACTTCCATATCACAGACCAGTAGGATCTCCTTCAAAATGGCCCAATACACATCACCAGTAGAAGTTAGAGGAAGTTTCCCCCACGGACAGAGAAGATGAGTAGGTGTGTTGTGTAAATAGAAGTAGTGTCATTGAAGCCAACATCAATCACATAGGCAATAACGGAGATGTGAATTTAGACACAGCGTTAGGAAAGAAAAAACACATCCTGAGGACATTAGCTGCCAGACTTTGGCAGCCAATGACACTGTCTCAGTGTCGGTGTGAAAGCGGCTGCGATTTGAAATGGAAACGGTCCCCCTTCTCCGGTGGGTGTTATTGGTTGAACAGTCTTTTGGTTGATTGAATTGTAGGTGCCTGCCGTCACGTTTCTGCATAACATTGCAATAGGCTCTCAAAAACACATTCTTCTCTTTGTAAAGGTCACGGTTAATGTGGAAAATGCCAGCTTTTCCTGTTTAGAAGCATTCATCACTGTGACCAGAGCATTTGCAAAGATATTCTGTCTTTATCGACTTAAGCAGTTTACAGTCGGCATTTCTCCTGAATATTTTGTGAAGAGGCGAACAAGCAATTTGCATGTATTTTCAGATCTCCTTACACAATATTTCATATGTGAATATTTTGATGAACAACTGCAAAAAAACAAATTTGCCATTTTCTGGCTATAGCGCCATTAAAAACTGCAACACACCTGCTTAATTATTTCACCCGGCACAGTGGTCCAGCTATGTCTCAAACTACACTTGTGAATTCATTTGCATTTAATTGTCTTTACTTATTGATATTTTCATCCATAACTTTCTCTCTCTCCTGCACCAGTGACCCAATTTCCCCACAGTGAACATTAAAATTTCATTCTCATGATCAGCATCATTTCTCTTATTTATGCCGATCACCTGAGTTTCAGCCACGGGGAAGCCTTGAATGTAAGCAGAAACAAACCCCTCATGAAATGTTTCAAGCACTCTTTCAATGTTGCACTGCAGACTCTTCGAGCGGGAATTCCTCTGTGTAATTTGTAGGAAGTGAAGCCAAAATTCTGCCAAATCCATTAAAGTTCAGTGTGCGTTGCAGCAGCAGCAGCCACCCCCAGCTCTCTCAGGATGGGGAAACCCCAGAGGAGGCTCCATTTAACCCCTTAGGATTAGCGCTCATGCCTACTTTAGCAATGGTAAAAGGGAAAACGTCTCAGCACATTGAGTCAATAGGGACTCAGCCTTGCTCTGCTGGCTTCCCACACAAAAATGGACGAAGAAGAAGGAGGAGGAAAAAAAAAAGTGGAGCTTCCATACTGATTTGAATAAGGCTAGATGTTTGCCCAGCCTGCTTTACCATTTGCCCTTCCGCAGCCTTCACAGTACATTAGGACACAAAAAAAATACAAGGCTGTAATCTCGACAATATATTCAAAGCGAGTGTGTGTAGCTTGCTTTGAATATTCTCTCTGCTCCACTTGGTCTACTTAAAATGCAAGAAAGATTGTCACAATTGTTTTTTTTCCCCCTTCCTCCAAGAGAAGCTTGACTGTATAGATATAGATGTATTTTACTTGTGCTTGTTTAGTGGTGCCACTGGACACCATTTAGCCTTGGCCTTTTAATGCTGTATGCTGAGTGGACTCATCTGACAGCCTGGCAGCATTTCTTTATGTGCTTGTGTTTCATCTTCTTCTGCTCTACAGCTTTATGTCCCTCCACCTACCATAATTCATATCCCCCTCTTATGTCTGCGCTGTATCAGATGGCCTATTCGTTCGTCATGTTCACTATTCGTCATGCGGGTGGAGACGAGAGGTCCGGAGACGGTCCGGTGCTGTGTCAGAGGGCGTGGCCTCTCTCACAAGGGACTCTGACCAATTCCAGTCTCTATCTGTTGATTTTAGCCCTGGACTGACATTCCCTTGTGTTTGTCTAGGCTTTCATCAGGACTCTGTTTAAACAAACGCCAGCAACTGAAAACACATTTTCTCACTAACTCGCTGTGAGACAGACACACACACACACACACACACACACACACACACACACACACACACACACACACACACACACACACACACACACACACACACACACACACACACACACACACACACACACACACACACACACACACACACACACACACACACACACACACACACACACACACACACACACACACACACACTTTGACTTCAAGGAACAGGTGATGCCCCAAAGTGGATTCATTGCCGTGGCAGCTGTATTATGTGTTTCCAGGGCAGTTCTTGTAAAAATGACATTGAACTTTTAGGTTTGAGTGTGTGAACAGCTGTTCATAATGTGGCCTGATATCTGTTTCCAGCAGTCTCCCATCGGCAGAATATAGTAATGAGATGGTCTTTATTAAGTTGAGCCTAGAGAGTTGTGAAGTGAAATATCAGAGAACAGGTAATGTCTTTCTTTCTCTAAGAGAAGGGGAGGGGGCAGTAGTGTTTTTTTTTTTTTCTATATTGGCCATGTTTCTCTTCTTTCTCTGTCTGGGCTGATAATGTTGATCCAACCGGCAGGAATCTCTCTGCCAGTCAAGCAGGAGAGTCTTCTCCTGATGTGTATTGCCGTCTGTGAGGAGTGTGTGGCTTCCTTGCTTGCCAGATTTCACTCCTGCCCGGTGCTAGAGAGGTGCTGCGAGAGGAACAGAGTTTTGTCGGATGTTGGGTCGGCGGCAGTGGCAGGGGTGCGGATTGAGAGTGACATCGCAGCCGCGGAAAGGGAGAGTGTTAACATCCCCAGCTCGGCTGCAATGAGAACGAGCGAGAGTTTTGCAAAACAGGTGCAACCGACACCTGCATGTGTTCCTTCCACCTTCCTTAATTAGAGTTCAGTATGTTCCTAATGAATATCCTTGCTCCAGTATTGTGTTCTCGTGTGTGTGTGTGTGTGTGTATGTGCGTGTGTGTGGGAACCGATGGGCTCAATTGGGAATTATCTAGCATTCCCTGGAGAAAGCCTGTTTTCCCCCCTCTCTGTTTATCCACAGGAGCGTACACACTTCTGTGTGAGCAGTGACGACTCAGCAGCCCATTACTGATCCTCTGATCTTTTGTGAGAATAGACTCTGTGTGAATATGACTGCACGTTATTCTTGTCTTCTTTATCTCACTTTTTTTTTGGTTTGAACTCTAAGTTAATCACAGCCTTTATCGAGTTAGTAATTAATTGCTGACATGAGTGATTTACAGTTGCATAGTGTGGCTGCTTCCACTGTTGTTTGCTGTGCCAGCAGGAGTTTCTTGTTCCTGTGTCACGCAGAGAGAGACTCACAGTTCTTTTTTGTCACCATATCTTTCAGCGAGTTGGCAGGGATCAGTCACATCATTCATCAGATCTGAAGCTGAATGTGTCAGAAGTAATAGAGGAGTTTTCACTCCTCTCCACCCTTACTGTAGTGTAACACGCTTCTGCATGATGTGCAGTCATCTGTTGGGTTATAATTGGGGCTAAGGCTGCTGAACCCCGGCCTGCCTGCGTCCTCCTATTCTGTGACACATAATCCTCCATAGAGACTCAGTGTGTGGTTTTTCTCATAGCCTGACAGGCGTTTGAGGTTTCTCACATATCCAGTCGTTACTTTACCTGGGACACTCTCTATGTCGTTTTTTTTTTCTGTGTGTCAGTATGTGACTTGTGCATGACTGTGGGGATACAAGTGTCAAGCGTCAGTTTACACCACATCAGGTCTGCTCGGCTCTCAGCTTACGATGTTGGTAAACTGCATCAAAGGAAAACTTTCCTCACGCTGGCAAAATCGCTGGCTACAAAAGGTTATCGAGTCGAAGTTCTTTTTTTTTATCAGGTAAATGCAAAAGGTTAGCTCCTCCGCTCCCTACCTCTGTCTGCTGCCACTGCCACCCACATCACATGGCCAGCTGACCTTGTCCCTCCATGTTTAACAGCCTCTTTTCCTTTGTTCATTTGGCCACGTTACCATGGTGACGGGGCTGAATCAGCCCAAACAGCATGCACTTGCAGCCCCAGAAGGCCAAGCTGGCCTAGCAAAAGTCTGTGGTTTCACAATCCTGGGATATGCTATTAATGCTGTGAGGATGAAGCACATCAAACCTTTGCAGGACAGTCTGATTTGCTATGCTTTTTTGATTGCTGCGTGCGAGGCGACTGTTCCAATAAGAAAGAAAAGCCACTTGTGTATCTGATTTACTTTGTATGCAATTCTCAAAATGTTCACTTTGCAGTGGAGCTCCTTATTTTCTAAGGCAGTATTTCTTTGGTCATTTGAATAGTGCCTCATTGAATCCAAAGCAGGTTGCACTATGGATTTAGAACCCCGCTGGCTTATCTACTCACCCATTGCCTGTGGGCTATTTTAGTCATGTTGGAATACACTGTGGTCTGAGTTTCTCCAAAGCTGGAGCTTTCATTGCCCAATGAGGTGCAAGCTGAAACTGGGAGCCCGTCAGGAGAGCAGACTATCACTTTACAGGGCCTTATGTACTCCAAAATAAGCATGAACAAAGACAGCGGACATGCACCTGGTTCTGTTTATTCCTGCTGTGGGAGTCTGACACACATGCTCACTCAGTGATTGTGGCTTGCGCAGTTCTACATTTTCGAGGTGCTGACCCTTGCAGAAGCATGCGGATGATAAAATTTATAGTCACAACTTTCCCCTTGACTCTACAGGTGTGGGGCGTATATCTAAACTTGATGTTTTTTTTTAAAGGTATGCAATTTAAAATGCAATAAATATCACAGGGATTTTCTAGTGGCTACATATGTGTAGCAGTTTTGGTTAAAAAAGCGTTGTTTGACCATTCAAGCCATGTCTTTTCTCACAAAATTCAGCTGAAGTAGAGATTGTTTTGTAACCACAATCATTTCTACAGCAAGAACAAGGGTAAAGGCACATAAAAGAGAGAGTTTCTGGCATTTAACTAGCATACTAGTTTTATTGATGTTTCTCTCTTAAACCCACTGGATAACTAAAGCTGCTTTTTTAAGTTGTTGTTTTTTTTCCCCACATCTTAAGCTTAGCAATTATTTGAACACTTATTTTTGCTAATACACTTTGATAGTAACTCAAGTCAAACCTTAGTTTAAAATTTAACAATGAAAATATAGTTACCAAATTGTACTATATTAAGACAAATATAGATGTTACTATAAAGTGAGGGGAAGAAAAATGAAGTGTCATTGGGTGAGTATGATGTGTTGGGAGTTTTGTGTGGGAGTGACAGGATTAAAAATGAACGAATCGGAGGGACAGCTAAGGTTGAACAGGTTAGAGATAAAGCTCGAGAGGCCACGCTGCAATGGCTTGCACGTGTACTGAAAAGTGGATTTATTGGACAACGGATGATGGAGATGGAGTTGCCAGGAAGACGGAGACGAGGAAGCCCTCAGAAGACTCGTGAATGTAGTGAAGGAGGCCATGGAAATGGCTGGTGTAATAGTAGAGGAGGCAGAGGATAGAGTGAGATTGAGGCTGACGATCTGCTCTGGCAACTCTAGAAGAGAACAGCTGGAAGACAAAGAGGGGTCATGAGAGTCAAGCCAGAGGTCATTAAAGCAGTGAAAATGCGTGTAAAAGAAAAAACCTCAACACTTTTTACATCCATATGCAAGCCCCATAGCTTAGCCACTGACAGAATTTTCATTATCTGTGTAACTTGTAGTTCATGGAAACCATTATTCAATTTAACTTTCAGTGGGATTATCGATCAAATTCTTGGTAATGCTTGTCAGCATCCTGCTTAGATTGGATCATTAATTGGGTTACCCTTCAAAATCATTGATTAAAGAGGTCCACCGCAAAGTTTTTAACTTTAGCCTGACTTCTATAAAACTTTCCAGAAAGGTGTTGACTGTTAAAACCAGTGCGTCAACCTGCATTGTCACATTATGATGACCTCTTCTGGGATAGCTAATCTGTTGTTAAGCTCGAAAGTTCACATTGGAACTAATGTTGAGAGTTTCTGAAAATGTACACTTGGGATTGTGTCATCTGCTTTAATTCCACCAGACTTCACTTTTCAAATTGCGAGACAGTTCTTCTTATGAGGTTGTCGGCGTTTGCTGTGTTCCTGCACACACGTCTGTGACTTCATGGTGGCCACCCTGAGATTGGTTGTGTGATTGTAATTACTAATTTAGCCAAAGTGTGGGGAAAACAAACAGAGCAGGAGAAGCTGGAATGATCAGAAGATAGCTCTTTGCAGCTGCCTCCAGTTCTAATCTGCTCAGGTAATTCTCCTCAAACCCATTGAGTCCATACAAACGATTGAATTTCAATGCATCTCTGATGAGATGAGGGGTAGGAAGAAAAAAAACAACAAACCCCAACCTACCTTAGCACTCAAATGGATTGGCAAGCAGATGCTCGGTCAAAGTGACAGGTGATAAGTGCTTTGGCAAGCTGTAAGTGAAATCTTTATGCATGTCTTTCTGTATGTAACCGCGCTGTCACTGCCCATCCCTCATATGCTCTCGCTCATTTGCAGTGCCTCTCACAGCATTTTCTTAGCCACGGAGCAAGCAGGCACTCTCCGCCTGATAAGCACCTGTGACCTTTCAGATGAAGTACTCTGTTTATTTAAGTGACTAGCGCACAACTGTCTGCTTCACGAAGGGGCGTGTTGGGAAATGAAATGAGAAACTCCACTTCTTCTCATACTTCTTTACACTGACCCTGCTGACCTGGTATGGTAATTTTATGTCCAAGTGGATTTTAATTTCTATTTGCAAAAATGGTAATTTCAGTCAGAGCGCGTTTATAACAGATCGAAGTAAAAAATAATGTCAAAGGCAGCTAAATTAGAAGCTGCTCTGCAACTAATAATTCAAAGACGAGAAGGCTTGGTGGGACTTATAACAGGTGCTTTGCTCTTTTACTCGCAAATAGCTTATTATTCCACAGAAACCAGCAACCTGGACTCATAGGCGCCCTGTTGTGAATTTACTTGAACAGGTAAAAGTAGTGCTTTATCTTTGCAGTGGCACAGCTTTAGTGCTAGCACTTATACTTTACAGTACGTTTAACTCGACACCTTTTAAAAGTTGCATTTTATTGTAAGTGCTGCATTCCCTTTATCAGAGCACCGTTACACTGTTTGTGGAGCTGTGGTCAGTCAATATAGCACCATCTCCGGAGAAAACCACATCACGGATCTACTGATAAGCACTTGCACTTTGTTCTTTGAAGGCTATTGTGCTGTGTTGTATGGACTCAATGAAACCACACATTGAACAGGCAGGTTTCCTTGTTATCTCCAACAATTAATATTCCTCTGTGTTTCATTGGTTGTGGTAAGCGTTGTGAGCGTCTTTCTCTGAAGACTCATTTTGAATGACTGGATCACCTTTCCTCGCTGCATTCGCCAGTTTAAGAGTCCTGGACACATCTTTAACCTGTTTTGTATACTCGTGTGAAGGCCTTCTAATTGGAGTCCAGGGGCGGATCTATCCGAGCGCTCTCGGTGTTCTGCCTTACAATTGTCTGCAGGTCAGATGGTTGCTGGGAGATTTGCATGTAGTTTCGCGATAGAAAGAGCTTTTAAGCCGAGCCTTTCATTTAAATGGAGCAGCCGGAGTGGTAGGAATGCCTTGCAATATGTCTTTATTCCCCGCACAAAGTGGCCTTAGCCACCTTCATTTATTTCCCTCTGCCTTCATCTCACTGTATGCATTTTTCATCTGTGTGGATCAGGAGCGAGCCGGGCTCCTTCAGCTGAGACCCCCACTGCAATCACATCATAACAAATCTCTGTGAAATGGACAACTCAAGTTGCTATCCCAACATCTGAAATTGATGGCAATCAGTAAATTGCTGTCTTAAGTGCAATAGTAATGCATCCATAATGGGCTGTGATCATAACCAGAGAGCTTTGGTTCAGAGCAGCTAAGCCTATTGTCTCTAAGGACAAAGCCGGGCTGGAGGCATGGGTGACTATTCTAACTCCTTTTGCCTGAGCCCACAAAGTTGAATTTCCCTGATGCAAAGGTCTAATCCCCCTTTTCCTAGTCAAGCTCCTGCTCAGTCAGCCATCAGGTCTTCTCCGGTGCTTGTATAGCATCATTAGCTAAGGGTCGGTCTTACCCTCTCTTTAGCCCCCCATGAAGCCACTGTTGCTCTTTTTTAGGAGTGGTCACCATTTTCAATAGCATTAACTCATCGGCTGTTGGACTGTAAAAAGCTATAATAGAAGATTTAGAAGGATTTTTTTAATCCTCTTGAGCAAAGACCCAAAAAACATGCTGATGAGGCAGCCCATGGAAGTGTCTTCACAGCTGCCTACATCCTCTACCAAAGCTTCACCATTAAAAAAAACAGAACAAAAAACCCCCCGAAAAACTTTTTTCTAATTTAGTATTTTACAAAGTGATCACACTTTTAAGAAAATGGTTTAAGGAAGCTTTTTCATTGTTGCACTAACGAAAAAGAATATGCAATATTTTAGGTAAACAACTGTTGTTTTTTTTCCTCTTTAAAACCTAAATTGTGTCCGATTTCTTTAAACTTTGTCAGAAGAACCTGTAAGCTCAAACAATCATGTTTGTATTTAGAATGAAATGGACCCCAGATATTCTACCACATTATTCAACTCATGGTTGTGGGTTGCTGGATCCTTCCTCAGCCGAAGATGGATGAAGGCAGATTACACTCTATAGATGGCGACAGTCACGCAAGCACTCATTCACCCCCACGAGCCATTTAAGCCGTTAAAACAACAATGTTTTCAAGTAAAATTGAAAACTTTTGTTGCATCTTGGGTGTCTGTTTACACAACAACGGCGCTCAAACCCACTTGAAATGCCACTTTTTGAAAAACGGCTCCCAAGGTGGAACACGGAGTGAATGAATAATGCAATGTAAAGCGTCTTAGAGTGTCCAGAAAAGCGCTATATAAAACTTATGCATTATTATTATGATAAAATTTTCAAAAATGCTCCAACTCTGTCTCGGTTTGAAATTGGGGAAAATGTAACTTTTTCGAAAATGGTTTGTGTCCGTGTAGACGGTGAAAGGAAACACTGCTACTTCTCATGCGCACCATAGCCGTAGTGCGTAGTGGCAGCCACTAGTGGCACGACATCAAAGCTACATAATTTTCTGCATTTTTGTCATTTCCACGAAAATTTACATTGTTTTCAAAACTTAAGCATGTTTTCACTTGTAGTGTAAATGGGGACTTAGAGGTCACAGCTTAGCCTCAAATGCATATTTTTGGATTGTTTGGAAAAAGCTGGATTACCTGAAGAAAACAGAGAGGACATCCACAAGCCCCATATACATTTGAACCAGTAGTTGAGAATACTAATCACTACCCCATTTTGTGGCCCAATCAAATTGATGCAACTAATTCTTTCTTGTTCTTTCAGTGATATGATTAAATAGAAAAAGGCAGTTTAACATAGTCCCTTTCTCCCGGTCTCCTTTGCACTTGTCTGTGCATCTGTGATGTTCTCCACAGCAGGAAAGCAGTCGCTCGCAGAGGGCATTAATGCTAAATAGAAATTGGATGTAACAGCAACACATAGATGTTCTTTCTGGACGATTTGGGCTGCAGCCAGGCATGGTGTCCTTCTACACTTGCCTGTTTAGCATGGGATTAAGCCATTCGGAAACCGCCACGTTCACGTTCCCTTCCTCCACCAAAGTGTTGCTGAAATGCCTCCTTTTCTCCTTGGGAGTTTCCAAAGTAATACAGCTGAATGATCCAACGTGTTTTTTATTTGATGAACCACGGCAGGCGTTTGTTAAAGGTCACTACAATCTCTCTTATTTCCTCTCAAGTGCTTACATTTATTGTAATTTCTTCAGCCCTTTTCATCATTTTGCAGTCAAATCTGTGTGGGGTCTAAGCTCCACTTTTACTGTGGCGGTCTTTTAATGGCTCTGAGAGCTCCTATTTCGGGAGCACAGCACAAGTTTTTATGAGGAGGGAGTGTCACTAGGCACTGGTCACATTTTCAAACCTGCGAAAGACTTAAACAGTGAAGGTGATGTTTTTACAGTAAGCTGAGCTGTAAATAGCCTGCTCATGTAGGTGGAACAAATGACCTGTTGTAGTCATTCACAATCTGGCCCAAAGCATTTTTTATGTAATGTAGTCATTTGGGGAACAAGGACATGAAGCATACAGTTGGGTGACTGCAGAGCCAGAAGCCACACAAATATTTATGAGGTTTTGGCCAAAGTCATTTAGTCATGACCTGGTCTGTTTGAAAAACAAATGCTTTAAGATGTACTTGTATTATGCTAAAGCCATTATGGCCCCATTGTAAAGTAGATGATTAAAAACGTAAATTAGCTAGATAACAGGTTTTTGTCCCTTTTTTTTTTCTTATTATCCCTGAGACCAATGTAGTTGCGCTGTATCATCACAGTATGATAAAACTCTGTATGCCATGCAGATATATTCACGGTGACTCCGCATACATTGCTTTGCAATACATTGCATAGTTGCTATTATGTCAAATCTGACACTTTGCTACATTGTATTCCACATAAACCAAATCCCACTCATCTCTAAGGAATATTTGACTGAATGTAATCAGCTGTTTGTTCAAAAGCTGCATTTTTGATCATTTTGGCTAAATGTTCACATCTAAATGGAACCATCAACATATAGAAGTGCTGTTAAAGACTAATTCAGGCTCAATGTTAGATACACATGAAAAATCATTTTGTTTGCAGGGAATGTCAAAAACACAACCGGATAGCAAGTAGTAGAAGTTTGTGAAGAGTGATTGCGTTACACCTTGAAGTGTTTAAAGGCCTCACAGACCACCGCCAACTGAACCTGCTTTGCACTGAAGGGTCACCGAGGACCAACAATAGCATTCGGTGGTTAGATTTTCCTTCCTGCAATGACCTGATGGATGAATGGTTGGTACGCTTACCAGAGTTTAGCAGGTGTGTCCTCAATTTGACTTTTCAACGAACCTTTGCCAAGTGTAATTCCCTTTTCCCCACATTTCCTCCCTAAATACACCGCTCTGCGATTGAAACAAAGACAAAAATACCAAGAAAAGAACTTGTGTGTCTGTGTTACTGCTGCGTTTCTGATCCTTTTAAGCATGAGCCCTGCTCCACTTCCAAATAAACCTCCAATAAGCAAGCATTTCCAAAGTCGAGCCCGACGCAGCCGCACGAGGGGAACAACAGCGAGAGTGAAAATATCTCCACTGTTGCCCCACTTTGTCAAAATTCTGTCATGATTTTAGGAGGCAATTAATCTCTGAGGGAATAATTGAGCTTGTCCTGCCAAACGTACTCTAGTACAACTTGAAAGATGACACAGGGTAGGGTAAACACAGAAGCTGAAAACTTGTAAAGTCATTAATTAAGTGAGGTGTGATTATTTTTCAGAAATGGAGGGAACCTTGCTGAGTTAAATTTTTTGGGCTCAACTCAAGACTCAAGAAATAACAGAGTAAACAAAATTACATTACTTTTAATATTATACATGCCAGACAAGGACCAATTTCTTTATTTAAGAGAAAGAGCACTGTTATTTGGACGGAACTCTCAACGTGTAAAGAATATACTCATATTTAAGTGTTGTAGTACATTGCAAAATTATATCGTTATTGCAGTAATCAGCATATTTCATGTTCACTTCACAGCTTGCCATCATTTCAGTGTCACATATTTTTCAATTAGTTCTGAACATATGTGATTTATTCCAATTATTAATAGTTTTAATCTCCATTTTCTTTTAATCAATGTTTCTTCATAGACAAAAGGAAAAAAAACAATAAATCCTGCTTAATCGCAGCACCCTGACCTGCAGGTTTCCCCCTCTTCCATCGTCCTTGAAGCTCCACGGCCCCCCGAACACATTTAAAGTGCCAGTGCAAGAGTTTTCTGGCAGTAATTGTGACACTTAATTTAATTACACAGTACTGCATGAAATCACTGGTTTATCGTCATTTTGTTTTCACTGGTTTCAAAACTAATGCATACGGTTAACCTGCGCCCTGCGGGGGGGGGGGGGCGGGGGGGAAACCACAAAATGCTTTGCAGAGATGAGGTCTTTGAATGTTACGCACAGGTCTGACATTTGGTTCTTTTCCAAATGTGTTGGAGTCACACTTCAAGCCTGCAAACCATGAAAAGCCTTGAATTTGCTATTCAGAGTATAACAACGGTCCAACAAGGTCATTGGATAAGATATTCAATTATTATCCCCGCTAATGAGCACCATTTCAACAAACCGCAGCAATACTTGATAAGTTTCTCATATTTATGACTCTTCTGTCGGTGCACATAATAATTATTCTCTTGGTTTCCGCTGCTGCTGTTTCCTGAAGTTTAAAGGGCTTCACCGCTCGTCAAACATGGCAGAGATGCAGCTTGTGGTGCATTGTTAAAAAAAACAAAACAAAAAAAAAACCGATGAGCTTTTGAATATTGGCTCTCAAGAGGAGCAGAGATAAAGTGACTATCATAAAATGACACATTAGTAGCGAAACAGATCAGCCATTGCATGTTTGAAGGGTTTTTGACCAGTTTCTCTTCAGATACTATCCTAATGCACTGGTGTCATATAGTGTGTAACATATTTATTATCATGCATCCAACGTCTATTTTAACGACTTTGCGTTGTTGTATTGTTTGCTGTTGTTTTTTTTTTTCCCCAGTGTTTTTACATGTAGGCCACAAATATGAGCATATGGAAATAACAGGTTTGGGTATACAGTAAAGTTGATTATCAATACTTTTTTCTCTTCTACGCTGCTCGAAAGCTGCTGAGCATGCAAAGTGACCTGCTGTGTGCTTTCATGGGTACCTGATGAGTCAGTGCATGCGTACAGCTGTGATAAATCAAACATGAGAAGATTGTTTTCCCTCAGTTTCCTCATTTTATAATGTGGCGGAGGAACTGGAACTGGTTTTGCTCTGAACATGAGCACGTATTGTAAACTTCTATTACTAATGCATGTCGTATTCATATTGTTTGGAATATCTTTTCTGGTTTGCAAATAAAGCGCACGCACACACTTTGTTCCTTGTACATTCAGAGAGAGGTGTTGAAGAATGGATTTCCTTCAAAGTCAGCTGAAATTGATTCATCTCAGTGTCACAGCTGTTCCATCTTCCCACTGTGGAAATAACAGTAAAAACACCCAAGTGTGTGTGTGTGTGTGTGTGTGTGTGTGTGTGTGTGTGTGTGTGTGTGTGTGTGTGTGTGTGTGTGTGTGTGTGTGTGTGTGTGTGTGTGTGTGTGTGTGTGTGTGTGTGTGTGTGTGTGTGTGTGTGTGTGTGTGTGTGTGTGTGTGTGTGTGTGTGTGTGTGTGTGTGTGTGTGTGTGTGTGTGTGTGTGTGTGTGTGTGTGTGTGTGTGTGTGTGTGTGTGTGTGTGTGTGTGTGTGTGTGTGTGTGTGTGTGTGTGTGTGTGTGTGTGTGTGTGTGTGTGTGTGTGTGTGTGGTGAGGAGGCAGGACAAAACAGTCCTAATGGCACATTTGAGGCAATTCTAATTTCCAGTTGCTTTTTTTTTCTTGTGGATGTTGTTGATGGAAGTTCTGGCATTTTAAAAAAAGGAGGTTATTTTTCTCAACACCAATCTTTTGGGTGAGCTATCAGATTATGGATATCCAGTGGGGGTTTTTTTTGGCTCATAATCCACGCTTGTATGAACTGATTTGAATATTTCAACGAAAACATTGCAATTTTTTTTTCCCGGCTGAAAAACTTGGTGTGTTCTCAGTAGAATTGAAACTGTGTGCGTTTGGACGGCAGGCACTAAGTCTGAGCATTTCACTTCATCAAAGAATAGCTTGAAGTGTTGGTGGGAGATTTTGGGATGTCGATGGGGAATTGAGAGAGTCTTGAAAATACACTTTGTAGGCGGATTGTCTCTCCCAAGTCTGAAGAAGAGCCGGTGAATAAGTTTTAAAAAGCGGCATAGTCTCTGCAGCTGGTGAGGTAGTCATTTGTCCCTGGTATTGATGGACAGCAGTTTGAGCGAGCCGCAATTATCTTATCAGACGCAAAGTACTCCACATGTAGTTTTATTTTCTTCTGAATACGCACATATGAATAGAAGCTCCACGAACCATACTTGAATAAACTACCATGTGAGGGAGCATTGTCGGATACTTGATTAGGAAATGACCTGATTGAGACATGACATAATCCGTGTCTCCGTTTGACAGGAATGATGAACACGCACTGGCACTGTTCCCGTTGAAAGTCGCTGAACTATGGAATTATCTGATCAGATTTGCCAAAGAGAACATCCTTCCGCTGTCTTCCTAAACAAATAACTGTCATTTCATTTTTACTGGACCTCCTGTTCTCCCTCTTGGCAGCCCATTTCCTGGCTGCATGCACCGCCGTTTCCTGTTCCTTGAATCAGAACGAACAGTGGAGTGTTTCTCTTGGACTCGCCACAGAGCCATTTCGTGGGAAGCCACAGGCTATTTCATCCGAGAGGCTGAACGGGTAAAAATCGGTACATTCTGATACAGTTTGGAATCGCACATGTTCATACGCATAATTAATTTGGACTTTTTGCTTGGTCATTTCTTCACATCACATCAGCTTTAATGTGCCCATGGAAGGCACCTTCAGAATGTTTACTACCAAGCTATTATTATTCTTTGTATGAATCAATTCTTTGTGTAAACCACAGAATATGCCATCATCTGTAATCATCTAATTCACTCAGCCTTCACAGTGATTTAAACAATGAAATCTTTCAAGCCAGACACGTTCGTTATTGCTGCTGAACAGCACTTTGATTTAATGTTTTGGGAACTGTGGCTGCCCCCCCAGATATTGATGTTTACCGAGCCTTTGCACCTCCCTGTGGTTTTAGAGTCTACAATTGCAGTCCCATACTTCACAAATCGCACTCATTTGAATGGGGAATTTTTCACAGTTGGATTATTTAAAATGTAACCTGACAAATAGTTGTGTTCACCTTAAACAAAGTTTAATAAACATCCAAAGTAGAACTTGCCTAACGACCTGGGCAAGACAATGTGAGTGTCAATGGGGTGTGCGAGTCGTCGACAGAGTGATGCTGCGAGGCTCCAGATGGGCAGGGTTTGTGTTGCGTGTGCTGTTAGCGGACTCGGAGGCATGAGGCCTGCGTGGAGTCTAAACAGATGCTGCTCTTTAAATGAGACTTCTGACATTAACAGCGGTTAGTCTGCTCCTGCGAGGCCTCCCTTTACAGCTGTTCTGGGGCCATTTCATCTTTTAATTGGGATGAGGGCGATCATAGATTACATTAGTTGAACAGGAGACACTGTGGACTAGTGGACTCCCACAACGGGATTTATATATCTGGAGCCTGTATATATCTCCATACAGTGAGTGTACACTGAGTGTATGCTGGCAAAACAGAGCTGCGCGTGTCCTTATTTTGAAAACCCAGTCCACCTCCTTCTTGGTCATTTCTGCAGTAAAATGCTCCCAGAATTGAGAAAATGCATAAACACATACATAACATTTTTCTCAAAGCCAGCATGCCGCCAGTCTAGTCTGGTTGGCTGTAACCAATACCCACCGTCTGGCCAGCAGTGACATTTCATATATTTGCAGGAGACAATCCCTGTATTTATGTATGAGTTAAATATGCCCAGGAGACATGGCTGCAGATTACATATCTGCAACCGGAGTGCTAGAAAAGATTGACATGCGACTGTTAACTCAATTCAAACTCGATTAGGCCAAATTTGAAGAATGAATGCTCCCTCTCTTTGAGCAAAGAGGGGGGAGGCAAAGGGAGGTATTGACAGCATCAGTGCTCCCTGAACAGGCCTCTGAGCTTTAAGAGTGTGTTTTTATACCTCAAAGACTTCAGTGACGAGGTCAAGCTTTGTAACCAGAATCTACAGTATATTCGCCGAGTTTTTAGACTCTGTGTCTCCCTGTGAGATGGAGCGGGAGGGGGGAAGAAAAAAGTCAGGATTTTAAGTTCCATCAATCACAAGTGTCTGTCTCGGTCTTGTTTCACAGCAGAGAGAAGTATACACACATCAGCTTGCAGACATACCGACACAACAGGGAATGCGAACCCGAGGGCAATGAATTTGGACCGATCCCTTTCATTCAAGCACGGAGTGCTCAGAGAGGTTAATCCTGCACCACTGGCTTTACTCTTGCGTTTCAACCTCTCTGGTCAGTGGTCTGGTTTTGTTTTGGTTGTTTTGTTTTTTCTTCTCACAGGACTTCATCTCAGGAACAGACGCAGTTAACCACATATATTGGTCATTTTCGCAACGGTATCCGTATCTGTTAATGACCTGCATCACAATGCATAGCTTAAGTTTCCTCCATTATTTTTGTGTAACTACCATGGGATCCCACTTCATCTTACATGAGATCTCATTAAAGATGGAAGTAAAGATTAAACCACATCCTCTTACGCACACTGCAGCAGTGGGCAGGAGGCATCCACTTTCCTCGGAGTGCTCATAAATAAGACTAAACAGGCAGTTCCTGCAGTGGCACTAACAATGCTTGTTTGCCACATCAGTAAAGGCTTCATTCCTTCAGACAGGCTCACAGATGCTTTGGACACTATTAGCTCAGGAATATAGACGTTGTTGAGAGACATAGTATGAACCTCAGCGGGATGTCAGTCTGCGGTGGGCATTATATGAAGAATGCATTGAGAGGATTTTCAGGGTATACAATACTCACTGCACCACCACTTCAAACTTCTGCTTTAGACCTTTATTTCCCCTCTGTCATCTTATGTTTTTTCATGAGCTACAATTTCTATTTTTCTGTCAAAATTGCTTATGATGTTAACTATGTGGTTGTGTTGATCAGTAAAGTATGAGACTCCTCTGTGTGACACAGACTTGTGTGGGGTTGTCAGACAGAGTTCTTGCGAATAGGACTGAAACTCAGCTTCTTTTGTGTAGCAGCAGGAGAGATAAGCCAATTAAACGCTTTAGAGGTTTGAAACTGTAGCCCAGCTTCATAAATGATGAACGCTGTGAGAGCTAGCTCTGGTGCTTCACTGGTAGCTCCTCAGTAATTAGAACTTCCATTAATGATCACAAATTCTCTTTTCTTTGAAGTGGTTCCTTAATCCAGACAGTGTCACATTCTTGCAGTGTATTCGGGGAGAAGGCTCAAAGACACTAATCTGGTGCCAAATCTGAATTTAGCGCTGTGACGTTAGGATGCTATAAAGGGATGCCTCTTTCTTTTAATTAAAAAGATTGAATGATTTTATTGTATTTTTTTTTTTTTTGCTTTCAATAAGCTTATCTCAGATTGTCGATGTTTTGTGTTTGCAGCCAAGTTCTTCACAGGCTGTGAATTGCACACACAGTAATGTCTTATGCTCAATCATCTGTTTAACTTTCCCCAGTTTTTATTTTATTTTATTTTTTTTTTTACCACTGGTGGTAAGGGTAACACCGTGAGACAAACCCACTGATGTACACCGGTTCAGTCAGCGTCGCTCTACCTGTGCAGCTGCCGATTCCATTTAGGTCATTCATCCATCTCACCTTCCTAACTGAATTGCATTTTAATCATGTATGCTTTTAGCCATCTGTGGCTTCAGTTTTCTCTGTTCTCTGCAGTGCACTCACATTCACTATTTGGAGACACAGAGACAGGAGCCCTTTTGCTCAGAGACCGACTGCCTCGTGGCTGAAGTAACCTTGGAATACCGATAAATCTCTCCCTCTAATAGAGGTCACGGAGACATTTCCCTCCTTCACGTTTCCAAAAGAGATTTCTTCAAACAAATGTTTTACAATTAGATTGTATTTGTCAAACATGAGGCTGACCGACCTGAGAGATCTTTAAAGCACTTTGTCATATTTACCTCTGTCCCTAGTGGTGGGTAAAGATACGCCAGGCAGGGCGAGGAGAGCTCTGTGTTTGTGTGTCAAGACCAGGGACCTGTCCCAACTCATACTGCCTGATCGGCTGGTGACAGGAAAGACTAGCTAAGGTTAATTCTGGGGTGGGAAAGGGATATATCACAGTGCCGTGGCACCCAATGCATTTCAAATGATGCGTCCTTGAGATGCAAGGTTACTGCTGAGTCCTTTCACAAGGAGCAGCCTGTGTAAGTATAGGTATTATTGAGCGGGTCTTGTTGACTTGTGCAGAACGCGCTGTTACACAGGTCTTTCTGCCCTCTGACATTGTTGTAGGGATGGATTTTCTAAAGCTCATTTCTTTGTGGGGATTCACTTTATTAAAGGTGCAGCGTCTCTCATGTCCCAGTAAGAGCCCAAAGAGGAGATTTTTAGGGGCAGCTGGTTGATTTAGTGGCTGACTGCTTCTTCAGCCACATTACATATTGCTGAATGGTGGTGGCACAGTTAGGACCACTGTCCTCAGACTCAGATATTATGATCGCAGCAGTATTAATAATAATAATAATAATGCATTGGTTTTATATAGCGCTTTTCTTGACACTCAAAGATGCTTTACATTGCATTATTCATTCACCCCATACTGGATGGTGGTAAGCTACATATGTCGCCACAGCTGCCCTGGGGTAGACTGACGGAAGCGAGGCTGCCAATCTGCGCCACCGGCCCCTCCGACCACCACCAACCACTCACTCACACTGCATACACACAGGCAAGTTCGGGGTTCAGTGTCTCGCCCATAATGCTTTGGCATGTAGGCAGGCAGAGATGGCAATCGAACCTGCAACCTTCCGATTGAGAGGTGATTTTTAAATTAGTGTGCCAAGCCACATTTGCTATAAAAACTATGTGTTAAGTATTTAAATATATTCTACCTTGTAAACTAAGGCCTAGAAGAGTCTATTTTATTCTCACGAGCTCTTTTCAGCAAAACAGAAGAACTAATCCCCTGCCTGTTGGTTTCTCTTTCAATTTTTGGCCTCTCAATCTGAATTACAGACAAATCCTTGTACACCTTTTCCCAGCTTTCATTTTATTGCTGCATGTTTGGTTTTCTGCAGAATTCTGACAGCCTGGTGCTGTCATTTCATCCTAGTTTTTCATGTGTGCTGCTTTTTCTTCTGGGGCCGATTCAGACTTTTCTTCTTTTGTCGGCTCCCACCTGGCAGAGATCTCAGTTCGCCCTGTGTGAGAGTGAGATAGGGATTCATTTTATTTTACCCTGGGATCTGTGTCTTCAGGAAATGCCTAGTCAAGTGCGGGAAGAAGGAATTAAAAGAAATAGTCAGTGAAATAAATCTTAGATGTGCCCCCCCCCCCCTGCGTTTTTTCCTTCCTTAACTTTCGGTTCGATAATCAGCCTCACAGTTATTCTCAGTTTGTGTGCTACAAAATAAAGCAAAAACTAAAAAAAAAAAAACACCTAATTTTCTCCAGCGTGTGTTAAAGAATCATAAATTGGCTCCTGAGAGGTGGCAGGTCTCTCACAAAGTAACTAGTGTGCTGGTGTGATTTAGTGTCTGATTGGTGTTTTGCAGTGGAGCAGCTCTGTGTTCACTGCCCCTCCTCCTTTTGTGAGAAGCTCTAACACAGGAACACCAAAGCTGACGTTGTTGTGCAAAACGAGCTTGGATTAGCTCGGGGTTTGCCTCCTTGCCATTGGCTCCAGTCTCTGTCTGCTGACTTCCAGTAACAGAAAGGAAGTGTCACGCTGGTGCGTTTTCGAGAACGACAGTTCAGAGTCATTTTTCACACAATAGATAATGCACATCTTGTGTAAATCTTGGCGGCTTTAGCGCGCAAGCCAACGTGAAAAAAGCTATAATGGGGACGTGTTTGCGTTCAGCAATGAAATAAAGAGCTTTGAGGCAAGCCAATTAACAACAGCAATTAAGCAGCACTGCAAAGTTCAGCAGGACGGCAGCAATATCATTTACAGAGATATAACTATCGTCAATCTATTCTGCGAGTTAAGTATCCCCAAGACGACTATTCCAGTGTTTCAGCCCGCAACACGTCTGTCAATTATTTAGTTTGATGTGGTTGATTATGTGCACCGTTCTGCTTTTAATATGTAGGGAAGAGACTTTCCAACGCAGACAATATGTTCTAAAGTGGCAGTACGAGTATAAGGGGGCTGTGCCGAGCTTACCTGCTTTATCAAGGGAAATAATGTGAAATGAGCAATTCCCCTGTCAGGTCTCGTCTTTCAAGCGAAAGGGGATTGAGGAGTCTGACGAGTGCTTAAAATGAAAAATGTCAGTAGTTGAATCAAATGTCGATAAAGTGAGACTTCACATTATTCTGTGGCTAATGTCCTCTGATGAGTTTGAGAGGGTCCATTTAGTCAAGCTGTGTCCTCTGTTTAAATATCATTAAAAGGTCATCAAAGGATGACTTCAGACTGGGAGACGGAGCAAAGACGGGCCTTAATACGGGATGAGCATCAGTCTGGGTGGATGTTTTCAGACAAGCGAGAAATAGTGGGAAACTCGATTTGAGCAGACTGATGGATCGTATCAATTCAGCTGACGTAAACAAGTTACTCTCGAAGCAGAGCACCAAGAATCGCAGTGCTTAAGAACTGAAGTTAGTGGAAAACGCCCGCATGATCTCCCCACTCCTCATGTCAACGTTTCTGTGTTTCGTTCGGGCTGGGATTTATTTGGTGAGATGGAAAAAAGAAAGGAAAGAAAACTCTGCCTCGGCAGTCCTATCAGACTCTATGGGTATATTTTCAAACGGGCTCCAGGACGTTACTGGAAGAAGCCTTGTGTTATTACAGAACACTGACTGAGTGGGAAGTTATCCATTGTTTAAAGGTACACTCAATTCACCATCATGTGATCCAAATGTGACTAAAGAGACAGAAAATTCCACACTTGCCAGTTGTTTCTAAATTGGTTTGGAATGAAGTCATGAAAATACAGGATCTCAAAAATATTGTAATATTTCAAGACAAAACCTAAGGCCATTATCATAATTCAAATTCAAATGATGGCTTGAAACGTTTTAGTTTGTTTTATAAATGTAGAAATAACTGACAAAAACCATTAACTTGTCATTGATGTTGTATTCTTTCCAACAAATGCCTGTACCTAGTAACACAAATGCCTTCCCTTAAATGTTAATGCTCTGTTACTCTTATTTAATTCCCTCAAAATTACAGAAGCGGAACTGAATTTGCCCAATTTCCACTTGTGTTCTGGCCAAAGCATTTTTTTTTTCTGTTGTGTTTTTGTAAGGTTTTACGCTCCCTTCCTTGCAGATATCTCCGAGGTTTGAGCTCATTTAAGCTGTTTTACATGCACACCACGTTTCAGACCTAAACAGTGATTTTCAATTATGTTCAGAAGTAGGAGCTGTGACAGTGAATTCAAAAGCCTCCAAAACACTGTCACTGGAATTAAATTCAAAATGGGCCCATAATTCTCAAATATGACAGCGTTTCTCAGTTTCACATTCAATTTGTTTTCCTCGAACAAACTTTGATTAAATATAGTGTTTTAAAAATTATTCATTTTCCACCGTGTCTCAACTTTTCTTTTGTTTGGATTTGCTGTCTGAGTTTTCTGGGAATCTTGACGTGCGCTTTGGCTCAATGTCAGGGAAGTCGGCCCCTTTTCAGCTCTGCTATCTTGACTGACTGCATGACATTTGCATTCAAAATTTGATATTTTCGGGAATGTATTGTTCCCTTTTCCCGTGCGGAGCTTCCATAGCCCCTGGTTGCCACAAACCCCAAAAGACAATATTTCCACCTCCAAGTTGCATAGTTCACAGGGAGGTTTTTTTTTTTTGTTTTTTTTTTAATCAGGTGCTGCTCCTTTCTGTCCTCTCAACACACCTTTTGCATGCTGGGGTCACAGGGCTCAGTTTTCACCCATCTGTTCGCAGCTATTGTTGCCAAAGTGATTCGAGCCTCTTGCTTTGCAGAGCGAATGTTTGCTTGGTCCAATTCTACGATACACAACTCCATTACCTGCAAGAAAAATATGTGATTTGGCTTATTGCTAAACAAAGCAGCCTCTAACAGGCAGGATGTGGAGCAACATCAATACAGAAAACATTAACTGCAAAAAAAACAGTTTTTGTTTCGATACAATTTTTAAAAATGTTTGCATTCATGAGCAGTTCTTCACTGTGAACTGTTGATTCACAATTGCTCCTCTGTTATTGAGGTGGCAAATAAGTAGCCCACTTAGGTCATTTTTTTTTTCTTTTTTGGTTGTCTGTACTTTTTCTGAAGGACTTTTTACTCCTCACATTTGAACACAACTTTTTGCACTTCCTGTACCTGACATTTTCACACTTGATTCAGAGTCACAGTCAAAGATTCAAAGGCTTTAACAATCAAGTTCCATCAGTAATGTAACTTGAACAATGTTGGATACAACTTCTGCGTCTATTTAAACAGAATTGATGGTGTTTGTACAACCACCTGCGACGTTAATATTGTGATAGTATGAAGGAATAATTGCTAATAATTAAGGCGGTGTATCCACATTGACAAAGACTTGATTGCAGTAAGAATAGCATCAATGTTTTGTGTTCTCCGTATGAAAAGGGGGATTTAAAAAAAGGCAGTTTTTAATGTAGAGAAGTTCAATCAAAACTTCTACCGAAGTCGTTTTTCACTCGACTATCTTAACTGCTGTAGACGTGAGGAATGTGAGTAATCTTGGCAACTCTTCTGTGTTATCCTACCCTTTCTGTAACCTCTCTTTTCTTTTTTTTGCCTCGTTGGAAGAACAGACAACAAAACTGCACACCAAGTCTTTTATTGACTTTCACAGCTCCCTTTAGCTCTACCTTACATTTAAAAAAAAAATAAAAATGGAACATGCAATCCGGAAGCACAAAGTTCTGCTTTTATAGGCAACTCTTCAAGGAACATTTACAGAACGTGGAATTATCCTGATTGTAACTGAAACTGGAATTGATTTATTCATCTATTTTTTTTTAAAGACCTCCCTGCCTTGGAAGGCAGACTCTAAAACGTCAAAGTATTTTCTAAATGTCTAGAACGGGAAGTCACAATCTTCACAATCTAACTTGTATTCAGCATATTTCCTGGAAGACCAAACTAATTTTGTTGCAGTATATTTGTAGCCTCTGATCTGATAGCGAGTTGAGCTGCCACAAAAAGAGATTCTTTTTGAGGTGTATTTATCGTCATTGAAGTACAAGCGGAAAAGTAACCCTCTCAAAGTAAAGACCTCCTATTATGATCAAACCATTACAAGTACCCATATTAATGTTGAAACAGGTATGATTATTTATGAGATCATCTCTCGTTCAAGAAGGACTGGCCTGTCTCCGTAAAAGCTTTCATCAGGCATCGCAGCAGACCGGACTATGATTTCTTCATTTAGGTGTTTAGCCCTTCAAGCTCCTCATTTGGAACCACCAGTTCCTTTGTCGTGTGCATTAAAGAAAAACAAACAATGTGCAGGTTCAGTTTACAAAATAATTTAAAAGACTAGTTCACAATCAGTCTAATTCTTCCACAATATCGAATTGTTTGTTTGTTTTACATTATCAGTGGGTTAATAAGTTTTGATTCCACAGGAGGAATGCCCGTCAACACAGCACAAGTATAAGAATTTGTACCATTTCTATTTTTTTGATAAACTACTTTTAATTCCCACACAACCCACTTTAGCCTCCGTGCTCGATGAACAAAGAAGATGAGTTTCTCCAGCCTGATTGGTGATTGTTGCTCCGGGGAGACGAGTCTCTGTGACATAAACGCAGGCCGTCTGCATCCAGGGCTGCTTTCACACACACCCTCAACACTTACACCACTGTGATCAAATAGATGCTGGTGAGAATGGATCCTCTTGAGTGCCCGTTAAGTGCATTTTGCTAAGGAAGTAAGAGAAGTTAAAATACATTTAGTGTTAAAAAAGACAATGCACTTTTCCTTAATGCAATGTGCTGCACTTAAGCCATATGGACTGCAATTCTGAGAGTATATACCTTGACTTAGCTATCGGGGGCAAGACCCTTATTTTCCGACTGCTATTTTCTGCAAAGGAAGAGCAGTGATATGTAAAGAGGAAGCCGATTCAGAAACCACACTTCAGTAGCTGAGGATCTCCAATTTAATGCTGTCCTGACTCTCCGGTCTGGAGAAGCGCCTGCCATGGTATTTTGGATATCGTAAAGAAAACTGTCTGGCAGCCTGGTGGGTACCTGGCGGAGGTTAGTGGACTGTGAAGGTCCTGGGAAGCACGCTAGTCTTTACCATACCAACAGGCCTGATCAGAGCAAAGCTGTATTAATGCAAGGTTGATAAATACAGAAATGCAATGGGGTAAAGCCATAATATGCAACTGCTGGCTGGCAGAGCTCTGCAGTGACACTGGACCTGTGAAGTCTGCTGACAAACCGTCTATACTCACCCACAAAATGATGGCGCCTCCTTAAAGTTGGCACACGTGTGCAGGCTGCCGAATATCTCCCCGTTTATACACATTTGCATGTTGCATTTTGTCCCATAAACAAAGTTTAGTAAACACTTTCTGGTCTGGTTCATTAATATATGGATTTTCCTCCACAGGCACCAGTCACCTACACTGGTAGCCCGTTGTTTATATTAAAGCCCATGAGCAATGAGATGTAAAAAGTGAGTTTACGCGGTTGTAAACATTTAGATGTGTCACTAATTGCAGGATAATTTGAGCATCCATGTGTAAATCCGTATCGCTTTTGTTTCTGTTAACTTTTAAGTCACGTGGAACACATTTTTCCAAATAGTTGAAAAAAACAAAAAACACTAGACATGAAGCTTTGCGCCCCCCCCCCCGCGCGCAAAACGTGGCTGAAATATAAGAAAGAAAATGAATAATTGGATGGGTTTTTTGTGTGTGTTTTTTCCGCTCTCTTCGTTTATGGTTCCCAAGATACCACAGACACTTCATTCTGTTGTGACAACCGCGGTGCATTTGAGATTAAAACAGTGGGAAAAGATCGAAACAAATCATCTAATGAACCCTGCTCTCATGATGCACCCCTGCATCGTGCCTTTAGAGTCCGTGCCGCAAGTCTGTCTCACTCTCGCTAATAGGCTGTGTCTTTAGTGTTGGAAACAATTATTAAGTAACTCTTCAATCATTAGAAAGTTGTTCTCCGTGTCTAACTTTGGTGGCATTGACTTTCTCTTTCCCTCTGTGTCAACTTCATAAGAAATACAAATTTGCGCTTTGCACAGCCCACCTACAGCTTCATTTTCTTGTAATTTCTCCAAGCTCCCTTCTTAGCATTGGGGGCTGAGCAGATGCAGGTAGATGTATATTTATGAGGGGGCTGTGTATTTCAGGGAGAAGCAGTGTTGTGAAAGGTGACCTTGTTAGATAAAAGGAGGGCTCGGAAGCCAAATGATGAAAGAGAATGGGATCATCCTGGGCTCATTAATGTGGATTTGAAGGTCAGGTAATTATAACAATAGACATGTGGGCTGGCTTTGGCATCTGGTATTGTTGCTTTGTTATGATGGTGACAAGCCTGCAGAGGAAAGGGATTAATCACTGTGACACCAGCCTGTTGTCACATTGATACATTCAGACATCATAACACTGGTGCAGCAGTTCTTGAAAGAAGCTGCAAAAACAACATCATTTTAACTACAGCGATATATGACATGTACTGTTGAGAATATGAATACATTTACGAAGCAACCAGCAAGCTTCGCTAATACTGTAATGAGGATTCTAAGGTAAAATTCAACCCAAAGCATAATTGACTTTGTGGTTATCAGAGTGATTTTGAACTGTTGTCTTATTTTTGACACCAAAGCTCCATTGCTGCTTCCCACAAAAAAACAAAACAAATCCACACAGCTGAACCCGGCTCCGTAACACACAAAGCACTGTATGCAGGAGCGCAGGTAAACAAGGCATCCCACATCTCTGCGCCACACTGCATTTCTGAGCTCCATGGGTTTGTAATAGCTGTGACTGAAAATACGACAAATGTTCAGCCTGTCATGAAACTAAGTGGGTTTTCTTTTTTTTTTTTTTTGTTTGTTCTGAATGTTGAAGTAGCACTAATACTCTTGAGAAATGAGTGTCGATTTCAATACCTGAACCAAGTCACTTTAACACAATGACCCAATGAATTCCAAACACAGACAGCGTCAAGGTCCCTCTGAGTGTTTGTAAAGCAGAAGTTCTCCATCATTTGATTAAAGCTGGTACACAAGTAAAAAAAGGATTTCCATCAGGCTGAATGTGATGCAGTGATACCGTGGCTGAATGCGTGACTTTATTAAGAATTTTCTTTTTTCCAACTTCATAGACACATCGTGTATGTGCTCAAGGTGTGTTAAAAGTGATTTCTTTTTCTTATCACAGACATTCGTGTGCTGCTAAAGATACTTGAGCTGAGACAAGCAGAGATGAGAATTCATCAGCAGCAAGAAGAAAAAAGTTCATTCTAAACGTTCAAAAATATTGAATGGGTGACAGTTATTTGCTGAGAACAGAGGATGACTGTGGGTCCGGGCTCGTAAAAGGGTCAAATAGGAGTTTCCAGTGGTCTTGGAGGCAACAAGAGTCTGACAGAGGCATCAAGGTTTTCAACGTGAAGTGTGTTCTCACACTCCCACCTCGCTTTCACATGTGTCTCGTAATATGCTCACAGTAGCTGTCAAGTTCAAACGTGCGAGGTTGTAAATTAGCATAGCTGTAAAAGTATTTTAAATAATGTCGTTATTGGAATTTTCACATATACATATACATCCATGCATTAAACATTAAAGAAGTGTTGCACTGCAGCAATACTTTTAATCGTTTCAACCTGGCGACTTTCTTCCATTCTGTTATATCCCCATCAAAATGCCACGCTTTTTATCTATGCAGCTGGTTTAATTGCATTAGTTTAGCAAAGCTGAAAATGCACATTTCACCGAGTCATAACATATAATTCACACTTGAAATGTTGCATCTGGAATTCACACACTACATAAAAACAACATAAGTTGATTTTTTTATTTTTTTTCCTCCTGCCAAATGCGTGGAAAAAGAAACTGTTTTCAACAATGTGCAGACATTAGGATTGATAGACACCAACCATTTAAACTTTATTTCTTTCCTTATCTCCAAAGCTATTTTCACCATTATTTATTTATTATTTCTTTGGCCATCGTCTCTGTGATACCAGCACTTCGGGTCGTAAAACTCGAGAAATTTCTCAACCTCGGCAGCCAGTTCCTCCTCATCCATTGTGAGAAGGCGACAGTGAAAGGAAAAGGAGAGGAAGGGACTGTCAGAAAGCGTAGGAGAAGAGGAACTGCTGCTGGAGTTGCAAAGTTCAAAATAGTTTTCTGTTAAAAAAAAAAAAAGAAAAAAGAATTTTTTCAGAGGAAACAACGCTGGAAAAATGTACAGTGGTGTGAAGTGTTGCACATCTGAAGATAGTGGGGGTTTTTGAAGTAAGGGGCCAGTTTTACTGGCTTGATGTCCATATAGAGATTCAGGGGATCTCTTAGCCAGCACTTCTTTTTTGCTGGTTTCACAGCTTTCACTTCTTGTATTCTTGTGGGTCTGTTTGAGTTCATCAGAGTATATCTTATGCATTTAATACTCATCTTGGCTGTATAAAGCAGTTAGAGGGAATCAAACCTCGACAACACCTGCCAAAAAATGTTTCTTCTCATTATGTATCTAAAGACACTTTATAGTCAACCTGTGGTGTCAGGTCGGCTTGGGTTTATTGGCCTGTGAGAGTCTTCATTATCCACTATCCACCTGTGGCAGGACACACACTTCTCTGCAATCAGGCAGACTCAACATACCACCAGCACGTTGCTTATAAAGCAAATATTGGGGGTTTCTTTGTATTGTGTTGCCTTTAAAATGAGGTGTGGTCGCATGCACAGCTGACTTGAGCCAAAGGAAAATTGTCTGCTTTGTATATACAGACAATTTTATACATTACAATGTGCACAGAGGCAAGTCGCTCAGAACTCAAGTACTCTTTGCTCAATACATGGAAGGTTTCATCATGACATTACCAGGAACTGAAGTTGTGTTTGTCGCTTCCAGAAGTTTGTAGGTGTGTTTTCTGCGAGTTTACGAAATACCTGCAGCAAGATGTTCTGCTCCAAAGGAGGCAGAGGTAATGTCATTATTGACTAATTCCTAAATGCAGGATGAGTCAGAATCTGACAGGAAGGTGTTTTGTGAAGTTCTTCTTCATTTCACAAGAACGAGCAGTCACAGGTTTGTTTGATACACAGCGACTGTCCTCCAACTTTCACTTTTACCACACTTCCCCCACTACTTCACAAATCAACTGTCATAACAGCAACTTTGGACGTTCAGTTTTGCTTATAAGGTGCTAATTACATCCCAGTTGTTGTAAAGTAAAGTCAAGACCTACAATGAAGTGTGGGGAAATAAAATCTAACATTTCACCTAATGAAGTTGAGAGAGAAAGTAGTTTGACAGTTTTAAAAGGAAGTGGAGCTGTCCTTTAGATGCGTTTATTAGAAGTAACACCCGAAATTGAGGTATGAATGAGATCATTTGAAAAAAAAAAAAATCACACTCAGTCATGTGTAGGACTTTTTGCACAAATATCAGGAGTGGACCTGGAAATGCTCAGATGCATTCATACCATGGATTTATTGGAAAATATAACTATTAATGAGGAACTAAAACACAAACATATCCATCTCTGGAATTACATTTTTATATTGACCAAAAAAAAAAAAGATTTTCTTCAGAGCAGTGCATAAACATTTAAACTCTATTTACAATTGGGCCTAAAACTAATTCTTTTTTTTCTCTGCAGAAATCTTTCTTTGTGATCAAAACTCGCAACTAAATCAAAGTGTGACGATCCAAATCAATCACAGCCTCCAGTGGTAGTGTTGTAATGGCACAAAACAAGGCTGTGAGAGTCCAGCTGGCCATGCCACACACACACACACACACACACACACACACACACACACACACACACACACACACACACACACACACACACACACACACACACACACACACACACACACACACACACACACACACACACACACAGAGCAGACATTAAAGCTAAATTCAGCAATTATTATCTTTGCTAATTCTGCCAAAAGCACCATTTCTTTAGTTTGCTGTGGTCTCGCAGGTTTATTTTTCAGTTTCCTGATGTTGCCAGTGCACTTTATTTACCTTTGGAGCCCAGCTCTTCAATAACCAATGTCACTAGCATGTGTGTACTTCGACATATCATTACTGATGTATTCTGACACTTGCTGTTCGTGTTTAGTACAAGCTATTTGTCTCAGCCACAGTTGCATCGTTTTGTTTTCTTCCACATGAAGCGTGTGTGTGTGTGTGTGTGTGTGTGTGTGTGTGTGTGTGTGTGTGTGTGTGTGTGTGTGTGTGTGTGTGTGTGTGTGTGTGTGTGTGTGTGTGTGTGTGTGTGTGTGTGTGTGTGTGTGTGTGTGTGTGTGTGTGTGTGTGTGTGTGTGTGTGTGCGCGCACACACGCCACCTCTGCCTTGAGTCTGTCTGCTCAGCCTGACTCCTCAGGGACCACTAGAAACTATAAAGAACAAAAATGCCAACCAGCGTTATCAGGCGAAGCAGCATGTGTGGTGCAGCATGCATTTTTAATATGCCACAAATAAGAAATACCACTGTTGCCTTACTTCTCGCATCCCACAACTGGTGGCTCATTCAAGTTTTATTTCTATTCGTGTGAGTTTCAGTAGCTACTAAAAGCAAAACAGCCTCCATCATTAAAGGTTAGAATTGCTTCGATTTCACACGGAGCCCCACAGACACAAGACAGCTTGCTTCAGATACCCAATCCTAGCTTGTATATTTCCAGTTGTGCAGGCTTGTATGTCCCTAAATGTACATGAATGTATTTGCATACCAGCATGTGATGGTGTATTTATAAACCCACAGCATTAGTGTATGTTTTTGTGGAGGAATGGTGTTGAGAAAGGGTGTTTATGTGCAGCATTGCATTCTCCTCCATGGTGTAAACTCTGCTGTCTCCCTGGACTTTGTAGTTCGGAGCTGACATGTTGGACATCAGAGGAAATTCCAATCATCATCAATGTGTCAAAGTCTAGAATAATGATTAACTTTCCTCTGTTGTCTTTCCCCTCTCTCTTAGATCAGCGTCTAGCTGTAAATACGATTTCTAATTAAAACAGAATAATAGAAGAGAAGAAACGATTTGACTTGTGATGAGAATGAGCGGCTCGACTGGCCTAGTTTGTGCTTTTTATTTGTAAAAAAAATTTTTTCATCTCGGGTAGATAACCTGCACTTCAAAAACAGCAGTCAGTGAAAAGAAGCGGCACTCTGTGACAACAGAACTTACTAATAAAACCATCCATTTGACTGTTAATGCCCGTCGTCCTCTTAAGATTTGCAGGCACCGTGCAGGCATCATGAGTGGTGACTCTGCACCCTGTGAAAAATTGCACCTGTTTTTTTCTTTTTTACTTTTTTATTTTTTGGGACTCAGCAACAGAGGAGACAACCTGAACCATAAAACTTTTTTTTTTTTTTTTTTATTACTTTCAGTTCCCACACCTTTTATCCCAAAGTCACTGCAGCGCACACTATTAACCTCTGAGCTCAATGGGAAGCATGTTGCAGGCAGCTCAGGATTAGGTGAGTGTGCATTTGATGGCGCATATTTAAAGGGTTCAGCCAAGGTGGCAGAGACCAGAAGGTAGACAGTGGATCTGTTTACTGCCTTGAGGTTTTGTGGTTATGCACTAGCACTTCCCATTTAACTGCATGATCTAGGGCTCTGCTGACGACACCAAACGTGCAGCCCCGATCCCATGGCTCAGTGCCCGCCGTGCACACACACAGGACTCGCACAATGAAGTGCACACAGGCCACTTTTATGAAGGCGCCGCAAACAAGTTGACACACTGAGGCCAGAGGGTGGTTTCACCATTCTTTTGCACTGTTTGTGTCTGTGCAGCCGACTTGATGCAGTGCCACAATTCATAAACTGCCTGTCACACTCTCTGACTCGGGCTCTGCTATCAATATATTTCTTGCTGTGAAAATACACAGCTCCGACACCGCTGTGTCCTCATTGGCTGAGGGGTATATGAGGTTGCTGTGGGTGGGGGGGGGGGGGGGGTTAGAAGGGCAAAGGGCAAACAGGAAGTGGGTGTTCCCACACTGACAGTTCAGGCATGTGTTTGATGGGCCAGACTAATGGTGCAGACCAGCAGCTCTTAATGACCTACCATCTCCTCGCAGTCTGGGGAGCCTTTCCACTGAGATTTATGACCCATGTTGTGGTTTCTAGTAGGATGACACTCCAGCTCTCCTGACAAACTCCTACTGTTAGCTTGCTCCTTAGTTTTTTTTTTGTTTTTTTTTACTGTTTCTTCTCATTAACTGGGTCATTGCAAACCATCGAGGCCTCCGGTGCTTCGAGGCATCCACTTCTAAACGAGCACCACAGCTGTATTTTGGCTGTTTGTTTTTTTTGTTTTGTTTTTTTAACGTGGCTTTTGTAATGAAAAGGTGTTTACTTCACAAAAACTTGAAAAAACAAAATAGCTCCATAAAATCTAGACGGTTTCAGAGATGCTTAGAAAAAGAAAATGTCAAAACCCCATCAGAGGCACACAGAAAGAGACTGTAGATGCATAGCCACTGTCGAACTTAACATATAATGACTTTCTGATAATAAAAATTGTTGGCTCTTTACTACTTCCCTAAAGGCAGCAATGTGTTGATCCTTCACAAGAAAGCCAGACTGAGCCCCTGGCAGGCAAAACAGCGAGGAGAGCTGGTTTATAATTAATACACACACTATAAAATATGCATCATGGATTAGATATGGCCAAATATGGATTTCTGTTTTGATTTTTCACTCAGGATAATTGAAGCACTTCTCAAGCATGTCACACTGAACAAGGCACCAGCTCTGAAGTTTTTGGTGCCAAATATTCACGGGCTGCCCTCTGTCCTGTTGTAGGTTACCTTTCTCCGCCAGCTGCTTTGTATTTATGCCGTGCTCGGAAATGCATTGCTAAGACAAGTCCACATTCATTGTGGTATTTTTATGCCTCCCCTGATATGCATGTGGGCCGAGCTCTGACTGTAGGTTGCAGATATTCTGTGTGCATAAGCAGCACATTGTTCTAAAAGATAAACGGCCAAAACATGCTTCACGACATTCAGATCATTAAAGGAGAGGACCGTGGTGGGATGAGAGGGGAAATGAAAAGGCATAAAACAGCATTTTTTTTTTTTTCTTTTTTCCCCCACCTCTCTGGACCGCCATATTTATCAAAGCCAACACTGACGATGCAAACACTTCCCAACTCCCAGTGGGCTATTGCCATAAACACACCCAGTCGCATGTGGTTAGAAAACATCTAATATCTCCACCCCCAGCTTACCTCTGTTCAAGACTACCATCACACACACACAACACACACACACACACACATACATGCAGGAGAGAGTTGTGTCAGACTGATTAGCAACCACATCTCCCATCTCTGATTAGGTGTGGAGTAAATGAAGCGCCCCCCTCAGGCATGCATTTCCATAATGTCAGGTAATTAAACCCCAGTGTTTTAATAGCTCAGGAATAGGAAGACTCCCCAGGAGACTAGACAATGATGATAGACTTTGCAGAAAAACTAGCATACCATTAGCTTGCTCTGAACTGGCACTCAAACTATTACTTTCATTGTGCTGATCAGAGACAAAAATGACATCAAGCTGAAGGGATTTACATTGCAGAAGTTCCATTTATTAAAGATGCATAATTCCAATGATTACTTTGGGATCGATGGAAACTTCGTGTGAAAAGGCCTTTAAAAACTGATCACTTGAATCCTCGCGTTCACGTCGGAGCAGGAGATTTACCAGGCCAGTTGTAAAGGGGGCTGTTTGGGAAATGGTGCACATTTGCGTTGTGTGCTCAGTGTTGACAGATTCCAGAGCTGAACAAAGGCTGCGGGAGCACGAGTGTCTTTTTCATCACAGAAAAACCTGGAGAGGTGCTATTGTAAACATGACAGTGGATTGTCAGTACACCACTGTTTGAGTTGCCTTTTTTGTTTGTGTACATCGCACTCGTACTGTAAGTGCATGTGTACACACACACACACACACACACACACACACACACACACACACACACACACACACACACACACACACACACACACACACACACACACACACACACACACACACACACACACACACACACACACACACACACACACACACACACTCTAACAAAAGCCTTTTGATGAAACAAATTCTGCAGCAGGAGAGTTTTCTTTGTCATGCCCACTCATATGCTTGGTGCTCAGATGAAAACAATGCAGAGCCATGATGGTTCAGCAGAAGTGTGTGGAAACAGATTCAGGAGAAGCTTTATATGCCTAATAAGTCCTAAAAATAAACAAACACACTTGACTTTGCTAGGATCACATGGTCATTATCTCCCACTCTTTTTTTTTTTCTTCTGAGGAATAATAGTGTTGTAATGGCGCTCACTGCTAATGATAAGCAATGCTGTAGCAGGAACTGAAGATCATTAAAAGCATGTTGCGGCGTATGATTCCAGCGGTGCCCGCCGTATGAACTACACTTCAAACACACAGGTTAGCTACTTTCACTGACGTGCAAATTAACAGATGTACCTTAAATCCCCTGTAATTTTTCCAACAGCTGTCTGAAACTGACAGAGCAAAATGAAAATAGATTCATTTTTAATGAAGCACACTCCGGCAGAAAGCATTCTGACAGTCGCCTTCGTTTGAACCAGTGAACTACGGTTAATGTTGAGCACGCAGTCGCCCGGGAGCCGCTCGGAGCTTTGGTCATCGTACGAGCGCCTGTGAGATAAACTGTCTTAAATCTGACAGCACAAATCAGTCAGCTTGGCTTTACTTTGATGGTGTTTTTATAGATCTTCCGTGTGTCACATGTGAAAACCAAACAACACTACGTATGATAACACGCCTCGTATGGAATACCTCTCCTCAGCTGGTACCTAACAATTTGTGTCACACTCAGACCTCACAAAGTCACAGCAGAAACAGGCTTTCACTGTCCTACGGTTGGAGATACAGCACTATAAATCTTCACTCCACTGTTGATTGATTTTAATGAAGCACATCTCATATTGAGCGTAACCACTGCCGTGTTGCCAACGGGGGGGAAAAGGAGCCAAGGAGTGTATATTGAAATTAGTTACTGACTGAATCACACATTTGTTGCCAACCTGCTAATTTAATATTCAATGAAACAACTCACTGTCTCACATGCAGATCTTTTTGTTTGTTGCAAATATATACACTATTTCTGTCGCTCAAAATCTTGGGATGACTCTGGTGTTGTAAGTGATCAAAAAAGTAAATCTTGTTTTCCAGCTATTCGAATGTGCGATCACAGGTTTAACTGAGAAAATAATGTCAATAGTAGTCTTTCTTTTGTATCTTTTTGGAATTGGTACTGTATGTTAGTGTATCTGATGTGGAAACATTACCACGGTCCTACAATTACAAGGCCATACAAGCAATTGTTAGACAGACTGTAAACATGGCGCATGTTCAACCTGTGCCGTTTTTGATGGCACTTTATTGTAACGTAAACAGATCAATTGAGACAATACTGGAACGGTGACGGTCCCTCGTAGCAAAGCAGATCCAAAACACAGTCCTCCCTTCCATCAACGCACAATGTTTATAAATATAAAAGACGACCGATAAAATCGGATGAGTAGTCATCCAATCTGATATTGTCAGCACTGCAAACCTCACCCTGGAAATCACTTTTCAAAAAGTGCTTCTCCATAACCAGGGACATTTTTAAGACAAAGAAATGATCTCCAAACTAAATTTAGACCCTGAGTCCAGTGGTTGAAATACCCAAGGTGCCTCTGATGGTTCCTGGTACGAAATGCAGGTTTACTTGTATTGTCATTGTTATCCATAGTTCTTACATATACACATGTAAATGCCACTGATCTTGGTGGGTCAATAACTGTCATCAATTCAAAACTATTTCTATAATCGCTCTTGAAATGTCCCACTTTCCGAGCGGGACATTTCCTGTTTGACAGTGTTAAGATGTGAATTTAGTCCTTGAAAGTGGGACGTCTCTCCCTTGCCAGGTACTCATAAAGGCACAATATGAACTGTTTATGTTTCAGATGACTTTTTCTTTCAAAACGTTACTGTATTGATATTTGCGTTGCATTGACACATTTGTTTTTCTCTTTTCTTCCAGCAAACTCCAGTCTTCTGGGGGGAGGAGGAGGTAAGCAATGATTTTGTTTTCCATTCCGCCTTCTGGCTGATTGTTCTCATGGTGCGTTAAAACTATCAAAGTTGCACTCATGAGATCCGGCATGCAGCCCGTCGACAGTATTTCCTTGAGTTCGCAGCAGACTTTAGTGTCCGTTTCAGTTCAAGTGCTGGTATTAACCACGGCTGAGTGTAACGCCGCCACATTGCAGCCCAGTGTACAGTGGCCTCGCGCACCAAGAGGCGGCCATTACTTTAGTGGCCTGCCGAAGAACATCATCATCAAAGCAATAGAGGAAATCTGAGGCAGCCAACTGTAGTGTGGCAGTAATGGGTGGAGGGCTCTGGTGGAAAGCTATTGCCCAACTCCACTCTTCTTCTTTTAATGTGACTTTTGTGATGACATGATTGAAATAATCCGTTTTTGCTGCCGAAAGATGAGATTGGGGTATTGGGCCCCCAGTTACATGTGAAATGTACTTTTTTTTATTTTTTTATTTTTCTTGAGTGGAAATCTTTAATGATATGTGGCAATGATATGACAGTGAAAGGAGGTCACTGCTTCAGCCTTATCTGCGTATCCATCTGTGTTGGCTGTCACTTCGAATGTGTCTCATGACAGCCTTCAGTTGTTCATCCAACCAGGCTCAGCAGACTTGAAAAGCCCACCTAATGTACAATCATAATGTATTCCTTTCTTTTTTTTTTTTATAACAGCTGTGTTGTATGTTGAAGCTCTCTCATGTTGATTAATATAAACACCTTTCCATGACATTTACACAGTGGTTAGTTTTTAGATTGCTTGTGTGCATATGACCTGTTTTAATGCAACCGCCATTGTGTCTTTTCATATAATGACTGAACCGGGCCGCTCTAGATTCTATTGTCGTTGAATTGCAATTTTACAGCTTTTGTTGTTTGTTTTATTTGTCAATCCTCCTCCAAAACATACAATCATTTTGCATGGAATTTTTTGGGGGGGGGATTAGTTTTCACAAAAGCATCCCATTTGGATGGGATTGTTGCACCTTGCAAACGTCTTTTTCCCCATCACATTATGCATTTTACACTTGGCAAATGTGAGCCAGTGGAGGCATAAGATGGGCGTTAAGAATGCGTCAGAGCACAGTGTGGCACTTTGTGCCATCGGTGTCCATTAAAGTGTGTATGCTATTGAAGAAACAGTCCTCGCATCTAATCACCCAGCTTGGAGTGGTCCTTATCTCATCTGATACATGTTTAAGATTACACACTTTCAGCTCGGAATCACAACGTGTCCGTCTCATGGAGAGGCCCTCAAAGCTAAACCATTTTAAGAATTCCTGTGATTGAGATCAGAGGTCACAAACATGCGTCTTCATAACCAAGCCAGGCCCTGTAAAGGAGAGCCCGCCATCCTCCTGATTGGTGTCTGTCGCTACTGCCGTCTACTCTCTGTATTGATTTACCACATACAGAGAAACACAAGAAGCAATCTTCTTTGCCATTATAGTTTCATTGTTATTTTGTGGCTGAGCCCTTTTTTTTTTCTGCAGTTCTTCAAATCTTGTCTTGTTGTTTGATTTCTTCAACTAATGTCAGTGTTAGGCCGTTACAGATTTGTGAGTTTCAACAAAAGCTCCCAACAAAAAGGAATTTGGGGCGTCAAACCTCGATGGTGAGATATTATGTGTCAATTAATGTCATACTTTGCAAGAAAACATTCAGTTGATTGTGACCTGCAGCTGTGCTTATTAACTCCAGAGGAATTCTAATTGTAGCAAGTGCCGTTTTTCTTTTTTCGTTCTTTTTTTTTTTTTTTTTTTTTTTTTTGAGAGCAAAGCCTCTTTTCATTGTTAATTGACTTCCAGCAATGCTATTCCTGCCAAGTTACTGGCACAAAATACAAGGTCAATTATCTCCAAAATGCTAAGATTCGCATCCCTCGTGTTGATAAGGACCATGACAACTAAAGTGCCAAGTGTATTAATTGATGATTTCTTATGAGTGATTTCTTTTTTGTTTGTTAGCATAACAAAGAATGATAACCGGAGTCAGAAAATTAAACATTTGAAAATGTCACTTGCCCCTCCAAAAAGACAAAACTCTACACCAATAGAGTTCAAAGTGTGGGAGTATAAACCCTTCTCACAGAACTTGAACCACATTGAAACCTCCCTCTAACACTCGCGTTTTGTCTCATGTTAAGTAATAACTTTTAATTTAATAGCACCTTTTCTCGTGTTTTTCAAACGATAAAATATCATTACGGGTGATAAAAAAGACTTTTGGTGCTACTTACTTAGAGGTTTTCAATTTGAAATGTCAAACATGTTCATGTATTGTCTTGTGGTTTTAAACAAAAGTTTTTAAAAGTTTCATTTTAATTAATTTCAGTGGCTCTTCTCTTTTATTTATTTATTTATTTTTGATAAAATAATTGAACTTATTCGTTTTTCTCAAGATTTTATCTTTAAAAAATAAAGAAAAAAAAGATTGAAAAAATCAGGATTGGAAAAGGCATACCCCTGATCTGCAGATTTTTCCCCAAAGGTATGTCTGACTCACACTTTGAGAATCTCTGCCTTGCACCCTTGGTCTCGTGTCAGGATGAGGCCAAGAGTTGTTTTATCTTTCACTGTCTTTATCGCTCGGAGGTGGCAGCTAAACTCGCAAACCTGTTATATTGTTGCCCTGCCCGCCGCCTCCCGCCGCCTCCTGCCTCCTCCCGCCTCCTCCTGCCGGCCTCCTGCCTCTATCTGAGGTTTGGCATGTGAAGACCTCCTGCCTTGGTGGCGGTGAGGATCGATGTGAGGAGGAGATGTGCTCTCATATGGGGCCATCCTTATCTCCCAGCTGTCTTCTCGGGGCTCCGCAGAGGTGCTGCTGCACAACAGGACAATCCATCATGCTGGCCTCACACACCTGAGCCACGCTTAGCCCTCGCAGTGGAGGAGGTAGGCCTCCTGCCAGTGTGCAAAAACTGGACAAAGTCTTTACTTTATGGAAGTTACTTCACCTCCTACACACTTTAGCGTGTACGTCTGGCTTCACATGGTCTTTGAGGTTGTTTTTTTTCTTTTCTTTTGTTATTCCCCTCGACATGCAGGTATTTTTTTGAGATGAGGGTTTCACCTCTTGTATACCACACCATTAATTCAAGTGTGGTAGCGGGTCTTGGTAAAAGCAAGCAGACATTTCTGTCAGTGATTGTTTTGTTGGCTTGCAGCCAAACACGATGGAAGTAAGTTAAAAAAAAAACTCTGAATGAATTTTTTTTTCTCTAGACAACACATTATATTTCTAACATTAGTTATGAAGACAAAAAGAAAAGAAAACAAAAAAAAAATCCTAAGAAAAGATTCTTCTTATGCCCTGATGCTCTATTAAATCCTTAGAAATCACTGATGGGAATTCTCCCTGGATTGCACATCCTCAGTATTGTGTACACAATGGGGTTAACCAAAATAGTACTGTTATCTACGTTAGACATGTTGGTCTCACTGGGATTCCAAACATACGTAGAGCGAAATAACAATGATCTCTGATAATAGCACGCTAAGTGAGGCCTCTGTGAATAGAGGGTAATTATGAATGGTACCAGGTTGCTCTTGTGATGTGTGTCACAGCATGGCTGGATGCTGGCACAGTCCCAAAAGAATAGACCTAATGTAAACATCATGTTGTCTATCACGCCTTTCCACTCCATTTGCCTCTGTTTTTTTTTTTCTTTTTTTCTCCTCCGCACAAATACAAGCATTGAAGCACACACCGAGCCATGTAATGACACCATGAAGCCCTGTGTAGCCACAAAGACGGAGCTTCCACTTGGCTTTGATGTCTCCATCCAGGAGGGAAATGGGCTCATTAGCATTCTAACCAGAACTGTTGCCTATTTAGCACCAGGCTTTAACTAGACCACCCAAACAAATCGTTCTTCTCAGGTTTGGGGCTCCGTTGTCTCCAGTCAAGCAGCGGGACACGAGTTGTTTTGTTGGACCTGCGTTGGGCTAATTTAGCCACGAGCTGCTAACACAAACTGATCTCACCTTTGTCACTGCTTACATAACGTAGACTGCAGCACCGTGTGGCTTCAGCTGCCCACCCTGACAAGTTTCATAAACAGAGTGAGTCACTCGGTTATGATATAGGAGATTAATTATACTTGTTGTCGTTGAGCCTGACCGCTGCATTGTTTTGCTCTCCTCTGCAACTCCAGATATCATGGGATGTCGGCTCAAAATAACATGACTTAGCATTTCCCAGCAGCTTTCCTGAGTGGAATGATGTATAAATGCCTGTATAATGCTGCCCTATTACAAACCTAATTAACAGAATACAGAAGAGTCCTAACTCTAACCTCTGAGTGAAATGTGAAAACATGTGCTTGCAGTGAGTTTATCAGCAATGCAAGTTCAGCGGAACTGGTCAGTACCTGCAGGGCTGGCGCTTCACCGCAACTTTAGTGTGCCTAAAAAAGACAATGTATTCAATTTCAGACATGTTTGGATAATCCTTTATCAAGATTCCTAAGTGCTCCGTGGCGTTATCTCGATCGCCATTCGTTACGCAAAGAGCTCTGTTTTCTTTTCCTGTCACCTCCAGGTGAACCTCCATTCTCTGTCTGGGTCCTGTTGGAGTCTTGTTTATTGAGGAGATTGCAGGGGAGCAGTCCATGCCGCTGTGGGCTGGGGGAGGAGTGCAGGTCGAGATAGAGGATGGTGTTGTGTGACGGTTTGAATTAGATGGCCTCAGGTTCCCTTACACAGCTCCATGGAAGCCCCCAAACTAATCACTCAAAGATGACGCATTATTCACATAGCTCATAAATTGCACACTACGCTTGACTGATGGTCCTTACTTCACAAATGGTAGTAACAGCCATTAGCATAACTTATGACAGATATAGCGTATTTCCCCATGGAGTAGCCTAAATAATGTAAAATGATAAATTGAATGCAAAGATTCCTCAGTCATCGGGGTTCTCTTGGGATTTACTTATCTCCTCGTATTTAGAGGGGAGTTCGTTAGACTATGATCTAGGCCTTCCTTGTATTCATGCTCTACGGTTCCATGTGCTTTTTAAAGAGCAGTAGAAACGGCTCCGATATAAATGAGTGTCTCTCCCCATCGCTGAGATTAGTCTTGCTGTTAGGAGCTATTTCTGAGGTAAACACATGACATCAACACATTTTTAGTTTCCACTCTTTTTTTAATGTGATTCGATAAAAGTATATTTACAAGTATATTTACGTCTCATTTGAATAAGTTATATTTAGGACAGCACCATTCAAAAATGGGAGTGCCCTCCTAGATTTGCTTGAGCCAGTGATTTCCAGTTAAATAATTCAAATAAAGAAACAAACTCATTTGAATTGGCCTAATTTTTGCACGAGCGGAGGAGTCATTTCATAAATTGCATGCAGTGGAACAACTTAACTGCACAAGTCCCATGTGTAGTGAACTTTTTAGTGGGTTTATGCATTAATACTACACTTTATGCTAGCAATTACATGTTTTCCTGGGTTTGTATCGTATCTAACAAAGCATATTTGCTGGGTAAATTCTGATCGTGCATGGCTTGCATTGTTTTCAGCTCAGACAGATAAAGGTGAGTGTTAACTGTACACAAGGCCGATAAGTTATGACTTATTTTTTTCATTGTGTGGATTTAAGTGTTTCGAGAACAAGGTTAATGCCTCATATATGCTCAGTGTGTTTGTATCATTAGCTTGATAAGCATATGTAAAATAATATCATCAACCTGCCTTCCCACCATTGCTCTTCAACTGTCACTAACAGTAGTTTAATAATTGGCTTTAAAGGAAACACAAAGAAAAACACTAACTCTACGTTTCCTCAATTCAAACTAAAAACAAACAAAAATAGGAGTTTTTAGTGACGTTTTCTTTGATCAAAGATTCCTACAGTCTGCTTTCTTTTGTAGAGTAGCTTTCACATATGTAAAGTTGTATATGAGGCCTTTTTATGCGTATGATGCAAACGTTTACAATGGAAATGTTTAGATTCTCCTGCTCTGTCCACTGCCGCTGTGTCTAACTTGTTTCTACTCCAATGAGAAATTCCAGCACGAAATATTCCCAGCCAGTGGGTTACATATGATACAAATCCATGGTTTACTAAAGGATTAACCATCATCTTTTATTCAACAAGGAAAACATTTTTTTTATTTATTTTATTAGCATCCTTAATGTAAACCCCTTGTGAAGCCATGCAAGTTATCAAATAATTGTGTACTTAGCAAATCAATTGTAAAATCCTTTGCCAGTCCTTCAATTCAATCAATTTGTTGGCGTAGCCTTATTGCGTATGCAGTAGTCGGTATCACCTCAGTGAGTAGGTAAAGAGAGGCATCAGTCATTCCAGTGAAAAATCACCATGTGAGAAGTGTCCCCAAGCTGTCAGATCATTGCACCCAATTGTTACAGCAGTGACGCAATTTAGAGGGCATTCCACTGAAATGAACAGGACAAGGTCATCTGGTGGACTGCAGTGCCCAAATACTGATGGAAATTGCCTTTCTGAGAGAAAGCTCGCTCTCATGCCACTTCTGTTTCCCTCCTGCCAACACAGAGAACAGTCACCACAAGCGTCCCCCTCCTCCTCCCTCTCCTCCTCCTCCTCCTCCTCCTCCTCCTCCAATCAGCGGTGATGGATGGACTAATTGATGCAGAGTGATTGGGCCATTCATTTTGTCCTACCACAGTGGGTTCCATATTTAGGATTAGCGTTGCATTATAATGGGGAGGGAAGAAGAAATGTCCACAGAGTTGGTGAAAACTGGAAGGAAACACGGACAGTGTGTGAAAAGAAAAAAAAAAAAAAGCAGCGATAAAAGGAGGGAGTTGAAAATTCATAGAACAATCATCAGCTGTGATAACAAGGCCGGTCGACTGTGTGATGTGAGGCTTATGAGACATAAGGGAGCATTCTGAGGAGTTTATGAAGAGGTGTATATGCACGTATGAGAGGGAGCAGGAGAGGCATACAGCTTCCACATGTCGCTATCCGTCTCCTAGCCTATGAATCATTCATCTTTGTCCCCGTGTATAAATCAAGCTGCCGGCCGTTGCCTGCGGCAGTCATGTCATTAGGTAGTTGATAGCATCACTTGATCTCTTGCACCGCAGTGCAGTGAGAGGAAGGGCCTAACTTTGAACTTCACGTATCAGCATATCAAACTGTATATCAAGCGAGGTGGAGATAGCCAGGACCACACAGAGGCATGCTTGCTCTCAGTGCTCTTCGCTGACACACTAGTAAATTGACAGCGCCATAGAAACCTCCCGTACACATGTATATAACTAAGGTAGAGGTTTCTAAAAGTTTCAGTATATAACAGGATAAGCTTTAGATTGCTGTTGGCTGTATCTTTAAGCTTGGGGTTTGGATATGGGCAGAACGGATTGTCTTAACTGTGCTTTCTTTTCCTTTCTCCTTGGCCTTAAAGAGTCCTAAAACATGCCATTTGCAGCCTGACTTAGGCTGCAGTCAATTTAAGAGGGGAAAATGGGTTTGTATCTCTGTGCCAAAAAAAGGGCACCGGAGAGTCTCAGTACCCAAACCACTTATTTTCAGTATCATTTTCAAACTGACACTTTCTCACACGCCTTTCGCCACTGCTGGGTCATCCGAGGTGAAATGCTCCACTCCTTTAGATTCTCTGTCATCGTATATTGAATCTGAGGACAGAGAAAATATTGAGCCTTATCAGTTTGGAATTCGAGCTCTTCCACTCTAGATTAATGTCCTAGTAAAAAAGATAAGTGTTTCAAATTACCAAAAAGCCACAGGGACATGCAATTTTCAGTTTTCAAAAAGTTCTTACACTCATATGTTGTAATTATTTACCTATGTGGCATTCTGCAAGAAAACAAGGTAAACATGTAGTCTGTCATTCGAAATGCTCAGAAATGTTTAGTTTAGAGTAAATATATTGCAGTCGAGTGCTCTCTTTCCCTCAGGGCTGCTGCTGTAAACATATTGCAGCTGCTTGTTTTACTTAGTTTGACCTCTGCAGTCTTTCTTTCTTCCTTTCTTTCTTTTCCTCTTCCTGTTTCATTCACTCTCTCGTGGCCTTTGAACAGAAAAGTGATATTTTTCAATTCTTCTGCATGTATATGTCACTTAGATCTCTTCTACCTTTTGTACAACAAAGAACTTTCACTTCAATTTAAGGACCGTCCACCTTATTCTGTCACCTCTCATTGTTCAGTGTGAGAACACAACCACAGGGCTTGAGGAGTAGGCAAGAATGTGTCAATTTAGTTCTCTTCTGCATTGCATCACACATGACCTCCTCCAGTACCCCAAACCTCCCCCCGCGCATGCATTTCTGGGTCAGTTGTTGAGATTTTAGACAAGTTAACACGTTACCAAACCCCAGTGTCAGAGCACATTTGTGTCCTGCACTGGCTTTATCATGCCTGTTTAAGGGGGTCGAACCGGCACACACTTGGCTGCACTGTCTATTTTTCTTTGCATGCAAGTGTCTGTGTCTATTACATATATGTGTCTCTGTGACTCTGTTTTTATGACAATGACTGCGGATGTGACTGTGCAAGCATTTGCTTGAATGATGGTATGTCAGTGTGCGTGTCTGACTTCAAGAGTGTGCATGCATGTGAGAGACTTATCCTCAGATAAATGGATGCTGAACTGTCTTGTCAGTTGACTCAGTGGTCAGTTTTGGTCCTGATGCCCCCAGCAATGCACGTAGGAGTGATGGGATCTGACAGACGGAGACAGTTCTTAGCAGGGCACTACCCCATCCCATAGTCTCACCAATCACGACAAGGCTATTACAGAGACATTACATGGAGCTCCAAGAGCTCAGGCACATGCTCACAAATGTTTCACAGATGGCTGACATGACATACACATACCCTGTTATTTTTATAATGCTTTCTCAGATTGGAAGCTGGAGCAATTCATACACCGTACCTATTAGAGAGCCAGTACTCATCTTGAAACAGACAAAAAATATATAATTCCACTGTTTACCACAATAATGTTGCCTGATATTAACTTTAAAATGATCATTCACCTTTAATGAGTTTTTAATCAAACATTCTGTTGCTTGTTTAGTTTTGGAGAATTCCTAATCAAATGCAATCCATTTGTTTTATTTGACAGTGGTGAAGGTAAATGAGGACCCATTGGAGATCAATGGATGAAACTGTAAAGTCACCGCCATTAAGCAGAGCCATTAAATCAATAAACAGCCCTCAGGACAGGTGGAATAACCTTGTTCTAGGAGCCATTTACTTTGAACCAAATATTATTGCGGATGCATTCTTAGCCTGAGAGAAAGTACAGTGTGTGTTGAGTGTGGTTTTCACATCGCATGCCAGTTTCTCCTCTTACTTCTAGTTGCAATCAAGAACATTAGACCACACACTCGACTCTGGAAGGGAAGCCACTCAGACTGTTAATACAAATAGGTGTGGCCAGTTTCGTTTAATCACTGCAATCACTAAATTACAGTGCTGCATTTTGAGATGTAAATGTACCATGTCCCATTCCGCTGTGTCAACTTTAGCAAGATCACACACACGCATACACCATATGGCTTGATTTTCAGCAGACTCTGCACTCATTCATTGTAGAAGAGGGTCCAAAAGAGTTCGTGCCACAGGTCCACTACCCCCTATGCTTCAGAAAAGCATAAACACGCAGCGCCCCGGCTGCTCCCAGGTATCTAAAGTCTGCAGCAGCACTGGGGCAATATATACAGTAGATCTGAGGCATGTATGTGACACTGTACCGATAATAGGTCTTTGAACTATCCGTGAGAGTAAAACAGCCAACATTTCTATGTAAGCATCTCTAAAGTGCTGGTTGTTGGCTGATCAGTGGCACTTCAGTGACACTTTCTGTGCAGGAACTGACCTGCTGCGGTGGCCTTTTGCCAACTAGTAACAAACTGTCAAGCTTTCTGCATCCCTCATGGGGCAGCCTCGTTAGCTGTGTCTGACAGGCCACTTGCCTACAAGGAAGGTTTCAGCCCAGGGAGGGCAGCGCGGGCTTCAGAGGAAAACTGTCATATTTTTGTCAGACCACAGGGAAGAGGAAGAGCTTCTTCCTCTTTAGCTTCCTCTTTTCCTCTTTCTCACCCTCTCCCGTTCCCTCTGTATCGGCGCGTTCCCCTGGTGAAGATCGTCACTCTCCCAGTGCCTGTTATTCTCCTCTCAGCCTGACTGTGCAGAATAAACAGACGGGTGTCAGAGGATGAAAACGCTGAGCGTCTCCCAGGAGCGGGGCCTGTCGTTGTGTTAACCCCCTCGCTGGTGCCTCCTCGGGGCCACAGCAGCCATCCCAATATGCTCGCTGAGAGTGACGCTGAGACAGGCAGTCGGACTGAGGTGAAAGACGCTCCATGTGTCCTTCCTGAGGGAGAGATGAGCGTTTATACCACAGGGATGATGCCCGCCACTCCACCTAATCCTCTTTTCCCAGACACTTCATTATCACCCGCGCACTGCAGCCACAGTTTGCGGGTGCCGACGGATCTCTGAGGAGAGCCATAGAATCTCACATAAAGGTGGAGAAACGAGGGAGAGCGTGGAAGAAGAGGGAGAAAGGTGAGGAACAATGAGGGAGGAGGAAGGTGGCATGAAGAATGGCAAAGGGATACGCAGAGTAAAAGGTGTGGTGGAGGTGGAGAACAGATGTCAGACGTAGTGGGTGGCAGCAGGAGAAAAACAGTTTGCGTAATGTCTTCTTATTTTCAATCGCCTATTTATATATTTTCATTAGAGATGCAGGAAAAATGGTTGAAAAAGAGTAAGGGGAATGGGTCCTCTCTCTTATCAGACAGCACGCTTTCAATATCACACACACTGTTTTTATTTTTAATAACTACTACAGGTTAGCTGCTAAATAATAAGCGTGCTGTTTGAGGTCAAACAGTATGTCAACTTTAATTAAAACAACCAACTAAACATGCCATTTATATGCAAAATCCTGTGTATGTCTTTGAGAACGGGGCCTTCAGATTGAGTTTTTAGCATACACAAACCAATTAGTACTAGTATATGTGTTCCTCTCTGCTTTGGGCATGTGTAGAGGTGTCTGCTGGGAGGAAGATTAATTTCTGAGTAGGAGAGTGCAGCAAAGCTATTTGAGCCCACTGAAACATGTTGGCTCTCTACTGTGAGACTCGCATTAGCACATGCCATAATTGATGGAGGAGCATACTTAGCAGTAATAATGGGCATGGGCATTATAGAGGGTGGTATCAAGACATTATTTTCAGAAAGCTCTAATTAAGGTTTTTGCCGTGGCTTTGGGGCCGTACTGACTGTCCACTTTCAGGGAAAGGCTTTCTGAGGCTTCGATAAACACACTGCTCGCCAATCAGTTTGTCCTGGGCCTCCCATGTGCAGAGAAAATAAACAAGTTCATCAAACAGCGAGAGACACAGCTCTTCTCCGCTGACTTTCGTCGTGGCCCTGATGAAACAGCAATCAGCTCAGTACCATAGGGAGCCATTGTGTTTACAGTCGGTGGGTGGATGGACTGCTGCTAGCTAGGGGGAGATTAGACCTTTGAGACCAGCTGGGACATTCGCACCACCATCCAGCTCCACCTGTGAAATTGCAAACAAGACTATGTCCCTTCCCTTCAACCTCCACGGCCCCACGAGTGATCAACACCACACTGACACTTTCTCAAGGCTCTTCAATCATCGCAGTGTTGGGGCTGGGGGCTGGGGGGGGTGGGGGCTGCGGGGTTGCTCAAATAGAATTGCGGGCCTGTATACTTGCGAGGCGATAGACTGTCTTCATGCTGGAGACACGACAAAGCACACACAGCTGTGCTGCTGATTGTGCCTAAAGCGCCAGTATTTGACCCCCCTCTGAGAGGTCACGATGTGGATGAGATGGGAGGTAGAGACGAGTAAACAGTTGACCCCCGTGTCACATCTCCAACAACTTCACCTTCACTTCCCGGGATCACTCCCGCCCTCGTCGGTTGCCTGAAATATCTGTATTATCTTCTTCAAATCTCACTGGCAATGCCCCAAAGATTACACACGCACATGCTTTTCTACAGTAACTGTTTTCAGACACACTTTTCTACATGGAAAGTAAGCCTGAAGGAAATACTGTGGCAGTGTAAATGTGAGCCTCAGCTGACAGCCCCTGGAACGTGTTTCTCCCCCTTGGTGGGCAGCGGATAAAAACCTCACCAAGCGTGACAATAACAGAATGCCAAAACATGAATTGGGCCAAATGAGCTGTGAACGCAAACAAAGTAGTGAATTTGTTCTGTGGCGTTTGGGGTGGACATGTGTCCCCTCAGCATGTTAAATACTGCGCACAAGCTAACTGACAGGCAATGGAATAGGAAAAATAATTAAGGAAAGATAAAAGAAAAGGCAGAAAGACAGGGTGAAAAGAGGCGCACGAAGCAACAATGACTGTCAGCCCAAGGATGTGTATGTTAATTATTTCATCGCTGACTTGCGCCGTTTCTGAGTGTTTGTGTGGTTATTCTGTTTCTTTGGAGCCCACCTGAGATTTGTTTTGCCTTATGGTAAATTTCTAAAGTGTGAGCTGCATCAGTTGAACTGTTCTTCTCTCATGTCATCCTCCTGAGAATGGGTCTTTTTTTGTTGTTGTTGTTGTTGTTGGTCTTTATATAACTTCATAATATGTTCTAATTATGATAATAAGTTTGTGTCTGACTTATCTTTGGTTCGCGTTATTCCTGGACCAGGCAGGAAACCCGCTGCCTCTTTGCAACCCAGAGTCTGGCTCAGCTGTTAAATGTTTTATTTACTGAGGCTTGATGAGATAAGAGCCGAGTGTTTTGGAATGTCTGTCTGAGGACATCAGCATGCCTCTCTGTGTGTGTACGCTTCTTTTAAGTGCTGATTGGTCATTTGGCATCCATCCCTCAACACCAAAATGGACTCTTGGAGCAACTCAGGAAGGCAATAAACGTACCGATGGCAGCAATAGTCTGAGCAACAACAACAAAAAAAAAATCTTTTTAATACACATCTCTTTCAAATTCTTCCATCAGGCTAAAATACATATACATTTCCCTTTTTAAGTGTGCGCTGTTCAGCTTGGAGCTTCGCGTGTTGCCAGGCTAGACTGTTGTGTGTATTACAGTGTTTTATTCCCCCCTCTTCCGATGTACGAGTCTGAGGCACACCAGTTAAGGAATCAAAAGAGCCCAACTGCATGGAAAATGGATCTGTGCTGGGTGGCTTGTTAATTCCCCGGCGTGCCTCCTGAGGTGAATCGCTCTCGATGTGGACGCTGCCTTTGATCATTCACAAAGCATGTCGCAGCAAGGTCTGCACTGGCACCCAACAGATGGTCATTAAATCATGCGTTTTATTTTACTGGAGCTTTTTACATTCCAGCAAGATCCTGGTGTTTTTATTGCGGCCATTATGACGGCTACCATGCTGATTAGAAACATGCAGAGGCATTTTTGTGGGTATGCCAATAGACCTGATGGAAAAACAATGCACACACTAACATTGCATTAATTCTAACTCAACACTTGTTCCTCCTCGCAGGGTTTATTTGACTGGCAGAGCAAACACAGGCGTAGGTGTTAGACAGGATTAGCCTCAGAATTTTTATTCATACCCGAGGTGCTTCAAGTATTTAGATATGAATTCATAGCATGTTTTCATTAACTATGAGTGGAATAGGTTTCAGGTTATACGTTTTTGTTTCTTAATATTATTGTATTAATTGTTGGTTCTTTTTATTTATTGATATATTGTTGCACTTTATGCTACAATATGTCTGTCCATCAAACTGTCTAAGGTCTTTATCAAGGCAGTAATGACAAACTCTCACCTCCAGTCAACTGTGCTCTCAAAAGCTTTTTAATCTCTGTGTCAGTCAACTTCATGGAGACAGAAACTTCTAATTACCTTCAGATGATTGGCTACTGAGGAAAAATAGGACGTGTACATCAGTCATTGAAGAATCTTCACCAATTCCTTCAGTAAATATAGACAGACAAGTCTGAATAGTTTCAAGTTAACTGTGTAGTTTTGCTATTTGGAGATTAATTGTTGAAGAATACTTGCAAATTGTAAGGTATTAAGTTGAATGTTTGAATTTGAATGAAGGTTTCATCAGAAAAAATGATCTGATGATAAACATGTGCCAAGTCAAAAATACATACATTGCTATTTACTGTGGGAAAGTCTGGATGTAAATTAGAAAATCTGTTGTATTTTGTTGCGTTTCAGTATTTTTTTTTTTCATTTCTTTTTTCTTCAACATTTGTAAGTGGCATTTATTAGGGCATCAATGCATACTATTTGTTTGCCCACTTTTTTTAGAGAACATATTTAAGTATTTTAAATGAGCTGCTCTTAACACCAGTTTAACCATCCGTCAGCACTTTTACAGATACATGTTGGACTACGTCCTTTACTTGTATCCATCTTCAATATTTGCAGAAGAAGTTGTTGCAAATGAGCATCTATTGGAGTACACAGCGAGTCATTCTTCACATCAGCTTTGTGTGCGTGTGTGCGTGCGTGTGTGCGTGTTAGTAGTGAGACTTGAGTTACAGGATATACCCATTCCAAATCCTTTTATATTAACAGCAAAGATGAGGGACAAAGGCTGTGTATTATATTGGAGCTGAGGCCAAAGTTCCTGACATGGCAATTTGCCGTCTTTTCTTTTGGGTGAGTGGTGACAATAGGCTCATTCGAGTGCCCGTGTACCACAGTGTGAAAGCAGCTTGGCTTTTTGCCCCGAGGGTCAGTGCAGGGATCTCCAACACCACGACTGATGAGCACTAATCTGGCCTCCTCGGCAAATACAAGCCTTTCTCTGTAACCTTCAAGCCGTGAAACACAATTTACAGAGGCGGCAGGGGGTCAAGGGAACCATGATGTCAACAAGCAAACGGGGGGAGTGGTTTCAAAGTGTACACAGCATGAAGTCGGCGCATTTATATGCCGTTTGGCTATCTGATGATCCCTTACTTTCAGTCATAATCTCATTTGAAAAATGTAACTAACCTTTTTGAGTCCTGCTTTTCACATCGGCCATAACCGCTATTTACATTTTAATGCAAGAGACCCCAGATATGGAAAGGCCAGTGGTGAATGTAACCTTGCTGGACTCTTTTTGTTTTGGAATTACCATTTATAATACATTCATGATAAGTACTGGTATTATTCTGCTGATATTGTTTCTTGTGGTTAGTGAAAGGACGGGATTAAAACCGTTCCAGACGTTAGAAGAGCGAGTGTGATGCACAAAAATGCAATGCATTCAATACTGGGAGAAAATCGTCCTAATTTTTTTTTTAAATGAACAGGTAATTATCTCATTAACTCTGAAAAACACAGATCGTTTCTGAATTCTGCAATAATGATCCCATTAATTCAGAGAAACAGTCAATTCTTTAGATGAAAACCTCTCATAATTTTCAGATAATTATCTTATTAATTCAGAAAAAAAACGTATAATTTTTGTCTTATGGAAATTGATCACTCCTCTGTAGCAATGCAACAGCTTCATAATGACAAAAAACACGATGCAGTTTAATTTGTTATTAAGATGATGGTGCATTTCTCGAGTCATTTTCAGGCTGTGGCTTATGTTCTCGTTCTCCTGATTGACATGTTATTATTATTTCTAACATCTCTCTATTTATGTAGTGAAATGTGGGCAGAGAACAGCTTGAAAATGACTTACAGAGAAATACAAAGCCGTACAGCATCATTGAATCAACCTTCACAAATGCAACAAAATGCATGTATCCAGTATGAGCTTTTAATTCGCTTGTGGGTATACGTAAGTGTTTATGGATTAGGTTTTTCCGCTGTCAAGTAGGTTTATATGAAATCAGAAAGGAATGAATGGTAAGTGCAAGTGAACATCTTTTAGGAAATATTGCCAGATGCTCAGTGATTACACTTCACAGCGTATTTCTTTTAAGAGGTAGTGTTTCAAAAGAAAGGCCTGACAGTAATGTAGTGGTTAACTGTCACCTCACAGTGAGCGTATCCCCAGTTCGGGTCTTGTGGGATCCTTTCTGTGAGGAGTTTGCTTGCTTCTTCTGTGCGTTTGTGGGTTTTCTATAGGTAGTGTCTTTTAATGTGCCATAAAAAATGCATTTGCTGTACATTGCTGTCTCTTAGTTGCTCCTGAATGTGCGTGTGCCACGCTTTTGTCAGTTGGGATTAACTCCAGAGCCCTGCAGCCATAAGTTGGATGAAGCAGTATAGAAAATGAATGGATTCAAAAGAAATAACGTGGGCTTCATGCGGTGTTTGTTTAATGCAACTTATTTCCTGTTTGGAGAAGCATTAATCCAACACATGTGTTTTATATTTTAATAATGCAGTTACAGCTGATAATCTTCAGCATGCTGCCAGTATTTTGTTGATCGTGCACTGCATGTTGTGCTTCTCCTTGTAACCATTCTGGTGGCAGCTCAGCGTTACCTCCTCACTTGATATTCATGAAAATGTCTGCGCCTTCATATATCTGTTTGGAGCAGCACTCCTCTCATGCAGCTAATACCGGAGTTGATTAAAGAATTTAAATGGTCCATTTAACCCCTAACGCAGGCAAGACCTACCTGTGTGATAGTACTATTATTTTGCAGTAATTCCTGCAGGCAGCAGCTTGAATTGATCCCCTCTCAGCCATCAGGAAGTTTTAGTGCTGCTGTGTGTGTGCTCAAAGCCCAGTTTAATAAAGCTAGCCGGTCATGAGCCGTTAAACAAGGGGAGAACAATAAATAAACAGACCTGCTCTGTCCTCTTCTCCCCCCACCACACTTCCTTTTCCACCTTGCCTCTGTCCGGCCACATGGTGAATGTGCTCCGTGCAGTGTCCGGCGCCCCAACACGACTGCTTTACGGCTGGAAGCAGCCCTTGAAGTGCTGGAATTAGGATAGCTCAACGGGGTGCTTTCTCTTTAACAGGACTTAACTTTTCCCTCGCTAAACAGTCGCACATATTACAATGAATGTTTTGTTTTTTTTCTTCTTCTTTTTCCGTATCTATAATGGTATGCTCGGTGGGACATGAGTGTTTTTATTATTATGCATAAACAGGGTGGTAGGAATGTGTTATGAGACCGCCGCTACGATGCAAGCCATCAGCGAGGCAGATTGATGTTGAGGGGTCTGGCCGATGAAGATAGAGTTTATCTGCTGCAGGCTGGGATATGAAGTCCAATCACATGAGTGCCAGGTGAGGAAGTGCAGCCACAGATGAGCCACTAAGGCACACCATCACACTTGTATTCAACAAATGGCAAGGAATTTCTCTCTGCTGGGTTGAGACAGGCGATAAGCTTCTGACAAGAACTCTTTCGCTCCATAGATCTGTCTTTCAGGCAGCGCAAAGAGAAATCGAATGAAAGGAGAAGGCATTAGAGACAGAGGAGCACTGAGAATAGGTTAGCAATGAAAAATGTTAAAAATAGGAACTGTTAAGAATCATCTGCAGCCAAAAAGTACCACAGCTTCTTTTTTTTCTTCGTCTTCTTTGTTTATTATTCACAATGTGATTGTAATCGTGACCTGATGAACCATCTCCTTCCTTCACTTGGCGGTCGTCGTTGAGCAGTTTCCAAATTAACACCATGTAAAATAAGTGAGAGTTGCAAAGCATTCTGCATAATTGAATAATTCATTGTTGTTTATCACAATGCATCCTCCCGATGCACACAAAACCCTTTGTGCACAAGCGTTAACCTAAGGTTCACCCTCCACTCCAGACTACAGCAGCTGGGAGAGCTTCAGGAATCTGCACTTAACAGCGCAAATGACATTTTAGTGTTTTTTCAATCTCCCACTAACCTGCTTTTAAAATATATGAATTATGCACTGTGAAGCATCTCAGTTTCCGTTAGTTTTTACCATATTATCTGTATTCTGTGCTCTTTTCTTTAATCTATAAGAACCCATCAGATTCTAACTGAGATAGTTTTTAACGATACAACTGATGGTAGTCTAGTCCCACAGTCCCACATAAGGCATCCGGTGTACTTCATGGTCTAAATGAATTGCTTGGATTTATGACACGGAGCGATATGGGTACCACAGGAGTACTTGTTTACATTTATGTGTGAATGTATTTACCAGTTTAGATATATTGGAGCATGAGCACAAACTCCTGATGGAAGCCCCGTTTGCGTGGTTGATTTTCTTGCGGATCCCTCAAGGATCAAGGGTGAGGAATGAGCAACAGCGTAAAGAGATGACTAATGAGCATATATGCATTTTGAAATGCAGAACTACATTTCTTTTTCCGCCACCATCGGCCTGAATCATTTTTTGACAGCTGCGTGTGCCCTGCAGGATCAACCTGGTAGTTTGGTTGCTACAGAAAAGCAGATATGTGGAGAGTTTTAAACCTTGATCTTTATAATAATGTCACAAGAAATTAGGAAAGATGCTGGAATGCTCACACTAGCAATACAGAATGCATAGCAAGCCATCCGCATTCGATCCCTGCCTCTTCTGTCAGCCCTGCATAGGTGAGTGATATCGCCTGACAGGTGATTACAGAACTTTGCCTTTAGACTCGGCTCCTTCTTGGCTTCTGCAGTTCAGCTATTTTCAAACACACCATTGGAAATGATTCTCCAAGTCTGCGGCCAGACATATGATTTTGAATCTAATTCCTCACAAGTCACAGCATTTCTTTGTTTTGTGGAGATCTGTAACTTTCTTCTTTAACCTTTAAATGTACTTTTCCGAACTTGTGCTGTTATCTCCCCTTGCTGGACTCCCACATATATCATATTGCTGTGGCTAATGGAGCCTAAAGCTAGTTTCTTGGGGGAATGCACCTTTTATAGTAAAGTAGATGCAACAAATTAGACAGTGAGTGTTTTTGTAGGTGAGTGACAATGAGCAGAAATATATTTGTATGGTCGGGGACATAATCAAAAGTTTTGTGAGAGAAAGAATGCATATGTGTCTGGAAAGATGTGAAGTAACACGTTCTAAGTGCATATATTATTATGCACAACAGGAAAGAAATGCGAGAAAATATGAAGGAGAAAATAATCTGAAAATCCAACTTTTCAGCTTTACAGAGGCACGAATGTAATTGGTCCCTCCATCTGAGCTGCAGTTTGTAACCACTATTCAATGAAAAATCCATTCAACATTAAGGATGTGATATTTTATTGTTGCCAAAATGCTCTCTGCTGTCCTCTCTGTGCTGTTTACTTCCCTATTTCTCTCTGCTTAGGTTTACTCTCAGAGAAAGAAAGGTCACACACCCCAGAAAGTTTTTTGGGACATGCTGTTTCCAAAGTAGCCTACGTTAGCTGTTCAACGTTCTAATCTTACTCTGTTCCTATATATAGTGTGCAAGGAGCATTGAAGGGCGTGAGAGTGATGATGACCTCTTCACCTGGTCAGTGACGGAGTCATCAGATCTGTTGGTGGAAGCCCTGCCAGACACGTCTCTATCTGCTCTGCTTGTCCAGCATTCCTGCCTATCAACGCTCATCTACACATCCTTGGGGCTTCTGCTGAACTGACGACCCCAGAAGTGGGATGCTATGCCATCCATTTGCCAACAGGGAGATTGTTTTTCAGCCCTTGAAATTTTAGCCGGGAAGATCAATGTTGCAGCTGGCCTGACGGATCCCACAAAGGGCTCCGGGAGGTGGGGGGGTGGGGGGGTGCGCGGGGTCAGGGTCTTCTCCCGTGCTCCCCGCGGTGTGTTTAGGGTAAGATAGGACACTCTCAAATCACTCTTCTACTGACAGCTTTAACCAGTTCCTGATAAGACCAACTACCCTCTTTGATTTTCCTCGATCCTTCCTGCCAGCAAACGAACATTAGGTGGGAGGAGAATCTTGGATCAGAATCAACTCAGATGATATTTTTCGCTTTTACCTGCTGTAGCTCTCTCTGAATGCTCTTGGCTTGCCAAGAAAAAAAAAAAAGGTGCATTTTATTTGCAAAAGACTTGGTAATTCTTTAACTACAACACAAGTACAATATAGTTATCTCCCTCATTCTTATTAACCAATCTGATAGTAGAGATGAAATTGGAGGATACATTTTTTTTTCTAGGTTATGCTACATACCAGCCCGCACCCATCCCCCACTGGTGCTTGCGCTCTCATACACACACACACACTTGCACACATTTTTTTTTTTCCTGTTTAAAAATGAACTGAAGCAGAGCGATTTCATGCTTTCACTTTAGTCATGGCATTATGCAAAATACCATTACCCTGGAAAGGACACTCGAATGTGTGGAAGCAGGTCAAGTGCTCATTTTTAAAAGGGGTTATCTGCAGAGTTATACAAAACAACACAAACAGCCGTGTCTTCTTTACTCTTTGCTTTAAGAGCCTTTTAACAACGGACCATTTGAGCTGGAAGGATGGCGAGCAAAAGGTTTCTTGTAACTAATGGTCATTGTTAGTCTTGTTTAAGAAGCACGCTAGACTGAGACATTTAGAGCTCCCATACAATATTTTCCTTTCTTCTCTCACTCTCATCCCTTTTCTCTGTCTCACACTCAGAGCTTGTAAAGGTGCTGTTGAGAATTTGGTGAATATGGCATAATGGAAGCTCTTTGTTTGCTCAGGTGCTGATCCTTCACAATAGCTGGATAATAGAGGAACACTTTAGAGACAGATGTTCTCTCTTCATCACACTCCTCTGTGTGACCCTCCTGGGGAGAAAATGGGAGGGGGAACACAACAAGATCATTTGAACTGAGCTATGTCTCCTTCAGTGGGAAATACCTGTTTATATGTGAAAACCTTAATCTGATGTAGCTTTTCACATATTCTGAAGGAGAAGCAGATCTTAAAATTCCCATACAACTGTCACTTATGTTGGCGACGTTAAATCTGCTTTAATCAGTCAACAGTGAATGAACCTCATGCCAGCAACCATCAGCGTGCAGTGTCGAAACAGAGCTGCGGACATAAACTGACGTAGAGCTAAACAAACACAGGCATATTTTTAGGTTGCTGCATAGCACTTTTTCCAGAGTGTTTTATTAGTTATGGGTCACCTTGAAGGTTGAAGAGTGGATGGAGGGCAATCAATAGCTGAGCCAATAAGGAAGCAAGAGGCTAAGGTTAAGAGGGTAATCCTTGATGGTAAAGCAGGAAATCTATAAAATAAATGATTTCTTCACTCCTGCAGGCCAGGGGATGGTATTTATTGGAACAAGTTTGGCCACACACATCAGCTTCCACCACAGTGGAAAAGAAATGGACAAATAAAAACAACAATCCCGATGGTTTCAAATATACAGATTGTAGATGTAGGGGGGAAACAAAATGTTAAATGCTTGATTCATATTGTGTCTCGAAGGCAGTTTCATATAATGCTTTCTTGAAAGGATGATTTTGTTTGCTTTTATAGGAGAAACTTTACAGATAAATCACAGTGACCCAATTCAACCTGATATCAGGATAGCTTATAGAAAACGAGACAAAATCCTTTCCACCATGTCTTTTCTCACTTTTCGCTTAAGCTTCAACATCTACCTGACCAGGATCTCCTGGGAGGGTGTCCACAGTTCAAGAATATCCTGAAGCAGGTTTACCTCCCACCAATATTTAAGTTGATGGATCCACGAGAGCCATAGTTGAAGACATTATACATTTGTCAAAGCAATGTGAATCAAACTTATAGAATAAATACATTTCCAGCATTAATATTAGTTTTTTTTCTTATTATTGTTGCATGCAGATCTTACACCTGCTTGAAAGTAAAGCCAGATCCAGTGCAAGCGCCTTTTGCTAGTTTCATACCGGCACAATTGTAATTTTCCCATCTGGCACCCACGCTGTTTAAATTGCAAATGTACCCACACCCATCTGTGTGCCCATGGGCGTAGGCAGGCGCGTTGCTGGTGCATTCTTGTTTTGTGCCAATAGAAAGAGATTGCGCAAGAGGAAAACTAAACGGAGGTCTCACGTCAGTGGCTCAGTGTTTTCTCGTTTTAGGTTTACTAAAACAGCATGCATTTTACTTTCCTTAATGTTTTCGGTAAGGAGTGTGTGCACCGAAGTCTTAAAGGGTATGGCGCTGTTCTGGCCTATTTGATGTCATACCAATAAACAACAAGTTCAACCACATTGAGTCACGTGCTGTATTCTGTTCCAAACAGCAAATGGGGACATCAGCTTGACCGTCATGCACTTCAGCCTCCATGCTTAGTTTATTAATATGGCACCATGTTTTATTCAACCGCAGCAAGAAAAGATTGTGTGTTTCACTAAAGGTGTTTTCAAATACACGGCGTTTTGCTTCATTCACACTAAATATATACAAAGAAAAAAACATTCCAAGTGTAATCATGCTTCCACACGACAACAAAATCATTGCCTGCCATTTTTCTTCTGCTGGCCTCTGAACAGCTCCACAGATGCATTTGGTAAGTGCCTGGCTCAAAGGTAACATTATGGTAATTGTTTACAAAGACATTTTTCATTTGTGTCGCCATACTTTTCCAGCTGGTTGGGAAATGTGAATTCTGACCTCGCAGTCACAGCACTGCATCTCTAACCTTGAGACAGCTGCCTTCCAATTCTCGAAAATGTGCTTTAGACTGCTTTTAAGCCCCTAATAAATCAGTAGATTTTATGTGCCCACTATTTGTGCCTGCATAAATATATATTTTTAGTGAAATAAAGCAGCTTGTGGCATTACTCATTAAATGATGGCATGCAAACACAAGTCAGAATTTGAACTTCAGGTGTCTCCGGCACTTTTTAATTCTGTGGCAGGAGCGAGGCACTAATTGTTGTTTCTGCAGCATATGTTAAGAGTCTCAGCATTTCAAGTCTGACCTGTCAGGGAAAGCAACAGGGCAACATTTTCCTTAGTAAATAATTAACACCACCATTCTCCCTTTAGCTGCACTTGATGCATATTGATACCAGCAATTTGTTCCCTCATCTAAGCACTCAGGTTTCTTCTGTTGGAGAAAGACATGGCATACTCGATGCATAATAACCTCACCAGCATGTTGTTGGAATAGTCACTGGAACAGTTATGCCCCTTTTTCCACATATGACACTAGCAAAACAGCCCCAGCCAGGCCTACATTGTTGCCCTCATTATGTTCGGATCTAAAGATAGCATTTTGTACTGTATCTGGACCAGCTCAACAGTATTGATGTGGATGACCACATGATGACAACGTGTCTCGAATACACAGACAGACACGATGAGTCAGTGCAGCTCCAAGCTGTGGAATAATGAAGCCACTACGCTGAATAAATTATCTGCAAGAAGTGAACAGAGGAAAGGGGGTAGAGGTCTCGATGTTCAAAAATACTTAATGTCCGATATAGACGTGCAGTGTGAGCTGTACCACCTATTTTTTTCTACCTCTTTTAAAAAAAAAGAATATAGAAATCCTCAGATGGCACTCGGAGAATTACTTGTGGCATTGGCATATTGTGTTACTGAAAGAATTCATAGGATGAAAGCAGCATGTCGGGGCATTGATTTCACTTCTCAGAATAGTAATTAACAACTTTGAAATTACAACAAGTAGCACAAAATGGAGCTTCTATTATTGCTTGACACATAGACTTTGTCTGCCTGTCTGTTAAACCCTTTGCTGTCTCTCTGGCCAATTGTGTGTTTTCCATTTTACTTGCAGTGTGGCATTTGGTTCAGTGAGTTGAGGGGGCAGTCTGATGCCGACTGTCAGCTCGTGTCAGCCGCAGCATCAGCGGGCGGCCTGCTGTCTTTTCCTGCTTCAGTCAGCTCACTGTGTGAGATGCTTCCATACCACAGAGCTGAAGCTCTCAAACATCCCATTAGCACCTGTTAAGTCAAGCCGAAACGTTCTGATTCCAGTTTTACTTGCATGTGATTACTCTCTCTAAGCATATATATATATATATATATATATTGCGGTTGATACCTAAAGACCTCTCATTGGCCATAAAAGCAGTTGGGTTGGCAGCTGGGTCGTAGAAGATTACTGACTTAACTTTCCCCGCTCCTTCATTAGTGGAGTCCCTGGAATGAAACAATACTTCAGACTTAAGGCTGACACGTCTTTGGATTTTGTTTTCCCGGATTTATATAGGAAATTAAATGCAGATTCTCTTTGTGGTGAGACTTGACAGGTCTTAAGTTTAGCAACTTTTTTTTATGACAGTCTTTCATTAATAACATTGGGATTTTTAGAAAACATATGCCTTATCCTCACTTATCCTCATTGAACTAATGTAAATGAGACTGAAGCCTTCTTGTGTGAGCCAGAATGATTTACTTCATAGGTCACTAGGCTTTAGGTCTGTCTTTGTGTCTGCTTTGTGAAGGAAGAACAAATCTACTTGTCACAGCTAATTCTTTCCCCATTTCCAGTCGTAATGAAAAAAGGCTTGCCAGATGCGAACTATCTTTTGACACATGATTTCAAATGATGCTAAATGGCTTCATGGGCTGATGTGTCCAGGGGTTAAGCAGGGTTGTCCTGATCAACCTCTGACACCGGGGTCATTCATAAGGCTGTGCTCCAGGCACGGTTGCATTGAAAAGGGTCATTGAAAGGGTCATCCTCTCTCCCTTTTTAGTTCTATCCAATTAAAGCATCAGCAGCTGAATCAGTGCCTGGTGTTCATTGGGAACATTAATTGTGCTCATTGATTGGCATGTAGTTCGAATGGGCGTCCTCCGAGAGTCGCACAATGACATGGTTGTTTTCTCATCTTGACCGACGGTCGATGCAATGTCAGCTCTGATGTGAAGATGTAAGAAAAGACATGTGGCCTAAGCCAGGTGAGCGTCGAAAAACAAAAACACAGACCTACGCATATTCGTGAGGATACGCTTGGTGTTTTTTGTGTGCCTTTAGTTTATGATTAGATCTAATATTCTGTCTGCAATACTTTCTGTTGGTGAGTGAATGCTTTGTTAATCCCACAGGGATTTCTTTAGAGTGATTTTCAATCTTTGACCCGATTGACAGGCTTATGGGGGAGGTAAAGACTGTTATTGGACTCTATGGTGGAGCAAATGGAAACATAGTGTGTGTGTGTGTGTGTGTGTGTGTGTGCGTGCGCGTGCGTGCATCTTTATGCTCACCAATCCAGCAAATAAATGTTTTTTACTTTCTTAAACCAGTGCATTTTGATGTGAATATTAGAGTGTCTTAATGAGGGAGTGTAGGTACGCTGAGACAGCTACTTATCTTTTCAAAAATGTGATACGGAAAATAAAAGGGAAACTCTGCTCCATTTTTCACAAGTAAAAGGCTTAAAAATCTATTTGATTCCCTGATCTTTATTTTTCCAGCACTTTTTATCCAGTCGTGGTTACAGCATGACATTTATAAAAGGACGCTGGGGTATCTCGCTTCTTCACGCAGTTACGTTCCAGATTATTTTGTCTCACACTTCTCAAGCTCATTAAAACGTACAATTATCATGTATTTTAGAGTGGCCCGTGCACTGGAGCTTTTAAATGCAACTTCACAAAGACTGTTCTGTTTCAGAACTGGGACAACACTCCCACCCATTTGAAAATCTAATTAAACGAAACTAGTTTTTATCTGTTCTAAATGACTTCAGAGAACCCATTCATTATGCCTGCCCTCCAGTCGTGTCACAAATATACTCCAATATAACAGTTATTTAATAAATAGGTTACTAAATGTTTTTTCTCTCTTTAATTTTTTTGTTTTTGTTGTCGTCCTGTGTGGACTTTGTTGCACCGAACCACACACTGCTGCACATGGGAAGTGGAGCTTTTCACCCTTGATCTCACCAGTTTTATTGAACTTTTTTAATCTAGCTTGTTGTAAGTCTTCCAATCCAATAGTGCATTTCACCTTAACTGTGAGATATGATGAAAGTATAACCGAGTGATCAATGAACGGGTTTGCACTTTGCCTTACTCTTTTTTTTTTTTTTTTTGTTCTGCTGCGCTGCAGCCATAGCAACAAGGCCAGGATAAATCTGCTATTTAGTGAAACGAAACAAGAATCACCCTTGGATTTGATCATAGTTTTTACCCCATTCCTTCATTTCCTCCTGCCAGTCTTCAGCAGAAATGATCTGAGAGAAATGAATCACCCGGCTCATACCTGGTTTTAGTAAATGCAATGTGATTGGAAATTGAGATGACTACCATTTAGCCTATATCCGGGATGCCTGTCTCAGGTTTTGCTCTGCTGACATGAAAAATGGATGTGCACACCACTTCTCAGGTTAGAAATACCATGGGGATGTTCAAGGCAGATGATGGAACTTTGCTGCGATGCTTCGTGTATTATTAGAGGGGGGAATACACAACATGTTTGATTAAGCAGATACTGAATATGAAGCCTCATGGCGAATAAACAACATTTATATATTTTATAGTTTGAGTAGTTGAAATATCAGCAGTTGAGCATTAATGACATTTGGCTATGTATTGGTATTTAATTTATGGGACTTAATTTGCAATGATCCATTATATAATGATGTAATGATTGGGCTATCGTCATCAGTTTAACCGAGCATTGATGTGAGATTATGCAAACTGGATATTGTCAGGACTTCAACCTGACATCAGGCTAATTCAAAGAGAAAAAAAACTGTATAATACCGTTACTGATGCTTATGATATATTGATAGGACTTGAGTTATATACAAAGTAAAATACAAAATCCCTATGCTTGCTGCTTTTTCCCTGTGCTTTCCTGCGATAGTCCAGAAACTCTGAAAGACTCTGACATGACCCGTATGTACGTACGAGTGTGTGTGATAGTCTGTGTCTCTCTATTTGCTCAGTGATATACTGCCTCTCCGTCCAGGGTCTGCCCTGCTCTGCCCAGAACCAGCTGGAATCAGCCCCAGTTCACAGCGAACTTCACTGTTATAAAGCACTACAGAAGATGGAAGGATGGATTAATGTTTCACTGTAAAAATCTTTTCCCAGGTACTCAAAAATAGATGAAACTCCTGAAGGGACATGTGGACCCAATAACAAGAGACAAAAGCTTCTTTGACACATGATAATTTAATGGTGGATTTTTAAATGAGGCCAAGTATTGTCATTGGAAATTGAAAGCTGATGACAAGTCGAGAACTTGATCAATTTTCTGCCTCTTCAAATCTTGTGGCATCTGTCTTCTCGCATCAGCTCCTCTAACAAACTGACTGAGGATCGAAAAAGACGCTAACTGAGGCTTATAAAGTGGAGTGTTGCCATGAATAGACATCAGAGCATACACAGCTGCCCATTCCCACCGTCTGAAATGCCATTAAGAAATGGTATTTTGGGGGAACTGTAGAATTTTTCACATTGTCAGCAAAGTTCCTCCACAACTGCAAAAGACTGACGGCAATGCTCAGCCGACATGAGAGATGGTGCACCCGTCCACTCTGCTGTGTGTATACTCGGAGCAAAATCTACATGGAAGACTCATGACAGGAAAAACTGACCTTCCCCCTAATCACAAATCACTCAAAGGAATTTCTCTGTAAGCCCGGGTCGTGGAGGAGCAAGCGAGTGGATGAATGAGGTTCAAATTGAGCTCCAAAATCTTTTAGTCTTTTGGATCGATTCTTGCAGCTGATCAATGGTCTATAGCGGGGTGGCAGGAATCTCATTCTCGCCACCAAAGGGCCGAGTTGAGACTGAGAGACTGAGCCCATTTATCGCAAGGATTTATGAGAAATAAAGCAGCAAAATTAATGGAAATGACCAATTGTGTGGATCTAATTCCAATTAGTGTGCATGAATCTTTTTGCAACCTCAAAAATAAACTCTGTAATTTGGAGTAATCTCATCTGATATCCAGATCATATGCATTTGAAATGACCTTCATCCTCCCATGAGCTGTGAAATCAATCTCTTTTCTGGCTTAAGTTGACCCATGTTTTGCCTAAAGCAAACCTGGACATTGTATACCCTCTCTCTGAAGATGAAAATACAATTATAGGAATCAAAATAAAAGTGCTTTGCTTCATTCTGACGGTGGTAGCTATATTCTTCTCAGTGTATGGAGTTTATTCTTGTTGGTGTACCTTCCCCAAAGTTGATTGTGTTGACTACAACAGCTAACATTTCATTACAAAATACAAAAACCCAATAGAGACAGGATGTAGATTGTCAAAATGACATACAACATCTTTACTGATGCAGAACAAGAACTGCATCTTATCAGAACCATGGAACATGCAACAGATATGGAATTTTTTGCAGTTGTGAGTTCAACAAATAGCTCAGCCCTCCGTGTTATTCCTGTTTCTTATGTGGCCCCAAAGAAAAATGAATTGGCCACTCACACACCTCCAAATCCACCACTTTCTAAGGAGGAAGGAGGTTTCAATGCCCCTCACCGTCCTCTGTCCAAAATGTTGCATAACAATCTCTGGTAGATCTTAAACATGCCGCGTGTGCACGACAATCTCTGGACATAAAGTGATCTGAAAGAAAAAAGGAAATTCCTCAATGTAGAGTGAAGCCCTGAGCTTCTAGAAAAAGCTTGTGAAAGTGTGATATCTGCCAAGTGGGGTTACTGAGTACAGGCTTTTCAGTGTGTAGAATTATGTTTTTTTTTTTTTAATCCTCCATTAAATAAAAGATAGCTCAGCAATGACATGCGAGGTAACTGTTTTCACACACAAAAATGAATTTGTGCTTGTTTTGTACACTATGTAAATATTCTGACTTATTTATAGATAACTACGCATCATTGAGGATCCTGGCTGGGCACTTAGTACCGTCTGTAGTAGTAAGAAGCTTGCACACTCTGAAGGCGGCTTGGTTTGAATCATCTTCCTCCTCTCTGATGGAGATAAGCTGGTATATTGGTGTTCCTGTCTTCCATCATGCTGCCTGCTCCCTGGATCCCCGTCTAATTAGAGTGACGGCGATGAGATGGCCATAGCACCTGACAGAGATGGATGTCTACTATGGTGGGGGTGGGTGGGTGAGGAAAAAAAAAAAAGGAAATGATTTTAACACTGACTGCTGACAGTCAGCCTGCTCTACAACGATGCTGCCCCGGCCGCACGCTGCTGATTGATTTGCATTGCAGATTGGACAGACTCTGAGAGAGGACCTGGCTCGCTTTTCAGGCTGTCGCTGTCTTAAAGCCAACATAATCCCCGGGTAGAGGCCCAGTATGCCTCTCACTCTTTCATTAATACGGGCGTGCCAGTACACCTGCCCGCCAGATAAACATCCGAGGCAGCCACAGATGAAGTGCATCAGTCAGAGCATCTTACTGATAAATAGACTGCTGACCACTTGGCGAAATATGCCGTCGTCTGTTTGGCTTTTAGTCCCTGCAGTAACTCTTGTGCTGTAACTCTCCCAGAGATTTCCTTGTAATTCGAGTTATGTGGTGGACTTCGTTATTATTGGCCATGACCTCGCAACACAGCTTGTTTTAATATGCCACTTCAACCGTTTCCACTTCTGCTGCTAATACAACGAGCTGTAAAAGTGACGGCAAACAAAGATGGGGTTTTCCCGAGCCTCGTAAAACAAATGCTGAGTTTTTGTTTGTGAATGCACAAATGGATCGACAGTAAAAAGTAAAGGAGTGAAGATACATATGATTGCATTGATCTTTTCTGAGCGTCTGTGTGCCAGAGTTAATTTTGCAGGTCGTATGTTCAGCTGCATAAATGTTCCTAAGTAACAGGATAGGATTATAAGCGTCTTCGCCTGGCAAAGCTGGAAAACGGCATGTATAGATATCCCACCAACAGCTGCAGAGGTTTTCTTCTGAGACACTGAAACTCTGTTGCTGGCGTCTGTGCAGATCTAAATTTTTAACAGGGTTTTTTGATAGCATTGCCAGCTGATTTATTCTTCCTGTGCTTCCGTAGTGTTTCACTGGCTAGCGAATTAGAGACTTTAGAGAATCTTCTATTCATTTTGATTTTAAAGGATACACTGTACACATTCCGAATGCTGGTCTATAAACAGTGGAAATTGTTGCCAGTAACAAAAACAGCAAGTATTTCGAGGCTCGACTGTGTAAAATGGATGTTCATTTTCTTAGTGCCTGCTTTGGTTTTCACAGGCTGTAATTTCTACTACATAATATCAACTAACCATAATATTCTCCTGCAAACTGCTGTTATTTTGCTTAAGGACTAATTAAATATACATCTGCCATCAGTGACGTCTGGAGTTCAATCTGAAAGAAACTGAGACGGCATGTGTTGTGTGGTAATAGTCCGTCTGAATCGGAGTCCATTCAGGAATCGTGTGTTTTGTTATTTGACGCCATGTCGTGCTTATTTTCTCCCTGCCGATTGTCGTTTCCTGATGATACAATAAAATACTGGATTCAACCAATGTCTAACCAGCAAAATTAATTGATGGAAATTTGCCCTAAAACCTGTGGGCTGCGTTGATATTTAAAGGTTGATACGAGTTTACCCAGGTCTCAATTTGATATTCCCTCTTTTTACTGTTGACGTACTCCCAAGCGGCTGTAGTCTAAATACCAACATTGTACACTGTAAAAGGCTTGTTGCATTTACATTAAGAAACGACACACTCTGGCTGGTTTTACTGTATTTTAGTCAGCGCTAATGATCAAAGACGGTCAGGCCACATACAGGTCCGCAGTGGAATGACAAACTCTCTACATGACCACAACTACGAATGTCGACTTCAGAAATTGAGATGGATGGCAGTTTCTTTTCCAGTTGATTTTCTTTTTATTATTTGTGATGCTATATGTCTCAACAATGCCATGCAGTAAGCAGAAATGCAAGTATTTTCTCCAAGTGCCTGGATGTGATCTTTTATTTTATGCAGTAAATAAGGAAAGTAGCAAATGTTTCGCAACGAAATGAAGTTCAAACTCGACATAAGCGTCCTGGTTCTCACCTCATCTGTCCATGCTGTCTCTTCCTCCTCACCACCTGTTTTGCCTGAATTTTCAGTGAAACATTCCTAAACCCGCTTTGAGGAGGAGATCACGTTGCCACAGCAGCAGATGCAAAATATCAGATGGTAATGCGGAGAGGTGATCAGGAGCTGATGATTGTCCAAACGTTGCATTTGGATACAAATGGTCTGTGCCAGACTGGTATTTGAGGCCCGCTAGTCACACATTGAACTAATACAATGGCAGCCTTGAAGGTCAGCTTGCACTGATCAGATTGCTTGTGGGCTTCAGCTTGCAGCTTTTCCGCCAAACACTTTAGTTTTCTGCACAATCTGTAAAATGCCACAGTGTTTCTATCTGCACTGAGCTAAAATATCTTTTCTACCACCCTTTTTCTTTTTTTTTTTTAGGTACAGTAAGCTCTGAAAAAAATCAGATTTTAATAATATCTTAATCTCTTCTTTATTGGCATCAGCAATTATGCCATAAATGGATTTACTATATCCTGTCTTTGTATGAGACACGGAAAATGAATCATAACCTGCTTAAGGGCTATGAGAAAACCATCAGATTAGCTTCAAAACAAAGAACGCACCCCGCTATCCTTTTCACATCCATCACTGCTGCTTCACCGCTACAATGACATATATGCTGACCTGAGAGATTTAAAGTCAAAATTGATAACTAATATCCTGAGAGGTGACATGGCACACTGTGTTGTAAGTCCACATATCATATGTGGAAGGTCAGCGGCTTCCATCACAGCCTTAATAACTGCTATCCAGTTTTGGTGCCATGTGATACTGACAATGGTGGATGACTTTTTTTTTTTTTTCTTTAATCCCCTTGTAAAGTGCATTATACCCTGATATGTAAACAGCAATAACTCTTATCCAATATTAGTCTTAAAAGATGACCACACCACTCAATGTTTTTTTTTTTGATTACATCTTTTTAAAATGCTCAAATTGGAAATTTTTTTTATAAAAAATGCCCATGTTAACAGCTTTTGGATCACAAAGCGTTGTGGACACAGAGGTTTATTTTGCACTGGTGGGGGGTGGTTTAATATTAATTGGCAGGGGGCCAAAGTTGTTAACAAGCAGCCCTCTGAACGCTGTCGCTGTGGAGGGCGTTTGAGCGTTTCTGTGTGGATGAGAAAACTTGTGCTGCACGGGTGAGTGACTGCCCACCGGAGAGCAGGGATAGGGCTTCTTAGTGATATGGTTGAACGGAAGGGTGACCAGGCATCCCTCTCATTATTGGAGTTGTCACTGTCGCTCACAACGGCCTGAGTGACAGAAGACCCCATTACCCTCTGAGATTCATCTTCACCCTTCAGAGATAGGGCTGCTTTTCCTGTCATGTCTGAGGTCGACACTGCTCCAGTAGCCTTATTAACATACTCCAACTCATTAACTTTTGACTTGAACATATGCAACAGTGATACCCGCATATCTGATTTTTCCAATGTATCCATAACATACTAACATTTTTGACTGAGGTGATTTTTGCCACACTCCCCAAGAAAAGGCCAATTTTGAAATAGCTGGTAAGTATGTTCAAACTGATGTTCCCCCGAGAAAAATTATCTACTTAATTAAAAAGACCAGCAGGAAAGGCTTGGAATCATGACGGTATAATTATAAAAGCCCCATTTCTGTTAATCCTTGGCTCTGCTTCGAGGAACCTCACATGACGAAGCCAGGCCGCGGCCAATAGTGAAGCGCTGAGACCACACAGGGCTTTTTACAAGTGGAACAATGTGAATGTGACGGGACTTAACTGAGGGATCTGGGGAGCTGAGAGCAAACCCAGAGGTCTGCTCTGGGCCTTTTACACAACAGAGCCGGGCGAGAAACGCACTGTCAGATCATTTATGAAGGACATGGAGTCGAGAGGCGAATCACAGGCGTGTATATAAGTCATGACGATGAATAGTGTGCCAACCGCCGACCCACGGGTATAGAGATCTTCACTACTGCGGCTTGGATTGTTTTAATTCATTAAAACAAAGCTAACATGCTCTTTCTATCTGCCATCATGTGAAACGAAACAAAATGTGAAACGTTCAAGATGTCAAAATGTTTTTGAAATTTGGTTAACAGTGATTTGAGACATTCACCAAATAGTAAATCATGGTGGAAGATTACTGCTGAGCTTAGAGTTTGCATGGAGGTGGGCTCTTGTCTTTTGCCGCTTGGTCTCCACGTCGTGGGCCTTTGATTTGTGTCCCACAGCTGGGCCCGGGGAAGACGTTTGGTGGGCAGCTGCAGATGCTTAATCTCCCCTGCACTGACACAGGCTCAATTAATAGATAGCGCACTTTGGGATTCTGTAGGAAAGTTGTCAGGGCCTCATCAGATAAATCACTGGAGAGGAATCCACGCAGGCTATCGCATGCCCTGGCCCCGGTGGCCTGCTTCTCTTTTTGTTTGCTTAGCTTAGACTACAGAAAGGTAATGATTTCATAGCTGCGATGCACGCAGGGGATCTCTTTCCACAAGTGCTTTGATTGCCCTGAATTATAGACTACAGTTATAGGAATCTCCATAATTATGTTTTTGTTTTTAAGCAATCAGTATAATTGCTGTGTAACGCTTAGGAACTTATCACATTTTAAACTTTAATACGTTACAGAGCGTGAAGCCGACGTGTAATTCAATGACGCTCATAAAAACCCGCACTTCCCTTAAGATTCTTTTCACTGACAATCATCAAAGACAAAGATGCGTTTTGTACTACAGCAGTTTTTCCCAGATTTTTATTTAGCTTTTTCTCCTTTTAATCATCTTGTTTACACTTTCAGCAAATTGAAATGAATAATCTGGAGAAATCATTTAAACTGAAGTATAATTTCATTGATTCTTAGATTTAACCTTAACTTTATAATGTATATTCTTTTTAGGCAGATATCACAGTGATCTTTCTGATTTAAATCAAATAGATAAACAAACTTTATTTTAACTTTAGTATATTTTGTATCCAACTTCTTTCCCTATGCAGATCAGATGGATATCAGGCTTGCATTATATGGACAAACTCTGAAAACTTAATATGGCAAGTGAATCATCTCTCTTGGATTCTGCACTCTAAAGTTATATTTGTGTTTTTGTTTATACGTCTAATTATCTACTTTTCCAGCATGGCTTGGTTTTTACTGCAGTAGTCTGTCTTACATCTTAAAAATGTTTACCCTTGTTATTTCTTAGTTATGTAACTCTTTAATTAAGATAGTGCTGGCATTCACTATTATCACAGAATAATACATCAGCCAAACTTTGCTGTCTTTTGACTGTGAATAAACTCTTGAGCTGCATCTGATATGTATGAAGAAGTCATGTTTCTTATATTGCAGATGTAGTACAAATTTTAGAGCATTGATGCAGAAGTGACTTTACACACTTTTCGGTCCAAACATTGGAAATTGGTGCATGAAGATACAGTAAGCAGCCAGTTAGAACTAATTGCTATGGAACCTTTGCAGAGGAAAAAAAAGAAAAAAGCTCAACAAGAACATGCAATTAAAACAGCACCTAACCAAAAACCTCAAAAAGTAACATGCCAGTTGGAAATGTGACAGAAATGTAGGTTTTCTGTTTGCCCCGTGTCGTGATTTAATCTAATTAGTCCTCACATTCCCCTGCACAGGTCTGACACTTTTATCTGCCTGCATCCTCTCATCTCCTCAATCGACCCAGAACTTTCTGGATGTTGTCACATGTCATGTTAAAAAAAAATAAAAAGATTCATTCATTTATTCTATTTTTTATTTGCTTCAGCATATTTTCATATTAAGAGTAGATGAAAAAAAGCAGTGAAACTCCAAACATGTTTGCTTCCACCAGAGGCAATGTGAACTTACAGTATCAAGAATCTAATAGGCAAAATTAATACAAATAAAATCTAACAAAATAATCTGTTGTAGGGACATCAAAAAATAAGAGCTTGAAGGCTAATTGGTATTCCATGGACATAACCAGTCCATCATGGGGGACATTGGTTCAGACCTGCAGATCATTTATAGTCCCTATTAAACCTCAACGCATGTTTTTAGAATGTGGGCGAAAACTGGAGCGCCCCAATGAAGCGCATTCACCAAAAATGGAGGGAACATACAAACTGCACAGAAAGGCCCCCGGATTTGAAAACAAACCGGGAAAATACGTGATAGGTGTCAAGAATGCTGACCACTTTAGGACTCTGTAACCCCCCCCATGGATAATGGATGTATGAAACATATCTTTTCCTTTTCCGCCCCTGTCGGAGATGCACATAACATGATTAGATCTGTGGATGATCTCATGTCATCTGTTGCCGATGAGTGACATGAGAGAACAACCAGTGCCTGGTTTAAGGTTCCGGGGGTTATTTGTGTTGGACACCTCTAAGCATCTTGTCCATTAGGAAGTCAAGACTGAAAAACACTGGAAGCAGAAATGAACTTGAACCATTATGTTCTCTGTAGCGTTGCCTTTGCCTTTTATTATCTGCACTAATGCCGGGGATCAGACATCCATAACCTGCACTTTCACAGGGAAATATACAGCCAGATTAATGATAGAAAAACACAAAACCTTTTGTTTTCACCTCATAACTTACCTCTGCTGCTGCTTTACGAGTGCTAATGTATTGTACATGACTTTGCTGAAGAGGCACCAGCAAAGGACCATGCATAATAGCAACAGCTGTTCATGCATTTTAATTCGGAGCTCTAGTCCTTCATTGAAAGGCTCCATCTTTCTTTGTTTCTGTAATTATGGACTTGCCAGAGAGTTTGGCCTGGAGAGCCGGGATACTGGAGCAGCGGCCATGCTTGTTTCCTCTCCGCACTAGCTTTAAAGCTGGCTATTCAGATTGCTTAATAATTACACGCATTTGTCTCGTACTGTCGACTGTTGTAGCTTTTCACCGCACCGGATCCATTGAACAAAGTGCTTCTGTTCCAACTCTCACCTCTCGCCAGGTTGTTCTTAGAAAAGCCATCCTTTACCATCCTGCAGCGGGGTCTCCTGGGGGACTCAAAAGATGAACTTTGTGCAGGAAAGTAATTTATGATGAAATTGGCCCGGGTCGGCTCAGGAGGCTGTGTTTTCCACCAATGTTTTCTCAACATTAGTGTGTCCCTTATTAGCCTAACTTCTCAAAGAGAGCAATTTCTTCAGGAGGCGACATTTAATTATGTCTGGAGGAAAATGTGTGTGTTCTATTGATCCCGGATAGTTCTTTGGTCTCAGAAAAACTGGTTGTATCAGTGTGTAACTGGTACAGTTTTCAATATATTTCCCCCCCAAAAAAACACGTACAACTCAGTGATGTGGTAGGTCTCCATTAAAGTTAAGCTAGAATCTCTTGCTTCTAATCAATAATTCACGTCTGGGTTTGACTCTTCATCTATTCCAAAGGGAGCCCTTTACTTTCAGCAGTGGGATGAGGGAGAAAAGCTGGTTTTACTCTATTTTCTCTGGTAGCTGATTTGCTCCCCCCCCCCCCCCCCCCCCCCCCCCAGTAAAACCCCATTGTACCTCTTATTTTAAAAATAAATATAAAAATAAAGTAAAATAAATCATATCTTAGGCTCTTCAGATATACCTTGATTTCCCAAGGAACCATATAAATTGGTTTTAGTGTAAAGATTTTAACCCTCAAAACAGTCATGACCTGGTGTGAATGATTTCTTTTTTTTCTTTACTTTGTAACAATAACAATGTGACATTTTACATAGACATTTTACACACAGACTCACACAATACACTGATGTTTCATATCATTCTGTGTATAGCCTCACTCACTTCATGTAGCTGTAAAGGTAAACCGAAGGTGCCAAAGGTAATCTACCCTAGAAGACGAGGCGATAATAGTCACTCTGATGGACTCCTACTTTATAATAAGAGAGTGGAAGAGGAGTCAAAGATGAAAAATGAGTGTGATATTGAGGCAGGAAGTTGTAAAAAGGGTTGTGTTTATCCGTGATTATCAGTGCACCTCAAACCGAGACGTGAAAGAATGCTTTGTGACTGAGACAGAATAATGGAAAACACTGTGGGATCCATTAGGATAGTATATGTGGGTTGCTAGTTGTGAGTCGATGACACAAATACTATTTTGGAAGATGGCCTCTTGATTACACGTTGCCACCTTTTTCGCTGGTCACCTCTTCACCTGCATATATTGAGCTAGTCGTTTAACAAGCCGCAAGCCAATGCCAGCTTACTTACAGGCATCGAGTTTGCATTTCCATTTGGGTGTGTACACTTTACCTACGCTCTGAGGAAAGACAAATCATTACAACTCAGGGATGCAAACTACAATGGAGACCTGGAAACCACACAGGGGCGCTTGTCACAACTGATTTGAATAATCATTTGCTGATACTCCGTGTCTTATTGACTTACTACAGTTTGCTACCGTGATGTCGGCAGAGTTTAAAGTGATACTTATTATTGTGTCAGTAGATAGACAATTCCCGTTCCGATCCCGTTGCCACTGACAAGATTTGGCATCCATACCTCTTATAACCATAAATCCTGGAACAATGTGTTGTCAAACATTTTGCATTGTTTACCAAATGAGAAAATTTTGAACTCTACAAGTACCTCCATGATACGGACCACCCTCGACATTGAGTGAGGGAGGCTCTCCTGATTAGCTGTGGATCGTTCACAAAGGAAACATGTTGACTCCTATTTTTTTCTTCTTTTTTTTTAATCATTGATGATAACTTATAGCAGGAACAAACAGTATAAAGTGCTCTAAGTGCATAAAAGGAAAACAATAAAAAAAAAAGAAAGAAAAGTAATTATGAAGACTTATATATAAATTTCTTGTTATACATATTTCACTTTATTATCCACTCGAGGAGCCTTGTTCACCACTGGTCAAACACATTTTGAGCATCGATGTTTAAAGGGACGCCCGCAATCTTTGCAGTACAAAGACACAAATTCTTACAATGTCATTTTATTTATATATGTAACATTACTTCTCTGAAGTGTCAAAAACACACAGTAATATTGGAAAAAAAACTGCCAGATATTGTAAGTTACAGGAATTTTACAACTAGTACTTAATCTAGAACTTCATTTTCTACTGCATTTTAATATGGCCATAAAATTGAAATCAATCCAGCTCTTGGTCATTAAAGGTTTGGAGTTTGGTGAGTAAAGGTCTTACGGGATGCTCTGTTCATTGAGGTTCTCCCTGTAAAGGTTTTTTGGGGTTTAAGAAAAACAAGCAACATTCCCGTCATGTAAAGCAAATGCAGGTGGTTGTGTTTTAGCGTGTCAGGGACGGACTGACTCCGCGACTTCAGACGGGCCGTTAAAACAACATCTTTAAATGTGGAGACTGAGGCTGTCGCTGTTATCCCAGAGAGTTCAGCACGGCTGGGGTTTGGCACCGAGGTGTCCGCAGCTGTCAGACGGCAGATTTCCAACAAGAGTGTCACATGAGCTGTGGTAACCTAACCTGGCATTCCTTTATGGCTCTGAAACAACCGCGTGAAGATCGTCCACTCTCCTGATATGTCCAACTCCTCAGAGTAAACTTTTAGTAGCCTCTCTGTCCATTATTCCCATGAATAGTATTTATTCTCTCAAAAAGTACAAGACAGTATTCTGAGCTATTCTCAGACTAATGTGTATCTTTACCATAGTGCAAATTAATCCTGACTGAGGGACGATCCAAGAAAGAAAACTGTGCCAGCAGAAGGTGGAAAAGTGCAGTGGATGTTGCCAGAAGCTGTGATTTTTACCAACTCCAGTACATCTTACTGTGTGAGGGAATAAAGGGGGCAGGTTATGACAGAATCAACCAAATAGACACATATTGATCCTCACGGGAAACATAAGTGTTTTCTCTTCATGCAGATTTTAACCTTTGCTTGTGAAGGTTGCCACATTAATTACAGCACAGTTGAAGTTTGCTTTTTAAGACATCAAATAGTTGTGGTTTTTTTTCTCATCTCAATCAATAATTTGAGAAACAAACATTACTGTTTTAATGGGGTCTTTCTTCCTGCCCGCCTCTCTCTATGTTATTCACATTCACCACGGGGATGTGTGTAGTACAGTCAGTATGCTGAATCACTAAGTAGCTCCACTTGCTTAAGGGTACCTCAGTGGATGAGTCTTCTTCACTGCTTTATGTTCATTCAAACCAAAAACCCAAATTAGGCTCTGTTATCGATGTGACCCGCGTTCATTATAACGATGCTGAAAATGTAACCTGCTATTTTCTTTAAGCTCTTTCGGAGAGAATGCTTCCGATCTTTGCAGAATTATACTTCAGTTTGGGCCTAACGATAACAATAATAACAGGGGGGTTTCCACTGCCCTGCAGGAACCTGCGATTGTTGTGTCATTCATCCCGGTTCCTGCTTACATTGCAGTGCACAGGGAATCGCAAGTCAACTAAGCCTGAGGTATTTTATATCACTTTGGAGAGTAACATCTGTGACTATCTGCCTGGCACACTATTAGCCCAAATCCCCTGTTTACCTGGGAATTATAGGTAAAATGGAGATTATTATCCCTTTCCTGGGAACTTGGTTATAGTGGAGAGTGAGCTCAGGCTCCTATTGCATCCAAAATTGCTGTGATTAGGACATATAATCCAGTATCACGAGGGAGTAACTACAATGGCTTGAACATATTCCACCTGACATTTAGTTCAGCCAGATCTCTGATTGGCACTTGATTAGCAACTAATCCATGTCATTATCTCCTTCAGTAAAATTAGTTGAGTAGAAAATGGTGTCGTAAATCACAGAGGTGGAATTGCAGAGGGGCTTTGATCAGTGTACAGCTCTAAAAAGTACTGCGAGCAGAGAGGAAATGTGTTGTTGCCATGGATACTACAAAAAAATAGGTGAGAGGCAATATATGGCCCGATAGTTTGAGAAATGTTTGGCTTCATGTGGAAACAGCAGCTGTCAGTGAGAGAGAGTATTGATAAAAGTTTTGATTCTTGAGTTGCTGTTGCCCACATGATTGCAGAGGTCAGAGATTATGCCTATCCATCCGTCCATCCATCCATCTTCTATACCACTTTTAATCCTGTGCAAGGTTGTGGGGCTCTGAAGCCAATCCCAGTTTACTGGCTATAGGAGGGCAGGATACACCCTGTACAGGTCACCAGTTCATCGCAGGACAAACACAGACCGACAACCACAGACCGACAACCACACACTTTCACATTCACATCTATGAGCAATTTAGGGTCACGAGTTAACCTCACATGCACGACTGCGCCACCATACGGCCCAGATTATGCCTACTTCAACATGGACGACTATTCCCCCTAGTTAGATTATAGACCGATATCCAGACTTCTCTATATCCTGTTCAGGTGGAATCCAGCTCACGCCCCCCTCCCTTGCTGCCCACCCTGCACAGCCTCCTCTGGCTCCAGTCCTGAACCCAACCCTCAGAGGAGTGGAAAATAATTAGGAGAGAAAATTGCTGCTGACACTATTTCTGAAAAGCAGGGTATTGTAATGAGAGCAGAGCAGGTATTCATTGTGTCTGAGGGAGCGATTGAAAGCCCTTGGTTTTCGGGCTGCCTTGGAGAAGCCCGGGGAGAGTAAGCAGAGCTTTGCTGAGTCCCTTAATGCATGTGGGAACGGAGCCTTGAGAGGACGAGGCAGAGGTGTCTTCAACAATGGCAGGAGCCAAGGTTACAGCTGAGTAACTAATTCAAACTGCTCTAGACTGACACACACACTCGTACGCGCACACACTCGTCTCCTTTGTCTCTCTCAATATGTGTCCCCCTCTGTCTCTTGCTCTCTCCTTGTTCCCATTATGAGTTCAGAGGAATGCCGTCCAGCCACCGCTCAAAGTTATCTTCATTAGCTGTGTGGACTTGCTGGAGTGGCTGCTCTGGGAAGCTTTCTGTGAGCAAGGCACTCAGAGAAGATGAATAAATGTTTTGTCCCACATAGGCCCGGCCTAAAGCGGCAGCAGGCTGCACGGAGAGATAGATGAGGTATTAACTATTGTATTTTTCAGCAGAGGCTAAGGAAGCCCACGAGTGGGCTTGACAGAAGCAGATGCTGTCACCTGAATATTAAGCCTGGGTAAATCAATTGTGTTCTATAAGGAAGTCCTAATAGGAGTTGTGAAACAGAAACTACACGCCACCGATTGTGCGTCACCCAGCACAGCACACGTCTCACAGAGGGGCTTCTGCTTGACATGCGAGTTCATCCTGAAAGCTTGGATGAGAGAGACTGAGAGAAAGGTCGCTTTGATCGCCTTTAAGTACTGTGATGCAGGTGCACCATCAGGATGATGGGATTTCTCTCTTTCTGTCTCTCTGTCTCTCTCTCTCACACGATTACTGCAACTAGATATGATGAAATAGGAACACAGGACTAATTGCTTTCAGAAGTCCTTTTGAGACTTCTCCAACACATGGGGCTATAAATGATGACTTCATTAGATGCATGGCATTTAGTTGAGTTTAGACCATGCTGCTACAATACGAAACTCTTGAATATTCTTCAGAAATAAAGAAAGAGGAAAAAAAAAAAAATCAAACGTGTAGATACTCAATGATGGTTATGATACAAAATGTTATAAAAATAAGTTATTTGTGGATGTCAATGCCAACACTAGACGGATCTTACTTGTCCTCATTTCTCAAGTGAAAGTAAATTCCATTCTTAGTTAATGAGAAATTGAAGCTGCCTTTGTACTGTTGCAGGCATCCATATTGTACAAATCCACTGGGAATAATGCTCAGATCCCACTTAAATGAGAAAATAAATTGATGGCCAAATTGCATGTGGGTCATATCTCCACTTATGGGAGCTCAGATCTGCTCTTAGTTGTCTAAATAATGGACACGGAGAGACGTGTTCCACCATCATGTTTTGATTGCCGCACAATTCGCCATGTGATCAAATCTGAGACTCCAAAATCCATTAGAAAGCCTCTTTTTGTTTTTGCGCCTCCTCACACCTCACTTTCTCCCATCCTGAGTTGCACTGAAATAACCACACACATTACTCACAAGGCACGTGCCGTATTCCACCCTTTCTGAGAAGAGGTCTAAGTAAAGCAGGTAAATTAAATCTGTAGCTTTACCATTCAGGAGTCTGGCAGCCAGCCAGGTATGTTCAGCATCTTCTCCATTTCCAAGCACGGTGAACAAATTTCCAGGCTTTTAGGAGCTTGCAGGCACTGTGTCCACGACGACACACTCAGCAGCATCAGAAAAAAGTAGCTTATGCAACCATGAACACAAGGAGTAGTGAAATGGAAGCTGAAACTATTATCTACAATTTCATTCCTCAGCTGCCGTGATGAAACCCAGAACCCCATATGTTGGGTTTTTTTTCTCACAGGGTTCCTGAGGTGCTTATAGGTAAGCGATCAGCCATGCTTGGTCGTGATGGGAGGAAGTGTCTGTGCCGGATGGACTCCCGCGGGAACACTGTAAACTGGAGGGAGGGCAGTATTACATTTTCCTTACCTGGCTGGCTTTATACGGCCATAAAAAGATCATAGCTTACTTTGCACCTGTTCGAGGGCACCCAGCATATATTTCTGCTCTCAAACTCTCCCTCCTGCAAGATATCGGGTTATAACTTAGTCTTTTTTATTCCGAACTGCTAATTGGTTTTACATTGTACATACAAGGCACTTAAAATAGGCTCGTATTTTACCATTAGTGTACCAGCCTGACAGGTTTGCAGCTTTTTTAAAACATTGGCTCCAGTTGGCATGTTTCACAATCAAGTGACTCACCCGTCATCCAATAAAAATGCCGAAGATCTCAGAGCAATTAGCACTTTAAGATGGTTTCATTTTCTAGTTTTCACCTGTCTTGTAAAAGTCCTGTCAATCTCTCAGCGTTCCCATTTCATTTGAATATGTAAAAGTAGAAAGCGTGGGGGGAAAAAAATCTAAACAAAACAGGACAAATCTATTAAAGCACTTGATATAGAATGCATCAAGCAATACAATGATTACAAATTACAGTGGTTATCTGGTTTTAAATGTGGTCCTCCCTTCAATTCATTTAAATTAATAACTTGCTGACTTTTAAGAGTTGTTTGTTTGAGCCGCACAGATTAGGAACAGGAGCCACATGCGGCCCAATTGTGCCATATCTCCCATTTTTTACACCCTCAAAAGAAGAAACTACATTTATATCACGTTTATCCAGATGCATCCAAAATAAAAAAATAGGGTGCTCTTGAGGTTGCCGTTCAGCCTTTTGCATTTCGAAATGCATCTTTGAGAGGTGCTAAGAAGCAATTGTGATGGTAATAAGCGTGGCTGATGATCATGGACAATCTTGTTTGCACAGTGGATATTGTAAAAAAAAAAAAAAAAAGAAGAAAGGGAGAAAAAAGCCAAGCCCCCAGCCAGCAATACATCCGTTCTATGCCGTGTTAAGTAGCTTTCATTGTCACTGCAGCGATCCCTCCTCATATCCACATCACTGTCAGACTCATGTTACTTTTTTGAAAAGCCATCAGGATTCGTCTCTGTCAGCTGCCTGTCCCTCAGTCCATTAAAGATGATTGATAGAGCTGGAAAATCTTCCGCCCAGCTGTTGTCGTTGACTCATCTCTGAGAAATTGAAAGGAGCACAGAAAAAGGACCATCCCTCATCAAAAGACCTTTTGTCTGCGTTTACGATGTGAAGCAAAATTCATTTTTGAAGATAGTGTGTAGCTAATCTACCCCCCACACACCCCCCACACACCCCCCACCCCCACTGCTATATGTGAATAATTATTACATTCCAGATGAAGATGGTGATTAGAGCCACATTTGGTCTATTATCAGACTATCAGACGGCAGTGTAAACATTGGTTATCCTGCAGGCTATCGCTAAACTCTCAGCCGTTTTTTTGCTTTGATAGATAAAGTTAGTCTGAGAGGCTCCATTGGTCCAGTTTTAGCGGAGAGAAAGCAAAGAAAAAGGCTTGTCTGTTTGTCCAACTGCTACTGTTCCTCCTCCTGGCTCTGTTATCCTCTAATGGCTTGTGAGGATTTTTACAGGACAACTTGAGGAGGATTTTATGATGTTTCACTGTGATTGATAACATGCTCTTGGAGGGATGTCAGGCTTTCAGAAACGGATAATGTGGATTTCTATCTCTCTGCCTTCTGCCTTCTTGTGTAAGATGTGCCATCAATCAAGTGCATCGTGGCCTTAACCCGGTAAAATTAAAACCTTAGTGGGGGGGGGGGGGGGTCTCTGTAGAACCAGGACACACACATCAACAGGGAGCTCGACAGAATCAGAACACAGATCCACATCGTGAGAGGCTCATGGCCGAGAACAGGGCAGATTCCCATCACAGGGAAGGAAATGCAGTTAATGATCTTCCTGTGCATTGCTGTTGACAGAGGAGAGGGATTACAGGAAAAACAGTCTCATTTTCACTGTGTGTGGAGGCGTTATTAGATCCTAGCCCAGCTAATTTCATTGCTAAACTTGTCAATATTTACCAGCAACGGGCACAACACACTATAACAGACCCAGCATCCCTACAAAGGACATTCTTCACTATAAAGCAGATAATTGGAAAGTGTAGAGATTCAGCAAGTCGAGTCAAAGTCATGAAGATCATTTGCACCCGGTACTTTGTTGTTTCTTTTTCTTACGATGGAGCACAGACCGCTAATTATCCCGGCTGCCGTTGAGGGGTTTGCATGTTTCTCCTCAGGTCGGCCTCACCTCCCTTTGTGTGTCATTGTGTCTTTCAGTTGACGGTTGCATACACAAAGCGGCTGGGTCCTGCCTCTACGATGAGTGTCACTCGCTAAACGGCTGTGAAACGGGCAAAGCCAAGATCACCTGCGGCTTCGATCTTCCCGCAAGACGTGAGTACCTGTAATTACCGTCAATGTTTTGTTTGCTCGGTAATGTGTGCACCGGGGCCTGTCGGGAATACTCTCATCAAAACAGCTCCTATCGAGGGCTGCATCAGCTGATGGTGAACATTGAGATTTAGCGGTAAACATTACAGTGTTGAAACATTACATTATACAGCATTAATCTATATTGTGCGTTTTTTATAGATGGCCTCATTTTCTTCAAACTTAAAGCTCCCAAACCAGCTGGCAGACTGCTCTGTGCTTCCACTAATGCAGAAAGTGGCTGGTAATGAATTTTAAAAAATGATCTGTTTGTGCACATCACTGGATTTGACAAAGGATTTTGTGAATTATGTGCGTACGTATACCATATTTAGAAATGAGGTCATAGGTTTTGTGAAGTTTCCCTGAAAACAATTGCTTTTGCAAGTGAGAATCTAAATCTGCTCAAACACACGATCCTTCTCACACACACACACACCTGCATATATTAACACATGATATCACATTTAATCCAAGTACAAGTGACATGCTTTCAAAGTCCCAATTTTTTATTTTATTTTTTTTAAAGAATACAATTATTTATTGAAGATAATAATCCCATTTGTACTAAATAGGGTGCAGATATTTCGAAGATAATTAATATGATTGGTGCTTGTTGTATGGCTGGATGGGAGTGTCATCTGCACACAAACAAAGACATTAAGGGAGCTATTAGTTGCTTAATTTGATGGATTTTTCTTCCCTGATTTAGCCGGCTAACGCATCTCATAACTCTTACTGTCACACCATGAAACATCAGAAGTGAGGCTGCGCTGTTTTCCTTCTCAATCATGAATCAGTTTTGCGTTCCACTTGCTTGTTATATCATATTTCACTTGCTTCTATGGCACACATCACCCAGCTACTGTCTTCTGAAAATGCCACTTTTTAAACTTTTGTCTCCAGCTTTTTGCCACGAGAACTCTAAATGGAAAATATGATGGGATACAAGAAATGTCACTTGGTGTAATTCGGTCGAGACAAACGTCCCAGCAGTCCTAACCTAACCCTGAAGGATTTCCATGAGACAGCCAGGAGAAGACATTTAGGCCCCGATGAAATTAGGTTGTGTTAATATGCTATGTCGTAAAGATGTCAAACAAATGGAGCAGATAAACTGTGAGTCAGTCTTGTGGGCGGCCAGTTCAAGAGTCTGCAGCTCCACAACAGGGTGCACCGTGACAATTTAATAACCTGCGATGTCACCTGGGAGCAATCATGCTGCCATTGGGTATCGTTACTGTAATTATCCTCTGCAAAACACCTTCTCCATGCCGATAACTTGTTCTAGATTGTGTACTACTTCACCAGGAACAGGCAGTTCGTTTTTAGTGAGGTGTTACTTCATATTAGAGCTATCTTTACTTCCAGCTGCTATCATCTTCCAGCTCTGATCACTGTCATCATCACCGTTGTCTCTCGTCTGCTGTTGGAAACTGACAGACGCTTGACTTTTCTTTTTGAGCGCTCAGCGCTGACAAGACACCACACTCTTTCCCGGAGTATATCCACCGTGTGGATGCTGTTCTTTTTTATGTTCATTTCTGACTCTGACTTATTTGTTCCACCTACACACTGAGGGACACACACACACACACACACACACACACACACACACACACACACACACACACACACACACACACACACACACACACACACACACACACACACACACACACACACACACACACACACACACACATACACGCATGCACACAATATAAAGCTGACGTGATTGCAAACACTATCTATTCAGAGTATGAAATCTCAAATAATAGTCTGTCCACCCCCTCAAAACTGAACAAAGTAAACAAACAAGACAACAGATAATTTTCATATTTTTTTAAATTTCCCCAAATTCGGGGATGTCACACGTAGGCGGAACAAGAAAGGCTAAAAGCCTTCAGTGAAATACAAGTGTATATTGGATTAATTGTACGTTAATATTATGTTAATGGACATCTGTGGCTCAAGCTAAATACATAAAAATGATTGGAACACATTTTAATTGTTTGTTATATGAAAATGATTAACTCCAGCAAACGTAGAAGATGGATGATAATGAAAATCAAGGCCAGTGTCTGTTCACTCTTCACAAAGTGTCTTGGTTGGTTGCAGCTGTAAATTCTCAAGTCTTAAGTAAAGGAAAGGTGGATCTACTATATGCAATATGTACATGTGTACTTCTGTTTCAGGTTTTGTATTATTCTGAACTTTTCATATTATAAGTTTTACATCAAAGTTTTTCAAATTCTGAAAGGATGAGACCCAGGACCCCCACATGTCACAGATACCTCATACCAAGTAATAATATTTGGCTGAATGCTGAATTTCCTAAGTATTTTGGAATTGCAATATATTTTTTTTAATGGCTCCTGGGATCCATAGGAATTAAAGGTATATTTATTTGTGTGCCAGTCAGAGAGTAATATTTGATGTCTATGAAATGTCAATAATCTCAGAAACTGAAAGAACCAAAAATTGTTCAGGCCTGCAACTGTTAACAAATAAAAAATTATAGAATTTTCAAGAATTGAAATACACAATTTTTGGTTTTTTTATCAATTTCTTCAAGACAAAACAAGAGTTGAGGGACAGACAGTCATGAAAATGTGTCCTAGCTCTAAGTATATATCTTTAATGAGCCTGTCAAGACAGCACTCTCTGGTTTCAGAAACTGACCAGGCTGATGGCAGCCGATACAAGGAGAGGAACAGATTAGGGATAGATTCCGTACATCTCTGATTCTGAAAATATTTGCTTAAATAGAAACTCGGTAATCCTGATGTTAAATTTCATCTGGCTTCATAGACATAGTACTATAACTGAATACAAATTTATTTAGGTATAAGCAAAACCAAGAGACTTGTGACTCGCCTTGGTTTAACTTTAATTGGTGGTGCCAGCGTGTTTATGTCGCTTGGTGGCTAATCTCTACTATGATCTGAAACAGATCATCACTGTTTATAATGTCCAATGTCGAAAAACTGGAGTGGCTCAACATGAAAAGATTAAATCCACTGAAAGCCAGAAAATTATGCAGATCCTTTTGTTTAGGCCTCTTAGTCTGCGATGAGACAAAAAGTAGTGAAATATACACATCTATGATAAATGACACAATACACGATTCTCCATCAGTAAGTTTATGAATTTATATTCAATATTTCATCTCTTGTGTTTACTTTCAGTTCATAATTTCAGTGTTCACAGCACTGTTCATTATTAAGTTGTCTTACCTTCAGAGGTATAATTACTCTGCTTGTTTTGACAGAAGCCACAACAAACTAGTTTTGCGTCAAATATTTTTTGTTTAATTTGGCTGGTTTCATTGAAGGCTTTATTTGCCTGGAAACATGCGTTTGTTTAGACATTTATGTTATTATGAAGCATTGTAAAATATATAAGATGTGTGACACTGATTGAATGACAACATAAACATGACATGAATACACGTATTGAAACTGGAGCTGGTGAGTGTTTAATAATAAAACATGTTAGATATTTCATGCATTGGTTCCTGAAGGCTGTTTGGTGTGAAGACTTTTAAGAATTTTTTAATATTTCCTTTCGATGTTCAGTATTAATTGGAAAAAAAACAACTTGTGAAGTGGCCAGTGTCAGGACTATATTTTCCACTGAACAAGCAATCACGCCAACTTCAATTCATTTTTTTATAATGTGTTTTCCTTGCCAACAACACAGGCAAACATACACTACCGATCAAAAGTTTTAGAATACCCCGATTTTTTTCCATCTATTTATTACAGTTCAAGTCGGTCAGGTCCAATGAATAGTTTAAAATGGTACAAAGGTCAGTGGTGTAAAAAAAATTAAAGTTAAGGTTACACAAAAATGAAAAAAGAATGTAAATTTAAGAATTTTACAAAAAAAAAAGTATTTTTCAGAAAATGGGTGAACAACATAAAGCTGACAGGACAACAGCTTCAAGCACAGCTAAATAGTGGTGGTAGTGAGAACGTCTCAGTTTGAGCTGTGAAGTGACGACTTGAAGCCGCATGTTGGACAGGATGAGTTGTAGCGAGGAGGCCGTTGCTGAGTCATTATAAAAAAGACAAAGAGGGTTGTCTGGGTCATGAAACACTGTTATTGGACTACTGAAGACTGGAAAGAGGTACTATGAAGTGACGAATCAAAATGTGTAATCTCTGGTTCATCACGCACCATCTTTGTACGCCGTCAAGTCGGCGGAAGGATGGTCCCACAGCGTGAGACATCAAGTGTCAAACATGGAGGAGGGAGTGTGGTGGTCTGAGGGTGTTTTTATTCTGGATCCGGTGTCGGTGACTCGCACAGAGTGAGAGGCACCCTCATCTGCCAAAGGTGGCTACTTTGATGGATCAAAACTTTACCATGCACTTTGGTTTAAAGAATCATTTCATGATTTCTCCTGTAACTCAAAATGTGTATGTGCTCTATACTTTCATTTCAGCGTGCAATGTGACATTAAACTGAATAATTCCCACACAGAAAACTTGAAAAGTTGCGGTTAGGGTATATGATATTTTGTCGAAATAACGGTATGTCAGTCTGCGGGTCTCTCCGTTCTCAGAGCCTCGGTTGTTTGCTTCTGCTGATGCAGATCTGCAGATGGTGGCTCGTCTTCTCCTCCAAGAGAGAGAAGGAAGTGGACAGATGGATCATTTACCGTTTAGGTCTTGGCAGAGCCCAGCTTTTCCTGTGCAGGCATTCTCTTCCGAGTTTTGTCTGAACATTAGGCTGCTTTTTCACAATTTCCTACAAACACATAAATCTCTCGGAGGATTGTGCTCTTCTTCGGGGACCCCCCTCTTCTTTGGAATCTATTCCACTGCTTCTAATTGGAAATCGCAAAGTCTTAAACCCAGAATGATGCCGAACAAACTGTAAATCACTTTGCTTTTTTAATTAAGTTTTCAGGGATTTAGGATTGGCTTCATACTGCATCTACAGAATTCATCTTTTAGCCTTGCCAACAATGTATGGAAGGAGGCAATCCATCACAGTACAAGCTCAGCTGCTTCCCTTGATCTTAAAGCATTTCTACAGTCTCGAGTGTCATTTAAAGATATCAACTGCAGTATATTGTATTTCATTTTACAAGGATTATGCCGGTTAGTTTTGTTATTTTTGTAAGAAATGGAGAAATTACTCTTTAATTGTAACACTCGGTTCAACTGTTAAAGCAATAAAATACTTCCTTGTGTCCTGGAAAACTACTCATTGCCTGCAGGGAGAAACGCGCTTGATCTGAAATCAGAGTTGTCCTTGTTGGGAGATTTGATGTGCTGAGGCAATGGAAAATGGCCAGGCTAACCCCTGCCCCATCTCTGACAACCCCCCCCCCTTTTTATTTTCTTTATTTTCTCAAGACAAGAAAATTGCTCTCCATTACATCCCACTAAGCAGTTTAGGCTGTGAATCCCGGTGGCAAATGAGTCTTTCCTTTTAAGAGGGCCAAGCACATGTGGGACTGATTATTATGGGGCAAGCCCAGGATTATTAATCAATGACAGTAATTATCCACCTACCATAGCGGAAAGTCTTCCCCCAAAATAGAAACTCTGTCTATTACACCCATTTGATGAGGAAATTGTCTATTTGCCCTCATGAGTAACTTGTCTAACACAAGTTACTCATCTGCTCAAAGATTAACGATGAAAAGAGAATATTATGACAATTGCAACAAGATGAGTCACATATTTATGACTTCACTGCTTATGATGTGATTCTACCTTGTTCCATTAGAGTTGCATTTACCTGTGATTTATATCAGCCTGAAAAGTTCCCAACTGATCTGTTTAATAGAGCCGTGGTTTTTCAAACTGATCCTCTCTTTTTGATTATTTGTTAATTGAACAACGTGTCCGTATTGGTACTTTCTAGGTGCGGATCTTCAGGCATTACCCGTGAGCATATGTTACGTACCGAGTGTTGCAGAGCCATTTTTGGTCGAGCTACATCTGTACGAACATTTCCAGTCGTTTAAAACAGCATCTTCATAACACACCTGATGAACCACAGTGAATGAGCATTTTTAAACGACCGCCAGCTGGATCTGTTCAATTCCAGGCCTCTGCAGGCTCAGGTGCTTTACCCGGGAGCATGAAATACATTTTACATGCCCCTTTATTTGTGGCGTCATTTCTGTTGAAAGCTTTTTCTTTAAAATTGGCGTTAGAGGACATTTAGGTCATATGAATATTAGGGGCAATTTTCCATAAAGAAAAGACAGAACTGTCTGAAGGTCTTTTATCATCAAACCTTGAGTACAGACTCAGATTCGGTGGATTACGCTGTATATTACAAGCCTCAGAATTCATTGGAGTGTACCGTTGCGGCACGGTGTTTGCGTGAACTATTGCGTGTCTCTGCGTTTGTTTCTGTGACCTTTCCAGGGGGTGACGTGCCAAAGGGCTCACAGTCAGCTGGGATGGGCTCCGGCAATGACTTGGAAGTGGATACTAGTGGTAAACCAGATGGATTGAAGTTGTTAAACAGAACGGTTCAGGTGGTAGAGCGAACTGTCTTCTTATTCCAATGTTGGCAGTTTGATTTGGGTCTCTGTTTGTCTATGTTTTGAAGAGACCTGGTCAAGTCACTGAAACCCAAATTGCATCACAGCGGTCAAAACAAATCTATTCTATTCCATTCTATTCTATTCTGAAGAGGGCCTATGTATATGATGACCATTACCATAAAATAGTTCATACTTTGCCTCGACTGAATGACTCTTCTTTGGACACAAAAGTCAAAACAGAATTAAGTCATTAAAATGAGTAATAACCTGTTAACTCTCCTTCATAGGTACAATGTAGGCAACGGAATAATAATGATCCACATATAAATCCTGTTAACCGAAGTGTTGTTATTATAATTTGAATGGGTGACACATCGGAGGAGGATGTGCAGTGAGTGAACTCGACAATAGGGCTGTCTGAATCTTATCATTATTATGCCGCTCCATGGGTCCACACTAATAACGTTTAGCAAAGACCTTGCGGGTTAATCTGCACTTGCACATTTCAGCCCTCGCTGTCACTGCAGACCTAGAAGGAATTTAGGGTTCAAACCATAGGTCTGCTGGAGAAAGTTAATGTCCCAAAGGAACTTTTAGATAGAGGCTGGGTGTTTTCACTCTCCGCTTTCGTCTGAAATCTTTTATCCGGTTTTATTTTTCTCCCCAGGGCTACTTTAGATTGACAGTTCAAAACGTTTGGGCTGTTTATTGTTTTGCTTCCCTCCTCCAACTCATTATTCCTTTAGCTCTAAGTATATGCTTTAAATAATGAATCATATTTGGATAGAAGAGAGAATGCCCAGCATTTTGTTTCACCGGGCTGCTGCCATAACAGTGCCCTGTTAATCTTTACCACTCATTTTAGAGAGTCTGTTCTTTGAACTCCAGTCCTCACATTTAAGAGGAGGGAAATGGCTCAGATTCAACATGTACGCAATAAACATGTGCTGCATGAATACTTCATGTGAGTTCTCAAATGTGTCTCATCTCATAAAGCAAAAGCTGTTTTGCTTCTCATCACTCTAAGTTTATCACGATTTCGGATTCAGCCTTTGGAGTTCTGCGGCTGCTCAGCTCACTCGGATAGACACAACCTTGTCCATGCAGCACGGAGATCTTCTATTGAACCTCTTATCTAAAATTGTGCACAGTTCAAGCGCACCAAGCTGGCATTGTGTCCTTACATTGACCATGTGCCACTCAGGTTTACTAAGGTTATTTATTTATATATATATATATATATATATATGATCTGCTTTTCGATATTATAATGATGTAAGAGTTTTGACTATGAGAAATGTTCGAGTCAAATATTGTCAGTGGTGATAGGATATTAAAGTGAAGGGTTGAAATATTTTAAATAAACAAAAAACAACCATATGAAAAGCCAATCCATTGTCCAGCTGTTAATGTTTTCCCTTCAATATAGATAGATGGATAGCTAGATAGATAGACATCTTTATTATTATGTTTATGGTGTAGCTTTATATTTTCAGAAAAAAAACCTAATATACAATACATATTTGCTATTGTTTTCATATTATAAATGTTCCTTTCGCTCTTTAATGGCTAAACCACTGCTCAAGCTTTGCAAAGTTTCATATTTTACCCAGCTAAAATAATTGCTATCAGTGTAATCAATCAAAGTAATTCTAATCCCCTCAGCAAGTGATGTATGAAGGAATGAATTTCACAAGTCTTTGTGTCATCACACTTTTCTGCTTCTTTTTTATCGTCTCATTGAGCAGCGGGCTGTTTAACATTCCCGGGATGGGATCTTTAAGTCATTTTCACATCATAGATCTTTGAACTAATAACTTGAACGACATGAACAAGTACAAGGTGAGGGCTCTTTGATAGTCCTACTCCTGCTTGTTCTGTTAATGAGATTTTACCACCATGCATGATCATGTTTCAATAGCCCCATTACAGAGCTAATTTTGTGACAGGCACACATGAGGATAAATGGTGTCGTAGCTACTTTAAATGTTTGTTTCAGCCTCATACAAGAGACGGATATACCGGTGGAACTTTTCTAAGCACACTGAGACAAACCACCTCTGGGACCGGCACCCCAGTTCAGCTCACCTCCTTCTTTATCCGCCGCTCCCTTTCGCGACAAAATGGGAGTCTCTTGTGTTTGCTGTTACTGCACCTGTGCTAATAATACTAATCATCTGCCTGTGATACATTTTTCTCCCTGATATCTTGAGGAATCTTTCCTGTGCCCTATTTAATTTGGGAGACCAGGCCGTCTGTTCCGTCTCCTTCCACTCGGCAAACACAGATAAATCACAGCAAAGTACCCACTATTAGTATGTGACATACAGCTCATTCTGATTAAATCACCCCCGAGAACATTATCATTCTGGCGGGCTTGTTTATCAAAGTAGACCGGGGCCCATCACAGTGAGGGAGCCTGGAACTTTCAGCCGGCTGTTGGACAGCTCTTGACTGGTTAATGTGGTAAACAACTTGGTTGTGGTGATCATTTGAGCTTTTTCTGCTTTTCCATAGCCCTGCTCATCAGATCACTATAGGCTGACCGCTGTATGCCTTGTTGTGCCTCATCTTCAACATGAGTTCGACTCGTGGAGAGGTTGCCATCTTTTGAAGCTCCGATTTGAAACGAAAAGCACATTTTATGAGATTTTGATGCAGTGGCAGCTCGCGAGCAATTTGAAAATTGTTACCCTTGCTTTTCACAAATGAAGTGCCTAAAATGGCAGACGGTTGAACAGACTGTACTTTATCTCTACATAATGGATCGAAAAGACGCCGCGTGACTGTTACAAGGTGCTTTTTTTTTTCTTTTTTTTTAACGCCCCCTTTTATTTTGGATTCAAGGCTCGAGTGAAAGAAATCCTTTGTTGTAGTAGATAAATTAGTGAGGCTTAGCTCGGCTCTGGTGGCCACCAAAATCCCAACCAGACTCGCGCGCGCGCGCACACACACACACACACACACACACACACACACACACACACACACACACACACACACACACACACACACACACACACACACACACACACACACACGGTGCTAAGTCAACATCTTCTCTGCTGCTCACTGTTAGCACTCACATCATAAATGTCACTTCATCTCTTCATGCACACTCCATTTACTGGGCCGGGTCAGCCGCAGACATTTTCAGGCAGACTTGATGGTTATTGTGATTTTGTGTGAGCGAGTACCTTGTTCTCACCGTCTGCAGATTATGATGTTTTTTATGATCGTGAATGTTTTTGAAGAAAGTGTGTTTGTGCCGTTGTGGCTCAGCGGAATTATAATTTCAGTTTTTGGTTATTAAAATTGGAAATCAATGAACGTTGAGAAGCTTTTCTTTTTCCAGAAAAAAAAAAGGATCAAACCTTTGATGCATTAAAGATAATGGCCAGACCTTGCTGTGAGGATGAAATTTTAAGCTGTTTGTGATTATACTCTTCAAAATTTCAAGATGAATTAATGATGGAATAAATTGAGAATGAAAAGCCAGAGCGGATATCAAGAAGAGGCCAGCTGTTTTTCAGCCCTATTTGTGAGAGAGAGAGAAACTATCTATTTCTCCAAAATCACTCTGGAGCCTCTCTGAAGAAACGGAGCAAACCTAATTTCCCTGCTCATCTGCAAAGGCCCATGCACTCTTCTGTGTTCTCCTCTTTTCAGATATTTGTGTTTCCTTTGTTGGCTGGCCTGTCAGTCTTCCAGGCCTCTTGAGAACTGGAGTAATTTGGTAATTTTGCCTAAATGGTGATACTGTAATTATGTGGCATCAGCTGCCTAGCTGTCAGTGAGATGGCCAACGGTCATTCATCACCAGGAAACTGGAGGAAGGGGGAGGGCGGGGCCTCGTGACTGATCGGCTAAATGCTAGCAGATAGAAAATATGGTGGTCTCTCCCCAAAAAATGGCAGAAAATAGGAGGTGAGAGGCCTTTGGAGTAATGGGGTGCAGGAGCCGCTCCAGTCTGTGTGGCATGCTGCTTGTTTGACTGAGATGGGGGGGGGCAGTGATGCATCAGGAGAGGAAGGGGGGTATGTGGGTGGTGGATGAAGTGGGACCACTGGAAGGTCATGTTTGAAGTGGAATGTGGCAGCAGCTCTAATGCACTCCTGCTTTCCTATCACACACACACACACACACACACACACACACACACACACACACACACACACACACACACACACACACACACACACACACACACACACACACACACACACACACACACACACACGGCACCCATCTGTCCAAGAGTAAGCCTGGCTTAATGAAGGCTGTCGTTAGAAAGGACTTGTCACCCGGTGGTGCCACGTTTAAACACCGTGGTGAGAACCGTCACGATGCAAGTTTTGCAGCACAGTTCTGTTATTAAAATAAATACTCAAGTAAAACAACCAGGGAATCTTTTCTAAAACTACTCCAGGTGGTTAATTTTAAATCCCATTAAATCCCACTGCCACAAGCAGATACAATCTAATGGACTTGTATAGAATATCTACAGTTAAAGCATATTTCTCAAACATACAATATAGAAAATGTACTCTAGGGAAATCATGGAGAGCTCTTGTGTCTTATCTTTGAAAATAATAAAAGTTATTGGTGCAAGTGTTTGTAAATGAGGGCACACTAAGTCACCGATCACGAGTTTAAACACCTACATTGTGTAAACTAGTTAAATATGAGTGAGTTTAAACTGGCAAAAATATTTAGATTATGGTATGGATATGGTAATGTTCTGTCATTCAGGTGGGGACAAAAGAGACATTTATCACTTTGAAATACCCAAGTAAGTCGCTAAAGTAATTTTTTCCTCTCCTGTTGTTTATCTCTTCTCTTCTGAATTCTAACCTAAATCTCCTATGTCTTCATTTTACTTTAGTAGAGCAAAAGGTTGAAATCGGTCTTTCTCATTGCTGCCCAAGCTTGCATCATTAAATAAAGGATATTGGGGATGGAATTGGTTCCGAATAAAGCTCTGGTATAAAATATGACAGATGCCAGCCTGTGTATCGGCAGGTCCATCTGCAGCAACAAGATAGACCTGATACAGAAATTCATCCAAGAAAAGTCACTTTTTTGTGTTAAAATACTTTTTGAAAATCAGAACTTGGAAGACTTGGAAGCACACATTGTTTTAAGCCTATTTCCTGGTTCTGTCTAGTATCTACTTGCCCATTTGAGATATAAATCTAATGTGTGGGGAACTGATGTGTTCCTGATCGCTTTCAAAATATCAAACGGAACAAAAATAGTTTCTGCCCTCTGACTATATCTACTTGACATTTTTGCTGCTATTTGTAGTCTCTCAGGAGTTCAAGAGCAAATTGATCTTAAATCGATTAAATCTGAAGACCTTCACAAGCGGCCGGTGAAGCATGACGTGACAATACACCACAAGCTGACATTTAGGCTTCGGTTGCAAAATGCAGTTTTTATTGTGTGTGTAGGTTTTTCCCCCCAGTAAAGCAGTATGTGGCTCCTATGTGATTAAACAGTGTTTTTTATTTAATTTTTTTTTTATCCCCTGTTGTAAGCTCACATACATTACGTGCTAACCTGTCTCTGTATCCTGCTGCCTTTATTCAAAGTTAATTATATGCCCTGTTTTGAAGCCTGACTCTTTTGCTTTAACGGCAGCACCGTGGCATGGAGCCATGAAGCAGGGCTTCAAGGCTTCTCCATACTGTGACTGAGACCAATGCAAAACACTGCCGCTCATTCCTCTGGGACAATAGTGCACAGTTTATGGGTAACACTCGCATGTCTCCAGTGTTGACAGTGTTTTTGTCTCTAGAAGAAAAGCAAAGTTTTAATCTGATGGCTTTGTTTACCTCTCATCCAAGACTAAGGATAAAAACTAATTAAGAACAGGGAGTAGCAGACTCCTGTAGTGCCATTTTCACAGCTAATTATGCATGAATACAGCCTGCCTAAATAGTTGCTCCCTCGTCTTTGATGTTCTTTTCACTAAATTGCTATGGTTACTTCCGCTCATTAGGCTTTTAAGATTGTAAACGTTGACAGGTTTTGTCTTCTTTTTTTCCACTTTACATCCCAAAATCCCTCAGCTGAAGATGTGAGGGCATGAATTAGTTTATGCCTCTTCACTTTTAAATATAGTCATGTGTCTGGTACGTATGTCCCAAGTTGCCATTCTTGGCTTTAAAGCTGTGGGTTTAGAACTGCGCTGTGGTCCTTAAAAGCCATTAACCTCCCCATAAATGTACATACGGCTCTCTATAAACCCTAATGGGGAATGGGACCAATACACAGGAGCCTATGTGTTCCTTGAGAGGCACCGCTTTTGAGAAATACGGAAATGAGACTCCATAAAAAGGAAAATAAAACATCTTTTTGATAACCTTCAGGTGTTGGGGGCTCCCAGAATCTGGTTTGCCTCAGTTTAAGTGCTGCCTCAATCAAAATGTTCCCAGGAAATTAAAGTTTGTATACCGCTACGCATATTTTATGGCCCAAGACTGTTTTTGGATTTTTCGCCTGCAATTCTCATATAGTTATATGGGCATATATGCATTTTATTTCCACAGTCCCACAACTGTTCAAACCACAGGTAACCAGTTCTCAAGCTTCACAAAAAACCCAGCAGAGGAATGTTGATTCTACGTGATGACGGGTTCTTACTAAATGGTGCAATTGTGTAATATTAAAATTTTACATTAGGTGTTTGAAAAATTCAGATTAGTGAGCATGTGTTTGGATGAGATAATGAAGTGTTCTGAGTCACATTTAACAAAAGGGGAAAAGAAAAAAAAAAAAGAAAAGCAATCAAAGTTGCATCTAAGTCCATGATAATAAAGGGAAAAATGGCAGACAGGTACAAAAAGATGAATTTTATAATAGATCTTAAAATTGGCTGTTGACCACAGTAAACTACAACATTCACCTGCCTGTGTATTCCATAGACAGAGACACCAATGAATAACATCAGTGAGCTAATCTAAGGCGACACTGTTTTGACAAACAAGGACTGTTTTTGGCACGTGTAGCCGAGTCACAAAGTTTTACTTATCCAACACTTCCAGTAACTTTTAAAAGTCCAAACATAACATGTTACATTTTTAATCGGAACAAGCTACTGCTACTGCCACATTGTCTGCAAAGTGATCCCCCTGAAAGTTTGCTGTATCATTTCCAAAGAATTGCGCATACCCACATACAAACACAAATTTAGCATGTCACGCAGCACATGGCTGTGCACGGGAGGGGGCCGCAACGTGTCGGTAAAGGTCCCCTCCATGTGCGTGGTGGTTGGGTTGGCAGGGCAGGCAGGGGAGCGTCCGGATCAAGTTTCCCCCTCCTGCTGTCTAATTATTGACCCATCTGGTATTGTCTTTTCAATTGTTTCAATTATGATGGCACTGGTGTTGCTCAGCACCCTGGCGTCAAGGCTTGCATAATTCATGTGCAACACCCTGGACTCCACTCAGAGCTGTGGGTTTGAGCTGAATGTCAATACTGCCTCATGCCCCCAGTGGGGCAGAGGGTTGTCTGTATTGACAGCAAGGCAGATAAGGAGAGCAAAAGCAAGTGCTGCCAAAGACAGTTGATAGTGATGCTATCATGGATGATGTAGGTGGCAACATTTCTTCTTGAGTGTGTGTGTGTGTCTGTGTCTCTGTGTGTGTGTGTGTGTGTGTGTGTCATTGAGAGGAAAGCTGTCATCTCACCTTGTGTTTGCTGTCGCCTAATATGTGACCTCATTATTGTCGCCCTCAGTCCTTAAAATCAATAGTGTTCAATTACTCATGAGCCACAGTCACAGCATTGTTTACTAGGAAATCAAAGCCAACCAAGGGTTAACTGTGACATCAGGCCTGTGACCAGTGCTTCCATCTGGGTAGAGTCCAGAGGCAAAGAAAAGGGACAAAAAGGTGCAGGAAATGTGACTCTTTATTAAGAGGTGTAAAGATGGAAGCAAGAAAGGGTTCACATTTCTGACACACTGCTGTAATGGAGGGGGTTTTTTTCCGTTTTTTTTTTCTTTTCTGGGAAGGCAGTACCTGACATCTGTAAAAAAAAAAATAAATAAAAAATAAGTGTTGTTACATTAGATGCAAGTGGCTATTGTTCAGATTGGAGCCCAGCAGCTGATCAAAGGAATCACATATTGTTCACAGCCACAGATTTAACCACCACTGTCTTTTGACAAGACGTTTTGTTATGACACATGAGACGTAGGAGAAATTCATGTTTATGCAGTCCGCATGAGCGCTCAAGAGTAGCAACACCATCTGCACTACTTTTAAAACGTTATTTAACCACTCACAACGTTGAGGTTGTTATTTTCCCCCCCCCAGTGGATTAAGAGGTTTCTTTGCATATCCATTTTTCACCTCCATCATCACGGCTGTACTCATTGATTCAGTACTTGTGGACCCGTGTGACTCATTCAGTATTCATGCAGTGACCTCTCACAACAACTCACCTTCAATTGCCGAAGTGCTCTCATGCACACTGGCCTGCCGGCCTTCAGCTCTGGCTCAGGTCCCCCTGCAGTCGCTCTGGATGTGCACAGAATAAGCTGTCAGAGCCGTAACGAGACAGAGACTTCCTTCGGCTAAATGCATCTCCGACATCCTCAGCCTTCACCACTTAAAAAGATGACACTACAGGGGGAAACTCCAGGCTGGAATTACTAACCCCTTCACACCTCATCCAACGACATAGAAGTGAAAGATGCAATATTCCTTTGACTACAGGAATTCATTATTACACTTAGAATGCAGTGTTACTATTAATTGAATGATGTGGTATTTTTATTGTGGTGCTGTTTGAGTTATTAGCTGACCATCTTGCCTGTTGGGCCTTTGTGGCTGCCCATACACAGGCATGTCAGAAACCTTGTTGCCCTGAATTAAACCTCTCCAGCAGCACTTACTCCCAAGTTGTTTGCTCCTTGAGGCGGCTTTTGGCCTGAGAGAAAGTGCTGCTTGAGAGGCTCAACTCAGGGCAAAAGTCTTATGTCTCTCGTCCTATTCAAGAAACCTTTCAATCTGGCAAGTGAGAAGGCTCGAGCGTTCACGGTGCCACAATGAGGAGAAGGGTTAGAAAGACGTTTTCAGATTTTATTTTTTTTTCCCCCAATGAAATCAAAAAGTCTTTGCAGGTCAGTGTTTGTACTTCCAGAAAGAAAAGGCTGAAAAATATAGGCATGCTTAGTGTTCATTTTTGCCCTGTGGTTTTAAAATCATTTAAACAGAGTTGTAATTATTATTTTCTATGCTGCCATTCCCTAAAAAAGTTAAAAGGATCTCATCTCCTTTCTTCTCATTGTTCTGTGGGATGTTGCGATCAAAGTGTTGTCTTCTGATGGGCGCTCACTGATGTATGGAAGTTTTGATGTGAGCTCGAGCTGATAGGTGTGAATTTTTCAAAATTAGGCTGACTGTCAGCCTGTTTATTCTCCGTCTCAAACGGTTTGTCGTGTTTGAATTTGCGGCGACGTGTTGTATAAAGTGTGAAGGGGAGCATATTTCCTCCTAGGAGAAAAAAAAAATGAAATCTCAGTGGTATTTAGTCTCATGGATTTGGGTTGCTCGTGGATACGTAGAAGAGGAAGACACACTTTATGTGACATTCACTGCTGGACTCTTGGATGAAATGACAAGACACCCTGCCTGTGATGAAAACTTTTGAGTACAGGTACACATGAAGGCTCTAATAAGCTTTAACTCACTAGTTTCTCGTGACAGCAGGGCTTAAACACACCACAGGACGCCAGGAATAGATAAAATATGGATACAGGACAGCCATTCCTCAAACCATTGTGCCCACTCTACTGGAAACATTATTTTTTCTGTTGATGTAGGACACAAAGCCAAGCTGTTGTCACCCTCTCCTGGCATAGCAACACACGCACAGCTGCACACCCCCACCCCTCTCCTCATCCACCTCCTGCTCTGAGGCCATCGATCCGGAGCTGTCATGCTCTCGGGGGGAGTACCACGGGCTTCTTCCCTGGCATAGCATTGCCCTTCCTTGGTAGAGTCGCACAACAGCAGGGGGGCGAGGGGAATGGAGGTTGAGTTGTTGGGCAGTGGTGGGGGTGTTGTGTGGTGAGCAGCTGCTTGCCTATGGATCACTTCATTAATATCCCAGGGCAGAAATTTGAGGGGCCGCTGCAGACTAATTAGCCCTGTCTGACCCTCGCATCTCAGAGAGGTTGCTCCTTTCCAGCTCCTGCAGAAGGAATAGAAAGCCGGGTAACCCCCCTGCTGCTAAATCCAACTCCCATTTACTGTCACTATTCTCTTTTGAAAGAATAGGGTGCAAAAGCTGAAAATCCTCCTCTCTACTGTATCACAACTTGTTAAAGGTTTTTAATGCCTCTTGCTTCTCGACGAAGCATCAGATCAGCTCACCGTGCTGTTAAACAGTCCCATGTCGTAGCTTACCTGTCTTTGTCCATCAGTGCGATCGTGTTTGCGTAATGAGAGGTGTCTGCGACTCCCAGGGAGCAGCGGGGACAGTGTCTCACAATGGGAGCCAGTGTGTGCATTCGGTGCCAGGAGACAAGAAGCCATCCCTCATTAGTATCATCTGTTTTCCCAGATGGCAGGGTCAGGGTAAGAGGGAGGCTTGATGAAAGGACTCGTCCTGCAGGGTGACACTCATTCTGCTGCACAACGCTCACTACGGATCCCAAAGTTCCCAGCTCTCACAGGTGATACCGAGGCTTTAGTAGGATTCACAGTCAGTGGGAAAGAGAGCTTCATGTTCTCGGTCTGACTATACAGCCATGTACCCTCGCTGCAACCTGATGAGTTTAATGGAGAGCTACAGAGAGAAAGGGGAAAAAAAAAAAGTTAACTTGAAAAGGTGACATTTGAACTTGTAACTTGAAAAGCAAAGAAAAAATGAGTTGGATAGAAAGTGAGTGAGTGAGAGAAAGAAGAAGGGGTTGTAATGACTTTGATACCTGCTGTTCTCAAACACCGCTTTACTTCTCATCTTAAAATATTTCCATGCAACATGTTCTAATGATTTTTCAGTGACTCATTAAAGTGGAGCGTGGGCCGAACAAAAAGTCGGGAAGCCTCATGTCATAGCTCAGTGCTGAGAGAAGGCGGAAGCTGGCCTGTGAGCCAGTGCTGGATTCTGCGAGAAGGCAAGGATAATGAGTGCTTTTACATTTTACCTTGAAAACTCACCAAACGGCCCTTATACCAATTAAGAGCGTGTTTTTCACTGGAGTGGCCATTATGAAATCTGACCTTCCAATTATTTTTCTCATTTTGCTCCTGATTCTGTCACCCCAGTGCACATGGTCAGCCCGTAGAGCCCCCGTGATGGACAAGGAACGGGTAATGGTTCTCCAAGCTGAGATCCAAAGACCTGAGGCACAGAGACAGTGCCACGAAGCCGCTACTGGCTCTCTGTCTTGTTATCTTTGTTTTCTCACTGGTGACAGTAACAAACATACCCTTATAGAGCCTTAGTTATTGCTTTCCATTGTGTTTACTATGCTGAGGCCAAGTCCAGATTTAAAAAAAAAAAAAAAATCAAGTGCTCTTATCACTTTTGGTTCATAGCTTTTATTGTGCAGTAATGGTAAAACATGTTTGAACCCTCAACATTCATACAGTGACACCTCACAGCATTCTTGCTTTAAGAGCCGACTAATTACTATGACTTTGTATACTTCCATTCTAATTTTATTTGTTCACATTGTTAATATCAGTTTTTATTGATGGAGTTGTCGGTATTTGAGCCACATCTTTTCAAGGTGAGTGTTTGATTGCTATGGCTGTGCTATGTCTTTATTGCTGTTCATAATTTTCCTACACATGCTGTTGAGGCCCTGGACCCTTTAGGGGTTTTTTGGCTTCATAACGGAGTACAAAACACACTTCAATTGGAGAAAAAAAAAAGTTCATATTCATTCATGGAAAAGGATGCCATGCCCTCTTTGAGTAGGGGTTAGCAAATCCACCCCGGGGATGGGAGAGATGGGACGGCCACAGGCGAGCGCTAGCGGCAACCACGATGTGTTCACTTTATCACACTGTTGCGGGAAAGAGGGCTTTGAGCCATAAGGCAAAGCTCTCTTGTTTACTGATCAGTCTATTGCCCCACTCTTACCCGGGTCATGGCTGAAAGAAGAAGGTCATCATGACAAGGTAAGGACATCCAGGAAGGACTCGCAGTAGAGCTCTCACTCCTCCATTGGGTGATCTGTTGTTTGAGGTGATTAAGATGCTTGTCCCGTTATATTTTAAATACATAGACTCGGCAGGACCAACTTGGTTCAGGCCTTGCCGTTGGAGCTGGAATCACTCGGAAGATTATATCTCTTGGCTGACCTGGAAAAGGCCTTTTTTTTTTTTTTTTTACCGAGGATGATGTTGACGGAATTGTGGCTGATGGGATTTCTGATCTTTCCCTGATGTCCATGTTGCCACAACAACCCATTGCTGACTAAATCGGAAGGAAGATGTTGACATTTGAGATGGAGCATTTTCATTTTCATTTTTGATTTTAAAGTCACTAGTTGACATTTTCCCACCGTCTGAGAGCAAAGAATGTTAAGATATTTTTGGCTGCTTCAACCAGTTTTAATACCATATTTATCTTAAGTGAGTCAGCTTACAAGGTTTTTTTTTTTTTTTTTTGTTTAGTTTATTTTGTGTGGCTCTTGTTACTACCTGTCATATCCTCCATTTAAATGTCCTCTATTTTTTTATTTGAAAAAAAAAAAGAAATAAAAATTACCATTGATTAAAGCTTTAAAAAAATAAAATCATTCATTTGAAAGGTGAGACAACTGATTCTTTTTTTCTCCAACTCAACACTTATAGACATATTGAACGTGAAAATGTCACTGGCATCATAACACCCGAACGAACAGTGTGCACCTTTGAATCTCATAATGTGTGGGTGGATAGATCAAAGCATTCATTTAGATTGCAAAGAATGAATGACGGAATTGGATAAAATTGAAATGAATGCTTTTCAGAGATCAGTTGATTGCTAAAATTTTCTGTAAAGCCTGTAAAGCCTTGAAACAAAGCTGAATGAATTGCATAGGAAATTACCATGAGCTAATAATGGCCAGGTCATCTTTCAAAAGCCGCAATTAAAGCCAAACTAAAAAAGGCTTTCACGAATTTACTCGAGCCTTCTCCAGTTTCATTCAGATGAAGCCACAACTGTTCTCTCACCCCGGCCTCTGAAATTAAATAATACATTTGATCTTCCATAAACACTTGACCCCCAGCTGTGTTCCTGTGCTTCAGAGGTCATCCCAGTCCCACTACGATAGAAGACATTGTTTAATTCAGCTTCTGAAACATTGTTTCTGTCGGAGTGCAAGTGATGACTCCATTAGCATTTTCAGCAGAGCCTCGGATGCAGCCTGGGACCAGATACATAAAAGAGACGATCCATAAAATGATAAACAGCACTTATCAAGTCAGCAAAACATCTCATAAGAACATGGAAACAGCAAAGAATAATGAGGAAAATTACATGGGAATTGGAATAAGTTCAACAAAGATAACCGTCAAGTCTTTTATGCAGTAGGCACTATGTACACCGTATAAAGCCGCTCTGAATACACCATCAAAATACCTCAGTGTCTGAGTGTTCAGATCCATTAAACATACACGTCAAAGACATAATAGTGTGGGCTTTCTACATATAATATTCTTAGTACATTACTCATCTTGTTCAAATTACTTTTCTTATCACAAATTACCACAGTGTGTTATTTCAGGTACACACTTTTTACTAGTTAACCTTTCATTTCTTGTGAAGTCAAAATATTATGGGGAAGAACAACTACAAACTAAAAAAACGAGCGCCAGTCACGATCACTGTTTACACAATACTTCATATATGAGCTTCATTCTCAAATTTTCTGAAATAAAATCATCACATTTAAAATTTCCACCCATTATGGAATAAAAAGTATCTGTTTGCAAGACTTCTAGCTTCAGTCACGTAAGTTATGAAACCACAGCCTGGAGATGTAATAGCTTTACATCCCATTTCCTTTGCAAGTGACCTTATTTGGTATCTTTTGTATCTTGTCATTCACAACTTATGATGGTAAATGTTAAAGAAAATACTTAAATATTGGGGAAAGACACAACAACAACAAAAAACTGCTTTGTTAATCATTGAGATAAGTGTTATTTTTATGTGTTTCTCATAGGGGCATGTTCTCTGTAGTCTATGTGCCCTTTGCTTTAGGAAAAAAAAAAGTTTCTAGTTCTACTTTCTACTTTACATAATGTGAAAAAATGTGCCTGAGTCAAGGCACCGTACACATACAACGCCACTAAATTAGTCAAAAAAACAAAAAACACCATCACAGTGCTACTTAATAGTGCATAGGCAATGTGTTTAATGAGTAATAAAGCCTATTCAGATAATGATTGGGATTGTAAAATTGGTATTTATATTAACATTTAAGGTGAAAGGTGTGAAAGGTATAAAAGCATCATCAACAACACCGTTCCTCTTAAGTTTTTGAAATATGCACTTTTTCTGAGCCAGTGCTTCATGAATGATTAAAGGTACAATCAAAGCATGTCATTCCTCATGAAGAAGGAAGTCCTAAGCAAAAAGCAGAACGGCCAACTGCACAGTGAAAGAGACCGAAGCAGCAGCAGCAGCAGCTGCTGAGATTTGTGCCTTTGTTGGCGGTGTGTGAGATGAGGAGGAGATCAAATAGAGAAGATCTGAGGCTGCTGTGAGACACACATGCTCGCAAAAGTTCCTCAAAATATCTCTAAAGATGGATTTCAAAATGAGCTGCAGTCTTATTGTGCATGGCTACTTAGACTGGAGTCGTGAGACGCGCAGTGTTTATTTGGACTGAGGGAAAGAACGGTGTTGGGTTCCGTTGCTTCATCTGCTTCTGAAGGCTGACAAGAGATGATGACACCACTCAAACATACCACCATGCTCATTGTACACAGTACTGATATGTACACGGGTTTAAATAAAGTATGTAAACATATGAAGGAAATAATGTTTTCCGTATGCAGGTATCACAGAAGCGCCTCTCAGTAGACCCACGCACGGGAACCATCTGCTTTATAGATGGTGACGAGGCATTGCTTATTTTGTCCTATGCACAAATTAATTGCCACAGTTGTTGAGAATGTCCCTCACATTACAAATGCACGGGCGTATTTTCATTTCGCTTTCGCACGTGGCAAAACATCAGTGCATTATTTGTAATACTGAATATCCGAATGCCCATATTCAGGCAGCTCGATAATTCTGTTGCATATGTAACAGAATTCTAATTCAGCGGCGCACATTATGAAACAGATGGTCCCTTAGCAACCAGACACTTTGATGTTGGATGATGTCTGGTCTCTGACTCGCAATGTCTCTTCAATGAATCTACTGATGTGAAATGCACCGGGGTCCTCTTAAGTACCTCATTCAGATGGATTGCACCTTTTTGACTGAGAGAACGCCAAACTCTATATTGATAACGATAATGCGTGTCCCCGCCGCATGTTATTAGCGGTTCTGTATTGTGTGGGTTTACAGTACGATATGTTAGCCTCCTGGCACCTCAGTCTAAAATGAATAACTTATCAAGTGCTAAATTATTAGAGCTGTAGTTCTTCTGTAACGGTGACACTGTAACGCTGCTGCACGATGATCCTGATGACGGGAGAAAAGGAGGTGTGCACAGTGAAATATATTCAAAGTGCTTCGCAAGTGACTGATGAGGTTATAAGAGCACAAAACCGGCTCGCGTGAGAAATCCGTAAACACATTACAAGAATACAAATGCACCAAAATGCAAGAGCCATTATTAACGGGTGAAATAAAATTGGATTAGAAATACATTTAAAGATTAAACATATTTGAGATAGAATATTAAAATGGCAGAAAGAGGGGGGAAAAAAAAAAGCTATAAAAAATTTCAGTGCAAAATAGCAAAAATAAATATTTGCAAAATCTATTTAAATATAGCACTGATGAATGCAAGTTATGAAATGAATATCATAGTGAAATTATGATAAAAGACCAAATAAAACTGTAACTAAATGTCGATGTTTATTCTTGATTTGAAAACCAAAGTCAAATTGTTAAGTTTTAACATGCTCCCAGAGATTTATCCAACATTTTCAGTGTAGAAACTGAAAAGGATGTCTTTAAGACGACACGCTCCACTGCTTCTAAAACTAATCGGTAATTGTAATATAGAACAGGGAACGCTGGAATAAAACGATGGAAGCATTTTAGTATTTCCAGTCAAGTCAATAGATTCTTCTTATCGATTCTTTCAAAAACTAGATCATCTGAGCAGCATCACCTAAGTGACGGTGTCACTGAACGGGCCAGCAGGCAGAACTCCCTCTAAAAGAGACGGACTCCTGGTGGCCCCACAGCTTGTCACGTATTTAACAGTGACAGCATTACCTCTTTTAGAAAAGCCGCTGAATGGAGATCAACGTTATTGCTGGTCAAAGCACTTTTTCCAGAGACTTTATTTGATTTCCGTTCCATTTTATTGTATTATCGATGGAATTATATGAAAGCAATATCTCTGCCAGGGCTCCTTGTGCGGTGTTGATGAAAGAGGAGATTGTGGCATTAAAACCCACCTGTTTCGCCTCAACTCAGCAAGACGTGCACCTCCTCCTTGGGTGTATATTTGTGTGTGTTGGTACACGTTAGAGCTGGCGTGAGTGTGAAATTGACCTCAGTCTCTCTGGGATTATTTGCCCTGAGAGAATTGGAGTGGCCACCCACATATCAGCCGATATCAACGTCTGTGCTCGGTTGACGCCTGAATTAGCCGCTCGGTGTCGGTCTGTGACTCAACATTTTGCTCTTAGTTAATCATTGTTTTGGGAGTGCTGCTGTTAAAGAGCCGTGCCTGTTTATATATTTCTGGAGCGGTACTTTTCTGACCACAGATCGTTTTGCAGGCTCATCGCTGGTGTGTTGTTTTCCTGTTACCTCCAATAATGAGACAGTTGTAAGCTTTAAAAATCCATAATCATGAAATTAGATTAATAGTTTTGCTCCGGATACACACACACACACACACACACACACACACACACACACACACACACACACACACACACACACTGAGGCGAACATGCTGAAGCAGAGATGTCCTTGTACACAGTAGCTGTTCACGCCTCAGCACACATGCAAAAGAAACAGCTGCTTATTGACCCATCCCCATTTGCCTTCATTTTCCCATTGTTTGGTCTCTGTGGCTCAAAGCAGAACTACAATATCAGACGTAGACAAAACCGCCACTTGATAGATTCCTTTTGTTCACTGTCACATAGCAGCAGTTTGTATTGACAGGGGCAGGATGGCTAGATTACACATTTGAATCACTTTGTAAATAGCCTCTAAGAAATGCTTTATCATCTTCGACTTGTGTATTCAGTTCATCTATTCAGAGCCCTTTTTTTTTTATTTTTTCAATTCTCTTTAATCTCTTCTCAATGGTCACTCCACTTCAGTTAACTATTCCTCTTGTTCAGTTCACTTCAGTTAACTATTCATCTTAACTATTGTTGTTGACTCTGTTATGCTTTTGTGTGTGCTCGTCTTTGTTAAATGACACTAGTGCCTTGTTAAACTGAAGCGCCTTCTCATTAGGATGCTCTGACAAGGACAACCACTGGGTATATTACCATGAAAGATTATTTCTGCAGTGTCAATGCCTTCAGTCACACGAGAGCACTGGAGGTGCGTGTCTGTTTCATCTGTGTTGATTGCATTTGATATTTATCAGCCGTTAATGAGATGGTGGTGACCTTTCATTAATCCCCGAAATTAAACATTTTACCTCAAGTGGTCGGTGTAACTTTAACGAAATCACTGCAGTGCAACGTCTCAAAGTTAATGTGAAACCTGCGTTTGTGGGAGAGTTGGAATGCCATTTTAGTAGGCACACCCACACACAGGCATGCACACAAAACTTCACCAGCAAGTTTTACCAACAGTTCTAAAAAGCCATTCAATAATTCATCGTCTGCCATGAGCCTGCAGCAGGGTTATTATTAGTTAGACTTATTTGTGAGTTTCTGCGTGCGTGCGTGCGTGCGTGCGTGCGTGCGTGTGTGTGTGTGCAACAAATACATATTTAGGCCCCGTGTGTTTTACAAATTTTTTAAAAAACAACAATTTCCATTATTTATTTATTTTTTGCTTAGGTTTATTTTAACAAATACTAATCATATTGATTTCCTACCTATAATAATAGAGATGAATACAATCTAACTATCCAAATGTGTATTTGCCACAGTGGAAACTTTTTATCCAGCTTTTCTTTCTAAGTTTAAAGCTGATAGTGGATGTGATCCCTTGATAACCTCTCAAAATTCAAAGCTCTGGAGGACGTCTTTGCCAATCGGAGAATCGGTTCAGCCAGCAATATTTCTCTTAGATTGCCACTGCGATTATGCATTTCATGAGCGGGTTTCACTGAGCATATTAGAGCGCCCACCGGGGTGAAATCGCTTATTTCTCTGATGCTATTTTGAACACAGTGCGACCGGACGTGTGGCATGTTGCTGGTTAAAGAGGCAGATTACCCACGGAGGTATTTCTGTGTTGATTTCTCCTCCACGAGAAGCCATTAGCCTCCGGGGGCAGTGACGAGGTCTGCCCATTATTCAGGGACAAGGTGGTGGAAATGGAGAGGGATAAGACACAATGTGCTCAGGGCCAAGCCGCTCACTCCCCTGACCTGCTTCTCAAATGGCTTTTCCACACTCTCATAAAAGCCATTGCGCTGCATTTTAAGGAATAATAGAATAGCTGCCTCCTCCCTGAGAAACTATTTTAGCTTTGTAATTCCTTGGCACCGGGGCATTTCTTTGAAGGTGACTTCACAGCAAGTTTTCTTTTTACACCTCACAAATGCCTATAAGAAAAATCAAATGTTCCCTTAAACAAGGGCAGCGTGAGCATTGCTGCTTTTGTTGCAACATGAAGCGCCGAGAAGAAAGCTGTGGCGAAAACGGATTGCTTCGATGTCTTTGAAACCCAGAGGTCTGTGAGGGCCATGTAGGAGTTCTGCATCTGTTTGATGCTTTCATCACTGCTACTCTTGATCTTTATCACTCGGTGTCTTATGTGCCTCGGCATTTTAAACTCAGACTAATTCAACCAATCCCTTTATTTTGGGGAGGGAAAATATCGAAAGAGGCGAAACGTGAAAATTACATGTACTCAGGGAGTCACAGCGGGGTGTGTGGATTGCTTTTGTGTACAGTTGTATAAGACCACTGACACTAAGACAGGGCCCAGCACTTCTACTGATCACTCACTTCTTATTAAGCTCAAAAATAGAATATGAAAGGTAAAATGTGGGTCTTTTTTTAGCCTCTGTGGCAGGAAGAGTTTATATGAAGCACCATGCCACTTTTTCTGTACCATCCTTCCATCGTCTATACTGCTTAGTCTGAAATATATAGTTTTATTTGGTGGGCTGGAGGTTCCAAGAGCCTCCCTGGCAATCCAAATAATTATACACGCTTAGGCTTACACCTCAGATCAATGTTGAGACACCTATTCCTTGATTACACCCTGTCTTTAGAGCCAGGCAGGAAACTCATACAAACTTCACATATTAAAACTTTCAAGTCCGAAACTGAATCACGGATATATTCGGGAGGAAGTGCAAACTACTTCACCATGTTATCTGCTCATTATGCATTTTAATTCGCACAAATCAGAAAGACATTCTCACCCATATCCAGCCCACATTCGCAGACATAGTGTAAGCCTTTCCTGGTGGGAAGAACATTGCTTTGGACTTCACCGCTGCTGACTGCTGACCTGAACTGACCCGCTCATGAGAATTTCGGTATTGCTTTGGCACAGTGGAATTGTCTTTTTGTGTGTGTGTGTGTGTGTGTGTGTGTGTGTGTGTGTGTGTGTGTGTGTGTGTGTGTGTGTGTGTGTGTGTGTGTGTGTGTGTGTGTGTGTGTGTGTGTGTGTGTGTGTGTGTGTGTGTGTGTGTGTGTGTGTGTGTGTGTGTGTGTGTGTGTGTGTGTGTGTGTGTGTGTGTGTGTGTGTGTGTGTGAGAAAGGACAGCTTATTTTATTGTCTCTTCAAGAGTCTATGAGGGTGATGGTGTTAGAGAGCACTGACCACACTGATCGTCAATGATAACAGACCTGTGTGCTGCCTGCACGGTGTAGTAAGTGCTGTTATGCTGTTAAGAGCTGATCGTGGAGATATTGTAGCTTCACAGTCCTGCTGTCTTTCTCACACTTTTTACCCACTTTTTTTTTGTTGTTGCCTCCACTCTCAAACAGAATCTCTGGTTATTTCCCTTGTGGTGCTTAATTATTGAAAACCTAAAGGGATGCAAGAGCACAGTGGATAATTCCAGTTCCTATTTATACATTTTTGTTGTGCAATTGCCAAAAATAGTGTCAAAATGTGACTTTTTTAACCCCTTCAGTGAGGAAAATCCCGTGATTGGCTTCAATCACGGTTGACAATGGGTGAAAGCATTGTATGCTGTTGAGCGATTGCCAGGCCATCTCAGGGAAAACACACTGCAACAAACAATCACACATACTCATATTCTCACCCATCAGCGACTTACAGTCAACACGGGCCTCACTAAAACACTGTGCAGCCCTACACTCCTGGTTACATTTGTACTTGCTGGTTTTGACCACTCCATTTTTTATTGAAACATTATTCTAAAATCGTCACGCCATAAAGCTTCGGGCATTTGAAAACGGAGCGTAGGAAAATTTCACCTGCCACTTTCTCTGCTTTTTTTCCCTGTTCTAAGTAGCACACTCACTGTGTGTTTATAACAGAAAACACACCACTCCTTTCTTCCCCTCTAGTACCAGGGGACCCTGAAATTGCTCTTATTAATCAGAGCAGTGATAATGAGCAGTGAATAATAACCATGGGTGGAAGCCTACTGAATGCAATGAGATAGAAAAAAGACGGGGAAAAATACTCCACTCCCCTAGAGAGGTGTTTATTTGAGAATTGAGGATTTGGATGCTTCTCTGGTTTTCCCCTTGAGAATCGGCGTGGGCATTTCTGCTGTTGACCTTATCCTTTACAAGTTGTACAACCGGCTGTCATTCTCCCACCATCCTTTGTCTTTTGCATCATCTGGAATAGAACTTGCTGATTTCTGTGAGGCAGAAAAGTTATACTCTTTTTGAGTAAGAGGGTGAGGATAAAACTGATGCAAAGACCAACAGAAAAAAAAAAAAATCTTTTTATGTTTTTTTTTTATCATTTTCAGAATAGAAATAAAAATTAAAAGAAACCTCTTAATTAGGATGACTTATGGTCTATATATGTCTTATATTTGCTCTGTGGATAGTGTTTCCCACACATTTGTAGTGTGTTTATGAGTAGGCATTTTAAAATATGGATACATTTTGAGCTTATTAACATATTATCAACATCAAAACATGCAAAGTCAGGAATCATGTACTGTGACTTTTATTTTCAAGTCCCCAAAATGTTTCTCCAAAAACCAGCAAGAAATGGCAAAAAATCTACCAGTCAACGCGGATGGGAGTTTGGTAAAAAACACAAAAATGGAGAGGATGCTAGTTGACAGCGAGCGGCCGACACACAGAATTCCATCTGACATTTTCTAGTTTTGATTTAGAGGTGTAGCTATGTGAAATTAGAGGTGCACTTGTGGATTATGTTTGTGTTTAGCTTCCAGTATTGGAATCAAAATGACCTAATTATTCTGCTTTCGCCCATTGTGAGTGGGCTTTGCACTTGCCCACCATATTTTCTCTCATCTTCTGGAAGGAGAGACGTCAAAATGGAGAAAAAAGGTAGATGTATGATGTGCTATCATAAGAGAGGCACAAAGAGAGTCCTACAGCACTCTTGTTTAAACCGTCATCGCAGACCTTTACTCACGCTGGCCTCCAAACTCCTTCACATTGTAGCTGCAGTGATCGTAATTGCTATAATAGCCACTTTGTCGAGCAGTAGATTCGATCCTTGAGAACTACTTTATCACCAATCAAATGCTCCAGCCATCTTCCACATCATTGAAAATTGGAGATCAGGCATAACACCATCATTTAGAATCAATGTGTAAAATTAGATTTCAACTTGATAATGCGTGTTTGGGTTACCCTAAATTGCTTGTGGCCATGGACGTTTGTGTGATGGATTGATAAAGATTCATGTCAGTTCGTAAAATACACATAAATCATGTTTAGAAATGTACATTTCTGTCAATGAACACATTACATTTATCAGCTACATGAAACATTTTAGATTTGTATTAACTGTGCTGGCAGTATTGCAAGTGTCAATCACCTAATGTGAGGTCTCCCTACAGTACGTAGGAAATAAGAACAAAAAGAGAGCAGCCAAAAAAGACACTTAAGTAATAGTGTGGATCACAGTGTACTTGCCAATCTCATTCTGTTACAGGAGAATAAATGAAATCACACGAAGTCAGTAAAATCTGAGAAAAACCCATTTTGATAAACATAGTTGAAAGTTGCATGACAAAACACAAACCCCCCAAAAACCCGACAATAAAATCACAATGTCTTGAATTTGGATTTTTCTTTTTAAATACATGTTCTATGCAGTATGTGCTATTTTGTCACCATTTTCATGAAGATGGGAAATAGGTCTGAGTAGGAAATTGACACGCAGCAGAGGGTCATCCTGCTGTGAGGTGAATTTAATCCCATGTGGTTTGAGATTTACTGTTTTATTCTGAGCAGTTTGTCTGTTCAGTTTCCTAAATTGAATTCTGCAGGGGCAGCGTGTTTTAACGTGGGTGAGTTTATTTCTGTTTGTTTATTTTGGCAATGTTTTTTTTTTTTCACCCTCACCTGCTCAGAAGCGTCCTAAAAAGTGCATTTCATCAGGGTGTGCATTTCTTTTTTGCTCTTGCACTTTATCACACCAAACACCAAGCACTGTGTGATTCATTTGCTCATTTCCTTTAGGATGTCTTCGTTGAAGCCCTCCGCTTGATCCGCTATTGGCTGAACAGCTTAACTCCGGTAATGAGTGAATTTAGTAAACGGTGCTTTTCCTGGCAACCTATTGGCTCTTGATAGCACGTGATAACATTTTTGTTGTGACTTGCCTCTTCCTGCTACCTCTCGAACAGAGAGCCAAAGAGCGCGTGAGGCTTTTTCAGATGCTCGCTGTGATTGATGAGCTTTTGATTGGAATTGCGACTGAGACACTTTCATTACTGTCTGTCGAAGTGCATCCTGTTAGGGGCAGTAAAGTCTATGAGTGTGTGTGTGTTTGTGTTTGTGTTTGGGGGAAGGGTGTGTGAGAAACACTCATATTATGGGGATTTGTCATCCCTGTGGGGACAACAGTCAAGTTCCCACAAGGAAAATGATCCTTTAATCTTTGTGTGAATACTTGTTTTTAAGGTTAAAGTGGTGTCAGGGTGGCTGGCTTTAGCATGGAAATGAATCCGAGCAAATGTTCCCAAAAAGTATTTAAAATAAATGTATGAGTACTCTCGCATAATTCGAACAAATTAAGTCATAGATCATAAATCCTTAAATCTTTGTTGAATAGTTTTCTGAAGATGACGGCCGGGTTCAGGTGAGGCACTTACCGTATCTTCTGGCATGTATAAGGCATATTTACCAAATACGTGTGGCAAATGAAGGAGGGGAGCAACAACCAGACAGATCTAATTCGCACTGGTGTATAAGTAACATTTCTTTCATGCCCAGATGGAAATTCACCGTTATTAAACCTCAACCAGCAGATGTTATTTGAGAACCATCTGTTAAGTTGTTCCTGCAGCTCTGGTCGTCATGCTTTAAGCCCACGATTAGTCCTCTTTGTTTTCTTCATCAAAGTAACAGTTTCTATGCGTTCCTCCAGTCCCTCAGAAGTTTCTCAACCATTCTGAAGTGTCTTTCTCTTTTTGTTTCCTCCTGTTCATATTTTTTACTTCTTAGTTTGAATTCTGCTGTGTACCGTAGCATCATTCTGTTGTCGCACAGCGCCATCCGGTGATTGTAGATGGTATATGCTGATGTACATCGCTTCTTAATGTAAGTCGCACGGTAAGCAAAACAGCTAAAAAGAATTAGTCTTATAGTCTGGACAATACGGGAGTAGTTTAATAGAAAGTTTAAGTCAGACGACATGAAACAAGGCTAAGCCGGTTTGCAATGTCCCCAACAAGCAGGATAATGAGTTTGTGTTGATGTGTGTGTGCTCCTCTTCTCCTATCCTGGTAAGGAACACCCGTTTGGGGCGGCTGTGGTTCGGTTGGTAGAGCGGGCGTTTCTCTTTCGAAATGTTACAGGTTTAATTCTCTATCTCTCCCTGTCCACATGTCCAGGTGTTCTTGAGCACAGCACTAAACTGTTATGGCATCCACATTCTATTCTATTCTATTCTATTCAGCATGGTAACTTGTTTTGCTGTGGCAAACTAAAACAGGGTTTTTCCATAGTCGTCACAGCGTTGTCAATGTGAGCTATAGAAGTTATTCTGTGTGTGAGATTGAGAGACCGGGAGATAAAAAAAGACTTGACTTCATGACAAGACACACTTAATAACCTTTCTCATTTGGTTTCGGCTGAAGCCAGACTGCCCTCGGCTTGGCACTGAAGATGCAGATCACATCTGTAATCGAGGCGGCCTGATGACTGAGTTCTGATTGGATTTTCTTTTCTTTATATACTATAGATAGAAGTCGGACTGGTAATCTCCGTCTCTCGCACACTGAATGAAGCCATTAGTCACATTTGTATACGCAGCAGGTGAACGTGTACCGGCTTTGTGCTGACTGAGCTGAAAAACTGAGTGTCGCAGCAGAAGGAGATCAAAAAGCTGCCTTTCCATGTTGCTCCCCGTATTCAAAGTTGGTTTGTCACTTAATAAATGAGCTTACCTCCTGTGAAGTCAAGTTTGGTTGAACTGTCAGGACACGTTGACAAGCCAAACTTCCTCAGGTAACTCACATGACTGAAAGAAAGACGTAGGAGATTCTAATAAGACGTGTTACTTTTTCAGTTCTAATATGATTATCCTTTGTAATTGAATTAAGCTATAATGCAAAGGTCCCTTGATATACTTCCCAGTTTGTGTAAAGTATTTATTACGCCCCCTGCTGTGATCAATTAGGTTGTCAAGACAAGTTTTATGAGATGTGCTCACCTCATAATCACCACAACGGGAAACGGTTTGCATCTGTTCTCTCATCTATTAAGAGACCAGCCCCTAGTTAGCGGTGACACAAGTGCATTGTGGGAAAGCTATTGATTGTTTTTTTTTTCCACCTCTTTAATAGTAGTGGTGCCAGATTTATTTGCAAACTAGCGCTCATCATTTCCTCATATTGAGGAAGCGTGGCAGGCCATTGTGCTTTTGGCAATGTCCCTATTTCACGTCACATTATTTCACGTTTTGGTTCAGGTCACCTTGGCTCTAAACAGGGAAGCAGCGCCTGCAGCAGCTGTGATTAGAAAAATGTTTATCAGCAAATGATGTTTCCTCAAAAGACACAAACAGCACATCATGATTACTGCTCAATTAGTGGCAGCCAGCTCATTTATTTTCAGGTTTAGCCCGGGGTTCGCCTCTTTGTGCAAGTTGCTTATTAAAACAGGAGAATAAAAGGCGAACATTGTTGCCTCAGAAGACAATGACTGTGTCCCGTCTGCGCGCCGCAAACCAACGCTATAACGTGTTTATTTTTTTACGGTCTGCAAATCTTTAGCGGCAGGAAATTAACCTATAAACCTACAAGAGGAATTGATAGGGCGATGGGCTGTCGAACTTGAACTGATTTTATTGAAACATAACCACAATTTAAGAATCTGTCCTGCAACAATTGGAATATTCAGCAGTTTGATTTAGTTTGTTCACTGACGTACCGGCTGAGTTAGCTGCCAAGTTAAATCTGGCACATGGTTTTATTACTTCGCCTGCCTTTGCGAATGTGTTTTAGTGTCCATTAACACTTCAGTCAAAAAAAATTGGCTACTGAATTGGAAACATTTGCATTTGTTTTTCTTTGCTTTTCTGGTGTCTATCATTGCGTGGATAATATCCAGTTCAGTGGATGCAGAAATAAAACTGGAATGTACCAGACAATATTAGCTACAAGGCTTCCAGACAATGCAGTGTGCTAATGCGCAGTAAGGAAGAAAAAAATAAACCATTATTTTCTGAGTGATGAGAACGATGATTGAGGGATACACGGCCTCTCCCTTAAATGTGACTTAATAATCATCAGATTTGTTGAAGCGGTATTGGCAGCTACTTTGAAGCTTATGTGAGCAACTTGGACCCAGTTGTTATAGTGCTCCAATCAACAGAAGATTGCACATTGGAGAGACACAATACCCCCATTGTTCACTGATACCTGCAGCATGATTGGATCTGCTCACTTAGATTAGATTGACACTAGTTCAGGTTTCACACACGTGCGAGATGCACACGGCTCCACCTTGTGTGTGATTCATGTGAGGATTAAACAAGACGGAGCAACAGACATTTTCATCCCCACGTTCCCTCAGCTCGCTCCCGCTCAGTTTCATCAAGTAGCTTTTCCCGGAAGCTTCCTCCTCCTCCTCCTCCTCCTATTGTCAGTGCTCCGTGCACTCCATGTGAGGAAACATGCATTATTTACACCGAATTTGTGAGCCTGGCATCCAGCCATGTTTTTCTGTGTTGGATACAGGTGTGTTTAGGGGTGTTTTCGGTGATTCATTTTGTCAAAAAGGTGCAGTGCGCGACCTGTATCCTGTGTCTGCGGAACACAAGCACCTTCCCAGTGGTTGTTTCATCTCAGCCTGCTCTCTGCACTGCAGAATGAAAGCACATCTCTCCTGCTATCACTCCGCAGTGACGGAGCATAAGGTAATCCCTGTTCTTGAATGCTAGATCCCCTTGCGTCATGTGCATAAAAATGATTTTGTTCTCGATTTTTTTCCTCTCTTTCTCCTCTGATGAGTTGTATGACTGCGGGCTTCTGTATCTGCCTCTTGTCATGTTGGAGTGATGCAATTAGGATTGTATTCTCTGCGGTCTCTGTTCTTTTTCAGAAGAGGATTGCCTATAAAATACCTGTCTGTGTAAGCAGCTTGCTCTGTAATGAGCCAACAGCAGTGTTGAGCTTTTTAGTAAAGCAGCCGTCTTTGTCACATATTTGGGTCTCCCTTAATGAAAATAATACAGATAAACAGTGGGTGAGGATTTGCGCCGGTTCCGGTGGATACCTGACATTAACAACGCCGTGCGTTTCTGCTTTAAACAACGTCTCACTTAAAACTCAGCTCTTTTAACAATCTCTGGAGTGGCTCTGACGTAGCGTTATCAGAGGCGCCCTACCAGGGAGGTCAGCTCGAGGGCTGGAGTGTCAGAGTTTAACGAGCTCATGTCCTAATGGATCTTCTCGGCAGCTTGACCTCACAGCATCCATGTGTTTAGCATTCACTGCATGTCACAGATCACATTTCTTCCTTCGCAGCTGAAAATACAGTGCAGCTAAACAGACATATGCAGTTGCCATCTATGTAGTCTCCAATTACAGTCTTTTTTCTTGAGACATTGTCTCTGGATGGCCTCATCTGCATTTCACCTAATCTCATCAAGGTTGGACTACATTTCAGTTAAAGCAGGTTTAAATTAAGGAACAATAACGAGGACATTGCCTCTTCTGCAACAAGTCAGAGCATCACCTCTTCACAATTTAAACCCCAGAAAACACATCCCTGGTCACAGTAATGACCCACCTTTAACTCCACCCCATCTATGCAAATGTTTCTCTTGATCTATACCCCCTAAACATCTGTTCAAATAATTATTATTGAAAAGTTTTTAGGTGTAATTATTATTATTATTTTCTTCCTGTAGAACAGTTGCTGATGTCTGAAGAATCACCTTACAATTAAAGATGCTTACCAATCATTTCTTTCTTTCCCCGACCGTTGTGATATGTTTGCCACTGTGCTGGGTTTATTCCTGCACCGACAATGGTTCCAGTATCGTTTTTTTATTTTTTTAACCCTGTATTTGTCTTACAAAGAAATTATTTTCATGAACGCATATGTCGTGGCTCTTAAACCACGGTACATTTTTAACCGCAATTTTATCTTTCCAACACATCGTCTATACTATCATGTATCATGTAACACAGTCACATTTCGAGTGCATGCATATACAATAAAATACTAATACATTATTGAGTGAATTTGCCAACCCTAACACTGGAGGATCAGTTTAAGCGGAGAGGAAATATTGAATGAAGAGTAAACATACCAGATTCACCCTCGGTGTCTCCCTACATAAAATATTAATGAATTATGTCTTCTGTCAATACGCTCATTAATAGTCCTAATGCACTGATGTATTCAGAAAGTTTAGCAATGATTTCAATCTATATCATATGAAGGGCAAAATCAGCATGGATAGTAAATATTGTACGCGAGTCAGAAGACTGAATTTATCTTCTCTGCATAATAGATGAAAGACAAGTCAGTTATCCATGTGGGCATCGATATATGCTCATAAATTTAGCCGTATGGTATGTATTACTCACTTCACAGATTTTTTTGCAGTTCAAATTTGAGCGCATTTGTAGTTTTTTTCCGGAATGAAATGCTACCAAATGTGTGTGCATGTGTATTGTGTTCAGTGAAATGATCTACTTTGTGAGTCAACTCTTTGTTTTTTGGACGGATTCAATGTCTAATTGGTGAATTCAATACGGTGGGATGTTGGTTACGTTCTACCATTCCGGGCCGTTTTCCGTATATTCTCTGATACTACTTTACTGGGATTATGACTGAAATTTGGGGCTTAAAAAAACAAAAAGTATTGTAATTGACAACTACTTGTATAAGTATTTTTTTCACAAGTATATACTTTTATTAAAGTACAGTTTGATCCATTCTGATGCTGTTGAAACAATGAAGTTAACAGTTGTATCTGAACACATTTTAGCAAGAGAGCAGTAGTTGTACTTGAGTGTCTATGCTCTTTCTGCCTCAGGATATATGAAATCTGATGTGTTCGTGGGTTCTTGAATTTTTAAGAAAGTGGCGTACGAGTTCATGAAACAAGGTGGGGATGTCCATCCTCACGCTATCCTGAACTCCGAAAACACAATTGCAATATCAAAGTTCAGTCTGCATGCCAATACTGACTGCTTTTTTTTTTTTTTTTTTGCTCACAATTTGTCTTCTGGCATACAAAAAAAAAAAAAACACACCACCTGGACTTGTTAACAAGGTTAAAAGCTTTTTTTCTTTTGTAGGTTACTTTTAGAGGGGTACTTTAATTTTATTGCTGCTGTGGTATTGTGAAATGTCAACCTGGGCTGTCGGAGAAACATTGTTCCTGTACTCATTTGTAGCACAGCAACAACATGGCTTGAGTCGTCACACTTGCCTGAACTGGCAAGAACCCCCCCCCAACCCCACCCCCCCACCCCCTTTTTTTTTCCACGAAGGTAATATATTATAGAATCAGCTCAGCATTTGTGCTCCTGCTGATTTTTCCCTGTGACTCTAATTCTTCAGATCTACAGGAGGTTGTTACCCACTGTGAACTCTCTCATGCATGTGAACCTTATCTCACATGTTTCCTCTTCTGCCTTCCTCGCCTAACTTTTCTCTGTCTCCAGATTGATATTTTTCTCAGCCAGTCTTGACCAGTCTCCTTCTGCTCCTTAACATTTTGCTTTGAGGTGATCAAATAAGTGAAGATTCCGTTGTGTGTGTGTTTGTGCGTGCGTGCGTGTTTCTTTTTTCAATACACGGGCAACTTTAACAATTCCTCCACGTTTCAAAAGTTACAGTTTTAAAACATCGAATCCCCACATATATGAATACTCCAATCAAATAAGTATATAAATTGCAGCCTTCGGTCAAGTTAATTTGTTTGCACCCATAATTTTTTTATTATTATTTTTTCAGTAGGAAATAGAATATACAAAACATTGTATTGAAATACCCGGAGGTTTCTCTAACTCCAGGCTAATTGAATGCCAACATGCCAAAATCGGTGACCAAAGGACCCCGAGAATAACAAAGACATCACTGCTACACAAAGACTTCAACCCTCTTCCAAATGAAACTGCAGCTCCAAAAACAATGCTACATATTTGCAGAATCTGCTTTATACATAGATTTTTGTTACAAAGATGTGTTCCTCCAGATAAAGAAAACAAAAAACCCAGTGACCCATATCTCCTAAGCTGCCTTCCTCTTTCAATCTGCCAACAAGGGGTCTTGCTACAAAACCCTCTGTACAATTGTGTTGATTCTTTTAAATCCTCTAAATGCTATCATCCTGACTGGCCTCTTTACAGCCTTTTTTCCTCTTGGTCAGCACATTGCTCTCAGCCCAGGGTGGAAGAAGTCATTCTGCCTTCTGTCACCACACAGACAGATTCTGGGCTGCTCTTGTCGAGATGATGGATCTGGAGTAGTCAGAGAGTGCTGACTCCTTACTGACCACCTCTCCCTCACCGCCACATGTCGGCTCCTTAGCCCACCAGCAAGGGCCGCCATGATGGATAGGGCATCCATCGCTCGGCCCAGCCCGCCACTCCCCCCTACACCCTGCAGGGCCTTTGTCAGTCGGGCCTCTGGTGGTAGCTTGACATGGTAGAAAAAAGACAGGCAGGTAAACATGGCAGCTATGTTGTTTCTGCTTACCTGCTGACAACATTTTGAGGTCACTTACAGTTCATCAGTAGACCCCGACAGAGAAGCACATGGTCCCCTGCAGATTTGTTAAGTTTGACCCCTCAAAAATAATAAATGGTCTAACGTGTTTTATAGATAGTTTATTTTGACAGCGAAAGAATGTTATTAGATATAGACAAGTTAATTTTGTGGAATTTGTTGTGGTTGAATTCCTAGCAGCCTTCATGGTTTCCATTTGCCTGCGGGATCCCAAAGTACTTGCAACTATCCTGGATATCCCCTATAAAACCCTCTGAAGTGCCAATCCGTTCAGTTCCAGTCATCCTTTTCTCGGTTTAATACCATCTGACCTCACAAACCTGAATGACACCTCTATGCCACTACTGTAGATCTTGATGGTGCAGATCACTGAGTGCATTTTTTGCTCACATACCTTGGGGAGTTAAGGAGTTGATGCTGCTCCCCCCCATTATTTTCCTGGGCCCTGTGAGGCCCATGAGGCTCATGGGTATTCTTCCTGTGAAGTGAAGTGAAGTGAAGTGTTCTCGTCTTCCCTCCACCCTGCACAGTTCCCTTTGAGCTGAACATGTTCTGCTCCCTGTGGTTTGGAGTCTTGTTTAACATGGCTGAACCCCCTATACAGTCCACTTTGCAGGGAACTACAGACGGCGTCCGTAGTTTTCAGGACCGTTCATGAACTGCCCGTGTTTGAGGTCTTCTGCCCTGGTTGTAGCCTTACAAATTACTGTAGGCTCTTCCCAACATCAGCATGCTTCTGTTTTATCTTAGAATTATTTCTTACACCAGTTGATGGATTGTAGGACGACTCGTCCTTAAAACTGCAACTCCAGACAACTCATCCACTGACAGCTCCCTCTGAGGACAACTCATCCATGGATGAGGTTTCAGACTTTTTTTTAGAAAATAAATCCTGTACAATGTAGTTTTAGATATTATTTGTAATTGATATTTGATAAATGTTTCATATATCTAGTATATGTCCATATATATTCAATATAGTACGATATGGCTTTGTTTCTCGCAAAGAATGGTTTATACATGTTTAGCATGTAACGTCGCTACTGTAGCTCATTAACATGTCAGAAGGCGGGTTTACGTGATGCACCTGAACGCATCACTCAAAGCTGTCAGCTATGAAGCGGCGTTTCAACTTTTCAACTGCACAGCCTATTAGTTTTCAGAAATACAGTTTTGAAAACCATCTTTCTGAAGACTGTATCTGAGCCGGTGCATTGTGCACCCCTGTCAAGTTTGCGCTCTGGGCAGCTGCCCACTTCGCCCATAGCAAAATCAGCCACTCCTTATGTTTTTGTGTCAAATATACTTAATAGTCCAATCTTTCAAATTAATAATGCTAAAAAAAAAATAGTCATGGACGAGTTGTTCGTTCACCCAGTTGATGCAGCAACATGTCCAGCCTTCAAGGTTGTTGTTGTTTTGTGAATTACCTTGAACGTGTGCTCACCAGTTAGGGTTGTTTCACTTCCCATAAGAGGGGTTGATGAAAGCAAAAGAGAAACCTGTTTGAAGTAAACTTAATCATGAATAAATAATACATTTGCCCAGTTTTTCCAATCAAGTTCCCTCCTTTTATCTTCCTGTAAAACGGTGTTGTATGCTTGGTAATGTACATTTTGGGCTTTGCTCCACAGACATTGTTAATGAAAATTGTAAATCAGTGTCTATTCTTGAAGTAAGCAAACACTCAGAAATATCAAATATCACCCAAACAAATGTTTGATTGACTAAGATAGTATGGCAGCTCGTGTTATTGCAACTGGAAATGACAAGCAACTATCACTTTTCAATGACTAAATATAATAATCATGTATATTTATCCTCATGCGCTGACATGACCTTTTGCAAGATAACTGGTCTCTTTGAGTCTGTCCATCAGAGTGAGACACATCAATGTCTGTGACCACAAGAGGCATCATTCATCCTCCTTTGACAGGAGTTAAAATAGATATCAGTAGATTCTTTTTGCAAAGAGTGCAAACAATCTGCTCTCGCCTTAGCTCCCCTATGTGTATGCAGCTATAGATTACACTAGACCATGCTGTTGCTACTTTTATTCACATTTTCATACCCACTAAATTATTTCAAGTCTCCTCCAGGCTTTTGTGTCTGTGTTATTGTTTCCAAGCACAGCTTCAGAGGGTATCATTGCTTCATGTGGAGGTGAGACTGCACACGTGACCTGATTCCACATCAGCATTCTCTTTTTACCACAGCCAGACTAGTCCTGCTGGCATGTGATGGAAACCTGAAATAGACTTTCAAGTCATCCTGTTGCTGAAGAGGTGGTGTAGTGCCTTCATTTCCAGATAACTTTTTGACTTTGCATGTTATCAAATTCTTTTGAAGAAGAGGAAATACAATTGGAATGCTGTTAAATGAGCATTTGCAGAACATACTAGATTTTTTTTCAAGTGTCCAAAGGTTTATATGTGTCCAAAAAGGTAGGTTTGCTCTTTTGTCAGTATGACTTCATAAATTAAAAGCTGTTTATTTTAATGCCCACTGACCATCGGTTTGGTTCTAATTGACTTTGGTTTGATCGATAGATGTCCCTGTGAGTTACATGAAGCTACAGTTAAAAGATTCAGCTCAACCGACTGACAGATCCACTTGTTATTCTCCTTCTCTCGTAACAAAGAGCAGAATGTTCTTTTTGCGGAGGCTGGAGCTCCCCGGGGTGACTCAGCAGGGGGTGTTACTCTGCTGAGGTGAGAAATCCTCACTTGTTGCACAGGAGATGTCCTGTTTAAACAGAAGCAGAGCAACACATCGGTTACTAAACACGTTGTTTCTATCATCCAACAAAAACATTCATCTTTAAGTGTAAATGACACGTTTTACATGTGTTACTTAACTATAACTACCTGGCAAATTATTGTATTTATTCACACAGAAAAGTAAGTAAATAAATAAATAAACATCTTAATATGCAATTTCACTAAGGATATTATATATGTTCTGACTGAGGGAGGCAATCTCTCAAGTTTTACTGAAGAAATATATACACTTATATGTATCTGTATTTTAAAACCCTGGCATAAAACTTTAAAAAGCCAACTGTTGAAGACATCCTGGAGAGGAGCTGGAAGGAATTCACTGGGCTCCAGGATGACAAAGAATTTATTACAGATAAAATGAAGGCATAGCTAAGACTTAGAAATGGGATAGCAAGTTGTCTGAGTAGTAGTGCTCTCTCTGAATCCTCTGAGCAGCATAACCTTTGGGGGAAACGCATTCACGAAGAGATCCAACGCATACAAGATAAGGTGCTTATGGACTGTCTGCAGATGGTTTGTCTCAGTTAGGACATGATGACCTGTCTTTATAGGGAGAGTTCAGACTGTACGATTTCCGTCAATGTCACAAAGTGGAGCAAACTGTTTCTCGTGAGATAAACTAGGTGGAAGAGCTGAAAGTGTAGGCAAGAGGTCAGAACAAGTTGCATTAGATCTATATGGAAGAGTGACAGTGGTCAGTTTTTTTCACTTATCACCAGCCAATAACATTATTACTATGTGTACAAAAGGATAAACTAGAAGTTGTTTTTATATATATATATATATATTACAGCACGACAGTAGATATATTGTTTGTGAGGATAATTTTACAAATTTGTTGTTGCAGTTTAAATGATTTCAGGTTTCTCTCTGGGATTTATTGTGTATTTTATTGCAGTCATAAGAATAACAATCACAATCTGAGGGGGAAAAAAACAGCAACTCTGAATGATATTGAAAGTTGCACAATTTAGACCTGACTGTAAAAGATAAATAAATCTGAAATGTGAAATATGAATAGCGATGAAACAAACAAATCGTGTTGCGTGATATTTTGATGATCAATGCTTTGATGATGGAGGAGTTTATGAGTCTGGCCTCGTGGCAGAGAGGTGGGGTTTGTGACCAGAAGGTCAGGGTGCAAACCTCACTGCCGACAGGTTACCACTGAGGTCCCCTGCGATGGGACCTTTACCCTGAAATGATCCCCGGACACCACACAGTGGTTACCCGACGCTCCATAGGGGAGGGCTTAATGCAACAAACAATTTACAGTGCAAATATGAGATTATTGTTCCTCTTGTAGTTTTGCATGGACTACTTAAACATTTCATATTTTAATGCAAACACATGAGGGATTTATTGTTCTTTAGCTAAAAGAGTGAAAGAAATGTTGCTTTTGCCATGGGTCCAATTGTCCATGAGTTTGATGAAAAGAGAGGAAAAGAAAAGATGTTAAAATGTTGCTTCTCACTGAAGTGCGACGACTGAGTAAATTACACCGGGTAAATGACTCCCCCTTTAAACCAAATGGTTCAACCAACAGTTTTTGGTTTTTTTTATAAGAAAAAGGAATCCTATTTAAAAGCAGATTGAAAAAAAAAAAAAAAGCCAAGCACTTCAACCTGATTTTGTATTCACCCTGTGAAGGTTTTATCAAAGCCCTGTTGGTGAGAATAAAAAAGATAGGCAACTAAGTTTTGTATTAATTTCTTTAGCATAGTGTTCACTTAACAACAACAACAAAGAAAAGTAACTAAAACTTTAAAGAACTAAAAAGAAGTTTTTAGTTATTAAAGAAAGCCGGAGCGACAATGAAGGTGAATCCACTCAGAGGCTTCCTGTCAAATTCATTTGCTTTCGGACCAATGTATTGAGGCTGTTCCGGGCTCGGCCTGGTTATCCCAATCAGAGGCGGTAACAGTGGAAGTTGAAAAAGTCTATGAAGTGTGTAATGAGGTGACACCTGATATTCTCTTGGGTCTGCGCTGCATCGGGCTGGAAGGCCTCCATCTGTCAGGGGCCACCAGTGGCTAATCTCCTCCTTCATACTAGGAACTGATCCCACTCACCTCCAACCTGAATTATTCATCATTCACACACAGACTTTAGCCCACACTGAACTCTATTTAGTCTGAAGAAAATGCTCCGCTCTGCAAGACAAACAGGAAGCCTTCCTTAAGTGTGAGGGAGCTGTTTTGGCGGCGCCTGTCTCACTGCACTTCTTTACTCCTCTTTGATAATTCACACCTTCTGTTGCTCTTTTGTGCTGTTCAGATGACTAAGTGGGGAAATGGGCTGTGGAAAATGATCATCAATGCAGCTGGCCTGCTGACAAGAAGGGAGCATTTTCTCTCCTGCGCTGAAGAACAGGAACATCCATTTAAGCCCCACACGAGTCATTGGGTGCTTTATTCATTACCTGCTTCTCTCTGCAATTGTTTAGTTTTCTAAAGATGTGATGTTTTTTTTTTTCCCCCCCCTTTACAGATCTCACCACTTTATGCATGTTCTTTTTATTTGCCATCCAGTTTTTAATAATTACTGTTGGATCATTTCTCATTCAAAGAACCGTGGCATGTATGAATAGTGCCATGAATGGCGACAAAATACTCATTGTTTAGCTCCTAGGGAACATAAGTCTGCATTCTGCTGCTCTGCTGGATTTTCCTTTCAGTTTTTCACGAGAGATTTGACATGAATGTACATCCTCTCCATCATATTCAGAGATCTGCTGTGTCTGGTGATTGGACATTGGGAGGGGTGTTGTAGCGCCACGGTTTACTCTTTAGCCATTGCCGCAGCAGCCGCCATCCGTTACCAAAAACAAAAAGAAGCGATTTAAAATCATAATGAAGCGTTTATTGTCTTATGGGGATGGGAAATGTGGCGTGTGGCACACACTGGCTCGTAAATCTCTGGATGTCACCCGCGGCGTGTAGATGGATCTCCTCTCCTGTGGATGTCTCCAGCCCCATAGAGCGCAGCTTCGGCAGACTAATGAATACAGAGAGCCCTGAGAATGGTAAACAAGTGCCTGATTAATTGGTGTTCGGCTTCCCTTATTTATTTTATTTGTTTATTTATTTAATTTTTTTTTTTAGCAGTGGACTAGGAACATCTCCCACAATGGAGCATTTCTGATCAGCTCTCAGTTATTGTGCCTGAATCTCCTGGAAATACGTGAAGAATACTCTGCCCCGGTACATTGTGTACTGCTCTAAAGAATGGAATACACTCTGAAAAATATCGCAGCTCAGTTACAATACAAGAATAACCTTGGCTTTAGATACATTGGGAAACACAGCCCAGCTGATAAAACCGCCAACCGATTGTTGTTCACTTATTCGGCACTTTTTAATTAGTGCCAGTGTTTTGTTTTGTTTTTTTCTTTTTCATTTTCAAAGGCAGCATTTGGTGCTAAATTAAGCAATGCTGAAATATTTGAACCCTGAAATTTCCACCGCAGTTACAGAGCGCATCAGTCACACACATCCAACTTTAAAAGAGTTGACAGAATGATCAAAACATGAAGCAAGTGGGATGTCTCTGCCTGTCAGATAGTACTGTGAAGTATAATTCATTAAATCATTTTCGATTATCATCAAAAATCTCAAAAAAACTGCTAAATGACCAACATCCAAGATCTGGAGATTTTCTGGAGTCACATCTTTCACCTGGAGGCCCAGATTTAGCTTTTTTTTCATATGCGACTTGAATAACATTGGATCCCGTAACTGTTTTGGAAAGATCAGGTTGATGAGGTGAAATCTTCAACTGTCTGCTGCTGCTCTCAATCATGCTTTAGTTTGCTGAAATTTTTAAAAGGCCCACGGAACTCGAGCTCTCGGCTGCCTTTTCCCACATTGCTTTCTAAATCATTGAAGGGCCATTGGATTATCAATGCATGAGAAAGTCCTCAGTACCAGCACTTTAGAGAAAGCCTTGAAAAGAAAAAAAAAAAACCACATTCATCATCCAAACAAGTGTGACTCCACTGAATGCGTCTCCAAGAATAGCAGTGTGCTTCTGTGAGCTTGAAGGATGCTTCTGTGTCACACTGATCGGACAGCTTGCAGCAATGTGACTCTAAAAGTCAACACATTATCCTGTTGGTAATCCAATAACAATTTCTCTTGTGTTTGAGTGTTACTGAGAGGCATCTTGATTAGGATGTGGATCTCTTAGCAGACATTTGAGGTGAACTGGCTTGACCTTTCATTAGCCGCTTGCTTAGCTGTGACAGGTGGTCGGAGTTGACCTCCCCGCACCACCTAAAAATGTTATGTCTTCATCTCTGATTGGGAGAGAACGTGAGCCGCCCCAGACAGCTCATTTTTCAACTTTATGGCCGGACACTCCAGAAAGTGAATGATAGTCTCTTTCATACGGACATGATAACTCTGAATCTTTGTTCCCATTCAGCCAAAGCAGCTGTGCCATTGTAAGTACTTAACAGGTTGTCTGTGGTACAAAGGATTGATGTTGGGGGGAAAAAAAAAAAGGTGATCAAAATGCAGCCGTGCACTCCATCCATTCTTGAATATTCATTTTTGGCAAGAATGTTTTTGGGCACAAAGAAGACACTGAATGTGTTACTTCCCCTTAACAATATTACACGCTGTTGCAAAAACCCACACGTTGCTGCAAAAAACTAAATCACAATATTACTCAAATTTTCCATGCATCTGCTCTATCATTTGTCTAAGCAGGCAATGGGCTGTAAAAGTCATGCTACATCATGCTGTAATTTTTTTTTCTCTGATTAGACATCTCATAATAGGTTTGTGCAAATTATATGCCATTGTTTGAATGTTTTCCCACTTTTGACGATTTTATGATAGACGATTTGTTTTGATCCAAAGTTAGTGAGGGAAGAGTGCTTCAGCAAATCTGCCAGTTTGTTTGCACGACGTGTTCTTTTGATTATGAGGTGTCTCATCCGTTCGAAGGAACCAGGGATGAACATGTATTTGGGTTTAAAGAAGCTTTTTGTCAGAGCCATAGTGGCATGAAAAAAAAAAAACAACAGCATTTTTATTTCTCACCCTTCTCACTACGAAAACGCAGAGCTACATCACAGCAGACAGGCAATGCATATCAAATGTATCCTGCATGCCCTAATGATAAAATCATAAATCTCCTCGGGCGTGTCGATAGCCTAGTTAGGCAGCAGTTTGAATTCATTTTGTCGAGGGAGCCATACCTTTTCAGCTCACCTCGCCTCGTCTCTGTGTTTCTGAACACACTCTTGTTCACGGTGAGTTAAACATATTGTAAAACAGCAACTGTTTGTGAACTGGCAGTGATTTTGTGCTGCTGGGACATTCTATGGAAACACTACACCGGCTCCAACAAAGCCAGCAGAACAAGCACTTTCTTTTGTTATTAGTATGACTTTCTCCTTTCTCATCCTTTTATGAAAGAAATAATAAAATAAAATATCGGAAAGTATTCTTCAGAGAATCTGTAGTTTTATGATCAAAAACCTGCACCTGAATATGACACTGTGTGGAAAGGTGAAGTCTCACTGTAATGCCTTGTTATTGGAGCAAGTATCTGGCACTGCACTTCTCAGCAAACTGAACGGAGGACTGAGGGAACTCTGAGAGATGAATGCAGGACCTCTCTTTCCGAGAGTTTGAGCACAATGTTTGTAATGCAAATAAGGACACTTCAAAGAATGGCTTGTTAGCATTTTCAGTAGGAGAGCTGCTCCACAGTGTGAAGAATTTGATGATTCGATTTTCTTTTTCCGTTCCCAATGTTAGAATTAACCTTACAGAGCTTGTGTTTCTATTTCACTTTGTGAAAAGTGGACTACCCTGAAGAAACGCTTAGAGAGAACAAGCAAACTCCATAGCGATAGGCCCCCAAGCCTCGCTGAGAGGCAAGCCACCAAACCCAAGCACTGCATTTGACTTTGTGAACCGATAACCCTGATATTTCTATCCTGGTCCCACTGACATCATTTGACATGCTTTTCAAAACTATAGCCCCTAAACCTTCCATCCATCCATCCATCCATTTTCTCCCACTTATCCGTTTCCGGGTCGCGGGGGGTGGCACTCTGAGCACTGTCACCCAGATCACACTGCACCGATTAAGAACCTTCCTGCGGGTGGTGAGCCCACAGGAATAAACCTTACATTTTATCCAGAAATTAAAACTTAAAAACGTATAGAGCACATTGATGCCCCCAAGACTTTTGCAGTATGACAAAACCTATCACTGACAAGAGTCAGCAACTGTAACATGAAAACATGCAGTCATTTTGAAGAAGTGAAAGTTTTAGAAAGTTGAAGTTTACTTGGAAGAAAAAATACAGAATCACTCTCTCATTGACAATTGAAAATAAATCCAGTCATTTTAGTTGCAAAAGGGTTGACTATATGACCTTGTTCGCTCTTATCTCATTCTCCCGCTCGCGTACGGGCATTAGTGTGTCAGGAACGGCCGCCCATGTCTGAAATGAGAAGCACAGAGATTGATTGGCGCTGTGTTTTTATGCAATGTTTTCCCACCTCGGGCCATATCCTCCCAGCGTGCTGTGGGATCCAACAGCCAAATCTTAGTGTCATTGTTTTGTTCTATATTAAGACTATTGATTATACTGTAACTGAGGCAGCAAGGCTGAAGCAGGTAGCAGGCTGGTGGTATTATTTTCCTCTTTGTGCTCAAGTGCACTTGTCTGATAGGTCACCAAGCAATAAAGCTTCTTAAAACTGGGATTATCTATAAATGTGACATTATTGTTTATTCGTATACAATAATGTCAGACAGTTTGCAGTCTGTCCGCCTTAAGCCTTCCCGAACGAGCCAATTAAGTCAAAACATTTGGCCTTATTGCGGCGGGAACATGTATAGAATATTCAGCATTGACAGCGATGCCTTGTCCGCCTGTGCTGAACAGATGCCAATATTCCCTGCAGCCCCGTTGATTATGGCTGGTATCATAGTAATTGAGTTGCTGTCACACTCAAGCGCCTGTGCTGAACTTCACAGCCTGACTGGAACGCACTTTTGTCAGAGAGCCTTGGGCAGGAGGATGACAGTTGACAGAGAGGACATGGCAACCACAGCAGCACATCAAAGAGCCCCAATTACACTCCTCTGAAACATTCATGATCTCTATTGTTTCCCCAGAAATAAAAAAATAAAAATAAACACCTCACACACGTCCTCGACTCTATATATTTTCCCTTCAACTTTAATAGGACTGCTGCATTCTAGAAAGACCTGGACAAAGATGTCATCTGCTACATTTGCACTCCTCCCTGTTCTTGTCCCTTGAACAGGTGCCTGGATGAATGAGTCTCCCCGCATGTGTACTTGAACAAATTTTGAGGGAGAAGTAATGACTGTTAAGAGCTTCACAAACATATGCAATGCAATTATGCTCAATTATGGGTGATCAACATTTGCATAATCTTTATCCCAGCTACTCTTGAAGAACCAATCAGATGTTGTTTTTCAGCATGAAAGTCCCATGAATAATTTATGCCAGTAAAATATATCTATTCTGTGGGTCTCAGCGATCGCGGTGGCTATTCCGCCACCCCAGTCATCTATCATTTATGATGGAGAGAGTTAGGAAGGCTCCCTGATTGAGCTAATGAATGCAAATGCAGTGTGCAACTAGCAGGGGTCAGTAGCTTCACTCCCACCTCCCTTGTACCTGTTTTCTTCACTATCAATTCTCTCTATGCCCATAAACAAATGTGGCATGTCATTTACTATGGCTGTGAAACGATTAATTTTCATAAAGAAGGAAAGAAATGGCCATCTCTTTGGTACTCGAGGCACCTGGTTGTGTTTTGACAGTGATGATAAGCGTACATGGCAGCTCAATTACGTTCTCAGCACTCGTTTTCTGTTTTATTTAGGTGATGGGAATCCTCTGTGTGAGCGACCCTTGTGGTTAAATACATGGAAAGCTGCATTTATGGTTGCGCCTATGCTATTGCTTTTTTATTTGCTACCCTGGCGTGTCACATGACACTGAGGCATTCACCCACATACATAAAGAGCATTCATAATGAATGGAACTCACATGCGTGTACTGCAATGCATGATGCCCCATGCATAAATGTGTCTCCTTACTTGGCTGCCATGGTCCGCTGAAAATGTAGCAGTCCAAGAAAGAACAAGAGCTGCACTAAAAGTGTCACGGTGAAAAATGTGAATTTATATTTGGTCAACCTTTATTTCAAATTGTGTATTTCTTGGCTGTTTGGTTACAAAGGTGGCTAATGCACATCATTATCCATCCATCTTCTTTTCTGCTTTATACAGTACTGTCTGAGTTGAAGCACTCACAGGGAGAGCATGCAAACTCCACACCGAGAGGCCCACAGACTTCAACTCGGTATATTTCCACTTTAAGATGAGAGTGCGAACCTCTACTCCACTGTACACAGGGCGTGCATTTACCCCAGCAGGTTTTAGAGGTGTACATTACAAAAAAAGATGCATATGTCAAGTGTTACCATCCGGGGGACGTCTGATCAGCTCCAAAGCTTTTGTGAAGCAGATGACAGTAATTCCAGATGTACGACCAATTGCATTTACAGCCGTATTCACAGTAAAGAAAAAAAGCAGGCGCACGGGAAGTATTGGAAAGGTTAGCCTCATCTCATTATTCCATCCATGTTTCTTCTATACAGCCTAATCCAACCCATCACTGTGGGGCAATGGAGCATGCGTGCAAGCAAACATGAACAGGAAGAACACACAAAACCCACGCAGAGAGTCCTCAAATCCTAACTGGTCGTACAATTTCAATATGCTAACTGCGACACCGTTGTGTGGCCCTGAGCGTTCTGAGTTAACGTTTCAAGGTTCTTGATTTTGAGCCTGATCTCATTCGCACGTCATCTCTGATCAAATCTCCAAGATCCCATGTCAAGCTCTTTCACAAGGGAGGTGACATCAAATAAAAAGCTCACATGTCTTCATAAATCTGTTCATTCCCGGGGGGAAATAGGAGGAAAAACCAAACAAAAACAAAAAGCGCTTCTATTTTATGAGCTCTGGCGTTTCCAGCACTTTGCCTCCTGCATGGAATCTTTTGCAAATCACTGCATATTTGTGCTTTACAGAAGAATAGAAACTGATAATCCTCTAACCTTTGATAAAATCTCCAATCAGATACCTTCGAAATTGTCCTTTTGCTGTCATGAATGAAACTTTCTGGGTTTCTCAAGGTGAACCTCATCACATCTGTGGAAAAGTTCAAGTTCTCTGTTATTTGCTTTTGTTTCCCTCTGTTCAGGTTACTGAGATGAAAGCAGAAGCAGAGAGGGTGCTTTTTATGCGTGTGTGCGCACGTGTTTTTATTCCACTATCCCTGTGACCTCTACCTCTGATTATGAAGAGGAATATAGTGTCAGTCCAGTTCAAGGGAAGATCTGCTCTTGATCTTGCAGGTGTAAAAGAAAAGAGGATTTCTTATCTTGATCCACTTGTTGTTTTGCTGTTGGAACAAAACAAAACAAAAAAATCATCCTCTGTTATTTTTTTTTTAATGCTGTAGTATTTCCTGCCTCATGTTCAGAGTGCGAGTCGCAGACTGTCTTCAATTGAAAACATTTTTTTCAGTCATTTGAGTAACAAGTGGTTGTTACATTCAAGACAATATGGTGTTCTTCTTTTACCTGAAAGTGTACATCCATAAATTATATCTATATAGTTTATTGTTCCCTGTGTGTTGTTATCAACAACATCAGAGCTAAATCATAGCTCAGAAACATAGACCAACCAGGATTCCGTCATGAAATTATTTTATTTATTTTTGGTCTGGAATTTATCATTCATCAGCGAGATTCAGGACTGGATCATCTCTGATAAAACTACTTCAGTAATGGTCCTCATGTTCCTCCGATGTAGGAATGATTAGCTTGGATTGGCCACTGTTCACGTAGATGTATGACTTTTAGAAATCAAGGAACTGTTAAGAGAAGCATAACTTTAGTCTGGTTAAAACAAGAACAAAGCTCTAATGGACGGTGCATTCACAGCCCATAGCAAGCAGCCTGTTGTCCTGTGCTCATGATGGAGAATATATTTAATGGCTGGTCATCGACAGTTTCTTTTTTTCACTCTACGCTGCAGAGCTTTCATATAATATATTCATATTTTATCCGGCATTGAAACACCTGTGTCTAAATACAAAGACTGAGTGACATTATCTGCTGGCAGTGGTGATATAGTTTTTTTTTTTTTTTCTTCATCCAAGGCTTCCACAGCTTTGACGGCACAAAGCATCCCCTCTATGCACAAAACACACAGACACACCGCCTCCTTTTCTACACGTCCAAATGTGAAGCTCTACCGTGGTTGTCAACTATTGCCAGCATCGCCTCACTTTTTCTTTTTTTTTTCCCCTCAGTAGGCACCCGGAGTCTGTTCTGACAGCTCCGCTTTTGATATTTATATTTCATCCGAATTTTAATTACTTAGTGCCTTATCTTTCATGTCTCTCCATTGTCACCATGCAGTTGTGTTGCTTTACAATATTGTTTCTTTTACATTCTTACACACATCCTTTTTTGTTGTTGTTTTCTTTTGCTCTCGGCATGAGCATGCTGCCTTCACCTGGTTAACAGGGACATGCACCTTGTTGCATGTATATAACATTTCGAGACATTTGACATTCTTCCCATTTCCTGTCTCCCTGACTGGAATGAATGCAAAGCTGTCAATCTCGACAGGCCCTGTGGATACAATGTGGAAATATATTAGATTTTCTTACATCAGCACCCCCCCCCCCCCCCCCCCCCCCAACCCCTCTCAATTTTTCCCTCTTTTCCCTCAATATTTTCAATATTTTATTTGTTGTTTGTTGCTCATAGTCTCACTTGCCTGTGCATTACTGCTTTAAGACAAGGATAATCCTCAGCAAGGTTCACACTGAATGAGCAATGAAAAAAGGCAAAATAAAGAAGGCATTCGGTGTAACTGGTTTTTACAGCATTGTGTATCTGACTGAATTATTTAATCCTTTCTCACATGCATCACAGTGGATTATCCCACCATGGTCACTTTGCTCGAAGACAACAATAAGCACCTGCTTTCATATTTGTGAAGTAAATGGTTATGAAACAAAATGAGCTTGAAGTGTTTTGTTTTTTTCCTTTTCGTCTGCGTAATTATGTTTTTGCTCAGAATATAACAATTGACTCAACATCATCACAGCCATGACCACAGATCTGAGCTGAAATTAAAGGGGGGTAAAACACACATGACTACAGCTGCGTGCAGAGAAAACCACTGTTTATGTATGCATGTTGCATAGAAGCATCTCTGACATTTCCTGTCTTGTTTTAAAAGCAACAGATGAAAAAGCAAAAGAAAAAAGTGAGCGCATCCTACAGCGTCAGACTTGGTTCTGCCCAGAATGTGAAAATATCCTCCATACCTTTCAGAATGGTCTGTGATGCATATGAATTACACTTTCCTCCAAAACAACGGCAAAACAATAAGCACAAAATATTGGCTATGATGAAACGCCAACATTCTTTAGTTTATTTTGATTTTCTCTCTCCTAACTGTTGATGCAGAGATTCCAGTTTGTTGAATTCGGCTCATGTTTTCAATAATTGCAACAAACTTGTAATCAAAACAAGCCAATTTAGAATTTTTGTCATCTGCCACTGTGCTGATGTGATCAGTCATTACAATTTGCTAATGAGCGAAAAACAAACCTGATTGAACAAACATTTTAAGAGTACATCAATCCCAGATACACAAGTTTGTTTTTTTTATCCGAAAATCCATTGTGGTTAATCAAAAATCTGTCTTTTATTTTGTTTGGTTAAAATATAGCATGCAATCATCGTTGCTCTGTATTTTTCTTTGTTGCAGTCGAGTTTGCCCCCTTCCACAGTCCCTGGCGAGCTTCTGTTTAAAAATCAGAGTTGTACAGATATTTTCACTTTAACATAAACAGAGTCTCCCAGGAGAGAGGCCCGTGTGTGTGCTGCCTCACTGAATGCTAAAATGTTTGGTGTAATATGTAGCGAGGCAGCACTGAGTAATTGTGAGTGGAAATTGTGAGTGACATCTTTCACTTGAGCACATTTGCGTTACTTTTTTAAAATGTCTCGTATGCAAATAGAAGAATGTTTTCTGTCTCTCCTGGATAGATGCGTGTCATTTAGGCGGTGGCGAAGCCTTTTAAACAGCGTTTATCTAATCATATGCAGAGTTTAGAAATGTGATAAGTCTGTCAGACAGTCATGATGTGTTGGTTTGTTTTTAGATACTGAATTTCCTGACAGGCCTGTGTGTGGGACGTAATGGGCACTCAGGTTAGGCATGCATAGCATGAGGTCTGTCATGTCAGAGTACATTGTTTGTGGCAGCTCAGAGACAGAGTCTCACTCCACTTCCCCTCACGGCCGAACTTAATCCTTCCCCCAGCCCCCCCGGTGAAATGTTCCTCCTGCCGACTCAGGCTTCCTCCCTTGGGAAAAAATATCAGGAGAGTGTTCAGGTTTTCCTTGAAGCTACATTTTTGAACGCAAGCACTCTGCAGCCTTGATTGTTTTCCTTTACCTCCGTGTTTATTTTCCATGTGATCTGTGAAATTATGTAAATGCTAATAGCAGCTAAACTATGAATTTGGTGCAATTTGAAAAGCAGATCCATCAAGCAAACCTGAGTTTTCTGCACAACCCTGTGATCAGATAATTACTAATGACTGCAGCAGCAGGAGGGACCAGTTCAGCCAAAAGGCAACGCGCTCGTGTGCTCCCAGTGTCCTACAGGAATTTTAGCCATCATTTCGGGCACCTTTAACACAGTGTGCAGAAGCTAATGCACCATATTAGTGTCTTGGCATCAGCAGTATAAATAACTGAAGCAATTTTCTTTTACCTTGAGAACTAAAGCAAAAACATTAAAGAGTCATTAAGTGCTGTCATCTTGCAGCTTATTTCACTGACTCTCTGATGTCTCTCAACAGCATCGTCCTGAAACAGATTCTCTCTTTTCAATGTCACTGTCAGGGATTGAAATGTAAACCGTACTGAGAAGCGCATTGTGATAAAATTCCCCTCAAGGCAACATACTGTACTGTATGCATCAAGTCCTTACACTCAACATTCCACGCAAATGATCAAATTAATGATTATTCAGTGTTCTTGATAGATTATCTGATGGTTTGAATCTAACCACACAAACACCTGAGACACTCTGATCTCTTCGACAGAAACCCATCCAGAAACCAAACACTTTGGTCCTTGCATCTGCATAATCCCATGTCCTTCGAAAGTTCTTTAGAAATTCAACGCATGCATAATACCCTGCTTTTGATTACACTTGGAAATTCCTCTTTGATTTTTGCAACAGCTACAGTTGGGATCTTGTCATTATTCATACAAATGAGGATTTTGAATCGGAAAGCGGCTTTTTTAAAATTTTGTTTTACTGGCAGTGTTACCAGTCCAGCCTGTGTACCTCCTGTATAGATACAGCGTTTTGGAATATGTTGTCCCCCTCTTATGGATAATGACCATATGTTTAAAATTGAGTTGGTTACAAATCACTTTGCCTTTTATTTTGGCCTGGAATCACAAGTATACATAAAAAACAGATGCAGTTTACATCCAAGTACATGTTGGCAAAAACCCTCCTTCCAACACTCATCTGGAGTTTCTACTAGAGACACTTGTGTTACGCAAGTAATGAAAACGCTGAGTGTAATATAAAAAATTAAGAAGTATTGGTTGCACATGCTGACCGTTGACTATAGATACTTTTTTTTGTTCTCTCTGTGTGTGTAATGGACAGCCCTTTTAACTACCTCGCTCGGGGACCACTAAGTGTAACTCTGTTGAAAAGGAAACATGGAAAGTCTTTTGTGGCGAACCATCTCATCAGCTGTTCCCTGTCAACCAAGTCATTTTGCATCTGGGGCCTCTCGGGTGCGCAGGAGAACACACTTTGCATTATTTAGCTGGGCAATCACTCAGAAATCGCTCCGTGTTCGGGCCCAGCAGAGGTCTAAAAATATCAGCTCAGCAATGTGTGACTTTCTGTGTCATATCAGTGGGACCTCCAGGTATATGCATTTGTTTTTGAAGCCATTATTCAACGCGAAGGTGGCAAAGGGATAAATGTCTGCGCGTTGTGTGCGAGAGGATCCGTGCTGTGGGTTTTTTTTTTTTCTCCCGAGCTGTCCTAGATTCCCCCACTCCACTGCCGTCGCTGGTTTGATGGACACAAAGACAATTATGTGTGAAGAACTGTTCATATTTGCCGGCGCTGATTGACAAAATCACTTGGATCAGGTCAGCGTTGTCAAAATACACGCAGGGGATGTTCCTTTTCCCAGCATGCATTATTTCGTGTAATTTTATACAAGTACAAAAAAAGGATAAGTACAAATTGGCAGATGAAGAGGAAACATGACCACAGGAGAGCTGAGATGTGTGTTCCTTTCATTTCTCCACATCATATTTTGTGGAAGTTTTTCCAAGAAAGACACATTTTTTGAATTATATGTAATGCAAAAGTAAAATTGAAAGTATAAAATATCCAAACAAGTACTTTACCTGGTAACTGACTGTTGCAGGACTTTATACAGACTTCTACTTTTAAAGTGAAACTCCTCACAAGCGTGCCTTTTTTAATAGCAAACACAGTGTCATAACCACTTTAAACTCATGTATGTCCTGATTTTAATCTTCCATCCATGGACTGATCCTACATCCTCATTACTGTGCAATATGTATTATGGTGTTCCTATTTATACTTGCAATGGGATGAGTGGCTGCCATGTTGAGTTATAAAGTACAATGTATTGTATAATGGCGTTGAAGTTATTCTGTTTTTTTCCTGTTCTTCTATTTTGCTACAACTGTTAACGACTGAATCTTTATATGTGAAACTTGGAAAGTATTAAATCAACCACAATTTGCTGTTCAGCGCGAGATTAAAGGTGGATATATCGTCTGCAAGAAGAAAAGAATGTCTTCATGTTCTCAAGGGAGGAACAACGAGAGGAAAGTTCTTTCCCAGGACAATTCATTCTGTAGTGGAAATTAAACTGCAGAACTCCAGGATCTGGTAAGAAACTGTGAACAAATTTAGCACGTTGGACTTTCTGGATTAACTATATTTGTTCATATAGACCTTCAGTGATGAACCTTGGGAGGTGGCAGCCCTGCGAGACTTGGATTCTAAAATACAATTATTTGATATGTTTTGTCCAGTTCGCTGGCTTTAATCACTGTGAGTGCAAGATAGATTTCCCCCCCACCCATGATAGAAATAATTCAGCAGAAGAGTCAATATGTCAACCGATGGGGGGGGGGGGGGGGGGGGGGTAGATCTCCCTGGCAAATTGCACCCTGCTCACAGTCATTCATTACTGGTCTTCAGTATAAAAGAAAAGTAACATCAGAACTAAATATGTAAGCAGTTAATTTTGTATGCGCCACAGCTAAATGTCAGGACCTGCATATTCACTCCAGAATTTATTATGCTCATCAACACCATCATCACAAAACCTTTCTCCGGGCATGTTTGAGTGCACCAACGTTGCGAGAAAGAAAAACTTGGCAGTGTAAGCGACTCGCAATTCAAAATGTTTACCAGAGCCATCTGTAATTTATGACTATAGAATAGTTTTATCCATCTGGAATTAACACAGTTTGAGCTGGATGAGTTCAAAATTAAATGCTGCTGATAACGAGTGTCAACAAAAGAAACTTCCATTTTTCACACAGACTGAAATAATTAGAATCATTTGAATGTTTTAATTAAAAAAGGAATGCCTAAATGAAAGCATGATCGGCACTTAGAATAAAAAAAAGGAATATATCACTTCAAAATTACATACAACTAATGGATGGCAACTCTATATATACATATATATATATATATATGTTTTTTTTTGTTTTTTTTATTGTGAATCTATTCCTCTTTTCCCAATGTAAGTGACATGGGAGGATGAACAGAACCCATTCAAGCAGAAGTATGCGTGGGCTCAGAAAGAAGCGTGTAGCCCCAACTGAGTTAGGGTTTTTTTTGGGGGGGGGGTTTCTTCTTCTTCTTCCCATGGATAACAAGCTCCACAGCCGTGAGGACCACATCTCCAGACACTGTGGAGGCTTTCAAAGAGCAACCATCTCTTTTCCCCCCCTGAGCCCAATCTGGCCTTAGTCGTTAAGACATGTTTCAGAAACCTTGCCTCTGGCGTGTCCCCCGCTGCTTCAGTCCCCTTTCCACTGTGATGGAGCCGGAGCCGCCGTCTTCCACTCAAATGTTTGAAAATGGGAGAGGAAAATGTAAAGTGAGTGACTGTGTATGGTGGGGGGGTGGGGAAAGAGCCATAAATGAGCAGCAGTCATAGAGCGAGTTGAAGTAAACAGCATCATTACGACTCTCTCGGCTCCGGACTTGTGAACCGGCCCAAAGTGTTTGTGCAGATGGGTGTTATTGTCGTTACAGTAGTGTTTAGACAAGGTAATTACAGCACACAGCTACAAGCCGAGCCGAGCATTCTCCCACTTTGTGCACACGTTATGATGAAAGAGAGGTTTGCATTCATTTAGAAAAAAATGTTTCTTGCCGGATTTGCGGAGATTTACATGTTCAAGTGTGCAGATATGATCAGCGACTGTGCGACCAAGGAGTCATATAGCATTGGTGCAGAGTCAGTCCAGTATCAAGAGAGACCCTGAATTCAGGAAAACCGCGTTGACTGATCAATATTTATCCATCAATTTGTCCATCCAACCAGCTTCATCCACCCTAGGGTCATAGGGAGTTCAAGTTGGACAAGCAAACTGGATTTTCTTACCACTGCACCACCTTGCAGCCCCATGCACAATACGTGATAAACTCTTTGCATTCATCTGATTCTGCCTTTCTGCACGTCTATTGCGATGAAGAAGACCTCCGTCTGTGTCTTTCACCACTGCCTCCATCTCGCACAGCGCTGTACCTACTGCATACAGTACACTGACTCACAGACACTTAGCTAAGGCTGGCGCGACAAAGCCTCCCGTCACAGACAATAACTTGCTTTGAGATCTTCCCAGACAGAAGTGGGGCCAGAGAAAACGCTAACTTTACACTAAAATGACAACAGCCCTCAGAGAGGTTAGAGTGCAGCGGCGGAGACGGGCTATGTCATCGGAGCTGGAAGAGCTTTGGTGTGTCTGTCAGAAGTTGTTTCACAGTGATATGTGACGCTCCAACTACAAAGCAAAACACGAATGAGAAGACATTTATAATTTATGAAAGAAGTTTCATCTGCGAACAAAACTAAATCACAGACGTGGTTTTCGCCGTCGGAAGACTTTACGGTGTGTGTGTGTGTAGGATTCATCGATGGAGCTTATTTTTTCAATCAGATGAGACTGAAGCAGCTAATTCCCCGACGATCTCACCCGGGGTCAGATGAAGATGTTTTTCTGTCTGCCGATCCCATTTTCCATTCCTAGAGCCACACAACCCCTTGGCATGGGTGGACCACTTTAATGGGACTTTTTAATTAACGCTGGCGTCTCATGGCTCCGGGTACAGCGTCTGGGGCACGTCTTGTTGCCTCCTCGTACCCCGTGGCCGCCAGGCAGATGGTCAGTTATTAGCAGTAATTAAAGCTCCATCATTGATCATAGTTTGTAATTGTATTTAATTTGAAAAGTATTAATGATTTAAAGCTGCAGCTGCATCGTCTGAATATTAATGGGTGTGGGGACCCACAAAGGGACACATAGTGTCAGTGGAAATATCTCACAGGGCTCAGAGCTCCCTGCTCCTCACAGACCATCACAATTACACGTGCAGGTAGTCCTGCATGGGGCATTACTTCTGTCTCAGAGACGGCAAAACTCATTAGCTGGGGCTTATTTCATTGCTCCCCATTTGTTTATATCTGCAGCTGATTTGGAATTAAGGCAAGTAAACACATTGTAAACAATGCTAATATAATTTGAAGGCACACTCCATTCAATGACACTTTCTGGATCTAATGAAGACAAAATGGTGTCTTTGTTGTGGAGGGGTTCTTGAGGGAGCTCCGAGACCTTACAGAGAATAAAGTAGGTCAGCCGGCTGACATAGGGCGCCTGTGGACAAATTCTTTATGCTGCCACTGTGTCGCCTTTTATGGAAAGAAATAAGCCATAGTTAACATTAGTAACAGCTTGTCATTAGAGGGAAAATAGCCTCGAGGCATTTATTTGATCATCTGAGCTGTTCTTGTCCGTCACAGACTTAAGACAATGTGCTGAATATTTTACAGTGCGGCGTGCAGTCGTCTGCCGTCTCTGAGTGTCATTCAACCTGATGCAATGCTGTGAAGTCTGATTTTCATCTGATTTGATGTGTACGAACCTTCTCACATGAGGTCATGATGGATCTGTTTCTGTCTTCAAATGTAATTATTTCTCATCACTTCACTGCTTGTATTCGTCCTCCGGGCCATTGTTTACCTTCAATGCAATGCTTTTTTTTTTTGTCTGTTTGTTTTTTGGGCTATTTTTGTCAATACTGAGCCAGACATGAGCGCTGTATTAACGAGGATTAGTCTGAATACTGTCTAACCTTTATAGTCTCCCGATGATTATTCATAATGGTCAAAAGCAGAGAATAAAACTATGTTTAATAGAATAAAATATTTGAGTAAACAAAACAAACTGTGAACTTCAATAAGTAGCTCCTAGATGTCAATCCTCAAGAAGTTTAAGCAGCGAGTTGAAAGACTGAAGATTTGGCAACAGGAGGACTGGTGAGTGGGGGCCGATTCTTAAGAGACAGATTGACAGCTACTGTTAATAACAGGAAATCTTTCCCACTGTTCTTGTTTATTGATTTGTTGTCAAGAATATTATTATGAAAAAAATGCTGCACAAATCCAAGTGTTAAGTTGACCGCATGAGTGACAGTCAATTAAAATAGGATTGGGATCCTCGGGGGTGGCACTATCCAGATGAAGGCTTTGTGTGCCAGGAGCAGCAGTCTCCCGAGTTGATAACAAATGGATACTTGGACTCTCTCTGAAACTGTTAAAAAGAAGAAAAAAAAAAGAGATAAATTCAGCTGCTAAAACATTGGGGTATTTATTATGTGTTTGTTCTTCTAATTTTGTGTTAGCCTACTCTAATGCCCATGCCGAGACAAATTTTCCACTTGAGAACTGATGAGAAAAGATCTTGATAGTATATTTTGTCTCTGCTATAATGAGTCTGCATCTGTTCAGTGCGCGCCGCGCCAAAATAATTATCAATATAAGTACAAGATAGGACCTAATCACCTGATTTTCAGAAGTGTTTTGAGGTTTTACAGCGAGCCACCGTGCTGTGTCTGGGGCAGGTTGTTTATATGCTAACACCAGTTGTCAACATTCATTCACTTAAAGCGCTCAGCAGCTAAGTTTGGTGGAAGTATCCTTTCACCCTCGAGGATTTCTGAGGGGAGGGAAGGTAAGCGTAATGCAAGCCGTTTCCCGTCTTCTGATATCTCCAACAGCCACATGTTTGTATTGAGAATTATTTAGAGTTTTGTTTTTTTTTGCTGTCTGAAAACACTTGCTTCTGAAAAGCGGCAATCCCTTTTACAGCCCGGTTCTCCACAGTGCTGCACTTGTGCTTTTGTGTGTCGATAAGAGTTTGTGAGCGCATGCGTCTTTGATCTGCCCTACCAGAGAAGATGTTGACGGTTTTAGCGGGGAGATGCCGGCGTTTACTGTGGAGCTCAGATATCGCCCTCCCTTGCCTACTTTGCGCGACGCTGCTACACGGCGGTTAGCCCTTTTTAAGCGTGTCTCCAAATTCTGTCGACCAGCTTGTTCTCTTTAAAGGAAAGGCTTTACACACAGGCGGGCGAGAATAAAATGATTCAATGCAACGTAATACCCCTTGGTAATTGAAAAGTGATGAGGTCTTAGCAGCAGACCACAAAAAAAAAAAAGAAAAAAAAAAAAAGAAAAGCTGGTCAGTGAACTTTGTGTGTGTGTGTCGCAGAGTCCTGTTTTCCTTAAGGGTGTTAATTAGTGTCTATTCATGCTCTTCTATAATTCCCCGGAAATTAACACACTTGTTTTATTTGGTTCCACATTACAGATATGAAGTAATTGAAAAATAAATGGGAAACTAAAACAGACATAAAGGGTTTTTCCTTGTGGAAGCTATTTGATATGCTTGTGAATGCTGTTGAGTGGGCATACAGAGACACATTGATGTGAACTATAGGAGCACACCAAAAACCACTGGGCAGGTTTCAGGGGGATACGTCCCTGACTGCTTTGATTGCTGTCTCGTGCTATTTAAATATGACAACCATTTCAACCTCAGGGGCTACACTGCATCGATCTCCATTGATGATTTCCTTGCGTTCCCTCTGCTTTGCACCATGTGACCTTTGGACGACTCGGGCACACACAAAGACAAAGGGCACGTCAGAGCAAATGAGATATAGATTCTTTGCAAATGCGAGCAGCATTACACGGATTATTGAAGCGTTCTGATCATATTATAGTTCTTGTGCATTTCCCTTTTCTTTCTTTTTTTTTGGGGGGGGGGGTTATTCATTATAAGTAAATGTCACCTTCATGAGCATCACAGAACGAAGAGATCAATTCTAACAATTTGACAAGTTAGTTGGCTCTGTGATCACTACATCCTGGTCCTGACATTGACACATGTGGGATCTGAGAACGCTGTCAATGCAGTCATACCAAGGTTCATTTGAGCTTCCCAACATTTTTAGTGCTGCGGCCACCGTCTTTCACCTTGATCCTGTCATCAGTCATTGGCAGGAAGCGTCTCCGTCTTCCTCACACAATTTCCCTTCCAAACAAAACAAGGGAGGGAGAGATAATGCTGCAACTTCCTCTCCACACATTTTTTTGCTGTGCCTATGATAATCAGTAGTTGAAAAGTGTGCCCATCTGGTGAGGAAACTGGGACAAAATGTACTTTGGAGAGAACAGAGGATAACTCTCCTGGCCTTTAGGGCTGGAGCTGGGGAGAGCCAAGTGCTGTGAAACAGTTAGGTAAAGATGCTTATTTTTTCATTCTTTCTTTATTTTTACCTATTCCTCAGGGAGGTTGTATTTGTATGGATGCAAAGGTCATCAATTTATGTTTCCCTTTCACTTGTTAATAACTGTTCACACCGTGGAGAGAGCATCGCGTATCTCTGGCCAACATGCAGACGTCCTTCTTGAGAAGGTCTCAGTGGACGTTAGTGGTGCTCAATGCTGATGACATCCTTGGCATCTGGAGAGGAGTCCACAAATTGGCTTTTCAACTTGTATCCTAGTCATGAACTCCACTCCACGCAATGCTTTTCCTGCCTCTCAGGATTTGGACCATCCCAGCTCAAGCATTCAGAGCATCATTATTCTCGCATCTCTTATCTGGAGATGGGATCAATAAATCTTTGAATCCTGCCCCGGCTGGACTGGTGTCCACCAGCCGCCTGTCTTTTCTCCTGTCACTCCGCGAAAACACTTATCTGCTGGAACACGCCGCTTGCATTGTGTGACGCCTCGCCGAATGTTCATTAAGTTTTTCAATGAGAAGTACGGATCAATAACAAGACGTGTGAAGATTCATGCACCTGTGTTGATCTCCCCCGGAGGCTTAGCATGCCGGAAGTTGTAGATAACATGGAGTCAATTAGTAGCTCATGAAATAGAAATGACTTTCGAGGTAAAAGTCAAAATTGCTCAATTTCTCATTTCATGGGATGCTTATTGCATTTAAAATTGTAAAATTGTTCGCAATACAAATTTAGTTTTCTAAAATGTCATTTTTAACATCATAATTTGGCACTTTCACTTTGTGTCTATTTAATGTTTGTTTGTTTTTTGTTTTTACAGTTTGCACGGTGATGCTAAAGTTTGAAGATGTCTACTTGCTGTAATTTTAGAGCAACATGTTTATTGTTTGCTTCATTTCTGCTGAATGCAGCTCATTTCCACCAGATACAGTTTGATTTGCAGTGTTTTTCCAAGCTTGACACCAACTTGGGGGAAGGATGCATGTTCTGAATATCAATATTGTTTTTGTCAAAAAGGGCTACTTTTCTGAATAATTACTTCTGTGAGGTTAATTGCATATAATTAGGAGGTTGTCACTCGACTTCAAGCTTCCCTGATAATCATGAGACTTTATGAATCAAGTCGGGCTCAATCCTTGTAATAAAGTGACAGTAATACCAATGCATCAAGGACACACGTATTTATATTAGGTCACTCTTCATCCATTTCTTTGGGAAAGTAATCATTTTATTTAGTTTTGTCGATGGTTTGCTAGAAACCATTCACCTTTTGTTGTTATCAAACCATTACATGGAAAAATAGTGGAACATTTTCCTCGTTTTGGCATTCTCAACAGTTTTATTGCGTTATACTTTAAACATGCCACAGATTACTGTTGCTTTGAACCGTAATGAATTTCAACATCCAGTTTTTCTGTTCATTTTTAATTAACATGGCCAGGGTGAACCAATCAATACCTTGACATATGCGTCTCAGAAAACAAGGGTCTGGTTTGTCGGCTTTAAAGACATAACCTTATGAGAATCGACAAATGACAAAAAAATGAATTTTATTCTTTTGTCAAATAACGCAACATTGCCTTTTATACTTGTCTCCTCCTCCTCATGACTCACCTTTTATCGTGCGTGGATTGCCAGGAGGAATATTGCTCTGTCATCAAAGGAAATGCAGTTACAGCCCCATTACATCAGCCTTAAGATGCATGTCTTTCACCCTCCCACATTCGGTCTTGTCACTTCACACAAACACTATAAACATGCAGATAGACAAGTCAGTTTTTCTCTTTCCCCCACTAAGACCAGCAGCCACAATAAGCCTCCCTGTAAGGCTGTGCTTAGTGCCAACGACAGCCATGTGTGTCTGCTCCATAAAGTTTGCAACACATGAAATCTAAATTTGCCTCCTAAATAAATGAATTTTGTACCAAGCTGGCTTCTTCTTCCCATATTTATGTGCTTAATTGCAATTGTAATAGAAAACGAGCTGTTAAGTATCTGGGACGATTCTCCGAATCTGCTTAGTTGTTGCGTTCAGGACAAGCCACTACAATTTATTGCACTAATAAGCCATACTTTTATATTGCCTGTGTATGTTTGTTTTATTGTTTCAGTGTCCTGTTGGTTAAAAAGAAATGAAACAAAAAGCACAAACAAACAACCTTTTGAACATAATAGTTTGTTGCTGGGATTTGATAGAATACAGCCTGGAAAAAGAACTGGAACATGGAGCTGTTTCCCAATGTTGTTTCTGTCTGTGGCTGATATGTGGATGATATAATTCAAATCCGTGCACATGCTGCACATGTTTGAAAATACCCTCATTATGGGGCTGAGAGAAGTGCAATATGTGTTTTTCAGACGCTATGTTTTACTCCATCTGTCAAATGGTATGAATCTGGGGCACACTGCCTGCCTCACACGGCCTGAGGTGCACATAACTGTGAGGTAGAGAGTTTGAACGGGGCCATGGACCTTTGGCATCCAACTATATATATATATATACCCCGTCCACCTTGATGGTGTTTACTGGCCTCAGAAATATCCTGTAAGGAAGGCTTAAGGGAATATCAAATGTTAAAATTGTTATAGACACACTTAAAAAACAACCTATTCTCTTGATTTTAATGCATCACTCTTTGAAAAAAAATTGCAATCTCTGTGTATATATGTTGATAGTTAAGTGGGTTCTGGTCACCCCTGCACATTTGCATCAGTCTAGCATCAGCCACTGAACACAGCTCTGACTGAGCTGTAACCAAAAAACAAACAAAACTAAAGCACGGCTTGGTACAAACACCAGTCTGTGGCTACAATCCCTTTTCTCAGACGGGGAAAATGTGTATTTTCTCAGTCCGTGATTTATTTTGTGTAAAAATGATTCCCTTCAGAAATAAACTCAAAACTCAGCTTCTTATTTTGCTTTGCTGACGGGGGGCACTCTCTCCTCACTTCCCTCTTAACTCCGGTGCTGATCCCGGTGTGATCGGCCAGGAAAGTGGTAATGTATGGCACTAGCGAGCCTGCTGGAACAGATGGGCTTTCGATACAACGTACTGGACCTCTGCGATTGAGATCCGCAGATTGCTCTTTGTTGCTACATTGGCGTGCAACTTCCTAATCTAGTGTAACTGATGATAGAGGACATCTTGCTCAGCTGCTCTCTCTCCCAGGGGCTTATCATCTGCTCCTGCCCTGTATCAATCACCTGTGAGTCCTTCCATTTGGTCATGCCACAGAGCCTCTGCCATACCTCCCATGGTGTCTCCAACTGTACTTTTTTTGTACTACATGGGGTCTTCCACGTCATGTCCCACATGGTGAGTTTGAATGTATGCGCTGCGCATCTGAATGGGACACACGGTATGACGGAGAGCAAAATGAGAAGAATGGGAGCAGCAGCTGGATTTCAAAAGGAGTTTAGTTAATATTAGTTTCACTTGTGTCCTGGTATCCTGCCACGCGGTGAAGATGAAGGATAACCTATTGTCAGATCAGCTCTGCGGTGTGTTGTTCTTCCTATTCATTCACTAATTTGTACATCCCACACATCTCTGGCGGGCTTCAGCAGGAACAGGAAATGATCGACCTCCCATTGCTCACCCGGTGGGACCCTGCTGACCACAGCACTCAGTGGGGAATAGCATTACAAAGACGTCATTACAAACAACATATGTGTGACTGATGGAGACCAACAGCCTTTCCTCAAAAGAAACATTAACATGGACTACAAAGCGTATCTCCGAAGCAACATTGTAGTCATTTGACAGTTGCCGGGTCCCCATGGGGAGAGCCAGAAACCCTCTTAAGTGAAAGGGATGAATGAAGGTGATGGACTGCTGTCAGACAAAGGACAATAGGCGGCCAGTGTTCTGTCAATTTATGGATCCGACTCTAATGGAAAAGCTTGATATTTTTAAATCTCACAGTCATGGTGACCACACAAACCGTTTTTAAGTGTCATAACATTTATGCATGACTGACACTTTTATATGTTGCGGACCAAAAGGAGGGACTCCCACCAACTGAAATACACAGTCTCTGAATGAGAATGTTCCTGCCTTTATTTGCAGTTGGCTACTTAAGATTTATGAGGTTGCTCATAAAACCTGTTCATCTTCACTAGATATTGACTCTTTTAAGTGCCATCAGAGCAAGTGGGAGTGTTGTGTGAAATGATTTTATTAATTTGTAGTAACTTATATGTAATGAAATACATATCGTTGGAGCTGTGTCCTGTGTCAAAGAATAATAAGGTCAGTTTCCACATCAATTCTGCTTTATAATAATAAAAAAGAATATTGTGCTTACAATGTTATTTTATTGCTGAATGGAAACAAATAATCTGCTTATTTTTGTATAAGGTTGTTTTTTTGTAAGCTAATCTTGCAAAAACACAATACTATTGGAAAAAAAATTTATATTTTGCCTCAGTGCAGTTTCCTGGCCTCAATCATTGAGGTCTTTTTTCTGGAATCACTCAGGGTATTGGAAATGTCAAATCCATCTTGGTGGCCTCTGTAATGAGTTGAGGGGTGCTGACTTAAAGTCATTCATTTTGTTTTATTGACCATTGGATTCCATAAGGAAAATCACACGCTGAGGCCTCAGTCCCATGTTAATGAAAACACGGCGGACCTTGAATGTTTTGCTAGAGGTCCTTCCACAAGTCAAAGGCACAGAACATATTTGGACATGCCTGAGCTAAATCAAATCAACAGCAATGTCATGCTTGAGCCATATACAGTTAGTTTTGCACAGAAATCACCTGAATGCATCCCTCCTCCTGTGAATTTCCTTGTGGATTCCCGCTCGGGTGTAACCATTTCACTTTGCTTGAATGTCTGCTGGGACCTAAATCTCCACTCCTCCATGTCATGTATAAGTCAGAGAGCTCAAGTATTAAATAGAAAGATGCAGAGTACCATTGAGCGGCACTGCATTATTTAAAGTATGCTATCTTTTCTTAAGTTTCTATAGAGAAATAGAATACCTTGTAAAAATGCATTACAGTTATGCCACTGTTTTGAAGTTTAGAGGCTAATACAGCTAAATCTGTTTCATTGATGTCCAAACTAACGTTGTTGAGTCTATTACTTTTTTCAACAATTGAAGCTCTATTATCAGCAATGCACATGTGGGCCTTCTCTTCACTTAGACATGATTAAAGGTAAATATACTTAAGTGGCCCCTGGGCCAAGGACTTCCTTGGACTGAAGGGTACACTTTCTAAAGCTCGCTGTTGGACCAGCATATGGTTTAGGCATGTGGAGAAAAGAAAAGCTGTGCACACAATGAACGAGCTGGGTAATTCCATTTGCAATTGGACGTAACACTTTGCAACAAGATACATGGGCAGAGAGGGGATTGAGTGTGTATTCAGCAATAATCCTGGAGTGGGGTAGGGCAAGAGGACTCAAGCTGTGCAATTACCAGAAGAAAGAAACAACACAGGACTCTTCACATCTGCACACAACACCAGAGTTAATTCTTAATTTCCTAGTTCAGCACAGCAAGCAGAATCGGTGTGCCCTGAAAGGAGGCTCTCCTTCTGGCTGGATCACTGCCACATGGGCTTGTCACTCTGTCGTGCTTCTAACTGTATTCGGGAGAGGTGATTTGATATGCTGTAGGTGCAGCTTGTTGGCTAAATTCAGCTTCTTTGAGTGTAAATAATTCTGTGAAAGCAGAAAGTTGGTGTTGGAATTTACTCCACAGCTATGTCAGGTGTGCCACTGTCATTTGCCGCGACCTGTTTTCTGTACCCCAAAGCAATACCCAGGCTGTCCCATAGATTAGATTTTTGCCACAAAGGAGTCCAGTCAGGAACTCGGGGCCCAAAGGGGAAGGAGGTTTCGAGGCCTAATGATGAGAAGAGGGGATTTGTGTGATTTCAGTTTCAACCGCACCTCATCAAACACATGCACATGCAAGCACCCACACACACCACTCTCTGTGTCGCAGCATGGTGACACTGGGTAGGCCCTGGAGTGTCAACCCATTTGTCTCCACAGAAGTATGTCTGCAGAGCCTCGTATACTGAATACAGGTCAACATGGCGGCTGCAGTCTCACTCATGACACATGGTTTTCATTAAACACAAGATTCACTTAGTAGGATTAGTAGGATGTTCAGACAATATATGGAGAGCTACATACATACATATTGAAAGGTGTTATTTTGAAGCTAATCCTAATATTAGAAATGTAACACAATGCTGAGAATTTAGCCAAAGTCTTGTCTATTTATGTCGTCTGATATAAGGCTCATTTATATCCAAATATGAATACACACTTCTGTCTCCGTCCAAGGAATTGGACACATGTGAGTGTCAGGAAGCATTGATAAAGAACCCAAAAGCAACAACCAGGTTCAAATTAAACTAAATGTATTTTAATTGATAGAAAGAAAAAACAATAAGAGACACATAAGAGGAACAGGAGAAAACAACTCCTGAAGACAGAGAAGACCAAACATAAATCCAGATGTATGACAAGAAGTGTAAAGTCAGTGACTGTTACCCCAAAGCTGTGGTATGTGTCTATGCTTGTGCATATATAATGTATAACTGAGCCTTAACAGGACTGTGGCAATTTCTATTTGGTCATTTCCATGCTACAAAGTGTTACAAACATCTTATAGAGATTGTGAGTATATTTACCCACAATATATCTGAACAAATGGCGAAACAAATACAGCTTTTTCTTGATTGTCTTAGAGTAACTCTTTCAGCAAATGGGAGTAATATTGCATGTGTGTGAAAACATTTCTTCAGTGGGGTGACTGTAAATTGTAGTTTAAAGACGGCATCAAATGAAATGTAGTCATAACAGACATGTTAATCTTGTGTTGTTGCCAGGATGCAGAGTCTATACATGCTGTGTATAATAATATTTTACGAGTCCCTCTTGGGTTTTTAATCTTGCCTTGTGTGCTATGTAGGTTTGGATGTTTTTCATTTTTCATTGAGGTCATATGCTTAAAAATGTGAATATGCTAATCTATGCTGTGTCAATACTGACACTGATAGATTGTAATGTTCCATAAGATAATAGTCATTCTAATATTTCCATGGCTGAATCAAATATTACAGTTCTCCGTGGTGGTGTTTGTACTAGTTAACAGGCAAGACGAGGCCAGATTGCGTTGTTTCACATAACTGTCACTCCAACGCCAGTGGGACGCTCCACAGCATCTTAGTGTCAGGATTTTGAGAGTCCCTGGCTTTCAACCATCTTCGCTGACAATTCCTCTCTTTTTTTTTGACAGCTTAAATTCATCCATCCCAGTGCTATGTGACAACATGAATTTTCTGCTGCCTCCCCCTTCACTCTTCAATTTTCCGTCCTGTTCTTGTCTGCTATGGTTATCCCTCTTTGTATTCCACAATCAATTATCTGTAATGCTATTTGAGGGTCAAAATAAGCCATGTCAGAAAAGGTTGGGTTTATTTCTCGAACACCCACTGTAAACTGGAAAGAGCTCAGGTTTTTCTCTGTCACCCATAAGGGACAAACCGGGATTTGGAGGATGGCAGGCGTAGAAGCATTATTATGATTAAAGTCTTTACAGAAGCTGTCCTGACTAGAGTCTTAATATAGGCTCTGGCTGTTAGTGGTGTTCACACAATGGGGCTTGCTTGGCACCAGAAACAAATTGCCACTGCTGGTAATACGAACTGGCGAGAAAATAATCTGCTGCTCCTGCTTTTCACCCCCAGCTTGGTTCAGCCTGACACTTTTCTGTCCATCATTAAAGGCTCAGTGTCTCGCTTTTTCTCTCTCCCCGGCTCTGCAGGTGTATCCTATTCATTGGTGGACCAGGAATAGTATTTTGAATATAGCCGACAAAATGGAATGCCATGTGGTGTCAATATTGCTTTTCTGGTGCGGAAGAGAAAGTGCGAGCTTCCCTGCAGATCCACGTCTAATTGGCTCGCTCCATGTTTTGTCGAGTCCTGTCCTGTGGCTGTTCTTCAGTGCCCATTCACACCTCTCACCAACGTCCCTGCAGGTGGAGTGTGAAATCCATTTGTTTCAAGGCAGGAACCAAGGCGCTCTCTACCCCGTGACAGACCATTTTGTCTGCAGCCCCAGACAGTTCCTATTGAGCTAAACAGGTATAACTCAACGGTATAAGTCAGGCGACTAATAGCAGATCATTATAGCAGCTCCAGCCTCGACGCAAAGCGAGACTTCCTGCCTTGGTGCGATGGCCACCCATTGTTCCCACGGCGTTCCAGTGATAAGCAGACAATTAGTGGTTCGACTAAGCATCAGCAGGGGTCATGAATCACGAAGTCGCGTCATGTCAGCCTGGTGCTACCTGGCCGGTGTAACATTAACCCCTTAAGAAGAGGCTTTGACAGCCACACTTCTGTTGTGCACCGATCCCTTTTAGGAGGTCCACCTGGCCGCTGAAAATGACATATATAGGTCTTTACATAACTGTGAAGAAGGAGCACTTAAGCCGCGTTCTGCTCTTATGGCATAGTTAATGACTGACCTTTTGAAAGTGTGTACAGGGATAGCCCTGAGAAATGACTCTGCCATTGAGAACCACTGATAACCCGGCAAGCCGACCTTGACTGTAGGTAAACAGCAGGTTTGTTTGTGACTCTCTGTAATGGCCACGGCCATTAGCATGTTCTACAGGCATGTGGGAGCGGCCAGTCCTCTGAGGTCCCGTGTGAAGATTTAGTGTCCAGTGCCACAAAGTTTGCATCCTGACTGAGAAATAGTACAGGCCTAATGAGAATGAGAAATTCAAAATGCTAAATCACCACAGTTAGGGCACCACCTGTCTCTGGTGTGCCCTGGTAATTATCCTGCATCACTACTTTCTCATTTCTGCCCACCTAGATGACATTAGCATCGAACAGGAAGGGCTGTGCGCACACTAGACGGGTTTTATTGCTGATTGCACGCTCGTCCTGACCCCCATGTCCAACACACAACTTAGCGGAAGCTCTCCAGATCATAATGAACCCATAGGATGTTTTCTGGCTTCTCGCAAATAAACAAAGAGCTCAAATGTTAGACTTCGTATAAATTAGCATTAATGACTTCATTATGTTTCTGGACACTGCTCTGTTCTCACAATCAGCACTTCATTAAGTGGTGTTGGACACTTAATTGAAGTTCCTGTTCTGTTTAAAAGGTAGTTTGACAACATGCACGAGTGAACACCCGGCCCCATTTAGAGCAACCATAACTGATGAATGTTTATGAGCACCATGTGTCAACTTAATGTGCTTGAACCGAGGCAAAGTCTGAATTTAAAGTGTTTTATTTATTTATTTTTAGGTTGTTTTTTTTTGTAATTCTCAGATTTTTATGTTTTTAATTTTGAAGTTGACTACAGGGTTGGAAGTGTTTGCATGTACACCCTTGTACATCTTCAGCATTCCTTAAGTAGCCTAAGGCACAATCAGTTGCCTCAGGACTGACTGAGATTTCAGAAGAGATTTTAATCTGCCTATAAAATAAACCATATTTAAAGATGTTTTACAAGCTTGCAAGTTGTGTGTAAAAGTAGGGCTTTCTTTAAGGCATAACACCACTGCAAAATGTCAGGATGCACATTATTCTTTGAGATATTGAACATCTTCTCTATCCGCCGGGTTGGAAACATGGGTGAGAAAGTCCATGAATTAGTTTGTCTTGCTGCGTATCATTGAAGATATTTCCGTGTTGACTGCCTTATTTAGCAGTTTGCCAATGCTGTCAGCTTTACAAACCTGTCAATCTGAAAACTGCAAAACAAATCACCCGCAAGTGAGACGCGATGAATGAGGTGCAGATAAAACAGCTGATTATAGGAACACCTATGATCAGAACACATTATTTGACAGGTTTTATAAATAGTGTAGTCGATGAGCAGTGTCACAGCACAGAATCATGCCTCTTCATCAAATCATACATTATCTCGTGAACGTGAAACAGGAAAAAGCTTTTAAAATCAAACCTGAAAGCGATATAATGTTATGGTTTTCTCAATATATTTCTTCTTTAGTACCGTAACCAAAAAATATTGTAATCCAACAATAGCTTGTGCAATCGCTTTGCCTGCTATTTATCAAGCAAATGAAGCAGAAAAGACATTGTTGCCACAAAATACAGCAGGTAGCAGTGTGGCCATGCCACAACGATTAATATATATATCTATTATTTATCTTGGTGCTGAACTCAGTATTAATTTCACGGGCCTTTTTGGCTTCTTTAGTCCTTGCTGGACCTGGATTCTGTCAGATGTGCCTTGGGAACTTGGACCTAATAGCCTTTTATCGATTCAGGCAAAAGCTTTATGAAAACCTTCTTTTCCCAGGTCTTATTTTAATGTGGCTTTTGCTCCTATGCCCATCAAACTGTCAATTGGTTTCTGGCTCTTTACGGAGCTGTAGGGGTGAGTCTGTTAATGATACCGCGACAGTGTGAAGATTAGAACTCAATTATCTGTCTGTGCCATGGACCTTAGTTCTGGCCCAACATATTAATAGTATTTCTTGATAGAGTTGTAGTAAAGGTGGAGGAGACTCTCACAGCAACATGAGGAACCAACTACATAGTAGGGGAGAATATATAAGGAGAGAGGCAGAAGAAAAACTAAACAAAACCTTTTTTTTTTTGGGGGGGGGGGGGTTTCAGCTCAGTATTTAGAATATTTTCCCTCGGTGCTAATGCAAATGTTGCTCACAGCACTGCATACATACTGCCATTCATAGCTTTGCACTTTAGGGCCCAGGATCAAAAGCTTTCAATTATTGTAACTATCCTGCAAAACCTGTGTGAACTAATTGAGCCCTGTAGTAGGGATATGGCCCATCTTTTTAATATTCAAATCACTAAATTGTCCTGAGGCCTCTTATATTGTTCACTCATGTTAAAGATGTGCTTTTGCAAAGAGTCTCAGAATAGAAACGCTTTACTTTTCAAAGGGAGCATGAAAAACACTTCCCCAGATGGCGCAGCATTCGAACAGCGCTCGACATCAGCAAACGCTTTCCTTGAAACACTGTACATATATGTGCAACTTACATCTCCAATACAGATTTTGTCCACAGATCATCCTAAATTAGACACGAGGAAACATTTCAATAAGACCTTAACTCCAGTTTATCCTTTTTGTTTCATTGCAAAAAATTTACAAATGCAAGCAGAAATGTTTTGTTCTATTTAATTTAAATGTCTTTGTGATTCATTTGAATATCTGGCTTCAGTGTTTTTTTTGTCAGACGCTTGTTTCCTGTCACCGTTCCCACTCTCATCGGTTTTGTGATTCTGAGTTATGTCAACAGATTAGAATTCGCAGTTAGTTAAATTTTAAAATTACAGTTACTCTTTTCTATGTGGTTTGTTCTTGGGCCTCTTTTCAGTGTTTTGATCATCTTCTTATTTATTTTGTTTTCAACCATGAAAACAACTATACTGCACAGTTCACTGAATATTACAGAAACACGTACTGTATATTCTACAAAGTGTGGAATAGTTTAGTCGCTTACTACTAAAGACTAACAATCTTTTGTTCCAAGTTTAATTGTATTAATCTTAATATGTTTTTGTTGAAATATGTTGTTTTAAATTGAATTTTTATGAGTTGTAATGATTCTGTTTTGCTGTGAAACTCTGGATAATACTAGTTGGAGAGATCCCTACTTCTGAGTTAGTTATGAGACCGGCGGTGATATATAACACACACTTGTCACCATGCATATAAATCAGCATGCCAATTAATTAATGCTCATCAAAACCATGTGTACGGTCGTCATGTCTACATATATATACTACTCTTGGTTTGATCGCTAGATATTCGAATGCCCTAATTAAGCCGGGCTCTTTTGGCCTTTACTGTAATAAACTTGAATTAGTACGGAGTGCATTGTAGCCATTAAGAAATATGAATTGTCATGTAGATGCACTGTGGATTTACTCCTAACAGCATTCTGAAATGTGGATCCTTCTCTGAGGGAAGCTTCCACTTCTTTTCCCGCTCGGATGTCAAAACTTTCCCATTTCCCAAATAATCACAAGCACACTTTTCGTTACGAAGATGAAAAGCAGGCAGAGATGAAACATCACATCTTTGTTCTGTATAAATTTGGATTCGTAATCTAGCTTCACTTCTCATTTCAGCTCTGCAGATTTATTTGCATTCACCTTGCTTTTTTCCCTTTAATCATAAAAAATCATGTGGCAAACCTTCATATCTTTTGAAGGTCAGTTTCAATAGTAGTCTGCAGTCAGAGTCGGCCTAATAAAGGTGTGTTTCATCAGAGGACTCCTCTGCTTCTTGCGAGGCACATACAAGATGCACTTTTGATGTGCTTTTTCTTTTGAGAAAAATAGAAGGCTAGTGATAGTAATGACATCGCCCGCAGTCCGCTTCAGATGCTGATTGAAGAGTCTATTTTGGCTTCAGGAGTTTCTGTCAGTGAGACTCACGTTCCTGGAGCAGGTCACTCTGATCTTTTTGGCACCCACTGGAACCCCACACACACACACACACACACACACACACACACACACACACACACCCAAGTCCTCCACCACATGTCCTGACGGAGGGATACGAGTCCCCAAGGGAGGCTGCTTTCCAGCCAGATGCCAGCCACAGCGCCGCCTCCAACTGCCGTAGCACTTTCATTAACATACTGACAGACCCGACACGGAGAAGAGAGCTTTATAAAGCAATCTTCCTACTCGAGACACGCAGCGAATTGCTTCTGTTGAGCCTGAATTCTTGCGGTATTACATTACTTTTTTGTGATGTTTCCTTTCTAATGCGTCCGCGCTGCCTGCCATCATCTCTGGCTGTGATGAGATCAGACAGAAAAATCAATAAAGAAAACATTGTGGTTTGACAGTGACATGAAGCACCCAAACTCATGCGTGTCTGTAAAAGTGCCAGTTGTCAGAAGAGCTTTGGTTGATAAAGTAGCTGGTTTTTTTTTGGTTTTTTTCTTCTTCTTTTGGGAAGAATAAGCCTTGTTTGGCCAGTCACAGTTTCTGGATCAGTCGCGGATCATCAGTGGCGGTTGTGTCAAACACGGATTGATTATATTTCAGATGCAATAACAACAAATGTGCTGCTTTGAAAACACTTGGCAGCGTGAAGATGGCGGGTGACAATGACACCGACACTTTGACAGTTACATTATGCTTTACATACATGCAGCTGTCAACATCCCGGTCATGTCGGCCGTGAAACTCTCCAGTGTTTAGCCACATTTGCAGGTATTTCCGCGCCCATCTAGTTACTGAATTACACACCACGGAGGGTAAAGCTTTCACTGATTAGCATTTTCATCTTGCTCTAACAGGTGCGCAGTGTACTGCAGTGTTACCAACAAAGAAAGTAAAAGCTTCCCGCCCACACAACAGGGTGACTTTCAGCCCCTCGCTGCTTTGAAGTCGGATTCAAAGCATAAAACACAGAGGTTGGGAAAAGATAAGGGAGTGATTTCCCCTAGTTTTCCAAGCATGCTTTATCTTTGTTGAGCTGGAGCAAGTCGGCTCTCTTTGTGATGAAAGGTGAACTTGCATTGACCACAGAGCTGCTCCTGCCTGTCTCATCATGCCAGCGTGGAACAAACATGGATTTTGACCAGCAGCATAGAATGCTTTTTTTTTTTTTTTTTTTTTGATTCAGATTTGACTTCTTTTTGATAAAACTGTGTTTATTGGAGTACAGTATTGCGGGTAAGGTACTTCGCTCCTGCATTGTGAATGGTTTATATTCAGCTGAGTGGCTGAAGCCCCTTTGTGTCAGAGGGAGAGCAACTGTAAATAATTTAACTCGGCAGGCAGTGGCGGGTCACGGTTCCTGCATACATTGAAAGATTGTGAAGGCAGTTTTATGCTTCTGGAGAGGCTGCATACTTTGTTTATCTCTGCGTCTTCGATTATTTCACACATTAACAAGCTAATGCAATTATTTGTATTTTTATTCGGCCACAGTTTTGAATAAATGCTGATTTCTCCGGTTCATTGCTGGATTTATTTGTCTGATCCTTTAACTGCATAAATGTGCCACATATGTGTCTTCATGAAGGAAACGCTCATTTAAATGAAATCATATTTAGCAGTAATTAAATTCAGTTCTTCAGTGTAACTCATTTAGTTGTTATCAGCTGTCGGGATTCATTAGCAATAAAAACTATCATCGGAGGAGTACTAGTAAGAAGCTTATACTTTTAAAAATGGAAGTGAATCAAGTCTTTGTATACAGGCCTGTTATTGTCATACCTATAACACTTAAATTTTTGCACTATAGCTCACAAATCATTCTATTTGACTTCATTATATTTACAAAATATCAGCTATAAAAACTTTGTCCTTTAATTAGATGTGTTATTTCTTTGTTATCAACACTTCAAAAAATGTTTACTTATTTCTCATTTATTTTATGTTTCTTTAAAAAGTCATGGAGCCCCCTGCCCCACACACACACACACACACACACACACACACACACACACACACACACACACACACACACACACACACACACACACACACACACACACACACACACACACACACACACACAGACACGATCATTCTAATACTTCCATATAACCACATGGCTGTGACACACAATTGAATCAGTGATTCAACAGAGCGAATTTTAATCTAGTCATTCCTGAACTCGATATTTTTCAAAAATAATGAGCTTATACTGCCTTTTAAATGTTTTAAGGGTATTACATTTTTCTAATTTATCATCCAGGTTATTCCATAAACAAACCCTTCTTACTGAACTGCATCTACTTTTTTTATTCGTTCTTGCCTCCCTTTAAAAAAAAAAAAAAAAAAAGATCCCAGTACCCCTGAGGCTATATCGACTCTCTCTGTGTTCGAACACTTTCTGGATACAGCGTGCAGAAGATTAAAAAGTAGCTTGTTTCCCTGTCGTGGAATCTGATAAGTAATGGCCCTGTTCTTGATATTTAAACACAATAAATAATATTCCATGAATTCAAATGTTCACTTTTTCCTGAATTCTTTATTTATTTTTTTAACTGCATCTAAAAGAAGTTTCACCTCATCGGTGGACTTGGCGACCTGACACAACAACTTGAACTACTACTAATGACAAAAAACAATTTCGGTGATGAAATCACATGTTCAGATTCATTGAAGACACTGCTGGTTTGTTATTGTCGCAGAAAGCTCTTTCAACACTATTATTAGACGGCATTAATGGCTGCTGTTATTCCCATGTTCTCTTTCTACTATCTGTGCAGGCTAATAAATCACATAGCGGCGTACAGCATCGCGCCACAGGCAGGGGTATAACAACAGCAGTGTTTATACAGGCACACCTATGTAGCAAGCTGCAGCTCCCTATGATCTCTTTCATTTCACTCCAAACCTCTACCCCGCAGCACTCAGGCTTACACAGAGGACACTATCAAAGCATCAGGCACAAAAAAAAAAAAAAAAAGAGAGACGAGCACAAACATATATTTAGGAAAAGCTGCAGTGTTCATAGCTGTGGCAAATTGGTATTGTTACGGTTCCCCATTTTTAGTCTGCTCTGCTTCACTGTGCCACTGCATTAGCCCGGTGGACTTTGATGGTGGAAAAGAAAGGATGAGGTTAGGATTAGTTTAATGCTACTAATTAACAAAAGACAGAGGAGAGGAACATACTATCTGGTTCTGGATGTCATGCAGCCCTTCAGCACCTCCGCTGCTGTTAATTACCTCTGGCGTTTCACCATCTCTCCCAGGAAAGGACAGGCCTTGCATCTCTTGAGCTGCTGCATGCATGGTCATTAGAACAGAACAGATTTAGCTCAACCAGCTGGTAAAATGTCATTTTATTGTTCTTTTTTTTTTTTTTTCAATATTCTGTCATGATGAAAACCGCTGTCAGTCATATGTTTGAAAAGTACACTTCTAATGATTGTTGAATGTCTTTTCATGTGGTTTTCTCTATATATATTTTTTTAATTTTTTTTTAATTTTTTTTTTTATCCTGCACAAAGTGAATCTCTCCACATGTCCATTATTCCTAACTTCTCTTTTTTTTTATTGCCAAGCATGACAATAGGTTCATTTCTTATCAACGTCCCTCACATTTATTAAATGGATGATCTATCGAGCGCCTGATATCCAATTAAGATAACAATTCATTGGGACTTACCAGATGAATAGTGTTAAGTAGTCAGCTTTTCCACTGTACAGTGTGTGGAAACACCAGCAGTTTTTTTTGTTTTTTTTAACCTGCAGAGCAACATTAAGTCTCACTATTCAGTTGCTTTGCATGAATGTATTCTTTGATAAGACTTTTTATCTTTTTTTTTCCTTCCATGCAGCCCAAAGCTCTACAGGCCACTTCTTGCATACCTTCATGGTATGCTTCATTCAGAAAATCCATTTCAGTTCACAAACGATTACAGATGAAGAACAAGAAGTTTAGCATGTCGTGTCTTTCCAGCCAGAGATGATTATTCCTATTGGATCAAATGATTCATGGTGTCTAGTGGCCGTTGTGGTATTTGCCACTGATGATATTTTAGGATTTAAAGTCAGAAAAGCAGACAGCAGAAATACAGTGTTGAACAGTGAAGTCAGAGGGCAGTGGTCAGACTGGTTTAAATGAAAAAAACAAAAAAAAAGCTGCACTAACTTAAAAAAAAAAAAACAAAAAAAAAAACTTTTTACAACTCGCCACAGAAAAGCATCTCTGAATGCACAGCACGTCCAAACTTGAGGAGAATCTGCTGCAATGGCAGAAGGGCGTGTCAGGTGTTACTCCTGTCAGCCACAAACAGAAAACCTGAAATCCTGCAACCAACACAGAAAGAGCAAACTCACAGCAAAGTTTAAGACCGTAAAAATGTTCTAATAAGACACATGGACAGAGGAGACTAAATTAGATGCCGATATTGTGACATCATGTATCTCAAAATGGTGGCCAAAATATGCTAACTTTAAAGCCACAGCCGAGGTATTGCTTTGGCTTGTTTCCATCTGAAACATGGCTGATTTATCTTCAAGGCTCTTCCCAGATTTTATTGTGCCTGATCATGCATCCAAAGGCAATGTCAGTTAATTTAATTTAAATTACAATGAATTCAGGTTACTTTCTTGGCTCGCTCTCAATACAGTAGAAATCTTGAGAGTTTACTTCAGTCTGCAAACACTTGAACACCCTGTGGAATCGGTGCTGCAAAGAAACGAAGCTTTTGTGAGAGTGTAGCAAGGTTCCTACTCGATTAACATGTAGGAATGTAAAATGCAGGAAAGGAAGCGAAATCTGCGCCAGCATGACAATATTTGTTACACATTTGTTTGACTTTGTATCTCTCTTAGCGCGTGTTGTCATCAACCAAAGCTAAATTACCAGCACTTGTTTTATAGACGGCGTATCGTTTGACAAAGTCAAGACTTTAACAAAGAGCGCCCGTGCTAATTGGTGGTTCAGACATTTGCATCTGTTTTCTGAGGCTCATCTGTTGTGCCAAGAACAGGAAGATCTGATTTGAAACTTCACGAATCACCAGCTTCAGAAGTTTTCTTTGAAGGTGTGAAAGATGCTGTAATTGGAAGTACCAATGTTTTGCAGCTTTGAATCATATTTCTGTGGCGATGAATTCTCTGCATGCTGACCTCCAGAGACTACCTTGGCCAGAGGGCTTAATCCAGTTACAATGTGTGCAGCAGCCATACTTTATCACAGGCAGCAGTATCCACCACTCCTCGGGCGCTGGGGCCACACTCTTGAGAAAGGATGCCTCAGAGCTCTACAGTAGACTTGGATCACGTCGGGCTAATCCATTCCAAAGCGTAACAACTACATCCTAGAAAAACAAAACTTGCCCTTGGCCACAGCTGACGGGTAGCTCACACCTGTCTCCCTGGTTTGGTGTCTGTTTTTGTGTATTTCTACGAGGGAAAGAAATGACACACCATCTCTCCTGAAGTCTTCCCCAAGAGCTGATGCAGTACCGTGTCTATTTGTCTTTTGGTGAAACAAGCTTCGGAAGAACGGAGGTGATGAACAATAATTGAGAAAGATTTTGAGAAGCCTATGTCATAGAAAAAAAAACCAGCAAGTCAATTTATAGTAAACTGAGTGCAACGACCATGTTGTGCTTGATTATTTCTTCTTCCGATATTTGACTCTTGTTCACAAAACATACTGTGTGTCTGTGCTTTCTTCTGCTTACATTCTCAAAACCGACGTGTTACTTGGTTTCACCTTAACAGATGACAACTTGATAAAAGACGTCACAACACACAGACGGAGAGTCAGCCACAGAGAGAGTAAGTGTTGAGTGAGTGTACAATACATTGAGCACTGAAAAGCTCCAGCAGCTTTCTTTCAAAGTAAAAATAAAAAAAAGAGGGGGGTGGTGGGGGTATATTTAAATCTTAGGTCATTCAGTGCAACTTAATCAGTGGTAATAGAGAGGGTCAATGTACTTTTAACTGTTACGCTTGTGCTCATTACATTTATGATATTATGTTTTTTTTCTTTTCTTGATACTCTGTTATAAAATTATTTTATTATTAAGAAATGATCATTTCACCCTCCGCTCTCATTACTCAAAACGAATGACTCCATTGTGACAAACCATAGAAGTAATATCACGACATGCTTGTCTTATCTCCTCTCCCAACATTTACTTAAAAAATTAAAAAGTCAAATATATTAGTAATCCAGTCGACTTTTCAGTTCTAATTTTACCCTTAAACAAAAAACCTAGTATTTTGCCATCTCTGATATTTTTCAAAAATGACACAATTTCAGTAATGCCTTTTTATGTACTCTAAGGAGTATATTCTTTAAAGTCTTTGGATCTCTGTTCATCTGATAACGTTTCACTTCATCTTTTACTACATTCACTTTTTCTCAAACCAGATCGAGATTGAGATACACTCGCTGAATTAAGCAACTCACACTTTGTTGAACTGCATATTCAGAACTTACTGTATAATACAGTCAAGTCCTGTTTTTCTGAACAGGTTGGCACTTTATCTTTGATAGCACTTCAATTTCTGAAAGAATTGCCGGTGCCGGCGCAAGACTAAACTCGTATATTGAGCATAAGTAGGGTATTTTAAACCGAGTCTGTTTTCCTGAAACATGACACGATGGGAAAACGAAGGTCAAAACATCTGAGCACTCGTCCATCTGTGTTGAATTTAATGCCGATGGCAGTGAACGTCGATGAGGAACCTCGGGGTAGATGGTACTTAATCAGCTAATTTTAGGATTTGTATTTTTCCCTTTGGGCATCTGGTGGCAATTTTCTGAGGGGTTCGGACTAGATTATGGCTGGAATGTTGATCATCAGTCATTGTAAAAAAAAAAAAAATAAATGTTGGCCCATCATATCCAAACAACCATCCCCATTAATACTGACATGCTTAAATGTTCAATTTATTGAGTACTTTGCACATTTATTACACTACAATGCTTGACGCAAGCTAGATGAACGACTTTCCTCAGATTCTTTTTCAATGTGGCGAGTACTTTTTTTTTTTTTTTTCATTTAATGCTGTCATTCATTTGGCCCCATCCACACTGTTATAACTCTGCAGGTGAATCATACGTGAGCTGCTCTGTTTCTGTCTATTGCTGGCGGTTTGATCTCACGTGGAAATTGTTCGAGGAACAACTCATATCCCCTGGCTGTCTTCGGTGGTTTTAAGCAATCACTCCCCTTGCCTCCTCGTGGCTCCTTTCTTATCGATCGAGTGTCTGTATGACTCCTCGCTCCGCGCTCGAAAATTACCTGTGCTGGGAGATACAGATAAATTAAAGGCAGGGCGTTTTTAAAGTAATGCAGCTGTAGAGGAGGGAAAAAAGCTCTCCTCCTGCTACCTCCTCCTTTCTCCTCTCCTCCTCTCTTTTTTCTGCTCCAATGAAGTTTTTCAATTACATTGCCACAGCTCAGACGGCTCTCGGGCTTGCTGCTGTTTTGTATGCAGATGACTGAAATGATTTGTCTCCTGATTTTATTGTCACTGTTTACTTGACTTTGACTGTGTTGATGCGACAATGTTGTGGCTCAGGAGGTAAGAAAGGCTTCGGGGAAGTGCAAATCAGAGGGAAATAAACAGTGTTTACATGCGAGTGCTCCCGATGAATAATTAGTCCTTTTTGTGTTCTTGGAAGATAATCCAATTAGAGAATCCAATAATGATTAACTCACTGTATATTAATCAGTTGCCAACACAATGCTACTCCAGTTCTTAAAATGACTGCCAGTGGGGCTAATATGACTGTGATACAAAGGATTGCGCAAGAGCTTAAATGATCATTTTAAGAAAATTAGTCATTGGCTTGTTCTTCTTTTATATGTGCTCCAAACAAAATCTCCTTACTTGTCCATTTACTGTCCATGTCATGTTGTTCCAGAGGAGCATCAGATGTGCCGATCTCCAGGGAAATGTCAAAAATACAGTTTCAGGGGGTTGTGAATACTGTGGGAATGACCTTTACTCAATCTTTTAACCATCCCACTGTCCATAGCCCAGAATTTCACTCCCATTCCCACATTTAATCGCCGCCGACCGTACTTACAGAAAAGTCCTGTGTAAAGTGGTCTGGCCGCAGTACAAGCATGTTTGCTAAAGCCTGGCCAGATCTGTGCTGCGGTCCAGAGGAGTGGGCCAAAACCAACAGATGGGTAGAGCATAGGAAACGCTGCTGCAGTGTTTGTCCCAAACACTGCGCCGAGCGGGTGTCCCTCCTCAGAGACTGACCACTTGGCTCCACGTCCGCTGGGCTGATGCCAGGACAGAGGAAGTCTGGGACGAACAATGGAGAAAAGAAGATGAGAGGAGACCCCAGACCTTAGTTAACCTGTTGGGTAACCCCTCTATCTTACAGACATAGGCACACACAGATGCAGGCACACAAGCATTTGATCTTGCCTCAGAGCATTTTACTGGCAGGTGTCATTAATCTGCCTCTGGAAAGCGAAGGTCTTAATATGCGTCATTCCTGGTCCACCTTGCACAGCCCACCGGTAGCCAGAAGTCTGCGGGTCGATGCAGAGCCAGGGCCACGCTGTCCAATCAGCGTGTGGGTGAAAGTAGTGCAAGGGGAGTGCTAATGCTTAATACGGGCTGCCTCTCCTCTCCCTGTAAACAGGATATAATATCTGCTCTTCATTAATGATGCAGGGACCAGCCCCATGCAGCAGAATGCATTACAGCTTTAATCAGCAGATATGATTGCTTTGTACTTCGTCTGACTGCACTAGGGGGCCTCGTGGGGCTTTTGTGGCGGTTTATGACAACTGGCTGTCGAAAGAAGAAAAGCGAAATGGAAAGAAATATCGAAGGTTTAATGATATTCAACCCGACAGTGTCTTAGAGTGGTTTTAAAGGGATTCAGATGATGAAATCTTTTTTCTTCCACTAATATCTTTTGGATTTGGAAGCAAAGCTGTGTAAAATTCCTTAGTCAGGACGAGCATGCGTGTATTCCCTTTAACGGTAGGTGTTCCGCTGTTTTGGCCCAAGAAGGCAGGATTCATTCCAAAAGCGAAAAAAAATAAAGAAATATAAAAAACAAAAACACAAAGAGTGAGAAGACCTTTAGTAATATTCTCAAAAAGTTCTGCTCAAGTGGCTTTTCAAACCAAATCTAATCTGTCTCCTTCTTCTTTTCCTGCCATTAATTTCCATGCCAAAAAAAAAAAATCAAATGCAAATATTTCTCATCAGCTCTCTGGGAGCAGCCTTGTGACTAATTAGAGATAGTTTCTGGAATGTTAAGAATCCAACAAGGACAGGGTTTTTTTCCTCCCTGTGGGACTCATCTGGTTCCCACTGTTGTGCTGCTGCAGCAGGCAAACTGAAAGAAACTTTGATGTGAGTTTTTTTTTTTCCCTGGCCAAAATGTGCCCCAGCTGTCTTTGCTGCATACATTAGACCGTATCTATAGCATGAGTTCTCTGCAGCTTTACTATCCACTGTTATGGGGATTGACACCCGTCCCTAGATCCTCTTATATGTTAGAAAACAATACATTGCATTGAGTGAAATGCCTCTGGGCGACCAGAGGCAACAGCTCCATCCAACACCTTGTGGGAGATACTGTCTGCATAGTAACCACCAGCTAATGTATGAGAGTCACTGCTCTGCACTGACGCGTCAACTTCTGATCCAAATACTCAAATCCGCATTTTGAACTGACGTTCATGTACTGCACGAAAAGAGTTATTATTCTGGTACTGTAACTCATCTTGCTGTACTAAATGTATGCAGGCAAGCTACTAAAGAGTGCATAAATTGTGATCACTCTGCCAATAGATATAAATTGATTTTATTCTCCACTACCTTGTCTTAAACTGCAGTGAATAAAGTATAAGCAATTTGTAGAAGACACGTGTATTGATGACTGTCTTCTCTATCAGGCTTGTCCGGGCCAATTTTAATGGAACTGCAGAATTGTTGTTGTTTTTTTTGTTGTTGTTTTTTCCCCCACATCTACCTCCAGAGGAACGATACAAAATGTGATGTTGAACAAGATGTCCTCGGTGTTCTCTTACATGCAAGATAGGTACAGAGTACTAAGTTTGAAATTGTGCTGGGTTTTTTTTTTTTTTTTTTTTTTTTTTACTGAACTGTGCTCACCCAAATGTGTGTTGTTTGCAAATTTGTCTTTGACTCACTCTCAGTGGAACCTTTGGCATGTGTGAATGAGTCTGCCATCTGCTGAGTGTGTGGAGCTCCTCTTATCGTCATCATCCTTGAATCACAGTCAAAGGACCTGTTATGCAGGCATTTGGCAACATTTGTGTCCTGGAGTGGAAAAGGACTAAAAGAGCACACTTGGTGAGGATTTATCTGACCGCATTGGGATTTAAAGCTATGGTCCAAGGTAAAGGATCAGGAGTTCAGAGTGTGGAAATTGCACACTCCGTGTCTGCTTGTACACAAGATTGACCTCATCTGTCCTCGCTCGTGCCAATGTAACCATTGCACAAGTGCAAGCCTATTGATTTCCAGTCATGAATAATAGCCATGCATGTAATTGCAGTGTCGGTTTTTTTGTGTTCTGCTGGCACTTGAAGTCAGAAAAGTTCCATCATGTCCATGGGCATTGATTGTAAGCTGGAACTGCAATTTATAAATCTGAAAAACCTTTAATTCCAGATATCATTGAATGAAAAAAGAAAAAAGAAAATTCAAACATCATAGTGAACCTTCACACCCATCCGTCTGCTTGACCAATACACATCACACTGTTCACATTAAGGTATTTAACTGCTAATTATAAAATAAAGGCAAATTGTGTAGGCCATTCAAAATAATTGTACATTAAAAAAGGGAAGTGTAATTAAGTCCATACATTCATTTTCCAGGATCAGTAAATCCTATTTGTTGGATGTGAAGTCTTAACCATTTTACCACATTTGGATTTCAACAAGTACCCATCATCTGTAAATGGACTTATTTTCATTTGAATATATATAGTATGCCTATCCAAGGGGAGCACTTGTGCATTTGTTTAATCTGGACATAATCCATTGGATCACATTCTGCAATGTTAAATCAGCCCAGTAAAGTGAGACCGTCTATTTTCTATCTGTAGCTCCATCAGGACTTCTCACATTCCGGAGTTAACAGCATTTAATATTAGCACACTCAGTGCGGAGAGATAACTGTGCTTATCAGTCTGTCTAAAGCCTTGTTTATCATTTGTAATCTTTAGCTTTTATCTTCTTTTTTTTTTTTTTTTTTTTCATTTTTTTGCTCACCTTACCTTATCATTTAAATAAATATTTTGAGTTAGATTTCGGTTCAGTACACACTCAAAGATAAGACAGAGGCTGTTTTGTACGTGTTCCAGCCCTACCAGAGACGACATCTCTTCCTCGATGTCTTTTAGAATAAATCTGACTCCAGAACAGTATTTTGATTCATCCTGCGAGTCTTCATCCTTTTCAAGAGACTTTATAGGCCATGACACTGATGTGACCTTTCGTTTTTGTAACGTATGCCTCTTATAAAGATATCACCCACAGATGAGTTAATATCTTCTCAGTGATCTTCTCTGATACTTCCCTGCTGCCGACCACAGCGAAAAGAGCATTTCTCAACAAGAACCATAAAACACTCCTTAAGTTGAGCTCATTAGACCTATAATTCTGTAAGGTCTTAACCTTTCTGGCGTAATCCTTTTAAGGAGGACTTTTCAGGTATGAAGCGCAAGGTGAAAATGAAGTGCTTTAATGACTTGGTGCTACTGTACTTACCAAGGCAGAATTAATTTCAGGCATCCACTCAGTGACTCTGCTCACTAATGTCAGTTAGCTCTTTACAAAGGTTTGCAGTTTGCCTGGTAACATAAAACTCTGTTTATTTAAGAGCTCATCTGGGATTATTGCTGGTTATTATGTCAGTGGACATCATCTGCTTGCTGTGGAAATTACCTAAATGGTTTTTGTGCATTAGCCATCATGAGGGATTTACACGGTAGATATCTGATAGATGTGGTTGTCGTCATTTTATGCACTCAGTCCTGCAACCAAGGGGAGTGTCCAAAAATTGCCGTCAGCATGGCAATCCCTGACTTGTCAATCTGCATTGTTGCCTTTTTGCAATGAGACTCGGGCTAATAAAATTTGTTGTCATGAACACATCTTATTAGTTGTGACAGCTTGGGTCTGCCTGTGTCTGTGATGGTGATTTGGCCCGCGGAGGTTACACTGTCTGCTGGCTAACCATGCCTCCCCTCATTCGAGCAACCGCCGACCTCTCTGTCAGATGTTCGTTCATCCCGAATGTGATGTGACACTCGCTTTCTAGTGAAAAACTTTGCATCAAGGCATGCGGGCTCCTTTGCTCTCGGGGTGCAAAAACTAATGGATGAGCTCTATAAACGCAAATAAGGTGTGATGCTCACCTCCCACACATTATACAGAACGGATAGAGCGTGGCTCAGACACCTTTCCTCCAAAGGTTGAAACGAAATGCAGAGGGTTGTACCGCTGAAATGAAATTCATTGTATTGTACATGGCCTGTGGCATCTTCTCGCACCCTGCCAATCAAACTGAAGGAAGCATGTTCGCAAATAGCGCTCGATGCTTCAGCTGCACGGGTCACTTCAGCTTTTGTGAGTCTGTGAATGGCTAGGCAGGACCCTGACCTCCCTGTAATTCACAGCAGGGGACTGATCCCTCCTTCATGGCGTCAGAACTTTTCACTGACTGGAAGAAATCCTCAACAACAGCATAGCCAAAATACACTGTTAGCACTCGCTGATCACCTGAAACTACACCGGGTTTCCCTGGCCCTAAGATAAAGTAGGTGTTTTCTCATACAGATGAATGAACGTTAGTCATGCGCTTTCAAAAGCCCCAATATTGAAACTATGTCTTTGGAACCCCTCTCCCCTTCCTGTTTGTTGTAATACAAGCACAAAAGAGCTATCTCTGTCTCCCTTTGACACATACACAATATTGTCTGTCCAGAATTTATTTATTTATGTTTACCAGACTCCTCTGTCTTCCTGAATGCTAAATGTAGATAAGCTAATTTCCCTGAGCCGATTATCAGCTTCAGAAACAAGTGGGCAGGCCACTCTGAACATTCAAGCCCAGAATAAATTGAAAGAGTTGTAGAGAGAGGAAGAGGACTGTTTAGTTCCCCTCCTACGTCGCTGGAAATGGATCTCAGCAGTGGCATTCCTCTCCGGCTCAGTCCTGAGATCTCTGCAGCTTTGCGAGACGGTGCAGTTTGCCACACTAAATTCCCACTAATTCATTTGTCCTGTAACTCAATAGGAGCGCAGCAGATATGATGGCTTTTAGGGAATTTCACTATAAACAAAAGGAGAGACCGCTGGCTGAGCAGGGGATTTGAGTGGTAACCTCAGTTTCTCAGACCAGCAGTCACTTCTTCCACATGCATTATGCTACTGGAAAGCTACTCTTGTTTATGTATGTGAACCATTAAACGGCTGTTGTTGAGCTAATGTTTTTATAGCTTATGTATACAGTTACAATTTCCAGTCTATGGAGTCTGAAACCTGCAAGGAAACACAAGGACATTTCCCCCAAACTACCTTATTAGATTAGGCATGAATGTAATGTTACACTTTACATGGACTGTTTTCATACTCGGCTTCAGTCCGGCTGAACTTGTGCCAGGTTATCTGCTATTTAGCTTCGGCTTGCTTTCTACACCTGAACTTCTTTTTTTATTTGTTAAGTACGGTAAGCAGTGTTGTGTCATAAATTATCTGGAGGTCACCTTGACCTTCATCTACTTTTGCAGAGTCGATATTGAAATCGGTTCAGCTTGGACACAAATATGATTGCATGTGGCTGTTTGCCTGTTTTCCTGTCACAGAACGGAGAAGCCTGTGGATGGCTTCATTCAGGGGACATTTACATTTTACAATAAATAGCACAAAACTGACAGGCTCTTCTAGAAATGAACGAGTATGCTGTCCTATCAAACAGTGCGATGGCTGCTGGTGGGGAAATGGGACGTGTTAGGGGCATATGAACTATATATCTGCTGACAATGATGAATGTTGGCTCCAAAGTACAGTATAAGTGATTTTCTTCCCATTTTATTTATTTATATACTACCTGAAATTGGGGCCATTTTTGGCCAGTCTGATTAGGAGGCTACTGTATGGGAAAGGAGGGGACTAAAGCTGCAACAAAGGGTGCTTCCCAAACGGCCAAATGGATGTGGAATAGCTATTGGCTTCCATCAGAGAGCCTCTAACAACACTGCTAAAGTGTAAACAGTGACCCTCTGCACCACCTGGCATACTCATCCCAGAGTTGTTATATGGGAATGGCGGCGTGTCGCGGCACTGCGTTAAATCTCTCCAGCTCTCAGTGAACTGAATCAGTGTGTCTACAACGTTATAGACTTTAATTAGTGTTGAGATGCCCAGGCTCGTTGTCAGAAGCACGCGCCTCTGCAAACAGATTTCTTCCAGCGTGACTGAAGGTTGTTCCAATCTTTTCTTCCACTTGCTCTGGCTCAGGCAGCAGCGGCTGCATACACGTCAGGAGCCACAGCACAAAAAACCTTTAACGTTGCCTCTTTACTTCATAAAAATGTTTTATAGGCCCTGATGTTTTAATGGTGTTTACAAGGTTTGGATTAACGGAAGCATTTTGTCAGAGACACATGACCGGTGCTTGTTGAGCCGTTGCAGTCTGGCACTCCGTTTTTTTATTTATTTTTTTCTCACAACTTGTTTTATGCCTTGGTAAAACATAGCAATCATTCACATATTGCACAGCTTGAGATCCAAGTAAGTTACAAAGTTGCTCTGCAGTAGAGGGTGGGCGAGTTGATGAATTCAAATCACATCTTGCACAAGCCATTCACGTAGGATTTCCATCGAGACGCTTGTTAAACGGGAAGCGAAAAGGGTTCTGCCTCCCTTTGGAATTTCACACTTTGTTTTATCTACACAGGTGTAGTTACTAGTGATTAAGTTAATTTTCTTTGTTTGTGGGTGGTTTGTTGGGGATGTTTTGCTTTAAGGTCAAACAAAACATCTTAGATTTGCTGAGCTTTTCTGGGGAAAGGTACACACTCATTCAATAAACCACAGTTTACTAAAGTAAGCAGTTGTTTGTTTGTTTTTTCTTGATTTTGACTTGAAATCTTTTAGTATCTATTGCACAGTTATCTCCAGTATAATTATAGTTCATTATGAAGAGAGCTCTCACTTTTGAGTTTCGGTTTTAATCAATGCATTAAAAAAAATTTAACTCCCAGAAAAACTAAGTGATACATGTACACATTCATGCGTACAGTTGAATTTATTTTCACTGGAGATGAGGCTCATAATAGAGTCCAAATAATATTTGCAACCAATTCAATTGTTTTTCTGAAATAGACCGTAGACAAGCACTATTATCATTTAGGCATTTTCAACCCTGCATCCAACTTGGGAAGAACATGCATACTGCATAATTATACTATCAGTAAATGAAAATTAGCTAAATCTGATTTTATTTTATTTATTTTAATTTTCTTTTACTGTCTACAGATGATATAGATTTGCTTTTAAGTTTCCCAGATTTAGTCAGAGATGTCCTGTAACTGGACATATTGTTGTTGAAGTGTTGGTTTAATTTTCACGACCAGGATATTTGTGGAGCGCACAATATTTTCCAATTGTGGAACCTTTATTGAAGGTCAGCGCCGCTCTATCTCATCAACAAGTGTAAACACCGTCTCCATATTTGCAGTATCTAAATTATATTAATATTTACTCAGCCAGACCCTCCTGCCAGCTTTTTTAAACAAAGTTTGAAATGTTGCACCATTAATCATTTTGTCACATTTACTGTGTCTTTTTTTGGAACAAAACAGTAGAAATCCACATGCTGTTTGTAACCTTTCCCACCTGTCTTGATCCCCGAGCCCCTGCTGCGCCGTATTAATGTGTCTGTTTGTGAAGTGCGTCACCAGTGGCCTATTCATTCTTGGGCACAGACTCTGACATTGGACCCTGTGTTTATATACATCCAAAACGCTGTCAGTCTCAGTGATGATGTGTTTGCTGCGCCGAGATGCCGCAGCTCCATGGAGCATATCCATCCCGAGCATGGGGCTCCATACCTTGGATGGATATGTTCCATAGGCCCAGTCCATTAACACATCCACCGCTGACCCATAAATCAATGTCCAAGGCCTCTGCAGACAGCCGCAGCCCGTTGGAACACTCTGGCCTCCTCCGCTATTCACATACAAACCGCCACAGATAAATCAGATCATTTTTTCCAACAACTTTCGCTTCTCTTCCATTTCTGCTATTTATCTCTCCCCCTCATCTCGTCTGACAGGTTTTTATTAGCCTATGGCATGTGATTGAAGCTCCCCTCTACATTTTATTTTTTTTTACCTTGCGCTTTGTCTGGCTGGCAGGTAAAAACATACTTTGATATATTGTGCACGAGAATATGATGCAATGCTCTTTTCAGGAAAGGTATTCATCGTTCATTGTTCTTTGGTGGATTTAGATATAAAGGTATTGTGCAAGATGAAGAAAAGTTGCTTCTGATCACAGTTACAATAACATTTGATCAAAGAGTGGATCTTCTTCAGTAGTTAGTGGAGATATAGGGTAATAAGATATTTGGGAATGTAAGTTCTTGATTATGTTTAATTATCCCATCATTGTTGTTTGTGGCTACATTACTGTAGTGTCATTTCAGTGATACACCAAACCTGTATTTTAGAATGTCAACAGCTGCAATTAGCCACCAACCTGCAGACACGTTTTAATAAACATAAGTTAACGTTTGCATCACAGGTACTGTGTACAAGCTCGTACTATGCGCCACCTTTAATAATACTGTCAGGAGTTTCTTGAATCTGAGACACAAGCTTTCAATGATACTAATGCTAAACCTAACAGAACAGAATGGAACAAGTACGTGTTTTGCTCCTGCAGACTGAAGAAAGAGGTGACAAGCCAAATTAAACTTCAGCAAATGTAACTGCTGTAAATATTTGTTGCAGCAATGAGATAGTTTGTACTACCTTATTTCCATCATTACTTCTGCATTTTTTCCATGTTTGAAAGAATGGAAAGGCTACCATCTTTTCAACTTGTTCAAGTCTCATGGTCTTATATAACCCAAACATCAAATGTTATTATTCGCTTTATTGTCTGCTTCTTCATTTGCAAAATACACTTAACCTTGGTAATTTTCTGTCTTTTAAATGTGAATCTCCTACAAAAATGCAATAATTCAACGCAAAGAAAGCAGGATGCAGTTACTTTCTGCATGAAGTCAGCATGACTCTTAAAGTGCTACATGGGCATTTTCTCGGAAGCTGAAGATGCTGAACACTCTTACACTCATGAAGTGGCAGCCAGCCAGCCGTCCCCAAAGCCTCCACTCCCTGTCAAAGAAATTGAGTCATTGTGGTCTGCGTGATAAAGCTTTATACCATCCCCCTGATAAATTAACTCATTAATGATAGATTTAGATTGAACATGTATGAAGAAACCATTCCTCTATTCATGGAATCTCATTTGTTCTGTTTTATGGAGTGATGCTTTTGACAAGAAGAAGCAAAAATGGAAAAACCCAATTGTCCAGGAAAGATGGGCTTTTTTTTCTTTCTTTTTTTTTGCTCATGCCTTTTTCTACCTTTCAATTCTCCAACACAAAGAATTAATTTCAGGGATTTTTTTTTTTATAGTACAAAACCTGATATGTGGTCCTGATTAGGACTATTATTATTCTTAAATTAAAGTGCAGGATATGCCACTTTTTGTGATGATTGGCAAATTTCTTGAGTTTTTCTTCCTATTGTAAGTTTTTCTTTCTTGCATACCTCAAACCCTTGGCATGGAATATTGGACAGTGAATGTTCGGAGCAAGAATATGAAGTACTACGGAAGAAAATGTTTTATGGGTAACATAGGATGGTGGTTTTCTTCAATCCCTTCTGGAGCAACGTGAATGCCAAAAAAGATGAACATTGGATGAAGAAGAGAAAGTGAGTGCAGGCATGGAGGGGAAGTGACAGAGTGCAGGGGGCTGAAGGAAAACTGAAAGAAAAGACGCCAGCTCATTAAATGTGTACAGCTGAGAGATGGGGAAGTGAAGAACGGCGCAAGGAAAACAGAAAGAAAAGTTTGTTCTCTCGTGGGCTGAGAAGCAGCCAGTCCGGGCATGGCTGTACCCAGTTGGCCTCACGCGGCGCAACAACCCCCTGTTCTGTCAACACTAGTACACAGCATGTCATCACTGATAAGCCCTCTGTGAAAAATGAAGACAGGCTAGTTCACAAGCAAAACTGATAATGCAGTGCAGGCAAAGATCAGAGTCAGAAAAGCTCATATTGGGAGCGTTTTTGTGCAGCGGTACTGATTGCTTTTCTCCGCTCCTGTTCCTAAAACATACATTAACAAGAAATGCACTAGCATGTGGATGTGGTCTTTAATGGAGAGGACCCCATTATTTCTCGCTACTGAGGCAGTGTGAGATAATATCAGCTATTACTTTTTCTCAGAAGTCAGGAGGCCACTGCACAAAGAAAAGTGGCTCCTTTTTTTGCAGGCTGTGAGTGTGTCTGTAGGGGTGTTATTGTGCAGTCTTGGCAGTGGCTACAGCTGAAGGGAAAGCTCCATATAAAAGATATGGTTTGTGGTGAAGTGATGGGATTTAAAATAGTTCAGTAATTCTTCTGGTTTTGTTAGTCGTCACTTCCTCTATCTTTCGGTTATCTCCCTTCACTCTCAATGTATCACTGTGGTATTAGTGTTATGTGTTCTCTGGCAGCACACAAGGACAAGTTAATCATTATAATTTTGAGGTCTTAAGCTTGATAGGTCTGACAGTCTGAAGCCTGTTTAATGGCTTATTCAGAGAATAGACGGGAATTTTTTTGTAACAAAATGTGCATCTGTGAAAGAACTGCTTTGATGGGACTGTCATATTGCAGAGTCAGTGTCAGTTGTCTTTTTTCCCCATGGAACTTTTCCTTGATATGATCCAGTATGTTGCTCTGGATTCCATTAACATAGTGCTTTCTATCTCATGTAGCACTTGCCTATATTGGCCAGCCATAATATTATGACCACCTGCCTGATGTTGTGTAGGACTTCCTTTGCTGCCATTGAGTCGAGGACTCGACGAGTCTTCTGAAGGTGTGTTGTTGTATCTGCCACAAAGACGTTTGCAGAAACACATGCACAAATGAATCTCACCTGCTCCTGACTCTATCTCTGGTTCATTGCTTTTCTTTCCTTTGGCCACTTTTCACCACTTCACAATAGGCAGTTCTGGAAATGCCTCTAACCAGATGTTGCACCTAATTTGTCTCCTGTACAACTCACTCAAATCCTTAAGCATGCAGATTTTTCCTGCTTCTAACACGTCAACTTTGAAAACAAAATGTCAATTTACTCCCCAATATGTCTCACCAACTGACAAGGAAAGTGAATCTCACTGACGTCTTCATTATGGCACCTGTCAGTGGTCATAGTATTATGGCTGATCTGAGAGCGGAGGCTCCCAATCCGGGATGTAGGGATGTTGTGGCATGTATCAGCACTGGAGCGTGTGTGTGATGCGTTTCCATGTATATTGGTGATCACAGCTCCAAGATCAGTGTCCTTTTGATGTGTGGCTCTCTGCTTTATCTCACAATCCAAATAAATTTACCTTGGGTGAACTGACAGCCCCCACAGTCTCCAGAGTTCAGTATGTTTCATCGTCTTTGAGCTGTTTTCTTGCCTTTTGCCTAATTCATGTCGAGGTAGGCTCCAGTCCTCCTGTGACCCATGATGTGTGAGTTGCTGTCACGTTGACTATCTTCTCTCATCTACATCTGCATTTCTGGCACCAGCACATCCCTCCTCTGGTGCCGTTTCTGTGGTTGTCTTAATGAAGGAATGAGCAAGAGATGGGATACCTTGTATCCTTGTTTAAGCATGATATGCAGCACTACGGGCTGAGGAATGTGTGTTTGAATGAGTTTTGACATTCACTTTGCTGCATGTCCAAACTGGTAGCACGGTGCATTATTCACTCATAATGCACTCTTTGTGTAATGCTAATGCTTTCTCCCGGTTCCAAATGCCAATGACATTTTCGCGCACTTGTCACTGCAATAACCCAATTTAGTGCCAGCCTGCTTTGCCCAATACCAAACGGCAGTGAAAATGTTGTTGCACTCATGCAAAGGAGATTGATGTTTATAATGATGACAATAATGCTTCTGCTTTTTGCACATTTGAGAGAAACACTCTGTAAAATATTGAGTCAAAACATCTCAAATGAGCTCTCCTAGACATTAAAGTGTCCTTCTCTACCCACTATCCACATGGGATTTTTTTTCTGATTATTTTGACAGCGCTCTGTAAAATTCATCTTCATGCATTCTTGTTGTGACTCAGACCACATCAGTGCTTTCCATGACATCCGTGGCAGTTTGCCAATAAGAAATGTTAATCACGGGACATAAAGTTTCACTCCTGGCTGATTGCTAGGTCAATGACAACGATGCAGGGAGCAGAAAACAGATGCTTGGGTTGAAGCAAAAAGTAGCCAATGATTTAGAGGGCAGAAAATGTGAGGATCTCACATTGCGAGAAAGAGACTTGCTCTCACATTATCAGCGTTCACATTACAGGCTCATTAACAAGAATAATGGAGCTCAATAAAAGCAATCAGGCCCTGAAATAAACTACAATTAAACAACCTTATTTTTCCCCATTAGAGGAGGAGCACCCCTCCAGGCTGAAGAAGAGGGACATCGCTTCAGTCTTTTCCCATCTGCAGCAGACAGACATCATTACTGTGCAGTCATGACAGCTGCATACTGTAAACATCACATGGAGACAAACAGGACAAAGAGGATTTTGGAGTGTTCCTGTTGTTTGAAGGCTCCGTAATGCGCCGGCCATGCTAAGCAAACACATCTCAAAGCTTTTAATGTCTAGTTACACTGCGCAAACACATTGTGTACAGTTGTCTTTTTGCGGAGTATCATTCCCTTCACAAATCCATTCAAAGCCTCAGCATGAAGTGCGGACTGTAGTGCTCAAACATGTCACAGGGCTTTGCTTTCAGAGCTGCGGCACCAGGAAAAGGCCTGTCTGCTTAGGAGCTGTAATTTAATTGAGGGATTAGCATTACTGTGCAGGGTATAATATACTTCTTTCAGCACCTGCCATTTAACCTTGCTGGTGGTGAGCAGGACTTGCAGGAACAGAGAGAGGGGTTACCTTTAATCGTCAACATGCTGCAGCCCTGAATGGTGGCTGGGGGTTTCGAGCCCCCTTATTGATTCCAACAGATGGCAGAACCAGAGAGAGAGCTTTTCCGCTGACTCCATGCCCAGATGAACAGCAGTGGAGGGCTTGCCATGGCTTCATTAAATATTCACTCCCAGCGACAACACACCGAACATTAGGCAGACACAGACAAGACACAAAAGAAGCACAATAAAAGTGCCAGTGTAAAGATATCAGAACAGAACGTAGACTCTTAACCCAGGAACAAGACATTTACCTCATTCCCCAAGCCTTTTGAAACATTGAACCGTCAGCAACAATGACTTCCATAGCTGAGTAAGCTTGATTATGCAAGTTCGAATTGTATTAATTATTCATCCCAAACTTAATGGTTATTTTTTTTCTCCTTTCAGAATACTTTTAAGTCTCAACTCGGAAGGGATTATATATTTGGCGTCACATATCCGACAATTATCAATCAGTCTTTTTGCCGCGCCATTTCCGAAAAGCTGTCATTTAGTGCATTTAAATGAGCAATAAGAGAAGTTGAGATGAGTACTATGAGAATGTGATAGCTGTACAGTCTTTGCTGTGAGACTGCTGTTATGCATGAGAAGCACCGCTTGTGAACTTATACCACCTGAGGATTTGTTTGTGTTGGCAATTAACTGGAGGGAAGATGATTGTTGGGCAAGTCAGGGAAATAATCACAGGGCTCAGGCAATGTCAGGTGTCACATTAGGCCACATCAAGACCTGTCTCTGCTGTCCAGAATTAGATATAAAAACATGCAAATGAGGCTTGGGTGCTTTGCAGGGATGCACTTCCTGTGGCACTATAACAAGCTCATTGAGATGCGGCGCCACTCAGATGTGATAGCTGCTATTTATTCCCACAAAATGCCTTTCTTTAATATGGACTGAGATTTCTAGCCCTGCTTAGTCTGATGCGCCAAAACGATGTTAAAGCATAAAAAGGTTTAAATAGAAGCAGTTATTTGCAATCTTCAGGGGTGTTTTTAAAGAAACGAAGAAACTGAGTTTTTTAATTGCGAGTTTACCGTGAGTGGCAGCATTTTCTCCATGTCTATTGCAACTAAAGAGCTAAAGTATAGTATTAGTACTCTAACTCACCAGCTGGACTCCTGCTGGGTGCATTCGTGTTCAGCATTTACAGTGTACTAAAGCACATTAAGTGAGGTCTCCCAAACAAATTGCATTGTGAGATTATGTGAGCATTCACAATGACTGATTTACTAAGGATGAATACCCACTATTAACACTCATTTAAGATGATGCCTAACATTATGGAATAGCATGTCCTTCAACCCTAATTCTGCTTTCACTGATCTTATTGGGGACAAGATGTGAAGTTGAAATTTTACGGGTTGTGTTTTGTGATGTCTTTTATTTGGCAGATGCGGTTAAACAGAGCTCTGAGCTAATTTAATTGTGCATATCAGTCCATGCTTGATTTTAAGTTTGTGTTTGGGAGGAAGAGAGGAGCGAGTGGGAGAGAGAGCTGTAGAAGACGCAAGCTTTGTAAACACATGCAGCTGTATCCTCTTAAAGCAGGACCTGTGGCGGTCCCCACTTATTTTCTGTTTGTAAGTTATGATGTACTTCTGTCATGATAAGGGGCAATGAAACTTTGAACTCAAATGGTAATTATTAGTAATGTTCTACAGTTGCCTCCCTCACACCCTCAGTTTCAGCCTGTGTTTCCTCTCTATGTATGTGATTAGTTTGTTTTGTTTTGGGGTTTTTTTTGGGTTGTTTTTCCCTAGTGTATTTTGTTTCCACTTAAATTCAATGCGCTGCAAGGCCAAAGAAAGAGCTGGGACCCACAAATCAATTTGTTACAGTGAAATGACCAGTGAGTGAGAACTGTTTGAAGCTCATTATTTTGACTTGTGTCTCTGTTTTCAGTCAAAGCCAGGACTTTTTTTTTCATGCTGTACAGGATTTGGAGCAAGCAGCTTTCGTCTTAGGACAGTGTTCCTCTCTATCTCCTTCTCTTTGTTTGGATGTCTTCCTCTCCAGGATCACCAGACTGTGCAGCATAAATCTGATTGGCAATGCATCACTGCGGCAATGTGTTTTTCTTTCACACAGAGTGTAAACTGCTAAAGGAGACGCATTGAAATGGCGTATGTGCGGAAGGAAATGGGAAGAGATGTTGGAATTGGTCGGGATACTTTGAGAACAGTTGCTCCAATTGTTGTCACCAAATATTGATTGTTAACTTTTCCTAAGCTTCTTCCATGGTGTTGGACTGAGCCAATAGGATTATAATAATTAGGGGTTGGCCTTTTCTTTTCTTTTTTTTATATGAATCCATTTTTGAGTGGAAACCAACATGTCGGCGAACGGGGCCCTCTTCTTTCCTTGCAACAGTTTTTGTCACATGATAAATTGAAGTCGCAGAACAACACAGTACTTTAGTGGTTAAGAATCCTGTGTCAAAGCGAGACAGTCCCTGGTTTGAGTCATGGTTGGGCTTGAGGGTCTTTCTGTGTGAAGTTTGCACGTTCTACAGTCCAAAAAGATCAATGTGAAGTTAATTGTCCCTCAGATTGACTGGAGGGGAGTTTGTTTCTCAAGATGGTATATCTTGAGAAACAACAACGCAGCAAAATCTGATAAATTTCACTCTGTATTATAATAACACTGACATTTTGTACTGATTAGCCTGAAAGCAATATGTAATCCATTTTCCCATATTGTCTAAGAAATGCTTACATATTACATTAGTTAATACAAAATCTGCCAGTTTCTTTTTTTTTTTAATATAAATGCAGTATGTTCTATAATGTATTAATCAACCAAAATATCCATTAAAATCAATTTACATTTTAAGAACTTTCATTCCATGCATTCAAGCATGAAAAATGCAGCCTTGGTTCTTTTTAAAGTATACCATTAGTATATTAGTAACAGCAGTTGATCAAAACTACATCAGCTGAACCTGAAAAGAGCCTGTCCTTTAGGATTCATAGAGACACGGCTCTATTATACACACACCCACTACGTAATGAAGCTTACAAATAGTAATCCCGCACAACAAAATACAAATACAGAACAGTAATTTGTTTTAAATTATTGTTTTTCTTAATAATTTTCTATTGTACATTCTGGCAGAGACGCACACAACACTTCAGATGAACATTTAGATTATTCAGCTTTTGTAACCACTGCAATATGTACCATTTTATTACAAAATGCGAGTGAAATGATTACATATTGCATTCAGGCTATTTATTGCAGAATGCGGTGAAAATTTGTTATTTTCTCGCTTTTATATGATTCAGAGATCTTACATAATAATGCAGACTTGCACTGATTGATCAAATGCAGGATCATGTGGAACTGGAGCTCATCCTGGCTGGCTGTACGTGACACCTCCAGACAGTCTCCAATTAACATGTTTTTGCTCTGTTAGAGGAGATCAGAGCAACTAGAGGAAATCCTATTCAAGCACCGGGTAGAACATGCAAGCTTGGGTTGATGCGGAAATAAAACCGAAAAGCCTGGGAATATTTCAGTTTATGTGGAATAAATCTAAGCTGTATTAGGTTTTTTATCATTTTAAGTAAGGTGTGGTGAAAATGAACTGTTCCACTTTATTGCAATTGATTTTACAAATGAACTAAAGCTTCAATATCTGAAGTCAACCTGTGAAACTGTCACCAAACACCGAAGGCTGTCCTCTCAGATTTGACTGTGCAACAGGTCATTTTTCATGTCTTGCATTTCACTTTGTTTACCCACGCCTCTACAGATAAAATGGGATCGTTTTGGACAGCCTTTTTGCACTAAAGTCGGGTTACATTTTTTCACAGCAAAGAATATAAAGAAAATGTCACACAGGTTTTACAATTGGTGCAACATATCACACCTTCACTTGTCGGTGCTCAGGCAGTTTTGTCTTGCAGAGAATCTCTGGGCTCGTGCACTGGAGATTTTTCTGGGGCTATTAGGCTCCTGAAACTACTCATCAAAGCGACTTTTTTTTTTCTCTTAATGGGATACAATTGTCTAACACTTTTTTAAAACTCCTGAATCAAGAGTTTGTGTCCTCTTTCTCTTTGCTTCATTTGTCCTGATGGTCCTTTAAATGGGCTCCAGCTGTAGAGATGGACAAGTATTCTTTTCCTGCTGCATGGTGCGATAAGTAGCCTCTCATTTGACCGCCCTTGCAGGCCAATTATAAAGCTGTAATAGGGCAACACCTCCTCAATCTTTCTGTTACTGAAGCTCACCGATCTGTCCCCTCAGTTTCTCTTTTTGTCTCTGTCATTGTGCCTTATTTCCTTCCCCTCTCTCTCTCTCTCTCTCTCTCTCCCCCCCGGCAAAGAGTAGAGAGGGCAGGCGTGGTGATGGCCAGCTCTTGTGTCCTTTAGTGTCCGATAACAGAGCCTTCCCATCAGCTGCTTGCTTCAGCCAAGCAAGGCCTGGCTAATGGATTTGGCTGGCAGGCATACATCCCTTCTTTCCAACTGAGCCACCCTGCTCCCCTGCACCTCTCAATTATTCAGTCTCTACTTCTATGCAAATGGTTTCCTATTGAGGAAAAACCTGCCATTATTTTCATCTGGTTGTTATGTGTGCTGATGCGTGGGACTCCGGAGACTTGTCGGCTGTGACATATGGTATGGCTGGTGAGATGGAGGATGCTGCCTACTTGCCAATCCCTCATCTCCTTCTCGGCGAAGCTCCATCAGACCTGAACCATTAGGGGCTGATCTATCGAAGCGCTGCTCACAAGTGGTAACACTCTCTAGCAGTTCCCTAGCAACCGCCGCAAGCGCTGTTCTCTTTCACTGTAATACTCAGTTGCTTAGCTACAGAGGCTGACGAAACTACACATGACTCCTCTCCCTGTAGAGTCAAGGGCCAAAAATGGGCACTATTGTCCCAAAACTGGTCAATGAATAGATACACAGGATGGATGTCAAAACATGCCAATCTCTCAGCTGTAGAATCACAGTTTGAGTATTACAAACACCATGTAGACTTTTACGGTACAATATGATACTTTTTTTTTTTTTTTTTTTTCCTATAAGAAATTTCCTCCTGGGCCAGTGCATTGAAAGAATGTAGAGTACTGTGTTTTATCGACCACGTTAGAATAACTCATTGGAAGTGGCACACAATTAAACATCAGAAAACAAAACAGGCACATATTACAGCTCAATTAACTTTCCAAACGGAGCACATGTAGAAAAACACAGCCCGGGGGTTTTAAGACACTGCGCTGAAAATGTGAAGTGACCCTCAGATAAATGCACAGGCAGGGCAAACTATTGCAGGGCCACACAATGCTGCATCGTTCCTATACACCTGCTGAATTGTCATACAATCTGTATTCTCATGCAGGTATGAACAATACAGCTTAGATTCCTATTTCACTGTTCATAAAGATTAACCGACCAAGTATGTGTCCCATATGTCATCAACAGATCTATTGCTGCTTGATCAAATCAAATAAATAAATCAATAAAAAAACATTACTGTTTGATCAGAGGTGAAACATTACTGTTTCACTTCTTCCATGAAATCTTCGGAAATCTATTTTCTGTGGTAGCTAGAAAAAGTTTTCATGCTTGTCGGAGTGGATCATGTTATTAACATGCACACCAAGGAAGCTGTATGAACCCACCTGACCAGGAGGTGTTTTTGTGAATATTAACAGGGGAGTAGTCACCCAGCTCTTTCAGGTCAAATAGCATCTATAATTTTTTTTATTCAAATTTAGAATTGGGTGGTTAGCACGACAGCACTATGTGCTGAGACCAATAATGGCAGTATCATCTAATAAAAAATATGAACGTGTAGTTTCTCACCAATGCCCTCATATCTCTGTGTATAAATCCTCCACTTGACGTTTGACTGGAAATGGCTGTGTGGATGCTGGACAAGTTGCATCTTCCTTGATTGCGTTCTTGTATGAGTGTTGCTCCTTGGAGTCAGAGGGTGAATGAAGGGCAGTGGGTTGCTGGGGAGGAGAGGATGGGGGTGACGTTTTTGGAAGACTGTGTAATTAAGGTACATAAAACAGCGAGGCTCGCCGGCAGCAGGAAGGTGTGCTGCTGATTTAGCCCTTCCCCTCTATGCCGGCCACCTGTTAAAGGATTTATTTCCCAGGTCAGTGGTGGGTTCCTGACATCATCAGGCAACCTGTTTCTTCTTTTAGCACAGCGGGAGGGCAGCGGAAAAGAGGGCGGGGGGAACTGGGGAAAAATTACGCAACCTTGAGTTTCACAATTTTGTGCATTGGAGATGAAACTTTTAGACTTCCAAGCAAACCAAAAATATTCGTGTTAATACACATCTTCAGAGGTGTTGAAAGTGTTAGGGTATCTAAGAAGCATTCAAGTGCTTCATTTCCGAGTGAACAGAGCTACAGTATGTGCAGGTGAGAGAAACTTCCTCCTTAAGTCACCTGGGAGACATTGTGCCCTTCCAGTAGCCTACCTCAGCAATGTCACACCCCACCTTAGCAGATGCTTAAAGAAAAGACCAGCAAGTGCATTTACCCCCATTTCACACTCTCATATTTCATTTTCATGTCCACTGAGGTTACCTCTCCGTTTTCCTCGCCACTGCAGCTACTGCAAGGTGAAAATGGTATGTTACCTGTTTATCTATGAGAGCTGCAGTGAGTGCAATCTGTTTACCAGAGCTACAGATCCGTGTGCATTTTGAAGACGTCTCAGAGGTGATTTCATGATTCCGTAGTTAGGTTTATGCTAACAAGGCCAGGGTAGACACACCCCCAGATGGCGGCATGTCTCTGCCCCCTGAGAGGCAGGCACCGCTGGGCACCGCCAGGCTGTAGAAGGACCTGCTACAGCCAAAAATAATTAAGCACGCTGTCACAGGCTTTTTGCTGTATTCACACAAAATGTTCATCCAAGTCTCATCATGGGAGAAGGCCCCTGTCTCCAGTCTATTCTATTCCAGAAACACACACACACACACACACACACTCTGCAGCACTTACTGTTTACACATGATGTCACTGCCAGAGAGCAGAAGAAGTACTCTTTGATCAAGTGTCTCAGAGGAACGGTACTTTGTAAACAACCAATAAGATTAGATCCTCACAGGGCCATAGTTCCTCATTTGTAATTGTATACTTTATGAGATGCTACATAATAATACAAATTATAACGGCTCAACCTGCAGGTAGTAAGCATACTTTGCAGCACCAGTGTACAATATGCATGGTTATGTGTGTACGGTTGGATCTTTGTTGCTACATTCAGAACCGAATTAATGATTATCCTGCATTGTGAGTCAGCCCACATAAGATATAAATTCCCATCCTTAGTCTTATGTTGTCAAACTGGTGACTGGTGGGGCTACAGTCTCTATGACAACATGGTAATCAGTGTGAGATATAACCTGCGATTCGATGTTATATGAAACAAGTGATATTTGTCTTCTTACATTATCAATTGAAATTCGTATGATACGTGGAGAAACATGAAACTGCGGCTCAGTGCATCATCAGGCATAATAAAAATGTGCCGTTAGTGAGAAAAATAGGCTGCTAAAGCAAGGACAGTGAGTGCAGTATAGAAACTGGAGGTATACTTTATACTGTAGGCAGACAGATGCTTCCTGTGCTTTGGGGTGTGCGTTAGATTCCTCAAAGACATCTTCATCTGCCTGTAACTCGTAGAGTTTAATGAAGTTATAAATGTAGCCTTATCTGACTGCTTGCATCATTTTTACTTCACTTCACAAAGTTATATAATTCCAGCTGCGGAGTTTAAAACTCATTGGTTTCTATCATTTATCCTGAAGTGTACAGGCACACCGACAGCAACCTTGAATCGCTGTCCATCCTTTAGATCCCCTCTGTCTCTTCAGTCAGGTGTGGAGAACTATTTTCAACTCTGCCTGAGCGGCAGCACTGATGTGTGCAATGTTTTTCACCTGCTCTTCATCATTTCATTTCATATCCTGAGCAGGTTTACTTTGAAGAAGTGCTATCTGGCCGATGTGTCTGTGTGTTTTTGGCTGCTTTGGGGTGGATTTAAGAGGTTGTTGTTTTTTTGTTTATTTATTTTTTTGTGTCTTCACTTAAAAAAGAATCCTCCTGGCTTTACAAGCCTTCTGTTCCACACGGTCCGACTGCCCAGACGTACATAAACGGAAAACAGCGTTTGTTCAGCTGTTCTCTGATATCTGAAAAAAAGTATAGTTTCATTTTAAATCTGATATAGTGGTATTTGGAAGGAGATAACATGAATCTATTGATTTTGTTTTTTTTGGGATAAAGACAGAAGCGGCTGCCATGTATAACTGTATGACTCAGATTATTTTGTGATTTATATGCTTCTCTCTCGTGCTTTTCTTCCTCTCTTTTCATTCCTCTCTACTTTCTCTCTTCTGGTGGCGTCTTACGTTGGACTTAAAACTGAAATCAGATGGTGAGGCATATTTTAAAGGTCACTGTGCTCATAGTAGGCATCTGCTGGATCTGGCAGAAAGGGAGACCTGCTCGTGTGCTCAAAGGCTCTGGGCTAAATGATTTCTTTTAGTGGGGGTGAAGCTGATGACTGACTGCTCGGCTCACCTTGTGAAACTTAAAACATTTTTCCTTTGTGCCGCTGTGTCTTCTACTCGGCTCTAAAGTCCCACTGTGAGTCTCTCTAGCGATCTAGTTTGCGCCAATTATCTAGCACAACTAACAAGTCCTCCTCCTGCTGACCTGGACTCTGCCTGTATGGAGACCACACATTGAAACTTTCTTGTCATGCCAATCCAACATAGTGGCCCAAATTATCTCATTAGGCCTACATTTTTTGGAAAGTAAGATAAATGATCGTGCAGCATGTGGCTCTGATTGCCGAAACACTCTGAAGAACAAGAGACTGTTGTGCAAACGGCTGGACTGCTATGAATTATGGGGGGCTGGGGGAGGGAGCAGGGATAGACTCCCGTCCATCACGCTACTGCACTCAGGCCAAAAGTGCTCACAGTACTTGTGTGTGACCCAGCTATACGGGGCCTCCCGTGTTTGTTGAACATGTGGAAACATCCCGGCCGCCTGTGTCATCAAAGCTCACCCTGAAGTGCATTGCGCATTAGCATTAATGCAAACCTGCTGAGAGATCCTGTGCCACTCTGTTATCTCCTGTTTGCTTTTCTTATCAAACGGTCGCAGACTGGTGCACACAGACGGGCCAGCAAGTTACTGCTGCCATTCATTTAACCAAAGAAGAAACTGCCCTAGTAAATGTTTAGCTTCTACACCTAAAATCAAACCTTTGTTTTATTGGACGGTTAATTTTTGCACATTTGCCCTAATCCCATGCAATGGCATGACCAGACATGAAAACCACTCCAAGGAATGGGAGAAAGACCATAAATTATCCATTGTTTAAAAAAAAGTCACATCAGCATTTTTGAAAAGCCCATGCAAAGCTGTGGCAAGGTCAAACTCTTGAGTTTAGTATAGCGCTCAGAAACGGACAACATAAATGTATGTTTCAGCATTCCCCATGCCACTAAAGACAAGAGTTTATATGTGTTCTACTAAAGGCTTGTCCCCAGTGAGGCATTTCTGTCGGGGGTAACAAAGTGAGTGTATGCACAGCGTGCCGCAGCTCTCGGTGCAGAAATGGTTGCATCTGTGATAAATACACACGACACACGGATCGCAATAAAGCAGGTGGGGAGCCGACTGATACTACGCGTGACCTTGCGTTCTCAAGAAATAAACCTTTTGCTAAATTCAGCAGTTCAACATACCTATTTCGTTCACTGCACTGCTGAGAAAAAGTTAACGGGGAGCGTCAGGAAGAATTGCAAAGAATGAAAGAAGAGGAATTAATACAAACAACAGAAATGCACAGAAAAGTAGGAGAATTTAGAACGAGGCAGCACTTGGAAGGCTTCCAAACTGGCACCTAATGACTCTAGCATCTACTCTAACCGTTAGCAGCCACTGCACGTGTACCTACTGTGTGGTAACTTCAACTGTATCCCAACATGTTTGATCTCCCGTACACCATGTGGCTATGTGTTGTACGATGAGTAATGTATTCCCACAAGAGCTTGTTTCTTATAGCTCGTGTCTGTGTGGCACAGGAAGGCATTCCATACATTGCGTATGTGTGTTCTCTGTCTTTGAAATATTATTTGGCAGGTGTACCACTGCTCGGTAGCTGCTCCCCAGAGGCGTTTGGTTATAGCATTGCTTCTTCCGCATGGGGCCCTGAATCTGTCTCTGTGGGTGTTTGGAAGAAGGCACGTGGAGGGTTCAGAGGAAAGTCTAGAGAACAACCTCTATTTGTTTTGAAATGTGCCGTCTCTCACTGATGGGCAGGTTTTGAAGCTGTTGTCGATAAGTCCCATGTGTGTCAACACATAAATGAGCCAACCCTTTGGGACCCAGATCTTGTGAGATGGCACTTGTTCAGTCGCTTCAGTCTTTGGTCGAGAGTAGCTGAAACAGACACAGATAAGAGGCTGTTCCCACAGATGGAACCATCATGGGGCCATAGCACAGTTCCATTTACTGTCGTCTCTGCTTGCTCAAAGGTGGTCCAGTTCGGTTTCAGAGTTCCTACATGTGATGTGAAAAAGGAATCTGAATGCCGCTCCCGTTGGTTGGTGTCATCGTGGTTTGGTTGTTGACCACATTGATAAAGTCAAATCAATGCATCTAAACTGTGGAAAAAAAGTAAAAACTTGACGCAAGTTGTTTTCATTTCAAGTTCCGTGACTGGTTTAGTGTTTCTTAAATGTGTTATGACATTGTTAATCAGAATGAGATGATGCACAGAATCGAATACAGTGTCGCTGCAGTAGTAATCTGGACGAAAACAGCATACGTTTAACTGATTAGCTGCACTAAATCCCCCAGGCCCACATTACTCAGGCAGCTGGTTCAGTAGTGAAGGAGATAGTTTGTTGTGATTAGTCTTGTAATTAAACTGCAGAGGCTATGAATACATGAGTAATGAGTGGCACCCTGGATGTGAAAGGAGTTGATAAGTGGGCTGTCTCTTTGGTGGAGCTCTTGACAGAGAGAAACCAAGTGCAGGAAATAGGAAAAGGGCTGACCCATCTCATTGTGACTCAAAAGTGACTCCTGAAGGTCACTGCCCACCACTTCCATTCCATCCAAACTTTTTTCTTCCGCCTTTCTTTGTTCCTATATTGTGGAAAGGACAAACTTTGCAGGGCGTCATCTCCCAGAAACGAGCCCCGTCTCCTTTCTCTGCTCATTCGTACAAATCTAATAAGTGTAAAATGTGCATGGTTATTTATACAGGGAAGATGTAAAAGTACCTTTCAGGACATGAAACGATTAAATCACCATTTCACATTCACATGAAGACGGTCCTCGGTTCAGCCCCAGGGAGACAGACGCTCTTTCAGCATGAGATGTTTCAGCCCCCTGCAGTTTTTTTTCTTATTGCAGCCTTGTGAATGTCAGCATGTTAGCAACCATCTGACATTTTTTTTTTTATGTATGTAGTAACAAGATTTTCAAAGCCCTCATGGCATTATCATATTACTTTGAACTCCAAAATAAAAAAAATAAAAAAATTGAGCACTTCCTTTTCAGTGCCTCAGAGCCGTCCTTAGGTCCACGTTTGCCAGGACTGTAGTGTTTATCATTGATTTAAACAAAGACAGGGTCAGAAGTTACTGTTTGATTAACAAAAACATGTTATTTGCTTTGGGCTGAAGTAGAAAACAACTGCTGTTTTCTAATATTTTGGAAACAAACCAAAGCATCAATGCGAACAAAGTCACAATCACAACAAAAAAATTTTTTTTTTTCAAAATGCCGGCCAATTTTCGTTATTTTCAGTTCCTTTTATTTATTGTTGTTTTTTTCTCGTAGACAAACAAGCTTGTCGTTAAAACTCGCTGGGTCATTTCACTTGATTTTAATGCGACTAGTTATACACCGTTGCCTGGATAAACAGATGGTGACGCTTTTCAGTTTTATGACACTGAATGCGAGCTGCAAGTTAACTGGAGGTGTTCGTCACTTGTGAGAAAACTTTTGGGGAACTGGCTTGACACATCTGCAGCAACACTGCAACTGTTTCCTGCTGTTGTTTTCAGAATTGATCGTAACATTGAGGTTCCATTATATTATATAAATGTTTACCTTCACTTATTTTCATGTGTGCCAATATTGCTGTCCTGCAATAGTTTGCATCTTTTGATGCATCTATCGGATTGAAACGTACCTGCAACATTTGATTGTATTTCTTTAACTTTAAGGGTTTGTAATATGTTGATCTTGAGCGACTGGTAGATTGGAAACATAGTGCAGATAAATTAGGTGTTGTTTAAATTCTATGTGAGATTGAATCAATTGAATTTGTTCGGTTGCGTGATTACTGTGGTGAGTCATGTAACGTCACATCTAAACAACGTGGCATTTCTCTGTTTTTCAGATTCACTGGTTGTCATTGTAACTGTTGTCTGCCTTCAGTCAGTGGTCGCTGCTTGTCACAGTGGATATCAAAGACGAGAGTAAAAAAGTAAAAAAGTTAACGTCAAATAAGTATTATTGGACTGTCGGAGGAAACCAGAGCATCTGGAGACGTCACACACAGTAATTGATGCTGTTGTATACGTTGATTCAAAAAGACAACAAATGTTTATTTGTGGCAAAACATGAGTTGAACTGTCCAAACTCAAGAGTTTGATTGTTCTCGGTTGCCACGCCTGTTGAGTATGGTGAAATAAAGTAAGGCCACACAATAATATTTATCCCCAATTTCCTAATCCTTACTTACCCCAACACAGACTTGAATGCGCGTTTGTAATTACTGTCATTAGGATAATTTGGAGAGCATGTGGCACATGCTGCTGGAACGAGACCGTGCTTAATCTCTCCACCCGCAGTGTCTTTCTCCATCAAATCCACATTGGGCACACATGTCTTAATTGAAATGATGGTTAATGGCATCTGTGAAGGCCACATCACTTTTTGTCTTCCTGCAGCTGTGCTTCTCCAACGCGCATGTGTGCGTGTGCGTGTACGCGTAAATCTTGCTGACATTTAAAGATTCATGAAGCTCAACTCACCAGCTCAAGGACCTGCTTGCGCAGACCCCCTTAGAATTATGATGTACAGCCTCCACTGTTCGCTGCCCTAATCAGAAAAATATAGGATGCAGCTGAAGTCAGGCAACAACATCACAGCCTAATATTCAGTAGCAGAGATGAAAGGCAGTGCTGGAGCTGTATGTGGTTTTTTTTTTGGACATTCAATACAAAACAAACAGGGCTCTAACAGCACATTGCCTTTAAAGTGCTGCCTTAACAGGGCACCTTGCTGCAAGGGAGCCGCCAAGTCAACAATAAATATTGTAAATCCCTGCTGCATGGGATGTTATAGATTGCATCTGTCTGTCGGAGTCAGATTTAGGGATGTTGTCTGTAGTTCACCAGACCCATTAGATTCATCAACAGCTTCTCTCAGAGGGGTTTCTCAGGGGGTCTGTGTCATGTAAAGAAATCAAATAATGCATCCTCCTCGCGCCATGAATGTGGCTGATGTCTCCCAGCAGGACGGATTCCTCTTTGGCACAACAGTGTCACTGATGCTGCTTCTGGGCTTCATCACTGCTGCATAGCCTTGTAATGCCTGCAGAGGAACAACAAACAAAAGGAAAACCTGCAGATTCAGAGCATCTCTGGTATTGTGTTTGTGGTTGTGGGTCAGACATGTACAACTGGGGGCATGCCAGCCACATGTCTGCCCCTGTATGCCTTCTTGTCCAAGATAACTTCCAAACATAGGAAGAATAATGTGCAGCATTTTAACCTAATATCAATACCAATTATTCCTGAAGTATTTTAAACCTAAATGCATCGATCAAGTGTGTCTACATTTTCATTCAATACTTTTAATATACAGCCCTTAAGTTAGTTATTTACATTAAGTCAGTAGCTCTATTTCTCAAGCATTGGTTTGTTGCCTCCAGGACTGAAGCATTGTATAGTGGTTGGCACTGCTGCATCACATCAAGAAGACCCTCGTTTGATTGTGAACTCAGGGCCTTTGGGTGTTGCAGGTTCCCACTGTGCCTTTTGTCCATTGTCACTATACATGTTCAAATCTGCATGTTTAATTACATTGTCTGGGTTTGTTGTTTTAATGATCTACTTCATTGTTTTGTACATCCATACCTCACACCTGGCAAAACGGTTCTTCTATTTAGATTATCTTCCCAAAATTTTGAGAAGTTCTTGAATAAAACTGAAAAAAACCGAGCAAGCTGTCGAGAGCAGTGTCACCTGGCAGCTCCTTCAAGCTTAGGGGGAATGTTAGAAAGCCCAGAGCAGTGGAAACAGCTGGTAGCGCTGCTCAGTGACTTTCTCCCTCTGTCTTCGCACAGGTCTCGTCGTCCCTGTAGACACCACCAGGGCCATTCCTACAGCATGTGTACAGCAAAATAATCATCACACCCCCGGTGTCCTTCACTGTCTGTCCAATTCATACTCACTCTTGTACGCACCTTGCCTTCTTCGCTGCACAGTAAAGCAGCAAAAAAGAAAAAAAAAAAAAATACTCTGTGCCAGCAGGCTGAGAGATGGCTTTTCATTTAAGTGGTCTTTTCTTTTACCCTGAGAGCTTCTTGACATTTGAAGACAGTGTAGACTGACTTGCACTGTACTTTTGACTTGTGTGGATGTGTTCAAGTATTGTCTGTGCATGTGTGGAGTTACTCTGAAGCATTTTCTTGTCAGTTACTGGCTGATGTTATGAGAGTCAAACATTTATCAGTCCTTCATAAGAATGTCACTTCGACTTTTCACAGTGGAAAAAGTAGTATACAATGACCTTATTATTTCACACAAACCTAAAGACTTTTTTTTTAGCATACAGGTAAATCCATAATTAAAAAAAAACCAAAACATTGTACTTTTATCTTGGTTTTGTTCTTGTGAGTTCGTATATGAAATGATTATTGGTCGCGATGGGGGTGAAAAACATTCCTGTGATATTGCATGTGTGCATCGTGGTCTGTCATCATCCTTTTGGAAGTGCTCCCCCTCTTGCTCTTTACCCCTTAGCATGTTTAAGTGTGACAGGACCTCAGTGACACTCACAATGGAAAAAGCTCTTTGAAAGCCAAGCATATGAATAATCACTGAGACACCCCTGTTCCATTTTTAAAGAAGGGAATATTAATGCACCAACAACTGTATCTGCTCAGTATGCGCCAGATCATCCCAAGTCTGCAAAAAGCCCCCTTTCACACGGGTGCTCCGACGAGTGTTAGGGGGATCACTCAGCACACTCTGTCACCATGACAACACCAGTTCCATGTCCGAGTGGGTGTACACACTTCATTTAGTAATCCTTAGCGGCCAACATGGGAACAGCTGTGTGCATGCTGAGAGGGTCTATGCTCGCAATCACGGCAGAATACACTTAATTTCTGTAAATGTGGTCACTCCTGTGGGTGTTGTGTGATTAAGGTCTGACTGACGTTGACTGCTTACATCTTGTGGAGTTTTACTCAGACGCAGTTTGAGCTTAATCTGGAACCGGTGCCGTCTGACTGGTTGTATTCCCGCCTGTGCACTTCAAAAAAAAAAAAAAAAAAATCACATTCAGAAGTTGATGGGAAATACAAAACCAGGAATGATGCTGAAATCTCGAGCTGCAGAGCCCTGAGGGAAGCATGTTAACTTGCCTCAAATGCCACGAGTTTTAACTCTGTCAGCCACACGATTCCCCCCGACTGAGGGAAATGTAAACACACGCAGTCCTCAAGCTAAAACCCAGGCGTCTCACCCAGCTCAGTCTTGTAACTCTCGAGCTTAAGCGGCTCTTGCAGTTGCATATGTGATCCTGATGAGCTTCATGTGTAATTGTGACTTGTCGGTAACATTCTAGCACATGTGTTCTCATGTCATATTTATGTTTTTAAACACGCTACAATTCAATGTAAGTTTAATGCGGTCGATGTGCCAAACTGGGGAGCTTGGCTTTTACCGCTCTATCGTAAATAACATGTAGACACCAAAGAGAAGAAAGAGTTATATAATAACATGAGTTATGACAAAGGAAATGCTGCCTTGTGATTGACAAACGTTGGACAAGTTGTCTCTGTTTACAATGACTACGCATCTAAGTAGACGCTTTTGATGCTTATGGATAAAAACAGATGTTACCAAGAATGTCCTATAATGTGAAAAATATATATATAAACAAAAAAAAGAGATGGATTGGGTTCAAGCTCTGTCATACTCCCCCACCTTGAAAACAACTGCTTTAGTGTATATTACTTTCTCCATAACACCCGACCTCCCCTGTCGCGACTGCTCTAACTGCTACTAACTCCTAATGCCACTGCTAATAAGAACACGCTAGACTCATTGTGATTGATGTAGTTTGCAGTTCATGTCAGAAAACAACTGTATTACTATTTCATATTAAAAAAAAAAAAAAAAAGTCTGATATGAGGTGTATTATAAAGTGTCTCCTTTGATAGATGAGGCTACGAATGGAAGCGACATACAGTTGTGCTCATAAGTTTACATACCCTGGGAGAATTTATGATTTCTTGGCCATTCTTCAGAAAATATGAATGATAACACAAAAACCTTTCTTCCACACATGGTTGATGGTTGGGTGAAGCTATTTATTGGCAAACAACTGTGTTTACTCTTTTTAAATCAAAATGACAAAAGAAAGAATCCAAATGACCCGGATCAAAAGTTTACATACCCCAGTTGTTAATACCATGCATTGCCCCCTTTAACATCAATGACAGCTTCAAGTCTTTAGTGGTCGTTGTGGATAAGGTTCTTTAGTTTCTCAGATGGCAAAGCTGCCCATTCTTCTTGGCAAAAAGCCTCCAGTTCATCTAAGTTCTTGGGCTGTCTTGCATGACCTGCATGTATGAGATCTCCCCAGAGTGGCTCAATGATATTGAGGTCAGGAGATTGAGATGGCCACTCCAGAACCTTCCCTTTGTTCTGCTGTAGCCAATGACAGGTCAACTTGGCCTTGTGTTTTGGATCATTGTCATGATGGAATGTCCAGAAACGTCCCATGTGCAGCTTCCAGGCAGATGAGTGCAAAGTTTCCTCCAGTATTTTCTGATAACATGCTGCAATGATCTTGCCATCAATTTTGGACAAGTTCCATGTGCCTCTGTAGCTCACACATCCCCAAAACATCAGTGATGCACCTCCGTGTTTCACAGTAGGAATGGTGTTCCGTTCATCATAGGCCGTGTTGACTCCTCTCCAAATGTAATGTTTATGGTTGTGGCCAAAAAGTTCAGTTTTGGTCTCATCACTCCAAATGACTTTGTTCTAGAAGTTTTGAGGCTTGTCTCTGTGCTGTTTGGCGTAATGGAAGCAGGATACTTTGTGACATTTGCGCAGCAATGGCTTTCTTCTGGCGACTCGACCATGCAGCTCATTTTTCTTCAACTGCCTCCTTATTGTGCATCTTGAAACAGCCACACCACAATTTTCCAGAGAGTCCTGGATTTCAGCTGAAGTTATTTATAGATTTTTCTTTGCATCTCAAACAATTTTCCTGCCAGTCGTGGCTGAAATCTTTGCTGGTCTACCTGACCATGGTTTGGTTTCAACTAATTTTCTACTTCTTAATCAGCGTTTGAACACTGCTGATTGGCATTCTCAATTCCTTGGATATCTTTTTATACCCCTGTCCTGTTTTATGCAGTTCCATTACCTTTTCTCGCAGATTCTTTCACAAATATTTTGCTTTCCCCATGACTCAGAATCCAGAAACGTCTGTGCAGCACTTGATAAAAGATGCAATGGTCTGTCAGAAGCCCAGAAACTCACTGACCTTTTATACACACACACTAATTACAAACAAAAAGGTCAAAGGTGAGGGTGGGAACCTTGATTAGCCATTCAAACCTGTTTGTGTCAACTTTTGTGCATGTTATCAGGTCAAAGTCACTGGGGTATGTAAACTTTTGATCCGGGTCATTTGGGTGCTTTCTTTTGTCATTTTGATTTAAAAAGAGTAAACACCATTGTTTGCCAATAAATAGCTTCACCCAACCATCAACCATGAGTGGAAGAAAGATTTTTGTGTTATCATTCATATTTTCTGAAGAATGGCCAAGAAATCATAAATTCTCCCGGGGTATGTAAACTTATGAGCACAACTGTAAAAAGGAAAACATTTTGAAGAGCACATTTCTTCCCTCCATGCCTCGTTGCTGAGCCGCAATTTAAGCGACACTTCCTCTCCTTCACCATTTTCCTTTTTATTTTGTTTACGTTTAAAAATTGTAAAAAAAAAAAAAAAAAGGTGATTCAGTAGTAGTGGCGCCCAGTTGAGACATTTCACTGAGTGCTGTTACTTTATAGATCTTTTTTTTTTCTTCAATTTGTTCTGATGCATTACCGTAAAGTTTTCTCACTCAAGTCTTATGAAAGGAGACGGGCGGCTGTTGCACAACATCAAGCATCTTGTCCTAGATTTAAGAAATCCCCGGGTTTTATGGTGTAGCCAGCTGCGATTCACTCTCCTCAGAGCCAGTCTTCACGGTACATTGAGCATTCTTTGTGACAAACTTTTTCAGAAAAAAATAAATGAATAAAATAAAAAATCACTACATTTAAACAACATCACCGGTAGTATTGTAGTGATTTGCCCTAAAGAATGACTATTAAAAAGAGACTGCTCCACTTTTGGACATTGATTTAATTTGAATGCAGCTCAGCCGCCACTAAAATCTAGAGCGTGATGCATAAAGTGCTGTCACTGGTTGTCAGCATCACTCATAGAACTTTATGGAGACTGCTAATTCTATTAGAGAGGCTCACATAAACTAATAAGACTACAGTTTATACTCCATACAAGGTCTGGCTGAACCCATAAAAACAGTGACTGAATTCAAATTAGTAAGTAATAAGTTTTGGCTGAATTTCCGAATGGACTGCAAGTCATTATGTGCTGTGTTGATTCTTAAGTGTGGAAGATAATTGTCATTTTTTATCTACTGCATCTGAATATTAATAGATTTGAATAAAGTTCAAATGTCCACATGCCTGTATGGTGCTGATGGTGAATATATTGAGTTGTAGGTAAGAACAGGATGATTCAGTAGGAGTCACACTACAGTAAATGTGTCCAAGTATTTTTAGCCTTTTGAAATTGTTATTATGTGGGATGATAACACAGCCTCAAAGTCAGAGCTGGCGAGTAAAAAATGAAAGATTGATTAGGCTGTGAAGTGCTGGTCCCTCTCTGAAATAGCACTGCACTTCTCTTCTAAATGAAGTCTAGATATTTCAAAAGATTTTTTAGTTGCTAAGAAAGTGGCATCTTTGAAGTGAGCGTGTCCCCATGGTAGTTATTCCTCAGCGCTGGGATGAGCTGAGGAATAACTTAGTGGGCTTGTCTAAGATGCTCGCTCTCAAAGCTTCACAGCCGGTGTACTAAGGGGTCATTTCATGTCCAGTCCAGCACATCCAGTCTGAAAATCAGTTGCCAACTGGTTGGCCAATTTATGCAACTTTAGCTTTTGATCTGACCCAATCTGGTGAATCTGCAAATGTCAAGCAATGAAGACACATCAAATAATGTTTCATATTGATATTATTTCCCTATTATGCAGCCACTTGATCTACAGCAGGGGCAGTTTTAGGCAGATAAGTTCCATTTTTCTCTGTTGAATGCCAAACTTTCAAGCATTCTTTTACACCTTATATTGTTGCTAACTGCTGTTTGGAATCGGTAAGCAATGGAGTGCTTACCTTGAAATATCTAATCCATCTTTACTTCACGTGTAGCTGTCAGAACTGTTACACTAAGGCTTTTCTTGAAATTTCAAGTTGTTTTCATTTCATGTGTTGGAAATTTTACCGTCTATGTTTGGTGTCATTTCTTTTGGAAAGTCTCCTCGTATCCTTAGAAAAGGCATCCACCTGGTCCCCCAGAGTGTTAATGCTGTATTTTTTGCCAAATAACCCTCCGTACTCTCAAAGAGTTTCCTGACAAGTGCGTGGTCTTTGTTCCAAATTGCTATCATGAATTTTGTTCTCAAGAGCTTCAGCTCTTAAAGCATCATTTGCATCTTACTCAAAGGTGTTTATAAGCAAAAACGGAACCCGCTGAAAACCTGGAAACGTTCTTTTTCTAGACGCAGCATCTCAAAACAAAACGGAGTATATGAACGTATGCAGTAATATTTAATTAGCCCGTGCGTTCATTCTTCCAGGGTCCATAATGGCTTTTTTTTTAGACGCACAACAGCAGTGAGTTTGTCCACTGTAACGACACAAACTCCTTCACTTTCAAATCTGGAACATTTTTAATGTGACATGTCAGATGTGTTGTTATCAGTCAACGGTTAACAGCGCCTTCACCTCCGCACTTTCTGCTCTCTCCTCCAGGGCCTCTTGCTGTTACAAAAACATGACACGCCACAACAGAGAAAAGCACGAGTCACACTCGGGTCCTGGGAGGATTCAGACAAGAGCTTGGAGACACTCTAAATTCTTATTTTCATGATTGCACATAATAATGCTTTTTTATATAGTGGTTTTATTTCAAATGTGATTGAGTGCAAACAGCAGTCGAAACAAATTTGTTTTTTGCTTCAATAGAATTTGAGTAAATTTGACCAAATCATTTTTCTCAGCACACTAACCCCAAAGAAAAGAAGTCAGATGAACAGATTTCTGTCGACTCTGCCGCTTCTACAATTTATTCTCATTATATCGCTTTTATCACTTGATGCTTTTATTATTGGTGCGGAATACTGATGCTGGAATTGTACAAATCTAGTCATGTTAAGAGTAGCATGTAGCAGATTTACCCAGTTTATTGTGATAAAGACTGATTATTATCACAAATGAAAGAGGTCTACGTTGGAGGTATTAGTTTATTCGCTTGTAGCAACAAATGCGTGCGGATTGTTAAACTTAGATAATAAATGGAATCACTTGTTCATGTTTTGCTCACTAGCCTTATAGAGAGTGGGATTGTTATGATTTTATTGCACTTTTTGCTTGATGTTGTCTTCGGTTTTCCAGTGTCAATCATCAGTCTTTGCCGGTTCAGTTTTGTTCCTCACCTTGCAGCCCTGAGCAAGAGACCACAATGAACCAATCCGGTCCATGTTTGTGAAAAACCAGCTCAAAAACGTTGTTTTTAGGGGAGGCTTATTAACTGTGAGGAGAAATGACCAAGTTATTGCCTCGGAGGCAGTGTGCAGAGGGGCCTTTGTGATATGTGTGATTAAAAAAACAACAACAAAAAAAAGGAACCCTCTTGGATTACTTGATGACTTATTTAGTTTGCTCAGAGCAATCTGCCTATTTTTTATAAAAAAAAAAAAATAATTGTATTTTTACCAGCTAATGTTGAAATCAAATTATTATTTAAAATGTTTTGGGCTAAATTACTCACATAATTCTATTTTGAAAATCTTTATTTTTTTGGTTTTTCAATACAAGCTATAACGAATAGAAACATGTGATACTTGATCATTAATTTCATTTTAACAGTCTAAGCAAGGATAGTCATTAAACCTACTTCATTTGGATGTCTGTTATTATCCCTGGAATCAAACCGTCTTTTCCTAATCTACAAGAGAACCATTAGCAGTCCCTTTAACACCACCTAAAATAGAGATTTACGTGTCTCTCATACAAAAGGTGGACTGAGATAATGGTTATACATGTCAGCATGAACTTCTCACCGAGGAAGACACAGCGCTGTTATGTATCTGTCAGCAAATGATGATGAAAGCTGTAGGTTTTACCAAGAGAGGGAAAAAGACAATTATGACTAATGTTCATAATGATGTCGAAACGCTTCATACTCATGTTGCAAATGACACTTTCATATGTCTAGAGTGGGAAAACACGTCTGGTATTATCACAAGTGAAGAGTGTCAAACATGTAGCCCGCGGGCCTCAGCTGGCCTGCAAGTTGATCCAACATGGTCCCTGGACATTACTTGACATTTTTGAGAAAAGTAGGAGAATTTCTGACTCTTTCAGTAAAAGACCTAACACAACATGACAGCAATGCCAAAAGATGAGAGATGTCGCTGCAACAGCCAGCTGCCTTTTTTGTTTGTGATATAGCCGGAATGGAAGTGTATCCTCCCTCTAATTTACATATACCTACCTTAAATCAATTATTTTCACCTCAGGAGGATCAAATATATAGCCCCATGTAGTGATTAATGCTTCTCTGTCAACAGACTTTGAAAAATACACATATAATACAGTAAATGTATTTAAACATATTTAAAGCTTGTTGTAGTGTGTACATTGTTGTGATAATTGTGGCAAAATTCAAGATTTTTTGTATTTTCAAGTGTAAATGACATCTTCAATGTCCAAATCCGTAGAGAATAAATGACACTTGTTGAGGAGTGTTCCTGACAGCCTTTGCAATTCTAAGCTATTTCAAGGTTCTGCAACCTGAGCCACCTGTAACATTCATTATATTCTACCATAGTACTTATTCTATCTTCCATTATTATTACTTAATTTGTTTTAGTAGAACATAACGTTCTTATGAAGTTGTAATTTGTTTGGGTTTTAATAAAATCCACATTATATTCACATCTTATTTATGCGCTGTAATCTGATGCCTCTTTTTTCCAATTAACTCTGTGTGTGTGTGTGTGCCCCCTGAACTAAAAAGATTAAGACAGTTGACAAAAAGGAATATTTGAGCCCATAAAACATATTTAGGTTGAAAATGTAATTGCAGAAAGAGCATACAGATCATTTTACCAACCTGAGCAGTACATTTTTACAAAAACTTGCTCAGATCCTCTTGGTGAATGTGGAAATTGTGACCCAAATAAATAATGAATAATAAAATCATCACCCTTAGTTTTTTTGCTCAACCGTAAATTAGTAATCATTGGAAGTGATTACAAGTTCTTGAGTTTCAATACAGATGTGTTATACCTTTGAACACAATAACTTCAGGTCCTCTAAAACTAAGCATAAAAAGGTGATTTGTGTTTAACTTCACTGCGATACTGAAGCAGCTGTCGGTGTTTTAGAGTTCATCTGCGTCTGAATGCCCTTCCTGTGATCTCCCACCTTAGTTACAAAGTGAAGTATGTCGTTCACCTTACAGAAACACAGCTGTATAAATATTTATTTGATATGGAGGCACTGAGGATACGAGCGGAGACATCCGTACTGGTGCGATAAGGACTGTTTAAATTTTCATGAATTCACCAGTAGTCTGGTTTTTGGCGCTTACCCACACTCTAATTGGCATGTTGCCGTGCTTGTAGTGAAGAACTTCATGAATTATGCAGAAAAAACAACTCGCCACGTGTCCCATTATAACCACATTGTGCATTGCAATTTTCAGACTGCTATTCTGGAAAAAGACAATACTTCACACGGCTCCATTCTCATTACAACCCAGCCTTAGTTTACACGGGGATCGCCGGAGCCCCTTGTTTCTTACCTCTCCCCAGCACAGAGTCTTACCTCTTAAGCCACTTGAGCAAAAGCCACTTAATAGTAGCAGCCTTTTGTATTTCCTCATCCTAACCTATAACCTACCAAACAAGTAGATATTCAAGTGAGAAGTAAATTTAAACCATAAATGATTAATGGTCAGGTAGAGCAATAATATAGTCAGCGGGAAAGTGAGGCTAAGTGCTTTATGTTATGTAAACTGTGAGGTTAGGCGTAAGAAACATGTCCGGAGGTGACTGCATTTTAAAACACAGGCTGTTGTGCTTTCCTTGGATGCCCTCGTCTGAACCACGTCTGAATTTCCCATCCTTCTGCGAGCTGAATATTTCAGTGCACAGAAGTGGATTCTTGATGCATTAATTTGCAAGTTGTGTGGGTGGTAGTTGATTAAGGTATATTTAATGCACTGCAAATTAATATTTAGTGGCCATTGCGGCTGGTTGAAGGGAAAGGCTGCTATTTTGCACTCTGTGAGAAAGTATTATTTTGCATAAACATAAGAATATTCATGAAACATAGCCTCATTAGTTTGAGTTCATGATTGCACAATATTGCATTCAAAGCTCTGTAACCTTTGTGAGGAATCACCACGCATAGAACACTTGTATACACAAACCGGTTTGCTGAGTAATACTACTTTTATCCGCGAAATCTTTGCCGTCATTCTCTGCACATGCGCCATCTGTAATGAACCACTCTTGCGGATTTCCTCTGTGGCTGATTCATTGTATATTGACGTTGACCTGCGCCGCCCAACACAGAGTAGGCCAAGGGTAGCCTGGCAGAATGCAGAAGATTATGTTTCTGTCAAGTCACTGCTTCAATTCTCCTATTTTCCTGTCATCACTCCAATAATTCAATTACGAAGCGACATTCCTCAGAGTGGCCAGGCCAGACAAGCAGGCCAGTGATTGACAGGTAAAGACATTACTATGCGGAGGGGAACCGAGTACAGGGGGAGATATGAATATTTGAGTAGATGGCATAAAGGAGTCTTGTAATTGATTTTCTATCTAAGCTGCCGTTTCATTTACTGAATAAATGCATTCATTTTAAGCCCTGGGTTGCTCATATCCACCTCATTGTCTCATTGTGAGGACAAACTTTATCGTTTTTGGGAACTGATGAATTTGCAGATTCTATATACTTGCTTGACTGCTAACAGCAGTTAAATGGTTTCACAGGACTGGAGTCGTCTCTGCTGAATGTAGTGACCATTTATCCTTGCAAAAAAAGTGGGCTGCGTTAAAATGAATTTTGTGCTTTGTCCCCTTCCGACAGATGTGATCCACACTGTGGGCCCAGTGGCCAGAGGTCATGTGGGGCCTACCGAGAACAATGACCTCACCTCCTGCTACCAGAACTCCCTCAGGCTGATGAAGGAGCATGGTTTGAGTACTGTGGTGAGTACAGTGTGCCGCCGAGCTCACGATCATCTGACGGAGGGTTTTACTCTGCTTCTGTGCTGTTTTGAAAGAAGGAAATCATGAGCTTTGGTGTTTTTGTTTGACAGTGAGTAAGCCTTCAATGAGAAATAAATGTGTTTGAAAAAAAATTTGGGAATTTTGGAAAAGGTACAGCAACAAAAGGATTTAGCGTCTTTCATTTTAGATACGGTTCTGAAAAGCTCTAATCTTCTTTATTTAAACAAAAGCAACAGAGAACACAACAAAATGGTAACGTTTCATGTTTGTCAAATGAAGGCATTTCATGTTCACCACTTTGGCTCCTGATTAAATGACAGCCCGAACTTTGTATACACGTCTGTATACTGCAACTGTGAATTACGCCATTATTCTTTTGTTTAGGATGCCACTTTAATGTGAGAAAAACGTAGCCTCTCCTAAATTCTCTTGAGACCTTCACTTAGATTTGTGATTTATTGTTTTCTTTCCAAGAACTGTAATGTCTCGCACTTAAAACGTGGCTTAAATATGCCGGTGCCGCCTCTTCAAGACGAATTTTGTTCTTTAAAACACCGGAAAAAGAAGGAGTTCAATGCATGTGGCTAAAGGGGGCTTTAGATGAGACAATGCCCACACAATCCACAGTTGGCAACGGATCATTCGCACACTATCTTCCAGCCAGTTGCGGACCGTATGTTTCAGGCTGGTTTCTGTGATATATGGATTTGCTCTGCCCACAGAGGGTAAACAAATCACTATCACACCAAATGGCCACAAATCACATTTTCTGTGCCAACCTACTGCCCCACAGCCTCATCAGAGGCCAATCAATGGAAGTGCTTACCAACAGTGAGAGGAGACATAGCTGAGTGCCACTTTCATTAAAGATGATTGTGACAAATTCTTGCTCTGATGACTTATTGTGAGTGCAATAGACACATCTAGGTAGCAATTAAATGGATTGTGAAGCCAAATGTCTGAAGTAGTTATGGTGTTTTGAAGTAAGATCAAAATCAGTGGTATGCCTGCTGCTCCCGAAACTCCAGTAAGATGTGAGGAGCCGCTAGCATGGTATTGCATTTGACTGGTGGGAAACAGAGTAATTCCGTCAGTTCTGTTCTGTTCAAGGCTTCGCGGGCAGAGAGAGCACCTACACTTAAGCAGTGGGCCCCTCAGGCATCGTGGTAGGAGCGCACCAGTGGGTTGTGTGCTTCCGTCCGCAAACACCCCAAACCTCGCTTTGTTTCTGGCGCATTCCAAAGATTTATTTAGTTTCGGTCTATCTCTTGCTTTATTTATCTAGTAATCCATTTATTTGTGAGCAACAGAGTTTATGTTTTTAGTGGGAGCAGGCTGGATTCTGTCTAATGTATTTATACAGCTGTTCTGCATTGAGGCGACGTTCAGTGAAAACAGTGGTGTTGTGTGATTGACTGGCCTTGTAGGATGAGCGTAATCATTGCATTATCTTAGCCACAGTCCATTTCGTCTCTCCTTCCTACAAGGACAACAAAAAGCCTTTTCACCAAAACCAGAGAGGATATAGCTTTCTTTCTTCAAACAGGAATGCGGCCTTGATTTGGTATTACTCCACTCTGTCTTGATATACGAGAACAAGTTTGAGTGAGGCTTTAGGGCTCCTCTGCTATTTCTTTGTTAACAGACAATCTCACCGTCTCTTGATGCACAACACAATGAGTCCAAGTTTGTGGTCAGCTGATCAGCACTAAGTTCATTTTGACTTATCTGAAAGGGTTTTCACTCCCAGCGTTGCTGTGTGAGAGAGAAACAAGCGATCCCACCGAAGACAGGCACCCCGCCAAGTGGGTCTGCAAAGTGGGCAGAAAAGGGGGGCCTACAGTTGGGAATCCTAGATGGCTGGCTCCCTAATTGGGATTCCGGGGCATTACAGAGGAATAGGAGTCACAACAAAGCCTAACACAAAATAAACTTGAGCATGAAAGATTAAAACGGAGAAACGGTTTCTAGTTAATCCCTGTTACTTGGACCTCAAAGCCATCCTTTAGGCTACAAAACAGTATGGCTACCACCGCCATCACATCAAAATCTCCCAGCGCATGTAAGCGTGTCGTAACAGGGAGTTTACAGGGATTTCCACTGAATTTTAGGACTGAAAATGTGTTTCCTGTACCTTCGGGCAGCATGCTGTGTATGAGTGAACATTTACTAGTATCCACGATAGTCAGAAATTAGATAGAAGAGCTTTTCCTGTCCCTAAGTGATGTTGCACTGATTTACAGATCTACTGGGATGGAACAGGGGAAGATTGAAAATGTGACTTTTAGACAACCTCAAGCATTTCCTGACTGGGTTTTTTGGGATTGATTCTGAGTTCAGACCATTATTATACGGTTAAAAAATAATGAAGATAAATTATTAAAATGGTTAATAAAATATTATTTTTGATGATGCGTAATGCCTGAGGCATGAAGGATTACCGCACCTTGGTGAACTTGAATAAAAAAAATAACTTTTTTCACTGAGATCGTGTTTGTTTATGTAAAGCCAGATGTGCACCTTTTTTTTTTTTTCAACCTTATTCCACAAGGCAAATTCTTAAGCATGGGGTGTAGTTGTTAGACTTGCTGCAGGGTGGCCTTCATATAGAAAAATTACAATCAACCCGAGCCAAGATACCTGCCGTTTAACCCAAACAGTGAAGCTGAAAGCTGTCTGGAACATAACACACTTTAACATCCTCACTCTATCTTAGTCTCTGGATAAATATCAGCACGTCGGATGGGCTATTGAGTTGTATTTTCCAAATCATTTGGCTGCCGTGCATCCTGGAAAGTGATGGCGTGTATCGGTGCCCATGTGCATGCATACATTAGGTCTTTTAAGAGCATCTTCCTGGGGCATATATATGTGAAAGTGCCTGTGCTGCTGCACAGACCTTGCTCGTGCTTGCACTGCCTGGAGGACTCTCATGCTTCAGTGCTTTTTTTTTTTTCTTTTCTTTTTTTCTTTCCTTTTTTTGCTGTGGCTGAAAGGGCAGCATGCTGTCACAACTCCCCAGGCTCTGACTGACCACAGCCCACAGCCTGGATGCCAGCATTGCCGGCTGGGCTCTGCAACATCACACTGGGGAGCCATGGGAGCCGTGCAGCCTGCGAGTAGAGTTGCAGCTCTGGGCTGATGAGCGGCGCGTTGTCAAACAGCCCCCTCCTCTGCTCAGTGCTTGTTACACTGCCGTGTGTGCTCAGGTGAAGTGCTACTGAGAAAGTATAGCTAGAAACAAGGGATTTTGGTGCATTGATTCCAGGCGTGAATTGTGATAATAACACTACCCCAGCCGGTCGATGCAAGTGAGGACTCTCTTGCAGGCTGTCAATATTTGCTTGAGCCAAGCCATATTAAATAGGGATCATTATGGCTGCTCTGATATATGGAGCATGCTGTGATATTATGGTCTATTTGGAAGCATCAGAGATAGTTTGAGAAAACTCACTGCTCAGCAGTCTGTGCCATAGATTTCTAGAGGTCAAAAGACAGTAAAGGTCGCTTGTGTTTGTGTGTGACGGTACCACATCATGCATTAGGCATGCCTATTTTTGAATAATCGACAGAGACTCATAACCCAGGTTTACAAGTACATTTTTTAATTCCAATTTATGTGCTGTTTTTATTATATATTCAGGTTTTTATTATCAGCATGCATGTGAATGTAAAAGTCAGCAGAATGTGTATACTGTATATGAGTACCGTCAGACCCTAAAGGGCCTCTTTGGAGAAGAGGCAGGAAGCCTTACAGGACATGGAGCTGAAGAGAGAGTTAATGCTGGTCCCTTTGCTCAGTTTAGTCATGGAAGGCTGCTCGGATTCTTCCCCTGCAAGCAAGCATAGCATCTGTCAGGCAGAAAGAGACTGGTTATGTTGTGGGGGGACGCCCCCATCTGAAAGCCATTGAGCTCTTAGACTGTCCTACATTTCAAAGTTCATATGAAACACCCCGTATGCTGTGATGTTCAGAAAAAAACCAAAGTTTACCTAAATCACCAATGTTGATTCATTTAATTTAGTTTGTTTGAAGTCCTTATGGGATGGTGTGTAGGGTGAAGCAAGGGTTTTACTCCTCAACTAATGGTTTTGTGGGAAACCAAGCCTCTTTTCTCCTCCTAATTTGACTTTGACAGGCCACAATTTAATGCTTTCTAAAAGTATTTGTCATTACTCTATTTCTGGCAGCCCACAGTGGGTTGGCAGCTGCCAGTGTGGACAGTGACAGGGTCACAGACTGTATTTAGTGGCCTCCTCTCTGACTCCCAGTCGGCCCTGGAAGTGTTTAGTAGTCATAACACACTGGCTTCGAGGAGATCCAGCAGGGAAGCCACAAATTGCCCGTTGAGAAAAATGCTGGAAGCCAAGTGGATTGTAGATGAATGGTGTAGAATGATAGGATTAGCTACCCTTCTCTGTGGGCTCATTCCAACACTTTTAGGAGCATGAGCTTTTATTCATTTTGCTTGACAGCTTTCCAAAAATTAATTCCCACAAACAATACGTAACCTATATTGGCACAGATCTGCATGCACACCCTTGCAGGAAGATGACAAATAATAGTAACCAACACCATAGCAAATGGAGAAGGAGTCATACCTCCAAGGTGTCTTTTGATACAATACGATAGACCGTATTCGGGGATTTTAACAACGCGCTCTGTGGCTATCCAGGTAAAGTGTCTATTCTGTTCTGGGAAATAGTGTAAAATACGCTGTGAATATAATTTACTGTCCCATCTTTATCAATGTAGGTCACCGCTGATATTTGAAAATGTGTTTTTTACTGCTTTATTTAAGGGCACTGGGGGGGTCTTTGTCATTATTTATGCTTGCAAATACTACCATATCGAGCTTAACGACACTGTTCTCTGTCCTGTTCCATTATGGTGCACCGGCTCCCCAAGTGATTAATTAATTTTAATTTTTACACCGAACAGATCGCGTGCAAACTTTTCCTCGTTCTGCTCCTCTCTCCTTTCTCGTAAATTAATGTCCGGGAGTGCAGGCAACTCGAGACTAATTATATAATGAATGAGAGAAGCATGGAGACTCGATTGTGCACATATTTGGCTTGTGATCATAGCAAAGTAAACCGTGTCATTAGTTGGGATAAGAGAATGAGAGATTCAATGTTGCTCTGATTGCAAATTTCAGTTGTTTTTCGACAGCATCCAGTGTTTCGTTGAGTTTTAGTGTGGCTATGCAGACCACACTTTTGTTGATGTACTGCCAAAATATTTAGGTTTGTTTTTGCTATCATTAGGCTTAATACCTCTGGCAGCTTTTTATGTGATCCTAATGTATTTTGGCTATTCTTATTTCAAAATGTTTGAAGTATTTGCTAATCAAAGTGATAGTGTTATCGAAACATCATTAGTGGAACATAAAAGTCAAGTTGAGTGATATAAAACCTTCCACACTGTTTGTTGGAGGGAATTTTATCGGGTGCGGTCTTCCAGTGAGCTGCGATGTGTGACTATAACCCAGCTCTCTGCGAGTCCAGCCATCGCTTGTTGCCTACTTCCACACACTGTGCAACACCTGCATGCACCGACAAAGGTTAATTAGACCGAAGCTTCCAAAAGGTCACAACGCCATTTAAATTACTCATTTCTATTTGTCTGATCCAAATCATTGGCAACACTGGGCCAATTAGATCCAATTATCCTGATAGTAGTTGTGGTGGTCTGCCACCTAGTCTAAGTTAATGACCAGTGGAACCTCAATTACCCAGGCGGCCTAATTCAAAACGAGGCAACCACAGCAGGAGGAGGAGGAGCTTCAGGTGTGGGCAAAGAGGACAGTCCTGTCGCATCATCTTCCCCTGGCATTCGCTCCACTCGTTGGAAACAGCAGAAAACTTGTGTGAGGTGAAATATTAGGATATGTAAAATGTGACATTTCCACACACCTCGAAAGGGGTAATCACAGTTGATGGGGACGCAAGAGGTAATCTCCAGAGCGACTATGTGAAGAGGACTGATGTGAACATGCTAGTGTCTTGATTACAAGCACAGGGAGCCCGCAGCAATCAGGGGAAAGCGTGAATCCTGCCTCTGACACAGACTACTCCACCTAGATGTTCTGAGGGAATCGGCAGCAGCAGCTTCATTCTATGTTAATGTGCACTGACAATAATAAAGGCTCTTCAAATAATTTAGGCATTAAAGCACAGTCAAGCAGTGTAAGACTCACTCAGCACACAGACTGGTTTCGCTTTATCTTTTTTTTCTTCTTTTTTTTTCCTGCTGCTGTACCTGGCTGTGGGGAGTCTCCGGAATTTCTATGAGGCTCATATCCCTCTGTGGTACCATCTGAGAATAGAAGCGACAGCTCGCACCCAACTGAGGGACTGTCAGAGGAAGTTGTTGATTAAACAGATGTCGCTCCTGCCAGACGCCATGACACACGAGCACGGCAATAAGCACACATTAATTAAACATACCTGAAGAACATGTGCAATGCAGGAGGAATAAAAGCAGTCCTACCTAAGTGTCGTCTTCACAACAGGAATGAGAACGTGACTCACTTTTAACTCCTGATCTTACTTCCAGCACCTCATTGAATTCAATCAATCAACATGCTTGGGAATCTACCCAACGAAAAGTTAGTGACAATTACTTCCGATTATCAGCGTGTCATTCAGCTAAAGTGCACCGTTCGAACACCGCATTTTGGAGCCGTGCTGATTTTCAAAGAATCTCCCGAGTCATTTCCCTGAGCGAGGCCACTTTTGAATCACATTGTTTCTGACAGGGAAAAAAAAAACTAAGGAACAGACAGTGAGAGGATGGTGGCATTTTGTTTGCTTTGAAATCTCCTCAATTAAACCAAAACGTACTAAACTCCAACAAAACTCTGCCCGTCCTCATTGAAAGCCTTTTTTTTTTTTTTTTTTTTTTGCTGCTTAGTAAGCTCCCATCTGTTAAGAGCTATGCATGAGACTGAAACACGAGTGTCATCAAACATTTCCTCCACCACCTGATAAATGCTGCTCCTTTGATCAGAGGATCTGAGCGCAGAAACAGGATGTGAAATACATTATTGTACATGCAAATAAGGCTTCCCTCATAGGCTGACAGTTGCTCCTCATCCAGTGCTTCTCAGCCATCACAAAGATACTGTAACAGATTGCTGTTCAACGGCAGCAAACTCAGTGGAATGAGTTCTTGTTTACATCATTATGGTTAATTACCATGCAGAATCGGTCCAGCCAACAGCGCTTGTGTGTGTGCGTGTGCGCGTGCGCATGTATGCATGCGTGGATGCCAGCCAGTGAAGTGAAGCCGGACTATCATGCTCTGTCATCTCATCACTAATACTGCACGTTCCCCAAGGTAACGCTCTCATGTTGCTGCAGCCTGTTTGGTCACCCTTCTGGTCCTTTTGAGATTGTGGCGGTGGGTGGAGGAGTATCAGAAGAGCGGAGATAAACAACCAAGCAGGGAAATCCTTTGTTTGCGAGTCATCTACAAATCATCAACTCATTCTCTTACGATAACCGACCCTGAAATGTTGATGACACGACATTCTGTGACTGCGATACGCTTGGCATCATATTCAATTCAAAACTCACAGATGGACATTTTAATTGTTGTCACAGTAATAATATGAAAGCTGCGTTCCTGCTTTCATCTTAATGCCCTTAATTAAAGTTAAACAGGAAAACAATGACATGTGCTTTCATTTGAAAATAATTGTCATTGACAATAATTTCTCTATAACATCTTAGATATTTATGTATTACATAAGACATCACATGATTACTGCAGCAATTATTATGACCAATATTGCCTATTAGCAGCAGCAACTTCAGCAGGTGTGAATCGTACTTTCACCCTGGTGTTTAATCTAGTTACTCAGCCTCGGAGGTCTCTCAGCTCTTTTCATTTGTGGCTGTTATAAAGCCAGGTGTTGAACCCAGCGTCGACCTTGGCAGGGCCCTGCCCATGAAACTGGAATTTCCTGGTTTATCACGGGGTTCCATTTCAACAAGCTTGCACCCAATTATCCTTCAATCATAGTCCCCAATCTTACAGATGTGTTTGGTCGGGGGACAAGGTCTCTCTGTCGTGGTTTGGCACACAGGGGTTGTTCTCTTTCACTCCACATGACATGTTTTCAAGGTAGAAAAGCTCAGATAATGATGGATTTCACCCAAAAGCTGCCCATTTAAGCATTTGTATATTTTTCACTGAATGAGCAGCCATAATTTCTTTCGATCAAAGTTCTTGTATTACTTTAGGATTTGACATAAAATTTAGATCTTAAACCCTGCGTGCTTTCAGGGATCAGGTTGGGTTTTGAATAAAGTAATTGAACAATTCCTACAGGAGATTCAAATTTTGCATGACATTTTGTCTGAAATAAAATGTAAAAATGTTACAAGAAAAAATAACAAAGATGTCTTTGATCATTCTAATTCTCTTTTGGCAAACAAGAAGTTGCCTCTCAGGCTTCTTAAAGTTTCTTTTGTGACTTAATTCCGCTCATGTTTTTCTCTTTCTCTTTCCTATCCAGCGTCTCACTTAGCAATTCTGGGACTTGAATCCTGAAACCAAGCACCTACTCCTTGTCTGTGCTCTGAGGTTATTTACAACTTCTCACTGCATGTTTTCCTCAGATTTTCTCATAGCCTACCTTAAAACATACTTGCATCCTAAAAGGCGCTGAGCCCAACTCTTCCCTGTGTTTTGTTAATGCATTGGTTCCCATGTGTTTTTATCAAAGAGAATGCTTAAGGCAGAGAACTGACAGGTTTTGGGAGCCTTGGGAATGTTTGTAGTTCTTTGTGCTGTTGAGACTTGAATAAGTGCGTATCTCCATCCAGAATGTGTATAAAGTTACAGATTGATGTTTATTACATTGGCCTTCTGCTTGGCATTTTTTACCATCAGTATTGTTGAAATAAATGGCAGTAAAAACACAACTGTACTTATTGTCCTGACTATTTATGCGGTGTTTATGAGACAGTTCTTAGGACACGTGCACAAACGTATACATGTTAAACGTCTTGTCCCCCTATAATTCTATTATTCCAAACGGAATCACAAGTGCAATTAAATAACTGTGTGTATGGACAGACATGCTAGTGTGTATTCTCCCCTGTATATTTCCTTAATCACAGTGACATTACCCCGCACGTATATATTCGGTTTAGTGCCATTATTATCTTCCAAGGTCACAGCTAACGAGTGCTGATGCACAGTACTTGATTGACTCACAATGATAAACTGGCTCAATTTAGCCCTACTCAGCAATTCAGGAGGCAATGCAGCACCTTGTGCAGGCTTGTATGTATGTATGTATGTATGTATGTATGTATGTATGTATGTATGTATGTATGTATGTATGTATGTATGTATGTATGTATGTATGTATGTATGTATGTATGTATGTATGTATGTATGTATGTATGTATGTATGGTTTAACACTGCAGTATTGCATTGCATCCACAGAGGTACATTTATATCCGTCCCAAGCAAATGTTTTGTCTCTGTCTCTGAATCGCTCTCTCTCTCGCTCTCTCTCTCTCTCTCTCTCTTTGTCTCTGTCTCTCTCTATCCCTCTCTCTGTGTGTCTACTAGCAATGACATTTCAGTTCAGACAATTCAAATTTGCTTTCCAAGATTATCTCACTGGTTAGTAATATTTGAGATAAATATGTGGCCCTGTTGTTGACCCAGCACTTAACATTTATTTGAATGATATGCACAGACCATTGCACTGTGGTCAAGTGTTTTATTATTATTTTATGATTTAATTTGTGATAGAGTAAGCAGTTAGCGGTTCAGTACTGGACACTGGATTTTCCAATGTGAAGCCAGTCCTTGAATTACCCCCCCCCCCCCCCCCCCACCTTTGCATTTTCTCCTGTTCCAAGTTAATTAAAAATTATACGACATGTTAGCATTAAATCATTATGAGGTAGGCCTACTGAAGTAATCATTTCATGGGGTAATTTAGAAGATTAAACATTTCTTTCATTGTCAACCAGTGGCCTTAATATCTCAAATGTCACACTCCCTCTTTATGAATGATGCCGCAACTGTCAGAACCATGGAACAGATTTAAATTTAAATCAGCTATTAGTGTACCTATACCCACCTTCTTCATTTCACATTCAGATGAATCTAGAAAGCCCAATGGTTTAGTCACCGTGCTACATCCTCGATGAAGTGCCTGCCAGAGTGAACGCCAGGTTGAATCCTGTTTCACGGTTTGACTTTTTGCACACAGCTTGGAACGCCTGATAACCTCCAAATCTCACCCAGCTTAATATCTAATGTCACATCCATAAACCCGTGGTAATGACAGTACACATGGAATAAAATCCAGGTCTCTCTATAGTTAAGGACTCGCCTCACCCTCACTGAGAAGCAGAGAGCATGAACATGTGAACATGAAACACCAAAATGAAATCATTTTCAGATATGTATAGGAATATCCACAAAGCAAATGTTGACTACAAGACCGGTTATTTTTTTTATTACCTGTAAATCTCAAGCGTGGCGGTTAGAATTCTTGAGAATGTCCAGGGTTCATGCCTGTACTGAGCTGGGGGTTGCAATCCTCCTCCACTTTGAGAACCCCTGTGATAAAATATTTGTATTTGCAGAGCACTAAACACAGAGGACAGGAATCTATTGGGGTATTGAGAGATCACTTTCCGGACTGAGCACAGGCAAGCCGTCGAGCGTTTAAAGAAGAACACACTTTTCAATCTGTTTTGCTGAGCGATGTGGTGACGAAGCCTTAATATGAAACTGAAAAGGCCTGATTTTAGATAAGTGCACACAGCTGATTGCTTTGGCCTAATCAAAACTGCCATGCCTTCAGTGTTGCACCATAAGGAATCTTTGACTCCCCACCTGAGTCCATTCCTGCAAGAGCTTTTTCAAGGAGGAAGCTGAGTAATAAGGAACTCTGAATGTGTTTGGCATCAGCACTGCTCCTGCTTAATGGTCTTTTACCCAAGTGTAATTATGATCCACAGCAAATACTAATCAGCCTGCTCTGAGTTCTGTTGTAATACATTATTGATATAGAGAAATGACAGAAACACCATAGTGTGCCTAACTTTTTTGGATATATAAGGAATTTTCCCAAATTGTTTGGTTACATCATGTATAGCAGCAGAACAGGATTTGTCTATCCTATAAAGTGATGCAGTACATTTTTGCTCCAAAAACATGTGATGTATTTGGTGCAGAGAAAATGGTTTTCCAGTTTTAGCAACTAATTAATTCTTTATCAATATTCATGATGAACTCCACATTTAGAAAACTGTAATTAGCTGTATTATCCTCTGGCCATTTGTGATTAAAAAAAAAAAAAAAAAAGTTATCCATAGAGCTCCAACCAAACCACAGCCACAAATCTGGTTTCTGACCAAACTGTTAGCTTTACCTGGAAAACGCTTGTTGTTCCAGAGGCAAACGAAATGCGAAAACACTGCTTCGAACCAGCGTTTGCTCTGCGGGAGAGCGGATTGTATGGGTTCATAATTCACAAGAGCCACCTGGTGATTCCTTCAGTCACCTTCCGGTTTCCTCTCAGCCAGCTGCTCCCCAAACTCCCAATCAATCTGCAGTTGCCATTGGTGCTGCAATTCGCCATGACCTTGAGTGGCGTGTCCTCTCTCTCTCTCTCTCTCTCTCTCTCTCTCTCTCTGTCTCTCTCTCGCTCTCTCTCGCTCTCTCTCGCTCTCTCCCTCCTCTCCATTTGGGATGTTGGTGTGATTTGGTCCCTTCTCATCCCTCTTCATTTGAAGATGCACCTGCGCTCCAGACCAAGATAGCTCCACTTATGAGAGCAGCTTTGGGATCTCAAGGCATTTAACAAAAATCTTATTTAAGGCCCTGGAACTGCTGTTTTGTCTCGTCGAACTTTGTGTTTTTCCCACCATGATGAAGCAGGACCAACATTCCTCTCTTTGGGCAAAAAGTATAAAAAAAAAATAAAAACACTAACTGCAGGTGCCTTTATTTTGCCACTGTTTATATATTTATTGCATATATCCTTGAGTATTTAGTCGACAGGTATACGGGACGTCATAATTTGTATAAGAAAAAGAAAGCAGCTTAGAAGAACATTTTATTGCGGTTTCTGAATTTTCCCAAAGTCTGTTTCTCTTTGTGTTGAAGTGTGAAGGAGGTGGGTGATGTGCTGTTCTGCTTGGTTGACCATAGACATGTATTGTCTGGCCCAGGCCACAGTGGCAGAGTGGCTCCATTCATGGCCCCAGTGTGACAGAGCTGTCTCTACATGAAGGTGACCCTCTCTCTGGATCCTCCGCTCTTCTCAGCTTGCCCGTCAGGTCCTACCGGCGATATGGTCTATTAAGCCCCTTAATGATGACCGCCACCCTCATGCACTCACAAAATAGACCCCTACTCCTTCTGATTTTTTTTCTGGAAGTGTTGAATGCGTGTTGGTGCATGTGCTTTTTCTCTGCACCTACAAAATATTCTCACATGTAACCCGCTTTTGTCTGAGGGGAGATTTTGATTAAGTCTGGGTGCTTGGGGGAAATAAATCTCCTTTGGGATTTAAAGGTAGATACTTTGAAGCGCCAATCCTTCAAAAGGCTTTTACACTCAATAAATCCACTAACGCCCCAATGTTTCAAAACACAGCTTTTATAGCCTCATACTTTATATCCATATCCTGCACTGTAGTGTAAAAGTGACAGGAGTACTCGGAGATGGCAACAAGCCTTCGGGAGCACTCTTACCAGTGCTTTCACATCTGTTGATCCCCAATATCTCTGTACCTGCCATGAATTAGAGAAGTTTGCTTCATGACAATGCACATGTAGTATGAGCTTCCCCGAGGGTGTCAAACAAGACACCAAGATGCTCAGATGGCTCTTGCTGGGCTTGGTGTGTCTGCACTGTTGCAACGAGTGAAAATGTGTGGACAGGAGATGAGCTCTGGTCTCTTTAGGGCATACTCACCACACTACCTCTGTATTGCAGTCACGTGTATTCAGAGGTAATGTCCCAACATCCATTGTCTGTGTTCATCTGATTTTCCAGCAAGACAGCTCAGGCACAAGAGGAGGACAAGCAGCAAACTCATTCTTGATGATGGATCTCAATAGTTGATTGAGTTTGTGATATTAATTGATGGACATTTATAGTTGGAGTGTAATAAGCCATGCGAGGCTTTCAGGGTACTCTCCACTCTGGTCTGTATACCCCGCCTTCAGATGTATTGCTTTTATTGGGCGATGGAAACCTCTTCACCAGACGAGACAAAATAAATGTATTTAAAGATCTGAGGAAGGCGGGCCTGCCAACCTTCATTCAACAAGAGAAAAACCACACAACTATGCTCAGTCTAATGCCAAGAAGCCATCTTTTGTTGACTTGACATTAAGATATATTACTTTAAACAGATGTTAAAGCTTTAGCACATGTTACATTCATGGGTCTATAGCTTTTTTAGCTTTTTTAGTATGTTGTCATTGTAATGTCTTCTTTACATTTAGTTCAAACACTTATTATAACAATATCTATTTCAATTCAAGAAAGGTCTTAAACTGGGCTTGTCGATTTTATTCATAGTTACTTATAAAGAATTGCATGTGTGATAGTCAATGAAAACATAGCTTTCTAATATCAACCATTTTACATACACATGCAGTAATTTTCTTATTGAGTAGAGATTTGGCCAACACCAGAAGTGCACAGATAACTGGGTTATTAATTAACTGTAATGTTGTGTTATATGCCAGTGGTTCATTGTGGTCACAGTTATGCCGTAGCTATGACTCACAGCTAAAGCTGACATCATTAAAGGCAGAGTCTGCATGGCCTGCAGCTTATCTGCTGCTTTGTTTACATAGACAAATCACAATAGCAGGTTTCCATGCTCTTCCCTCAATTTTATTTTGATTACTAGTTGATTTAATAAAGCTCTATACATGTCAGCTTTTATGAGAGTGTAAATCAAATGCATGGAATTCACCAGGTTCATTCTTGGTGCATTTGTTCTGTTTTTGCATGGAATGCGTTTGCTTTACAAATTCATAAGCTAAGCTTTAAATATTTCCAGACAAGCACAATATGAAATTTTTTTTATCCATTTTTTTCTAAGGTCTTGTGAGACATTTATGTGCATCCTCGCTGTCACCTTTCAAGAGTGTTTTCATATGGAGACAATGAGGTACAAGGCCCTTTGTTTTTGCCTTAGGTGTGAATATCATTAGCTCCTCTGTGAGTGCAATAAATGCGAGTAGGTGCAGTAGCCTTTGCTCATGAGACAATAAAACACATATGGAAATGGGCCGACAGCATGACTAATAGCTGGCAGTTTGAGCCACGCGCCCATCTCAGCAAAATGCCTGTTCTGTGAAAGTGAGCCATTATACAGTTATCAATGAGCCCGCTTCGCCTTTGATCTCTCTTTTAAGAGTTGGGGATTTCATTGCCAAAAAAGAAACACCTTAGAGAAGCCACTGGTTTGCATGCTGCCTGCAGTGCATTATGCCCAAAATGAGGATAAAGCGAATACAAAGGAGCCTGTCACTCTCCGTGTCCCTTCTGTCCCTAATCCTCCCACTCCCGAGTCTGTGCCTGCCACACCATCATCAGAGCTCAGATCAAAGTGTGAGAGAATGGCCCTCAGGTCTGCACAGAGGGTGCGCTGACCTCCTCAGAGCTTACGATGTCCTTGGACCAAAGTCCTTCTCTTCCCTGGACATATTCATTGGAAACCGATTCTGTGCAGTGTGCCTAAATTGAGCTTTAGTTTGGATCAGCGATCTTACTTTATGGACATTCCCTTAGGCAGCCATCGTATCTGGAGTGTTAGTTCTATGAGGACAATTTAGCTATCTCATTTGAAAGCCCTTATGTTCATACAGCTGGAATAAACTGACTTTGGAAACGTGCATTCTTTAGTGTACAGAAGAGACCATATATTTGTATTCATGCCTGTGGTACTGCAAGGTTTATTACTTAAAGCGCACCAGACCAGTATACACTGTAAATTGAAAAATAGTGTTTTCTTACGCTAATACGACACAGGTTTTGACCTCTCATCCTACTACTGTTAATTAGTGTTGCTTGTTCTTACCTCTGGGCAAACTTAGATTTATGGCTTTATGTTGTGCGGAGCGTTAAAGCGAACGTGTACCGGGACTTTATCTGCCCGTGTATTACAGAAACAAAAGCACATATATACTGTATAATACTTAACAGGTGTTGAATGGCTACATGAACTTTGCATTACATATGCAATCAAATATAATGCAGACTAATGTAGACAATTGAGATCATTTGCTGATTTTTGAGAAGCTCAATATTCATTCATTCATCTATTATCCCTCCATTTTCAGTCCAGAGATAGATCAGTCGCATGTAGCCTCCCCAAGGACAAACACTGGCATGGAGGGAAATAGCCATTTTATAAAAATCCTCCCACTTATCCAAGCCTCCACATATCTGTCTGTCCAGCTGCAGTTTCTCTTTTGCTTATTCATCTCACTCCCTTCTACCTTGGCTCCCAAACATGCTGCAGCCTGCCTTTTATTCCTCCACAACACTGCATCGCCAGAGTTCACACAAGCTCGGTATCACTGAGTTTGTGCAAATGGGATGAGCTATCATCAACTGTTGCAGAACTGAGTGTGATGAAGGCAATCACAGCGAAGGCTCAGCTTCTGTTAACAAAGGGAGTTCATTAAGACCATTAAATTCCCAGCTGACGAATACATCCCTGGCTTCAAGTCTTGGAGTAATTATTCCTGAAGCAGAAGGCCAATGAAGAAATCACAAGAAACAGACTCGCCCTGTGGTGTACTATGTACTTTGCCCTACTGTATACAGGAAAGACAAACATTCACTCTTCTAATTGGAAAATGTGTCCCTATGATTCAATAATAATTATGTACTTACTCTGCTTCCAAAGGGTCACTGCTATACCAGTACAGAGAGCTAAATTCGATTTGCAGTTAATGAGGTTGAGTCTCTTAACGAATGTTAGTTTTATATTCACCATCTCAGGCTTCGGGGAATGTCTTTGTGGCCTATTTTATAATCTGTTATGATTCTGTGCAGACTCATCTGGGTAATATTTTACTTAACTTTTCCATTTCATACAATTAGACACCAAACAGAGTAGCCCAAGAAAAGTAATTCATGGACCCTCCCAATTAGCTATAATGATAAGTTCACAACTTTAAGTTATTCCTTAAAGGATACCCTGGTTAGATGGATACTAAAATGCTATAATTGTTCTACTTTATTGAAGAATTGTTAGAAATACATACAATGTTGTTTTGTTTTTTTGATGAATACATTTAGGATCTCCAGGTAGTTCTCGACAATGAATTACCACAACTATTCCTCCAGCTAAACTTACAATCCGAAAGTTAATTCTTATGTTGTTGTTCTACTTGCAATTAATTGTGGAGAAAATATCAAACGGCTTTGATATCACAACTTTCAGTTAAAAACCAATATGATCAGTGATTTAAGTGTTCACCGCTTTTCTATAGATATTAGGACCAGAATTGGTGTGATAAAGTACGTCAGCATGGGCAGTACTACAGAGTACCCAGAGATCAACTAGATTCCTGCAAGAGCTTAACAAAGGGACCCAATGCCATTTTCAGCTTTGTACCACAACTTGGGAACTATGTCCAAAGTTTTGTTTCCTAACAGCAAAATGTGTCCTGACCATCAAAAATCAAAAAGACAAGGTGCTCAAAGAACTACATAGTGCCAGACACATTCATAAATAAAATATAGTAAACATACACCATCTAATTAAAAAAATGTATTTGTGTATCCAAAATAAAATTCAAGCTCACCTTTCAATATAGCCAGCATTCCTTTTTATGATTATGTTCTTTGTACAAATTCTGCAAAATATGTGCCTGAAACTAAGGATCTTGTGCTGTTTATGCATTTACAGGTACATTGTGCAGGCGGACCCTTCAGTGATGGCCCCCTGTTTACGAGTGAGCATTTGTCAGCAGTGGGTGAAAATGTCTTTAACTTACTTTATCCCATTCCTACTTTGGTTTCTGCAAATTTAGACTGACTTCTAATGCGCAAAAGCACATATGCCACAAAATCCAGTGCAGCCAAATCAGTGAGCCCTTTTCCCATTGTAGGAATCGATGAATTTGATTTACTATCTAAATGAATGGAAAGAAAGTAAAGGCTGATTTTGAATCATTACCTGTCAGTAGCAATTACTTGGTAATGCAGTTCAAGCCATTTGTGTCTGTTCATAGAGACTCTCATAGCCAAACCCAACCTGAGTGAGGGCAGATCATGCTTTTTACCGGCAGCCATTAGAATGCATTATGCATCAAACATGATTTTAGTCTCACTTTGGTTCTGCCACAAAGGCAGGGGGCATACACCAAGTCACTTGTCTCCTTGTGTATGCTGTTCTGTCAACTCAAAATTCAGAGTGGGGTTTTGACTTTGAAGACCCTTTGATACAGTGCTTTTGAAATGTTGAAGGGCGCCTTGAAAGCAAAAAATGTTTAATTAGTAGCCTTACACTGGAAGTGCAACATAGGCTGGCTTTCACGATGTGAGACCAGAACAGCCTTTTTTCCTTTCTCTGATTAAATGTGCCATTGAAGTTGATTTTTGAATTTTAAAAAAATTGTGTTTCTTTCCTTAAATCTTCCTAATTAACATTTTGCCATTCATTTAGATTAGCCACTTGAAATCATTCTTAAAGTACAAATCATGTGCTGCATTTTAGGATTACTGATCATTTTAACCTTCAGCTCTATATGCTGCTAATCTCTGCTGAGACAGTTTGACACGGGTTACGGATATTTGAAAATCCACGTATGCCCCGGTTTTAACTCCCAAAGAGGGATATATGGCTTGGCTTGTCTCGTTTGCTCTGTTTTATCTCCGACATTTCAGAGGCTTTTTCACTTTGAGATACCTCGAGAAAAAGCGGCTTGATAGATTCAGACAGAATCCTTCTTTTCTCGGCTTTGATCATTTTCTTTATGACCACCTGTAATTTAGGTCTCCAAAATGCAAATCTTTTCTAATGCTACACACCATGCACATGCACTCTACATTTCTTAAGGACACATTCGAATAATCACCGGCTTTATGAGGCCCTGAAGCATTTTGAATGATGTTTTCTTCGCTCCACAGTGCAGCGATTGAGCTATTCAAATCAAACACCATGCGCAAAATGACCAAAGATACAATTTCTTCCATTTACAGCCATCTCAATCAAAGGGCCCTCTAATCTTTATAATGCCATGGCTATTCTGAAGAATACAATAAAAAAATTGAAATAAATCCTGAAATTATAATTACTTCCATATGATTATATCAGTGTGAGAATGGCAATCAAAGTAAAGTTCAAGGTGTGTGTGTGTGTGTGTGTGTGTGTGTGTGTGTGTGTGTGTGTGTGTGTGTGTGTGTGTGTGTGTGTGTGTGTGTGTGTGTGTGTGTGTGTGTGTGTGTGTGTGTGTGTGTGTGTGTGTGTGTGTGTGTGTGTGTGTGTGTGTGTGTGTGTGTGTGTGTGTGTTTCGTCTTTTAATTTATTTGCAGATTATCTTCTATTTTTACATTATTCCTTTGTGACATAGTTTCATTGTTTATAATTAACATGTTCATCAGCTGTTTTCTAACCTGTTGCTTGCTTTGTTTCTTTCTAAGCCCAAATGGTGTGCTGAGTAATTTATCAGATTATCATGGGAGAAAGACACAATACTTTGTGGATGTATTTGTTACAAGCCTGGAACCTTCTTGTTTCTTTGTTTGCTGACCCTCACAGGAGGAAAAACTAAAATACTTCCAAGTAAATTTAAACACATGGTTTATAAAAGCTGTCCCAGTACCTTGGCCTTCCTTCAATAAATGATGCGACTACCGATGCAAAAGTTACTTTCGTTTACAGTGATTCCATGTTACACAACAAAACCACAGGTTTAATACACCAGCTGTCAGTGGGTGCATCTCCAATTCACTTTATTCCCCATTAAGCATACATACGCATGCTAATGTGATCAATATGATGATTTTTCTTTTTTAAATGCTGCATATATTCGACAAGACCTCTGCCTGCAGCTGTACATAATTGCTGTTGAGGAGCAGGAGTAGATTTTATCATTGAGTTTACCTGACATGTACTTCGCCTACTCATTTGAATGCTGGGGGTCATTTAGAGGTCAGCCAGTGCATCGGAATGTCTTCCTTTTTGTCTTTGCCTTTCCATTGCTCAGTGCTGGGTGATATAATTTCAGCTGATCCTTAGCAAGAGTCCTCATACATAAATATAAGCAGACGACTAGTTGCGTGTGCCCTCAGTTCAGAGTAGTATCATTTTTATACCTCTTTAAATGGTCCCTCTTTAACTCTGAGGGAATAATGTGTCACCATTGGACCTCTGCAGGAAATCACGCTGTTATGAATAATAAAAGAGAACAATTTTCTAGCAGAACTGGACTGAATATGTACATTTTGGTGTACTGACTTTGAATTGCTTTTCACATTGTAAAGTCTTTCAAGTTGCGTGGTTGTTTTGAGTGCACAACCAAACGGTTATAAAAAACCCAAAAAAGCACCACAGTGTACCTGTGCTCTGTAGCTTTGGGATTCTGGGTGAACTGTGCGTGATCAACCATACAGTCGGTCATGGACCAATGAATCAAGCAGCCATCAGTTTGGTATCTGCTTGTATTTGCTCCACTGCTCTGCGCTATCCGCCGGCTGCAGCATTTACCCCCTTTTTTTTTTCCTGGCCATTCATCTCAGCACTGTCATACGTTTGGCTGACGAACACACTGCACCTCGGTTGTCTTCCCTGCGACAATGCACCTGTACTGCATTTGCAGGCAGGATCAGCGCTGTGGAACCGAGTGTGGTCAAGGCAATCATAGGCTAACCTAGGGTTCATTATAGCCAAAGAGATTTAATTATGTCCGCCTGCTATCTAACTTGGATCCAGTCGCCCTTGTGGACTTTCAAATTTGTGTTTAGCAGAGCCAGCAAGGGCTCACAAACGTCTCTCTGTAGAGTGCTTAAGGGAAGACTTGAGCCCTTTATCAACACCCTCTTTATTTATATATCTATCTATCTATATATATAGATATATATATATATCTATATATATGGAGCAGCTATCGGACATAACGTAATCTGAACTCAGCTTCAACTACTGATATATTACCGGAAAAGTAGGGCCCGCCGGCTTTATCGGCCAGCCGATTTATTTGACCGATTATAGCCATTAGAGTATAATCCGTAATTGACCAAAACTTATTTTTCAATAATAAACTACAGAAAATATGGTATTTTTCTGATGTCCTGTAGAGGAAACACTACGACTTCTTCCGTGTCACGCTTCAAGTCACCCCACAGCAGAGTGAAGTAGTGAAGACTGAAAAGCCAAGAGCAACCGGTTTTGTGAAATAAACAACAATTCAATACGTTTCCCATGACGTGCCTCATCGTGTCTTGACTTGACTGATATGTGAGCTCGTTCTCAAGTTCTCATGGACCAGATGTCGCCATCTCTGATGTTACACATCAACGTCATAACTATTCGACGCATATACGCCAACGCATCACAGTGTAATCGGCCGATATATATCGATTATCATATATATATATCTTTCATATTTCTATGCCCTTTTATTGGAATCGACATCAATCCCATCAAAATCTATAATTGATCAGGCCCTACTTAAAAGTGTCTTATTAAAATTTTTTAGACAAACAAAACACTCTGCACTCTTTATATCCACGTTTAGGAAGTACCCCAGCCTTGGAAATCAGTGTATAAATAAACTAATAGAACCTTCCTGTCTGTGCGCACTCTAATAGTACGCAGCTTACAGTGTTAGTGTGCACCGAGAATTAAGATGGTGTTTATTTCAGTGCTCCTGAACTAAACTGGCATGTTTACACATCACACTAGTTTGGAATAACTCAATAAAGGAAATTCTGGGCTGACACAGGGCTAGAGCAATAATGGCTGTCATATTTCAATATTAGTGTTTACTGAGGGGTTTTACTGTTTGTTTTCTTCACTGCCACAGGCTTAAACTTGCACAGAGAATTAGATCCATGTTGGTGTCAACAAAAACAATGATGAGGACTTTTGCATTGTTTTATCCCCCCCTCACTTTTATTACATATAACCTGCTATTATGTAGAGAGTGAAAAATACTTGGTGGCATAGTTTTTCATAAGTTTGGCAGGACCTTAAAAGATGCTTTGTTCAGTTTTCTTTTCTTTTCTCTCATGAAATCAGGGAGTTCCCTCTTTAAATGGTAAAGGTGATTTCAAATACAGTAAAGAAAATAAGCTGTTTTAACCAGTATATCATACCAGTTACTTGTTCCCCGCACAGCCAGAGATGCCGAGTCCCTAATGAACAGATATTATTGTGATAATAGTTATAGCAGATTGTAGCAGATATGAAAACGGATTGTGAGACTCGGGCCATTAGGTGCCAGGTTTCCTACCCTCTGCATTTCTCCATCCTCCATTTAGCATAATGACACTCAGACAATCAGTGCTCACATTACAATATGGACTGTGGTATTATGCAGAATAAAAGGGTGTTAATGTGTCATATTTAAATATCCTGATCTGTAACCGTGACATGTTCTCCTCAGCAGCAGCAGGTAGCTGATTCCCACTGAGAAGCCAGGCATGACCTACATGCTTAAAGAATTACAGCAGTCAACAAAGAGGATTCTCCTGGATTCATGTTCTGATACTTTGATATAAGCCCACACTGTGGCAACACCGGTGAATAATAACATACTTGTGGTCGCATTTGCACAAGGTCTCCACATGCTGCTGTGATTTATAAGCATAGCTTCCATCCGCAAACAAGCCAGGAGGCTTCAACCTACAGGGGCAGCACCCTGGGTCCAGTGCTATTTACTCAGCCAGCCGAGAAGAGGTGCTCCCCTGGCAGTATCCGGCAGTCACTGTGACCATGCGTGGTTTTCTCTACTTTAACCTGTCTTGCTCGTGGCTACTCTGCAGTGCCTGCAGCGCGAGGAGGCGGTAGTTTCAGCAGGGCCGCCACGTTTTGCCACAGGTTGAGCCGTCTTTACAGTGTCAATTCCCGCTGCTTAACAAATGAATGAAAGCTGCAGGCAACCGTGTTCACAGTGGAATAGCAGTGACTTAGTTTTATGAGCGCTGTCTTCAGTAAACTCTAGTCCCATTTTGGAGCCGATAAATCATTGTTTTAATAAGACATGGGTGTGACACCAGCACAAATGTTGAACTTACTGGCTTGTATGATCATTACCATGATTAGAAATTGGCTTTAATGTAACACAAATGTAATTTTTTTTTTCACCGGTTTTTTGTTTTTTAAAATGCAAGACCCATTGTATTCAGTCTGGACTATATTTAATACACTGTACCGTGTGTATAGATGCTGAAAGGAAAGGTGCTCTACTTTAAAGTGATGTGATAGATTAGGGAGGAGCCCCAGCAACAGAATAATTTCCCTGGTGACCAATTTCTGAATGCTCTCTAAGCAAAGAAAATCAGCAACAAGCCGACATGTCAGCCGTAGCCCCGTGCCACGGTGCAGGCGGACATGCTGACTCACATCTAATGAGCAACCAGAGATAGAAATAATAACCTAAACAAGGAATCGTAGGTCATGACTCCCTATATACCGCTGACTGTCCTAATTAACACCCGACCTTATACCATGTAAGCTGTAAAGGTGTGTACACAAAATTGCATCAGGAGTGTGGTGGCCAGGTGCTGATTGGGAGAAGGGAAAAAGAAGACAGAGAAAATAGGTTATGGTTGACGGGGTCCACAGTGTTGTAGGCTGCTGCCGCTTGAGTTGTCCTTGTGTGTTAAGTTGTCATTTTTTGGATTAATAAGACAATTCGATTGACAATTACTCCCATACAATGTTTTGCAAGTTACTAAAGTTACTTAAACACAAAAGAGTAGTGAGTTCACTCGTTCCCTAAACATAAAATACACAGCGCTGGAGCCAATCCCAGAAGACCATCGGAGAACATATTTGAACCTGATCACCGCTGCCACATCATGTGGGTGTTTTTAGTCACGTTCACCCGATTCATGGTTCAATGGGGACTTCATATGGACAGATAGGGGATTGAACCTGCAACTTTCTGATGGAGAGACACCCCACTCTACTAACTGAGCCATAGCTGCCCACAGTAATTATAATTTTTATTATTCATTTTTAAATAGCAGCCAATTCCAACCTTATCAATGCCAAAAGTAAAAGTTAGAAAAACTAACATTACAGTCGCACGTTAGTCACTAAATTATTCTTTCATAAATGAACACATATCTCGGTAAATAAACGGCGATCATTGCACTTTTACTAAGTAACTTGCCAGAAAAAGAATTATATCACCTTATTGGTTCTGCCCACCCTTTTCATTTTAAATAGCTCTGGGGCTCTTTTCCATGATACATATTTTCAGACAGTTCATAATACACTGAGAGTATGCCACAAGCCTTCTTTCAGTTTGTCTCAGTTGCCTCTGTTCCCTCATGTGATCCTTAACGGACTCAGTGATAGTGAGGAGCTCTGCCTCACTTTTATGATTGGATATGATACCAACTATGTTTTGACATATTTACAGTATTCTGATACGGGATGCCAATTCTTTCAGTGATTTAAAAAAAAAAAGTGTATTAAAGAGTTACACTTAAAAAACAACTTAAATGACCATCATTACTCTTAAGACCAATTTCAGCTTCTGTCATGACTTAAAATGTGATGCACTATTTAAGAGAAAAGCTTAAAGCCTATACCACAACTTTTGTGAGGCGAATTTGAGTGTTGTGAAAAGCGCCTATAAATAAAATGGATAATAATAACAATAATAATAATAATAATAATAATAATAATAACTGCTGTTAGAATGACACTGTGATCATGATGCCTCTGGGTTTGGGGACTGTCACAGTCCTGAATGTACTTTTCCTTTAGTGAAAGTGTCTCTTAGAGTCCTCTGTCTGGCGGTAGATGTTGAACGGAGTGCAGCTGATGAAGCCTTCTCTGCTTCTCGCTCTTGCCTTATTCCTGCTTCCAGGTGAGCCTCAGGATGTGCAGCTTTCAGGCGCTCACAAAGGTTGCTTGTGTTGCTGCAGTGTTGTGCCTGCTTGCTACACAGACTTCACCTTGCTGCAGTTTCATCAGCTGGCAAAAAGTACCCCCCCCCCCCCCCCCCCCCCACACACACACACACACCACACTCCTCTTTCTTTGAGCGATGCTTTTGTTAGAAACACGCACAGACGGAACTGTTGTTAGCAAGCTAAATAAAGTTAACTGGAGTCGCAACACTTCTGGTCACATGACATGAATGGACGAGCTACAAGAACGTATAGTAAGTTACCCTATGAGAATCAGAAGGGACACACGCGCCTTTATTTAGTGTTTGATGATTGATATCAATACTTTATGAGAGTAGTCTATCCTTAATGAGAAGCATTTGAGTATCGATATATTGGTGCCACAGGATCGATAGGCCCAGAACTAATAGTGAGACTGGTGCTCCATGGAGCCTGCACAATCTCAGGACTTCTCGTTCCTGTTGTGACTAAAGATATTACTTCTTTATGACCCATGTTTGAGGTGTTTTTAAAGCTGCAGAAAGATTTTAGAAATGATTGGCCACCTATTGAGAGAACAACAGGGTGGATAACAATCTGATCATTAAAGTCAGTGTAAAGCAGTAATGAATCCGTGTTCTTAGTTTGTCACACACAGAAAAGTATGTCATTAGTCACATAGCCAAATTATATGATTAAAAACTTCGGGGAGTGTATAAATTTGGGTGTCCAAAACATGAATTAATGAGCACTCCTCTTCCCCAAAAGACAGAGAGGGAATCTCCCTTCACAACACTAGGAAAAAACAAACAAAAAAAAAAAAACCTGTAGCTTTTCCAATGTCAACCACTTTAATTATAGACTTGCAGACTATTAACTCAGAAAACTGGTTCACACATTGACAAAGAGCAGTCTTCTTTATTCCTTCACATTACTTCTAAACTAACAAAAGTGTGTTAATAACTACTGAATACACAATACATGATATAGCTGTGCTGTACATTGACATAGGTGACAATGATGACTACTTATGGCTGCTCTGCATTTATGCTTTGCATACAAATGTAATAATTTCTATAAAAAAAAAATGCCTGATGTTATTATATATTAACATCTTAAAATAGCATATTTAAATCCCGATAGTAAAACAAATCTAATCGTCTTTCTATAAAAACTTCACAATAAGTGAGTAACACTGGGATTACCATACCCTCATCCCTCTTCTGCACTCCCATCCTGCCCATGGTCGCGGGGCAATGGAGCTGATCTCAGCTGACCGCCAGCGAAGTCAGCCCTGAACACGTCGCCAGCCCATCACATAAAAAATAGAAACATACCCTGCAAACTCATATGCACTGCATGGGTAGCTGAGACATAAATCAACCTCAGAGGCATTCTGGGGGGGGGTGAAGGAAACCGGGGTATCGAACACACGCTCACATAGGGAGAACATGCAAACATGTTGCTGTGAAGACAGAGCGATAACCACTAAACCACTCGAGAGCTCAGGCGACAGAGAATTAGAGCTATGTTAACGTCCTCATTTCACAGGACACATTGTAGTCCGTCTTCTCACATTGTCAAACATGCATGAGCCATTAAAAAAATAAAATGAAATCACCGGAGTACCTTTACTCAGAATTCAGAGTGCCAAAAACATTTACTCAAGAGTTTTGCATGTTTTTTACCCTTCGAGCAAAAAGGTGTCCTTTAGACAAGGCAGCGCTTGTGCCACAGTGGTGTCAGAGCCTGACAGCATCCCATTAAGTGATTACCTGATGCATTTTCACACCAGCAAGATCAATACTCTTTAATGGATGAGCCGGGGAACTCATAAAAAAGATTTGAATTGATTGTGCTGTTGGTTTGTCATTGCGTCAGGCTGTGTTGTTGAGGTTTAGATGCTGTCAGAGCCGAGGTTCAGGTTGAAGGGAGCGGCGCGGCAGCCTCGCAGCTAAGAGAAGATAACAAGGCTTCTGGCTCACTATCAGCTTGGCAGTAGAGGCTGCATGAAGACATTGATAGCAAATAATGTTCATCTTATCTGACGATTAAATGACTTTTGCTTTGCCATTATTACTTTGCTTCAAATGGATTCCTCCTTCCAATTCAATTTCTCCTCTTTGCCAAACGTAAAACTAACTTTTATGAACACTGATGTATTTGCCAAGATGCTGCTAATGAGTCGGTGTATTGCGAGTACATCAATTTGCCGTCATCGGTTAGTTCCTTCCAATACCATTTGTTTTTCTTAGAAATTTGACCATGTTCTACCTTCAATGCTAATCTCTCTATACGTGTGGCGGTCTGAGCCTGCACTGGAGTAAAAACGGCCATGCTATTCCACGCTTCATCATCTGTGGTTTATGTCAGACCTGGACCGTCATCTGGAAAGGTCAGAGCTCCGGTAAAAGATTTAAATCACCTCAGAAAAAAAAAGATTTGCCTTGACAGGCAGAACCTGAAAACTGGTACGAAGGAATACAAACAGGGACTCATTCCTTTTTACTAAAAACCAAGGACAAACACACCATTGTATCTCAAAGCTGGTGTCATAGGTTGTGATGCTCGAAACAACAACAAAAAGAATGCAGCATTTATTTCCCCGGTCTTTTTAATCTATCATTTTCATCTGTGATTTTTATTTAGCCTCGATCGAGACGGCTCACAGATTAGAGTGCCGCCTATTTGTTTGTGTAATTGTTAAATGACGAGACATGTATTTGCAATCCCTCTCTTTCAGGTCTATTAATTGTGTTTTCATTTCCAAAATGAAGTGATCTTGGCACCGCTGCTGGCAACAGCATGTTTCTAAATACAACTTGACAGGGTCAGTGTGGAAAAAACAAACTGCTGTGTTTAGTTTTGGCACAGGGGGAACTTGACGTATGGGAGTTATTCTTTGATGAATCTCTGTAGTGTTTTTTGTTGTTCTGTATTCATGCAGTTGTGTGAGCGGCGAATGGAACCGTTTTACACTTTTTTTCTATTCATTTGTCATCTTATGATATTAATGTTGTGGCCACACCTTTTGATGAATGCAGGAAGTAAAACACGTATTCAGCTTGTTCTGAGGACAAATGGGACCTTTGAAAAAAATCCTTTCTCTTTACTGTTTATTAATATACTTAAAAGATGAATGCGGAATAGGGAAGCTTACAGCAAGGCCTATGTATCATAATATATTAGCTTACAGAAGTAAAGAATAATGAAACTATTTTCAGCGATGAAGCCATGCTTGAATAATATGTCTGCTGCAAAGTGCTACAAAGCAAGAACTATTACAGGGTGGTTACTTTTTATAATCTTTTTGGAAAAGACAACCATAAATACATGTTGGTTTTTGCTCCTGATTTCTCAATGTTTGGTTTATGCCCTTTGGGGGTTGGCATGACTTTAATTATTAAGTATTGATCTAAATGTAGCTGTGATTACTCTGTGTTCTTTCTATGTGGCTTCACCAAATACACAACTCTGAGAGTCACCGTTGATACTTTGCATAATGTGAAATGAAAGACATCCATGTGGTATCGAATTAAAAATGTTTTCAAGAGGTCACAACATGATGCAACCATTGAAGTGGCAGCAGTCAGTTTGACCGCAGATGAATTCATCAAGGAAAAACAACACATTATGTCCACACTGTGAACAAAAACACCAAAAATTAAATCCAAAAGCATAACTAGAAAGATATTTAATGTAGTTTATTGTCTGGTATGTTAAGCATATTTGGAATTTACATTATATCGGCATATACCCATGGAACATAGAAAACAATAGCAACAAATATTTTAAGCATATCGCTATGTATATTTACTTGAAGATGTATATAAATACAGAGAAATGATTTCAACACGATTCCAGATAATGAATTGAAATAAGTCCATCCCACTGTTATTTCAGGCAACTTAAACATCTTTAACAACAGTGTAATTATAATAATCCATCAGAGGTGTTTGAGTAAAGAACGTATAGCTGCCTCATTTTTGAAGTGCTTTAAAAAAAAAAAATAGACGGAATAAACATGTGTGGTCCAATCTGGTTAGATGATGCTGTGAATCGCTCCACATTGAAATAAACAAGCGAAACTGCCATGCTAATGTATTCACAACATTCACTTTTAGCTGATGATGATTGTCCTTTGCTGCATATTGTTATTGTTTGTTAACCTAACGTCAAAATCGAGGGGTGTGTATTATAATAAAATGATAAAAGATAAATCAATGTTTGTACAAGTGACCACCTTGATTATTTCAGTTTCAAAGTGACTAAAATAATTAACTTTTGTTTTTTGCTACATTGTAAATGAACTGCATGAACATTATTTGATTTTTTTTCTCTCTCTATTTTTTCCCCATACAGGCCTTCCCATGTATATCCACAGGCATTTATGGTGAGTCTATTTTCTATTACATTAAACTTGTCCTGATTTTGTATCTCCTCGCTTTTCTTCCATGCGTGTTGATAATGACCTGCGTACATCCTCTGCTTTATGTTGTGGGAGTTTATATTTAAACCTTATACACCATGTAGAATGCATGGAGGAATATCATCGCTAAACACAACAAGTTGACCTTTTGCCATGCAGAACAAAGACAAAACCCAGCTGAAGGTGAACAAAACGTAGACCCCGAACATTTCTTGGGCTCCCTCGTGGGACCGACTTGAACGCGCTGCAAGGCATCGCTGGCAAGGAGCCGGTGTGCTCATTACGCTCTAACAAAGTCACATTGAATTCAAGCCAAACTTGTTGATGTACAAACATGTTTCAGAATTTTGATGAGCAACAATCAGAAACATTTAATTGATTCCATTCCATGTAGGATTTTAGTGTTCTTCCCTGACTTTTCATATAACTCTAATAATAGCAGTCAGTGCCAAATGTATAAGGATTAATTAACATGCTAATTTCTATTGTCTTCAACTAACACTCAGCAGCATTGTAGGTCCATAAAAACAGCCTGGGCTTTGCTAATGGATATGCACTATTCTACTGGAAATGATGCCGTTGCAGGGGCTGATCTCAGCCAGAAACTGTTAGTTATACTCATAGATTTGTAATTGTTAAGGCAGCCGTCTCAGGAGAGTCGTTAGGTGCCGCTGATCACTCTCTCTAGTCATATATTAGCCAGGAAAAATTAGGATCCTGTTACAAGACCACATGCTGCCAACGGTGCCAACACAATCTCTCTAGATATTGCGGTATGTTTACACTGTCTGGACAAGAATTATGAGACATCTTTGATCAATGTCGCGCAAATTTAAACGCAAATTTCAAAGTGATTTCCTTAAACACCCCCAATTTGTTTGAAGGATCTCCTATAAATGCAAAGAAAAACAGTAAAGTGAGATATTTAAACCCAGGATGTGAGTCTAATTGTTCTATTTACATGACGGTTCATCGAAATACAGATTTTATTTCTGTTAATTTGATCCATTTTCAATTCTGTTTTTTCTTGTTCTGCCAATGCAGGCACATGCAGTTTATTTATGTGACATCTTGTCATATACCTCCAAATTATTGAAGTTCAGCTGTAATCACACTTGCCAGCCCTTTAAAAAAATTAATTGCACTTCGCTAATTTACCAAAGCCTGTTCTCAACAAAGTATCACGACAGTGAACTTTTGATTCACGGCATGTATTTAATTTAGTGTGGCCCCCTCCAATATTGATAATGAAAATGACGGCAGGGCCAGCTGAGTTATTTAACTGCACTTATTAAGGTCCGATGACGGGCTATTTAATGCAAGCATTTGGAGCTGATTTGCAAACTGTAAGTGAAACGTCAGCAACCATTGATTTTTAATTTGATTTGTGCAAACATCATGCATGGCACACAGCTTTGCCCAAGTGATTTGCAATGTTACTTGTGCCTGGAAAAAGAAAACTCCCGGGCCCTATATTCTGTGGCGCAACCAAGCATTCACTGCCCGTTGTGAAGAGAAACTAGCAATGTGTTTTCAAATGAAAAGGTGAAATTCTGTGGCAGTTTAATACCTGACTTTTGGCTTGCTGTGATTTTCTGCAAGGAAATATGTGTTTTGTAAAAGGAAGCAGGTCCAGGGAAAAAAAATGAAAGATTTGTAAAAAGAAAGAAAATTAAATCAAAAACCGGGTTGAAAAAGCAATCACAGGAAGCGAGTTTAACAGGATTATTAACCGACATTAGGTCATGACCTTTTGCATTGTTGAACCCAAATAACATTAAAGTGTATGAATTAAGACATATACTCAATTTTCAGCTTAGTCTCTTTGTTTTTGATATATGAAAGTATTTGCTGAAAAAGGGGGGGAAAAAAATAATTTATGAGTCACTGGGGAACCTCAAGAGAAACTCTTTGTACATGCACACATGCTGATTACTTTACATCTGTCTGTGATTGCTTTGTTCTGTGAAAACTCATAACAAAATGATGCAATTTCCAACCAAAGCGCATCAATCTCCCCGTGTTATCAGAACTAGACCATAACTAACCGGTGGCTGTCACCACGCCGCACGCTGCAGATCCTCACACAGTGCACAGTTTATAGAGGCTGCAAAACTTTGGCGGTGCTCATTAAGACGGCCAAAACTTCTCTCAGCAGGAATTGATACAACATAGTCCAAATGGCCAATTCTCCTGGTTCTTCATACGGCAGACAAACATAATGAGTGCAATATGCCTTTTAAATCACAAGCTGTTTAGAATTATACCATGTTGGATAGGACACTTTTCTTTTGGGATAATGGACATTTTCCATCCATAACTTTTGCAATTCACCCACTTTACCGAGCAAAACTGTTTCCTCTTATCATCCCTCTGTACAATATTTACAGTCACCTGTCTCCTCTATGCACACGCCACAAAATGGCCATCAATGAAGTATTCGTGGTAAGAAAGGCTACAGGTGTAATCTCAACTCTTATCTTTTCTATTTTACTTCTTTTGTCTTCCAATCTCACCTGCAGGTTCATCATTAGTCGTTGAAGTTGATGCTTGAAGTTAGTATCTTGTTAAAATCAATTTCATCCTTAATGAACTGAATAACTAAATAATAATAAAAAAATTAAAAAAAACTCTAAGTACAACATATACAAATATAGTTGTTAGTTTCTGGTTGCATTTTTGCAGAATTAAAGCACTCAAAGAAATCAAATAAATAAAAAGTTAAGTCCCGTGCAGGGAGAGTAGGGCTTATTTGAAGCCTAATAACACGTTAATCAAGCAATTAAAATGCCAAAACTACAAAAACAATACAAATGAATATGTGAGAACTGTTAGTTAAAAGGTCTAGATTGTGTTCGCTTTACTTTTTTAATGAGTATAAGGCACTCAGCAACTTTACTGCAGTCTCACAAAAGAAGACCCAAAACATGCAGGAGAGAGGAGGGGTCATTGTTTGTATTGTATAGTGCTGACGAGAGCACTGCTTATTGCTGCTCACTGCTACTGAGTGCTGCATTGCCAGTGGGAGCCTGTCATAGTTCTCCACCAGGAGCCCCTTCACATCAAAGGGTTAGTCTGCACAGAGCCGAGCACGTGGTGGAGGGGAGGAATTAAACAGCCCGTTCAATAAATAAACAGCTTAGCTCTTCCCATAACCGCGTCGCTCTCAACAGAACAATACAGCTGATTAAGGCTAAAGATCGTCACACAGCAGAGGGTAAATAGAGGAGGGACTTTCAAAGGAGCTATGGTATAGCACAGCGCTGTGATGTTGTTTTCTCTAACTCCTGCTCATGCCCCCTGAGTACTGCCATATTCTGAAAGAGGCCCCGCTCTCTTGTCAGAAGTTTTGACATTTTATGTACATCTCGGATAACCTTTAAGGTCAGTTTCCATTCCAGCAATGTAAACAAAAGTGTTTTAGTGTGAATGTCACATCTTCTTGATCTTTCTTTCTCTCTATCAGTCTCTGTGTGTGTTCTTTTTTTTTTCTTTCTTATCTCTCTCTGTCTCTGTAGGATACACAGCTCTATACTTATCAGTCTGTATATGTGTTCAGGGCCGTACAGCCAGGTACCATGCTTATTCACACATGCTTGACCCATTTCCACTTGAATTGCGGGAGGAAAACAAATCCTTCCCCCCGAACAATATGACAGAGAAGAATCAGAAAAAATTATCCAAATCTTTTGTGGCGAGGAAAACAGATTTGTCAGGAGCACTAATGCTAATTGACACTCTCTCTCACGCCTCTATATTCCAGAAGACTCAGTCACCATTGACAGATGATGGCAGAACAGGGATGTTGGGTGCAGTAGGGGTGCACAGGGGGTACCTGAGACACTTGGAAAGAAAAATGAGGGCTCACACTGCGTTGACACTCCAATCCCTCAGTTCGGCCCATTAGCCACAACAGAATTTCTGCTCCGATAGTGTGTCGGAGGTACCACCCATAAACAAACTGGTGCCCACTATGGGCCACGAGGTCACCCAGCATGATAGAGGTTATTAAGTGCTGCTCCTGTTTGCACATCAATCACAGCCATGTGACCTGGGTTTAAATGGATTATTCCTTCCAAAGAGGAGACACCTCTCAACGTCTCACAGGATCAGTGCCAAGAGTCCAACTGCATCGACTTAGAGAGGTCATTTTTTCTTTTTCTCTCGCTTTGTTTTTCATCCCATTTATTCAGTTGTCTCTTGTAGTCTTTTTTTTGTCCCTGTACATCCCTCTCACAGGCAAGCTACAACCATAAGCATCCAATTTTAAGAGATAGTGTACAATTCAGTCTTCTGAAGCTGGTGCTGCAAATGCACTTTCCAGCAGCCTCGTAATGGGGAGTACAGTAAAAGAGATGTCTGCTACGATCAATTTTTGCATTGTGCACACTGCTCATTCTGTGGAGGCAAGGACATGGACGTTATGTCTACTATTTGCCAGACAAATACCATTGCACACATGCATTTATAACACTATCAAAACAATCTGAGGCCCTGAAGGCAGCAGCGCTTCTGCACTTCATTGGAAAAATATCTCTCTCTGTTTACTGTTAACCCTTCACCTTTGGCTCGTCTGTCTCTGTGACGGATCCCAGGATTGTTGACAAAGGAGTTTCAGCTCTAACTGGTGGCTGTAGGAGATATGCTGGTGTAATCCACCCAAGCTCCACTGGTATGTCCACGCTCCCATCCTGCTGTAGCGTCTAGATCAAAGGTGTCAAGCAGCTAAGAATTTTTTTTCCTCTAGCCAGCATCATGCTCTGGCTCACTTCATACTTGTCTAGGATTAGGAAGGTTGGAGACATTCATGGCACCTTATCTCTCAACAGCGATGGCTTGCTGCTAGCTTGCCAGAGATGGCCCGGGTAAGTTCCCCCCCATCTCTTAAAACCTGGGGTTTACGACATGGAGCTTAGTCCAGCTGGGTTTGGAATTTCAAGGTACATAGGAGCAGTATGCTGTATCAGTGAGCAGCAGAGTGTGTGCTCAGAGGGGACAGGGGGTTTGGAAGCCCATTTAACTGAGTCACACAGTGTGCATTGTACTCAACACTAGCCTTGCTCTACTATTTTCATGGATGATAAGCCAAATGTAAAAATGCTTACCACCCACAGGACAATAGATGTAGGTCCCTGCAAAAGTTGGTTGAGCGTTCAACTTTCACGTACCATACAGTCTTCATAATGTTTTTAAAAAGAAGTTTTAGCTGTTAATTTTAGCATGTAGGACAAACTGTGGTATCACCTATATGGAAGGTTTCCAAGGAAGGTCATCATCTGTTGTGCCATGGAGACCGCGCTCTGTCTTCTCACCTCTTTTTCCGCCTCTCTTCCTCACACAGCACCCTCCCATCCCTCTTTGTCTCTGTCTCCTTCTGTGGGCTGCAAAGTCGGTCATGGTCACAGCCCTGCTGTCGTGTCCCAGTGTTGGTGGAGGAGTGGCTCCGGGCCATTTGACGCCCATGCTTTGGCGTCTAGAGTCCTGGGGCACTACACTGTCCTCCACCCTGGGTCACCTCACCTCTCCTCCGGGCCCTGATGGGGTGACAACACTGCCCCCTATCCCCCCCCCGCTTTCCAGATGAGCTCACAGTGCTCCCCTCAACATGAGCAGCCTTTAACTGTACTGCCCCTAATGATTTCCTGATCAGTGGATGTACCTAAAATCCCACAAACTAAATTGCGGTCGCGTTTCTTTCAAACCTTTAGTTTGGAAACATTACTCATCTGCATTAATAAATATTTTTAGTCTTTTTCACATCATGTAGATAAGAAAATGACTGAAAATATAAGAAAAGTGAAAACGATAGTAAGCAAACAAAGTGTTGAAGAATAATGTAGCAGGTCAGAAGTTACTATGTTTTTCTGTCGCTTTTTTTGTTATAGCAGATATGTTTACTGCCATTTCAACACCCGTGGCGAATGTACCAGCGCGAGCTAGCTCAGCCTCGGGCTGTGTGCCGCTTCAAGGTAGACAGCTCATCAAAATGAATGACGAGTGTTTAGACATGAACTTGACCAACTATCACGACGGAGGAGGAGAGTGGGACTAACAGTCCAACTTCTGCCTCAAGGGAAGAAAAATCTGTACTCTGTATTCTCGAAGAATCCAGACATCATGTGATCGGCAAACTTGGGCTGCACACTCCTCCCAACACTGTGAAGACCATGTGCAGAAAGGAAAAGAAAGATAAAATTACAAAGCCCTAAAATAACAGCAGGCTTCACTATTCACCTCGCAGTATGAGCCCACTCAGGGAAAAAACAACACTGGTGGCATCTGCAGTAGTTGCCTGCAGCTTCCCTATATATTTGCACATAAAGAATGGGAAGGTGTCATGCCATGGACATGTAGTGGACTTTTTCCAGTTTCTTCAGCTTACTGTATCAGGTGACACAGGTACTCCACAGAAAAACACCTTACCTGCACAAGTTTGTTAGGAAAGTAAAGTCTGAAAGTTAAGTCTGAGGAAATTTAGGATACGAAAGAGCTGCCATGCTGGCAAAAGTCAGAGCAATGGACTAGCTTGTTCTCAAAGCCAAATTTTCCCCTAAGGCAGAGAACACATTTATATTTTTTCCTATATGTGTCGGTTCAGTGGATATTTTTTAACGGGAACTTCTCTTTCCAACTCCTCACAGTGAAAACAGAACTATCCACACTGTACAGCTATAGTGATTTAATTCTAAACTAAATAACTACATAATCTGAGCTGTAACGTCAAACCCAATGGCTTAACTACAATTTATTTTTAGAAAATACAGAAATCGCTGTGCCTTGCAAGTCAACCAGGGCAATGCACGAATGTTAACATATGTGTTTTTGCTCATAATTTAGAAAGAAGCACTGTCTCGTGGTTGCATCAGCGATTAGAGTGGTCCTAATTTGTTTTTTTTTTCCCCCACATTGAAAACTGTCTACATGCCCAAGATCATAGGAATAAGATCTGTGAACTCTGTTTTAAGATGAATCGTGCTTATGGCATAACTTACAACTCATGGGTGAAAATTGACCCATTTCTAAAAGAAATAAAAAAAAAAAAAAAAAAAACAAGGTATCTGTCTCACTTACTTTAAAAATGCTTTTTAATTCGGCCAAATATTCATTACAATGTATCAAATAATTCACTGAATAGAAAAAGCTGCTGTATTCTCTTCTCAGGTCAAATTCAGGGATTATCTTAAGTCCTTCTGGACCCAGTACAAATATATTAAGGGAAACAACAATCTTGTCCATGCTGTTCCAACATTATGTAATCTCATTGTTTCTCCGTAACCCTTTGTTCACATGGCATGTGCCGTACTTTAGTCTCCCCTCTTCTCTCTGTGTGCTGTGCCCTGCCTGGTGATGAAGTAGGCGAGTCTTCAGCAGAAACAACACTGCACCACCTGAGCCCCTCATCAGTGGCGCTGCGCTGCACATATCCCATCAGTGCACCTCACTAAGACAAATCTCCCTGAGCCAGCCATATTCCCAGCCAGCATAGGAAGGAGCCGAGCCAAGTAGTGCAGGGACCCTGGAGGGCCCACCAGCGCCGAGCCTGACTCCAGCCCCGCGCCATCTGACAGATTGGCTTTTACCAAACCCTCCACACAGCAAATGGAAAAAAAAAAGTATGGGGAGGAAGTGCAGAAGGGCAAAGATGTAGAAGCAAAATACTGAAAGTATTCATCCTGTGTGTACTTGAGCATAAAAAAAGAGTCGGTTCTTTCTGATTGGAACAACATTCAGAAGGCCACTGCTCATGTTTTTCACTAAATGTACGTAGTTGGCCCAGCTGACAAGGACAGAGTGAGGACAGGTGAGGGAAGTTAAAAGTAGTTGAGGTTTGGAGGAGACAAATGATGAGCGAGAGCTGCTGATGCACTCAAACTGCGGTTGTTGACCTTGTGTCGTCGGTGCTGTTGTCGAGCAGGGCTCCTCTGGCCCCAGCTGCACAGACGCCTTTTCCAAGCTTTCCGTCTCGACTCTCTTTGTGCCGTGTATTTTTCAGCAGTGTTTACATCTATCATTCTGCTTACCTATTGTTTTTTTAACATCTCTCTCACTTTTGAGCTCTGCAATGATTAATAGGCGAAGCTAGAAAATCGATAGAGCATCAGTAGGAACTCCACACTGAATAGACTGCCATCCACTCCACTTATAAGATTTAGACATGTTTTTTTTTTTTATCTTACAAATTATTGCTCTGTTCATCACTTTTATGGTAGCAAAATGAGAGCACAAAATGTGTTCCTTACTTGTCCTTACTTAACCTTAGTAATGTACACATGCTTTGTTTCTTTATGTGCTGACTTCTCCAACACCTCGCTCTGCATGTGCTGTTTGTTAACAGCTTGTCCCATCCCTGAGCATTGTTTTTCCTTTGTTTTCTTGTTTTCCACACATCTGTTTTTCCTTTGCTACCTGACGTGTGAGTTGCAGTGCTGGTACACCTAGGTGTGCAAAGAAATATTCAAAAAGGTGGCATCAGCACAAAAAATGAGATCACTTAAAAGGTTACATTTGCTCAGGATACAAAGCCATTGAAGTTGATCTGCGGACTGATTTAGCATTCTGGATTAAGCTCTGAGCGCCCCTCTCTCAGGGCAGTTTCTGAAGGACAGGAGCTGTGTGGAGACTGCACACCGTCTGTAGACGCTGCCTAACGGAAGCAGAGGAGCAGGCTGGCTGTCACTGCTGGCTGGTGTGCAGCTCACATCTTGCTTCAACCAGAGCTTGAACAGGAGCTCAGCTAGTGCTCAGCAGCACTTCAGCCTCCCTTCTCTCTTTCGCTGTAACTCGGCCACTTCTGTCAGGCAGAGAAAGGTGAGGAGAAGAAAAACAGAGAGGCAGAAAGAGACATCAGCAATACTTGGACCAAAGAAGGTTTTGGGGGCCAAAGTAGATCTTGACTATTAAGACAGTTTGTTTAAAGCATTTAGAGAATAGTGACAGAAAACCTTTGACAGCACGGAATCTGTGTGACACGACTTGAGAAAAGTATGGTTATATCTACAGTATGTCGGTTTCGATTTTTTTTTTTCTTCATCCGTTATAAGGATGGAGGTCTTTGCAGTATATGTAAGTCTGTTTCATAGGTCAAAACATCTTGCTGTTATATCAATGACCCAGGAAAAGAAAAATGTTTGAAAACGTGACCCATGCAATAACCAGCAAGTTACAGCTGTGGCTCGGCTCTTGTATCAGATCATGTGGGTTGAAATTGAGGGCTTGACCTCTGTCGTAAGAGGAAGACTGTCTCCTACAACCTATGGTTTGTCATTGAGGTCAAGAGTTACATAATGGAAGCGCATTTAGCATCAAACGCTGTGAACTGGACCCCGAGGGCTTAAAAAAAAAAGATAAGGTTGTGTTTGCAACATCGAACTCCGTCATATGTTTCTATAGACTCTTTAATGTAAAGTTCTTGAGAAGGATTGGGAAAGTCACAGAGGACTAAACTCCACCATAAGTACTTTAGAATGAAAATACTGAAACAGTACGATCAAAGAGATCGTCAGCTCTTCTGGTAATAGCATCTATGCTCTGTAGCAGCAGCAGGGTTGGCCCAAAGGCTTTTATAGTCAATAGCATACACTAAGTGTTTAGTCTTGCTAAGTTCTCTTCAATAACTGCAAATAGTCTTGAGATCAGCACCCAGTAGAGTCTTCGGCCTCATTAAAAATGTATATAATCACAATCTTACATTTCCCATCGATAACTTCTGTTAACAGTGGTCGGTCTCCTCTCCTGACACGACTGTAGTCATTGAAGTGGGAGCTAGTCACATTGCTTTCTAGCCTGCCTAGCCTTACTATATATCCATTCTGACAAGTTGATAAAATAAGGGAGGGTGACTGATCACACATCTAAGTGTAATTTTCCCCACAAAGACAAAACATTAATCAGTCGCCTCGAGGTGGTAATGAGTAAGGGTGTGATTACATATGCGTGCATACACATGCAGCTTGAATCTACACTTTGCACCTGCGATGCATCTTCATGTACTTTCACATCGCCGTGTGTGGCAATACACATCTACAACAGTTTATCAGACAGCTGGCCTTACCTAGCAGAGACAAGCAGCTTGTGCTGCTTTCCATTGATTTAGAAGGATCGCTGTTGCCTGTGGAGATATCAGTTTGTCTGTTTGCCTGTCTGTTTTTGCCTCCCTCCAGTATCTGCATGTTGGATACTACTGGTATTGACACACTTTCTTTCTCTCTAGGCTTTCCCAATGAGCCTGCAGCCGACATTGCTCTGAACACAGTGAAGAAATGGATCGAAGAGAATCCTGATAAGGTAGAGTCAAGCCAGCATAATGCATCTTCAAAACAAATCGCTGTCAATCTGAAGCTTCTTGTTCATTGGCGGAGGCAGTGTGCGTTTTGCACTTCTGTTGTTTCGCAATGAGCAGAGACGATAGGACCGGAGCAGAAACAAAGAATTCTAATTGTCACGCATTTCTGTATCATACAGACATTTTATGCACCTGCTTTGCTTGATCAACCATTCAGTTTCTGGTCTGTGTGCATATCAAATTAAAAACCAGTCTGAGACTAATCAGGCCTTAAATGGTCTGTTGACTGTTTAATTGGTCTATGCTGGGGAGAGCTATTAAACCCAGAAGAACATAAACACATCAAATGAAATAATCTCAAATTGGTTTTTGTATTGGATAAATTATAATTACGCTTTCCACGGACCAGAGCTACAATAATGTGGAAATAGTTGCATCGAGTGTACAACCACATTTTATTTGGTGAACAAATGCAGTCACCGTAAATACACACAAAGAAATATAGAAATCTGACAGATCCTCATAATAAGTGAAGACAATTATCTCCGGGAGCTAGTCATAATAAAAATGGTCACGCCCATCTTCATTAAGAGCAACTGAAATACATGCTTTTAGTTGTATCACAAAAATATTCACTTCCGTAAGTATATTTACACCAGGGGGGATTTTTATCCCGGTTGTGAGAAAAACAAACACAGTTGCTGTAGTTGCCATTACTACGTCATACTGGTTTCAGTACTATCTGACCTAAATCTCAAATTATAAATAATTTTCAAACAGTACTGAAAAACAGTTATAATTATATTTTTGGAGGCTCCATTCGGTGTGTTAAGACTAAATAGGTTATTATTGTGTAATCTGTTCGCACTAATTAACAGGGTTAAAATCCATGTGAAAACTGCTGTGACAACTAAATGAAATCTGGGGGCCAATTGCAACATAAGCAATTATGTGTTAATTACACAAGGCTATTCACAGCAGCGTTATTGTATGTATCTTAAGTTAAAAAGGCTATTCACCAGCCTAATGTACTTTTGGTTTGTGATGATGGGCCTCTGTTCAGTTGTCAGGATGCTGTTTTCAGGCTTTTACACAACATTTATCAGTTTGTGACTCGGTGAGTGATGGTAACCTTCGGGGGTCATCTCTGTTTACTGTGACACTGTTTATATCCGTCACTGTGGATTGAGGTGTTTTATAAAGCTCACAGCTTGATGTGCTACAGCATCCCTCAGCTGGTGTTATGGATGTTGTGAACAGGCAGCCAAATCATACAGAGTTGCAAGATTACTTTGCTGTTGATGTGCGATGTTTGCAGCACTTGTTCTCTGCCTGATGATTCCTGTAACGTCTAGTTGGGGAATCCATCAGCTCACTGGCGTGAAGAAGGTTTTATATGGCTTATTGCTGACTGTAAATAACAACTTAATGTGCAAAGCTGACTTTAGTGGTTGTGTTGTTCCACATCCGAGATTGCTGCTTGCCATACGGAGGCTGCGCTGTCACTCATAAGACACAATTTTGTGATGCATTGACTGATGTGGAGAGATTAAGTGAAAAATGTTACTCTTCATGGAGAAACTCGGATATCTACTGCAGTTTCCTGCTTTGCAAGGCTCCATAAACTCAAACGGTATATATTTTGGTCAACTAGACCAGGAGTGAAAAAGCTTTTTAAAAGAGAGTGTAATGATATACAGTATTTTGGCCAGAAGCACAGCAGTCTTCTAATGAAACCCAGAGCAACATGCACTGGAGTAGGGGGCCTTCCCTCCGATTTTCCAATTCAGCCACCAATCCTCTTTGCTGTGTTACCGTGGCATTTTAAAAAGGTTGCATAATTAAATAGATATCATTTGAACACAATTATGTCAGTATAGCTTTTTATGAGACAGAAATTGAGATTTCAAGCAAATTGCTGCTGTAATTGTACAATGTCTGAAGGCACAGCATGGTGACTCACTGGGAGCTATGCTGGCATTGTGTTTAAAATTCATTGTTTATATGAGTACCTTTAGCTTTGTCTAATTTGTTAAAAAATGCAATTTATAATGGCTGGATTTATTCGATTGACACACCAAGTGTCACAATGATTGATAGCTGACATGCTTCATGTTTCAGGCACTGTCAGCGTGTGAGAAAATTATGTGCTTGTTGACTACATTAAGCTTACGATCTACATTAAAATCTTCGATTCAGAATCTGAGTAAAAGCCTTAAATACAAAGTTCTGAACAATATGCGAGCTCAATGCCTTCTTCAAAGTCAATCGCAAGGTGTTGAAGTGTTCTCCCATCAAAGGTTCAGCCATCACTTCAGTAACTCATATCGCAGATTGCACATAGCTTTGCAAACACAGGGAGAGAATGGGATGGCCTGTGCCCAGTTTATCATGCAGGGAACCATGGAGCTCAATTACTTTGCTCGCTCACTTCCAGTTCTGTAAGCAAGACCACAAGGAGCCTGTGCTGTGAGGGTGTCCACAGAGACAAGTCATTTCAAGGCCATGATAAGGGCCATGCTTTGGGAAAGATACTCTGTTATTGAGGCAGAATTTCACCACAATGAGCTGGCTAAGGATCTAACACACTGGGGTGACAGAGTTGAGACCCCCCCCGCCACCACCACCACCACGACCCTCTCCAAAGACATACACACCAGCCCATGATAACATTGTCTGTTTGTGTGTGTATGTGTCTTGCTCTGCACATGTCTTGTTCAGTGAAGATACATTTGTATCTGGCAGTTTGTAGTCATATACACAGCCATTGATCTGTAATTGTCCACTGATTGAAATGTGCAGACAAGAGGGTCTGAGCTCTCGGGACTCTGTTCATCAAATAGCAGAGGACATGTGAATTGTTTGTGTGTGTGTGTGTGTGTGTGTGTGTGTGTGTGTGTGTGTGTGTGTGTGTGTGTGTGTGTGTGTGTGTGTGTGTGTGTGTGTGTGTGTGTGTGTGTGTGTGTGTGTGTGTGTGTGTGTGTGTGTGTGTGTGTGTGCGTGTGTGCGTGTGCGTGTGTGTGCGCGAGCGCGCAAGAGAATAGAATGAAAAAAGCAGGACACTCTGTGATTGATTAGCAGTAAGTTTATCTCCGGGGCCAGCACAGTGCAGCTCTGATGCACTTGCACACAAAGGAACCCAACGCCAGCAGGACATTCTCCCTTAAAAGCACCTAGACTTTCATTGTGGAAGAATAAATGGCCTCACCATGGCCAGGGAGAGCAGATGCTTTAATCTGGAGAGACTTGAGTAGAGGAATGATCTTTTAGATCACATAAGATGAAGGAATAAGGGCGGTCAGCCTCAGTTTCCTTGTATCTGCCACACAAATAAACAAAACTGAAAATGTGGGTTTGCGTGAACACCACACCAGAAGTCTCCAACATCTTAACTGCATAAGGGGTTGCAGTAACTGAGGCAGGCAACACCACCCGCCCACCCCCACCCCACCCCCCACCCCTCATCTGGCTTTGGTTTATTTCTCATTTTCACATCTAATTTGGTTTAATTCGGGCTTACATAGGTTTAATCTGCAGATGAAAAATATGGTCTGACACTTTATTTGGCTGCCACGGATGTGCTCTGGATGGCCAAGCTTTTTAATGAAGCATTTCAAGGGCCCAGCAGCTTGGCATTACTGACACAGTCTGAACACTTGAGACAGATTGAGAGTCTGTAATAAGCTCTGCTGCACTGTGCAGCTCAGGACAAAATTGATGTGTGGAGAATTCACCTTTCAACATCACTCTGGTTCAGGCCTTAGTATTAAGCACTCCGATGTGCCAATGATGCTCCCAAAACAGGTGTTTACATCCCGTTTCCTGCTCTGTCAATGATCTGTTTACCTTAGTCGAATTTGTCATTTAGGACACCTGATAATAAATTCCATCTCAAGCCAGGACTGGAGACTTGTGACAAATGTCAAGTGACTATTAAGAATAAATGGGATTTTTGTATGTTTTGTATGATTGTGTTTCTCTCTGTGAATAGATATCAGTCTGTGAGGCTGTCTGGGCTGTGGCAGATGGAGCTATAACATGACAACATTGAGGCATTCATTGTCGTGCCGCTGAATAAGATGGATGGTTACTGTTACAATAACAATCCTGAAGTGGTTCACCTTTAGAAAATGTGACTTGCATTTGTGTGTATTGTAAGCTGCTTTATCGAAAAGACCCGGCAAGCGAAACACAAACCACATATGTGGAGCTTCTTTATCACATACTATACATGGTGGTTAAAATTATGATGAATTGCTCCAGGGGACAAAACAGATTCAGAAGTGCTAATCCATTTTGTTCCCAGCATTCGTCGTTCCATTACCTTTGACCAGACGGTGTTTTTACAGGAATTCTTTTCTATTTAATGTGTTTCCATGAAAGGCTGAAATATGAAAATACTAAAATTCTATATTCAACTGCAGCAAATCTCTTTCTGTTTGAATTCACAAATGAATGTTTTTTTTACTGTTTTACTAAACACTAGACATGCTGAATTAGCTTCCCCATACATGTTTTATTCGATATAATTATCATCTATTATTGAATCTCCATGTGTGAATGGCATAAATCAACTCGATAAGTTCACAGTCATAAGTTTGGCTTATCTTAATCTTTATCCTGAGTGTAGTCATAGTGTACCTTTAAAATGTGTCTTTATTGAACAATTTGATAATTTTCAGGATTCCTATTTTTTTTTTACCCAAGGATGACATGAGTCCCCATGACTAACTGTGCAGATCAATTTTCCCCTTAGTGTGGAAGACCATGAACATACCCATATACAGACACAGATAAATGGTAATAAATAGGTAATGTAACTCAAGAAATGTCCCAGCTTGTATAAACCGTTCTCAAATGTTACATTGTTTTACAGTGACGGGTTAGTATTCAGTGTGGAGAGAAAGCAGCAGTTCAGAGTGATGAGAGAAGCCCTCCATGGGAAAGCACTTTGAGAACTGAAAGCTACTGGAACTGAAACAAGCGCTAAGTGGGGCGCTACTTCTGCTCTCTGTTGCTACATTGCCTCTTCATGGTATTTTTATTGTCTGGTATCCAGTGAAAATTCTTTGCCAAGTGTTGCATCTGTAGTTGAGAGGGGCGAAAATTTGCTCTGCACATGCCTGGAGGACACTGATGTGCCACTGATGGTTTGAGCGACTGGCATGGCGTTCAAAGCCAGCAATGCTCTTTTGAAGTCTGTGTCTAGCCCTTTTGAATAGTTTGCTTTGACTGAGAGCGTCGGGGAGATGTAGCCTGATCAGGAGCCCAAAACATGACTAAGCACTGGAGTCTGCATCCACTGTACTTTCTTGTGTGGTGGGAGACACACAGTTTGACCTTGGAGAGTTGCGCTGTCTCTTCAACCTCTCAAACACCTGCTCATTTGGCTGCAGAGATTCTTTAGAGAGAGAAAGAGCATGAATGCCTTATTAGTTTTCTCTCAAAATGAATTACCTTCCTGGCACCAATGCTAATGTATACCATGTAGTCTAATACATTAGTAGCAGCCATTTGGCCCAAGGCAGTAGAATGGAGCTTTTATAGCTTTTATGATCTGAGGATTTTATTATCTGGCTCACTCTGGATAATATGATGTGTGCTCTTTGATTCCTTTGACCCCAGGTTGGTGTAGTTAAATACTAGTAGTTTCAGAGTTTAAATCGATTCAAGTTGATGTGTCCATTTTCCTGAACTGGAGAAAGTTATTTCTTAAATGTTTAACTTTTAGCTCTTTAATTTATCTTGCGAGAGAAAAAAAAAAGCAGTTGTGATTAAGCACTCATGCTGTCAGAGATAAAGAAAAGTTTATCATGAGCTCCAAATGCTACAGTATTTTCAGTGTTTATCTGGGTAGTCTGATTGAGCTCTTGCCTTCAGAGAGAAATCTGCTCTATACGAATGGGGATTAAGCCTATCATCTCTATCTATGTCCACACACCAAGCTGTTGCTTTACTCGCGGTAATTACAGAATGATCACCTTACTCTCTGATGTGAGGTGACTTTGAGTCCTCTGTGCTGAGAGAGAGAGAGAGATAATTATTAAATGCAGTGTTTAATGTTCTGTCCCCACTTCAATTGAAAAGAATTAACTGAGGAATAAATAAAACTCTTCTCGCAGAATTGATTTCATCTCACTCTCAGAAAGTAATTGAAAAGCTGTTTGTGATAACAAGGAAGAGCACTAAAAGAATGTTTTGAATGTAATCGCTGCAACACCTATTGAAGATAACAAAACCAACTATTAAGTGCCACATGCCCCATGAAATAGTGAACAATTATGTTTATGGGCAATACAGATTTCTGGCGCAAGTTTAAAAGCATGTTAGACACTTCATTTGTTGGGAGAAAGGCCTTGATATTTAGTTGCGTGGAACTGATGTTCTCTCACATCCAGGTGCTTTTGTGCACATGCACGGAGCCCACCAATAAACACAGCCCACCGCACTCCGGCACACGAACACTGAGATATGATGCCCTCCGAGTTCGTCTCTCTGTTCCTGTAGATACTGTAGTCCCACTCCATGCTTACTGTGCTGGAACAAGCTATCTTAATGACATGCTAATTGATTTAGTGTAGCACAGATAGCAGCAGGCTGGCACACCGTGATAAAGGAAGAGTGGGTCGAGCTATTGGTTCAGAGGAGGACAGGAGACTCATCAAAGTCCGAATAGCTCATTCACTCTATTTGCGCGCAATTTTACACTGCGGTACCCCATGCTGAGGCGTAGAGACCTTTACTATGGAGGCTGTGTGTGTGTGTGTGTGTGTGTGTGTGTGTGTGTGTGTGTGTGTGTGTGTGTGTGTGTGTGTGTGTGTGTGTGTGTGTGTGTGTGTGTGTGTGTGTGTGTGTGTGTGTGTGTGTGTGTGTGTGTGTGTGTGTGTGTGTGTGTGTGTGTGTGTGTGTGTGTGTGTGTGTGTGTGTGTGTGTGTGTGTGTTCAGACTTCTCAGTGTAGACTCTTGTAAATGCAGTACATGACCCAGCAAGCTAATTTTACTCCCTGTCACAAGTTCAGACAACACAAGCACACACACACACACACACTGCAAAACAAACCCCTCTACTGTGTTGTCACAAGAAAGCTCATCACACATTAATTATGTAGTCTATCTATGGACTGCAGAAGCAGATGAAAAACATTATGACCATGCCACTGTCCTCTCAGCACCATAAAGCATGGAACCTACAAATAACCTTGATCAGCACTGCCACCGCACTCAAACAGACAACAAGTGTATTTATTTACCTCTGAGGTAGGTATGTGAAGTTAAGTCGGAGGTGGTGGTAACACTGTGGCTGATGGTTTTCATTTGTATTATCACAGAAGCATAATGAGGTTTAAAAAAATAAATAAAAAATAACTACTGATGCAAATAGTATTCACATGAGAAAAAACACAATTGTTCAGTTTGTTTGTTTTTTTAATTAGTTATCCATCCAGCCATCTTCTCTGCGGCTTTATCCAGGTCAGGGTCGCGGGGCACTGGAGTGATTCCTAGCTGACTGTGGGCAAGGGCAGGATACACTCTGACACTCAGGTCGCAGGTCATTACATGGCACAAGATAAATAGTATAACCTTTTTTTGTTTGGTCCCTTTCTTATATATTTATTTTAATTGTTTTTATTTGATCATAATCTGCTAAACCCTTGGATAAATTCCTTTCCCCAAGTTGATGGGGGGGGTCAAAGGTCTTACTCAGGGACCCTCAGTGGTGACCTGTTCGCTGTGGGGATCGAACCTGAGAACTTCAGATCCCAAATCTGCCTCTCTGCCATTAGGCCACTGCTAGTTCAATTTCTTTGGTCCCTTTTTTTTAATAATAATGAGATGAAGATCAATGAACACTGAAAGTATCATTAGTATCATTAGTATTTACATTTGTGTTAACATTTATAACCAGCTTGCAGCTGCATTTTATTTGTAACATTAAAGTTATAACATATCGATCTTAAGTCAGAACTTCAATGTGTTTTTATTGATGCCCTTCATATTTAGCAGTGCATGATTTTCACCAAAAAAAAACAAAAAACATTATATTGTTTGTTGTTTTGAGAAGCTAACTGCAGGCTGCAGATCTGAATAAAGGTGTGGTTCTTCCCAGCTTAATGTATTCTACAGAAAGTGGATGCACACACTTCAATAGCTAAAGCTTCAGTGGTCTTAAGCAGAACAATCACTTCATAAGAAAATACCAGATTCGACAGCTCCTGTATTCACACAGTAAGCTGCATGATTACTCTCAGAAGTGCTCTGTTGTTTATAGTCATCAGCTTCCCGTGCAACGTTTTGTTCTGTGCAGTTTGTTTATGTTTGATAAGCAGAATCACTTTGTTTTATGTTTTTTTTTTGTTTTTGTTTTTTAATGTTACAGAACGGTGAATAAAGCTGCTGATGATTTGTTACATTTGCTGAGTTTGTTAGGTGAGGTTTTACAGGCGAAACACAAGGGAGGCACCAAATAAAGTCCAACCTTCTTGTTCAGATATTTGTGGCTGTGTGAGGTGAGCACTGTTTTACTAGTCACAGTTGGTCATTATCCACCACCCCGTCGACAAAGCTTTTACAAGAGTCTTTGGCTAGAGACCGCTGTGTGTCTGTATCTGTATGAGGGGCACATATGCAGAAGTTCCCAGTGCTACCGATGTTGTAGGGTTGAGGCTCAGTTCAGGGAGGAGGGTGGGGACCACCGCAGTGATTACTTTAGCTGTTGCTGTGTGATTGCACGGTCTCTGGCATGTGATTAGGGGGAATGGGCCATATCTCTCACCATCTCAAAGGGGGATCAAATCAGCCTCAAAGCCTGGCTTCAGGCGGTGGTGCATTTGAAAGTCAATGTTTTATTTCTAAGCATAAATTACTTGATCAGGGCACTTTTTGCCCAAGGTTGTATTCAGAAGTAAGGGTTGCCACAGCTCGAGGGGTTGAAAAAGAGTCTAATGTTTGCATATGTCATGTCACACATGTCGCCATTAAACCCAACGTTTTTATTTTTGCATATATTTCAATCAGACTGACCACACATTTTGACTTTAGCCTCTTCTATCTTTCCAAATTGTATTACTGTACAAGAAAAGAGCACATCGAAAGCAAGAAATAACCAAGGTGTTCATCTTACCAGTGACGCCCAGTAGGTTTGCTAAATACGGGGATAAAAGTGATGTTTTCCAAAGGTGTGCTAAAGGCTGAAAGTGTGGTTTAGTTCAAGTCATACTGAGTTCTGCAGCACCGTTCCTTAGTGCAGTTCACCTTTTTCCACTGGAGTCCCCTCTTTAGCCGAATGGAATAGAGATATGTCAAGGCCGCGGGTCAGAGGCATTCATCCCCCCGTGATTACGTTAAGCCTCTATCATCCCTGTGAATTCTGACTTATTAAATTATGTCATTGTTTGACTGCTACTTTTGAGTTTGTCGATGATCCACGCAGCACTGATTGACAAGGGCATCTGCCTCTGTGAAACTCAGCCGACAAGGCTGGCACAGTAGGAATGGTGCAGGTTGTAACTCAGCCGAGATTCAGAGATACTGTAAGTCCGGGGCACCGAGGTCAGCCTCGGGGTGGAGAACGGTGAAGTGGGTGATGCACAGAGCAAGAGGTTCCAGCTCTGTGATGGCTTTCATACCAGAATGTTTATTGAGTAGCTGATTTAGTGGGTAATAGCTTTACCCACAGTTCAGTTTTTTTTTTGTACTCTAAGAAATACACATCACATATAAAGTTTTATTATAGGAAGCCAACCAGCTCCTCACAACTGAGTGCACACCAATTTCATCTCTGTGGGCTGCAAGATGAACCATCCAGATGAGGGAAGTTTGGTGAAGTTGTGGGCAGAGACGAGGCCTTGAGACATCCCGGTATGTTTACTCCGCATTACTATGCAAATGCAAAAATAATTAGGCAAAGCAGCTTATTTCCTTCTGATGTTTAGAACGCCTGTGTTTGTTAACAACGCGACCCAAGCTTGAACCTTCGTCGGAGCTGTCTCTTCTCTGCCTCGTGCACCGTTTCCGAGACTGGACGCTATCTGCTGGCCTGCTGCACCCTCGGCCTGTCTGAAATAATCAAAGGAGGGCAGCATTAATTGCTTGACCCTGGCAGGAAGCCAGGTGGTCTGCGATGGGTCATCACCTGCCCGCGGAAAGGTTGCCCCGACGAGCAGTCGTGCTCCATTCTCTCAAGAAAAGGGGTGTCACTGCAAAGTCACCCCGGCCAAATGCCCATCTTCTTTTTCACCCAGCCGCTCATCCAACCTCAAAGAGCGATAATATTCCATTAGAAAGAATCGCTGGAGTAGGAGCTGGCCCTGCCCGCTTCCCATGAACCCATTTCAGACAATGGTCCCATTCCTGTTACGCAACGTCTGTCTATATACCCTGGCATAAACATCTTGGATGGTGCAGTTGTAGGAAGGGTAGGGGTTTGTCTGACTTATGGCTGATACATTCATCAAGCTCGTGCCAAGCCAATATCACACTGTCAGGAGGGAGCATGTGGCATTCTATCACCATGAGAGGCTGTGACAGAACAAGTCCTTTTCCATTACACTCTCTCAGAGCAATCTCTGATATTGCCTCTCTGCTCCTGCGTGATGCTGTTTATTTCACTTGTTTGCGCCGGGGGATCCCATACGGCTGGGCACTTTCCATAGTGTTTCCTAATCAGTGTGAAGCCGTTCGTAATGCATTGTGACAACGCCCCTCTTTTTTTCCTTACTTCAATGTGAAATATTTTAGTGGAGTAATAAACTGTATTTCAATCTTAAATCAATAAACAGGGCTACATAAATCCCAGACATTCACCTTCTTCCTCATTACAGTCTGAATGCAGTTCAGAGCTGGAGGTTCTTCGATTTGTAGCTGCCCGAACTCCTCTTTCTCATTTAATAGGCTGACAAAGGTTCCTTTTCCTCTCTCTCCTTATCCCAGACATTAAAGAGAGCAGCTGATGCACCCAGCCTTCCCCTTCACTCTGTATTCTCTTGTATTTCCTATTTTTCATTCAGTGGAGGCCGTTAAGAAGCTGTCGCCCTGTAGAGTGGTCCCTGGTACACTCCTGTGTTCTCCTCGCCCGGAGCACTGAATTACTATTTATGTGCTGAACTTTGACAGTACACCAGAGTCTGTCCCTGCTCAGCCGGCATAGCTAAAGCAGTGTTGCTTTGAGGTTTTTGCTTGTCTACTGGTTTCATCACTTCCTCGTGCTTGAGCAAAAGGTGGTCCAGAGTGGGCTTAGAGTAAAGTGCAGGAAAACATGCTGTTTTCTCAGAAAGCTCTGACTTGCAAACATCGCACAATGAAAAATAAGACTTTTTTTTCTTTCTTTTTTTTTTTTTTGATACAACCTCAAATTTCTCCCACTGACTTTCAACAGTTTGTCAACTCAGTGTCCAGTGTGTGAGCCTGTGTCTACTCCTGAAACAAATCGATGGGATTTGCTCCTATTTTTAATCACGGGTAACAGTCTCTCCTGACTGCTTCATGAAGTCATCGGATTAGATTTGTTCACAGTTGAGGGATAAAAAGCACTCTGTCTGTAATGTGCACAGCACTGATAGAGTTTTTCATAAAAGCTTTGATGGACATCAAATCTAATCTGAAGGATACAGAGCCAAAGTATTCTGGCAATTCTGGTACGATTTTCATCCTTTGATGCACGGTAATTCTGCTTTCTCATCTGAAGAGGGCAAACCTCTAACCGAGGAGACAAGATTGTCTCAAAGAATGAGGTTATACTGCAGGCATTCATTCTCCAATGGGAACTCTATTGATTACCTCACATGTCGGCCTTGCTGTGGGATTCTTTAGTGCTTTAATGCTCGGGTTTTCTCTCAAGTATTTGTCCTGACACATAACAACCCAAAAGTTCATGTTATAAGTTGAATGTCGCTTGCATTCTTCTTTTTGCTGGTCGGCTTTAGTGCAAGATGGTACCGCGCCATATTTTTACCTCGCCTGTCTCATAAATTTTTGAAATGTCACAAACAATAAAATGTAAATGAGATTAATCTCTGAATTGCGAATAAGCTCTGCTGCATTAAAGACAATAAAAAAAAAATAAAACCTTTTATGAAAAATCACAACCTTTATAGAAATGGTTGTCTTTGAAGTGTTAAATGGTAAATATATTCTATTAATTGCACTGGTGCAGCTTTTAATGGTGTGTATGGAGTATGAATACATTTGCATACGTCTCATTAGGTTTCCCAAAGACACAAAGACGCATCTGTTGTGCATTGTGGCCTTAATTTTCAATTATAATCACTGCCACAAACGTAGCTTTGTAAACAATGTTTTGGAATGAGACTAAAATCTATTTGCTGAGATTGTTTTGTTTGTGAGCTGGTGAGATTTCATGTAAAGTAGCTTTTAAAAACTTTAAATGAAACAGGTTCATCGTGGCAAACAAAGATCGTTGAAATAAATTGAATCATTTGGAGCATACACAGCATTTAATAGGGTAACGAACTAATTTATAAGTCATGTAAAATTCATTTGACTAACAACTGACTCCCACACAGGAGCTGATCTATTTACATAACTTTAGAAAGCAATGATTACTTTCTAACTTCAATGTACAACATGTATGTGCTCAGACATAGTGTACACACACATAAAACATACATGTAGTATAACTATCTGCACTGGTTAATCACTGGCTATGTGACAGCTCATAATTGAACTTGTATCATAGTGTGAGTCACGAATAAAGTTATCTTTTGAATTAAAACATTTGTAACCTGGTAGTGTATAAAATTACTAATATTCAGAAATTTTACATTGACATCTCTTATTTTTTGTCATATTGTACTTTTAATAGAATAATAATATGATAAATGTTATTGAGGACATTTTAAAAGCTAAAACAAGCCAAGACTAATTTAAGCAGTATATAAAGAAATACCAATACATTTTTAACTGAAAAGCCACTCATTATAAATTTATGAATTGAAATAAATAAGGTCGCCCACGTTGACCCAGGTGCTTTTCATTGTTTTAAAACTCAACGGTTGACTTTCCCTTTTCAACTTTCACATTTTCTGTGTTATGTCTCTGATGTCAAGTCTTCATTCGAAAAGGTTAAAACAGCTAAAGAGAAACTTTTAAGAATATAAAAAGTGAAAAATACAGAGATATGTGTAGAAAGGAAAAGGAAAAAAAGTTTAAATAAAAACGAATAAAAGACAATGAATTGATTCATGACAAATCTACTCGCTGTCACCACTTTTTGCTACTTCCCACATCTGTCAAGCTGATACACTGATATACTACCTGTACTTATAAATACAGCATCATGGTGTGTCAACTTAAAAAGATCCGAAGTATAATCATCCCTGTTATCACGATCATCAAGATTCCTGTCAACACCTGTGCTTTTGTTTATGAGCATCACCATCTAATGGCATGTCGATGCGGAGCGTTGAAATATTGTATGAGGTTTGGTTCAGTTTGGCTCCAGGCAGGAAGTCTGGGTGCAGCCCGTGCGGCACTTCAAAGCATAACATTTATTAAATATGCTGTCAGCCGCGCTCTCACATTCATAACCGAGGTCTTGGTCCGAAATACTGTCCTATATATCATAAAACAGGAGTTGATATAATGAAGACAGACAGACTGTCTGAGCCATGACCTTCACAACACCCAGAGCTCACTTGAACTCGCTTCACTCTCCCGACACAGTTTAGAAGAGTTCTTCTCTCCATCTCTGACACATCCTCTTTGTGTTTAATACCCTCAGATGTTTTCATAGCCTGCCGTTTATGTAACACTGGCACCAGACTGGAAAGAGGAACAATTTATACAAACAAAATAAAAAAAATAACAAAAAAAAAAAAAACCACTACAAACTGCAAAATAATTACCCACTTTGGTGCCAGCCATTTTCAATGACAATAGAATGTGAGCAGTGGATAACTTCAGCACAAGCACTTTTTATCCTCCTCTGACAGACAGATTGACTAAGATCTGTGGAAAGCTTAGAGCTTTTTCACCGTTTGAGCTCTCAACCTGACGGAACCGCGTTCCTGGTCTCTGCCTTCATCAGCCAGCCAGGAGTTGAACTGTAACCACAGTCAGCCTGTCACGTCATGGCTGAGACTTTAGAAGAACTATTGTTTAAAAGTGTCGGCGACAGAGTTATGTGGCTACTTCTGGTCTGGCTCAAGCAAGGAGATGGTTTGGCGATTCAATTAATCAAAACAGATTTTTTTTTTCCCCCACATGTACAGGATGTATCTCGCCTGTTTGTGCACATCAGCATGGGTATTTACCATAAAGAACGACACAGCCGTTCCACATTATATGGCTTTTATCGATTCCCTTTTATAAAAACTGTATAAATTCTAAATTGACGTATACAAACAAATTGTTTAGCTTTTACTTTCTGGGATGCATGCTGGGCCTTGTATTGTAGGCCTGAGAGGGCTGCAGCTGACAGCTTTGTGGTTTCCACTGACAGAGGAGACTTATTTATGTCTCTCATCCTGTGTGCAGCCCCTCTGAAGGCTCTTGCTACAAACCACAGAGACTGCACAGCTCTTGACAGGGTATCACACTACAAAGCCCTCACACTCGTTTTTGACTGGCAGCAGCCAACCTCCGATTTCCCCGTTTCTATTGCCATGAAATCTGGCTCTTAGCAGGTTCTTCACATGTTTGATGTCAGGATTGTACGGATGCGAAATTACTGTGCAACTAGTGTGGACTAATGTTTCAGGTGGTGCCCTTGAATGTTGTAATGGCTCTCTGGATCAGCAGGGGATATTTGACTCTAATTTGACTTTGAAAGTGTACTTTTTAATTTCTGTTTTTGTGGAATATTTGACTTTATAGCTAGGACACAAACGGTTACAACAACAATAGAATAATTTAACTTGTGAGCACTTTGCTGGCTCAGTGCATGATTTTGTGTTCTTTAAAACGGCAACTCTTGGCCGATGTGGCCATGAAAATCCTATATTTCAAACAGTTGCATGAATTGTTTGATTTTCTGAAACTGTTTCATCTTCGACCAATAATTGTTTCACCAAAGAGCTCTGAGATGACAGAGTGAATGAGTTTAAGAGTAATAGAATCCATCCCCCCAGCCATACCTCACTCGACCATTCATCTTGGAGTTGCAATTCCAGGAGGGTTTTTGAAGAGAAAATTAAAAAGAAAATTAAAAGAATTTCAATTAAGTGATTTGCTGAATTGGAGGGAAAAATGGCAGTGATGTGGAAAAGGCTTTTAATCTTGGTGAGCCACCTCTTGTTCCAATAAGCTCATATCCCCCTGCCTATCTCACTAATCATTCCTCCCAATGCTAGCAGTCTTGGCGATTTTTAATGAACCCATTATGTCCTGATTCAGTCCACAAGGACTGGCAGGCACAGCATACGCTCATGAAGTGGGCTGGAAACAATCAAAGAACAATCAAGCAATGCTATGGCCCAGTCCAAGATGGAGAAATATTACTCAAATAGTGTCCAGTGTTGCCTTTGGGACATCAAAAAACCTGCAGCAACGGCAGAAAAATAAATACTGGGCTCAGAAAAAAGAGAAACTTTTTTTTTTTTTTTCTGGCTTGCCAGAAGATGTATAGCTTCAGAGTCGTCTGTCAAGCTGTTTGCATCATTACAATGTTGGTAATAGAAAACTGTCAGTTCGAGAGAGGCTGAGCCCTGAATAATCTGTGGGAGAGAAACTCCAGCTAAATGAAGTATAACAACACAGCCACTTGCTGTGCTACAATAGGTTTGTGTGTGATACAGAAATGAGCAGATGTAAGTAATATTGTGTTTTTAAAGGTTCACACAAAAACTTGTTTATATTGAAGAATGAACTGATTGGAGTCAGAGGCCTCTGTGAAGTGATATAATGCATTTGTGGTTACAAATGAAGAACTCTTACACTGAGCAGGATTGAATTTCACACATTTCTAATCATATATAACGATGAAGTGGCTCATTGTCGTCCCTTATTTAAGTCTCCACAGCACACAGACTATTAATTGTAAATTTGGGGTCCGTATATGTTTCCTGCTTTGAAAAGCAGATAGTGTGATATATAATCTGGTGCCTTCTTCAAATTGAGGTTGTGCTTCTGTTTATTCATGTGTATGGTCAAATACCATCTTCCACTCCCTTCAAGGTGAGGCTGGAAAACCCAGGTAGAGCAATTTAAAGCAGGTACTTTTAATTCACTGTTATTAGTGCGGGGCCTGCACGTTGGTTTATTGATTTGCACCCAGTTTGGGGCCTTTCTGTGTGGAGTAGATGTGAATGTGCTTGACTGCCTCTTCTCTGTGATTAACTGGGAACCTGTCCAGGATGTAGTTCTGCCATCGTCAGCTGGGATGAACTCCAGAACTTTCACAACCCTGAATTAGATAAAGCAGTATTGAGCTCAAATCTAGTTTCACCGTTTTGATCCAAGCGCTGATATTCCTGGCAGCTGTTAACATATATTTGAGTTCAAAATTGCCAACGAGTGTAAAGAAGCAAAAGGGAAACATTCCGAACACTGTCAGTTTATCATAATATATTCAGGGTCATCGTATTCTGTTAAATTCCCGAAGCCTTCCTGAAGTTAAGTGGAAGCATACTTCACGGGGTTAATGCCACGATGATCTCATACTGGGAGTGATCACAGCTTTCCCGTGTAAACAGTGACAAATTGACCTCATTGTGGCGAGCTCCACTAGCAGCAGTACCCATTGTTTTGTGCATGTTTATATCCACGTACTTCAGTTGATGTGGTTGTGCATTGCTCCAGTGAAGTGTTTATATACTGTTTCTTTTTGACAGTTGACATGCTACCCTGTTTTCATTTTCTAGATAAAAGTGTGGAAAAACCACGCTGGTTTTAAAAGAGGATAGCGAAGCAGGCCTGTGAATGATTAACACACTAATTCGTTTAACCAATTAATATGTCTGCTGCTGACTAGTGACAGCACCCATGCTTAATGAATTAGCCAACGATTCCCATTCAAGCCTAACTATTGAATGCTGAAGAAGAATTGTTAGGGATAGTTAATGCCGACAGTTGCTTGTTTGTTTTAATATGATCCTGAAACAACATACAAGGCAGAGCTCATCAGAATATTGAATAATTTTTAGCCCAAACATGTGGAAAGATGGTTGGTTCACACTCTCGGACAGGGTTCCCCAGCCAGAGTCCTGCACGTTTTAGCTCTCTCCCAGCTGCAGCACACCGCAATCTGATGTTGATGTCATCGTCAAGATTGTAAAAAAAAGCCAAGCAACGAGGCCCTTATCGCATTCAGGTGTGTTGCAACTGGGAGAAACCTAAAACATGCAGGACACCGGCCCCTCGAGGCCCTGAAGTGAGGATCCCTGCTCTAGGACCTGCTAAACACTGCAAACTCAATTCTGGAAAAATTACAATAAGACTCCTTTTTAAATTGAAGTGTGGTTTTACATGACCAATAGGACAGACTTTTTCCTTTGCAGTAAGACAACATGGCACCATCAGTGCACTTGCAGCTTATATTTAGATTTGAAATGAAAACTCTGAATGATGAGTCCTCGATATCATAAAGGACAAATATGTATTGTGATATTATATTATGTTACAGGAAAGACCTTTTGAGTTCTTTTTTGACAGAATAGTTCTCACATTTTCATGTTTAGTCTAATACTGAGTTGTTGACTTGCATCACTGGTCCACATCGTGACGATGGTGTAGATATTCCCGGGCCTCTGGGTGAAAGAAGTATGTAAAAGGTCGACATTTTCTAATACATTGGTTCTTCACAGCAACAACCGTATTTGATGGATTGTTTCCAAGCCTTCAATACATCTGGAGAAACATAACAGTGAGTGATAACTCGATCAGTTGACAGGGGGCATACAACCACGAGGTGGTATTTCTATTCGTTTGGAGTCCTGTGCTGCTGTGTGGGCAGCACACTACAGCCTGCTGTCTGCACCGCTCAAGCTAAATGGATTCTTTGGTTTATTCAATGAGGTGTGCTCTCAGCAGACGGACTGAGTGGGAAATCTTCTTTGTTGTGAGTTGTTATTTGGAAACTGTATTCAATGTGTTTGATTCTGTGCACTGAAGTTTGCCATATTTATGTATCGGCATCAAACGGCTTTGGATGGTGTGAACTGTTTTGCCAGCACACACTAGGGTACAAAGCTGCTCACTTTTGGTTTAGAGCTCAATAATTAAGATGTTTTCTAAAAACAAATACATTATTTCTTGGATCCTACAGGAAACTTCACCTATCCAAGGTATGACATCACTTAATCTTTGTAAATGTTTAATTCAAAACATATTTGAAGACCCTCTGGGATCATATCAAAGAGCAATTAGCATAATGGGATGTAAAGAAAAGAAAATGTTTTAAGGTGACTTTACCTTGGTCCCATGTCTGAGATGGGGTTTGAAATTGTAGCTGTTGCCCTTCAACACAACCTTTTCTTCCTTTATTTATGAGTACAAAGACTCCAGCCCACGTTACTAAGTGGAATTTATTTGTAGATTTGAAAATTATGTCTGATTATCTGCATTCGACAAGGCCATTAAATCACGACAACTGTTTCAGAATAATTGTGCATACAGTGGCCTGGCCCCGCTGTGCATGGGAGGGGTTATTTGACCTGCCACAGATATGGTTTTCAAGCTGATAGAAAGAGGTGCTTTGCCCTTTGTCATTATGCACGCTTCCCAATCGATTCTCCACTATCCCATCCAATCGGGTAGCTTGACTTTTATTCATAATTAAAGCTATCTAGATGCAAATGAGACGAAAGTCAGAGGGCATATTGTACTATATGCATATCAAGTCTCGCTGTCCAAGGATGCATCTTTTTTTTTTCTTCTTCTCACAAACACAAAGTAATAAAATATGCACATGCCCACTTATACGCAAATGCACTCAAGGCCCATTTACTTCCTCGTCAGGAGAACAAACCGTCATTACTGATTAAGACTTCATATAAATTGCACATTTTAATGTAATTACCTTTTTATGATAATATTTTATTTTTCTTTTCCATTTCCATGCACTTTTCTACATCAGGTCTTTAATTTTATGTGTATTTCCAGAGATTTCTCCATGTATAAACTTATAAATATAGGCCTTTAAATATCAGTTTTTGTTCTTCTGAAGTCGGCTTGGGAACTTAATCTGAAGTTTGCATGTTCTGTGTATACGTGCATGTGTACTTGCATGTCTACGTGCATTCCTGCCACAATCAAAATAATATGGCTTCTCAGTTAATTGGTGACGCTAAATGAACTGTATGTGATGTATTTATCCTCCGGCAGACTGATGATGTGTCCAGGGTGTAGCCTACCTTCAACCATAGTTAACTGGCTTCAACTCCAGTTCCCTCGACCCTGAGTTCCATCTTTTTCTTCCACTGTATCGGACCGAACATTCTCTGCAAGAACAATGGATGATAAGACACTTGGTGGGCTGTGTGTTCCAATTTTGCTCTTGTTTTGAGGTGGGATGGTCTGTGGCTCGGTTGGTAGAGCGAGTCATCTCTCAATCGGAATGTTGCGGGTTCGATTCCCTGTCTACATGTCAAAGTGTCCTTGAGCAAGACACTGAATCCCAAATTGCTCCCAATGGATGGACTAAGCACTTTGCAATGGCTGCCACCTCCATTGGTGTGTGAATATGTGTGTGAATGTGATTAACAATGTAATGTGCTATGGGGAATGCTGAAGAGGTGCAAAAGCACTATATGAGTGAAATCTTTTTACCATTGCTATTTATTGTTTTCGGATGAAATTAAATGTTTGGTACCATGAGAAGCAACAGCCTCTTTTTAAACTCCCACATGTGCAAATTAATGCCTGCAGACCAATATGTCGACGATGATGGGTTTGCGGCAAAACTACATCATTCGTATCATGAAAATAAAACAAGGGTTACCTATTATATTACTATCATTTGATACTATTGTATTTTGTGTGAAAGTTAATCTCGCAAAAAGTAATTGATTTTCCTACTCATAATCTTATGATGCCCTCTCGGAAACAAATCTGGAACCTTTGAAACCTCCTCAGCGTTCACAGAGTTTCCTGTGAGATTTCTATCTCCCCGCTGCATACACGTGTGAGTGTACTTGTGTGTCTGCCTTATCGGCTGTTTACTGTTTGTGTATCCACATTAATTTTTGGTTGCTGTTATTGTAGCTCATTTGAGACTGATTGTGTGGCAGGAGAGGAGGTGCAAGAGGCTGGTTATGCAAGAGTGTGTGTGTGTGTGTGTGTGTGTGTGTGTGTGTGTGTGTGTGTGTGTGTGTGTGTGTGTGTGTGTGTGTGTGTGTGTGTGTGTGTGTGTGTGTGTGTGTGTGTGTGTGTGTGTGTGTGTGTGTGTGTGTGTGTTGAAATGTAATTCAGACACACTCCCCATTAGACATATCCAAACAGCACACTGAGTGGAGAAAAGACAGCCAGTGTAAAACTTGAATGGATTTATAAATCATTTTCCTTGCCAGAGAGGTTTTATAATTTTTGTGTTGGTTTGAAACCTGCAACCCCGCCCCCACACGCATATGTACGCATCCACAATTGACAGGGTAGCAAAGGAAGAAAGCTCCAGCAGGAACCAAATGCTGTGCTTTCTCCTCAGAATTTCATTTTTAAGAAACCTGTGTTTATATTGAGTTTCATTTCTGTCCACAGCACGTCAATGTTTTCATCACCCTGCTAAACTCGGGTGAGGAAACATTTGAAGAGGTCTGTGACCGCAGATGAATTGCTATGAGGGCTTGAATTAACAAGGCAAAGGTTAATGTTATTGTAATTACCAGTGTGGAGTCTTACGGGAGATGATTTCCTCATCACTGGAGAGCTTGTGTGATCACATCTAATGCATTAGAATAATAATTAGATTCGAACACTTACTTTTTTAATACTTTATTAATACCAGAGCCACCCAGTTTGTCATTGCTATGCCTATTTCAGGGGTCAAAGATGTCAGCAACCAGTTAAATGGGAATTGAGTAATGACAAGCACATCAACACGAATGCACCAACAGGCACGCTGAAGCACCACGCTCACTTAACAGTGTCCCTGCAGCTTGTTGAGTCACACGTAATTATCATGCATGGTTTGTCTCATCAGGCCAAGGTGGCGAGGTGCAAAAATGGCCTTGGGTGAGTCACAGCAGTGAAGCTGAGACTTCCTATTTGCCCCAAGAGGCGATAGAGAGGAACTAAAATTACTGTCCCACACAATACATCATCCTGCTGTATTTACCTATCACCCACAACCAGTGAGTATAGGTTGAAGACAAGCCAGTGCCACATTTTGGGCTGTAAAGAAATATTCTCGGGCAAATGTGTCACGACAAGTAACCCATGGCAAGTTGTTCTTTGTAAGGTAGCTGGAAAAGATTAAATTACACCTCAAAATTTATTTGACAGTCTTTGGCCAAGGCCATCTTTTTTCTAACAAGAACAATACCAGTGTTCCTCTGACATCAGTCCCAGGATGAAAATGCGACTGGCCCCTGTGGCTCTGCTCTCTTTGTCACTGACTATAGCCAGATGTGCAGTATGTGTTTGTTAGAGTTGTGCGGTTAGAGAGACTAACCCCTACTGAATGGCCCGTACTGAGTTTGCAGTGCGAGCCTACAGATGCCCTGACTAGTGCGTCCATCATTTCCTCCCCTCCCCAGGAGCAACTTAAAATGCAGAGTCTGCAGGAGAAAAAAAACAGCCCTGCTGCGATGCAGTGCTGGAGACAGAATCAGCTGTGATGAATGAGGCCTGAGGGCACAGACCTCAGTACTGACCAGGAGCAGGCACCACTCTGGACCTGCTGCTGGGACTCCGGGATAAGCAAGATGAAATCCATTCGTTGTGTGTGCGTGTCCCATTGCGTGCAATTTGCATCTCTGTTTGTGAAAATCATCAGGATGTCACTTATGTATGATGGAGTGTTAGAAGATGTGGGGTAATGTTTGCTATTAGAGTAACAATCCTATTAACAGGCGTCTCACCAAGCATCTATCAGTACTGTTGCTTGGAGCCATTTCTGTTAAGCTAAATTTATTGGTTCATAATTCAGTGGAGGTGGGGCACCATAGTGAAAATAATCTCATACACTGTTTTAATTTGCATCACGCTGGGATTTGTCACCGTTACAGATGATGCCGTGTGAAACCACCAGAGTCTTGTTAGGTGGAGCGGTATGAGGGCTGACATGATTTGCATTATTCAGAGCAACCTGCATATAAGTGTGGGTTAGCTCTTGTCACTCCACGAGGGCCCAAGGTGCTCTCCCACAGTGCACAGGGAGCTCCCCACGCAGAGCTCCCACCATAACTTGCTCTACTCCAGAAGACAATTAGAGATAGCTACTGTTGCCCTGGAAGGATGAGCTCAATCCCCCAGTTTCCTGCAGGTCCTTCCCCACTCCACTAAAATGCTGGCTGTGGAAGAATGCTGATGGATTAATTATACCTTGAGAATGGCTTTCATTTGTACATTACCCTGTATAGTCATTTCTGCCAACTCATTAAGAACATATTGAATACCAAAAAAGAAATTTGTTTCGTGACATGGATCTTTCATTCAAAGTTTAAATAAAGAAGCAAAAATGGAAAGGCAAAACATCACCCCAAGGTATTGTTTCGGCAGATCACATTAACATGGCTGTGGAGGTTCTCAGTGCTCAGCACTGCTCTCAAAGCAGCGACGGAAGGCAGAGCCAGTGGAGCTCAATCTGTCAGTCAAAAGCTGTGCGATTAACCAATCCCAGCTTCTCATCAACATGACCCTTGAAGTCAGCGGTGTCCCCGGGGCTGATCGCGTCCAACTTGGTCCCAAGATTGCGACAGAAGGCGCTGCCTCCTCCGTGCTACACGTCTAGCCATTCACACCATCTTCACGTCCACCTGTTCACACGCCTGGCCATTGCAGGAACATATGCCAAATCCCATTCCTGCAAATTTGGTGAGAAACTGAACTAATAAAGAGGTGTGTGGGTGTGTAGGTGTGTGGGTGTGTGTGCACTTATAAGGGTAAGTTTCCATTAGTCCTTATTCCACACGAATGCGTTCTCAATCAGCAGGACTGGAAAACAAAACGGGAGGCGAGTGGAGTGCCCTTCTTGATGTGACTCAAAATTGATAGTCATAATTACGACGACTAGAAATCAATTAGTGCAAATGAAAATAATTTGTTGCTACCTTTGCCTCACTAATTGCATTGTTAAACGGCAAGAATCCAACTAACATACGTATTAACCCCTGCTTGAAGAAAATCTATACAAGTATCAGAGGAGAGAGGTTAAGACAAACACGTCTTTCATCAATATTGTGGCATCAGCTTTTTCTTTGTCTTAGTTGAAGCATCTGTTTGTGGTCTCTCCGAGGACTTGTAAGCATCTGCTAATGACTTATCTAACACCTAATCCTTCTGAACAAGAAAACGATGCCCCCTGTTCTATATGGGAACAGAGATGAGCAAAGTTAGCCACATGTGTGAATCCAGTTGTACAGTGATAAAGAAAAACCTTTGATAATTATGAATGAGTGGCTGAATAATAATCTTCAGTGGCTTAAGGTCTTGTGAGTATGGAGGAAAGTCAATGTGTCCTTGGAAATCTTTGAGTTTATTATTGAGCTGTAATAATGTTCTGAATTTGTCTCAACACCCATGCTAACCCAGGGGTTAAGCAGTCTTCCTTTGTTGGGTTGAATAGTTTTGGTCAAGGTATCCAAATCCAGAGTGAATATTTCTGAAACTGTGTTTCTGGGTGATCATTCTCTTTCCTTTTAATCTCCTTACATGTGAATTTCTTTGATTGCCATTTTTTTTATTTATTTTTTTTAAGCTTATGCCTCGTGAAATCAAAACATCCGGCCTTGTTTCAGCTCCTGAGAAGTAGATCGAGGCACTCGTCCTCCGAGACTACTACTAGACAGCTTCATTTCTACAGTCATTCAGCAGATTGAGCCTTGAATTGTAATATAGTAAATCTTCCAGCTGGTGATCTACTTCCTATTTCGTCTGTCACCAAACAAAATTTGATGAACTTGTGATTGTGCGGTCAGTTCTGAGCTGCTTCATTTTGCTTTGCATTGAAATGTGTCTCTTTCCAAAATGTATTTGTGAGCTCCCTCGAAAACCCTTCAGTGTTTCACACTGTGCAGACACCTATCCAGTGGATAGTCATTTTGACTTCTAACTCTTTTTCACTTTGTTTGAATGCCTCGTTTTTACAGTCGCAGTGATGCTTAGAAAGCAATGTTCTCATAAAAACTTAAAGTACTGTCATAATAAAAATTAAAAAAAATGGCTGCAAGTGGATTCACTTGAGAAAAGCCACTGATGAGTCAATAAACTCTTGCAAACACGTCCTCAATTGAATCATATTAAATCATATTAATTCATCTCTATGCAACAAATTCATAGTCAATGCCACCAACTTATTTAATCTAAAATAGTCTTTCATTTGTGACCTTTTTTAATTTGGAGTAGTTTCTAAATCCTAAAATGATCAATCTTGAGGAATTCTAAAACATTTTGATATGAACCCAACTGCTAATACACATTGATGAGTTACCTCACCTATTCAACATCATTGTTACTTGCGTATCCATCCAAGTAGTCCTACTCTGTCTCAGCTTACAGTTTAGTTTCTCACCCTGACAGGAGGGGTAAAAAAAAAAAAAAAAAAGGATGCCTTGAAGTAGTGCTGTTTCTAATTGGGCTACTAATCGAATGTCACTGTGGAAAGTCACAGAGCTGGATGGATTAAACTGTGCAAGACACAGGTGAGACTGAGATAAAGAAAAGATGGCGAGCTCGACAGCACAAGCTGTGTGACTTCTCCTTTACTGTTGCTTGTATAGTATCCAAGACAGAGGGCAGGAAAACGCATCCCAAGTACTGTTAAATTATGCACAAGACACAATGCAGCAGGGAAAGGAAGCCCAAACTATGCAGACTGCTCAGATCTCCTTCCAAACTGTATGGGGCATTGCTCCTTGCACAATCTGCTCTGTCGTAATCACTTGGCAAAGAAAAAAGAACATTATGCAGACCATGAAGGGATTTTGGTTTGAGACTGTACCATGATATAAATGTTTGTCCTTAAAAAGAGTTTGCAGTCAGGAGTACACCCATATCTATTTTTAATTGCTCCATGTCAATTGTCATTGTCAATCTGTGATTAAAACTAAATCATTTTGACATGAGTGGGACACGGTACTGTATAAAGAATTAGATCTGTTATGTTACCCTGCCAAGACACGAGAGTGAAGTCGTGTTTTGAATAAAGCATACATTACATTACTGCATTTCAAGTACATGCTTTCATGAGATTACGCACTGGTTTACCAGCTACTTCTCTTTGAACATGTGTAAAGCATGCCCATGGACATGTCTTGACAATGATTTCATTTCACACGATTGCTTTGACAGAAAACAGTTTGTCATTCCACCTTCGCTTTATTTAATGACGTGGGAACAATGGAGCACATGTGACATGACAGGCATTGCGTTGAATGTCAAGCGTGACAAATGTAATTTTATATATTCACTGCCTTCATCACAGAAAAATGTTTTTTTTTTTTTTTTTTCCTCCAATGAGCGTAATTTTAGTCACAAAGTTTGTCTTTTACTCTCCGTAACTTGACCAAACCCATTAATTCTGAAGTGTTGTTTTCCTGTTTGCCACTCTCTGCACTCTGGTACATAGTGGTTATGTTCAAGTGCCTCAGGAGCCGAGTCTCTACATCAGCCGACACTCTCCTCCCCAAGCTGGGACTGTATCTGATCCACAAGAACTGCTTAATCACAGCAGTATCACAGATAGAGTGACAGAGGACATCTTTCAATTGCGTCCTCTAAAGCGACACAAATTCTGATATGGAAGAGAAAAGTCCCATTTGCTGTAGCAAGCAAGCAACAATACACTTGGAGGGTTTTTTTTGGTTGTTTTTTTTATTTAGATAGACATGATATCATAACAGCCAAGAAAACTTACACCAATATACCGTAGTTCTTTTCAGAGAGATACAGTTTGAACTATTAAAATTTAACGAAGAGGCACTTTTCAGTTTCAGCTGTTTTAATAAAAATGTAAATGTGGTAAACCTACCTTGACCACAATATGTCAATGGAAGAGACATCAGATTATTTGTGCTTTTACAGAACTTTAAATATGCCACTTCTTCAGGAATAACTTATTATGTGCATAAAATTGGGAAGGATCACTGAAGATGTCAAGTATGTTCTGCTGCAATACAATAAACAGTTGGGATCTCTTCCCCAAATGCAAATACAGTACAGAACAGGTCCAGCTCAACTGCTTAATAGTGTAGTATCACTATTTACAGCTTTGTGATTACATTAGATATAAATATTGCAAAGAAAAAAGCTTGCGTCTGAGATTTCTATTTAATTTGTGTAGAGTTGTACATTCTTGTCTGTTAGTTGAGATTTTAAGGTTTTTCTCAAACACAAGTACTTAAAATGTCTTTGCTGCTGTAATTATGGCACGACACCTATCAGCCACAACATTGCACTGACAGGTGAAACGAAAAAGATTGATCATCTCATTACAATGGCACCTGGGCAATGATGTATTAGGAAGCGAGGAAAGAGGCCATTCTTGTGGTTGATGTTATGGAGTCAGGAAAAATGGGCACGCTGAAAGAGCTGAGCAACTTTGACCAGGGCCACAGTGTGATGACTCAATGATTCGGTCAGAGCATCAGCAAAATGGAAAGTCCTGTGAGCTGTTTCCTGTAGTCAGTAAGTATCATCTACCAAAGGTGATTCCTGAAAGGACAACTAGTGAAATGCAGCAGAGTGAGGAGCACAGCATTAATAAAAAAAAAAAAGCCCCTACGATGGGCTACAGAGCATTGAAAGAAAATGGTCTGGTCTGGTGAATTCCTGGAATGTGCATCATTTACCCGGAATAAAAGATGGCTGCAGGACATTATTAGAGGCCAGCAGTGGCAGGATGATGACTTAACAAGGTCCTCTTGCAAAATGTTGGGCCCAGACATTCAGGTGGACGTTATCCTTTCATGTATCAACTGCCTGAACATTGGTGCAGCCCACATACGCCCCTTCATAATAGGACTCTTTCATGATGGCCGTGGACTCCATCAGCAGGATTATACACTCGGCCATTCTGCCAAAAATTGTTGGAAAAAAAATAAGCTAAAGGAATTTTGTTCCAGTGGTTTAATGGTCAGCAATCTGGCCTCAGTTGGAGAAGACCCAGGCTCATTTCAGGGTTTTGGACTTGTAGGTGGAATTTGTGTGGCTGGTTTATGGATGCTCTGGCTTCCTCCCACAATTCAAAGACACAATTGTTAGGTTCATTTGGAACACAAAATATCCTGCATTCCTGCCACCCATATCCGGACTGGTGACCTGTCTATGATGGAGCTTCCCATTGATAGCTCAAATAAATGGATAGATGATGGAGCATAATAGCACCTAGATGCTGCTGTGAACAACTAAGAGCTGTACATTAACTCTTTGACTGAGCAATACAATTAAAAAGGTTAAAAAGGCTCCTTGGCCTGAGTCCATGCGAGCAGTTGGGCATGAGTAGGCTCTTTGGTGCAGCACAGTTGCAGATAAACTTCAACCACAGTGATCAAGGAACCGACTTGGTCCTGCTGTGCCGCCCAGGGCAACACGGTTATGATGACAACCCCAGCAGCAGCTCGGCTGGGAACAACTCTGCCCGCCATCTTTTGGACAACTCATACCAGCAGCTCCTACTGGCCTCACAGTCTGAAGGGGGAGAGGGAAGAGAAACGGAGTCCTCAGGCAGAACAGTCTGTGGAGCGTGTTGCGAGAAGTGGGTCACGTCTTCTCATGATTCAAGTTAACCGTCTTCCACAAGTCAATACAGCTAACCAAAATTATATTACAGAGCCTCTTCACAATCAATCTGTGAATAAGATTCAGCATCATCAGGCTGATTTTTATTCCATCTCCCGCATGATGAAATGACACTCCTCTCATCACCACACCACCATTCAAAGGTGAGGGGAAAAGGTAGAGATGATTTATCCCTGCTACGCTGTGTTGTTGTCGTCCTCTGGCGGGCAGTCCTGTCAAATAGTTGTAAATCGATGACAGTGGGGAAGGTTATTTGTTTGGATTTTGTTTGGGTCAAGCCACCAGGCCTGTGGACTGTCCTTGGGTGTTGATGTGTTTCTGAATGGTGGAAGCCGGATATGACAAAGTGCTGTGACCAGGGCAAAAAGGAGTAAATCAGGAGGTCACACTCACTGCGAGGGGACATCAGACCTTTGCTTTGGAGCAAAAAAATACATTTTTGAATTCAGCAGAGATTTTTTGAGATATTGTCATTTTGCTGGTGGCTGATATATTCTTGGCCTCAAAAGTGGGGATCATTAAGATGAGTCTACACACACACACACACACACACACACGCGCAATAAGAACACAATCATCCTACAGAGGGAATTGCTTGCTGTCACGGTCACATGCCCCTGAAGGTCAGGGGAAATGGCACAGATGGCCTTTTGCACTAAATCAGCAACTTTTCCAAAGTGTGTTCAAGCTACACAGACTTGATACAAACACTAACCAGAAATGGGTTCCTCATTTCATGTACACTTGCACACGCACATCGACAGTGCCTCAACAACACAGTAGCACATCAATGGACTCCATCCTTTCTGTATCTCACAGGGAATTTCTCACTATAGCAACATTACGACTGTTACATTGTGAGGTAAAAAGAATTTCCATGTATTCAATATCACAAGGAATTTTACTTGTATTAACATCAATAGATATTTCCTACGCTTGGATCTTTTTCAACTACACTAATTCCAGTATGTTTGCAAAAGATTAAACTTTAGATGGAATTACAATATCTTAAATGGAGTGTAATAATTCCCCTGACGTAAACACAGATAATCACGTAAACCAGATTTGTAGGTGTTTTGTAATCCCGCTGAGAAATAAACAAATTGCACTGAAAATGTGACCTTTTGAGAGAAGGTAAGAAATGTGCAAAATAGGAATTGAGAGAGAAAAAAAAGATGGAAAGTCTTTTCTTTTTGCCAACACATGCACTGCAGGTGTGAATTTGAGTATTTTTTTGTTTTACATGTGAGTTGAAAGTTCCCTCTGTGCTTTTGTGGTTTTGTGCTGTGTGTAAAGCTTCACCCATCTGGCACATAATAGGGATTAAAACAAACCTAGGAATTGCAAGTGCTATGTTATGGAGGCCTGATTGCTTCTCCATCAGCAAAGTGATGTGGGCGTTGAAATTTAAAAAGAAAATCCCCCAGGTTATGATTTAGGCATGCTGAGGTCCTGTGAGGCCTGCAGGAGAGGAGTCGAGCGTCTGTGGTTGAATGCTGGTGTCGAGAGAGAGAGAGAGAGAGAGAGAGAGAGAGAGAGAGAGAGAGAGAGAGAGAGAGAGAGAGAGAGAGAGAGAGGAGAGAGAGAGAGAGAGAGAGAGAGAGAGAGAGAGGAGAGAGAGAGAGAGAGAGAGAGAGAGAGAGAGAGATGAGAGAGAGAGAGAGAGGAGAGAGAGAGAGAGAGAGAGAGAGAGAGAGAGAGAGAGAGAGAGAGAGAGAGAGAGAGAGAGAGAGAGAGAGAGGAAAAGAGGTGAAGAAATGGTGTGTGACTGTGCAGATATGACAGAAAGCCTAACTGTCACCTGTGTTCCTCGAGGCCCAGCTGCTCTGCAGCCGAGGTTTAGGAGAGAGAAACAGTCATTAACCCTGTCACATTGATTCAGCTCTGTTGTTTTTTTTCTTCTGACCCATACTGTGGAATAAAACGACTGAAGGGCTGTAATGATATCCTCTTTTCTTTTTTTCTTTTTCTTTTTTTTTGCTGTTGTCGCTGTCTGTGCCTTCTTTTGCTCGGCGCACTTGTTTATTGTGTCGACAAAAGCCCAATATATGGTGTTTTGTTATTACTGTGACATATTTGATTTTCTCCTCCCCTGCATGGCTGCTCAACTGCCGTTTGATTTTCTGACACCTGGGATTGTTAGGATATACTGATAGGAACCAATGTTGTGTGATAATGAATGAATCCGCTGTCAGTCAGTGTTAGATCTTTCCACTTTTGTTGCATTGTACGTCACTCAGGATGCGTACAGACATCGACACGCACGCGAAAAACAGGTTTGCTCCCCTTCTCTGACAACCACTTTTTATATATATTGGGAGGCAGCTCGCAATTCTTTCTACTCCTCTACCGTCTCCGCCTGCATGCTGTTTGTTCATCAGACAAACCATCTGCTGAAGTTGTGTGTTTTTCTCCACACGCTGTCCCCTTGGCACACAGCTTCACGTGGCGGTGCTCTACCAATTATCTGATGCGCGCGGGGCGCCCAGCGTGAGCCACTGCCCACTGCACGGGCACGAAGTCTGTGTGTTCACAACAGGCAGCCTCTCCGCACGTCAGCGAATAATGGGGAGAGCAGGGGGGAGTCCTCTCTCTGGCTTCTCTCGTCGTTCGTTTGGCGAGCTGATTAACTCCTCTCTGTGACCGGCAATAATCTACAGTATTTCATGGCCCATTTCAGAATTAGTGCTTCTTTATATGTCCAAACCAATCTAAACTCGCAGCAGTGTCTGCACGGTGTAATAACGGCGGCTCCCGGTTTTAGTGCAGTGTACCATGTAAAACAATAAGGCAGAAGATGTGAGCACTTTGTAATTACATTCATTCATTGTTGTTTAATTGTACAACGTTTGGGAAGCTTCGGTAACGTTGTATGATAGGAAATGTGGCTGACGTTATTGGAGAAAAATGAGGTTCGACTTATGGTGAATTATGATCTCAAAACTTAGAATTCAATGTGTCGTGATCTCATCCAGCCAGACTGTACTGACAAAAACAATTAATTTATTCATAAATAATTCATATCCAGCATTTAGATCTTGTCTCCATCTGACAGGAGCCCGGCAGTGAAGCAGACACTCATAGATTCCCTCATGAGAGGATGAAAAACCGTCTCTCCTACATCATCGGATGCGATACTTATATATGCCCTCTGTGTGTATGTCACCTCCTTTAAACCCCCATTCAAATCCTTGTCAATACTTCATCTAAATTGATTTAACTTTTTACTTTAAAGTCTTGAGTGTGTGCTGTGTCAAGCTTGTCATACAGCATGACGGTAATACTGCCTTGATTGATCTTTTATTTAGTAATAATTGGGAAAATTGAATGGGGGAGATAAGCACGGCAGTGTTTTTCTGAGGCTTTATCTGGTGTGCAGTACAGCTCGAGCCCGTGCACATGTGGTACGAGTTAGAGAAGCGGTCCCATGCTGCAGCCGCCCCAACGCTGGCTGAAACATACAAGTGTTCCTGCAGGGGATGGGGGAGAAAGCCTGAAATTGAGAAATGTGATATGGGGGGCTCAGTGGAAGGAAAACAAAGTTATTTAAGCTGCAAGCCTTTCCTCTTGTTGAAATAGTATCAAGCTTTTATTGAATTAAACATGTTGAAGGTAAAATAAACGGCCTGGAGTGAGCCGAGTCTCTGTGATAGCCATTGTTGTTCACGTTTTCATGCAAAATATGTGTTTATATAGGTAGGCATCTGTGACTGCCCTTGCTTGTATTTCTGTGAACACACGTTAGAAAAGTTATTTTTTTTAGCCCCACTCCTGCACGAGGCTCTCCAGTGCAGCCTCCCTGCTATTTGTTGGCATTTTTGAAGGTGTTATCAGTGAGCCCTTTCTTTGGCACTCCATTACATTCTCACTCTGTATCTAATAATCTTGTCATTTTCCACCACATTTCCTCCACTAAGCAGTCAATTAGTGATGCAGTTCTTAGCTGCTTTCAAAATCCTCTGAAAATTGTGTCTAAAAAGGTTAATGTAATTTCAGAGGCATAAAGCGGATGGAATAGCCTGAATGTAAGTGTGGCTTACTCATTAAAGTTCATCTCCACACCCAGCATCCCAGACTGGAATCTGATGGAAAACAGACGTTTTAGAAATCAAAGCTGCGTGAGCCACATAGTGCTTGGCATGTGCATAGTTTATATTCACAGGTAATTTAAGGAAATGTAAAGATTGAGGTGTGGATTGTATCCTCCATGGAGCAGTATTTCGCTTTAACACCTTCTCGTCTTCGGCGTGATTTTGTGTTGTTTCAGGAGAGCCTGAGCGACTGTGCTATTATGTTCTTCACAGTTTGTGACATTTATCAGCATCACCTCTGACAATAAAAGTCAAGATGTTATGAGGGTTTGTAATTGAAGGGTTGAAAGGTAGCACGCTCCAGGAACCGTGTCTCATATCTTATCTGAAAGTATCTTATCAGCAGTGGGATGACCCTGCTATGGCTCTTACAGTAAAGTCTTGGGGTCCCTGATGACCCTCTGTCCGTATTTGATATTTTATTAAATGACTTTGTTGCTCGAACCTGGATTCGGCTTCCTTAAACAAAAGCAGTAGTCTTCTGTTTCAGCAGCCGTCTGCGCCGTTTCTTCACATTACTTGTATAAATATTGGCCGTTTTAGTACAATGTCAAGAACGTCAATCTCCGAGCAGTCTAGACTTGCATCACACAGGTTCAAATTGTACATTCAGGAACCAAACAGCGGTTGTAATTATTCATATCGAACCGTGGTGAAACCTTGCACCTTTCCAGTCACTTCATTTTGTGAAAGAGCACTTTTCAGAGGTCATGCCGAGTACAAATAGTTTTCAGATGGTGAATGCGCTTTTCAAGAGATTAATTTTCAAGCAGCGTGAAAAAAAAGAACGTTTTTTTCATGTATGGCAAGGTTATTTTCATAGAAAAATCCCCACTGTACCTCTCTACAGGTCTTGCGAGTCGAGACGACTGAACAAAACCACATGAGCTTCCAGCTGCATGTATTTACATCAAGTTTCCTCACAATCCACTTCTAAGGAACATGCTTGCGGCCAACTCTCAAGGAATTGGTTTGTGATTCTTAGCATACAGGAAAGATCTGAAGGACAACTTTTCAGTTACAGAGCGAGAACAGAGGCAGTGCCAGAATCGTTCCTTAATCTCCGGAGTCGCCTGGTTTATGTCTGAATGTGACAGGTCACAAAGCCTGGACCCAGGCTGATTCACTGCATCCAGCTCATGTTATCATCAGTACTGATTCATCTTCATCGTGTGCTTTTGTGCTCCTCCTGAAAGCCCATTGGCTCAAGCGTGGAACCTATTATCCGTGGCAAGCAAGAGAATAAATATTTTCATCCTAAGGGTTCACGTGTACATCTAAACAGCAGCGATAAAGGCATAACATTTGTGATAGGTTTATATAGCCCCAGACATAAAAGTGATAGTAAAATAAATTTGTGTTCAGCACGTTTTAAATGTATCTTGAACCTTGGACTCAATGCAACCCTCCGTCCCTTCCCTCCCTCACTGGAGAAAAGCGATAAGATGTCTCATTTCCGTTTACTTTTAAACATTATTCATGGTCATGGAGGTGTTTTGAAGTTTTGTTCCCAGTGCTGCCTCTAAATGTCTGAGCTAAAGTCTTTTTCAGCCTTGATCTAAAAGACAAGCCATTTCTTGTGAAAATGAAATTTTGCTATTCTTCTCTGAATTTTAACAGACAAAAAGTTTGGTTAAATCATGCACAGAGAAGAATGTGACAAAAAAAAAAAAAAAAAAAAAGACCACTGAGTCAACTTATTAGTTTGAATATGGCAGTTTCACCCATGTGGCATGAGAGCGTGTTAGATACCAATTAGCCCAGTAACCTGGGCTGCTGGGCGGGGTGTGGGTAGCACTGCAGGCATAGAGAGCATCTAGACACAGACGGTTTTCTGACTGGATAACAGGTATTCAGAGTTTTGGTTTGAAAAAGCGGCTGCCTAATGAGTTCCCTGATGTGCTCGAGTCCAGGCAGATGAAAGTGGTGACACCTCAGGTTGTCCTGCAGTTGCACATGCCCAGATTCAAAGTGTCGCTGGCAGTTTTTTTTATTCGTACTCATGCATATAGCTGGAATTTCAACTTATTAGTATTTATTAAAATTTTTTTAATCTTTTTTAAGAATGTGGAGGACCTTCAAAAAGAACTCCCAGTTTGATCTCATGCCAACTGTAGTGAGTCACTGGAGCATACACAGGGGATTCACCCCTTCCTCAACAGAGCAATAATGACCTGTGTAGCATCCATGAGGCATGTAAACTGATCGGGAGGCTGCAGCCCATCCTAGATAAATTAGTTAGCAAATTAACCCACATAGGATTTACAGTGGATGTGTGATTGATGTGATCCCGTGCTCTAACCTCTCACCTTTTAAGCCTGAGGCTGTTGTGGGGACTGGTGCTGAAGATATGATGTCTTCTTCACATCAGCCAACAGCCAATCAGAAGGAAAGTGCCAGCATCAGCCCCAACCTGGCTCATCTCATGCTGAAACAGCATGATGGTGCTTTTATTAGCTTTTAACGGATTATAATTGTGTGCTAAGTACTCGTCTGCCCGTCACACAGATGGAAGTTGAACCTTAATCCTCATCCTGGAAGCTTTCCTGCAGTTTTTGGATTGAGGGGTCTTTTTTTTTGTCTTTTCATGAAACTCTCAAATCCTCTTTTCCCTCACAAAGCCGCCGGGAGTCCAGTTAATGTCTCCTGGCACCTGGTAGAGCAGGGCATTCTTATAACAGGCCTTAACCCGGGATGTTTTAATGACACTGTCCAAAGCACATCAACTGTCTGCTTTTTCAATGAGTTACAGATGTGTGATTTTTTATTTTTTTTTGGGGGGGGGGTTCCTCAGGAATGTTGGCAGCCAATCTACCAAAGCACTAAAACTGAACAACTCTGAAGTATAAAACACGTGAAACCATTTATTATTCCTACAAATGTACACAGTCCCATATAGGATCTCCAGCCTTGTGCCAATGGGATGTCCACAGCTCTTTCCGCTTAATCTGAGCCTCTCATATAAACCAGCCAATTAGAATTAGTTTGACTCCACTTAAGCTTGTGAAAAGCATATCATGGACGTTTAGCCAATGTTTAATTGACACCATAAAGGAATACATATTCATAAACATACACACTGCCTGCTTAAAGCTGCCTTACACAGAATGTCAAATTTAATTGGGTTGTGCTGAAAGATAGATGTACCTGCTGATTTATTGAAATACTGTATATCATGTGGTAGTTTTGTTCATTTATATTCATGCAGCCGTCACAATTATGAAACTGAGCCAATTATAGCATTCTGCTGAAAGATGAATTTCAATGGGGAAAGAAAATGTAAATTTCATGTGTTGTTGCCGAGAGTGACAACTTACATATCCTCTGTATTCTTATGTTGATGACATCTCACGCACACATTATTGTAAGTAACATTTATTTATCGGGTGAATTTTTCTTTTTGCGGTTTGGTCCATGAACTGAATGCTATCCATCAATTTAGTGTTTTTCGTGAGAAGTTTTGCTTTTTGAAGAGAATATTGTTCATATAAAGGATTTCTGATGCGCAGCAGAGAAGAAGAATAAGGCTGTAGTATTCTAGTTTCAAAGATCAGTGAGATAATAAATCCCCTCCTGATGGCTGCCCTCTTAAACAAGAAAAAAAAAAAAGTCATTTTTCAATAGATGTGCTCATGCTCCAAAATCAAGACAACTTCAGTGTCAGAGTGGATTTTAATTGGAAAAACTACAGTGAGAAACAAAGGAAGAGTATCCACAAAACCTATTAAAGCTCAATCAAACGAAATAACCAAGTGGCAGAAATGAAAGTGCTGTCAGACTCACTGCCTTATCTGGGTAAATGAAAGCAGGAGAGAGATACCTCTGAGGTCTGCGTTCCCCCCGTGTTGCTGTGATCTTTCTCAGCTGCTTTTTCAATATGTCTCGGTGATAATAGAGTGACCTGCTCTCTTCTCATGTGCGCAGCATGTCCCGCAACGGCAGAGCTTTCTGTTGACCCCGCCGACCTGCGGGCACCGCAAAGCAGGAAGTGAAGTCTCATTTCCAAATCCTCACATCCTGCCATCTGCCTTGATTTTTTTAAATGGACCTGTCCCCACGCAGCCATTCTGCACCGCCAGATCAACACCTCTGGCCTTCAGCCAAAAAAAAAAGAAAAATCGAGGAGCCAACACAGAGACCACACATGAATTAAAGATATTTGTATCAGCGCTCAGCACAGGAAGCACACGGGACAGCATGTTACCGCTGCACGTGCTCAATTGTCAACATTTGCCTGTGTATGTTCAGGTCGCAAAGACAGTAGGACACTGACACAGTGTATGTCAGCGCTGAGCCACGGCCACATCCCTGTGGAGAGAGACATATCACAACACACTGCTGTTACTCTGAGCTATAAATATCTGATACAGAACAATGCCGCTGTCATTTCGTGCCTGTCGGAGTTCCACTGTTTGTTTAACCTACTTAAGTTTTCGGGAGCCCTCTATTTTTTTAATCATTAGAACGGAATCACATTGTTTCCGTCCTGTGAGAATTAACAATAAGATTGAAGTGGAGATGAGTTTATGAGATAAGGCGAGCAAAACAAAACCATTCCAGGAGAGAAAGCATATCAGACACAAGATGCATTTGTAGAAATAATTCTATTTTCCCAGCGCACAAAGATAAAGCCAGATAGTGTTTGGAGTACAAATGTGTCGCGGCCCTCTCATTAGCTTGCCATGGTTCCAGTAAGTGACTTAATTAGATTATTGAAGGAATTATGGGGAACCGGTGGCTCTGTTTGCCTTGGGCTTCTTTACTTCTGGTTGCAGTGTGTTTCCAGCTAATTGTTTGTTGTGACATACAAGCTGCCTGATACTATTTGGCCTTTTCTGTGGTCAGTTGTGGCATGAAAAAAGATTTTATTTGCTTATTTTTTGTGGTGGGGTTTTTATTTCGACTGGAAGTTAGAGAACATGTTTGAAAGTGGCACCGTTACAGTAAACACAGTATGATTTGGTGTTTTGCAAAGCACGAGAAACATTAGTTCAGGAGCATATAAGTGCAAATTGTGGACTGGGCAACATCCTTTTAAATGGCTTTGTGATTTTCTAATAAATCACTGATAAGATAACAAAACATTAAAATACATTGCTATATATTTAACTGTAGATCAGGGTACATATAAAAAACTTTTAAGCAATATATTTATTAATATAAAATATTTTAAATTATTTATATATGTTTACTACCCTACCAGCTCTTTGAAGAGAGCAGCAGAGACTGTAATTTCTATGGCGATCGAGGAAGTATAACATGTCAGCAAAGATCCTCAGCAATTCCAACAGCAGTGCAGCTGAGAGCGTTGTCACCAACAACATCACATTGTAGTGCTGCGCTCCACAGCACAGGAAGGCTCCACAACGGCTGAGAAAAAGTGCAAAGCCTTCCCATCTCCACTGGACATTTACACCACAAGCGCTGTCAGCTGGGATGAAAACAAAAGACCCACAAAACATGTTTTCCTTAATCCAAAGTATTATTTAGTTTTTAATTATTATTATTATTCATTGTTTTTCATTTGGATTTCTTTGTTAATTTTAGATGATGTCTGATATATATATAATATTCAGCTCCTGCTGTACTGCATAACAACAGCATGCCGTCAGTGGACATCTGATTGAGCCAGTCAAACATCTGGAATGCAACGAACAGACTTAGCGATCACACCGGTGGGATGACAAGTCATTTACAGGTGCTGGACATTCTTAATAACAAGCTGTTTAATGGTTTCATCTGAAGCGCTTTGGATGTTGCGCTATGGGACGAGCTGGGGGAACAGGAAACAGGAACAGGACACATGAACATGAAAGACACGGGAAGATGAAAGCAGTGACACACAAGATCTGTGCAAGGAGGAGGCTGATGACACTGGAGACTGTAGAGAACATGTAACAAGAAAGCCTCTGATGAGTTCAGCAAAACTGGAACTGTGCGTGTGTGTGCCAGTTATTACCAATTTTACTATCTTTATTTAGGAAAAGAAGATCAGTCCGTTCATTAAAACAAGATTTGGTTGGCCTTACCTTCTAAATGAAATGGGTTGCCATTTCATAATGAATCTCGTCTTATATTGGAAAGGATACAGAAACTGTTTTCTCCTTTCATCACATTATATTCGTGTCCATTGAGTCCAAGGTATTAAGATGGATACTGAAAGCAGGAGGTTCATGTTTTTCATTTTGGCCCCGTTTACACGACAACGAATGCGAGTGTATCCGCAAAACTTTCTTCACTCTTGGGGGGGGTCCGTTTACACGGCACCAGTGTGCGGACGGATTAGGTGTTGTCACGTGAAACGTTGTCGTGTAAACAGCGCCTTAGTCAAGTTAGTAAGACTTCAACAAACTCGCTGTCAGCAGGATTTATACGGTTTTTAGTTATTTATGTCAGCGATCGAGGCGTTGTTGGGTTAAAAGAGCCAAAGTGCTGTATTTTCTGTTATAGGTAGGCGTTGCAATTAAAATTTGATGGGAAATCGATAGCTCCCTCTAAAGTACAAAAGCGTATTTTTTCACCACAGCACACCTTTTTGGTAAACTAACATTTGCTGTGCTGAATGTGGAGTCTACCAACACGAATTTTAGAAGAAGCCATCGATTCAAGCGGCGACGAAGTATCTGGCATGGCTCTGTAGTGATCACTGACCAGTCTTGGCGCATCTTAATGCAGCCTTAAGTTTCATACGTCCAAGTCCAGACATATCACAGACTGATTAAACTTTCAGTGGCTTCTGAATACCATTTTCACCTCTCAGTGCAGCCGAGCGATACGCTTCCTTTTCAGAGATCCCTCGAACCAATCGTGCCTAAAAAGCTTTTCAAAGAGCTGAGTGGAGGAGCACTTGAGTTTGAGGAAGGGTTATGTTCTTCGTGCAGCAGGTAGAACAGAGTGGTGTGAAGAGCAGTGATAAATATGGTTCTTTTAATACAATAGCTTTGTAGGTCACTCTGTGGAGAGACGAGGTGCGCTCACTCAGCCAGCCTCCCTTGCAGAGCCTGCGTATCCCACAGACACACGAACACGCAACCTTTAAAAGAGGGATTTGAAAAGGTCAAAGCACAGGCATGCAGAATGGTAATATAGGACTGCGCTTCCAGAGGTCACAGGGTCATTGTGGCTTTATTTCTCCACGTTCTACTCTTCCTGGAGATGGTTTTATGAAGTATGTTAAAACTTACCAGATTCATTTCCGTAGCTTGCCAAAGCTCTTTGGTGTTTCGGCGCAGCATTTGCAGAATGCACTTAATTCTGTATCTCCAGAGGTTTTTTTTTTCCTTTTTTTTCTTTTCAGTCTCTAGTGGTGGGGTTGACCCATTTCTGGGGATGTGGCAGTGGTGAGAGAGTGAGTGTGTCCACCTGGACCTGGTTAGAGGTGTGGTTGCAACAGGCATTCAGGGGGTTATTCTGTCCCAACACACCGCCCTTGTGTTTTTCTTCACTCCCTCACAGGCCTGTTCCCTGCTTGTCTTTGCAGCTCAGACGCTGCTTTAAGTGGCCTTTTGCCATTTTGAAGCGAATCGTGTTTCATTATTTGGACTGTGGTTTATCCACTGGTTGTTACTTCTAGATTCCGAGGCATTTTAATAGCCCATGGTTCTCTCTTGATGGAACGGGGAGAATTTCTCTAAGACTGAACCAGCTGAGACTCGGGCACATGACTAAGTGGGTGCTCTCCCTCTTTACTGCACATTCCCATGTGATATCACTTGCATGCTTAGTGACTCTTCTTCCATTGATCTAATTAGTCCCTTGGCACTTCTTTAACGGTCTGTATTTATCAGGAACATTAATTAGTATCTAGACTGGATGTATTACTTCCAAAGCAGTGGATGTCCTTGTTTATTAAAGTATTAACAATAGTGGGGAGGGTGATCTACCTCATCCCCAGGTATTACTCACTTGGTGAGCCTGCACATTCATCATACCTTTCCTGCAGAGTGTTTTCCTCTCCTACTTGTCCTTGTTTGTCGTTTCCTAAGTGCACATATAAAGGGGTGTTGGATTAGTGTAATTAAATACAGCAATGCTCTGTGCTTTGTGTTACACAGTTGTCACATTAGCAAAGTGTCACCCAGCTCTGGATCGCCGGTGAGCTACAAAGACTGAGAGAAGACAAGCTCCCGTTGTGGTTCCAGTCAAGTTTAAGAGAGATTACAAGAGACAGTGTGAAAAACAGTTCTCTAAAAGTAGAGGAGGTCATTGATTTTCTAAGCGACAGCCCAACCAAACAGACACTCTATTGATTGGAGACTTCCTTAGGATAGCTGTTGAAAGCTGGAGGAGAGTTTGGAAGCTGGAAAACACTGGTCTGTATGTCCATCATTTGTGACACAAACTGCATCAGCACCTTGTGCTAATTTGGTTGCTGTAGAGAATTTAAGCATCTTCTGCACTACAGGTGTTTGTTCTTCCAATACCAACACCTGAGTCTGCAGCTGTTCACAATGTGAGCATGGCATCCAGCACCAAAACTATTGTGCTACATCAAATAATACTAGAAAAACACTATTATTTGCACAGGCTTTCGAATAAACAACAGATATTGCTTATTTTATTACCTTTACACTAATAAAGCATTTACTTTATTTATTCTCCCTCTTTACACTGTTTTTAATCCTTTTGTTTTAATGTTTTTCATAATCTTATTCACTTGAGATTGAGATTCATAATCGCTTTGTTTTAATGTATTTGTTTTATTTCTCTGTAAAGCACTGCGAGTTGCCTTGTGTGAATGCTGCGGTATAAATACATTTGCCTTGCGATGCCGAAAAACAACTTGTTGACGACTTTCTTTGACCGTGAAAACATGTAACAGCTCACATCTCTCTGTTTGTATTGACCCACAGTATCCCACTGAGTAAACAGGTCACTGGATAAATATATATAAATTTATATATATATATATATTTACATTGTTATGTTTTTATTTGATCTGCCAACAAACGAAATGGTTCGATACATATTCAAGAGTGAAGCCTGGAGCTTTCTTCCACTAACCTTGCTAATTAGGCTCACTTTAGCAATTGTGTGATTACTCTGGGGCTTTTTGGTTTTTGTTGGGGATTGCTGTTTGAAAAGCCTGGCACTACCTATTTTAGTAACACACACACACACACACACACACACATACACACACACACATTTCCCCTCTCTGATCAGTCAGACTGAACTGTTTCTTCAGGTTTTTTCTCGTCAACCTGGATGTGCGTCTGCAAATGGAGCTGCACATGTTAACTACATGTACGCTCTTCATCGTTATGTTATAGCTGCATTTCACACTTTACGCACGTGTATGTAAATATAATTTACAAACATGAATGTGTAATCATGTTTACACATTCACACAAATATCATTTTTCTGTTGTTAAGTGGCTCTGTGGGTTAGTAATATGTTCCTGTACTCTGAAGTGCAGCACAGCACGCAAACGCACACAAGGACTCTGACACTAATATAGATATATTACACTCTTGTGCAAATCACACAGGCGAGGGAGATTTTAGCCCCTCACACACATGCACAAATGTATCACTGTTATGTCTGTCTGAGACATGGATGACAAAACCTTGCCACATTTATTCAAAGATTAGTCTGAGGAGGCTTTCCTCACATTGCATTTAGTGTTAAACTCTTCCAAATTTAAGGTCACTTAGTTTAAATGGATGTAGTTTGTTGTTTTTGTGTTTCATTGTCTTTTTCTTTGTGTCCTTTGGTCTTTTTTTATGAGTAGTTAGCAGTTCAGCTTGACAGAACTCTGTTCTTCTTACAACAAATCATCTTCTTTTAATAAACATCACACCAAGCAGGGTTTGGCCAACGTGAAGTCTCATTCCTCACACTTCAAACCGTCATTCTGATGTTGATGATTTTCCGCCTTGAATTTTCTTTTTAAATGTTGCATCTTTGAATCACATTGCACTGAAAAGAGGGTACATATTACATTTGAACAGAGGAGAGGAGCTGAAAACGTGATTCAGGATGAGATGAAGGAAGCTTTCGAGGATATCGGTGACATATTACAATAACACGAGCCTCGAAGTGACAAGAATCTCTAAAATGCATGTAAATACAACCATTCTTTCTCATGTAAATCCTGCAGGTCGTGGTGCTGTTCACCAACAGAAAGCAAAATGGGACACAAAGACGGCAAATAGGTTTTATTTCTTCCTTTTGTGTTATTTCGCTCCCTCTTTGCTTCCCTCACAACACTCATTTTAGAGTCAGAAAGCATAATGAAAGTAAAACACCTGTTCAACAACAGCTGAAGGTAATATTCAGTGTGTTTAGTCAAAATATCATCTGCTTTAAACTATTTGTATTAGGATTAATGAGAACTATAAATAACAGATGTCCAGATGTGAGCTAGATGTGCTAAGGCCGACTGTAATGGGAGCAATCCTGACGCATTGTAACAGCTCACATCGGAGTTTTTCCATGACCAGATTCACTATCAAAAAGCTGTTTCTAATAGAAAGTAAAGCTCCGACTGGGTGACGCTTATGTCCACTCTCATAAGAGAACACACTGAGACTCCTATTAGTCTGCAGCCAGCTGAAGAAACACAAAGAGAACACACATATTTTTGAATGCATTTTTGGCTCTTCCTGTATCAACATCCACATTATTTTCTTTCATTTTGAAATGCAAAAAGACAATCTTCTTCCCCACTTTCCCCCACTGTTGTTTCAGAAATATTCTCCCAACATGACAAGTAAGCCTGAGGGTGTTGCTCTTAGAAGAGTGTTTGTTCTTCCTGTTGATGTTGTCTGTGGATTTAGGGTGACTTTTGATCAACACACAGATGTGTGTGCAGTATTTGCCTCCTCGGTATTGTGAAATGCAACACATTTGGTTAACTCTACCGACAATATCCTTCACTTTGGACTTAGTGCTCTAGTGTTGTGTCCCAAATTGCGGGGGTTTTGTGTAGTGTGCTCATCAATACACATAAAGTGGAACATTGCTCAAACTCATCAACACATTGTCTTATAAATAAAGAGTTGGGGTTATCATCTCCACACTTATGATGCTATATCCACATTGTAGGAAATACATTAGCAACGTAAAATTCCAATTTGTGACACTCTCCTGCATCTTGATGATTGACCTTTCAGAAGGCCCACAATATTTTACTTAGTAGTTTATCCTTTGCACTAGTCACCCGCTGTGATTTACAACTATCAACCCTAACCTTCTGCCTGTCCCAAGCAGCCCCGACCAATCCAGAGTTGTACTGCGCTAGACCTCAGACGATGTGCTGCGGTATCTGGCACCATGATCTTAACAGCGGATCCTTTAAGTCCTCGAAATCGCAAAGTGGAGCCCGAATGAAGGCACACGGTGCTTTTACCACCTTTGATAGACACTGCCCCACAACGGACTGGAATCAACCCACAACAGCAGTAGTTTAACTCGGTCATCTCGCCTCCACCGTTTGGTTTGTTTGCTCATCTTCTAACTCATCAACTTCGAGGACAAAATGTTTACTTGCTGCCTTGTGTAGATTTAAAAAAAAATGTATTCACTTTTGCACTGAGGAGTGTTAGCTGCCTTTTACCACAGCAAAATAGCCTGCATTGTCCCTGTTTAATAATGATTTATGTGCCTTTAATGTTGGGAGTGCTTTCTCTACATTTGTGGTAATCCTAATTTGCTGGCCCCCCGATGGGCATTTTGCCAGGCTGTCACCATCAATTTATGCTTTCTCTCTACAATACATGTTGCATGAGAGGTCGTAAATTCCCATCATGCATCCCACACAGTTCAGATCAGATATTCACTCAGCTCTCTAAGTGATGTCAAACAGCACCTCTGGTCTGAAGCTTGCTTTCCTGTTTGAAGTCGCCAACACAGCCCATATGGAATCGCTCTCAGGATCAATGTTTTTTGTCCTCGTTATTCCCTTTTGCTACAGTCTCCACCCCATGTTTTGTTCCACAGTGTGTAAATCTGCTGTAACCTCACAGTGGCTATCATTGCTTTCTTGTAACACCTGTCAATTTAACTATTCAATACAAATATTTGGAATGCTTCATATTTCTTTCTGTCTTAGACGACTCACAGTCAACTAAAACTTCCTACGGCTCATTCTGATGTCACAGAATGGTTGAAATAATTACAAGATTATGAGTTTGTCTCTAAATGGATGGAAAATAGGACAAAAGGTTATTTTCTACAGTTGAAATTAAATAACCAACCATTGAAAATTACTCAGACTGTTCGGATGGGAATGTGAAAAAGTGCTTTAATGAATCTTTGCTTTGAGAGTTCGGCCAGCTATAATGCAGATGGTTTATTATGCGTTGGAACAAAAGGAGAAGATATTAATATTCCTACCTGAACACCATATTGGCATGTTGTTTGGATGCTGTTATATAAGCAGTACACAGGTAATAGCTTTACCCAGCAGAGTGTATATGAAAGCGTGTAGTTTTTAATGTGTGCTCCTCTTGACCTTCTGCCATTAAGATCCACAGGAAAGAGAGAAAAACATCACATGGAGGCAAAACCTTCGAGAAATGACAAAATTATTAGCATTTCTCTGACATGGAGGATAGCATAGCCCACACACATTCTGGCTGATTTGCATTATAGTGGTCAGGTACTGACAGGGTTACAAGACTGGACAGAGAGCTTTTAATAAGAATTCACAGAGGATGAAAAGCTGTCTTTGATGGCCTGCAGCACATCCGTTCACAGAGTTCTCCCAGAGAAATGCAGATATGTTTGTTGGATAAATTACAGCTCGCCAGTTGCTCTTTTGAGCTTCTGTATGGCCACTTTGGTCTATGTGTACAGTTCATTGTATGCCGTTCTGGGAATGTATTTTTTTTTTCTGAAGATCCTGGATTGGATTCCCATTTATCTGGCAGCTTTTGTGTAACACTCAAAGAAGAGTGGACCTGGCTGGATAACACCACATATTTCCTCCAAGGAAACCTCCTCAGAAACAGTCGGGCCCAGACAGGGCAAACATGCAGCTGAAAAGGAGAAGCCGGACATGCCAAAACAATCACTGGGAGACTCAAACTGACCGCTGCAAAAGCCCACTGACACCAGAGGGATAGCATCCAAAATTCCAAAAGGAATATATTTATTTTTCTCTCTTTTTTTTTGTATTGCACAACATAGATTTGACTTGTTTAAGAGCTTGTTTTTCAATACCAGTGCTGCTGCAGGTGTTTGTCCTTGAATACTGTTTCTCCCTGACAAGAAGATGTGTTATGACTTCATCAACAGGTTCAGCTTTGCAGGATTTCTATACCTGACCGCACACAGTGGGGTCCTTCAGAGGGGGCTGGGTTTGCTGTTATTGGCCTCCTCCAGGAGTGTGAGCATATATTGAGTGAGCATCATGAAAGTGAAAATGTTAGTGGATTTGACAAGAAGCTCCCACATGTCCCAGGAGAGCAAATAAGCAGGCAGAACCTGACACATCCATATGAAGCTCCTTCAAAGTCAACATGTTATAGTTTCTGTTGGTTATCAGTATGGGAGCACGTTGTCAGGTCTCATCAATGCTTTAACCAAGCTCATCATCGGCGGTGGGGTGGGGCGGGGTGGTCTCGGTCAAAGGAGACATATTTTATATTAAGAGTTGGTGGGTGATGAATACATAAAGAAAGCCAGTGAAAGCACAGACAAGGTCCTTCTTTGAGAGCGTTAAACCAAAGATTTTATGAAGTAGGAATTGCAACGTGCGATCCCCATGTGGAGACAAACAATGCATTCTTGATCAGAAAAGTTGAATGTAAACAGAACTAAGCTTTTTGAAAACTCTGCAGAACGTCTGTTAAAAAAAGACAGATGGTTGTTTTTGTTTACATCTAGTTATGGAGTCAGAAGACAGTTACAAGTCAACACCAACATATCTCAGGTGCTGGATATATATGTGCTGTAGTAGCCAGATCACTTAAAGAAAATACACCCTTTAATTGACATTGAGAATTCTTTTTTTGTTTTATTCTACAAAAACCCATTCAATGTTTTTTTTCCACCTGACTCCAAGTTTGGATCTTAAACACTTCCCATACATTTAAAAAAAAAAAAAGTCATCACAGTACCCCTTCCTCAGCTTTAACATTCTGCCACATGCCTGATCAGCAGATGTGGTTCGAGGCCAGTGGCTGTCCAGAGGTCAGATCATTACTAATGCAGCCATGGATCATAGATACAGCTCTCATATTAGTCCTTCTTTCATCTTTCCCCTATGACCTCAGCCGCAGCTACACCACCCCTCATCTTTATGATTAGAAAATGGAGTAATCCTTCTCCTTCACACTCTCCTCACTCCCTCTAGACTTCACACAGGTAGTCCATCACTATAATTATTTGACCATCCATATTAATTGGCAGAGTTGTCAGTGGAACTTATTGTACCATTGGTCATGAGTCAAAGCAGTATTGTAGTATTGTGAACCGGAAAGCTCTGGTGGGACTCATTTTGCCGTTAGATCTCATCCAAGATAATTATAAGTACTGTCAGCGGGGAAGTACTTTAATTATCGTCTTTGGTTATGTCCAACTATAAATTTAGTTAGAGTCAGGCGATGTCAGTCTCTGTTGTTGCGTGGGTTGTTGACTTTTTTTGTATGTTGATAGGGCAAAACTCACAGATGGAAAACTGCCATTTTCGAGCATTTTAGCTGTTGCATTTGATGTGTTCATTGTTAAGATAGACTGGGGGGCTTAAAATTCATGATACCTACCCTCCTTACACCGAGGTTCTATATTATAATAACGTTAAGTAAATGGGATGAATTGCAAGTTTTTTCTGCTGAAATTGCGTCTGGCTTTTTTTTTTTTTTTTTTAATCAGATAGCACAGCGCTTCTGCTGCTGGCAGCGGGAGTTGGCAGGAACGGCTCAAAGCCTGTGAAAGTCAAATGCTGTCTCTTTCAGTTTGAGAGAACAGTTTTTGAAATTGTGAGCTAAAATGCTAGATGCCTCAAGCACGCTGTACTCAAATTTCCATCTACAGTGCTACACAGCGATGAAGCATGAACATACAGTCGAAAGTATTTGTTCGGCTCTAATGTGTAAAATATGTGAGGCACATGGAGCATTTGCTGAATTAACATACAAATTGCTGATATATTATCTTATGGAATTTTCCCCAAATCTCACAAGACAGCATTTTCCTGTCAAATGTTTTATATGCTTCGCCACATACGGTCTAAGAAGCAGCGTAGTGATGTTATACACTGATGAAATAACCAGGCGGCTTACCAGAATGTTATCGCTTCTATTTAGTCATACTGTGCTGAGCACTCATGCATAATTGTGTACATAAGCATTTATCAAAATCTGTAGTCTGTTTTCCAATATCAAGCTGACTCCATTGACTACCCTATTGCCCTTATCATGATATAGTGGCCCACTAATGTCGGCTGGCTTTGGGGAAGTAAGAATTTGAACTCAGCACTTTCTCTCGTGCTTTGGTCGTAACCATTCCTTCTCAAAGCCCAATGTCAAGTTTGCTCTTTGATGTATAGATGGAAGCATTTTGTTCAAAGGGATAACCTTTTCTGGGCACTTCTTTGAAATGATAATTCACTGGCTGGCTGCAGGTGGAGCTGGAGCTCCGTTGGCAGAGAGGTCAATCAAAGTCAAATGGAGCAGGCGGCTCACAGCTTCACCTGAGTCGCCAGCGCCGCTGTCAGCACCGCCACCAACCTCAACTCCAGCTCTGGTAAACAGCGGACGAAGCACATGATGTGACAGTGACAGGACAAAAAAAGAGATGTACAGTCGTTGTCATGAAGGATGTTTAAATGTTTGTGTGGTTGAAAGTGTTCAAGGTCTGACTGTAGGTGTCTGTCCTAGCCTCCGTTTCCCTGTGCTTTTCCGTGTTGCTGTAAGCTCTGTATACTAGTGGCGAGAGGGACGCAGCTGTGTGTAATTATGTCAGTAATAGGACCTGGATATGGTCCACCTGCCGAAGAGTGAACCCTCCATCCAATACAGCACATCTGACAACAAAGAAGACGAGTGCTTCCTGATTATGGCTTTGATGATGCATCGAGAAAGCCGAGATATTTATGGCTCAGGGATAATTTGCAGGAATTATTCAATCTGTCTCGAACAATGACATGTACTATCAGCGTATGATCAGAGGCAGCACTCGTATGTCACAGATGTCATGTCGGGGATGAATAAATCATTAACAGAACAAGCGCGGCATATGTTTTCTTTGTGTACGTATGATAGCCGGAATACAGGCCACTCCAGCCAGCCACTGTGATGGATTGGTGACGCGCACAACTCTGTTCAATCATGCGCCTGCAACTCTTCACTCATTACACAGGAGAACACAAGCAAATAAATTGAATGAACAGATTATTTCAGCAGATGATATTATATATCTGTCTTCTGCCACTGCTGTCCATCTGGAAGCAAACACTCAGGACTCTGCATCAGCCAATGACTCAGTAGCGAAGCAGCGGAGGACATGCAGACACACATCTCCCTTGGGTTCGGGCTCCAGCTGGAGCAGACATGCTAGGGCAACCTGTCCCTATTATTGTTTGTGACAGAATCAAGAAGGAAATGCAAGTAGCAAAAATACGTGCTTCTAGCCTGCGCGTCAGACTCTACTGGCAGTGCCCCCAATGTAATTATGGGCATGGGTGGCCAGCTATGACAGCTCATCTGTTAGCCAGCCAGTTGGAGTCTGGGGCACCTGGCAAGCCCGGCGCCAAAAATGATGATCCCCCGATACGCACAAATTAAAAATCACACACAAGGATTTTCATGAAGCGAGAGACGTGAGTAAAGGACAATTTCATCTTGCTTCGTGCTGCTCATTAACACAGTCGCACATAGATCTGTCACAAACGGACACGGTTCGCCACTTCCAGATCTCGGTTTTCCAAGTTCCATGTGCCATGCAAATCGACTACATGCATAGGTTTAACCACAGAGCCCCTTGGCATTATCATTTTAATTAGTCTCGTCTTATCATATGTTCAAAACTCAATTACAACCAAGAGCCATAGATTTTGAATTGATTAGGGTTGATGAGGAATGATCTGTGGAGGAATTAAAAGAAATAGTTGGAATGTGAGCTTTACCCTGCAAGATTGAATATTTCACAATAAAGCATTTAAGGATTGTTGTCTACAATATAAATTGATGTCTTTTGTTTTGGATAACGCATTGCAGTGTACCCTCATCGCAACGCGAAGCCTAAGCTGAGAGGTCCAAATATATTTTTTAATTTCTTGTTTCAGGGCTTTTTTTTCATCCTGCAAACCATAATAATAGACATATAAACTAAGTGTGAAATGGTAATTTATGCACTATTATACTCCTTTCTGTAGAGAAAGGGGTTTCTGTCATTTCAGTTCACTGAGTGTAGCTCAAAGAGTTCGGAGCAAGGTCAATTGCAGCTTCCAGGGCAGACCACGTTTATTGTCGCGGCGATCATACCTTCCTTATCCAACCGGGGACCCAATCATTTCGTGCTCACCCTTTGACAAAGGCGCCCCAATCAGGGATGAGTAATGACTGGGCAGGTTAGCATGCAGTGATCCCAGCTTTCTAATTAGTCTTCCATTAACTTTTTCAACCTTGACGACTGTAGGGTGCACACTCAACACAAATGCACACACACTTCATGTTGTAACAGCGTCACTTGTGTGGCCCACTCATTGATATTATGCATTTCTTTGCTTGCCACCCGAAGCTTAACCATTACAATTAAGTGGCTCACCCTGACAATCTTAACCTTATTAGGAATTTGGCCGTAGAACCGTACATCAACCTTTTAATACATGTAAGCACATGAAGCCCAGCCTTTTTAGGCTCCTCAAACATTAACACTTCCTATCCTTCAGATCAAAACATTAAATTGAATAAATATTAACTCAAATGTATTCAGAGTCACTTTTTTAATTGACATGTTATGTTATAATTTCCCCCTCAGTACATCATATTTTCTCTTGTTTTGTTTGTGTAAAACCAGCTAAAAGTCAATAAATCGGTATCCTGCAAGTTAGAAAGGGAGTGACTCTTCGTGTGATGACTAATTTATTTCCTATGAATAGTATATGTTCAAATACATACGATGGAAGACATCTTCGTGTGAGATATTGGTTTAACAGTAGTATTTATGAAGATGCTCTTCAACATTTCATGGTTGTGTTATTAGTGAGCAGAGTATGTCTCCTGGAGATAAGCCATCTCTGGTTAACTTAGAAAGAATCATCTTTCAGACTGGTGGAATTTATTTGTGTAAAGAAAAAGTCACAGATCACCTTCCCTGTGTATTTGATTCATTGTGTGCCGTTATGAATTCTTGACCAACAGTGTTTGTGTAGATACAGACAGAATGTGAGTGTTGAACCTGAGGATTTCTGCTTTCATTTGGCGTCCCTCTCTGGCCGATATTTGTTATTGACCATACGATGTGTTTTCTGATCTGTGGATTAAAAGAATTTGCCTGAGCCTCGAGCAGCATTAAGGACACGCTGTCTCAGAAGCTACACTAAGAGATTGACACAAAGATTTTGTTTTTAGTTATTTAGTTTTAGCATCACTACTCACTGCCATTTCCCCCCCTGCTCCATCATATCAAATATGACATCCAGGAAATGCAGTGAGCATGAAAAAGTATCTGTGTAAATGTGCACACAGTGGACTCTGTGTGTGTGTGTGTGTGTGTGTGTGTGTGTGTGTGTGTGTGTGTGTGTGTGTGTGTGTGTGTGTGTGTGTGTGTGTGTGTGTGTGTGTGTGTGTGTGTGTGTGTGTGTGTGTGTGTGTGTGTGTGTGTGTGTGTGTGTGTGTGTGTGTGTGTGTGTGCGTGTGTGCGTGTGCGTGTGCGTGTGTGCGTGTGATGCAAAGCATGAATTCATGATTCATCCTGTTTCACAGTAGGCAGTCAGTTTTAGAATAGAGCACCACAAAGGAGTAATGGAGATTCTCGGGGAGCCTCTGTCCTGTGGCCTTCCAGCACACAGTGGTATGCACTATCTTGGCATATTATCGCTGTTTCTGTTTGTCAGCGTGTCCAAGACTTCAAAGGAGACTTAAAGCTTTTTTTTTCCATTTTCTGTGGAGGTTGAAGGGGGTTGAGGGAGTGAGTCTACATTTTATGAACAAAGTGCCCCCCAAGACCTCTCGCCAAATAAAATGTTGCCATCCTGCATGCAGCTCCTAACATTTACCCAAAAGCACTGATCATAAACTATTAATAGATAAATGACAGTGTGCGCGCCAGAAAGGGACCTTTGAATTGGATGCTTGTGTTGGTAAGGGTCTGGAATGGGGAAAGCGGGTGAGCTTCTTTTATTCCCACAGAACTTCACTATCGTGCACAGAGGAAGATAGTGGGTGGATTCCTACCATTATGGCTGTTGAGTAAAATTGCCATTATTCAGTCAAGCGATTATCTGCTGCTGTAGAGCGTAATGCAGCTCTGCGACTGTGACTGATGTCTTTACATCTGAGACGCTGCTTGGGAAAGGTGAAACAGGCAGAGGTGACCTCTGCAGTCTTGCTTGATTTCAACTTGTCTCTCTGGTATGTAGAAATCAAGATCATAGCTGTTATTTCTTCCATTTTAAATATCCACTAAGACCTGCCATTACAACATTTTACTGTTGGATTTTTTTGGAGTCACTTCTGGACAACCAAAGGATTTTATTACTTCCCATTTAGTCATCTTCCTGTGCACTGAGGTTAAAATAATTGATATTATTATTTCAGATATTTTAAGTGTTTTCTTCTGAGGGTGTAACACAATATGGTTATAAAATGATTATTGTGCTTATAAATACCTCCAGTTATTTTGTAATCATTTGGAATTACACAATTCTGTTCAAGCGTGCAGTCTAGAAATGTGTGATCTCATTGAGATATTTGTCTTACACTGCTGTGTTGTTGTGAGTCTTCGGAGTGCAGAGAGCCTCTTGGCTTAGCAAAGTGGAAAGAGTTTGTTTTCCCTCTCCTGTTTTTATTGGTTTTCCGACGCCCATCTTTAATGTTGCAATTTCTGCCCTTTGTGTAATACAAAAATGTTTTACTCCAACAAGTGCATGAATTCCCTTGCCATTAACTCTGATGTAATGTGCTGTTGTATTCTTGAGGAAGTTGGTATTGGTTTGGTGTTTTTGATTGGGCGCCCTACCAATTGGATTTCTGAGTGGCTGTGATCACAAACCAAATGATGCAGCCTGACATCATGAGCAAATTAAATTTGTCCATTTACTCTCGTCTATGTATATTTAAAATTTTCTCATAGGAAATTCTGCTTCTTTGTGCATGCCCACTAACCGCTTTTCCAACTCTTTTTCTTCCTCTGCAGATCACACGGGTGATTTTCTGTGTCTTCCTCGAGACTGATTTTGCCATCTATAAGAAGAAAATGTCTGTGATCTTTCAAGGTATGTGCATTTAATTCCGACTGAAAGGACTACAGCCATTCTTTGATTGCATTTCTCCTGTTTCCCATTTTATTTTTTCTGAGTTAATACACTGATTTTCTTTTTCATTTTCTCCTTTAAAAATGTTTCAACATGGAAAAAATATGGGATAACATCACTTAATGTGGTTCTGCAACCTTTTGTATCCTAGAAAACATCTGCAGCATTCTAAAAGCTGTAGTGTGAGGACCTGTCAGGCTGGGGTGACACCTTGCAATGTAAACAAATTTAATGCAGTCGCTAAGCCATGAGGGGGATTAACAGTGAAAATTTATGCTGACAGTTGTTAAACAAGTGTCAGGTTTTCTATATATTGCCTTAATTGGATTGGAGGAGTTGGTCTTTTTGTCACTGAATCAGCAAGCTGATATTTCTGTAATTGTTGATACTCTAATGGGACTTTAATGTCAGATTTGATTGACTGTAATAATCATCCATGCCAGGGAATGTGTCCGTCGAAAAATGAAAAAATTCAGGGATGCATAGCAACCATTGATCTTCCTTGGTTACTGCTCCTCAATTCTGTGTGTGAAATAAACAAACATCCATTATCTTCTACTCCCACTCTCTTTTCTGCCGTCTCTCCATTCCCTCCCCCTTTTCATGCCATCATCCCTTTTTTTCTTTTCGGGGACCGGGAGCAGTCACCGGCTCTGATGGGGGGGCTCCGCAGAGGGTTGAGTTGAATAGCTGGGGGAGCCGAAAGAGGCTGGCTGGCTGCACCAGCCTAGCATTACCTCCCATTTACCTCACTTTTCCCTCCTCACCTCCCCAATGGAATACCGGCTCTCAGACCTTCATCTCGCTGCTCCCAGATGGAGAGTGTTTTGTTCTCCCTGCACTCCCGTCATCTCTGCAGCTCCCCGCCCCAGCTCTTCCCTGAAAGATTACATTCTGAGGAGAGACCTTAATTATACCGCCTGCCCCCATGCACCAAGCACCCGTCTCATCATATTAGTGCTTTGAGATGAGAGTCTGGAGCTGTTGTTCTCCAGTTATCACTCCCGCCATTTAAAAGGGCTGTCAGTGGATAAATGCCCTGTATATCTCCAAGTCTGGAGCGAGTAACAGAGAAATGACTGTGTGCGTCTGTGTCACCCAAGGCTATCAGAAAAGTTTGAGGAGTTATACTGTTACAAGATAATCCTTTGAAAAAGCTGTTATTTAGCAGGATGCAATGAGCTTCTAATGAAGGAGTCAGAGGTTAGCTTTTGATCAAATGCTGGGTCATTCCACAGAGCGACCACGGCGTGCACCATCCACACGATTGTTTCTCATCAGTGCTTCGCCTCTCTCGTGTCCTTTGACCCCCCCTACAATCAGAATCCACCATTATCACCAGTCTGCATGTGTACATGTGGGCTGGAGAAGATAATACTTCTCTTACAGACAACGTGATCAAATATCTGTGACTTTTCCATTCAGAGTCATTGAGCCACAGCTACACAACACCCACCTCTACCTGTTCTGGTCTTTCACCCCAGGTGCAAGTTCAGAGCTTGTACCAGACTGACAATGACAAGAAAAGCTCCCTTAAATTTTCCATAACAAAAATATTATAGGATATATATATATATATATATATATATATATATAATTGCTTATGTTGTGAATGCAGGCTTCTTACTCACAGATGGAAGTGACGTTTCCTGTTCCTTCATCCAGTCGGGAAGGCAGTGTAGATTCAAGTGTAGTTTCAGCAGTATATGAATGCTGTGCTTTAGAGAAAGAAACTCTGATTGGTATGATTGCACCATGTAGGTAATGCATAACACCATAGTGGGGAAAGACTCGCATTTATCCTGCACAGAGTGGCACCAGTGAATCAGAGGCTGTGAATTAGCTCTGCAGGTGTGCTCGAGCATTTTCAGAACATCTCATCATCCTCACTGTAAGAGATAGACAGTCAGATCTTGCAGCAACACTGAATGCATCACACAGAGACTTGAGACCATTCTGTCTCCTGCAACATCCTCTCGCTTTCAATAACCCCCCTGTCACATGTACCCTCCAACCCCCCCCCCTGCCAACCAATGCCCCACCCCCACTCTCACTTATTCTCACTTAAGCCTCTCGTTGTTTCCATGCCCATTACTTCATTCCCCCACTTTCTGCTATTCTTCCTCATTACATCAAGGAGAAGCCTCTCTGTCGGCTCCTCCATCAGCAAGCTGTTATCTAGCTGTGGCCTTGATCTGTCTGTAATTTGTTTGTGCGTGCTGTGGTCATGTGAAACTGAGGATCTTCCCTGTGACATCAGTTTTGAGCATGTCTACAGCAGAAAATAGGTACAATAGATTTTTTTTATTGAAGCCTCACCGCTCTCATTTTTCATCGTATGGCTGCTTTCCTCATATTCACGCAATCTGTCAAGTGACAATGACTGGAGCAGGAATGTGTAAACAGGACATTTGCATACAGGAAATTGCTTTATTACAATGTGCATTTCTACAAGCTGTCACTATGTGAGAGCCAAAATATGGCTGCTTCTCTGCAGAAGGAGGAAACTGAAAAATTGCCTTTGCTGACAAGAATGCTCATGCACACCTGCATACAGGCGCATCTGCCACAACACACACACATTCATATAAAACGGGCAGCCACACGGTGTCAGGCATTGAAAGTTTTGAGCACGAGCATCACTGTGAAAGACTCGAACAAATGACTGCAGATTATTCTTTGCACCGGTATGCAGTTTGATGAGTAATAATGGAGTTCTCAAAAACAGACTTTGGTATTTTTTTGTAGCACCAGCTCAAGGAGCACTTCATGCATTTAGAGTCATCCTCTTTTTCTTTTTTAAGGGGCCTCATAAATGCCCAAATACTGAAATATGGTAATATGCAAACAAGGTAATGCACAATGCAGCTAGCTTTTGCATCTGTAGCACCATTCACTTTCCATTACCAGTGATATAATCACCTGTTCATTACTTGAAAAGCTTGATGCTTCATGTATCTCAAAGGTACTGTGACGGTCATGCTGTCTGGTTAGGAGGGCAGGCAGGTGTTATGTCGTTCGAAGGAACCCTCATATTTAGAAAATTGCAGGGGCTCCCATCCTTGTAACTTTAGAAGAATGCAACACAAGGTAGAGCATCTAATTGATTAATATTCATAGTTCAATCAATGCAATTAATCATCTGACATGATCGTATTATGTATTCTGATTGTCGTGATTGACCACATGCTTGCCTTGGTGCGTATTATCCGCGAGCATGGAAGCAGTCAGGCAGCTGTGGTTGTCGAGAGCAAAAGCATGTTGAAATTGATTCTGGGTACACTCCTCCACTAATATGATCCGGGTGGCTGCCCACAAGCTGGGCTCCCTCTCTTCTTCTCCTCAATCAGCCACGGTGCTGACAATATTAACACAGCCCACAGATTTGCAGAGGCTGCTGCATTCTCTCCAACTGTTTCACTGACTTTGCAATTGACATTTATTTACATGGCTCTTAATGCACTCCATACCCGGAGCCCCCCGACCGACACACACTCGCCTCCCCCACAACGCTCACGATCAAACCATCACGTGAACTTCCCAACCTCTCTTTGAAAGAAGTAAATCTGTGGTATGCACAGGCTTTTATCACGCACACGTAATTTGTTGACAGGGCATACAAAGCACCACAGGAACCCTGTGAGCGGTGAAAATGAAGTCTGTGTTCCTTTCGCAAGGTTATCCCTTGGGGCAGAGAGATGAGTAAACCATGGTGTGTTAGTGACGTGATTGTCAGAAAGTGTGCACGATCTCTCAGTTTGGTTTGGCTGATATGAGGATCCTGCCTCAGCTCACCACATGTATGAATATCCGTCTTAAAAAGTAAGTCACACATATAAAAATGTACTAATATAGACCAGATCAGATTAAACGTCCTAACTGTGAAGAATGTTCTCTGTCTTGACAAGCTATTTTCTTAAAGTAGAAATCTGAAGTATTGCGATACCTGATAAAAAATAAGTAGGCATTAGCTCCAGGGCTGTGAACATTTTGATATTCAATTCTGTTTGTCATTGATGCAAACCAAAATGGAAAAAAAAAGACCAATGTCTTTAGGTTTTCTAGGTCTTGTATGATGACTTCATCGTCCTGTGCAGGTACTTTCCTGGAGTCGTGTTTTGACTGAGAGCATTAATTAGTGTCCTTTACAGCAGTACTAATATGGATGTTTCTTTGCCTTCAGATAGAGCTAGGCTTCCTATTTCCTTTTCCCCAATCTGTATGCTAAGTTAATCATCTTGGGGTCTAGTTTCATATTTAGCGCACAGACATGAGAGTGGAATCAATCCTGTCATCTAATTCTCGGAAACATGATTGGGCCTATTTCCCAAAATGTTTCTCATCAATTACCATCCCCTTGCAATGTAGATGACTTTACACCCTGGAGAAAAAGCTGCAGCAAAATAAAGGTGTCATATATTGTTATTTTAGACTAAGTCACACTCGTCTGCAGTGTCGAGCCATGGTAATGATGTTATAGTGTGTGGCAGCAGCTGAGACATCCAGAGTTTCCATTCTTGCACTGTAGAAATACTGTATCAGTGGGCCTTCTTTTGTTTCCCCTAGCAGGGTTAGATTAATGCACTGTACCCTTTTATTCAGTGTAATACAAAAGAAAAGCCTGTCGCTGGATCCACAGGGAGCTCTGATGGTTACACTTCTACAGAACAGATGACAACAGCCTTTCATCAAAGCTAACGCTTGCTTTCGCTTGTTAACCACGATGCAGTCATTTCACAGAGACATGCACAGCCGTACACATGCATATACTGTCCTTTCCAATACTGTGCGTCCCATTCACGTGGACTGTGTGCATAAAGAGGCAAGTCCTTTCTGCATACAGCAGGGATGACACACAGGACATGTTGAGGCATGCTAAACTGTGCGAGAGCTGAGTGTGTGTTCGTGTGTTTGGATGTGGCAACCAGGCGCCGTGAGCAGGCATCCACAGTTCCTCTCTCCCTGTCTCTCACACTGCAGTTCCTCGTCAAGCAGCATCCAGAGCCTCCTTCTCATCTCCCACTGTGCAGCTCAACTCATCCACCCAGAAACACCTCAAGTTCACTATGTCTCGCACAATAGACTTACAGAGAAGAGAGAAAATCAAAGGACTCTTTTTTTTTTTCTTTCTTTCTTTAAGTGCAGTTATCCGTGCCAGCCTGCAGTCCTTGTAATTTGAGGAAATAGGAGATTTTGTGTCATTTATGCTGAGACTACCAGTATCAACTTAATTGAAAAAGAATGCCTCACAAATGTAACTGCCACCCCTCATAAGACACCCTCCTTCTCAGTCATTTGCTGTAATAACTCGCTGGATCCAAGGCTGTCTGGTGCGAGGATTGAGAGAGATTGTTTAAGGGTTTTTCAAAAAAATGTTAAATAAATCACTGTTGCAGCTGTTGTGATGAGGGGAAAAAAGAGGGAGAAAGAGTTTCAACAAGCTTGTGGCCATGTGAACCTAATCATTTGTGTTTTGAAGAAGTGGTGGAGATTCGATTTTTATGGTTTTGTTCAGTGTACATGGCATCAAAATATTGCACTCCAACGTTACAATCAAGTTGTGATCACTTGTGCTGTACATTAGAAAAACAGCTTGGTTTGACACACTGTCATTTTCCCCCCCTCTGCCAGACAATGACAAGGAGGTTACAGAGGAGCAGCTGAAGGGAGGTGAGTGACAGAACATTTCATGGTTGCCTTTTCACCTTAACACCTCCATTAAAGCACAGAGAGCCTGAGTGAGTGGCATTGCCCTGGCTCATGACAGTGATGTGCTGGCTTTTATGCCGCTGATGAAATTGAATGTTTATTCATTTGGCGACAAGTTGAATCCCAGGCCTGAGTCATCGCAGTTAAAAATACTTTGTGTCAGGTACATTACATTACGAGAGCTTATATCCACAGCTAATTCCAAACACCATTCTCCTCATCCGGCTTATGGGCACAACGCCTTCAGACCACCTAAAGCGAGTGACAAAGAAACGGCAAAGCAACATCCCTCCACAGCATGTGCCGGGCGATAGCACAAACACGACTGTCAGCACATAATGCTTTTATCACCACACCATCTTGGCACACGGCCTGAAACTCCCAGATACTGCTTATCAGGATAAACTATTGACATTTGTCTTTGCGCTGATGTCTTGAATAAGCAATAGTACGAGCAAAGAGACTCACGGCAGTGTGTTGATAGTTTGAAAAGCAGAAACAATACTTACAAAAAAAGGTGTTGTTGGGGTTCTTTTTGTATTGTTTCTTGCTGGTATACAAAATAATTATAGTTTGTGTGGTTTTTGTGCGCACCTTTCTCTTATAATGCATCCAGTGAAGGTTGTCTCTGATTAGACCGGCACTCGGTTGAGACCAGTTTGTGGTAAAGTACAGATTGTAGTGGTGTGGTTGGGCGGTGATGGAGTTATTTGGCCTGACTTTGGAAGGTTTGCTTGTTTCACTGAGTGCTCCAGGTAGTATATCAGACTTGAATAACCCTCTTTTGTTTGGGTTGTTGGGGTTGTGCGTAGCTGAAGTCAATTCCAGCTGAAAATGGTTGAGAAAGCATTGGTCGCACACTTCGGATAGGTTGACAGTCCATCATAGGGAAACAGAGAGAGATACGTCTTTACTACCGATGGGTCAATCGGTATGAATTTCCCCTCGGGGATTAATACAGTGCTTTAAAATAAAAATAAATAAATAAGAGATAACACAGACTGCCACTTCTGCGTCATCAATTAACCAAAAATGCAGGAACAGTGTGAAGAACTGGAACTACCTGATGGAAACCAAAACAGGACTATTCCACTTACAATGAATTGAGTTTTTAAAGTATCTGTTTTAGTAATATAGTTAATTGCTGAATTTACAAATTTAGTGTGTATAATAAATTGTACAAAATTAATAAAGATAAATCTTAAAGGGAAAAGTAATTCCCCTGACCTTCTTTTTTTTTTTTTTTTTCTGCTATTGCGATAGCACCAGAAGTGGCCGAGCCAGAATTGAAAAACCACTGATATCAATGACGGAAAAATGGAGAGAAAAGAAATAAGCGATTGAAAACAGGAGTTATCTCAAGGGCCCTTTCCATACGAAACAGCGAGAGTTTTACACATCGGTTGAAAACCACATAGTACATGTGTAGTCAACTAAGCAGAGAGCAATGTTAGTTTTATTGTCTGTCGCAAGCAGTGTTCAGTTCACAAGAGATGTACAACCCAGGGTGCTATCAAAATGTTTTTCCTCCAAAAGTCACCCCCATGATTTGCCAATTACACGCATCTGTGTTTTCAATGAGATTCCATTTTGGGTGAACATAAAAGCACAGTTTTATAAGCGCTCTGTAAAGTGTGATATTGCAGAGTGAAACAATGTGCACGTAATGGCTAAATCATAAAGACTTGGCTGAGAGGAACTGCATCTGACCGGTTATATTGTTTTCTATTGTGTTGCTCACCAGCTATTCCACGACCGCATACTGTAATAATAACATTGCATCAGACAATGTCAAGCCAACTGAAACAACCCCTGATAATTCCTGGCTCTGTTGTATCATCATGGCAGCCCTGCCCCGGTCCAGTTTGGCCCCGTTTGATGGGCTTCTGCATCCATGCCAAGGACTGGCCTTTTATTCTGCTCCATCAGCCAGAGTTTGAATCAGTCAGCCTGGAATCCATTCAAAGGTTCAAATGACTGCCATTCTCACATGGAACGATGCTTTTGTCCCAGACTGTAGTCTGGACTTGGTCTTGAAGCCTTGAATTCTTCTGTCCCATTGGAGTCATTTTTTTTTCCTTTTGAAGCAGGTATATAACAAAACAGCCTACGACCCAATAAGAGTCCTCGTGCAGGCTTTTGAAGCTTGGTCATGTGAGGCAGAATGTTAGAAATGTCATAATAGTCTGTGTGAGAAGTTAGTCAAAAGTCATCATTCACAGTTTGTATGTGAGTGCCTGATAGTGCCGGGGAATGTGGAAGCATCAGCCTCATTTCACTGAATCCCCTTTGTTTGTTTGTTTGCATATAGATGATACACCTCCATCTACAAAATCCACAACCAAGGAAGAAAGCGAAGACGGCAACAGAGGTATGCCTGTTTCTGACTCTGTGTGTTTGTTTTATTTATGACAGTGGGTTTTTTTTTTTTTTCCAACATCACTGGCAGAGGAAATGTTTTGAATCGGTATGTGTTTACATAAATATGTTTGGTGTGGATGAAGCTGCGGAGTGTGTTCCTGGTCAGTTATCTCTTGCTCTCTGATGCCAAGTTTACTCTTCAGGGAAATGAATATAAGATGAAGCCTGGTCTTTTTTTTTTTTTTTTTTTTTTTTTTTAAGAATGTTTTCTTAGAGGCAGACTTGTTTAAGAAGCCATTATCTGGCTATTCTGCAGTTTCAGCCCCTTTGGATGTGTAATATTGAAACAATTATAGGCTTCTCCGATACGATGGACCAAAGATAATTAGATTCTTACACTGGAGGGTGTTAGTAGGCAATTAAAATCGTACACCATCCATTTGTCTTCAAGCCTTAAGGTTGCGGGGAATTTTTGAAGATAGCAGTCATGGTTGTTTTCTTTGGGGAAATGCTTCATTTCGCTGATTGTGAGAGGCTGGACCAGATAGCACAGTCACTTCAAGGGCGTCAACACGTTCAGTGTTGTTAAACAAAGCACAATAAGTCATTTGTCCCCGCCTGTTCAACACACCTTTCCATAATCCACAATGGTAATTCAGTATGATTCACAAATTCAATCATCGGCATTAGAAGGGCATAAGTATTTTGTAATAATCTTTATAAATCCTAATTTATCAGGCCCTGCAGCTTAATAGTAACTAATCCATTCACAAAAGGCCTTGGCACAGCTTTCTAGCATGGGAACAGTCAGTCCTTCAGACAACCTCTCTCCCAGGAAGGGAATGAAATGATTTTGTGCTGCCTGCACTGTAAAGGTTAGGTCTGGTTCGATGTAGCACATAGGAAGGATTAATCATAGGAAACACTCAGATGTCAAGATAGCACAGAGCGGAGGAAAAGCGATCTGCAAAAACAGACCGTCAGCTATGGGAGACAGACATAAGATGCTTGAGAGGCTCATACCCTCTCTGTATAACCCTGTAAGATCTTCTTGCAACACAAAAAAAAAAGAACAATATTTCACTGTCTAGTCTATAGAGCCGGCAAAGCAGGTCACCTATTTGGTGTAGTCAATATATGGAGCACTTTTTAAAATAAATTACACTCTGCAGCAGAGTTGGTGAAGTGTGTCTGTCAATATGTCTCGATGTGATCCATTACATTCATCATATTCCTCAGGGGATTTGCTCTCCCCAGTCCATGGGTCAGGCATGAGGGGCTTTTAGCCACAGCATTGATGAAAAGAAAACATTAAGGTCTTCTGCACTGTGTTTCTATGATAAATGCAGTGGTTAGTGCACTGAAGGTAAGTATACAGTAGGACCACTTTGTCCCACACTCAACAACGCCTACATTTACAGTTGTTTTGTCGCCTCACAAGCAGAAGGCTTCTTCAGCCTTTGTGAACTAATGGGAGAAAATAGTGAAAACAACACAATTAACACAAATATCCAGCCGGATAAAAGAGCACATAACCTGTGCACAGCACCTCATTTACCGTCTTTTGAACATCTAACATCAAAACACATCTGACATATTGCTTTATGTGACTGTGAATTACATTTAGTCTATTTTCTGCAATGCTGCTCCTTCTTGTTTTTTTATGTCATATGTTCTCAGCACTAACAGTCTCATGAATGTGAAATGAACGCCTCACATTCATGTGGCAATGCTATTTTTAAGATCCCATATAAATTAATTATGCATATATTTGGTATTCCTAATAATTGTGATCTTATATTAATTAACTGCTAACGTGATGCAGCTGCTGAACAGAAGCGTTTCTAATGAAGTGTATTGCAACTGTTCTTCAAAAGGAGCCTTCATCATCTACCAATAACCACAAACTGTGTTTGTAAAAAAGGGTCACACATAAACCGTGTGTGTGTGTGTGTGTGTGTGTGTGTGTGTGTGTGTGTGTGTGTGTGTGTGTGTGTGTGTGTGTGTGTGTGTGTGTGTGTGTGTGTGTGTGTGTGTGTGTGTGTGTGTGTGTGTGTGTGTGTGTGTGTGTGTGTGTGTGTGTGTGTGTGTGTGCACGCTGTGATGTAATCCACATGAAACAGAAGCTCAGCATGCAAATGCTGCAAGCTACTGAGAGATAAGGACGGAGGAAGGGGGGAGGGAGTGGGCGAGACAGAGAGGCAAATGTTGGCACAGAGGTCCAAGCTGGAGTCTAACCTCTTCACAGCACACCTGAGTTGGCATGCAGCTCTGCAATGTCTATTATTTGATATCAGATTGGTATTAGTGAGATTAGTGGATGTCAGAGGGTACAGGAAAATGTGAGCACTAAGCCAAAAATCAATGCCTGGCCGGGTCTGTTTGCCTGGCGAGTGTGAGACCCGAGGAGTGGGGGGGAGGGTGGCAGGGGAGGGTGAGAGATGACACGGAGCGCGGATGGACATGCAGATTAATAACGCTGTGTGTGGACAGACAGCGGGTCTCTCAACGGGATGCCGTCTTTTACACGCCGGCGCCCCATCAAGCATCGCTCTCAGACGCAGTTGCACTTTGCTTGCACTTGCGCACGCACACACACACACACACACACACACACACACACACACACGCACACACACACACACGTTTTTCACATGCAAAAGGTCTTTGAATGATTGCTGTTGGTCATCTCAGAGCCCCTTTTCCTTTACACATGTCTCATGAATTTTTCAAGCTCTCCACTTATTAATCTTTTTTTTTCTGTCCTTTGCTCCAGTTGGCTTTAATAAAAGAAAACGCAGACGAGGCTCAAGGAGAGATAACACTGTGCTAGCGCATGCATGCATGAGTGTGAATGTGTGTGTTTGCGCAACTTAACTTATCATCTTGGTTTACTCCTGATTTCGAGACGCGACTCTTATTTTCGACAAAATATCATTTGTTGTCGTTTTCTTGACAATCGTGCAAGTGGGACACTCCAGAGAGGTTGTATATCAGCATTTAAATTGTTTATGTCCTCGTAATATTGAACCCCTGGATGTGATGCTGACATGAATAAATAATTTAGGTGTGTGTTTGTCTGCGAGGCTATTCATCTACGTACCGCTGTTCAGTCACCAAAAGGGTGTAAAATTGCCTTTTTGTTGCTGTATTTCGCAAAGTGCAATTCATGGCAGTGTTGACACTAAAAATCTTGAGGTGCTGGCTGGACATTTGTGTGTGAAGTATGTCAGGCCCTGATTCACAGTGATGACAGTTTCTGAGTGCCAGTAGTGGGAAGGAAAGCTGTAACAATGCTGCCACCTGCTGGTTGGAGGACATGATGGAATAGCATACTGAATGGGGTATTTGGCTGGTCTCGCACTCTCTTTTTTTCTTTTTTCTTTTTTTACTCTGGAGAGAGAGAGAGAGTATTCTGATTGATCTAAACTCAAATCATTATAAATCCTATCAGCCTTACACATAATCTTTTGTGGTCTCATTTTTGTGTGAGCACATATTGTATATGTGCATGTGTATATTCATATCTTGTCCTTTTACAAATTGAATACTGTTTTATTCAACAAGCCAAATACAAATAATCAAATAGAATAGAGAAAATTACATTCTGCCTTTTGTCGTATCTAATATATTGTTGTTTGGGATCACTCATGAGAGCTGCAGCAGCTATGCATAACTTTTAAACACAGGAAAAAGGTGTAGGATGACCTCCAGGCCAGTGAAGCATTGATCCTGAGCTGTTCTTCCTCATGAAGTGTTCTTTTCAGCCTTCTTGTCTGTGGCTCTATCTCACAATGCCAGTCATGATTAATACAAAGACTTGCCATCTACTGTGTGTCACCAGCATTCTTCCTGATGGACAGAGGTACTTGAGACAAACATGTCGCACTGGTAGAACTGGCCTTTTTCCCATTTAATAGGGGCTGGCATTTTTATTGTTCTGAGTGCGGGGCAAAATTGCATAGATATGAAAAAATGGCTTCTCCCTGCAGCTTGTTAAAAAAGCAATTATAGAAGCTGCACAATAGCCATTGTAAAGCATGTTCTCTTATTGGTGTCATGGCTTTCATTTACTCAATTTGTCCCAAATGTCATTTGTGTGTGTGTGTGCGTGCGTGCGTGCGTGCGTGCGTGCGTGCGTGCGTGCGTGCGTGCGTGCGTGCGTGCGTGCGTGCGTGCGTGCATGTTAGAGCAAGGAAGGGGATGATAAGCAAAACATATGATGAGGGGATTGAACTGATCTTTCTTTTATACACTGAAATGACATTAAAATATGACAGCTGTGCTTACGTTCAACATGTTCCTTGGTGTTTTGTATTGTGTGTGTTGTAAATGTACAGAGTCTCTCAATACTAAACAAAAGTACTTGGCATTGGCTGGAGAATGACGCTCATAATTCTGCCTTTTTAACGCTGTACAACTGTATTTTATTGATGTATTTTATTCAGCCCTCTGTTACAGCTGAGATGCTGCAACATCTTTCATTTGCCGTTTTGTGTTTTTATTGTGTTCATTACATTGACTGATGCTCGAAGAACTACAAAACTGAAGCCTGTTAGCATTGCCCCTTCATGCTTGGTACCATGTCAATATTAGCATTCAGCCCAAAGCATTGCTGTGTCTCATTAGAGCCTGGCACAGCCTTTAGCTGAGTCTCTTCCACTGTGAAATGTATAAAACTGTTAACTCAAGCTCTTGGTGTGCGGTATGTTTTGAAGCAGGTCTGGCCTTATATTTACACGTTAAGAAAAAACATACGACCTATGATACAATATAAATATGGAAAACTGGTTGTTTATGCTATTATATTCTGTGTTTATATGTTTGTATGTCACATGAGTTTGGTTTAACTGAAATATTTGGGCAAAGTGGAGGTAAACTGGAGAGGATTTGAGGTTAAAAGAAAAAGTTGTAGAGATGTTTGAGTTACCTGGCAATCACCTACACCGTGAACAGAAAACCTCTTGATAACATAAAGAAACTTTTTAAACTTTTTAAAGAGGAACATGACAGGAGGTTTCTGCCCCCGAAAAAAAGTTGTAGCGCCAGCTCATGGTATAATAAATTCTTCAGAAGATGAATACTTGAACAGTGATCAGTAGCATGACCACTTGCTTTGTTTCTCATAATGAATGACTGCCAGTGTTCCCGGTCATGCATGTGTTCAGATGATGATTCTTTTCCCCTCCTCTCCCAGGTAAAGAAGAAACAGGTGATGAAGAAGACGTCGACAGCGGTAATGTTGCTGCACGGACCATTAACACGTGTTCTAAGGCTCTCGGCTCTACGAGGGCTTCTTGATGTCATTTGTCATGAAAAATTGAATTTCCTATTCACTTCAGTTCAGTCTTTCCATCCTGTGTGCCACCACTCTGACAAAAAAAAAAAGTTCTCTTATCACAGAAGCTTGGAACAAAGAAATCCCTCAATTATGTATGGCTTTAGAAGTGACATTTTTTTCCCTTTTTTGTCACTTAATTTATGCATGTCTTTGTGGTTCCATTGCTCTCATACTGCAGTACAAAGACAAAACTACACAAAGAGATGGAATGAAAAGGCTGTTTGAGGTGATATCGAAAGCCAGCTCAATTCAACTCCAGGCTCTAACACTGAACTCAAATTTTCTTCCACTCTTTTGAGTTTCCTTGTCTCTTTCCAGATGCTGCTGGGGCAGATGAAGATGTGGAGATGGCGAGCCAAAACCCAGGTACAGTCGAGTCGCAACTCCACAAGTCAAGCGTGGACAGACGGGGTGATTGCTTGTTATTGTCAGTGGGCAGATTGCCACTGCTCTACACGTGCAGCGAGAGGGACGGGGCACACATTGATCTGCTTCTTATCGCTGGAGGAAATGGGAATTGTTTGTGGTGACGGACGTGCAGCTTCTTGCTCCGGTTCTCACTTCAGCACAGAGTTTGATTAAAGGCTGAACCTCAGCAGCCTTGTTAGCAACAGAGGAATAACTAGTTTACAAAGCGCTAAATGCATCTGTATAACAGATCCCAAGACTCTGATCTGTTTTGTTGTGCTGACACCAACAGCCTTAAGAGAACTGCATGTGTGTATCAGTGTGAGTTGTAAAGGGGGCAACCATTAACTTTGAGCCACAACCATTTCTCTTTTTCGAATATCCTCTGTGCCGCTGGTATATAATTAAGATTCTGCATTTGCATACTTTCAGCAAGCAGTGCCTCGTCTCTACTCTGTTTTTGTTTTATTTAAATCCCATCCCATTGACAACGATTTGACAGATAGAGCCTCTCTGAACATGAATTTTGTAGATATTCTATGAGCGAGTTATAGCAATTGCTGCCCCGGGATGCTGTCCAAGACCCGCGATATGTAATTACTTTCTCGTGAGACATAAACAGAGAGTGAGGGGCTTGGAAGAGCAAAGATATAGAGCTTAAAACAACACCTGCAGGATAAATGAGCCAACAATAAAAAAAAATAAGCAGCCGTTACATCCTTCCTGAGTGTGAATGCGGAGTGCAACTGAAAGTCAGACACCCCTGATCATTATGTTGTGCAATTATAAAATAAAATGCAATCTGTGCATTGACAAAGGCCTATTTATCTATGGTAAGCACTTCTTTCAGTAACATTTGACTTCATTTATAATGACTTATTCACTATTATTTACTGATGTTTTATATATTTTAGTATTCGGCTTTCTTTTGAACTTCAGTGATCACATCATTGCAATTGCTGAACAACAACGCATTTCTCAACACGACCACACACCAGCAAGTCCAGTATGTCTGCATTACATTCTGAAGCGACTTGGAAATCACAGATTACAAACACTCACAATCCTGTAAAAAAAAAATATATATATATATATTACAGGTGGTGGGCTCACCACCTGCAGGAAGTTTCTTAATTGGTGCATTGTGATCTGGGTAACAGTGTTCAGACTGTCACCCCCGCAACCTGGAATTGGATAAGCGGAAGAAAATGAATGAATGAATGAATATATATATATATATATATGGCGATAAAAGCAGGAATTGATCTCTTTTGAAAGCTCAGATCAAAAAATGTGGATATATATTTGGAACTCTGCACTTGTATCCATGCAGCCAACTCTCACACAGTTGTATTCAGGATCAAAACAGAGAAAAACATTCATAGAAGCACCAATTAACCTCAAACCCGTGTTTTTGAACTTTGAGTAGATGGAGAACATGCAAACACTGCACACAAAGACCTCCTACCAGAAGTAAACAGAAGTGTTCTCACTGTGAGTCGACACTGCTCACCACTGCACCTCAGGGCAGCCCTGCTTTGTATTTTTACTTGAGTCTTTTATTTAACGCTCCCCTTACTTGATGCAGCGATTGCAGTGGGACTGGAGTACACATTCTCTGCACCCCTGCTTATGCAGCGTAAAGTAATTTTCCTATGAGGTTTAAAACCGTTCTCCTCCTTTTTCAGTCAACCTTCATTCAAAAGAGAGCAACCTGTTAGAATGAGTGTTTCTGAGAGAGTCCTGTCAGCCGTAATAAGTGCCGGCTTGTTTTCCATCCACCTATTAGAGGATTTAATGTGAAGGCTTTGACTCCTTGTGTCTGAATTAATCTTTCAAAATGTACTTTCTTTCATTTTGTCTGTTCCTAGATGAAAATTCAGCCAACGAGGAGCCAAATCAAGAGCAAAATAAGGACGAAAATGAGAAGCAAGACAAAGGTGAAGATATAAGCATTGACAACGACAAAGACGGCGGTGAAGAAAAGGGAGTCGACAGCGGTAAAGATGAAGACAAAGGTTTGTACGGATTGGCTGTTTGGGGACGAGTGTTATTTTAATCTTTTCACATCAAAACCTTTGAGGTTCTCAGCTTGTCAGTCATTAAAATTACTGCAGAACAAAAAGAGATTCATGTGATTGTCTTAATTTCCCCATGTGGGAAAATACCCACAGGCACTCAGACAGAAATGAATGAAGTCAGTTCAATCTGTGAAACCCTAATGGCCACATATTGGAACATAACAAAAACACAAACACAGATGTTTACATTTTTTTGTATCTTTTTTTTAATTTTGTGAGCTGTGCTCAATGAATGCATTGCTGCAAATGCAGATTTTCTCTCTCAACCCAAACGAAGCAGACCCAAGTGAGAAGGATCGGGGGAGAGGCTGTGTGCAGTGTTAAAAATCAGACATGGACATGATGTTATGTCACTGGAGCCTCACAGGTCAAAGCACGCGCCCACAATGAGGCGCTTTCTAAATATTCAGAACGACCAGACAAAAGGATTTGTTCAATAGTTTCACATTTCAATAAAAGCTCTTATTCCCAGGAAGATAGAAGCCTCAATAGCATTTCCCTTTGACACAGAACATATTTACAAACTGTATAATATCTATTTTAAGAATTAATTAATAGAACTAATGTGGTGTGAATCTTTTATTCCAAACCTAACAACTTTTCAATGTTTCTTTTTTTTTTTTCCAGCAGAGGAAGAGCAGCCTGCTGCGAAGATGGACAATGACGACGACACGGCAAAGTCCACCGTGGAGATGGAAGGTAAGAGCTCATTCAATTTGTTGTGATTAAGTTCAAGACTATCTGGCCAGCTGACTTTCGCTCACTTTTTGCCGTATTTGCACTTGAGTATTCACTTTGTGTCGTCAGCGTCACAGCGGGTCGACAATTCTTTCCTATTACCACACATCTTCGCGGTTGTCACCCCTGATTCAATAGAGGCCGACGGAACACAGTTTGCACACATTGCCCTTGGCGTCACGCCCAAATTTATGGGATCCGTGTCGTATAGTGTTGCGTGTTTGTCTATTTAGAAGATTGCTTAAATTGCACAGTCTGCCGGAGACTTGATGCGTCTGATTTGTGCAACAGGATGGGTCAACACAGTAGGTGTTCTGCTTAAAAACAGGCGCCTTGGAGAAGAACCTATTTGTCTGCCAGTCAACTAAAAAGCAATAAGTATGCGCTAAGCCGACGACGGTTGCTAAAATCTGGTCAGAACACATAAACGAACCAGCCGGCTGCAATGAGCTACATTCTTTCTTCATTATAGTGAAGAAGAGTGCCTATTATTAGCGCTCATATTCACAAACACCATCCTGCTGCTGTAATTAGACACAAATAATGCTAACAAATGCACTGTTTACTCCTCTTAAAGTAACATTTTATTGAAAACTACAGTCTCCAGCTGTTTTCAGGAAATCGTATCGCTTCCTCTGTCTTTCTTTTAGAAAAAAATATATACTTTATTTATAGTTTATAGTTTTTACAAAATGTCAGTTTGCAGTACAACTGGCATTAAATCTCAATGTGCAGGCCAGATAGGGAGTTTGTAGCGTATTGAAAGATGGATTTCGATCTTGTTAACGATACTAAATATTCTCAAAAACAAAAGCAATCTGTCAAAGAAAAGTCACCCTGTGAGGTGTTTCACTGTATTCAACTGCAGCTTATGGATACTTTCTTTTGCTGTTCAGTCAGGCTGATATATCTTAAGCCTTTATTTATTTGAGCTCCTTGAAGCCAGTCAGTTTGTTCAAACATTTTTCTCGGCATGGCCCTAGTTTATGTTTCTAACCATATGCGGTATCCGTCTTTATTTACCCCCATTCTTCTGCAGCTTCTCACTAAGTGTACTCTCTTGGGGACCTGTGCGCGTAGAAGTGTGACCCCACATCACCGCTCTCCCACCACCTCACTTACACAGAGGTCTGAGCCACCCTCTCACCTCCATTTCACTTTCCCTTTGACTGACATTCAATTAATTTAGGGTGAGAGTGAACATTCCTGATGGATCTGTTTGAGATAGCCTTCCCCGTCCCCTCTGAAAAACCAGAGGAATATATCTCGCAAACAGGCTTTGCTTCATTGGAAAGCTTCACTCCAGCCTGTTGACTGTGTCTTGCCCAAGCCGGTCATTGTCTGTCACTGTCTAGGTGACCGGGGGCTGTGTGCCGCGTGATGGCCCTGTCAGGCAGTAAACAGTGGTGTTACCCCTGATTGCAGGCGGATTGCATTTTGGACTGAAGAGTCAGACAGATCGCGCACCCAAAGTGTCGCACATATTGAAACTCATGCAGGCCAACAGCCTGGTGTTGTCGTGCATAACCCAGCATATTCACAGGACAAAACCCAATGATTCCTGAACCCATAGCTTTTATTAAAAATAATGACTATAATCAGGCTGCCTGCTCACGGCCACAGAGGTTAAATCTGTTTCATTGAAAGAGAGTAATAAAATGACTCATGGTGATTGGAGCATTGAGTAATGAGTCAAACAGTTTTATGACAGTGAGATTTGAAATTGTTACGCACACGTACATATAGGTGCCCACCTCTCTGTGAGTCACAGCGAGTGTGTGTGGAGATCTTGTTAGTTTCCAATTCGCACATTTCAAAATACCGTTCTCGTTATTGTATTCCACGGACCGGTGGGAAATCTACATATATCCTCACCAAACACATTTATACACAATTCCTGACATTTAATCCTCAGAAACATTCAGTGTGTTAGGTCAGTGAGAACACTGCATTACTTTAAGAATGTGGCGTGTTGAATGAAGGTGTTGAAAAAGAATTGTTTCAACGTTTGACTCACTTATCATATTCCCAGTGGAGCCAATGTTTCCTTGCACTTTATTAGTATTTGGTCACAGTGCATTTAAAACTGAAAACTGAAAACTTTTCAGGTTGCACATCAACTACTGCTCACACCGAATGTGTTTTCACACAGGTTCCGTCCAATTAAAACAAAACCTGGTGTAATTGAGCTGTTGGTGCAGACGTGAGCAACTGGCAGCCTCCAGGCCATATTTCGCCCCCTCCCTAATTCTTTGTGGCCTGAAAGCCAAGTTCCAAGAATCAGTAAACTGTTTGCTCGACCCAGATAAAGATCTAGTTCCTTTATGATTACTGTATTATAAAATGCAAGGAGAGGAATATCAAATGCATGGTTATTGATTTATTACACTTGGGCCTGTTTTACTAAGCTCCCAGATAAAAACCCTCTAAATTGCATTCTCACACAAATAAATTGGGTTTTCAGTTTGCTTGTATTTTGCCGGTGATCAACTAAATAATTGCATGGCTGAGATCATTTGCAAACAGGACCATTTAAATGAGAGCTTTGCATGTATCACTGCTTGAATCCAACAGGGGGTTTGAATCAAGAGCTCAAATTATTAATCGAGAGCGTTACCATACATATCTGAGGACGACGGCAGCAAAAAAAAAGCAAATATGGCAAACCCCAAGAATGAGTACAGAATGGTAACTATCATATAATTAAAGGATGTTTGATATGAGCTGTATCACAAGCATTATAAATCCTACTGTGTGTGTTTTACTTCCCTCTTACCGTAAAGTCCTCACTTACCACGTGATCAGGCCCTTTGTTAACAAACATACAGTTAGTTTCCTCATTCAATTAGCAGCCGTTACTCTCATACATCCTCGCGGTCGTTATGCTCGATGACAACTTGGCCTTCATTTGACATTTTTGTGGCACTAACGAGGACCAATGTCGGCCATCACTGGATCAGCATCTTCCATTTCTGTAAGTCTGACATAGTTTGGATCATTGTGAAGGCCCCATTAAGTGGCGATCCTAAATCAGTCAAATGCCACCTTTTATCAAGGAGCGCACCTGTTTCTTCTGCAGCAGAGCAAAAGGACAAGTCAATGACACTCCTGGGATGTACTTTGGCTTGCATACTCACACTGTTCACGCCGATATAATAATCATCATAAATTTTAGTTTTCAATTCAGTGTTAATTGTTTGCGTCATCAGTTCGCAGGACATTTACAAGCACCGATTGCAAAATGGAGTTCTCTTTTCAGACTGTCCGGACCAATTTGCATCATCCATTGTTTGGATTATTTAGACTTTTACAGTTTGAAAGTTGAGCTTAATGGCGATTGTGTGCCTCTTAATTGTCTCAAGCACTAACAGATCTATCACACATGTCAAAAGTTTTCCAAGCTGAGCTTCCGATATAATCAGCTAAGTGTACAACAACTTCCAAATTACCCAAAAACAGTGAATTTAAAGGTTACTAATCTCTGTGAAGCAGATGGCTGATCCATCCAAATTGTGTTTGCTCACATCAAATATGTGCTGCTGTTAAAAGGACTTTAATTACTTTAACCTAAGTGTACGTACACTTCTGAATTCAACCGTGAATGTGGAGAACTGCAATCCAAAGTATTTTGTTGTCTGTTTTTCTTTTCTTACGCTCATTCTCAGCTTTCAAAGGTTGTGTTGATGCGAGACAGTCCCTGTAAGAAGCAAGTGTGCAAAGCTGAAGTGCAAATTTATGCAGTTCTGAAACAAATGCATGCATTTAAAAAAAAATTAATAAATAAAAAAAGTCTTGATAATCAAAGAGACAAATATTGCAACCGTCTTATTTGTGGTTGTTGGTCGTAATTTTCCCAGAGAAAGACTTTTTTTTTTCTTTTCGATTCCATTTATCCAACTGAGGCTTCTGGCGCCTGTAACAGCTGAACTCCGGGTGAGGGCAACGCAAATCATGGACAGGTTCATCAGTTCATTACATTGAAAACACAGACACACCTTGGGGCAATTTGAAGTCGTTCAATTAAACTTGGATATATTTTTGGACTTTGGGAGGAAACTGGAATCTCAGCGTTCCCAATTAAATATGTATTTAAGACACTGAATTATTCCTCCATCTGTTTCAAGGAGACTTTCACCTCAGACATCACCACTGTAACAGCGTCCCCTTCATTGCCAGTTGTTCTCAGCGACCAAAAAGAAATCTAAGTCTGGTCACTAAAAACACAAGATTCAGAGAGAAAGGACGTTGCATACGGTCAGGTGATGTTTTCTAATTTATTTGTTCTGCTTGTAAACTGACTTGGAGGTTTCTGACCATGATGGCGAAGACTGTAGCCGACAGTGAGCCAACGACGCTGCACTTGCAGCTATGGATACTTTTTTGTGCCGTAATTAACGGCTCTTCCTTGGAATATTGTCATAGCAGGAGGTCTCAACGATGAACTTCTTTCCAGGATACGTACCGTATATATGAGTCTACATTGCAGCACAGAGAGGCTCGTCTCTGCTCGAGCCAATCATCCTGTTTCGACACCTTTATTTGCACATGCTCCCACTTGTTGGTGATGTCGTATCTGTTGACACCCTGCGACTGTCACTTGTCTCAATATTGCCGACATGTCGTTTCTCAGTCACACTAAATAACAAAAAGTTAAATGAACCAACTTTATGTTATATTCATTCTCGCTGCCATCGTCAGTCTGACTTGTTAATGTGGTAATTTATTCATTCCACACACTCCCTGGTGGTAAGTAGATACAGATCTAGGATACTGTACAGGTCATTAGCCGATGTCTGATCAGCTCATAATGTCATACGACGCCATCTGTTGTTTACCGTGCAGGTCTGTCCAGAAACAAACTGTATGCAGTTCGGTTCAAGCATTTAGTCCTGCGATTCTAAAATTATTTGTAGAACATTATAGCCACCCAAAAGCAATAACCCAGGCAGTAGATGAAAAATGTTTTCTTCCAGTTTTACCCTGTAGAGTATTCCAGTGAAGAAGAGATAAGTAAGGAAGCAGGCAGAGGGGAGGTTGTGTATTTTAAATCAGGCCATACGCACCGCTATATGAATCATGTGGATTATCTCGCTCTCTGCACAGGCGATGAGATCCTCTGCCTGATAGTCGGGATGTTTTAAAAGCTCCCTGAACTGAATCAGAATCCAAGCAAACCTTGAACCATGAATATTCATAAGATGCTTTAAAATGAAAATGGGGGGGGGGGGGGCATATTGTTCTTGTGTTTGGAATATCTGCTCAGCAAAAGCCTTGTTCTGGAGACTTGTGAGAACGGGCACCCGCCTCAGCGAGCTCGTGGAACAGCCATAAATTAAAATAAGAGAGTCTTTGCCTAAAGCAAGGAATAAATAAATCTGAGTAGTGAACAGAAATTGTTTTTCCTTCATGCAGCGTGGTTCTCCTAGAGGAGTCGATAGCTATTGTCTTAGCTCCAAAGGTAAGATTTAATGGCTGTGCAAATTCAATGCCATTGAGTAAACAGCCGCTCGTCCTTCTTTTCCATTAAGTTTGCAGCAAGTTTTGCCTGTAAAGCATTTACGCCCCATTTTATGCACAAACCTGAATGAGGTTTGTCACCATTCTGTGACAGTATTTCCTTGTAGAAAGCCTTTCCATTTAGCGTATCATAAAATGGGACCAAGGGGCAGTGGTGTTTCCTTTAGTTTGAGTCAATATGTGCCTGAAAACTAGAAAGAAACCACTTTGCACCTTATGAATGAGGGAACCTGAATTCAATATGGAAATGTCTCTAAAAAGTTAATATAGCTTCCAAAGCTCAGCTCATTTTACAAAAGTATGCTTTTCTAAAACAAATTGAGCACTATTCAAAAGGGAAATGGGTTGAGGATTTTTGACAAGGAGCATTTTACTTTATTTACAATAAAGTAAGAATCCACCAAACAATGATTCCCTTTACTGTTATGCTATACTCGTTATGCTTGAGGCTATGAGATGAAAGCAGCTCTTTAGTGGAAGAGCGAGAGTGAGAATACTTCGGCTGGGTGACTGGGTGCAGACCGGACATTTGAGGGGGTGGACACGCTGTAATGGCATTCGAAAGCCAGAAGGGACCCTGCGGGAGGGCGGAGAGACAGACCCAGCAGGCTCTCACTGAAAAACCTCAGTCTGGCCACAGCAGCCAGAAAGAAGCATTACGAGATCGCAGAGCTGACATTTCCCCCGCTACTCACTCACTCATGGTTTTCCTCCTTAGTCTTGATCTTCCCATTTTCTTGCGGTCAACGACATCACAATGCATCAGGTGAACTCTGGTTCATCTTCACTACCCCTCCTGGTTTTGGCACTAGGATTTCTGTGTGTCATAAAGCTTTACCGGAGCGCTCTGCCCGGTATAGTACTGACAGCTGTGTCAACTCCATTGTGACTCTGCCAGTCACAGCTCACTGTATGTGAGGCTCTAAGAGAAAAGGTCAGCTGCATTCACCGGTGGCATGTAGCTTGTGAGCACATCGTGCATCTACATCTCTCCCCTGGAATATCAACTAATAATAGGAAAATGCTCGTGTAGGTGCAAAACAAAATAAAAAATGAAATCGCCGTCAAGTAACTGTCATGAGAATTGGTTTCATGTTGTTTGAGAGTGTCATTGTGGGGATATTATTGATCTCCATGAATTGCACTTCTTCAGCCTGCCGACACAAATGGCTCCTGTGAAATGCAGCAGACGTGCCCATGGTAACACACTGTGACCCTGTGAGGTCGCTCACTTATATTGAAGCATCATGTAATGTATAGTAGTAATCTAATGCACATCAAAAGGAGTTTTGTCTGTCTTCATTCTGATTGTTTGAATAATCTATCTCCAAATGCATTAGTAGTGTGCTCTGAATGTGTTGTTGGTGAAGTCCACTTAACTTTTATGATCCTTTGTGATAACAAAAAGAATTCAGAGCTCAACCTAATTGGTTTTGTGCACTTTTGTTGAAAATCTAATCGTGGAAAGCAGTGTGGTCTTTCCTGTGGCTCGGAGTTGTCAGCACACAATTAACTTTTGGCATAACGTTTTATACCGTAACATTGTGTGGCTGCTGGGGGGAACTGGCCTGCCATGGGGTGTAGACATTAGGCTACACTTTTATTTTATGGATTTTTATACAAACTCTGAACGTTGAGTCACAGCCACACTGTGACTGAGAATTTGAGTGCCAGATACCCACAATCTTATTGTTATAGGAGTACGCATTATAGCAGCTTTTATTGTTGAATTACATTTGGCCTTCTGTCTTACTCTTGAACACAATTTGACTCTTTTCTTTTGCCATTCTTAGTCCAGTCAGCATCGAATCAAATGTATTTCCTGTCAATTTCAATTCATAGGGTAAGCTACTTACAACCTGTCACCTTTTCAGCGCTTTGTTTGTCCCGGACTGGCCCTCATAAGGTCGGTGAGAATCTGCCTTTTTGATGAATCAAAAGACGAAAATTGTATTTCGGTGTGAATGTGAGTGTATATGATTGTCTCTATGTGTTTGTCCAGTAGAAGACTCATGTCCTGTCCAGGATGTACCCTGGCTTTCTAGTCCTCTGCAACCCTGAGGTAGATAAAGTGGTGTAGAGGAGGGATTAGGATGAATGGAGGAAAGAAATGCATTCCATACAGCCTCTCGGCTCCTATTACAAAGGTGGACACATTAGTTTTCATGTTGGCATTTCATAAAAAAAAAACTATTTTCATTCCGCAAAAATGTAATATGCTGGTTTAAAAAAAGATTCAGCCAGCATGCAGAGTTTTTAAAAAGGCATGAATAGAAGTACTTACTTATTTTATTTAAGGGTTAAATATTGCTGTGTTTCGCTTGTGAGAACAGACCAATCAAAGATTACAAGTTTATTTGCCATTCCAAGACATAACACACAGAAGAATTAAGACCTGACTAAAAGAGCACAATAACAGCAACCAGGGAACACGCTGCCTTTAGTTCAGGAATATACAATAATGATATTGACCAAAATTAAATTGAAGTCATGCTTTATATCCTGTCAGAAAGCAGCGAAATGTACTTCTGCAATGCAACTGTCCGATCGCAGCGGGACGCACCAGCAGATCACATGGTGAATAATGTGCAGAAAAGAAGGCTTCTCTTATTGATTCCCTTGGGGAAATTGGTTCATATATTGATAGTTGAAGTTCAAAATCAGTCACACACTGCCGATTTTTGGGCAATTCTGCCACCATAAAATCAAAATAAACTAGATGGCCTCAAAAAGTAATCCTACTTTATCATTTGGCTCCTGGGAAAATTAATTGTCTACCCCGATTCACATTTTTCCATTAATCCAGCTGGACTTTTTTTTTTTTCCACAGATATTGTTTTGGCTCGGTTTTTACCTCGACCACAATGAGCCGCTCCCTTCACTCTGCCTTTTTACCTTTTACCAGTGAATTTGAATCAAAGCTCTTTAACCCAAACTTTAATGTAAAAACGCAGCTAAGGTGAGGACAGACTCATTGCCACGGTAGAGACGAACGTCACAGAAATATACGTCGTTTTCTGATGTGTTAAAAACACTCAGACGATTCAAGTATTGTTAGAAAAAAAAAGAGCCCGTCTATCTTTCTGGAAGGTCATCCTGTTGATAAGAAACACGTGGCTCAGGTCATTTTGCAGGAGACAGAAAGTAAACAATCAATGTGCGGTGTGTCCATTATGTTGGTCACCTCTGGCCCAGTAGCCTGCTTCAAAGGAAGCAGGCCTCATCTAGCCGGCTGCGAGGGACATGCTTCTTTCTGTTCTCCTTTGAAGCGTCTCTTTTGATCAACTCTCTCATCCTGTCTCCACCCACTGTTTGGTTTACAAAAAAAAAAAAAATGGCAAATGAATATCAACTCGCTGCAGAGAGACTGGAACCGTCAGTCGGCAGAGATGCAACAAATGTGTCTTTGAAAATGCGGCAACATATTTTGGTCACAGTCCCACACATCCACCCTTAAAAAACACACAGAAAAAGACCCTGTCTGAGTGACGAGTGATCTCCGCATGGGTTGCTGTCTCCTGGAGGCAGCGTGGAAGATTTGACGGTCGTGCTCCTTGAGACTGAAACAGAAGTTGAACCCAGACAGGATGCCGACAACAATGTTGTCTGAGACTCAGACATGAATTTGGGGATTTACAGTCCTTAACCCTTTGGATTGCAGATGTCGTTGTGGATTTGACACCATGGTGCTTCTCAGATATTGACCCTTCCCGGTAGTCTCCCAGTAAATTCACCCAGAATGCACAAACTAATGCACCGGGATACAAATAAGCAGGTTATTACACCTGCTGGTTTTTCAATAAGAAACTAATTTTGTCAACATTGGCAGGTTATATTGTCCCAACGGTTTGGTGGACAGGGCTGTCATTGTGTTTGAAGACCAATGTGCATCAATAAATGGTGTGGATCATCAACATCTTTGCTTTCCAGCTTACTGGGGGACTGGAGTCAGCATCTCAATATTAATCATCTACTGTGACTATTTAAGTTGAGGAAATACCTAAACATTGTTTAAAATATGACATATTTCACAATAAACTACAAAGGTTCCTTGAAAAGATCATCTCCTTATAAATAAGCTTGTAATTTGTTTAAATGTAACTTTGTCAACGTTAAAAGGAGTAAGTCATTTAAGCAAATTCACAGCCACATGTTGCAGACCTCTGCTGTTATATTATTTATAATAATCAAGGTAAATTGTATTATTGTCATACTTTTTAATTAACTCTTTATTGGTCTCAAGCACCTAAACATGGTGCTTCTACTGCACTTGACCAGTCAAGCTGCTCCTACTGACCTTTGCATGATAGATGGCTGATCTCATCCAGTCTCTGCTTTTCACTACAGTCTAGACACGTACCGTACTTTGATTCTATTGACTAGGCCGATGCATGATCTACTCCAGAAAACCTTGAGCTGTCCAACAGAGGCATCACTTCATCATTGCAAATCAATGCATAACAGCACTGCCGGCTGGAGCGCAATCCTCACAAAGACACATGCGTCCAGGCCCTTCCTGCACACTACAACCCCACCACACCGACCCACACACACACACATTCAGCTGCAGTGTGTGTGTGTGTGTGTGTGTGTGTGTGTGTGTGTGGGGGGGGGGGGGGGGGGGCATCACAAAGAGTGTCTAATGCCACAAGACTGCCCGCGCCGCCATGTGTCAAATCACAATAGCTTTTGAAAACAGTGGCGGGCAGTTTGCTGTAGCAGGTCTGGGAGCGCACGCGGAGCGTCTTAAAGATTATGTAAAGTAATTCAGTGAGTGATGAGAGAGGACCAAGCCACCACTGACAGCAGGTTTAGCAGGTATGTAGGTCACACAGGGGGAGGCCTCTTTTGCATTTTTCCCTCTTCCATGTCTATTTTTGTGTTGTCTCCACCTTTCTCACTTCTTCACTTAATCAGTTATTCACTCACGGCTTTCATCTCAGTGTATCTCAGTGTTTTTTGGTGGGTTTTTTTCATCTCTTTTGACAGACCGTGGCGACACTTTCACATTTACCTTTGGACCGAGGAGAGAGTAGAAAACAATCTAAAAGAAGATGTTGAGAGTTAGAGATTTGTTTCTTTCAGCCCCTCTGTCTTAGCAAAGGTTTGCTGATGGTCATTCTTCCCTTTCATTTTTTGCAACATATGCTATCAGCCATACTGCCTTTTTTCTCTTGCCATCTCTCCCTGCCTTCTAATCTTCTCCACTCTCCTCTGAGTAGCAGGTTCACCCCAAAGCAGATGGCGTCCTGTTCTCTTTTCACTCATTCAGAGTACTTTTGTGTTTTCTCATCTTGTCAAGCATGGCCCAGGCCTGTTGTAATGAGCTCGGGCCTTTTCAGTCTGTTTAGAGGACCCTGACCCAGCTCGGAGCCGCCCCGCCACAAACGCCCCTGCGAGGTTACCCAAACCCACAGGGGATCACAATGCGACTTAGTGTCCACAACCTCTTGGCATTTTCTTAGGGAGAAGAAAGGCGGAATATTAATGAAGACTCTTAGCTTTTCAGGGGGTCCACAGTAGAAAGGGGCGGTCACAGTGTTTACTGAACAGGCTTGTTTTCATCTCCTGAGCCCACAGGTCACAACTCAGTGCTCTTTAATTGGCTTAGATTGTCAGGCAGTGTTTCATCTCATAGAAGCTTTCAAATACTCACCCTCTGCTTTTTTTTTTTTTTTTTTTTTTTTTTTTAAATAAAACCCTTTTTTGCTGTTCTGGGAGTGGCAGTTCATGCAACTTGAGCTATTTCCACAAGCATGCATTCTACAAACCTGGCATTACCATATGAAAATGGGCTGCTTTCCCCATTTATCAGCTCATTAGTTCTTTTGGTTTGGGCACTTGTAGAGGTGCACCCGCTCTTGTTTTGCTTGGGTAGGGTTGTCTTTAATTATCTTTGCAGTTGGGGCCCAAAGCTATTAGTCTAAGCAAAGTTCACTAAAGGGGGTCTTTGATACTTGTTTAATATACATGGACCTGCATAGATGAGGAATAGGACCCTTACAGACCACCCAGTTCACACTGAATTGAATTTTGCTCTCCTCTCCCGAAAGCTTTCATACACGCTGCCCGGGCGTTCTTTTCTGCTTTATTCTCTTAAGATAAAGTGCTTTTGGGCAAGAGGTAGCACTACAGCTACTTCATAAAGATCACAGAGAACAAAGGCAAAACTCGAAAAATACTTCCAAGCCCTCAATGAAAAAGTGGCGCATTTAATTTGATTTTGGCCTACTCTGGTGATCATGAAGCTGCTGAGCAGCGATTGGAAAAAGTGGGCGTCTGGTGGTTTTTCAGCGATTCCTTTACTGAGATTGTGATGGGTCACGTTCATTGTTGAGCGGAGGCAGCTGGACACCTGCGAGTTTGGCCTGAGATCAAAGCAGCAAGACCTGCTAAGACACAGCGGAGCGGCCTGCCACGCCACGGTATGGGAATCAAACGGACAGAATAAAATCCTCCCGGGGAGCCGACACTGTAGGGCACAGACACTTCTACTCCTCCACACCTCCATCGATTTCTTTCTTTCTTCCCTTTCTGCCGCCGCTCAAGAAGAGGAGTCGAATAAAAAAATACTGAGATGTCCTGTGGCTGTGGGACAAAGGAAACCTCCTGTTCTGCCCGAGGCTCTTGTCTGGAACATTAAGCAGAGACGCTTCCCCTCGCTGCAGTGTGGGTGACCCACAGGGACTGCCTCCCGTGTGGGCTGACGGCGCTGGAATGACAAGACCGTTAAAGATGATGCAAAGACAGACGCACTGGTGACAAATGCTTTCCGACAATAATGAGAAATAATGAGTGAAATTCATACCAAAGCTAATCAAATATGCATCATATATATTCACAGAATGCTTTAGAAATCTTCTGCTCGCCACCGCTGTCCAATTCTAACACATTACCTTTCATAGCTGAATATGGTGCTGCAGTACACTAATGCTGACCAACAAAACGCTAACTACCTCTCATCTAATAAATGAATGGAAGGTGGGGGATGTAATTTTCTGCTTGTCTGCATACAAGGGTGACTTATGCCCAACTCTCTTCCTTCCTCTGCCTTCTCCTAAGGTGAGGAAACGAGAGCGCATGCACATTTCCTCATCCTCCATCTTGATGGGTTTCCTCTCCGGGATGTTTTGAGCGGAACTCACGGAAGGCTGAAATGACAAAAAAATAAAATATAAAAATATCAGAGACGGTAAAAGTTGCGTCAAAGTTTTAGATGTTTTTGATCTGCCAGGTGACCTCTGCTCATTTGTAAATGAGTCTGTCCGGCTCTCGTTGGTCTTCATCAAAATGTGACAATATCATG